>NC_135481.1:62528627-63810403 GCF_052094955.1 Ictidomys tridecemlineatus | reverse complement strand
CTACTGGGTGTGGTAGGCCAAAAAGTCAAAAATCAAATTGGTTTGAGCCACAGAGAGAGGAAAGTAGGGAGGACTACCTCATCAGATGACTATGAAAGCAAGGGTACAAGCAGGGGTGAAAGTGGAAAGATAAGGTAAAAGTCTATCAAAAGCACAAGATAAGGGCTGGGTTTGTGGCTCAGTGGTAGAGCACACGCCTAGAACGTGCGAGGCCCTGGGTTCGATCCTCAGCATCACATAAAAATAAAATAAAGGTATTGTGTCCAACTACAATTGAAAAATAAAGCACAAGGGCTGGGGTTGTGGCTCAGTGGTAGAGCGTTTGCCTAGCATGCCTGAGGCCCTGGGTTCGATCCTCAACACCACATAAAAATAAATAAATAAATAAATAAATAAACAAAATAAATGTATTGTGTCTAACACCCCCCAAAAAAAAGAAAAAAGAAAAAAAGAGCACAAGATTATCAAGAGCATCAAGACCACAGGGCTAGGTAACTACCACTTCCTACCCCAAAACAGAGTAAAAGTTTAAGTGATATAATGGTTAAACCAGAGAGGATCTGGACCTTGTATACCAGGCACAACCCAAGAAAGGGGCAAAATGTCACTTGGAAAAAAAGGAGGAGGTTGTGAGAAAGTCTATGTACTGCATGGTGAGACCACCAGCTCCCTTCTCCCCTTCGCCTACCAGCTAATGAGTAGTGGGGTAGAAGACTCTACCTAGAGAAACTAAGAGAAAAAACAGTTACTGACATCTGAGTATAATCTGTAGCTACTGGCAATGAAGCCCACTAGTCCAAAAGTCCTAGCCATACTCTATGCTCTCAATGAAAATTTTTTAATATCAAATGCAAATATTATTTTCCATATTTTCTAAAATCTTGTTAAGTATTATTTTTATAATTAGAACAACAACAAAAAATCATTGCTAAAACAATGAAAAAAAAGTCATTGGAAATTCTGAATGCTTACAGAAATAATATGAATCACAAATTTGGTTTCAAATTTGGCAACAATTAACTTTATCACCCTAAATTTTTATTCTGAAAATTTTCAAATATATAAAAGTTAAAAGACTAGCAATAACAACTGACATTCATAATTGTCAATAACTGCTTTATCTCTTTATAATAAACACATCACATTTTTTGGCTGAATTTATTTCAAAGTTAAGTTATATTTCACTTCTAAATCTCTCCGTGTGTATCTCCTAAAACAAGGACACTCTCCTACAGAATCACAACACTCCAGAACTATAACAGTAACACAATATAAGAACATTATAGTTAACTGGGCACCATGCCTATAACCACAATGACTCAGGAAGCTGAGGCAGGAGGATTGAAAGTTCAAGGCTAGCCTCAGCAATTTAGTGAGACCTTTGTCTCAAAAAAATGTAAAGGGATGAAGATATAGATAATTAAAATGTCTAATAAATAGTTTAATATCTCTAATTATCCTAAGAAAAAGTCTTTTAAAGATATTCCAGGATTTGGGGTCCCTGATTCAATCAAGAACCACCAGCCAGGCACAGTGGCAAATGCCTGTACTCCCAGCCTCAAGTATCTCGAATCTAGACTATTACAGTAGCCTCCTGTTGGCCTACCTGCCTTAACTCTTGTGTACCTGCAATCCTTCTCCATAGAGTAACTAAAATGGTCTTTTAGCCTGGCATGGTGGTGCACACCTATGATCCCAATGGCTTAGGGGGCTGAGCAGGAGAATTGTGAGTTCAGAGATAGCCTCAGCAACTTAGCGAGGCCCTATGCAACTCAGCGAGACCATGTCTCAAAATAAAATACTAAAAAGGACTAGGGAGGGGCTGGGGTTGTAGCTCAGCAATAGAGTGCTAGCCTAGCACCTGTGAGGCCCTGGGTTCGATCCTCAGCATATATAAATAAATAAAATAAAGGCACTGTGTCTAACTATACCTAAAAAAGAAATAATTAAAAAAGGGTGAGGGGGGCTGGGGTTCTAGCTCAGCTGTAGAGCGCTCACCTTGCATGTGCAAGACCCTGGGTTCGATCCTCAGCCCCACATAGAAATAAATAAGTGAAATAAAGGTATTCTGTCCATCTACAACTAAAAATAAATAAATATTTTTTTTAAAAAGATTGGGGGGGCTGGGGATGTGGCTCAGTGGTTAAGTGCTCTTGGATTCAATCCCCCAGGATCAAAACAAAAACAAAAACAAAAACAAAAAAAGTGTGGTAGTGCATGCCAATAATCCCAGCGACATGGAAGGTTGAGGAAGGAGGATCACAAGTTTGAGGCCAGCCTCAGCAATTTAGTGAGACCCTGTTTCAAAATGAAAAAAGCAAAAAGGACTGGGGAAGCAGCTCTGTGGTAAAGCACTCCTGGGTTAAATCTCCAGTACCAAAAAAATTCTAAAAAGAACCTTACAGAGCATGTAGATATCACTTTGCCACTTTCATTATCAATCAACATTTTTTATACACTAGCTTTACTGAGATATAATTCACTCATTTTAAAAGTATCTAACTCATGATTTTTAGTGTACTTACGAAGTGGTGCAACTATCACCAGAATGAACTTTAGAACATCCTCATCACTCCAAAGAGAAACCTTATATTCTTAGATCTGAGTTCCCCAATCTTAGGCAACTACCTATCTATTTTCTGACTCTACACATTTACCTATTCTGGATACTGCATGCAAATGGAATCACACACTATGAGATCCCTTGTGAGTGATTTTTCTCACTTGGCATAGCACTAAAGATTCATCAATGTTACAGAATGCACCACTTTCATGAATAATAATATCCCACTGTATGGTTATATCACATTTTGTTTATCCATTCATCAGCTATTTGATCTGATCAGCTCTTTATGTCTCCTCCTTAAACGTGAATAGATAACTTAGGTTATGAACATTTGAGAAAAACCTTTAACATGAAAGACAAAGACCAAAACATTTTTAATAAGGAACTCAGAGAAAAAAGAGACAATTCAGGAAGCAAAGAAAACTTCAGAAATCTTTAATATTCTAAGATATGATATTATACCCATTAAAAAAAAGAAACAGAAAACTATTTTAAAAGTGAATACTTAAAGATGACTAAGGAATTCTTGTGGTTTAAAAACATGATAAGGAATAATTAAAAATTCAATAGAAAAACTAGAAGATAAATTTGAAGAAATTTCCCAGAAGATAAAAGAGAGAGAGAGAGAGAGAGAGAGAGAGAGAGAGAGAGAGAGAGAGAGAGAGAGAGAGAGAAAACACAAGAGAAAATATTTCTCCAAGAAAATTAGAAGATCAGTTCATGGAGTCCAATTTCCAGTATACTAAAAATATATGAGTTCTAAAAATGAAAAGTAGACTACAACATTTTCAGAAATAATTTGAGAATAATTCCCTGAACTGAAAGACATTAGCTTCTCGACTGAAGGGTTCACTGAATTAAAACAAAATGAATGAAAAATGGCCTAACCATCATGTTTGTCCTCATGAATTTCAAAAAACTAAGGAGAAGAAATGTTCCAGAAAAAAAAAGAAATCATACACTAAATATCAACACTGGAAGCTAGAAGACAAGGAGCACTGCCTTCAAAGTTCTGAAAGAAAAGTATTTCCACCCTAAAATGCTATCCTCAGTCAAACTATTTATTAAGGAAAGGGAAACCAAGTATTTTTCAGACAGGTAGGTGTCATAAATCACATCCCAGTGTCCCCTTTCTCAGGAAGCTGTTATAAATGTATGCCACCAAGATAAAAAAGGGAAAAGGTCTGGAATTTAGAAAATATAAGATCAACTATAGAAGAGAAGTGAAGGGAATCCCTGGGCTGATGCTAGAAGCAAAATTCCAGGATGAGAGTTGGGCAGCAGGGTTAGAGTACAATCAGTCCTGGGAGGGAGCTGTCATCTGGCATCCACAGGGGGATGGGCTCCATGAGACAACCAAATGAGTAGTCCACCTGATGTGTCTGAACCAGCCAAGAGCAGATCTATAGTTCTGGCAAAGAGGTGAAGGTTAAAACAATTCATAGTTATATAGAACATAAAGCAAGAAAATATATATATATTGTTCCTGGGAAAACAAAAAGTGTGTAAGAAAAAAAAAACATTGTAGTTTACCATGTTACTTAGTTATAAAAAATAGCAATATCAATAGTGGAAGGGCTGGGAGAGTGCTTGCCTCCCAAGCCCAAGGCCTTGGCTTTTATCCCAGCACCTAAAAAAAGTAAAGTCCTCTACACACACACACACACACACACACACACACACGAATTTATATTATATTAACTAATAAAAATGATAATTTACCTACATTAGGAGAATGGGATAGGGAATAAATACTGGGTTGAACATAAGGAAATTGCAAGACTACTAAATCATATCTTCTATAGTAAAAACTCAAAACATATATGTACAATAAGAAAGAGCAATGCATGTAATTTAGAAATATCCTGGAAACTACCAGAAAGAAATTTCTTCTGATAAGAAGGAAGAGGAATTAGGAATGAGGTGGTTAAGGCAGGTAACCACTTACTGTTTCTTATGTGATGTCTTAAATAACACTTATATTTTTCATTAATTATTAATTTGTATTCATAAAAAATTACATTTTCTGAAATTCCTGGCACATAATAAATGCTCAAAAAATAAAATATAATAGAGACTAAATCTTTTATTTAAAGTGGCAGGTACATTATCTTGAGTATATTGAGTATCACCAGATTCTAAGTCTATTTTAAGGCATCTCTACCTATTACTTATATCACACGAGAAAATCAGAATTTTAAAAACAATTATATTTCTGAGGCAATGACTTTTATTCTCCCACTATTCTGATAAGAAGTACCTGATCCTCTGAAAGATTCTCAGCATCCCAGTTGCTGCAACGAAGTAGAAGGGACTTGTCAAGGGGAAAGTTCAAAACTGTTTCAGCAAGTGATTTCAGGCTAAGTCCATTACACAGCAAATTTTTCCTACAATAAAAAAAAAATCATATATCAAAAAATGAGCAAAGAATATGAGCAGGAAAATTAAAAAATGACATATAAATTACCAATAATAAACAGAGGACCAATAATCCCTAGACATCAAATAAAATGATAATTTGTTATCTATCAGAGTGCAAAGAGTTTTTTAAAAAACTGTATACAGTGTCAATGAAGAATGAAGAATCAGGCAATATCATTTAAAATTTGTGAATGAATGGGCTGGGGATGTGGCTCAGTGATTTGCCTAGTGCTTGCCTAGCATGCATGAGGACACAGGTTCAATCCCTAGTGCCACACTCAAAAATTAATAACTAAACAAATACAAAAATAAAATTTGTGAATGGTACTTTTTTTTTTTAGCCTTTGTGAAAAACAGTTTAATAATAAACAATTGCCAAAACTTTGAACATGAAAATTCTCTGATCCAACAATTCCACTTCTGGGAGTTTATCCTAAAGACAAAAGTACATAAAATGATCTTCACTAAAGCACTACTTACAATAGGAAAGAATTATAAACAAAACAACCTAAATACCTATCAATAGTGTTTACATATTACTTCTTTTTTAAAAATATTTTTAGTTATAGATGGACACAATACCTTTATTTATTTTTTAAAATATTTATTTTTTAGTTGTAGTTGGACACAATACCTTTGTTTTATTTATTTATTTTTATGTGGTACTGAGGATCGAACCCAGGGCCTCGCACATGCTAGGCAAGCACTCTACCACTGAGCCACAATCCCAACCCCTATGCATTACTTCTTAAATGTGAAAAAGTGATAAGGTTATTTTCACTGAAGAGGTGAAAATTCAAAAAACTACACTTTGTGTGCTTCAAAAAAATTCTGATTAAAATTGCCACAAAGTGGGGGCTGGGGATGTGGCTCAAGCGGTAGTGCGCTCACCTGGCATGCGTGTGGCCCGGGTTCGATCCTCAGCACCACATACCAACAAAGATGTTGTGTCCGCCGACTAAAAAATAAATATTAAAAATTCCCTCTCTCACTCTCCTCTCTCACTCTCTCTTAAAAAAAAAAATTGCCACAAAGTGGTACAAAAATTTAATTTGTCCAAAGATCAAAAACAAACATGAAATTAAGAACACATGTAACACATGCCTATAATCCCAGCTACTCAGGAGGCTCAGACAGAAGAATTGCAAGTTCAAGGCCAGCCTTGGAAATTTAGAGAGACCTGTCTCAAAAAAAAAAAAAAAAAAAGTCAAATGCTCATTGGCAGAGCTTGTAGCTCAGTGGTTAAGTTAAATCCTCAGTATCAAAATAAAATAAAATATAAAAGTAGGAGCCGGGTTGTAGCACAGTGGTAAGCATGTGCACAACATGAGCATGGCCTTGGGTTCAATACCCAGTAACAAAAAAATTACAACAGAAGGAATGCTTATTATTAAAACTCAAATGACAGAGAAATACAATGGGTGAAAAGAAAACTCCTCCACTCATTCACTCATATTTTCTCTTCTCAGAAATAACCACTTTTTTTTTAAAGATAGAGAGAGGAGAGAGAGAGAGAGAATTTTTAATATTTTATTTTTTTAGTTTTCGGCAGACACGACATCTTTGTTTGTATGTGGTGCTGAGGATCAAACCCGGGCCGCATGCATGCCAGGCGAGCACACTACCGCTTGAGCCATATCCCCAGCTCAGAAATAACCACTCTTAACAATGTCACCCCTCCATGTTTTTTCTATGCACAAAAAACAACAGATGGTTATAGGTAAAGGAGAAAATGTCTTATTTTGGTATTTGCTTTGTTCTCTGCTTTACAATTTACTCTATTCTTAATGTACTATATATTTCCTTCCATGGCAGATAATACAAATGTTCTCACTTCATCCTTTTTAACAGCTGTGTAGTTTTACAAGCATGGGTACTTCTATTTCTTAAAATTGTTACCCTCATTGAAGACAATATTTAATTTTTAGTTATTTAATAATTCCACTTGAGTGATTAAATTTTTTTAATGTCACATTTGGGAAGATTTCACATTTCTTGAGGATGAATTAAAAACAAAATGCCAGGGCTGGAGTTGTAGCTCAGTGGTAGAGCACTTGCTTAGCATGTGTGAGGCCCTGGTTTCAATCCTCAGCACCATGTAAAAAAATAAAGGTCTTGTGCCCATCCACAACTAAAAAAATATTTTTTAAAAAATGCCACTTTTTCCACTTTGTTTTCAATAAAAGATTTCAAAATCATGTACAACAACCTCTACAATAAAAAATCTAAAGATGCTAGGCATAGTGATGCACACCTATAGTCCCAGCTACTTGGGAGCCTGGAGACAGGAAGATTGTTTAAGCAGTGGAGTTTGGACCAGTCTGGGGAATATAGTGAAACCCTGTTTCTTAAAAATGTCTAAAGAGTAAGAAGATAGCAGTTGTCCCCCTAAAATCTTGCTACCTTTAGTTAAATGTCAGTTCCATCTAACTTCCTAGTTAGCTGAAAGAAATAACTACTTACCATAGTCAACAACAGGAGCAATCTAACAGCTGTTAATACTGAGTTTGAGTCTTACCCCTAATATCAAATATAGTATGTCAAAAATTTTAATTTTATTACTAAAGTGCTCAATAAAAGTGTTTTTTAAAATATTTTTTGTAGTTGTATATGGACACAATACCTTTACTTTATATATTCATCTTTATGTGGTGCTGAGGATTGAACCATGGGCCTCACACGTAGAGTGCTAGGTAAGCATTCTACCACTGAGCTACAACCCCAACCCCAATAAATAGTTTTTAAAATTCTGATGTCCTTAAAAAAAGGAAAGGTCTGATAAGTTTTATTCTTATTTCTGGAGAAATTCAAAATAATATTCAGCTTTGGCTAAATTCTTATTTTGACACTTGATCATTCTGTATTTAGTCAAAAAGAGAATTCAATGTACCTTCAATTTCTATGTGTTCATATAGTAAGAATAAATGCATAGAAAAAGATCTAAAAGGAAAATCAAGCAGCTGTAATGATGAAGAAAGTAACAGTTAAAATTTACATAGTACTGTACATGTCGAACACTAAGTTCTTTACAGAGTTTAACTGATTTAATCCTCACACCAGTCTTACAAGGTGGAAACACTGCTATCTCTTATAGATAAAGAAACTGAGGAACAGAGAAGTTAGTGCCTTGCCAAACTTCACAAAGCTAGTGAGTGGCAGCACTAGGACTCCCACACATAGTCTGCTCCCAAGTAACCTTTAGCTTCTATACATGGCACAGAATATGGGAAGCCTTAATAAAAGGTAGCTTTTGCTGTTATACTTAAAATATTTTTTACAGAATTTTCATTTTTACAGCAATATTTTAATGAAACAAAATGTATAGAAAAAAATGTATACTTACAAGAGATTTCTGCATATAAACCAAACTAAAAATTCATTTTTTAAAAATATATGTTTTTAAGTTATAGATGGACATAATACTTTTATTTTACTTTTATGTGGTGCTAAGGATCGAACTGTGTGCTTCACGCATGCTAAGTGAGTGCTCTACCACTGAGGGCTGGGGCTGGGGCTCAGTGGTAGAGCATGTGTGAGGTACCGAAAATAAATTAATTAATAAATAAAATAAAGGTCCATCCACAATTTTTAAAATATTTTTTTTAAATTCATTTTATACTAAAAAACTATGATAAGCACAGATTTTAATCAGGCCATCTCTGAAGCTTGTCAAATCCTCCCACCTTTTAGTGTCAGTATCACTTGAGGCAAGATGAGCTGTTTCAGCTCCTGTCATTATAAAGGAGGACTGGTACAAACACATGAAGAGGAAACATGACCCCTGGAAAAAACAAGTTGAAATAGAATTTCCATAGGAATAGAATTCTAAGGAAAAGGGAAATCACTCTTCCTCCCAGACAAGTGCTAACTCTATCATAATTTTTAGCCTAAAGCAAGGTTTGCAAACTCAAATGTTTATCAGGATGAGTCAGGGTTATAATGGGAATGGTAGAGACTCTGATAAATTTAAAAGAGTATGTTCATTAAAGGGGACAATCACTATCTGGCCCATTATTGCCCTCAAGAACTCTGGACTCATTTAAATTTTCAAGAAAAGCCAGAAATACTGATACTTACAATTAAATCTTCTGGATTTAAAATTGAATTTTCATGTGGGAAAAAAAAGCTGCAGCCCTAATTTAGCCAGTTTGTAAATTTATAGTGATACTAACATTTAAATTTATAGTGATAAATTTAAATTTATAGTGATACTAACATTTCATCAAAAAAAGACAAATTCATCAGGCATGGTGGCACATGCCTATAATCCCACCTACTCGTGAGGCTGAGGAAGGCGGATCCCAAGTCTGAGGTCAGCCTGGGCAACTCAATGAGACCCTGTCTCAAAAAAATAAAAAGGCCTGTGGATATAGCTCAGTATTACAGTGTTTGTTTAGTATGCACAAGACTGTGGGTTCAAACACCAGCACCATACACAAAAATGACAAATTCTAGGTAACTAATGTGATCTCGGAAGTTGAAATAATCTTATAAATTCAATATGCACTTCAGAATCCTCTGGGTTTCTAAAGAATTTCAAAGATTTCAATATCGATTTCTAATAATCTACAAATCTTGCTAAAATGTTTGCCCCACAGCTGTGGATAGCCTAGCATTCATGTCAATCATACCTTTGCCGTATGGCCAGATAGCGGAGGTCCAGGCACCCTCGAACAATGAGGCCATAATCCTGCAGAAGTTTGCTGGCATCTTCTGAACATCCCACTCCAACTTTTAAAATGGTGCCATCTGCCAAAATGTCCAATAACGTTCTTGGTAGTGTTTTACCTCCACAGATCAGCTTGGGCAAGCGAACCAACACACACAGGCCACTTGGTGAGGCCATCTGTAAGAGTGACAGAGGACTAGCTTTGCCTTCCAGATTCACCTGCAACAGAGCAAGAAAGACCATGATCTATGGTTCATACCACTAAGACTAAAGAGCAGTAAGCACAACATAAAACTGGGGGCAAGGGTGGGGTGGGGTAAGGCTAAGAGGCACAATTTAAACTTCCCCAAAAGAGAAGCCAACCAGATTTGGGGTTAAATCTAAGGAGAGTAAGTACTAACTAACACAATGGACACTGTGAAGCAGCAACCTAAATAAAGCTTCTTGGGAGCCCAACTATAGCCCTGAAACATCAGCAGTCCATAAATAGTGGCCAGCTGACAAAGAGGCACTCTGGGACACACATTGGCAGAGTCCGACGCAGTACTAGAAAAGAGGGCTAAGGAGTAGAGTGCCAAATGACCATGTTCTCTTCATCATCCAGACTCTCTGACACACATACCAGCAACACCACTCACTTACCTTATCATAACACTCTCAGAAACTGATTTTTAAAAATAGGTAGGAAATGTAGCTGTGTAAATAAGTGGTACCTGCCAATAAAACAAACCCTGGTAGCACAAAGTGCTTTCTCAGCATTTCTTATCTAAATGGTGGTCATAAAGATAAAAATGGATATTGACCATTAAGTTAGGACATTTATCTTAAGAGATAAAAATAATTTCATGTATTAACCATATTTAGACCTAGGTTTCATCTTTTGGGGGGTCATAGGTCAATTTGAAAAAATACTAAAAGCTAAAATGTTATCCCTAGAAAAATTTATATACAAAATTCACATATATTTTTAAGAGTTTAAAGATTCCCTAAAACTATCCATGGGATGTTGAGCATATAGGTAAGTCCCATAATCCCAGCAACTCAGGATGCTAAGACAGGAGGATCACATGTGTGAAGCCAGCCTCAGAAACTTAGAGAGATCCTGTCTCAAAATAAAAAATAAAAAGGAATGGTGATACAGCTCACTGGTAAAGGTCAAGCACCCTTGGGTTCAATCCCCAGTACCAAAAACAAAAAACTATCCATGGGCTCCAAAATAGGTTCCCAATAAATTCCAATCCTTCTCATATTTCAGGAGAGGAAACTTAAGGCCTACAGGTGAAACAGTTTGACCAAATATGATGACTTAATAATAAAGCCAGGACTATAACCTAAATTTCCCAGTCTCTAGAGAAGTACTTCTCAAAGGACAATGATTTTTCCCTCCAAAGGAAATTTGGTAATGTCTGGAGAAAATTTTAGCTGTTACATATGGGAGAAAGAAGTACACTGGGATCTAGTAGGTAGAGGCCAGAACGCTGCTAAACATCCCACACTGTACAGACTAGCCATTCACAACGAAAAATCACCTGCCCAAAATGTGAAAAATGGGGAGGTTGAAAGACCCTGTGCCAGGACAGTGTGGCTCTCTCACTGCCACACTACCTATGTGCAAGGCACTGAACGGTGCCATCACAGCCATGGTTATGGAAGCAGGGTTCCTGATTTAGGAACATACAACCTCACAGGAGGTACAGCAGACATTAGAAACACAAGCTGACAAACACAGAAAACGACACAGCAAATACCAAAGGAGTGATTCAAACAATGTCACAAGTAATCAGCAGGAATATTTCATAGTTGAGCTAACCAAAGTCACAGAGAGAAACAAGCATTACAAAGAGCTGCTGTTAAAAATAAAATATTTGAGAGTCTTGGCCCTCAAATTCTACCCTAATGCTAAGTAAAACATGAGTTAATTCATACAAGCCTTAGAATTTCTTCTCAGGCACTGCTTTACAAATAAGTAGTAGTTTTATACCCTTAAAACAAACCATGCCCGTGTGATCTCTATGGTGTCTATCTCAGTCAAGATTCAAAAGACTTAGAAGAAATATGACTACTTCTGGGTGTGGTGGCACACAACTGTAGTCTCAGTGACTCGGGAGGCTGAAGAAGAAGGATCACAAGTTTAAGGTTAGCCTCAGCAATTTAGCAAGGCCCTAAACAACTTAATAAGACCCCATCTCAAAATAAAAAATAAAAAGGACTAAAGATGTGGCTCAGTGTGGGCTCAATCCCCAGTACCAAAAAACAAAACAAACAAAAAGAGAATTGAATATTGGTTTTTGTTCTATACCAATCCATCTTGATGTGGCAAAACTGCCTTTTCCATTAATAAGCAGCTTTCTCCCTCTGTAATACAGGCTGAATATCCCTTATCCAAAAATCTTGACACCAGAAGTATTTTGGATTTGGATTTTTTTTTTCAGATTTTGGAATATTTGCATATACAATGAAATATCTTGAGGATGAGACCCAAGTCTAAACATAAGATTCATTTATGTTTCATATATACTTTATATATACCACCTAAAGGTAATTTTGTACAATATTATTAGCACAGCTGCATTTTGGCTATGACCTGTCACTTGAGGTCAGGTGTGGACTTTCCACTTTTATCATGTCAGCACTCAAGAATTTTCAGATTTTGGAGCATTTTAGATTTTCAGATCAGGGATGCTCAATGTATATCTGCCCTGCCTTAGAAAAGACTATAGCTCTCCACTTCTAATATGTAGTACTGCTAATTTGGCAAAAAAAAAAAACCCTGCAAATTCTTAAGGCTTGACCTTTGCACATCAGGTCCAATAAATAAAATATACAACTGAATACAAACATACATATGCCTTTAAAAAATATATTTATTTTTTAGTTGTAGTTGGACATAATACCTTTATATTACTTATTTATTTTTCTGTGGTGCTGAGGCTCAAACCCAGAGCCAATACATATGCCTTTTTAATAGTGCTTCTGTACTGTGTTGAAGATCCTATATATTTTAATCAGTTTACTTACTAGGCATCCAAATGTATAATTATGATTCCAATTTACATTGAATGCATAATTAGAAGTGTAATTTTTCTAGAAAGGCAATTTAGCTTAAAAAATAAGATGCCCAGTTTTTATTTCTCATATTTCCCCTTTTTCTTTATTTCATTAGTATCATTTAATCATGTGGTCTCTGGGGTTTTTTAAGATTATTTAACCCATATAAAAATGTTTGAGATATACACAATATATAGTCATATGCCATGTAATGTTTCAGTCAATAATATGGGTCACATATACAATGGTGGTCTCATATGTTTATAATGGAGCTGAAAAACTCCTGTCACGCAGTGATGGACATATAGCCATTGTAACATCATAGCACAAAGCATTACTCACATATTTGTGGTGATGCTGGTATAAAGAAACCTACAGAATGCCAGTCATAAAATAAAGCACACCAAACACAAAGATAAGATACATTTGAGGGAATGAATGTCTATTATCCTGATCTTATCATTGCACACTCTATTCAAGTATTGAGATATCACACTGTACTCCATAAATATGCAAAATTATGTAATATTTTAAAATAAAAATACATATTAAAAAGTTTAAAACATACCACTAAGTATAGTACATAATACTTGATAATAATAAATAAATAAGCCAAGTGTGCTGGTGCATACTTGTAATCCCAGTGACTCAAGAGGCTGAGGCAAGAGGATCACAAGTTTAAAGCCAGCCTTAGCAACTTAGCAAGATTCTGTCTAAACATAAAAAAGGCTGGGGATATAGCTCAGTGATAAAGCACCCCTGGGTCAACCTCTTAATACTGCAAAAATACTACCACCAACAACAACATAATAACAAACAACTATATTACTAGTTTATATATATCACATTTTTATTATTTTAGACTGTTCTACTTATAAAAAAAGTTTACTGTAAGATGTATGTCATGTTACTCCAGTAGCAGCCTCATACAATCTCCTGTTTATGACATCTCTAGATTGCATCAAAAGGCCACAACAAGTGACTAACCATACCACACACTATAATGCTCACATAATGACAAAGTTGCTTAATGAGACATTTCTAGAATATATTATTTTCAATAAGTGGCACACGACTGTACATGTATATTTATTTATAAATCACATACATGTAATGTGGTACTACTGTATTATATACATATTTTGGACTGGAGATTGAACCCAGAGCCTCATGCATGTTAAGTATGTGTTTTATCACTGAGCTACACCCCTACTCCTGTATACACTATTAAATATACACAAAATGAGATGAGCATCATTATACCCTAGGTATATGTATGATTGCACATATGGTGTGATGCTACATTGTGTACAACCATAGAAATGTAAAGTTGTGCTGCAATTGTGTACAATGAAACAAAATGCATTCTGCTATCATATATACCTAATTAAAATAAATTAATTAATTAAAAATACACAAAAGTAATAATTTTAAATGAATTATGTTATCAGTCATTACAGATGAAATTTCTTAACACTCTTCTGTGTTTCAGTGATTCATTTAAAGAACATAGGGTTGGAGAACTTTCTTCCTGAGAGTCAAAGGATAATCCATTTTAGCTTCAGTAAAAACTGAGAGCTGTTTAGTCTCTGGCAAGGCCTAGGAGTCTTTAAATGACCCCATGATGGCAGCAGAGAGTAAAAAATGATATGGGATCATATTCTGGGCTGGCACAGGTTAACTAAGGAATATAGTCTGTGGAGTTAACAAATCAGTTAAATTTAGCCTGAGGCTTTTAGAAATAAGTTTTCCCTGTTCAAGTGTTCCTGTACAACCTGTGTGGCTGGAGAATAATATGAAAGGAGACAAAATCAGAAAAAAATAAAAAAGAGAATGTAACTAAGACATCTGAATTTTATTTTAAGCAATTAGAAGGGTTTTAAACGGAAGACTGATGTGATCTGACTTGCTTTTTTTTTTTTTTTTTTTTTTTGATGGTGGTCCTAGGAATCCAACCCAGGGCAACAGGCATACTAGGCAAGCACTCTACTACTGAGCTATACCCCAGCCCTGAATTCCTTTTTTTTTTTTTTTTTTCTTTTTTCCTTTTTGGTACCAGAGATTGAACTCAGGGGTACTCAGCCACTGAGCCACATCCCCAGCTCTTTTTAAAATTTTATTCAGAGACAAGGTCTCACTGAGTTGCTTAGGACCTCACTAAATTGCTGAGGCTGGCTTTGAACCTGTAATCCTCCTGCTTCAATCTCCAGATCCACTGGTATTATAGGTGTGCACCACCATGCCAGGCTAAAAGAGCATTTTGGTTACTCTTTGGAGAAGGATTGGAGATGCACAAGAGTCAAAGCAGGTAGGCCAGTCAGGAGGCTTCTGCAATAGTCTAGATGCAAGATACTTGAGGCTTTGGAAATAGCAGAGGAGATACAGAGAAGTAGATGGATTCAATATATATGTTGGAAATAGCATCAATAATACTTGTTAAGTGGGAAAGGGAGGGGTTAACCATAAGAAGAAAGAAGTGAACTTCAAGTAGGCCTGAGGCCTGGGCCTGCAGAAGGATGCTCTTGGGAAAATAACCTTTATTTAGCTCACTCTTTATTGCATCAATTATTTGCACCTGTTAGGCAGGGACATATGCAGTAAATCTCCAGAAACAATCAGGCAGGAGTCAGGAGCCAAAAAGGTACTCAGTAACATCTTCATCTCTACTTCCAAAGGCAAAAGGCAAATGGCTTCTAAAACATGGCAGGAGGCCCATTTTGTACAGATGATCTGTTCATAGCTACACCTTACTATGGGCAACTCAGGGGTATCTGGAAACTCATGCCTCCGTCTGGTAGCACGTTTTGTTAATTCCTGCTTTGGATAACCACTTCATATATTGAATTTTCATATATCTTGCCAAGAAATTTAACATACTATAAACCTTTATTAACAAACTATAGTATTGTCAGGAGCTGCCACATAGGAATAGAGCGCCCCTTAGCTTTGAGCGATGAGAATGTGGAGACGCAGCAAGCCAGCTGTGGGCTGTGTGTGTGAACTATAAGCACCGAGCATACAAAGTGGACTGAACCGATGTTGCCTCTATTTGGGCGGGTGACAGATGTTTCTTTTCTTCGCTGGATCTGCCTATGATCCCCACACAGCTCATGAGATGGGCGTGGCCTTCCTAGATATCAGTCAATCTACTGATAGCAAGACCTCAAGAAGCTAGACTCAACCTCCTGAAACCTGACCCCTTGCCTCATTTGAATGGCTTCTCCCCAATAAAAAGGTTCAGCATGTGCTCCCCACTCTCTTTCTTGCCTGTCTTGCCCCCTTGTGAGAGCTGTAGCTGAGGAGTGGTCACTAAACCCAAAGAAAAGGTACTTTCTGTGTCTGTGTGTCTTTATTTAGTGCCCAAATTCACTTGGAGTGACCCTGACCAATTTACTCGTGTGATGCAACACAGAATGTTAAAAAATTTAGCATACCATAACTGCCTATTTGTCTGATGTTCAATTATATCACCGTTGGACAACTCTTATTTTTTTAATATTTATTTTTTAGCTGAGTTGGACACAATGCCTTTATTTTATTTATTTATTTTAATGTGGTGCTGAGGATCGAACCCAGGGCCATGCACGACGTGCTAGGCGAGCGCTCTACCACTGAGCCACAACCCCAGCTCCACTGTTGGACAACTCTTAAGAGGGGGGAAGAGTTCCCTGATTGTCCTTGATTGTACAGAAAAGTAGGAATAACACATTTAAGAAGAAAAATCCAGAGTTCTATTAGGAACATATTGAGGTGGTTTTTTTTGCCTTTATTTTTTTGTAGTACTGTGGATTAAACCCAGGATTTCACATATGATAGGCAAATATTCTACCACTGAGGTACATCCCTACCCCTTTTTCAAAATTTTATTTTGAGATAGTATCTCCCTAAATTTCTCAGGCTGTTCTTGAACTTGTGATCCTCCTATCTTGGCCTCTGGGAAGCTGGGATTACAAGTGTGCACCACTGTGCCTGGCAGGAGCCTGTTAAGTTTGAGATCACTATTAGACATTTAAGAGCAGATATCAAGTAGATAGGTGGACATAAAAGATTGACATTCTATTTTTAACACCAATTAACATATAAATGATATCTAAAGCTATAAAATTAGATAATAAGAACATGAAATATAGGGCATAAATTAGTGCCTGTTGATATATATATTTATACACACACACACACACACACACACACACACACATATTTATTCTTTTGGGGCCTTCACATATTTAAAAACTTATGCCAGAATTTTTGAATTAGTAGAATTCATATTTTTAAAAATTCATATTCTAAATTTCTTTTTCAAGATTGGACAATCTGGCAATACTTGGCTTAAACAAAATAGCAGCTTCTTCATTCATGAGATATTAATTAGAATTCACCATAATGTCTTCTCAACACTAAAGCTAGCTATCCTCATATTTGTACACCACTGTTTCCCAGAATCCACTTCTGTATTAAAAGTAGGAAATTGGAAGATAGCCCAAGAAGTCCTCATGTGTAAAGAAAGAATGAGCTGGGTGGGGTACAGCATGCCTGTAAGCAACTTAGTGAGACTCTTGTCTCAAAATAAAAAGGGACAGAGCTTCAGTGATATAGCATCCCTGGGATCAATCCCCAGTACTGTGGGGGGAAATTTTTTTTAAAAAAAGAGAGAAAGGTCTGGGGATATAGCTCAGTGGTAAAGTGCCCTAGGTACAATTCTTGGTACCAAAATAAAAAAGGAGGGCTGGGGATGTGGCTCAAGCGGTAGCGCGCTCGCCTAGCGTGCGTGCGACCTGGGTTCGATCCTCAGCACCACATACAAACAAAGATGTTGTGTCCGCCGAGAACTAAGAAAAAATAAATAAATATTAAAAAAAAGGAAAAGAGAAAATGAGAAGGAACATATTTCTTTATGAATTTAAGGATAGCTGAAAATACCATTACTTTACATCATTCATTCACCTTACCCATTTGGACCTTACAAGCATCTGAGTTTTGTAATTCCTGGGGTAGAAAAACCATCTGAGTTTCATCAATATTTAGATGCTAAGTAGAAGGAAGATCAGAAAAGGAAAAAGAGGGGGAAAGGGTGTAGCTCACTAGTAGAGCACCTGACTGGCATGCACATGGCCCAGGGTTTGACCCCATGGTGGCACACTGCTGTAATCCCAGCAATTTGGGAGGCTAAGGAAGGAGTATTGCCAAGAAAAATCAGAAAGCAGCAAAGAGCAGACAGGAGAGCACAACTGCATGAAAGCCAAGCAGAAAAAGTCTTGTAAAGGAGTTGTGCAGATGCTTTTGAGAGTCCCAAGAAGTGTCCACTGGATTAAAAAGAAGTCTTCAATTTGATGAGTGGAACATTATGGAAGGATGTTGAATTAAAGTAGGCTAAAGAATAAATGTATACAACCAGAGATATAAAAAATTGGCTCTATATATGTAATAAGAATTGTAGGGGCTGGGGTTATGGCTCAGTGGTAGAGTGCTCACTTCGCACATGCAAGGCCCTGGGTTCGCTCCTCAGCACCACATATAAATAAATAAAATAAAGTTATTGTGTCCAATTATAACTATTGGGGTTGTGGCTCAGTGGGAGACCTTGGGTTCGATTCTCAGCACCACATAAAAATAAATAAATAAAATAAAGGTTCAAAAAAAACTGAGATATTGGGGATGTGGACCAGTGGTAGAGTGCTTGCCTAGCATGCTCAAGGCCCCAGGTTCAATCCCCAGCACCACAAGCAAATAAACAACAACAATAAAAAAAAAAACTTGCTAAAACTGACACACAAAAAACAGAAAATATGAACAGCTCATAATTTTAAAACTTCCTTTAAAAGAAAATTTCAGATGGCTTCACCAATAGACTCTAACTAAATATTTAAAGAAAAAATAATGTAGATCTTACATAAACTCTTCTAGAAAACAAAAAAAAAAATAGGGAATACCTGTAACCTACTGTATAATGTTTTGTTTTGTTTGCATAGATTTTTATCAAAGCCTTTTTTCATGAAGTTTTTATTTTACAGCAATCTGGGAAAGGAAGTCATCTGAAGGGAGATGTGACATCCAGCATGAATTCAATATATTCAAAAGTCAACAATAAATTGGACATGGTGGCACATGTCTGTAATCCCAGAAATTTGGGAGACTAAGGCAGGAGTATTGCCAAGTTTGAGACTAGCCTCAGCAACTTTGTTGGATGCTCAGCAACTTAGTGAGACCTTGTCTCAAAATACAAAAATAAAAAGGACTGGAAATTGGAGATCAGTGTTAAAGTACCCCTGGGATCAATCGCCAGTAAAACAACAAAAATATTGATTGCAACTAGTATTTAATGAGCACTTTCTATATGTTAAAACTATACTGAAGCCTTTGTACTGGATATAGGTACCATTATACCCTTATTACAGACAAATAAGTAAACTGAGACTCAAGAGAAGCTAAGAAGCTAAGCAGCTTATTTGAGTTCACAGAATAATCAGTGAAAATGGAACTCATGAAGGTCCATCCAACTCCAGAATCCAAAATCATAAGTATTCCTCTATCCAGAGAAGAGCAGCAGCTTCATCTGCAAAAATCTACCCACAAGATGAGAACAAACTAATTCTCCATTCAGCCTTCCTACTTGACCAGCCAAAGCACCTAGTCAGAAAAACAGAACAGGTCTGTGTTTTGTTTTTTATTTAATTTTTTGCTTTTTAACTTACCCACTCACAGTCGATGCCAAGTACTGGAAATTCTTCTAACTCGCTCCTGAGCAAGGGCTCAATCTGATCCCACTCTGCCTCCTGAGACACTGTCACCACATCTGCATGGAGAATTCTTTCCTCCCAGGAGGCTCTGGGAACACCAGAGGGCAGCTGGTGCTCTTCTGAAGGGGGCTGCTCTCTCCTTGGTGTCACTTGCTCTTGCTGCTGCTGCTGCTGCTGCTGCTGCTGCGCCTGGGTCACACCACTTGTCTTACTCCTGCGTCGCTGGATGCCTTTCCATAGGACAAATCCCCCCACAGCCACTCCCAGAAGGGTGGTCACTGTCAAAGCCACTAAATTCTGTCTAGACATCTTCAACTTTTTACGGTTTAGGAAAGCATTTTACTAATCATACAACCTGCAAAACAAACATCAAAAATATATTTACATACAGAATATAAACCCTATATATAAACAAGTTTTCCCCTAAAAACTTCCACCTACAATCCTTACACCCACAAACTAAAACAACTGCTATCAATTTCCACATCAAACAATAGAATTTTTTTCATTTTTGTACTTTTTTATTCCATCTCTATCTTCATCCTTCCCACTAAAAACTCCCTAGCCCTCTGACAGATACCCAGGGTTCCCTTAATGATATAAAATCTTATTAATCAAAACAGAATAAACTAGACCTTCACCTTGGATTATTGATTTACTAGTAAATGAATTGATTAGTTAATGATTCTTTCTCAATGTGTTTGCAGTTTAGCGGGCCATGGTCACACAAGCCCTTAATCCCAGCTACTTGGAAGGCTAAGGCAAGGATCACAAGTTTGAGGCTAGCCTCCACAACTTAACAAGACCCTGCTCCAAAATAAAAATTAAAAGGGCTAATGATGTACCTCAGTAGTAGAACATCCTGGGTTTAATCCCCAGTACCACACATACTGAAAAAAAAAAGTGTTTGAACTTTAAACCTTTAATCTCCTACCAGCTGAATAAAAATTTTGCTTCTCAATTAAAAAAAAAAAAAAAAACTTGGGGCTGGGGATGTGGCTCAAGCGGTAGCGTGCTCGCCTGGCATGCGTGCAGCCTGGTTCGATCCTCAGCACCACAAACAAATATGTTGTGTCTGCCAAAAAATAAAAAATAAATATTAAAAAACTCTCTTAAAAAAAAAAACAATCATCTATCAGTTGGTGGGGTGACTGTATTACTCTTCTGGCAGGTGTGGGCAGTAGAGGCAAAGGAAATGGGCTTGAAAATAAATACTTTTCTGTTGCTTCAGAAGTTTCTGTTGATCAGTAGTTCTCCAAAGAAATTGCCTCAGTTTCTACAAGGTAAGGCAGAGGCAGCACGAAAGGGGAAGAACAACAAGGGATGAAAAAAGAAAAAGGTGACACTTAGATATTGTGATGATTTAGATATTAGGAGTTCCCCAATAGCTCACATGGAGACAGTGCAACAGTTTAGAAGTGAAATGATTAGACTGTGGGAGCCTTACCCAGATCAGTGCACTAATACCCCCAGGGATTAACTGGATGGGGACTAGGCAGGTAGGGTGTGGCTGGAGGAGGTGAGTCTTTGGGGCATGCCTTCGGGGTATGTATTTTGTCTTTGGTGAGAGAGAAGTTGTCTCTCCCAGCTTCTGGGTTGTCCTGTCTTGAGCTGCTTTCCTCCTCCCAGCCTTTCCACCATGATGTGCTGCCTTACCTCAGGCCCAGAGCAACAGAGCTGGCTGGCTATGGACTGAGACCTCTGAAACTACTAGACCCAAATAAACTTTTCCTCCTCTAAAATTGTTCTTTTCAGGTCTTCTGGCATAAAACCTGACTAAAACAAATATCCAAGATTCCCAGAAGGAAGTTTCAAACAAATGCCACAAGACCAGGAAGGTTAATGAAGATAAAAGAAGCATACCACAAAATAGTCCCTTTTATCTTAGCACATGTGGCTTTTACCATGTATCTTTTGTTTTCCTCATTTTTGATAAACAAATGAGTACACAGTGTTATTTCTATACTATTAAAAACAACAAGTTGGGCATGGTGGCACATATGGGAGGCTAAGGCAGGAGGATCTAAATTCAAGGCCTGCCTCAGTAATTTAGCGAGGCCCTGAGCAACTCAGCAAGACTCTGCCTCAAAATAAAAAATACAAAAGGGCTGGGATGTGGCTCAGTGGTTAAAAGCCCCTGGGTTCAAGCCCTGGTATGAAAAAAAAAAATCAGTAAAAGTGTGATAATAACTGGTCAGTGGCCCTTGGCCTCAGTGGCAGAAAGAACACAGGGCAATAACCACTCAGCACGCGCTGATGGATTCCTCGTGGGAAGAAGGCCCAGTGTAGTCAGATACTGTGCTAATCAAGATCACTCAGGGATCTGAATTTTACAAGGAATGTTACCACTTTTAAATATTAGCAATAAACTTACAGCTTCTATAAATATTGTGTCAGTCTAGCATGTTGCTGAGCAATCATGCGTGGGCTCTGGCCCCAAACCTCAACTGAGCAAAGACAGAGCAAATCTACAGCACCCTGCCTAACTGCCATACCTTTTCTATGACTCAGGGTTTCCCAATGTGTCCTGTTTTTATCACTTTTTTAAAGTTTCACAAACGTTACTAAAATAATTTTATATTTACAATAGATTATACCTATGTCTATAGAGATATTCAGCTACTGGAATGGAAAAATGGCATCACAAAAATTATGACAATAAGAATAAAAAATGGTAACATACTGGCTATGCTGTTTTTAAAAACATTTACTTTGGTTTAGAAACTGTGCTAAGTACTTCGAATATACTTTTTCTAGTGCTTTTATTGAATAGGAAACAGGCTTAATGAGATTAAATAACTTGTATAAAGAGACATCTGTTTAAAAAGAATTTTGAGTAGATATAAAAAGACTTTCCTTTCCCACTCTAAATAACACAAATGCTGGGGAAAAACAACTGAAAAGATAAAAAATTAATATGCAATTGAGCTGAGAGAGAGAGAAAAAAAGAAATCATCAGATATCAGAAATGGAAGTGGAAACCAGGTAGAGACCAGAACTCAGACCAGCCCTAGCACTGGGGGCAGAAGTCGAGGTCACAGGCCTAGGACACATTGGGAGCCAGAAGAGTGCTGCTCTGTCCAAGAACAGGGACCTGAAAAAGTTTGTCCACTATGGGGTAGGCAAGCCACCTGCCCCACAGGCTTAGACTATAAACAGAGCACCACAAGAGAAGAGCCTGGAGCCATGCTGTGCAGAGACAGGGCTCAAGTTTACACTCCCCTAACAAAAGGAAACTCAAAGCCAAGAAAATGAATTAAGACTGATTCACAATTGGTGAACTCTGCTGTTAACTAGACAAAGTCGATTACAGGAGTATGGTCTACCTTATATATGTTTCTAGCAAGATTTCCATGGAAGACCTATTCCAAGACCAGTCCCTGGAAAAGGGCTTACAAATGAATCAAAACCAACAAGCTGGGAGCAGAGGGGCATGCCTATAATCCCAATGGTTTGGAAAGCTGAAGCAGGAGGATCAAAGCCAGCCCTAGGAATTTACCCAGGCACCAGGCAATTCAGTGAGACCCTGACTCTAAATAAAATACAAAAGAGAGCTAGGGATGTGGCTCGGTGGTTGAGTGCTCCTGGGTTCAATCCCTGGTACCCCCAAATAACAACAAAAACCTCTAAAGCTAATAAAATGAGTTCATAGAGCCATCAAACAAAAGTTTCCATATCTGGGATCTGAAAGGGACTTTAGAGCAAGAATATTCACAGGTAATAAGGAAAATAATAGCTAAAACATGAATAAGAGAAAAAATTTAAAAGCAAAATTCTAGGTATGGAAATATTTTTTAAATTTTTAAATGTAATACTCAATGAACAAGTTACATACCAGATTAGACACACAGAGAGTCATGAACTGAAGATAAGTCTTAGGATGTTACCCAGAATGCAGTGTGAAGAAATAAAGAGGGAGAACCACAATGGAGTAGAGGAATGGAGAATGGACAGAAATTCCAGTATCTAAGTAAGAAAGACTTGAAATATATGAAGGGGGTCAGATTTAGAACAGTTTTCTGAGTCTCAAGATGGATAAATTAAATCTATCCACAAACAGACTTGTATCACAATGTTCACAGCATCTTCATTCATCATAGCCAGAAACTAGAAAAAGTCCAGGTGGTACATCTCTATATGGAAATACTACTCAACAACGAAAAGGTGTGAACTGACAAATGCGACATGGATGAATCTCAAATACCTTCAGGCTGTGTGAAAGGAACCAGATACACGATACATAAGCTCACATACTAGATAGATAGATAGATAGATAGATAGATAGATAGATAGATAGATAGATAGATAGATAGATAGATAAGGCTCTGCTTATATAAAGTTCTAGAACAGCTAAACCTACCCTATGGGTTTAGCAGTAGATGCTCCTGGAGGAGAGAGGAGTACAGGGCAGAGACCTGAGCACTGAAGGACAAAAGGAAGCCCATCATCCAAAATCTCAGGAAGAACATTTCAGGCATGAGGGAACGTCCTGGAATAGTGGTAAAGTTCTATAGCTTATAGGGGTTTGGAGTTATAGTTCTCAAGATTATTTTTGATTTTTTCCTCTGCTGGACTGATTGTGGTCTTTCTCACCAGAGTGCACACTCCATGACAGCAGAAACAACTGGCAATTTTTTAAAAAATATTTTTTCAGCAGTAGGTGGACACAATACCTTTATTTTATTTATTTGTATGTGGTGCTGAGGATCAAACCCAGTGCCTCACACGTGTAAGTGCTGGGAACAGAAGTGATAATACTCAATAAATCTTCATTAAGTAAATAAAACTCAATTTGAGGTATTATATTAATATGTTAATGATAAATGTCTAATTCAATCATTGGATTATAAGATTTTTTATTATTTTTTAAAATTTATTTATGATAGCAGAATACATTACAATTCTTATTACACATATAGAGCACAATTTTTCATATCTCTGGTTGTATACAAAGTATATCACACCAATTTGTGTCTTTGTACATGTTCTTTGGATAATAATCATCATCACATTCCACCATCATTTCTAACCTCATGCCCCCTCCCTTCCCCTCCAACCCCTCTGCCCATGCTCCCTCTCTCTATCCCACTATGAATCAGCCTCCTTATATCAAAGAAAACATTCAGCATTTGGGTTTTGGGGATTGGCTAACTTCACTTAACATTATCTTATCTAACTCTATCCATTTACCTGCAAATGCCACGGTTTTATTCTCTTTTATTGCTGAGTAATATTCTATTGTATATATATGCTACATTTTTTTATCCATTCATATATTGAAGGGCATCTAGGTTGGCTCCACAGTTCAGTTATTGTGAATTTTGCTGCTATAAACATTGATGTGGTTGTGTCCCTGTAGTATGCTGATTTTAAGTCCTTTGGGTATAGACCGCCAAGGAGAGGGATAGCTGTGTCAAATGGTGGTTCCATTCCCAATTTTCCAAGAAATTTCCATACTGCTTTCCATATTGGCTGCACCAATTTGCAGCCCCACCAGCAGTGTATGTAAGATTGTTTATTCAAGAGAAAAAAGAGTTAATTTCCATTACTGAGCCTTATTGCTCTGAATAGGCATTATGATTCCATACTGGGCCAGGAGTGAGAAAACTGGAACCTTGCTGGGGGTTCCACGCCTTTCAGTGCCTCCCCAGCTCCTGAAGCAATCTACAGTCCTTATTTTAAATATTTTTTGTTTTATAATTAATTATTTTACATAATTTTATATTATTTATATTTTATATATAAGCAAACATCAAACTATTTAACAACAGTTACATAAGAGTTGTAGGATTATGAACAATTTTTTTTCAAATTCTATATGTATCTAGAATTTTATAGTGGTATATATTCATACTTAGAAAAACAAAGTTTTTTGTTAAGTGTTCTTTGAACATAGGCAATGTAAATATACCCACTTAATATGTAACTATATTTCTGGGATAAATCACATTTTAATTAAGTGACTATGTCAACATTATTCAGAAAGATGATAACAACATGGGTCCCAGAGTCAAAGAGCCTGGGTTCAAATCCAACCTCTGCCATTTGCTAACTATATGAACTTGTGCAATTTACTGAATTTTTTCTATATCTCAGTTTCCTCATTTGTGAAGTAGGAAAGATAGCATCTATTATGTAGGATTATTGTGAGGCTTAAGATTATCACTATAATTTACTAAGCATATTGGCTAGTTCATTAGAGTTCAATAAATGTTAGCTACTAATATTACTGCAGTTCTAGAAACCACAGAACTCCTATTAAAGGAAAAGAAAGAATCTTTGACTAAAACTTAGGAGTCAAGTACAGTTTCCATCCAATTAAAAATTTCTTTCCATAGTTATTTGGAAGGGCAAGACCATGACCTATCTCTGCTGAATACTTTCAATAAGAGTTCACCATCTGAAGAGGCAGTTTTCGTTAAAAAGTCACTGCAATCCTCAGCACCACGTATAAGTAAATAAAATAAAGGTATGAAAAAGGAAAGTTAAAAAAAAAAGTCATTGCATCTGTAAAAGCCACCTACACAGAAATTACTCTTTGATACTCAGCTGGTCTCTGAAATGACAAGAGTTTGCTCCCTCCTAAGAGCCTATCAAATAGTGAAGACAGTTCTTAAGGCTGCCTTTAAGTTCTTCCTAACTTATAAACTTGAAGGCAAGAGCCTCTGGGTTTGTCAACATACCTCCTCCAATGTGGCACCCGAGTCTGTACTCAACACTTGAGAAATGGTCTAAATAAGGCAGATAACAATGATACTACTACTTCCCATTATCTGGGCCCTATATTTTATTAATAAGATATGAAATAACACATTTTTTAGTAACAGCAACATATTGTTAGGTCACCTATAAAGTTTATGGGAAATTAAAATTGAGTAATACAGAATCAATCCACATTTTATGTATTTCTAGTTTCTACTTTGCACTTAAATTCAATACTTTGTTTCTTCTTTACAAATGTTGTTTCAGCCAAACATTTCATCTGCTGACACCAGTTTGCAGCTTCACTATGCCTTCCCTCTCAAAAGATGATCTTATACACAAATGTGAAACTTTGTTTTCAAAGAAAATACCATCTTCTAACATGTTTTAATGCTGTTCATTTCTATATAGAGAGGTTTTGTTAGTTTTTGTTTTGTCTTTTCTATCCAAAGGACTCATTCAGTAAACATGTATACAGCACCTTAATAAGGCAAACTTGGTACTAGAGAGGATAAAGAGGGTTAAAAGGCACAGTCTGTCTTCAAAATATTTAGGATTTCACAAAAGAGAAATACATGTACTGAACAAGTTGCAGTTGGTGAGATAACACTAACAACTGAAGCATATAAAGCACAGGCAAGAACAACAAAGAAGGGCAGTTGTTTTTAAGGGACACTTACTAGAGAGATGATACCTGAGATTAGTGTTAAAAAGTGGGCAAGAGGGGCTGGGATTGTAGCTCAGTGGGGGAGCACTTGCCTCACACTTGTGAGGCACTAGGTTCAATCCTCAGCACCATATAAAAACAAAATAAAAATATTGTGTCCATCTACAACTAAAAATATATTTTTTTAAATGGGTAAGAGTCCTCTAGGTGCACAAATAAGAGATGTCCCTCCAGGCAGGGAACAAAATGTGCAAGAAAAATCAAAGCCAGAAGCATCATGGTTATAGGTAAAAGTGTAGAAAATTTAAGTTGTAGACTAAGCATAAAATACTCATTAAATTTTAAATACTACAATAAATGTAAAAATATCCTATTGATAATTTCTATGTTGATTTTTTTCTCCCAAGCATTGGGAATTGAATCTCAGGAGTTCCTTACCAGTGAGCGTCACTCCCAGCCCTTATTTTTTATTTTAAGACAGGGTCTCACTTAGTTGCCAAGGCCAGCCTTGAAGTTGTGATCCTCAGTCTCAGTCTCCCCAAGACACTGGGATTTCAGGCATGCACCACCATGGCCAGTATACGGGATCTTACATAACCCTACAGGATGAAGCTTTTTAGGTAATGGAAAGCCAATAAAAATAAAAGACTTACGAAGACAGTGGCTGGATCAAGCTAATATGTCAACACATGGTGGCAGTGTGGGTGCTAGATAGAGAGGCAAAAACCGGAGCATGGAGAACAATGAAAAGACAATCCTAGAGCCAAGAGAAGAAGACCATATGAATCAGGGCAGAAGAAATCAGAATGAATAAGAACAACAGCTCCTAAACAAAATGGTTACATCAGCATTCAGAATTATCTGGAAAAATAATAAGCCATCAACCAACTTTTAAAACTTCAAAAATAACTTAGAAATTTTGATGGATATGAAAGCAAAAGTTTACTGAACCCAGTATAAAAAAGTGAAAAAAAAATTTCATTCATAACAGCAAATATATAAGCAATAACCACACACACATATATACAATGCTGGAGGAACTCAACATGTACAGGCACTTTACATGTACATATACTCAGGCATATACTACAATGGTCTAAAGACATTGGCCCAATGGTCTAAGGACTCCCATTAGGCCCTGTCTCCAAAAGGGTCAACCATTTTCCAAAAGCACCACCCTAGAACTAAGCTTTTAACACATGGATCTTCGGAAAACATGAAACATCCAAGCCATATTGTTATATAGGTATACTCAAAATAACATATAAGCTAGGTGCAAACTTAATTTTTGAAACCTTTTTTTAAAAAATTGAGGGCTGGGGTTGTAGCTCAGTGGTAGAGCGCCTTCCTCATGTGAGGCCCTGGGTTCGATCCTTAGCACCACATAAATATAAATAAATAAAATAAAGATATTGTGTCCATCTACAATTAAAATTTTTTTTAAAAAAACTGAATTGACCATAAAGACAACCCAAGCAATGGAAGAAAAACTTGCAAATCATTTATCTGATAAAAGTATATATCTAGAATATTAAAAAAAGAACTCTTACAACTCAAAAATAAAAAGGCAAATAGCCAAATTTAAAATCAGATTAAAGATACAAATAAACATTTGAAAGGAGACAGAGAAATGGCCAATAAGTACATGGAACAAAGTCCCATGTCATTAGCTATTAGAAAAATACAAATCAAAACCACAATGAAATATCATTTCACACTACCAGGATGACTCTCAAAAAATAGGTAATAAGTACTGAAAATAATAAGAAAAAAATCAGAACTCTCAAACATTGTCAGTGAAAACGTCAAATGGTACAGCTAATCTGGAAAACAGACCACCAGTCCCTCACTTAAGAAAAACTTATCATATGACAGGATATAAAATCAACACACAAAACCCAATAGTTTTCCTACACACCAACAAGGAATTCACTAAGAAAGAAATCATGAAAACAATTCCATTAACAATAGCCTCAAAGAAGAAGGAGGAGGAGAAGACAGAAAAAAAAAAACATAGGATAAATCTAACCAAGGAGTTGAAAGACTACAATAAAAATTATAGAACACTGAAGAAAGAAATTGAAGAGGACAGAAGAAGTCAGAAACACCTCTCATGTTTGTGGGGAGTCAGAATTAACATTGCTAAAATGGCCATATTACCGAAAGCAATATACAGATTCAGTATAATCCCAATCGAAATATCAATGATGTTCTTCACAGAACTAGGAAAAAACAGTCCTAAAATTCATTTGAAAACATAAAAGACATGGAATAGTCAAAGCAATTCTAAGCAAAAAAGCAATGCGGAGGGGGGGCTGGGGTTGTGGCTCAGTGGTAGAGCACTTGCCTCGAACTTGTGAGGTCTTGGGTTCAATTCTCAGCACCACATATAAATAAATAAAAAAAAAAAAAAGCAATGCGGAGGCATCATAATATCCAACTTCAAATTATACTACAGAGCTACAATAACAAAAACTGCATGGTACTGGCATTAAAAACAGACACATCCACACAGATACAGTCATCTGGTCCTTGACAAAGGTGACAGAAATATGTGCTAGAGAAGAGACAGTCTTTGTAGATGTGCTGGGAAAATGGTTATCCATATGTAGAAGAACGAGACTGGATCCTTATGTCTCAGCCTGCACAAAGTCAACTCAAAAATGGATCAAAGACCTAGGAATTAGGCCAGAAACTAACCCCTGGAAGAAAATGTAGGATCAACACTCCAGGATAGAGGTACAGGCAACAATTTCCTCAATAAGACCCTAAAGCTTAGGAAATAATATCAAGAATTAATAAGTAGATGAGCTGTGGTTGTGGCTCAGAGGTAGAGCATTCACCTAGCATGCATGAGGCACTAGGTTCGATCCTCAGCACCATATAAAAATAAAATGAAGATATTGTGACCACCTAAAAGTAAATAAATAAATAAATACTTTTTAAAAAGGTACTAATAAGTAGATACTATCAAATTTATAAAACTTCTTCATAGCAAAGGAAACGAATTAAGAATATAAGGAGAGAATCTACAGAATGGGAAAAAAATTTTGCTAGCTACTCTTCTGACAGAGGATTAATATCCAGAATATATAGAGAACTCACAAAACTTACCACCAAAAAAAAAAAATTACCCACTCAATAAATGGAGAAATGAACTAAACAGACTTCTCAAAAGAAGAAATACAAATGGCCAACAAATATATGAAAAAATGTTCAACATCTTTATCAATTAGGAAAATGCAAATCAAAACTATATTGAGATACTACCAAAAGCCCTATACAGATTTAAGGAAATTCCAATCAAAATTCCAATGACATTCCTCATAGAAATAGAAAAAGCAGTCATGAAATTCATCTGGAAAATTAAGAGACCCAGAATACCTAAAGTAATCCTTAGCAAGAAGAGTAAAGCAGGTGGCATCACTATACCAGACCTTAAACTATACTACAGAGCAATATAACAAAAACAGCACGGTATTGGCACCAAAACAAACCAACAATACAGAATAGAGGACACAGAGACTAACCCACATAATTACAGTTATCTTATATTAGAGAAAGGCACCAAAAATGTACTTTGGAGAAAAGATAGCCTCTTCAACAAATGGTGCTGGGAAAACTGGAAATCCATATGCAACAAAATGAAATTAAACCCCTCTCTCTCACCATGCACAAAACTCAAAGTGGATAAAGGACCTAGGAATTAAACCAGAGATGCTGCGCCTATTAGAAGAAAAAGTAGGCCCAAATCTCAATCATGTCAGATTAGCCCCCAACTTCCTTAATAAGACTCCTATAGTGCAAGAATTAAAATCAAGAATCAATAAATAGGAATTCAAACTAAAAAGCTTCTTCTCAGCAAAAGAAACAATCAGTGAGGTGAACTGAGAGCCTACAATTTGGGAACAAATTTTTACCACACACACATCAGATATAACACTAATCTCTAGGATATATAAAGAACTCAAAAAACTTAACACCAAAAAAAAAAAAAAAACAATAAATGGGCCAAGGTACTGAACAGACACTTCTCAGAAGATATACAAATATATGAAAAAAATGTTCAACATCTCTAGCAATTATAGAAATGCAAATCAAAAACTACTCTTAAGATTTTATCTCACTCCAGTCAGAATGGCAGCTATTAAGAATACAAACAATAAGTGTTGGTGAGGATGTGGGGAAAAAGGCATACTCATATATTGCTGATGGGACTGCAAATTGGTGCAGCCAATATGGAAAGCAGTATGGAGAATCCTTGGAAAACTGGGAATGGAACCACCATTTGACCCAGCTATCCCTCTCCTCAAGGACTTAAAATCAGCATACTACAGGGACACAACCACATCAATGTTTATAGCAGCACAATTCACAAGAGCTAAACTCTGGATGCCCTTCAGTAGATGAATGGATAAAAAAAAAATGTGGTAAATATGCGCAATGGAATATTATTCAGCATTAAAAGAGAATAAAATCATGGCATTTGCATGTAAATGGATGGAGTTGGAGAAGATAATGCTAAGTGAAGTTAGCCAATCCCCAAAAACCAAATGCCAAATGTTTTCTCTGATTTAAGGATGCTGATTCACAATGTGGTTGGTGGGGGGCGGGGGGAGCAGAGCATGGGAGGACTAAATGAACTCTAGATAGGGCAAAGGGGAGGGAGGGGAAGGGAGGTTTCATCTTGCTCCAGTTAGAATGGCAGCCATCAGAAATACAAATAATAATAAATGCTTTAGAGTATGTGGAGAAAAGAAACACTTATACTGTTGGTGCGATCGATTGTAAACTGCTATAACCACTATGGAAATCAGTACAAAGGTTCCTCAAAAGACTAGGAACAGAACCACCACATGACTCATACCACTCTTCATTTTTTATCCTAAAGAATTAAAGATAGTAGTGGGGCACAGTGGTGTACGCCTATAATTCCAGTGGCTTGGGAGGCTGAAGTAGGAGGATCATGAGTTCAAAGGCAGCCTAAGGGACTGGGGTGTGGCTCAGTGGTAGAGTGCTCACCTAGCATGCACAAGGCACTGGGTTCGATCCTTAGCACCACACAAATGTAAAATAAAGATATCGTGTCCACCTAAAACTTAAAAATAAATATTTTTTTAAAAAAGCCAGCCCCAGCAAAAGTGAGGTGCTAAGCAACTCAGTGAGACCCTGCCCCTAAATAAAATACAAAATAGGGCTGGGGCCTGGTGGCTCAGTGGTTAAGTGTTCCCGAGCTCATCCCTGGTACCCGCCCCCACCAAAAAATTAAAGACTATATACTATAGAATTATATGCATACCCATGTTTGACAATAGTCAAATTTTTGAATCAGTCTACATGATCATAGGATATATATATTCAAGGGAGTTTGTTTTGTTTGTTTTGGTATTGAGATTGAACCCAGGGATGTTTTACCACTAAGCTATATCCCCAGTCCTCTTTATTTTGAGACAGGATCTTGCTAAGTTGCCAAGGGTCTTGCTAAGTTGCCACGTTTGTTCTCGAACTTGCAATCCTCTTGCCTCAGCCTCTTAACTGACCACCATACCCAACTACCCAATGGAGTTTTATTCAGCCATAAAGAGAAATGAACTGGTTACAGTGGCCCACACCTGTAATCCCTGGAGCCTGGGGGGCTGAGGCAAGAGAATTGAGAGTTCAAAGCCAGCTTCAGAAACTTAGCAAGGTGCTAAGCAACTCAGTGAGACCCTGTCTCTAAATAAAATACAAAAAAAGGGCTGGGGATATGGCTCAGTGGTTGAGTGCCCCTCCCAGACAAAAAAGAATGAAATTATGTCATTTGCAAGAAACAGGTAGAACTTGAGAGCATCATGTTAAGCAAAATAAGCCAAACTCAGAAAGTCTGGGGTCTTATGTTTTCTCTCATATGTGGAAGATAGAGTGGAAAGATAGGAAGTAGGGAATCTCATGAAAATAAGAAGGAAGACCTGTAGAGTGAGGAAAAGAAAAGGGGAAATACTGGGGATATTAACCAAATGATATTGTTATACTGTATGCACATATGAATATGTAACAACAAATCCCATTATTACGTATAATTATAATGCATCAATAAAAAATATGAGGGGAAAAGTTACCATATGACCCAGCAATTTCACTCCCAGATATATATATCCAAGGGAAATTAAAACATGCCACACTATAAAGTTCATAACAACATTATTTACAATAGCCCAAACGTGGAAACACAAATGTCCATTAGCTGATGAAAGGATACATAAAATGCAGCGCATCTACGTTATGGCTTGACTGTGTCATCCAAAAAGACACCTGTGAATGTGACCTTATTTGGAATCAGGGTCTTTCTAGATGTAATTAAATTAGGATGAGGTCATACTAGAGTAGAGTGGATTCTTAATCCAACATGACTGCTGTCCTATAGGAAGAGAAGAGACCCGGAGTCAAATGTGAAGACAGACATGCAGGAAAGAAGATTTGTGATGACAGAGGCAGAGACTGGAGTTACGCAACCACAAACCAAGGAAGGCCAAGGACTGCCAACAACCACAGGAGCTAGGAAGAGGCAAGGAAGGATGCTCCCCCAGAGCCTGGGAGTGGTGCAGTCCCACGGATACCTTCATAATAACTCTCTAGCTTCCCAAACCGTGAAAGAATACATTTACATTGTCAGTCACTCAGTTTGTGTTGCTTTGTTACTACAGCCCTAGGAGACAAATACACCATCAGATGGAATTTTATTCAGCAATAAGACAGACTGAATCTTGAAAATATTAAATGGAAGAAGCTAGTCACAAAAGACCACATCATCTTTTTTTTACACCCCTTGTCTTATTCCCTTTATACAAATATTCAGATCTATACAGACAGAACAATGAGAATTTGGCTAGAGCTAGGGCATCGGGGAAGCTGGGAATGGGAGTGACTACAAATGGGTATAGGCTTCTTTGGGGGTAATAAAAATGTTCTACATTTAGATTGTACTGATGGTGTCACAACTCTGTGAATATACTAAAATTCAAAGAATTATACAGTTTGAGAATGAATTATATAACATATGAATTGCCTCTGAATAAAACCACAAAAAAGGGGGGGAAGGGGGATAGCGGAGGATAGGAAAGGTAGCAGAATACAACAGTTACTAGTATGGCATTACGTAAAAATGTGAAAGTGTAACCGATGTGATTCTGCAATCTGTATTTGGGGTAAAAATGGGAGTTCATAACTCACTTGAAACTAATGTTTGAAATATGATATGTCAAGAGCTTTGTAAGGTTTTGAACAACCAATAAAAAAAATGTGATATTAAAAAAAACCACAAAAAATATTTTGACAAGTTGATTCTAAAATTAATCTGTAAAGAAAACCAATAGCTGAAAACCTGTTTTTTAAAATATTGGAGTATGCCAGTAACTCAGTTAAGGCAGGAGAATCACAAGCTCAAGGTCAGTCCCAGTACTTAATGAAACCTTCAGCAACTTAGCAAGACTCTTGTCTCAAAAAAAAAAAAAAATTATATTTTTTTTGAGAATTTTTAAAAAATATTTATTTATTTAAGTTTTCGGTGGACACAACATCTTTATTTTATTTTTATGTGGTGCTGAGGATTGAACCCAACGCCCCGTGCATGCCAGGCAAGCGTATTACCGCTTGAGCCACATCCCCAGCCCTCAAAAAAATTTTTTAAAAAAGGACTGGAGATGTATTTAGTGGTAAAGTGCCTCTGGGTTTAAACCCCAGAGAGAGCATGGAAGCTGACAAATTATGTGATTTCCAGTAAAATAATCACTTGGGAGTATTTACTAGATTGAAAATATAACATACGGTTCACTATAGGATGTGATGGTTTTGGGGTCCAGCAATACAGAAAATTAGTCCACAGAACAGAGTCAAAAAACAGATCTTGTTTGTGTGAGATATCAGTATACAATAAATATGGCATTTCAGATTAACAGCTTAAGAGTGGATGATATACAAAGTGACACTATTTAGAAAATAATAATTATACACATGCATATACACATGCATACACCAATTCTAGAGAAATTAAAGAAAACCTCAAAAATATCCTATAACTCTTTTTTCTCCAATAAATTGTATAAAGACAATTTATTGGAGAAAAAATAATAGTTATAGGAGAAAACCCTGCTCTGTCTTACAATAGAGTAGGATATTTTAACCTCAGCAAAACTGACATTTTAAGTTGAAAATTTTCTGCATTGGGAAGCACTGTCCTGTGCATTGTGGGATGTAGAGCAGCATCCCTGACTTCCACTCATCAGGTGATAATAACAGCAACCCTTCAGCTGAACAACCAAAAAATGTCTCCAGACATCACTAATGGGTCCATAAGGCAACAAACCCTCTCCCTTTCTGAGAACCACCGGGGTAAGAAATGATGTGTGTGTGGGGGGGGGCGGGGTGCTGGGATTGTGGTTCAGTGATAGAGCGCTCGCCTAGCACAGGCAGGACCCGGATTGGATCCTCAGCACCAGATAAAAAATAAATAAAGGCATTGTGTTGTGCATCTACATCTAAATAAAATACAAAAAAAAAAAAAGGGCTGGGGATATGGCTACATCTACACCTAAAATAAAATAATATAAAATAAAATAAAAAAATATACATCCTTAACTTAAAAAAGAAAGAAAGAAAGAAAAAGAAAGAAAGAAAGAAAGAAAGAAAGAAAGAAAGGAAGGAAGGCAAGCCACAAAGCACAAACACACACAGAAAAGACTGGTTCACGTAAACATTAAATGCAAAGCTTTGTTAGAACAGGATGCCTTAAAGTTAAGGGACAAGGAACAACTTTTAAAAGTATTAAGTTGGGAGTAAATATTTAAAACACATATAAATGACAAAAGATTAAAATCCAGTACATCAAGAAAAAGTCAATCCACCAGAAAAAAATTTCTCAAGAGAGGAATTATAAAGGGCTGACTGTGAAAAGATTCTGAAACTCAACAGGAATTAGGGGAATACAAACTACAATAGCAATAAAGATCATTTTGCATCCATCAGATGGCAAAAAAAAAAAGACATCAAATATTTTAAAAAGCCTGTGTGAAATTGGTATTACTATACACTATGGTAGGTAGTTTGGCATTATTAAACATCCACCCCTTCCTATCCAGCAATTCCATCTAAGTGAAACTATCCTTGAGAAATGCTCATCTGGGCACACAGAGACATGTGGACTGATATTCTTTGCACACCATGGGTCCAACAGTGAAAAACTGGAAACAACCTACGGAATTTCACACACTCTGCAATGTTAAAGTACTATGGAACTTAGCAAAAAGAATGAATAGGTTGAGGGGCTGGAGCTGGGGCTCAGCAGTAGCACACTTGCCTGGAATGTTTGTGAGGTACTAGGTTCAATTCTCAGAACTGCATATAAATAAATAAGTAAAATAAAGGTCTATCAACAACTAAAGAAAGTTTTTTTTTAATGAATAGATTGATCTCTATAGTGACAAGAAGTATTTTAAGACCCATTTTTTAAAAAAATTTTTTTAGTTATCAATGGTCCTTTTTTAAAAAAAAATTATTATTTATATGCGGTGCTGAGAATTAAACCCAGTGCCTCACACATACTAGGCAAAGCTCTCTACCACTGAGCCATAACCCCAGCCCTCAAGAACCATTCTTAGGCACAAAACATCAAGTTGCAGAATAGGGACAATATGCTATATTTGTGAAAAAAAATACACATTTGTAAAAGATTTAACACGAAATCTTACAAATATATATCTTACCTGTACACACACTAGTCAATAAACATAAAGAAAAAGAAATTTAAAAAAATACAACGCAAAGTGATAACAGTTCTTACTTTTGGGTAAAGGGCTAGTAAAGAAAAAAAGATAACAAAAAATAGGACTGGGGTTGTAGCTCAGTGGCAGAGTGCTTGCCTAGCACTTGTGAGGCACTGGGTTCGATCCTCAGCACCACATTAAAATAAATAAATAAAATAAAGGCACTGTGTCCATCGACAACTAAGAAAAAAGAAAAGAAAAAAAAAGAAACAGAAAAAATATATAGAGAGGACCTGTCTTGTTTAAATTTTTTTTTTCCGGGGCTGGGACTGTAGCAGAGTGCTTGCCTAGCAAGCGTGAGGCAATGGGTTGGATCTGCAGCACCACATAAAAATAAAGGCATTCTGTCCATCTATAGCTACAGAAAAAAAAAAAAAAAAAAAACAGCTACTGAGGAGGCTGAGACTTGAAGATCGCAAGTTCAAAGAGCATGAACAACTTGTCGAGACCCTGTCTCAAAATAAAAAATAAAAAAAGGTTGGGGATGTAGCTCAGTGGTGAAGTGCCCTGGGTTCAATCCCCAGTATGGACAGAAAGACAGAAAAACCTATAGACAACAATTTTCCATGATTTTTTTTGCACAAGATTGAATGCTTACAGTACAATGAATGTCTTAAAAGATACATTTTTTAGAACAATTTAAACGAGACCAAATTTAAGCATTCCTCCCCACTATTAAACCGCTTTTCTCCCCTCTTTCTAATCCAGATAATGAACACAACCTTTCGGAGCTGGGGACGTAGCTCAGCGGCAGGGCGCTTGCCTAGCATTTGTGAGGCCCTGGGTTCAATCCCCAGCACCACAAAAACGACCGACCATACAGCAAAAAAGAATAAAACAAAGACCTTCCGTTGCAACTCCTGGTGTAAAGTGGGTTTATTAAGGAGCCTTGTTTAAGGGCTTGGGTTTGTTTGTACTTAAACGTGCGGGTGTCAGTTTTATAATAAATAACTATGAAGGTTCTCGTTCGGCTCTGTCCCCCAGGTGATGGGTGCGGGGTTGGTCCCCACGACTCTAGGAGGGGCTGTAGCTGCGGAGGCGAGGATACAGCCGAGGAGTTGGCAGGGCGGCCCCACGGCCTCCTTTTCAGCTGATTGGATCAGGGAGCCCCGAGGGCTTGTAAGATCCTCCCCAAAAGGGAAGAAGGGATCGAAGGAGCCGATGGGGAGGGCGTCAGGGCCGAGACCTGAGTCTCCCGGAGAACCTGGATGCTGATCCGCCCCCGCCCAGGGGTTGGGGAGACCTGGAGGCCGCGCCCGAGGGCGGGGAGAGGGGCAGGACCAACTCGCTTGGGGACAGCGTGCTCCCCGCAAATCACTCACCCACGCACACAGTGATGTCCCCAACATCACCACACCACCCTTCCTGTCGACGCTAAAAAAAAACCTCCGCCTGATACACAGGAACAGTGAAGACTTCGCTAGTCCCTCAGCTTCACTCACCTGCGGCCTCAGACTGGGCCTGAACACCTGCGGCACCTCATCTCTCCCTGAAAAGCTGGAACCTTCGCGACCGCCTGCGCTCACCCACCCGGATCCACTAGGACCGCAACCATTTCCGGTCCAACTGCGGACCGGGAAGACGTAACCCCAGTCGGAGTCGGGGACTGGGCGACGCCATCTTGTACGGAAGCTGTTGTATCTTCAGCTTCTACACTGTTGAACAAAAATGACTGTGAAAAGTTGGAAAGGAGGAATGTCTTTTCAAGAAAGTGGTGTTTTTGTTTCTGGGAAGGTATTTTAGTTTTTTTCATTTTGGTTTTGGAGAGAGAAGTCGAGAACTCTCACAGGATGCAATGTAAAACATCTAATTTTCATTTCATTCTTTATTATCCTGGGTAGTGTTTTTCTACCACATTAATTTTTTTTGACTTTTTAAATGATGAAAGTGAATAGGAGAGACAGTGTATTTATTTTTAAAATATTTTTTAGTTATAGATGAATGATGCAATATCTTTATTTTGTTTATTTATTTATTTTTATGTGGTGCTGAGGATCGAACCCAGTGCCTCACATGTGCGAGGCAGGCGCCCTGCCACTCAGCCCCAAGCCCCAGCCCCAGCCCCAGCCCCAGCGACAGTGTACTTAAATAATGTATTCCTCATTAGCAGTGCATATTATCTGATAGCCATTAATAATTTATACCATCTTTTATAACAATAACCATAATACCTATTTATATATTAAATCATTCATTCGGTATTTTTTTAATATTTATTTTTTAGTTGTAGGTGGTGGACACAATATCTTTATTTCATTTTTATGTGGTGCTGAGGATCGAACCCAGTGCCTCACAAGTGCTAGGCGAGCACTCTATCACTGAGCCACAAGCCCAGCCCCGTTGATTCAGTCTTTGGTAGCAGTTATTATATGTGAGCCAACTAATATGTGCTATAAGCTGTTCTTTTGTCATGAACTATGTAAAGCAGAAGGAAAAATGAGATGTGTATAAATAACCAATACAAAATATAATAATAGCTGCCATTTGTTGACTTGTACTTGCTCAGTATGCTAGGAATTTCACAAAGCATTTTATTTATCTTATGTCATTTAATCCTCATCTCCATGAGGTGGCACTATTATTAGTGCCATTTTACATAAAATGGAGGAAAGTTCAATAACTTTCTCAAGGTATCTCAGCAAGTAAACGTTGGAGCTAGGAATCAATCCTCAGTATAGTACATATTAGCTGCCTCACATATAATTGTGAACTGTGTTGTCCTCATTGTCTATATTATATTTCTTCCAATACAGAGAAAAAGGTTCCAAGTCCCATTAGATAAATAGCCATAAGGAATAAATTTCTAGCAAATATAGAAGATTAACTCACTCCATTTTGTCTGTTTCTTCTTGAAACACCTAAAAATATAAAAGCACTCTATAAATAGGAAATACAAATGAAAACCATAATGTAATATCACTCTTTACCTCCCAGGCAAAAAAGAAAAAGAAAATCCCAAGTATTGTTAGGATTGTGGAGCAATCAAAGAACTTATTCTCTTGAAGAGAATACAAATTGATACAATTACTTAAACTGGCAATAAAGGTCAACTAAAGCTGAACATATGAATAGCTTTTGTCCCAAGAATTTTACTCCTAATTTTATACCCATAAGTTCAAGAGGTCATGTACAAAAAAAAAAAATCCTCAATACCCACACTTTTTGTAATATCCCAAAGTGAAAACTATGTAAGGGCACATGAGGATGCTCCTAAAGTACTGTTAATGTGCTGTTTCTTAATCTGAATGCTGATTGACATGTGTGTTCAGGTTGCACATTTATGGGAACTTTTTTTTAAAGGTATATATACTTTAATCAAATGGTTTTTAAATGGGAATAAAGGGGCATGGTGTCACCTGCCCATAATCTCAGCTTTTGGGGAGGCCAAGACAGAAGGATCACAAATTCAAGGCCAGCCTCAGCAACTTAGAGAACTCTTATCTCAAAGTACAAAATAAAAAGGACCAGGGATGTAGCTCAGTGGTAGAACACCCCTGGGTTCAATCCCCAGTACTGCAAAAAGAAAAAACAGAAATAGATTAGATTAGAATGTCAGAATATTGGCATTTGGGTGGATCCGATAATAAGCTGACTGGGTTTATAACCTATCACTTTTATGTTGAAGGCCCAGTCAACAAGCTCCAAGTGTGAAAACAACATTTTTAATAAGCCTTTTAAGAGCCTCACTCTTTTTTTTTTTTTTAACCCAAGATTGAACTCAGGGGCACTTAACCACTGAGTCACATCCCCAGCCCTTTTTATATTTCAATTGGAGATAACATCTCGCTGAATTGCTTAGGGCCTCTCTCAATTGCTGAGACTGGCTTTGCACTAGAGATCCTCCTGCCTCAGCCTCATGAGCCTCTGAAATTAAGGCATGCACCACTGTTGAGAGCCAAGAGTTTTTAAACATTGCAATAGAGATTTTACCTGTAAAAAGTTATAAGGCCTTTACTATTGTGTTATGTGTTGTATGTATTATATTATGTGTGCACACTTGTGTTTTGTGTTATATGTTTGAATGTACGTATGTCCAATGTACGTATTTCCATATATCATATATGATGAGCGCTCATGAAAAGATGGATCCAAATATTTTTTTTTTTTATTCACGTGATTTAAATGGTTTAATTTAAATTGGGTAAATAACTGTTAAGAATTGTTTTAATATGTAAACAAAAAAGGAGGTTCTGTTTGTTTACTCTCACCTTTCGTTTTCATTATATTTAATAATTCTCTTCACTATAATGTAAATTGTTAAGAAAATTGTTTTCTTTTAAGAAAATTGTTTTCTTTTAGTGCCTTCTGGAATGTTACCTAATTTTTTCTTTAGCCATTATTGCCAGAATTTCTATCTTCATCCCAGTGCCGATGAAGATAATATAAATTGTTAAGAAAATTGTTTTCTTTTAGTGTCTTCTGGAATGTTACCTAATTTTTTCTTTAGTCATTATTGCCAGAATTCCTATCTTCATCCCTGTGCCGGTGAACACAAAGATAAAACTAATCTACAGTTTCTGCAATAGCCATCACTGAACTGCTTACAGAACTTACACTGAACTGCTTACAGAACTATGTGTCACTTGTATGCATTGTGAACTATCTGTTGGTGCAGCGACTTGTGTAGTGTTGGGATATTTTTGCTGATGATATCATCGGTGGTACAATTTTCCCAAAAGGAGCCGTCAATTGACTTGGTATATCTTCCTCCCTTCTGCTTGTCATGATCATTCAGCTAAAATTTGGGGGTCAACAGAGGTGAGGCAAAGAACCTCACCACCCCCCCACCCCCCCACCCCCCCCACCCCCCGCTGAGACCTCTCCACAGGTGTGGCTGTACTGGACCGGTAGTCAATGACGGGTAAGATCCAATTACAATGGTACCAACCTAAGACAGGAGGCTGACGCCCTGAGGTCAGCTCATCCGAAGACGGGTAAGGACCATATGTATTGGACAACCTAAGGCAGGCACGGTCCATAAGCCACATGCTTGTTGTTTAAACAGAGAGGGGGAGATGTTGAGAGCCACAGCCAAAGGGGCCCCAGCAAACTTCCAGCTGCCAGCAAGCTTCAGACTGCCCCAGCAACATCTAGCTGATTGGCTCCTCTGCGGTGATGTTCATTGGGCTGTTTCCCTGCCCTTCAGACTGCCAGCTGATGATTGGCTCACAGCTGCCCCAGCAACATCTAGCTGATTGGCTCCTCCACGGAGCTGCTCATTGGGTGACTTCTTTGGCTCTGCCCACGCAACCCAGCCAATCGGCCTCAAGAGGAGGAGGATTGTGGGAGGAAAAGGCTGGTGTTGGGGAGAGAGGCTTGTGGAAGTCGGTGGTGGCAGTTGGGCTCTGAGGGTTTTTCCCTGGAGCTGTTTTGTTTGGCGTTTGTAGTTCTAAAAATAAAGTTAGTTTCCTTTTGACAAGTGGCTCCTGATTTGTGCCAAGCCAGACTTCGGCACACCACACCCAACTTGTCTCACTCTTAAATAGAAAAAAAATATCTTGAGAATCACCAGTCATTGTGGAAATGTTTCCAATACAATTAGTTAACATTTTTGAAGGATGTGTATAAAACTATCACACAAACACACACAAAAAAAATACTTTTCCAATACACAAGGAAGACTTTAGAAAATTTTTATTTAATCCATTGAGCAACTATCTACAGATTGCAAAATGAAAAAAAATGCTATCCTTTCTTTGACCATATTATAATTAAGTTAGAAATCAATAATATGATTATTTTTTAAAACTCCACATATTTAGAAATTTTAAAAACTTCTACATAACCAAAAGGTCAAAGAAGAAATCCCAATGGAACTTATGATACTAGATTTTATGATAATAAATATATTATTTAAGATTCAATGTGTAGCTCAGTAGTAAAGCACTTGCTTAGCAGGTGTGAGGTCCTGGATTTGATCCCAGGAACCACATAAAAAATGTCATCTATCAAAATGTATAGGATACAGGCAAATTAACATTATATGTCTTTACACTAGAAAATAGAAATATTAACAATTAGATTAATTATATAATTAAACATTAATCAGATAAGTGACCTGCTTAATACATTAGAAAAAATCAAAACAATAAGTCCAAATAGAAGACAACAGCCTGAAAAATAAATTAATGAAATAGAAAAAGATGCACTAGAAATGAACAATAAAACTAAAGTTAGATTTTTAAAAAAACTAAAAAAGAAAACAAAATTCTGTGAGACTCGTCTGGATAAAAGAGAAGTAGCATCAAATAAACAACAATATAAAGGAAGACATAAAATACATCAGTGATTTAAGAAATTTAAAAATATGATGGACAACTATGCCAACAAATTAGTAAGACAAGAGAATGAAAAGACAATATTTACAAAAATGGAAGACAATATTTACAATATTTACAAAACACATATTTGATAAAGGATTGGTATCCAAAATACACAGTGAACTTGCGTAGTGTAACCCTTCTCAAAATAAAATATAACAAAGGTTATATTGGCTATGCGAAGTGGCACAAGCCTATAATCCCAGGGGCTCAGGAAACTGAGGCAGGAGGATTGCAAATTCAAAGCCAGCCTCAGCAAAGGTAAGGCACTAAGCAACTCAGTGAGACCCTGTCTCTAAATAAAATACAAAACAGGGCTGGGAATGTGGTTCAGTGGTAGAACACCCCAGATTCAATTCCCAGTACACAAAATAAGCAATTAAAGCATGGGCAAAAAGTCTGAACAGACCGCTCAACAAAGAACATATACAGACTATATACGAATAAACACATAGAAGATTCATTATTGACCACTTGTCATTAGGGAATTACAAACTAAAATAAAAATTAGGGAGTTGGGATTGTGGCTCAGTGGTAGAGCACTTGCCTAGCACGTGTGAGACACTGGGTTCAATCCTCAGCATTAAATAAATAAATAAAGTTATTGTGTCTATGTACAATTAATTTTTTTTTACTTAATGATAAATTTCATTTAGGCCCCCTTAAAGTTTTGTTTTGCAAAAATATTTTCCCTAGAGCTTCCCAAGGGCGAGTAGAATATTATTTTCTTTGTTACCTTAACACACGGTTCTTACACATTCTAATTTTTTGAGGAAAAATTAAAATGAAAACTGGTTTATGAAAATTCACAGATGTGGTTTTTACATCTTAAACTATGACTATTTCATTTTAATAATTTAGGAAACAGCGCTCTAGAATTTGGACATCTTGTGATTTCAGGAATGTGGTATCCTTAAAGATGTTAATGTGTATCATTTCAAATAGTTTAAAAATTGATACTTATGGGGCTAGGGTTGTGGCTCAGCAGTAGAGAGTTTGCCTAGCACATGCAAGGCCCTGGGTTTGATCCTCAGAACCACATAAAAATAAATAAAATAAAGGTATTGTGTCCAACTAAAACTAAAATAGATACCTGTGTACACCTGTTAGTATGGTTAAAATCCAAAGCACTGGGCTTGGAATACAGCTCAGTAGTACAGTGCTTGCCTAGCATGCATCAGGCCTTGGGTTCAACCCCCAGTACTGCTAAAGGAAAAAAAAAAGTACCAAAATACTGATAACCTCAAATGCTGCTGAGGATGTGGAGCAACTGGAACTCTCATTCATTGATAGAAACATAAAATGGTACAGCAACTTCTGAAGACAGTTTTTCAGTTTCTTACAAAAGTAAATAAACTCTCAGCATACCATCCAGCAATCACACCACAGGTATTTGCGGAAGTGAGTTGAAACATAGTTCCACAAAAAATGTTCACAGCATTACTTACAAATATTATGTACCAATAAAAATATGAAAAAAGTGCATGCAGATGTTTATGTAGCAGCTTTATTCATAAGTTGGAACAACCAAGATGCCTTTCACTAGGCAAATGGATAGCCAAACAATGGTACATCCTAACAAGGGAATGTGATTTGGCAGCAAAAAAGAAATAAGCCATCAAGTCACCAAAAAAAAAAAAAATATGCACATTGCTAAGTGAAAGAAGCCAGTTGGAAAAGATTACGTTCTGTATAGTTTCAACAACCTGACATTCTAGAAAAGGCAATGCTACATAGAGATAGTAAAAGGACCAGTGGTTGCCAAGGTCTATGGAGAAGGAAGGAAGTGATAAATAGATGGAGCAAAGGGCATTTTTAGAACAGTGAAACTATTCTGGCCTGGTGCAGTGGTCCCAGTAACTTGGGAAACTGAGGCCAAAGGATCACAAGTGTGGGGCCAGCATCAGCAACTTAGCAAGAAAGAGCCTCAGCAACTTAGTGATACCCTGTCTCAAAGTAGAAAATAAAAAGGGCTGGGGATGTGGCTCAGAGGTAAAGTACTCTGAGGTTCAATCTTCTGTAACAACAACAAAAAAAAAAAAAAAAAAGAAAAAGAAAGAAATAATGATATGATAGCAGATGCATGACATTCTGCATTTGTCAAAATCCACACGACTGTGCAACATAGTGAATTTTAAAGTAAACTACAGACTTACTAACGTATCAAGATGCTGGGGGTATAGCTCAGTGGAAGATTGCATGCTTAGTATACACAGGACCCTGGGTTCAATCCCCAATACCTCTCCCACACACACACAAAAAGACTATTGGTATAATGCTGTAACAAATGTATAATACTAATGCAAGATGTCAGTAATAGGAGAAACTGTGTGTAGAGGGGAAGGCAGTGGGAATTTTCTGTACTTTCTGTCCATATTTTCTATAAACCTAAAACTGCTCCAGAAAAAAAAATCAATTAATTTTTTAAAAAGTCATTCTGTGAACTGTTTGATTTATCTATAAAATTCTTTTGGGCTGGGGATGTGGCTCAAGAGGTAGCGCGCTCGCCTGGTATGCGTGCGACCCGGGTTCGATCCTCAGCACCACATACCAACAAAGATGTTGTGTCCGCCGAGAACTAAAAAATAAAATATTAAAAATTCTCTCTTAAAAAAAAATAAAAAAATAAAAAAAAATAAAATTCTTTAACCATTTACTCACTGATTCTAAAGACAACTCAATGTCAAACACTGGTCTAGGACTCATGGGACATTGTGTACAGAATATTCAAAAGGAATTGAAAGGGAAGTGCCATTGCCCACCCAATATCTATTCTCTCTTTCTGCTTAGTGATGAAAGTGAAGGGGACACTTTAAAAAAAAATACTTTTTTTTTTTTTTTTTGGTCTCCATTGGGACTAGGTATGGCAATGTAATTAAGTTCTGGCCTTCCAGGTAAGCAGAAGCTTTTGCATGGGATTTTTTTGTATTTTTTCCTAAAGGGGAACAGGCAACTTCCTGAGCTTCATTTTCCCTTTATCATTACCCTTCCACTTCTTCCCAGCTTAAATCAGGACCTGATGGCTTGGACTGGTAATGTAGGTCATGGTAGAGGCTGTGCCTAGCATATGTGAGGACCTGGGTTCAACCTCCAGCACCACCAAAAAAGAAAAAGAACAGAGGACCTGATGGCAGAGCTCCAATACCTTTGTCACCCGGTGGCAACGTTAGGGTGGAAGCTAGGTACTTAGGAAGGTGGAATTGAGAAGTGGAAGCAGCCTGGATCCCTGATACCCTGTGTAGTTTCCATACTAACCCTGGACTACCTTCCTCTGGACTTCTTTTTCATGGGAAAATAAACTCTAATTCTTTTTTTAAGGCCACTGTAGACAAGTTTTGTTACCAGTGGTGGAACCTAATCCCTAATTGATATGGAAAGCAAAGATACTAATAATGGATGCATGCCACATCAGGCAATTTAATACAATAACGAGAACTGAAGATACACAATAAACATGGAAGCCCTTTATTGGATTTGTTTAGTGTGTTGAAGATACAAGCCCAAACTTGGAGAAGCCACCACCTAATAGACACTTTCTGAAAATCCTCTTTCCTTCCACTGAGACTCTATCCATCCCTTCTTCCCACTTTCTTTCTATAAACTTTCATAATATTGTTAGTTACTATGAAGAGAGGAAATTTCTAACTCATAGGGTAGCTCTCATCTGTGCACTCAAGAAGCTTAGAAGCCCACTATTATGTATAATTATAATGCACCAAAATAAAAAATAAATTTTAAAAAAAAAGAAGCTTAAATGCTAGTTGGAAACACAAAAAGACTGTTAGCCAGTGAGAAAAGGTCTTTTTCTGGGGGTTTAGATATGTGGAGAACTGTTTTCCTCCTATAGAGCTGGAATGAGATTACATCTTGGGAGAGATGCCCATAGTAATTTCGAAGATGTTCATGATGTCCCTTAGAATGAGGAAGAGACACACTCACATGGGTATGCGCGCGCGCGCACACACACACACACACACACACACACGCACATAATGAGGCAAGTCACTGAAGAATGGGGGTTGAAAGGCTGGTGAGTCTGCATCCCTTTCATTCTGCAGGGAGTGGTATATTGAAAGCAGACTGAAAGTCTGAGCCAAAGCTTTGTAGGCAAAGGGATAAGGAATTTAAAGGCTCAGGGGATCAATCAGAGCGAGTCAGCTCCAGACTTCTTCGTAGAAAGAAGAAGATATCTACAGAGGAGAGATTTGGGGAAAGAAAGACATGTTTAAGGCATTTGGGGAATTGAGTTTGTGTTCTTTGTGTTGGTGTATGTGAATGTTGTATAACTTCATCTTCTGTCTACCATAGGTAAAGCTCAGAAAAGTGTCTATCATTCCCTAATGTTTATGTTCCTGTAGATACCTTGGAGGAATTTGAACAGATTTTGAATTCTGCATCCAGATTTGTGAGAAGACATAATGAAGGTTATTTTGAAGCCTGTTGGAGCTAGAGAGTGAACAGTGGCCAACTGACAGGGCACAGAAAAAGACTTGCAGTTGAAGATGTTGGACTGAACCACATAAAACTCTTCCTCCTGAAATCCCTCTAAAACAAATCCCTCCAAAACATAAAACTTCAAAGTCAAAAAGATGAAGACCACCCAAATGAAGACAGACTATTCAGGCTTGTCGTAGGGATCAACTATCATTCTCATATTGGGCAGAGATTGGAAGGCAGGCAAAAGGTTTCTCTGATTGGTGATTGTAATCAAGGGGAAGCTGGAGTTGAGCTCACCAGAAAACAGGTTTCTTATGGTTGGTCCTGACCTACAAGTAGAGGTAGGGGACACAATATTGGGAAGCTGACTCATCGACCAAATCATGACCCTGCTGGCCAATTGTTACAGAGATTGTAGGCCAGAGTTCTATTGTCATAGATGGTTGGGGTATTTTCTGTTGATATAATCAGACTCAGAGAACAAATCACTAACATTTTGGAAGCTGGAGGGCAAGAGGATAATGGGAACTAATTTAGCAAATTTACTATCAAAGTGGACAAGAGCAAGCGCAAGTTAGGTGAGGTGGTGCACCCCTGTAATCGCAGCAACTCAGGAGGCTGAGGCGGGAGAATTGAAAGTTTAAGACCAGCCTTAGAAACTTAGTGAGGCCCTAAGCAACTTAGTGCCTCACTGTCTCAAAAATAAAAAGTAAGGGCTGGAGATGTGGCTCAGCACCACATACAAACAACGATGTTGTGTCCGCCAAAAACTGAAAAATATATATTAAAAAATTCTCTCTCTTTAAAAATAAATAAATAAATAAACATAAAGTAAAAGAGGACTTTTATTTGGCTCAGTGGTTAAGCACCCCTGAGTTCAATCCCTGGTACTAAAATAAATAAATAACACCTGCTGCCCTCTGAAGAATCAGGATTGATTTCCTGAAGAGGGTAAAGGATGCCTTGTCAAGTTAAGGAGAGAGTCCTACTGAAAATGAGGATTCAGTGAAAATCATTTACTCTTAAAACTCCTGCCTGACTCCCCTAAATCAGCAACTAATGTCAGAAGCCAACTGTTACAGAAAAAAAAAATATTTGATAATATTTTGTTTTGTTATGAACCTGAGCCTGAATCAAAAAATCATTGCTGCAATTTGTGGGCAACACCGAGGCTCTGCTGGATCTGTGGGCGGAGGTCTGCTGGGGAATGTGTGGATTATTGAGGTCATCAGCACCTACTGACTGGAAAAAAATGGTCAACATCTTGAAAGGAGTGCTTATAGAATGCGATCCTGCCGTGAAGCAGTTTCTACTGTACTTGGATGAGTCCAATGCCCTGGGGAAGAAGTTCATCATTTAAGATATCGATGACATTCATGTCTCCATAATAGTAGAGTTTGTTAATGAATGTTCTCCAGGAGCTAGTAGGTGCATTAATGGACCAAAATGCTTTTTCTCTTACCCAGAAATAAAATACTAAATATTGACTTCTTAGGAATTGTAAGCAACAAATAGGAAAGACTGTCCCCGTTCAGTGGCTTATGTGGCTGTGGAGCCTGCTGTGGGAAAGACTATAATCATTTGTTCAGACAAAAACCCCAGAACTGATTTTTGTTGTATTTCAGTATTAAAAGGAAAAAAGAGAGAGGGAGGGAGGGAGGGAGAGAGAGCACTCGAGAGAGCGCTTTAACAGTTGGCTGTAATTTGGCTTTTATTATCCTTTAATAAAATAAAAACATAAAAAAAATTCATTGCCATCTTGCAGCAAAGGATGAGGTATATAGGAGGATGTAAGTGAAAGTGTGAACAACTTTTAAACGGACCAAAAGATTATTGGGAAGTGCTGACAGGTATGGTAGTGTATACCTGTAAACCAGCAAATGGGGAAGCTGAGACAGGAGGATCACAAGTTCAAGGTCAGCCTCAGCAATTTAGCAAGACACTGTTTCAAAATTTAAAAAAATAAATAAATAAAATTAAAACAGAAAAGAAAATTGATTTCAGAATTTCTAATAGATTTATATATTAGTCTGGTCATTGGATTTTCCTTTGCACTGATTGTAATAGCATTTCCTCATTAATTAGGGCATTAAGTAAAAAATCTTTGACCCATATTCACTTCATATCTGCATGAGAGTCATGATTTTACCGCTTTAAAAATTTTTCTTCCTTTCATAAGTTCAATTCAAATATTCACTTTTGAAGATATGTTTAGGGAAAAGAGATTGGTTAGAAAATCATAGTTAGATTAGATACAAAAATGAAAAGAATATTTGGTAAAAAGTTACTCACTACTCTCAACTGAAAGATAAATTAATGAACGATTGATTTCTTAGAAGTCTCAATCCCCTTAGTTTACTAGAAATTTGTGCTTGAATTTTATCAGAAATTCTAATTTCTTCCTAGAAGAAAACTGTCACATCATGCAGAAAAATTCATTTTAGTCCAGGTTTGAAATTTGTTTTCTTTTATAACTCCCAAGTCTTTAGCCCAAAGCTGTATCTCTAAATACCTCCTCTACAGTTCTGCTTAAAGTTCTAGAAAGAGCAAATCTTCCCCCAAAATATTGAGGGCACTAAACATGGTTGCTTAGTGACATAATTGCTTTAGATACTGGCACAAGCTTTTATCCTGTTGATGACTGATAAAAACAAATTGCACAAAACATGGTCCATACATAACAATAAGTCTCGAAATGTAAAGGGGCTGGGGTTGTAACTCAGTGGCAGAGCATGTGTGAGGCACTGTTTTTGATCCTCAGCACCACATAAAAATAAATAAATAAAATAAAAGTATGTGTCTATCTACAACTAAAATTTTTTTTAAAAAAAAAGGTAGCCCATGATAATTTTTTTTCAAAAAAGGAATGTAATTTTGACACATGCTATAATATGAATGAAGCTGGAAAACATTACACTAATTGAAATAAGCCAGACACAAAAAAAACCAAATATTGTGTTTCTACTTATAGGAGGTATCTAGAATAGTGAAATTCAAAGAGCCTGAAAGTAGAATAGTGGTTACCAGGGCCTGAGAATGGAAATAATGGGGAATTAGTATTTAATAGGTATACAAAGTTTCAGTTAGGATGATGAAAAAAAGTCATAGAGATGGTGGTGATTGTGGTACAAAAGCATGAATGTACTTAATGTCACTGAATTGCCGATTTGAAGTGGTGAAAATTGGAAGTTTTATATTATGGGTATTTTCCCCACAATTAAAAAAGGATTAAAATGAAAAATTTTATGAATATAAAATTATATCTATGTTTTAAAATAAATATTTGAATTATATAAGTATATGTATATATCTGGATCAGGAATGTCTCTCAAAGGCCCACGTGTTGAAGACTTGGTCCACAGCTCAGTGCTATCAGAAGGTGGTAGAACCTTTAGGTGAGGCCTAGTAGAGGGAAGTGAAGTCATTTGTGACATGCCCTCAAAGGGAATATTGGGGCCCTCTGCCTTCCCTTCCTCCCTCTCTCTCTCTACTTCCTGGCTAAACTGTGGTGAACAGGCTTCTTCTGGCCTGTACTCCAACTGTGATGTACTGCCTCACCACAGGCCCAAAGGTAACAGGGCCAAGTGACCATGGATTGAAACCTCTGAAACCACTGTAAGCCAAAATAAATCCTTCTTCCTAATAAGTTGATCATCTCAGGTATTTAGTCACAGTAGTCACAGTGGCAGAAATCTAAAACATGCACAGGAGTACATGCATACCCTTTTTTTTTTTCTTTTCTTTTTTTTTTTTTTTTGCATACCCTTTCTTAAATCAAAATTTTTTAAAAAAATTACAGACTAGGGGCTGGGGTTATGGCTCAGGGGTAGAGCACTTGCCTCACATGTATGAGGCACTGGGTTTGATTCTCAGCACCACATATAAATAAATGAATAAAATAATGTCCATCAACATCTAAAACAAATTTTTAAAAAATTTCAGACTGGCCAGTCAAGAGACCACAATTGTAGTACAATTGTACTATATTAGACTCTAGGTTTCTCTAACTAAATTTCTCAATCTCAGCAGATCTTACATGCTATAACTAGTTCCTTCCAGCACCCCTCTCCATATATATTATAGCTCTCTCTCCACTATTCCTTTAGATACTAAGGCTAGAAGCTCATGAAATCTTACTCTGCTGCCTCTCCTTCATTATATATATATATATATATGTTGTAGTTGGCACAATACCTTTGTTTTATTTATTTTTATGTGGTACTGAGGATGGAACCCAGTTCTCACATGTGCTAGGCAAGCATTCTGCCACTGAGCCACAACCCCAGCCTCTTTCCTTCATCCTTTTGTACATAATCTGAACGATGATCAGTGATCATCTAACCGTGCTGATTATGAAGAAATGTTCCTCAGCCTCACACCCACTCTTCTACAGGCTGTGCTGTGGAGCTGAAACTGGAACTCTGCAATCCAAGATTTCCCTTTGCCAACCTGGCTCTCTGTTAGGTTCTGCCAGTCGTGGGAGATCAGAGGCAGAAAGAAAGGAGAAGGGACTTGCTCCTTCCTGTTTGCTTCCTGTTTCTTTTAGTGTCGCCCAGGCAACAGCTCTTCAAGCCAACAGCTCTGGATTTCTCTCCACACTCTCAGAACAAACCTCATTACATTCCCTCAGAGACTCTGGCACCAGCCAGGCCCCCGCCCTAACTCACTTTTTTTTTTTTAGTTGTAGATGCACTACCACTGAACTACAAACCCAGCTCATAGGGCTCCTTTATTAAAAGTGTTTGGTCCCAATAATATCAATGTTATTTTTTTTTCTTCCCTTCCTCACCTACTTTTTTTTAAAAAATAGTGCTAGTAGAGATTTAACCCAGGAGTGTTCTACCTCTAAGTTATATCCCCAATCCTGTTTTAAATTTTATTTTGGGACAGGATCTTGCTAAATTGTTTCAGCTAGCCTTGAACTTGTGATCCTCCTGCTAAAACTTCCTGAGTTGAAGGCATTACAGGCATGTACCACCATGCCCAGCCCCCATCTACTTCTTACAGTTACCACCTCTTTGTTTAGTTTCCATTTTTAGTTCTCCAATACATGTAATATCTCCAGCAACACCATATATATATTTTTTAAATGCACATTTATTTATTTATTTATTTATTTTTATATAGTTGTAAATGAACCTTTATTTTTATTTATTTATATGTGGTGCTGAGAATCAAACCCAGTGCCTCACACATGCTAGGCAAGCACTCTACCACTGAGCCACAATCCTAGCCCTCCAGCAACACTTTATATTAGTTTTCTCAGTTAAGAATCTGCAATGGTAAGGTACTTCTTCAAAAAGTTAAAAAAAAAAAAGAATTATCATATGATCCAGCAATTCCATTTCTGGGTATATAACCAACAGAATTGAAAGCTGGGTTTTGTACATCCATATATATAACATCATTCTTCATAATAGCTAAAACATTAAAGTAATCCAAGTGTCTATTAATATATGAATGGATAAGCAAAATGCCATATTATTCAGCCTTAAAAAAGAAAAAAAAATCTGACATATGTTATAATGGATGAAATTTGAAGGCATTATACTAAGTGAATCAGCCAGTTACTAAAAGACAAATATAGTATCACTCTACTTATAGGAAGCAGTTAAAACAATCAGAATCATAGAGATTGAAAGTAGAATGGTGGTTTCTAGGCACTTGGAGAAGAGAGCAGTGAGGAGTTAGTGCTTAATAGGTATAGAGTTTCAGTCTTGCAATATGCAAAAAGTTATGAAGATAGATCGTGGTGATGATTACACAACATTGTGAATGCATTTAATACCACTGAACTATACATTAAAAAATGGTTAAAATGGTACATTTCATATTATGCATACTTTTACCACAATAAAAGATGGATTTTTTTAAAAAAAGATAACTATTATAGTTTCTGCCTGTGTTATTCCCCATTCCCCATTAAATCCTGATTAATACAGAAAATGGTTCCAGGAGTGGTTCTGGGAAACAGACTTTCAGATACTGCATTTCAAATTGATTTGTTCATACTCAGGGGTGCTCTACCAAATAAGCTACATCCCATTCTTTTTTATTTCTTATCTTTTTTTTTTAAAAGAATTTTAATATTTATTTTTTTTTTAGTTTTCGGCAGACACAACATCTTTGTTTGTATGTGGTGCTGAGGATCAAACCTGGGCCGCACGCATGCCAGGCTAGCGCGCTACCGCTTGAGCCACATCCCCAGCCCCTTTATTTCTTATCTTGAGACAGGGTCTCACTAAGTTGCTGAAGCTGTACTCAAACTTGTGATCCTCCTGTTTCAGCCTCCCAAGTAACTTGGATTACAGGCACATATCACCATGCCTGGCATGATTTTTGGCATTTTCTTAAACTTAAATGCAGGGCTTAAGATGCAGCACTGTGGTAAGCGTTTACCTAACACATGTGAGTCCTTGGGTTCAATCCCCAGCACCACAAAAATAAAACAAAAACTAAGAAAAGCCACAAATGCAATGCTGAGCAATCCATCAGTAAGAAGGAGAATGTAGTTGGGGTAGAGGCATCACCTTTAGTCGATTGCAGTGAAGTACTTACTAAAGCAAGTGCTTTGGAGCCATATTTGAATATGTCAACTGTTTGATAGTAATGCTGTCTACAACAAATGTTGGCTTCCTTTGAAAGCACTGAAGAACTGGAAGAAATTAAAAGTTCAGGTCTTGAAGCATGCAGTTCAAGTCGCAGTCAGTGAACAAAAACTTCCACGGTTGCTGATTATGGTGGCACATGCCTGTAATCCCAGTACTCTGGAGGCAGAAGGATCGCAAGCTGGAGCCCAACCTAGTAACCCAGTGAGACCCTGCCACAAACCAACAAACCAACAAACAAAAACTTCCATGTAACCCTTTAAAAAATCATTTATTTCCTATCCCTGCAGACTAAAATCAAACATAAAATTTAATTGTTCAGGTTTCAGAATGGCAACGTAAGTTGATTTGACAGCCTTACCAAATCTAAGACAGGACACTGCTGGGAACAGTATGACACTGAAACTTAGAATATTAGTGACTTGAAAAAAGGTAAGATTCCATAATGCCCAAATCTCTCCAAACTTCCAATGGCAGAGGAAGCAACTCTCCTTCCTTTGCTTAAGCCACTGTAGTGGCATTATGTGAAGGATGTCCATTTTCCTAATGTTTTATTCCAACACGCCACTGTTACCTGTAGATCAGAATTTCTCAACACACTGGGCAGGAAAACCATTGGGAAGGCTATCCTGTATATTCTAGGATATTTATCATCACGTTTGAACTGTCTCCACTAGATCCAGCAGCATCTTCCCATCCAAGTTCTGTCAACCAGAAATTTCTCCAGACTTGTACAAAGGTATCCTGAAAGACAAAGCCATCCCCATTTGAGAAGGACATAGAAGACAAAAATTAACACTGAATTTGGTTGAATTGTTGATATACATGTTCTTACAAATTCTGAATTTAACTTTTTCCTTTTTTTTTTTTTTTTTTTTTTTGGTCTTGTTCTCACTAAATGGTGTGGCTAGCCTCAAATTTGCAATCCTTCTGGGGATGGGGTTGTGGCTCAGCAGTACAGTGCTTGCCTAGTGCATGAGAGGCTCTGGGTTCAATCCTCAGCACCACATAAAATAAATAAATAAAATAAAATAAACAAAGGTACTGTGTACAACTAAAATAAATAAATATTTTTAAAAAATCATATTCTGTTTAAAAAAAAATTTGCAATCCTTCTGCCTCAAACTCTTGAGTAGCTGGTATTATAGGTGTGTGCCGGAGCAAGAACTCCAAATTCTGAAATTAATGTGTTTATGCAGCTGGAAATGGTTCTAACATTGTTTGACTGAAACTTTGTTTCAATAGTGGGCTGTTTACTTTCATTCTTTTCCTTTTTCATTTTGTAGCTGGAGTTGAAAGTAGGAACCTTGCACATGCTCAGCATGGGCTCTACCCCTGAGCTACATCTCTGTCCTAATAGTGGGCAGTTGGAATGCAAGAACTTTTTGATCTTTTTTTAAAACCCTGGCCTTATGCATGCTAGGCCTCTCTCTACCACTGAGTTACATCCCCAGTCCTTTTTTTTCCCCCTTTTTTCTCTTGCTGTAGTGGAGATTACACCCCCTGTTGCTCTACCACTGAGTTACATCCTCAGATCTTTTAACTTTTTATTTTGAGACAGGTTTTCACTAAGTTACTCAAACCAGCCTAGAACTTGTGATCCTCCTGCATCGGCCTCCTGAGTAGTTGGCAGGTTTGTGTCACTACACCTGTCTTTGACAAAAATTTTGGAGAATTCAAAACCTTAAGGAGATAGATCTTCATGTAAGTTTATCATTTATAGATTGCCACCATCTCCTTATATCACCTAAGAAATCTCAGAGGACACTCCCTTCTCTAAGGCATGAGAAAAACATTAGTGGATGGATATGGGTATGCTTGTAAACTCTGCAGTGACTGTTTTCTGTAGATGGATATAATGAAAGATTACAGTTGAGATGGGCTCCCTAATTCCAATGGAGATAATAGGATCCAGGAGCAAAGATAATATGGATCAAGAGACAATGTGGGGACTCCTTTCAGGGGATTTTATGGAAAGGAAGAGGGAAAAGAGTAACTTGATAACACAGACTCTTGACAAATGCTTCCTCAGTCAGTGGTCAAAGTGGGGTCATGCTGACAGTATGTAGTCTTCATGATTTGAAGAGAATGACATTTTGCCTCTGGCTTTCTGACCAAAAGCAAATAACACTAGTCTAATCATGAGCTAAATATCAATCAAATCCCAAGTGAATGTTCTACAAAATGCTAGACCAGTCAGTGTTCTTCAAAGCTGTCAAAGTCACCAAGAACAAGGAAAGCCTGAGCAACTTCCACAACCACAGGAAGCTCAGGAAACCTGATGACTAATGTGATGTTATCTTTTTTCCTTGCTATTGTTTTTCTTTTTAGATATACATAGAGTGCAGTGCTGTATATCCTTAATATCCTGGAGCAGAAGAAGGACATTAGTTAGGTAAAATGTAAGGAAATCTGAAGAAAGTATGAACTTAGGTAATAATAATAATGCAGCAATATTGGTTCAGTAATTGTGACAAACGCACACACCATACTAAATTGTTAATCAGAGAGGAAATTTGAGTGTGGGGTCGATGAGAACTCTATGCGATCTTCATAATTTTTCTGTAAGTTTAAACCTATTTTAAAATAAAAATCTCCAAAGAACATTAAAAACACAATGTGGGCACAATGATCACCATGAGTCATAGGACTAAAGTCAGAAAATGTTAGTAGGTAAGAATCTTTGGCAATGCTAATTGATCCTGGTGTCCCTAGTAACATAGAGAGCTTAATAAAATGTTCCTGGAGTTCTTCTTATGCTATGTCCTCAGAAGCCCTTGGTAGACCAGAAGTAAACTCTGCACAAAATATTAAAAAAAAAAATTCTCTGAAGGCACAGAAGAAAGGAACAGAAGCACATAGATTTTGACAGGGAGTTAATACCTAGATGGAAGCAATAGCATGTGGTAAATTCTCCCATCTTTTATAATCTTTGGCTTGAGGGCGGACTTCAGTCAGCACTACAGGAGTGCAAAAATACTGATAGAAAACCCAGAGTCATTCCTGTCTTTAAAAAAAATATATATATATATAGGGGCAGGGATTGTGGCTCAGCGGTAGAGTGCTCACCTAGCATGGGTAGGACACGGGTTCCATCTTCACCACATAAAAATAAAGGCATTGTGTTAAAAAAAATGAGCTATTAAAAAAAAATAGAGGAGAGACTTGGGTGAACCCACAGCTGCCAGACAGTGAGAGGGAATCAAGAAATGAGAGACTCAGAGAGGGGAAGACATATTATTTGTGTTGAAATACTGTTCAGCTTTCTGGAGAAGCCCTGAACCATATATAGGGTAGATATGTGTAGGGTAGACTGCAAGCAGCCTAATCAAAGACTCAAGAACTAAACTGATGTTTGTTCTGTGGCCCAGAGACAGACATTGCAGATTGAATCTACTCAAATTAATGGCATGCTTAAAACAAATAAACAATCAAATGAACACTTTAAAGAATATAATAGAATCTGGGGCTAGGATGGTGGCTCACAGGAGCACTTGCTTAGCAAGTGTGAGGTTGGATTTGATTCTCAGTATGCATATAAATAAATAAAGGTGACTGCCAACTAAAAGATATCAAGAGGAAAAAAAGAATATAACAGAATGTATCTCTACAATTTAACAGCCACATTGTCCAAGAAACAATTCATAATTATTTGACATGGAAAGAAACAAAACTATGTGTCAAGAGAAAAGATGATCAACAGTAACTGATATGATACAAGCTGTGCAATTAGCAAGATTTTTAAGACAGATAATACAACTATATTCAAGTTGTATAGGAAAAATGCGCATGAGTAAAAAGGAAATCTCAGCAAATTGAAATGACAGAAAAGAAGCAAATGGAAATTGCATGAATTAAATGTAAAATTAAATTAAATTTTATGTGCATTTAAAAATATACTAGGTGATATTAATAGCAAAATGAAAATAACAAAGCAAAGAATCAATTAAACTTGGAGAGAGACTAATAGAAATGATCCAATATGGCCAGGCATGATGGCACACACCTATAATTGCAACGATTTGGGAGGCTGAAGCAGGAGAATTGTAAGTTCAAAGCAAGCTTCAGCAACATAGTGAGGCCCTCAGCAACTTAAGACTCCATCTCTGAATAAAACATAAAAAGGGCTGGGGAGGTGGCTCAGTGGTTAAGTGCCCCTGGATTCAATCCCTGGTACCAAAAGAAAAAAAAAAGGAAGGAAGAGAGAAAGAAAGAAAGAAAGGAAGGAAGGAAGGAAGGAAGGAAAGAAGGAAGGAAGGATTGATCCAGTATGAAAAACAAATAAAAATTCCAAAAAGAAGACAAACATCCCCAGCACCTCCACCAAAAAAAAAAAAAAAAAAAAGCCAGTATCAAAAAAATAAAACAAAGCCTCAGAGATAAGAGACAATTCCAAAAGATATAATGTATATCAAATTGGAGATTCAGAAGGATAAAGGAGAAAGGAACAGAAAAAATATGTAAAAATACAATGATAAAAAGATTTTGCAATTTTTTTGATAATCATGTCTTTACATAATCAGGGATTTCAAAGACTCTCAGCTGGATAAATTCAAAGAAAACCATGCCTACCACAACATATTCAGACTGCTGAACACCAGACAAAAAGCATACCTTGCAAGCAGTATGAGAAAAATGATTTCACATATACCCGAAAACAATAAACCAAAGATCTACCAAATTTTCATCCGAAACAAAGGAAGACAGAAGACAGTGGGCTAATATTTTTAAAGTGCTAAAAGAAGAAACTGACAAACCAGAATTCTATATACAGTAAAAACATCCTTAAAAGGTAAGGTAAAGTTGGGCTTCATGGTGCATGCCCGTAATCCCAACACTTTGGAGATTGAGGCAGGAGGACTGCTTGGGTCCAGGAGTTCAAGGCCAGCCTGGGCAACATAGCACACTCTGTCTCTTAAAAATAAACAAACAAGAAAATCAACCAGTGTATCATGTCTGATGTACAGATAATTCTGCAACAAGCAGAAAAACCTACTACAGCCTTACAGCCTCTATCAGGGATATCCTTTAAAGACAATGTGAAGCAAAAAGCTCCCAGTAGGCAGATCTTCAAGATCTGCTACCCCTTGCACCCCACAAAGGCATACACAGAGGTTTTGAAGTAGATACATATTCAAGGGAGAATATGATCTATCTCAAGAATAAGAAAAAGCAAGGAATACACATTCAAGGAAGAATGTGGGCCATCTCTAAAATTATTGTCCATTTTTTCTACATTGAGAAGTTGCTAGAAGAACAGATCTAACTAATCACTGGGCTGGTGCTAACAGTTTTATTGTATCTTCAGGGAATCTGAAAAGAAAGACAGCTTCAGAAGATCAGTAGAAAGGATCTAGGGGTATGGCTCAGTGGTAGAGTGCTTGCCTGGTACGTTTGAGGCACTGGGTTCGGTCTTCAACACCACGCAAAAATAAATAAATAAAACAAAGGTTAAAAAAATTAAAAGATCAGTAGAAAGGAGATCTGGGAAAAGGTATGTGGCTGGATCTCTCAAACTGGCAGAATGAAATAACAGTTGAGTCCATAAAAATGCCTTCAAAAGGGCATCCACTGCAGAGGAGGCTCTCAATTCATCAGGCATAGAGTACAAATGTCACTCTGCCTCCCTCTCCAGACACAACAGTGTTTGCTCAATAAACTCAAGCATAAGGTGGCCCTGTTGCAGGGATGGAGACTAAGTATAGACCCAACAATGTGGATTTCCACAATGTGGACTTCCCCTCAATAAGGCTGACAGGGCTAAGAGTACACAGTTGTCTCTCCATCTCCATGGAATATTGCTTCTAGAACCCTCCCATACCAAATTCCACAAATTGCAAAGTCTTCTATGTAAAATGTTGTAGTATTTGTATATAACCTCAGCACATTGTCCTATATACTTTAAATCATGTCTAGAATACTTCTAATACCTAATACAGTGGAAAGGCTATGTAAATAATTCTTATGCTATATTGCTTAGGGACTAATGACAAGAAAAAATTCTGTATATGTTAGTACAGCATTTTTTCCCCAACATTTTTTGGAGGTATTGGGGATTGAACCCAGTGGTATTTTATCATTGAATCATATCCCCAGCTCTTTTTATTTTTTTTATTTTGAGACAAGGTCTCACCAAATTTCTTAGGGCCTCGCTAAGTTGCTGAGGCTGTGGGGATTTTTTGGTTTTTGCTTTTTGGTACTGGGGACTGAACCCAGGGACACTTAACCACTGAGCCACATCCCCAGCCTTTTTTTTTTTTTCTTTTTCAGTGAAAGGGTCTCACTAAATTGCTTAGGGCTTGCTAAATTGCTGAGGCTGGCTCTGAATTTGTAATCCTCCTGCCTCAGCCTCCTGAGTCACTGGGATTACAGGTAGGTGCCACTGCCCCCAGCTTTCCCAAATATTTTTGATCTTTATTTGGTTGAGTCTGTAGGTATGAAATCCATGGAACCTGTGGATACACATGGTTATATGTACTGCCAGGTACAAATCCTCTGTCATTTCCTGAGGGGATCAGTTGGCCAATTCGCTAGCAAATTGTTTACGCTGGACCTCTTACATCACAAAGTTAATAATTTGATTCTTACTGGGATATACAAAATTTTGGGTGTGGATTTGCCATCCTGCTCCTATGTTATGTTTCTTTCAGCAGTAACATCAATGGACTGAATCAGTTTTCTTTCTTCATTTTATTCGCTTGCAGTACTGGGGATTGAAACCAGGGGTACTCTACAGTGGAGCTACATTTCCAATCCCCACATTTTTTTCTTTTCTTTTCTTTTTTTTTTTTGGTTCAGGGAATTGAGCCCAAGGGCATTCTGCCATTGAATTACATCTCCAGCCCTTTTAATTTTTTTTTTTTTTATTGTGAGACAGGATCTCCCAAAGTTGCCAAGGCCAAGACCAGCCTTGAACTTGTTTGTGATCCCCTGTCTCAGCCTCCTTAGCTGCTGTGCCACTGCACCTGCCCCACACTCTCTTTTTTTATTATTTTTTATTTTGAGACAGTATCTCACTAAGTTGCCCCGCAGGACCACAAACTAGCAATCTTCCTGTCAGCCCCCAGAATCTCAGGAATTATAGGTGTGGGCCTCCATGCCCAGCTGGAATGCCTTATTTTCTGTAATGGTATTACCCATGGTGTTGCTTCCCATCAAAAAGTGTTACAATGAGCTTGTGTGGGGGGAATTCATTGATCTTTCCACATATCTCATTACCCAGAAGCCACTGGGCTGATGGAATGAAAATAGCCTACTGGTAGCTTGGTTTCAGCACCAGCGCCAGTGGGAGGATAGCATCCTAAAAGACTGAGATTCTTTCTTACAAAATTCAATATATATATTTCCATATATGTTGTTGTTTCTCCCACAGATTACATGGATCCAGAATCAAAGGTTGGAAATAGAAGTGGGATTTCTTATTCTTACATTCAACAACCTACTTCCAGGATTCTTATTTTTCACTGCTGTAACTCAGAGGTCTGCTGGTTTGAAGGTTTTAGTTCTCAACAGAGAAATGCTTCTAGCATGAAATACAACAATAGTTCCATTGAATAGGATGTCAAGATGCTACCTGGCTATTCTGGGTTCCTGATACCACTGAACCCATACCCAAGAAGAAATTGTTAAACTGGTTGAGATGATGGATTCCAACTACTATGGGGAAATTGAGTTTTTGTTGTACAGGGAGAACTGGACCCAAGAGTTTCTTTAGAATGAAAGACATTCTCTGGGAAACCTCAGAGTACTTTCATGTTTAATAGGAGAGATGAATGAGGAATTAAAGAAATCAGAAAAGGGCAATATGCTAAAAGGGATTTAGATCCTTCAGGAATAGGTATTTGGTTCATATAATCTAGGCCAGTAAAAGAGATTATAGTGGAGAACAAAAGAAATAATGAGTGGCCAGGCAAGGTGGCACATGCCTGTAATCCCATTGACTTAGGGAGGCTGAGGCAGGAGGATCAAAAGTTTGAGACCAGTACTCAGCAACTTAGTGAGTCCCTAAGCAATTTAGCAAAACCCTGTGTCAAAATACAATATTTTTTAAAAAGGTCTGGGGATGTGGTTCAGTGGTTAATTGCCCCTTGTTCAATCATTGGTACAAAAAAATAAATAATGTGTGGATAGTGGGAAAAAAATTTATAAATGCAAGTTTGATCTTCCAACTTCTTACAGAAATGAGCATGTCAATAGTTAAGCATGCTTCTTCTGACATTTTGTGTATATGGAGAGCAAAAAAGAATTTCTCTGGTGATTATTCTTATTTTATTTGTCATTTATTGAGTTGGACTTTTTGGAGGGAGAACTAGGGGTTGAACCCAAAGGTGCTTTACCACTGAGCTATATCCCTAGCTCTTTTTATTGTTTTTATTTTGAGGCAGGATCTCCCTCAGTTGGTAAGTGTCTTGCTAAATTGCTGACGTTGGTCTTCACTTGTAATTCTCCTGCCTCAGTGTCCCGAATCACTGGGATTATAGGCATGTACCATTGCATCCAGATTCTCTTACGATTTTAAAGAGAGGATTGCTGGTGATGATTGAATTTACAATTTGTCTTTAAATTTCAATATACTCAAATAGGACCTTAACTAAATTTGAGAAGTAATTACCATTGTTCATATATGAATACTGCAACTATAACTTAGTGACAAATATTCTGTCTCAGGACATTTGTACTTGCTGTTTTCTCTGTTGAAGACTGTTCTTTCCCTAGATATCCAAAAGGGCTTTTCCCTCACCTTCTTTAAATCTTTATTCAAATACTACCTTTTTCAGTAATACATTCCATGACCACTTTATTTAAACTCCTTAGTATTTATCATTATCCAATATATTGTATATTTTACTTGTTTACCTTGGTTACTTTCTGTGACCTCACACTTTGGATAGTGAGTTCTTTAATGGGAGAGAATATTCATCTTGTTCACAGCTCTATCCTCAGTGCATAGAATGGTGTAAACATTCAAAAAATATTTGAGGACTATGAAACTTTATGCCATGAAGACATTTAAAATAATGAAGGGTGTCACAAGCTGTCTGTGGGCGGTGTGTGGACTATATTGCACATAATAGCCCCTATGGGGTTAAGTCTGGCACTGGGAACTCCCTGGGGCACCCCCCACAGGGATTGACCACCTGATGCAGGTGAACTTCCCTCTCAAGTTCTACCTAAAATTCCACACAGCACCTGAGATGGGTATGATTTGCTGAGATGTCAATTAACCTGCTGATTGCAAGATATCACAAAGCAGGACTCTACCTCTGAAACTTTATCCCTGCTTTGATGTACCCCCTTAAATAAACCACCAGAACCATTTTCTCTTGGTGAAGTTCAAGAACCCATGAGGACTAGATCTATCAAGGGCTTTGCTGTTTTTAAATATATTTCTAAGTGTTTGTATCTTATTATTTGTTAATTATTTGTGATATTAAGATTTAGGGTGGCTTGGAAGAACTACCCAATGAGACACTGGCCATCTTTGATCTTGAAAAAAGGGGTTCTGTAAATACTAATCAAACTGTTAATCATGGTATCCTCTTGAAGGTTATAAGTGGGATTGGGTAAAGGGATAAATATAAAATATAACCTATTACCTATTTTTTTTCAATATTGGGAGATATTTGAATATACTTATCAGCTTAGGGGAAAAGGCCAAAAGAGCAGTGGAGTGGAATAATATACAGGAGAAAGAAGGGGTGATTGATGGAACCCGGCCTGCGAGGAGATAAAACAGGATGGTTCCTGGACATGATGGTGTTTGGATAAGAGGAGGTTTGCAGTGGGAAGACCTGAAGTTGAAGGAGTTCTGAATGAAGGCTTCCAATGATCCTTGTGAAGCTGATGGGGGAGTTAAGGTTGAGGGCAAGGGCTTGGGGACTTAACTTATGAGGGTTTAGAAAAGACATTATGGTCATGTTAACAAAATTCTATTATTTCATCCTAGCTCACCTGGTGTGATGGCTTGTGCCTGTAATCCCAGCAACTAAGGAGGCTGAGGCAGGAGGATCACAATAAGTTCAAGGCCAGCCTCAGTAATTTAGTGAGATCCTGTCTTTAAAAAAAGGACTGGGGATGTAACTTGGTGTTAGAATGCCCTGAGTTCAATCCCCAAGTACCACCAAAATAAAAAGGGGAAAAAATCCTAGTATACTCCCATGAGATGTTATCATATCATCTCCATTTTACAATAGTATTCCACATTAAAATGTGGACACAGGAGCATAGTAGCCACTTCATTTGCACAAGAACTGTATAGCTGATGAATGACGGAGCCATTTTTGGAATGTCTAGCCCAGTTCTCTTTGATGTCAATTTACTGACTCTGTCTAGAGTTCACATTCCTTTTCATCAAAGTGGAAACGGTCCCAAGCTACTCAATCCCCCTAAGGTGGATTGGGAAGGCACATCATGGTGTGCCTGATGATCCATCAGTGTTTTGGAAGACAAGGTTAGATTTCTATTTATATTTTTTAAATCTAAAAAAAGAAAGTGATTCCGCTTTGCTAATACTTAATGTACAGATAGATGCCAGCATTCTTATTTTGACTGGATGCCAGCTGGTTATGAGTCATTTTGATGTCTTGGGAGAGATAGGAGTTCCATGGCACAGATGGAATGATGATAGTGCTTCCCATGTTAACTTTTTTTTGCCTAAGAAATGATATCAAGATGTTAATTTTTGTAGAAACAAGAGCTTTACATAGTAGAATCTTTTTTTTTTTTTTTTTTTTTTTTTTGTGGGAGGAAGTACTGGTACTGGGGATTGAACACAGGAGTGCTTACACTGAGCTACATCCTCACTAAATTGCTTAGGCTGTCCTTGAACTTGTGATCCTCCTGCCTCAGCCTCCTGAGTCACTGGGATTACAGACATGGACCATGCAGTCCAGCACGGAATCTTTCTGATACAGCCGGCCGTGATGAGATGGTGATTGATGATGAAGATATTCAGCTGCACTCAGAGGCTCACTAGGAGTTTTTTATCAGAGTATTACAATAGTTGTCAGAATTCATAAGTAACTTGCACTTTTCTTTTACAAAAAGACAAACATTTGAACTTTGCTGACTTTTTCAATGATAATAAGATAGCTGACAGCAGAATGCTACTTTATAGATGCTAACAATATTTTAAAATTCTGTTCTTTCAAGGTAGAATTGGTATTTTGACAAGCAAGAAAACGACTGCTTCTTGAAAATTATTCCAAAAGAATATTTTGAAAAATGATATTCAGAGTGTTTCCATTATGGTGTGATGTTTTTGGTGAAAAATATAAATGACATTTATAAAAATGCTCATATTTGGGACTGAGGCTCAGTGGTAGAGCACCTGCTTAGTATGCAATCCTCAGCATGTGTGGGATGCGTGCACTCGTCCACACACACACACACACACACACACACACACACACACACACACCACCTAATATTTATACATATAAAACCCTGGAAATGTTGTCAAATGATTGTCAACTGTGTTTAAGAATCTCCCCCACCTCTCCCCTGAGCCAAAGAGTGCTATAATTCCCATCTTAAATATTCCCCCGAAGGCCCATGAAATGGGCTTGTTCTTCAGGGTAGCAATACAGAAAAGAAATGGGGCCTCAGAGGATGTTTTCTGGTCACTGGGGGAAAGCTCTTGAAAGAGCTAGCTAGACCCCCACCCCTTTCTGGGTTAGTTAGGTTTGTTTTGCTGTGCCCAAAATGTCTGCCAAGGGCAACTTAGAGGCGAGAAAGTTTATTTTGGCTCATAGTTTTAGAGATACAGCTCCAGGTGAAGCAGAACGATGGGGGGAGGGGAGGAGCCAGGAGGAGGAGCATGGGAGAGAACTGAGGGGAAGATGCATTCTTAAGGGGCACCTATGGGGACCCACCTGTGCCATGTATGCCCACCTGCCTACAGTTATCACCCAGCCAGTCCATTCAAACAAGGATGGGCCAATCAGGTTACAGCTCCCACAGTCCAATCATTTCACCTCCAAACATTCCAGCATTAGCATGGAGATTTTACCTTATATTCAAACCATTGAATTCCTCTTTGTCTCTTTTTTGCTTCTCAGTCATGAAATCCACCACAAGCTCCCACCAGGATGTTTGGCCATGGGCTGAAAACTGTGAGACAAAGTAAACTTGCTTTTTATAAGTTAATTATTTCAAGTATTTGTTACAGTGATAGTCATGAAAAGGAGGTGGGGGTGGGGGAGAGGGTCAGTGGATTTTAAATATATTTGTTAAAAATGCAAAAATTGCTGGGCTTGGTGGTACATGTAATATGTATATGTAATCTCAGCCACTTGGAAGGTTGAGAAGGAGGATTGCAAGTTTGAGGCCAGCCTCAACAATTTAGAGAAACTTTATCTCAAAATAATAAAGGGCTAGGGATGTCGCTCAGAGATGGAGCATTTGCTTGGCATGCATGATGTCCTGGTTCAGTCCCCAGTGCCACAATAAAAATAAATAGACAAATATAATATATTCTGATTGCAAATACAGTAGTTTGATATGGAAAACAAAATGCGAATGAGGTAAATTCAACAAAAGCCTTCATAAAACTGGTAAATGAGACCAAAAAATTAATTTCATTATTGAGTAAGCCCAGCCAACTGTTATTTTGGTTTTAATTGGTTCTTTATATATATACATGACAGAAGAATCTATTCTGACATATTTACACAAGCATGGAATACTCTGATAAAATCCCAGCATTGTGAATGTACACCATGTGGAGATTCACGTGGTGTCTTCATATATGTACATAAGAAAGTTATGTCAGATTCATTCCACTATCTTTCCTATTCCTATCTCCCCTCCTTTCCCTTCATTCCTTTTTTTAAAATGTGTGTGTGTGTGTGTGTGTGTGTGTGTGTGTGTTGCTGGGAATTGAACCCAGGGCCTTATGCACACAAGGCAAGCACTCTACCAACTGAGCTATATTCTCAGCCTTATCTTCTCTTTTTCTAATCCACTGAACTTCTATTCTTTCCCTACCCCGCTTATTGTGGGTTAGCATTTACATATCAGAGAAAATCTTTGGCTTCTTGGATTGGCTTATTTCACTTAGCATGATAGTCCCTAGATTCATCCATTTACTGGCAAATGTAATAAAGTCATTCTTCTTTATGGCTGAGTAATATTCCATTATGTATATATGACACATTTTCTTTATCCATTCACCTATTTATGTGTATTTTGTCTCTGTCTCTTCTATTTTATTCCATTGGTCTTCATGTCTGTTTTGGTGCCAGTGCCATGCTGTTTTTGTTACTATAGTTCTGTAGTATAATTTAAGGTCTGGTATTGTGATGCCTCTTGCTTTGCTTTTCTTGCTAAGAATTGCTTTGCCTATTCTGGGTCTCTTATTTTTCAAAAAAAAATTCATGAATGCTTTTTCTAATTTCTATGAAGAATGTCATTGGTATTTTAATAGGAATTGCATTAAATTGATACAGTGCTTTTGGCAATGTGGTCATTTTGACAATGTTAATTCTGTCTATCTAAGAACATGGGAGTTGTTTCCATCTTCTAAGCTCTTCTTCAGTTTCTTTCTTCAGTGTTTTGTAGTTTTCATCATAGAAGTCTTTCACCTCTTTTATTGGATTGATTCCAAAGTATTATTTTATTCCTTTTTTGGCTATCATGACTGGCTTAGTTTTCCTAATTTCTCTTTCAGCTGATTCATCATTGCTGAATATGAATACAATTGATTTATGGGTATTAATTTTGTATCCTGCTACTTTGCTGAATTCATTTATGAGTTCTACAAGTTTTCTGGTGGAGTTTTTGGGTCTTCTAAATATAGGATCGTGTTGTTGGCAAACAGAGTTCTTCTTCTCCTATTTGTATCTAGAGGCCAGCCAACTATTCTTACGTTTGGATCCTTTATATTTTTGTCAGGTTTATTTATGAAGTCAACAGAACATAGAAACAAACCTTTGAAATCACAATATCATAGCATATGATAAAGTATAATCAATTGAATTGCTTTTAAGAAAAAGTGAGAGTAAAAAATGTGATTTTCATGTACACATAATAAAATAAGAACTTTTAATATATTGTGTTTATTTCAGCATTATCTCATTTTTTAATTTTAATTTTTAAACATTTTTGTGATTTTAAAAATACACATAAACCAGACGCAGAGGCACACACCCCAATCCTAGCAACCTGGGAAGCTGAGGTTTACGAGTTTAAAGGCAGACTGGGCAACTTGTTAGACCCTGTCTCAAAATAAAGAATAAAAGTGACTAGGGATGTAGCTCAGTGGCAAAGTATCCCTGGGTTCAATTCCCCGTACACACACACACACACACACACACACAGTACATAATGTATTGGGACTGTGTTTATAACATGTAAGTAACACAGGTGCATGTTAAAAATGTTTAAAAAATGGTTTGTAATAAAATCCTTTAGACCATTGTTCTAATTCAGGATTTCTCAACCTGGGCAGTACTCACACTTTGGGCTGGATAATTCATTGTTGTGAAGAGTTAACTGTCCTGTGCAGTGTAAGATGTTTAGCTGTATACCAGGCCTCAACAGTAGATGCTAGTAGATTTCCCATACACATAATGTGAAAATAAAAAATGTCTCCAGATATTGACAAATGTCCCTTAGGGTGGGGATGTCAGGTTTAGCAAAACAAAACAAAAATAATAAATAAAAAGACAAACTTATGAAAATAAATTATCTGAAATGCAAATGTAACTGGGTGTTCTATATTTTATCTAATAACAATAAGACAGGAGGGCAAAGTGATCCAAAACCTGCAAAAGTCTCTGTCCTTCACAAGCATTTTTCTTTTCTTTTCTTTCTTTCTTTTTTCCTTTTTTTTTTTTTTTTTTTTTTGGTACCAGGGATTGCATTGAACTCAGGGGCACTCAACCACTGAGCCACATCTCCAGCCTTTTATTATATTTTATTTAGAGACAGAGTCTTGCTGAGTTGCTTCGGGCCTCACTAAATTTCTGAGGCTGGCCTTGAATTTGCAGTCCTCCTTCCTCAGCCTCCCAACCTGCTGGTATTACAGGCAGTGCAACCGCGCCCAGCTCCAATTTCTTTTCTTTATTAAAATCTGTCTCTCTTTAAGACACTGTTTTTCCTTTGCCCATATGTTATATAGTGTGAATATGAGGTGTCCCTTGAAAGCTCCTGTAATATTGCAGAAATGTGCAGAGGTAAAATGACAGGATTGTGAGAGCTGTAACCTAATCAGTCCATCCTAGTTTGAATGGATGGGCTGGGTGGTAACTGTTGGGAGGTGGGCGTGGCTGAAGGAGTAGGGTCCTTGCTTTTGTGTCCTGGAAAGGTGCATCTTTCTTGTGGCCCTCCCCCCTCTCTGCTTCCTGGCAGCAGCATTCCTATACCACACTCTTCTCCATTAATGTTGGGCTTCACCTTTGGCTCAGGTATTTTGGTTACAGCAACATCCAAATGGTGGCTGTTTATGCTGTCAGGTTCAATATACCTCAGGGAGGAGAAATACAAGAAAATTCAGAATAAGTGAAAAATATAAGTGGTATTTCCAATAGAAATTCATAAATTCTTTAGAGCAGACCTTTCCGATTCTAGCCTTTTATTTCTTTTGAGATGTTTTAGAACTCTGTAAATTGCGGATAACTGAGAGCAGTGAGAAATTATTCTTGTTTATAGACATGCAAATAAATTCTATGCATTAGAAGTTCAATTGAGGGGATGTGGCTCAAGCGGTAGGGCGCTCGCCTGGCATGCATGCGGCCCGGGTTCGATCCTCAGCATCACATACAACCAAAGATGTTGTGTCCAAAGATGTTGTGTCCGCCGACCAAGAATGTTGTGTCCACCGAAAACTAGAAAATAAATATTAAAATTCTCTCTCTCTCTCTCTCTCTCTCTCTCTGTCTCTGTCTCTCTCTGAAAAAAAAAATTAAAAAAAAAGAAGTTCAATTGACTTGTTTCTCCATGGTGGAAAGAAACAATTTCAAATTTGTTTCAATATTTCTTTTTCATTATTTCTTTTTTCTGTTTTTGGCACTGGGGATTGAACTCAGGGACATTTACCACTGAGCTACATCCCCATCCCTTTTTATTTTTTGTATTTTGAGACCGAAAGTCTTGCTAAGGCTGGCCTCAAACTTGTGATCCTCCTGCTTTAGCCTCCCCAGCTTTGCTAAGTTACTGAGGCTGGCCTCAAAATTGTGATCCTCCTGCTTCAGTTTCCCCAGACTCTGGGATTACTGGAGTGTGGCAACACGCCTGGTTTAGTACCCCTGTCTTTAAACTGTACTTTCAAGCTGGGTGTGGTAAATAGCTCCAGGGTTCAATCCTCAGTACCAAAAAACAAACAAACAAACAACAACAACAACAAAAACTCTATGAAGCCAATGTGGACTTCCAGGAGCCCCAAGGGGAGGGAAGAAGAGGGAATCAGATCCTGCAGCTGCTCAGAGATGTTGGAGCACTCTGAGCCAGTTGTCATTTTAGCTAATCTGCTCAACAATCTATGTTAAAGGAGAAGGAAACTGGAGTTGGTGTGGCAACAACTTTTCTATAGTCCTAAAGCTGCTAAGAGGCAGAACTTGTGATTCCTCTTGTCTGAGCCTCTAGAGTCCCTGGGATTACAGGCATACACCACTAAGTATTTCTTGTCCCTAATATGGATTCCCTTTTGGACATCTTACTGGTTCTACATTAATAATGAGTTCACTAATATCTTTATATGTTTCATCTTATATCTAAATGACAGATATAATTTTACCTTTAAAATTTTTCTTTTATCAGAGATGTCTTGCTATTCTTTGGCCTCCATCTGCTTCTTCCAAATTTTATTCTTTTACATGTATTAAAAAAGAAAAAGAATAGGGGCTGGGAATGTGGCTCAGGGGCAGAGTTCTTGTCTAGCACTTGTGAAGCACAGGGGTCTATCCTCAGCATTCCATAAAAATAAATAAATAAAATAAAGGTATTGTGTGGGGGGGAGCCAACCCTGAGCTATTTGAGTGTCTTTATTTGGCCTTGGAGCCAAGGAGATTATGGTTTGGCATTGCAAGCTATTTTGTGACTCCTCCCACTTAATGAATTGCACAATGTATGTGACCTCTGTTGCATGACCTATTGGGAACTAGACAGCCCACCTCCTATCTTAATTGGCTAAAAACATTCTGTAGAAAGTCTTTGAAGTTTATAAATAAAGCAAATGCGGGCTCTTGCTCTCTCTTTCCAGGGAAACTTGACTCTTAATTGATAGCTCTTAACTTGAAGTCCTCCTTCCTCAGCTTCCCAACCTGCTGGTATTACAGGCAGTGCAACCGCGCCCAGCTCCAATTTCTTTTCTTTATTAAAATCTGTCTCTCTTTAAGACACTATTTTTCCTTTTCAAAGAGTTATCCTGCCCCTCCCCTCCTTTAAAACTATTTTCTGTGTCATGTGATTTTTGGCTGTATTTCTTAGCCAGCCCACTCCACACAGGGGAACCCAGCTTCTGTTGCCTGCGTAGGCCTCTGGGGGAGGACTGTGCCTAGTGGCTTGGGGGGCTGAGGGAGGAGGACTGCAAGTTCAAAGCCAGTCTCAGAAACTTAGTGAGGCCCTGAGCAACTTTGTGAGACCCTGTCTCAAAAACAAACAAACAAATAAAATTAAGAGGGCTGGGGATGTGGCTTAGTGGTTGAGCGCCCCTGGGTTCAATCCTCAGTATCAAAAAAAAAAAAAAAAAAAAAAAGGCCAACTTCTTTGAGGCCCATGCCGCTCACCTACCCGTTTGCTTCTATCTACTGCTCTCCCTGTAACTTCCCAGTCCGTCCAGCAAAGACTCCTCTCCATCACTCTGTCACAAGCCCTGCCATTATCCTGGGTGACTTCAACAATCAAAAGGGTGAAACCATGCACTAGTGATTCCTCCAACCGCTCAACATCCTTCTCTTTAGCCACTCCTTCCCTCCCTCCTTGCACTGGTTATCATCTCTAATTGTGCCACTTTCAAAATCTCTAATTTAAGCCTTTTGACTACAAACTCCTCAGGACATCCTACCCCAAAATAGAACACCTTAGCATTCTGGATATTTTAGTTGAAGGAATTTGAGAAAATGGCAAATGTAGGAAAGTCACTCCCATTTTCCCCACTTTCCTCCTCCCCTGTCATTCCATCTAGAAAAGATGTGCTGACCTTCCCCTCAAGCAGGTCATAAGTCATCATTTGAGAGATGCCGTCCCTTTATCCAGAGAAAAGGAACATTCTTCTCTTTGAAGGCAAGGGGACATAGAATCTGAATAAGCAGGCCATGCTAAATTTACCCCCAGTTTATAGCTATGAGATTATACTACCTTTTTTCTAATTATATTTCTCCACTACTCTTTACTTTTCATTAAATTTAGCATAAGGCTGGGTATGGTAATACATACCTGCAATCTTATCGATTTGGGAGGCTGAAGCAGGAGGATAACAAGTTTCAGGCCAGCCTGGAAAATTTAGGAAGATCTTATCTCAAAATAAAAAATAAAAAGGGCTGGGATTTAGCTTAGTGGTAAAGTGCCCTAGGTTCAATCCCTAGTACTGAAGGAGGAAGAGAATAGAACAAAACACACAGGTTTAACTGTTTCTACGGGTCGCTTCATTATGTGTGCTTTTTGCCTTGTTAATATGCCTCTGGTTATGGGGGCCTCAGCCTAGGATGATGGAAGGAAAGATCTTTTCCATCCTCTGCACCTGTTAACTACTCCCGCAACAACTTTCATTGACCATTACCTCACTGGAACCTTCATTTGTTAACCTTCTTCAGTTTCCTTTCATTCCTCTCTTATTTTCCCTCCTGATCCAGCTTAGGTTTAATGGCCTATGATTTCAGTTTTTTGCCCAGAGTCTAAATTCCATCCTCCTTCCAGTTTTCCCTCTCACTTTATTCACCTAGAACCCTCCCCCTCCCCCTCCTTCTCTCTCTCTCTCTCTCTCTCTCTCTCTCTCTCTCTCTCTCACACACACACACACACACACACACACACACACACACACACACACACACTTTATTGCACCTAGTGCTCTGACTCCTTTCTTGTTTGATTTTTTGGGACTATGGATAGAGCCCAGGGGCACTTTACCACTGAGCTACATCCCCAGGCCTTTCCTATCCTTTTTTATTTTTTATCTTGAAATATGGTCTCACTAATTTGCTGAGATCTCTCTCTATTCTAAAATTTGACTTCTCCCATTACAATCCCCAGGATCAAAGGACTCTTTAGATCCCATTCTGATGAGTTTCTCTCTCTCTCTCCAGGGGCACTTAACCTCTGAGCCACATCTCCAGCCCTTGTTATCTTTTTGAGACAGGGTCTCCTCGCTAAGTTACTTAGGCCTTGCTAAATTGCTGAGACTGGCTTTGAACTTCAATCTTCCTTCCTCAGTCTAGTTTCATCTATATGTTTTCAACTTTTCCTTCTGAGTGGAGTCCTTCTCAATGGTTTTTAAGCCTTGTCATTTTTTGTTAACAAACCTTCTTGAATGGTATCCCCTCTTCCAGGTATTCATTTTACTCTTTCCTTTTCCTTCCACTCCTTGTTGAGCCCTTTGCTCTTTGGGGTCCTTCCCTATAATTTTTTTTTTTTTTTTGTATCAGAGATTGAACCCAGTGGCACTTAACCCCTGAGTCACATCTTTAACCTTTTTATTATTATTATTATTTATTTTGAGACAGGGTCTCACTAAATTTTTAGGGTCTCATTAATTTGCTGAGGCTGACTTTGAATAGGTGGTCCTCCTGCCTCAGCCTCCCAAGCTGCTGGGATTACAGGTGTATGCCACTGTGTCTAGCTCTTATCACACTCTTGAAGGAGTTATGATTGAGATCACTGGTGGGTGCCTCACTGATTTTGGTGTCAACAAATCCAACACTTTTAAATCATTTTACCAACTTTTCAGCAACAATTGATATAATTGACTACTTCTGCCTCTTGAAATACTCATGTTTCTGCTTCCGTGACACAATTGTTTTCCATTTTTTTTTCCATTCAGTATATTTTTCTTCTCCTGACTTCTTGGTAAGTATGTCTTCCTCCACCCCAGCATCAACCCTAAACATCCCTCAATGCTTAGTCCTAGGCTCGCTCCTCTTTCTTCCCACTAGATGCTTCCCCTGAATATTCTTATAATGCTGAGACTTCTTCCCCAACTATCTCTGTATTATTAAACCAAAACTCCTTGACCATGGGAAGTCTGAAATAAAAAGGCTTATTGAGCCCTTACAGATGCTAATCAGGTCCTGGGACAAATTTCATGACTCAGAAATATGTCCTCCAGACCTAAAAGCCAGAAACATGTTTAAAATGAAAACTTAGGAAAGAACAAATTATTTACATGAAATCTACATTGGTTATAGATAAGAAGAATGGAATAGGTGAGATGAGGAAAGTTTGGGAATAGTACTACCCTTAAGAAGAAGTGCTTCTTGTTTCTGATTAAAATAGTTCAGAAAGTTCATTCATTAGCCAGATACAGTGGCACCTGGTTGTCTACTGCCTGGGGTCAGAAGTCGAGGTTTCAACATACATTCAAGAATGTGGAACAGCAATAGTCTTTTGTTGGTGCAGCCCACAACTGTTAACTGATCATTTTCCTGTATCTTTCCTTCCCTTCATCCTCAGATCTTGCAATTAAATTGAGGACATCTTAGAATTTTTCTAAATTTTTAGTATCAATGACTCCAGCCCCAACCATGAATCTGAACTCAGGCTACCAGTCAATTATTTTTGAGACTCACAGGGGAACCTCAAACTCAATATATATGTTAATTGAATTCAAGGTTTGACCCTCTCAGTGCTGGGTCTTCCCAGGAGTCCTACTGCAGAGAACAGCTATACGAATCAGAAACCTGATTCCATCAGGTTTGTCTCTCCTCTGCCACTCTCTTTAATATATCACCAAATTCTACTTTTTTAAAGTCTTAAATCTGTCTACTCTTTTTTATACCTTTAATTGTTTTTATATGGTGCTGAGGATTGAACCCAGTGCCTCACATGTGGGAGGCAAGTGCTCTAGCACTGAGCCACAACCTCAGCCCCACCCCACTGACTCTATTACTCCACTGTCACTAACCTCATCTAAGCTACTCTTCATTGTACTACTGCAGAACTTCCTAATCATCTACCCAAATCACTCTCAGTACACTCCAATCCGTTCCCTTTGAAGTAGCCAAAACAATCTTTTAAGATGCATATCTGATCATGTATGCCCTCCGTTCAAAAAGACTAAAATAGATAGCCAGGTATGGGCACGGTGGTGTACACCCGTAATCCCAGTGATTTGGGAAGCTGAGGTAGGAGGATCACAAATGCAAGGCTACCCTGGGCAATCAGAGACCCTGTACCAAAATAAAAAGGCCTAGGTGCTCTCAATGGTAGAGCACCCATGAATTCAAACCCACACAGAGAAAAAAGAAAAAAAGCTGATATTGATCTACAAGTCAGGCCTGATCCAAGGGCTCTACCAGTAAGAATTCATTAATTTACCTTAACAACTCTATTCAATGTAAATGGAAACTGAGACAACACACATTTCTATATACCACAACTTCCATTTTCTCATATGCAAAATGGGATAATAATAATCTTTTCATGAGGTTTCTTCATAATTAACTCATTAATAATAGCTATTAAGGACTTAGAACAGTGCCAGTCTCATAGCAAGTACTAATTACATGATAGCAGTTGTATTATAGTAATCTTATATTTACTGTGCGAATCTTTGATTAAAATGTGTCTGTTACTGTCTTATAAACACCACAAAGCTGGGAGTGGTAGCATATACCAGTAATCCCAGAAACTTGGGAGGCTGAGACAGGAGGATCCTCAGGTCAAGGCTGGCCTCAGCAACTTAGTGAGACTCTTTCTCAAAATTAAAAAAAAAAAAATTAAAGGGCTGGGAATGTGACTCAGTGGTTAAGTGCTCCTGGGTTCAATATCTTTACAAATAAAATAAAATAAAATAATCACCATGAACTCTGCTTAGGGTCTCCTTTCTTTTTTTTCCCTCACTTTTATATTTCTTTTGTGTGGAGCTGGGAATGTAGCCCTGTGGTAGAGCATTTGTCTTACACAAGACACTGGGTTCAATTCCCAGAATCACAAAATCTAACAAAAAAGGGCTGGGGATATAGTTAAGTGGTAGAGTGTTTGCCTAGCATTCATGGAGTCCTAGGTTCCATTCCCTGTACCTCAAAAGAATTAGTAGGGGCTGGGGTATAGCTCAGTGGTAGAGCACTTGCCTAGCATGTGTGAGGCACTGGGTTCAATCCTCAGCCCCACATAAAAATAAAAATAAAAAAATAAAGACATTGTGCCCATATACACCTAAAAATATTAAAAAGAAAGAAAATAGTAAATGTTGTGTGTGGTGGCATATGCCTGTAATCTGGGGAGGCTGAGGCAGGAGGATTACAAATGGGAGGTCAGCTTTGGCAATTTAACAAGACCTTCACTCAAGATTTTTAAGAAGGCAGGAGAGGGGGTTGGGGATATAGCTCAGTTGGTAGAGTGCTTGCCTCACATGCACAAGGCCCTGGGTTCAATCTCGAGCACCACAAAAACAAAAAAGGCAGGAGAGAGGATCAGGATGTAGCTCAGTGATAAAGTGCCCCTGTTTTCTATCCTTTTTAGGTGTAGATGGACACAATATCTTTATTTTATTTTTATTTTATGTATATATATATTTTATGTATATATATAATATATATATATATATAAAACATATATACATACACACAAAAATAAATCCCTATCTATCTCCCTGTGTTTAACGAGTGCAGCCACACATAGTACATGCTCTGTTGAATTAATAAGATACAATTCATGTCTGTGGTGTAATAGGAAATATACTTGTCTTTTTGTTCCTGGTACCTGTCAGAAAGCTCCTAAAACTTACAAATTCTTGAGTGCTAGGAGTGCCTTTTGTTACTTCCAATGAATCTTGTGTGTGTGTGTGTGTGTGTGTGTGTGTGTGTGTGTGTGTTTCTGGGGGTTGAATCCAGGGGCTTGTACATGCTGGGCAAGTACTCTTACCACTGAGCTACCATCCTCACCTCAATAATGAGTCCCTCTTAATCCCACCTGAGTTTATACTGTTGAGGTGATTATAGTGGGGGATGCTGGAGAGCCTTGGGATGGGGCTAATCACCCAGAGACCAAATGATTAGAGGATTAGAGCACTGGAACTTTGAGTCCATTCACCTTCAAAAAAAGAAGGGTGAAGCAAGGCTGGAAAAGAAGCTTTATAAAAACTCTAGAACAGAACTGGGGCTGTGGCTCAGTGGTAGAGCACTTGCTTGGCATGTGTAAGGCACTGGGTTTGGTCCTCAGCACCACATAAAAGTAAACAAAGTGAAAAATCCATTGGCAACTAAAAAATAAAACAAAATAAAAAACTCTTGAATAACAGATTTTTTTGGGGGGAAGGTGGTACTAGGGATTGAATTTAGGGGTACTCTATCACTGAGCTACATCCTCAGCCCTTATAAAACTTTTAAAAAATGTTTGAAACAGACCATGAGGTGCTAATTTTCTGAAGTTGGCCTTGAACTTGCAACCTTCCAGTTTCAGCTTCCTAAAGCACTGGGATTGCAGGTATGGGTCACCAGGGCTGGGTTAACAACAAATTTGATGAGCTCCCAGGTTACTGAACAAACATGAAGGTGCTGGAGGGTGGTGTGAGCAGAGAGAGTGGGAATCCCACCTCCCATACCTTGCCCATGCAGTTCCTCATCTAGCGGTTCATCTGTATCCTTTGTGATGTCCTCTATAATAAACCAATAAATGTAAGTAAAGTGTTTAACAGAGTTCTGGGAACCATCCTAGCACAAAATTGAATTCAGGGGGTGGGATGGGTCACAGTAAACTTAATTTATAGCCAGTTGGTCAGAAGCATAGTCTTGTGGGACTGGCCCTTAACCTATAGGATCTAATGCTATCTCCAAGTAGATAGTACAAAATTGAATTGAATTAGAGGACACCTACTTGGTGTTCTCTAGAGAACTGCTTAATATGTGTGGGAAAAAACATCCACACATCTGATCACAAGAAGTGTTCTGTGTTGAGTGTAAGAAGAGAAAAATTTTGTTTTTTTTCCATTACTATGTCCAACCTGACAAGACTATATTTGTGTGTCTATATATGTAAACAAATATACATAAGCAAACATATGCCTTTTAAAACCACAAAAGGATATAGAAATGCTAAACATTTAAATGATTAAACTATGATGCTAACTGTAAGCAGGAGAAAAATCTGGAAAGGAAAACTGATGTGGTCTAGATTTGTTAGAGAAGGGGTTCATAGAAGGAGTGGATTTCAAAGGATGGATGTGTAGGATTTGGATGGATGGAAGGGAGATCCATTCTGAGCCAAGAGAGTAGTGTGAGCATAGGGGTATGTAGGCAAGAATGGGCCACCAGCCTTCTTGGTGGTTGTGATGAAGAGTAATGGAAATATAAGTATAGAAATGGTGAAGACAAAGGATATAGGGACTTGATAGGCAGGTAAAGGAGTCTGACCTGACATGACAGAACAAAAGGAAGAATCTTGAACAGGCGTATTTCAGGAAGACTCATTCACCCAACATGGAGAGTCACATAGTATGTTCCAGGAATTCTGCTTGATGCCGGAGGTGTAGTGGTGATTGAAATAGACCATGAAGAGTGAAGGAATTCAACCAGGTGATTTCTAAGATCTTCCTGGGTTATAACATTTTGTGATTTGAAATAATGATTACCTTCTAGAAAACTCATGGATCATCAGCTACACCATAGATAGCCACACACCAGCCCCAATTTAAGGGACATCTGAAGTCTAGTGTGCTGATTTGGCATACATTGTGAATTCATGTAGTTTATTCAGAAGGAAGGGGGAACAAGTTTATACATATATAATGTGGGGCTGTTGATGTAGCTCAGGCGTAGAGCACATGCTTAACATATGCAAGGCCTGGGTTCGATCTCCAGCACTGGAAAAACAAAAACAAAACCCAGAAAATTCCCACACTCACCCCCCAAAAAACTTTGTTCAGTTCATATTTCAGGAGCCTGTCCTGAATGATCATGGAGCCCATAAAGACAATATACATTTACCTCAGTAACACAGATCTGTTTGCTTCTCCATGGTCTATTTTACTTTGGGGAGTGGCATTATTCAATTTATTTTTAAAATGGTATTTAGGACACTGAAGATGCATTATGTATGCATGGAAAAGAAATCTTGCCTAGGTGACTATATGCCCAGTGCAAAAAACACTAACTCTTTTAAACAGTTTGCTATTCATGTGGATCCTAAAATTAAAAATAAATAAAAACAGCTGGCTCATGATGATTTTGTAAAGAAAACTTCAAATATACAAAACCCAGATGGTTGGCATTGAATAGTAAAGGTAAATATCACTGAATAAATATCAAATGAATAATCCTGGCCAGTGAGAATTTCTGCCCACTTTCATTCCATGAAGATTATTTTTAAAGTAGATTTCTTCATTCATCATGAAGAAATATGCATGACAAACTTGAACCAAATGCCTGAAAAGTTGAAATGTATTAGAAAATTCTAGTAGCAAATAATAACTGATTCCAACTATTTCATAGCCTGAGAACTCACTTCCAGACTTGTGAAAAATGTCTCCTTTAAAAAATAAATTAGAAATCAACAACAGGCAGAGATTTTGGAAATTCACAAATATGGGGAAATTAATACATATTTAAGTGAATGAATGAATGGAGAAATCATAGAATGATTGAAAAGAACAAAAAAAAATTAAAAAATTAAACATATCTTTTAAATTTGTTTTTAGTTGTGACTTATAGTTTTATATTATTGTGAGGTTGATTTGACATATTAATAAATGCATATAACATAATTTGTTGCATTTTTAATTCCCTCTACTGATTCCTTCTTTCCCCTCTTCTTCTTCCTGATCCCCTTCCTCTCCTTTATTGCTCTTTCTTCTAATAATTTTGTTTAATAAGAAAGTAAACTTTTTTTTAGTTGTAGATGAACACACCTTTATTTTTATTTATTTATTTTTATGTGGTGCTGAGGATCAAACCTAGTTCCTCACACATGCTAAACAAGTACTCTACCACTGAGCCACAACCCCAGCCCTAATAATTTATTTTTTAATTGGTACATTATAATTAGACATAAGAGTGGAATGCATTGTGACATAGTCATACATGTGTATAGCATAGTTTGGTCAATTTATTTCAGCAGTCCCTTCCCTTTCCCAGAAAACATCTATCTTAAAAAGGGAGAAGCTGGGTGTGGTGGTGCCACTACTATTTAATTCCAAGGACTCAGGAGGCTGAGACAGGATAATTTCGAGTTCAAAGCCAGCCTCAGCAATAGTGAGTGCTTAGCAACTCAGTGAGACCCTATCTCTTAATAAAATACAAAACAGGGCTGGAGATAGGACTCAGTAGTTGAGTGCCACTGAGGTCAATTCCTGATACCAAAAGAAAAGGAGTGTGTGGGGGGGGAGAAAGACCTCAGATCATTGGAAAAGATGATTAAATTCAAAGCAAGCAAAAGGAAGGAAATGAAAAGACTAGAGCAGAAAAAAAATTTTTTTCCCTAGGGATAAGAAAAATAGAATCAACAAAATCAGCAATGAAAAGACATGTCCACAGCTTGGCATGGTAGTGCAAGCCAATAATCCCAATGATTTAGAAGGCAGGAGGATCACAAATTCAAGGTTAATCTGGCCAATTTAGTGAGACCCTGTCTCAAAATAAAAATATAAAAGGGTTAGGGGTACAATTAGTAGTAAAGTACCCCTGGATTAAATCCCCAGTACCACAAAAGAGAGTCAGGGGAGTAAAAGAGGACATCACTATTAACCTTATAGAAATAAAATGGATTATAAAAGTTGGGTGTGGTGGCCCACACCTATAATCCTAATGTCTAGGGAGGCTGAGGCAGGAGTAATGCAAGTATAAGGCCAGCCTCAGCAATTTAATGAGTCCTTAAGCAATTTATAGTGACCCTGTCTCAAAAAATAAAAAGGGCAGAGGATGGAGCTTGGTGATAAAGCAGCCCCCTGACTGAATTCCCAGTAGCACCAAAAAAAAAAAAAAAAAGAAGAAGAAGGAGGAAGAAGAAAGAAGGAAGGAAGGAGAAGGAAGGAAAAGGAAGAAGGAGGAAGAAGGAGGAGGAGGAGGAGGAGGAGGAAAAAATGTAAACCTACCAACAAGTTAGGTAACCTGGATGAAATGGACAAACACCTAGAAACACACAAACTCTCAAAACTGAATCAATAAGAAATAGAAAATCTGAAGGAAATTATTCAATAGATTTAATCAGTAATCAAATACTTTCTCACTAAGAAAATCCCAGGCTAGATGGCTTTCCTAGTGAATTCTACTAAGTGCCCAAAAAGTAATTAATACTAATCCTTCACAAGCTCTTGCAAAAACAAACAAACAAACAAACAAAGAACCAGAGATGCCTGGATTTCCTAACTTATTCCAAGATACCAAAACTAGACAAAGCTATTAGAAAACCAAAGTTATCAAGAGAAAGAAATCTAGAGACCAAAACCCTTTAGGAATAGAGTCACAAAACCCCTCAACAGAATATTAGCAAGGTATGTCTAGCAACATACAAAATGGATTACATACCATGACCAAATGTAATCCAGGTGTAAGGTTGGCTTAACATATAAAAATCAAAAGGACTGTGTGTGGTGCTACATGTCTGTAATACCCGTGACTGGGGAGGATGAGGCAAGATTTCAAGTTCAAGCCCAGTCTTGGCAATTTTGTCTCAAAATAAAAATAAAAGGGGCTGGGGATGGGTTCAGTGGTAGAGAGTCCCTGGGCTCAATCTCCAGGACAATGCCCCCGCCCCCCAACAAAAAAATAAAGAGAGATTGTTAATGTCGATGGGTCTTCTTTTTCAATGATGAAAATGTTCTGCAATTAGATAGTGGTGATGGTTGCACCAGTTACTAAGTATACTAAATTACACACCTAAAAAGAGTAAATTTTATGGTACATTAATTATATCTCAAAGAAGGTGTTATTAAAAAAAATCTTGGCCAGGTGTGATGGCACACTCCTGGTAACCCCAGTGGCTTGGGAGGCTGAGGCAGGAGGATCTCGAGTTCAAAGCCAGTCTCAGCAAGGATGAGGTCCTAAGCAACTCAGAGAGATCCTGTCTCTAATTAAAAAATATAAATTGGGCTAGGGATATGGCTCAGTGGTTGAGTGCCCTTGAGTTCAATCCCTGGTATTCCCACAAAAAAATGTCCTGAGATGCTCAGTGACACACACCTATAATCCTATTGACTCAGGAGGCTGAGACAGGAAGACTGAAAATTGAAGGTTAATTTAGCAAGGCCCTAAGCAACTTAGCAAGACTATGTCTCAAAATAAAAAATAAAAAAGGGCTGGGGATGTGGCTCAGTGGTTAAATGCTCCCAAGTTAAATGTTAGATATCCAGTACTAAAAAATTTTAAAAAGGCAAAGTTCATATGATTATTAAAGATGATTAAATAATTGTTATATAGTCATTTTTTTGAGAGAGAGAGAGAGAGGGAATTTTTTAATATTTGTTTTTTAGTTCTCGGCGGACACAACATCTTTGTTTGCATGTGGTGCTGAGGATCGAACGCGGGCCACACGCATGCCAGGTGAGAATGCTACCGCTTGAGCCACATCCCCAGCCCTATATAGTCATATATATTATTAATTTGCAATAAACAATACAATGAAGCATGTTAAAATCTTAATAAAGGCAAATAGATACCATAGTGGTTTTCTTGATCATCTGAAGTTGGTTATATTATACGTTGCCAGATTTAGCAAATAAAAATATAGGATACCCAACACGATTTGAATTTCCAATAAACAATATTTAAGTATACCCCAAATATTGCATGAGACATACTTGTACAAGAATGTAATTATTTATCTGAAATGCATACTGACATATTTTATCTGGCAATCTTAATTATAGAAATATATTTTATTAATTCTCTTTACAAAAAGCTGCTCAGAATATCAAAAGAATATAAACAGAATGGGTAGTCCTATGTTTGTGTCTTGGTTGGTCACTGAATAGTAGGAAGTTTCCAACAAACTCCTAAAATTGGGTTGTCATGTGACCAGATCCTAGGCTATTTTTAAGCTGAGGTAAATGGGATCTTTTTTTTTACAAGGATTAGGAAAAAAAGTCATGTTTATTTAGGAGGGAGGAGAGGGTGTGATATATATTGCCTCAGGGAAGACCACTTCAAATACACCATTATTATACTTATCTCTCCCACCCCACGGAAATATATGATTGCTTATTAGATGGAAGAAGCCAGAGGGCTCTGTGTTTGAATGTGTGAGCTGAGTATGTCAAGGTGAGATGGGAAACTGATCTTGCAATGAAGAGGTTCATTGGAATGAAGCACAGATACTTCAAGCACAGCACATCCAAAACTCCAATCATTATCTTAGCCTCGAAACTCCTCCGTACTTTCTAAGTTCATTCATGTATTCAGTAAATATTGAGGTGGCCATTAATTGCCAGTATGTGCTGGCTCTTTATATTTTTTCTCAGAACTGGGGATGGAAGCCAAGGGTGCTCAGTAGCACCTTTTTATTTTTTATTTTGAGACAGGATCATGCTAAGTTGCCTAGACTGGCCTAGAACTTGGCAATCTTCCTGCCTCAGCCTCCCAAGTTGCTGAGATTGTGTCCAGCTATGTGCTGGGTCTCAAATATGCCCTTGAGCAGAACAGACAAGGTCCCTGCTCTCAAAGAGCTTACAGCAGAGCAGGGGAGACAACCATATAATCCCCCAAAAGACTAATCACACATTATTACTATGAAGGAAAGATGTTTGAGGCTATAAATCTTTGGTCAAGCTGGTATACTAATACTGGTCTCTACCTGACAACTATAATGATTAGACACTATTATTACAATATCCTAAGAATAAACCTTTTTAAAGAAAGCACTATGAATTTTACTATTTAGGGGTACAATAGCCCATTTAAACTCTAATTTCTGGAATTTGGTGAATTTATATTAAGTTTAGCAGTGTTTGTTACAATAGGGACTTTCAAATTCAACATTTATGTATTTGTTATTAGTATGGGTAATCTTATGTATCATTGTGCAAAAAAGTAGAAGCAGGTAATTTTGCTTGACAGGAAAACTTCTTCCATGTTCAGCCCATCTTTTTCTTTTTCCTTAAGTTTTTCTTCAGTCTATTTTTCCATGGTGATTATACTCAACTGCTCCTGTGCCATCTCTAGTCCAGAGGTCCTGAGAAGTTGAAGGGCAAAACTGACTTCAGTAGCTTACCGCTATTTAATGATGGGAGGATCACTTCTAGAAAAAGTACTATAATGAAAAAGGGAGTTCCACAGCACTTACCCAGCTTCCTCACTGGGGTCAACCCCTTGACTCCCATCCTGTTGAAGGACAGGCACTTTTGCCTGGTCTGCAGCTGCTGGTTAACAGCTGTACAACCTCAGAGCTCAACATTTTTATGATGAGCTCACCGCTCCCAATTAAAGAACGAATATCGCTGTGTTCCAACACGGCTTCTTGTCTTACAAATGTATCTGGAACTAATGGACAGAAGTACTTTCTACTTCACAGGACTTTCTCAACCTGATTTTGGCAATTTTCTTCTCACTTCTTATTACCCCCGCCCCCGCCCCAATGCTGGGGATTGAATCCCGGGGTTCCGCGCTTGCAGGGCAAGGGCTCAACTCCCGAGCTGCATCCCCAGACCCGTCTCACCAATCCCTTTCTCCCTCTTTTCCTCATACACCACTCGATTTCCTATCAGACCCAACAGTTTAGCCTTTTTTACTGGAGGGAGAATGAGAGAGCCGAACTTGAGGGATGAGGTGGTGTTAAAAATGTCTTGGGGTCGGGGGAGAGGGGGCAGGTGCACTAACAGGATCCCCGGACAACCTTCCTCCAAATGGTCAGTCTCAACTCTCCGTCCTCTTCCCTTGGACCCGGCTACCGCAATCCCAGGAGGAGGCGAATCGAGCGAGGAGGACCCGATCCTCGGCCCGCCGTTCTCCTCCCACCTCGGGCCTCATTCTCCCCCGAACTCGTCTAGGCGCTGAGCCTCCGGGCTGCTGAGGAGCCGCGGCGGCGGCCACTTTGATTGTTACGCTCATTCAACTTCACGGAGTGCAGGAGGCCGCCGCCCAGCGCCGCCCGAGTCCCGGCGCGCGAAGGAGCTGAGGCGAGCCAGGCGCAGCCGCCGCCCGCGGTCTCCAGGCAGCAGCCCGCGTTCTTCCGGCAGCCGCCCGCGGTGGGGGAGGGGCAGCGGCGCCCGCGTTCTCCCGGCCCCGGCGGCCGGCGGAAGGGCCGCGCGTCGCGGAAGCGCGACCGCAGCTGAAGATCAGCTGCTGAGGGAGGCGGAGAAGCGGAGGGAGGAGCCTAGGGGGGAAGGGGAGGGAGGGGACCGTCAGGAAGCCGCGAACGCCACCGAGTGTCTGCACACCTCTCTCTGTCTGCCATGGCTGGTTAAAGAACCATCCGGATCGCAGCGCGGGGGGAGGGCCGGGTGGGGGGAGCGGCGGCCGCGCGTGAGGCCGAGGGAGGGGCGGCGGCGCGAGCGGCGGCGGCGGCGGTTCCAGCATGAAGAGGAGAGCTGGCCTGGGGGGCAGCATGAGGTCAGTGGTGGGCTTCTTGTCCCAGCGGGGCTTGCATGGGGACCCCCTGCTCACTCAGGACTTTCAGAGGAGACGCCTGCGGGGCTGCAGAAACCTCTACAAGAAGGACCTCCTCGGCCACTTCGGCTGTGTCAATGCCATTGAATTCTCCAACAATGGAGGCCAGTGGCTGGTCTCAGGTAAATCAACCCCCTTCCCCTCCCCGCGCCTCCCGGCCCCCTTCCAGCCTCCCCTCTCGCTCTCCCTTGCCACCCTCCTCCTGCCCTCCGTCCCCACCCCCTCCCCTCCATCCCCTCTCCCGCGGTGGGAAGATTTGGTGTCAAATTAAAACCATTGCAGGGGGAGGGAGGGAGGGAGGGAGGAAGGGGAAGGAGAGGATGTCTTCTATATATATATATATATATATATAAAAGACCTAAAATGGTTGACAGGTCCTTAATTCGCTTTATCCCAAGTGCAAAGTGATCTCCCCTGACGACTGCCGCGGGAGTGTGGGTCGCGGAGGGGTGCGAGGTTACCGCTTGACAAAGTTTGATGGCAAACTCTTCCTCCGCGTACTTTAAATGGTGCGGGGGGCATTTTGGGGGATTTGGAGGGGGAGGAGGCCGAGGTGCGCCGGAGGCAAGGGGGTGTTCGAGCCCCCGTCGCTGGTGTCATGGAGAAGGGACCGAGGGCCAGGCGGTTACAGGGCCTTACGCCCAGGATCCAGGGGCTTCGACCTGGGGCTTGGTGGGGTCGGCCGAGGGGAGGTGACTGGCGGGTTCCTGTTAGCTGCCCCCCCCCCCCCCGTGCTCTTAGGGCCCAGCTCCATCTCCTGTGGTGCCGTGGTTGTCTCTTCCGCGACTTGTTTTTATTATGGTTTTGAGAGTGACGAGGGCTCTGGAGGATGAAGGACCCCAGTCTGAACTTGAATGCGCAACTCACTAGGCAGGGGGTCGCTGAGCGACCCCCGGGAGGCTAGTTGGCGGGAGCCAGACGCCCGCATCCCTTTTCCCCCCGAGATTGCCCTTGCAGGTGGTCTGTGCTTCTCCTCCCCCCCTGCCCAGCTGGGCCTGATTGCCCCCAAGTTCCCCCTCCGGTGTGGGGAAAGTGGCGAAATCGAGACCGGGGCTCCGGCCGGACGGTGTAGGCCTCGCTCTCCCGGGGCTCCTAGCGACAGGCAACTGAATCGATAGCCTATTGCTCCCGGGGAGGCCCCGGCCGGGCTGGCGGCGGCGGCGACTTCTGCCCCGGGCGAGGTGCGCGAGCCGCCGATGGGGGCGCTCGCCGCCACCGCCCCTTCCTCCTGGGGGTCGTGGCCCGAGGCGAGGCGGGTGGGGATGAGCTTACGCAGGGGAGGGGGCGGCTCCCCGAAACCCGGCTGAGAGGAGGAGGGCGGCCGGGCGTTCCTGCTCGCCGCCTGTCCTCTTCCGTCCCTTTTCCTACATTGGGAAGGATGAAGGGGGAGCCCAACGCTGGACGTGGCGCTTAGCTGCACCCAGGTCGATCCTCGATGGCTTTCTAATTTGCGTCAGTAGGCAGCTCGCCAGAAACTTCTGGGATCATGGCTTAGCATCAGTCTTAGTAAGTTACAGTCGGAAGTGACTTGGGGGGTAGGGTCCAGTTTGGGGGTACAGAGATAAGACTTCTGTGATGTGATCATTGCACGGTAAACTTGGAATTTCTCCAGAACTGACCTGACTTTTCCACCCCAGATCGTTTTCTCTTTGACTATGTAGACTTTGGCCCTAGAACATCAGCGGAAGAAACCTGATATTATGCTTCAAACAGACCCCCCCCCAAACAAAAGCTTCCTTCCCCTACACCTCCCATATAAATTTTTACCTAATTTCAAAACACAAACGGAGAGAAAATCTCTTTATTAAAAGAAGGAACGTCCAGTTTTCCCCCAGTTGTTTCTTCTGTATTCATAATACTCATGTCTTCTCAGACCGATGTATTTCAACAGAGGTGTTCCCAGACACAAGTCAACTTTTCTGCTGACCTGAGGGGAATATCAGGGTACTCTTTCACAGTCAACTGAACTAATCATGTTAATTAAATCATAACTACTCATACATTGCCCGGTTTAACACATTTTAAAAAATAAGTTTATTGAGATAATTTACATAACAGAATTTACCCATTTAAAATTGAACATTTTAAAGAGCACTGAAAAGTTCTCTCCAGTACTCTCGCACTGTGGCTGCCTGTAATCCCAGGGACACAGGAGGCTGAGGCAGGAGGATCACAAGTTCAAAGCCAGCCTTAGCAATTTACAAGACCCTATCTATTTATAAAAGAAGGGCTGAGGATGGGGTTCGGTGGTTAAGCGCCCTTGGATTCAATCCCCAGTCCCACCCCTCCCCAGAAGGAAGTTCTCCATATTCCACAGTTATTACCTCCCATTCTCTCTGTGTGTGCAGTGGGGGCGGCGGGGAGGGAACGGGAAGGAGGAGAGGACGTATTGCTGGCCATCAAACCCTGAGAGAACCTGGCGCATGCACGCTATATCTGTAGCCTCACTCCTCTTATCCTTATGTAGGATCGTTTTCTGTCTTATGTGAACCCCAATTTTTTTCTAGTCTTGGCTAGTTAACTTCCTTTAGCTTAATTTTAGCCTGTAGAAGAGAGGGGTCCTTTGCACCGGGCAGGCTCTTGTTCTAGGAATTCATTTCCTTACTTTTTTTGGTCTGAACTACCGGTTTTCATCAGTGCTTCCTGGGTTCCAGACTCCTTTGCCCATTGCTCCTCCCTCCCCCACTCTCCTCTCAGTTCTTCCTGTTTCCTTTTCATCTACTTCTGCCCTAGTTCTTAGTCCTTCCAGCAGGTTTTTCCACTGACACCTCAAGTTTGGCTCCAAAGAACATAGTTTTGTTTAAAGCCTTTTAAGCCATTTGCCTTCTATTATGAGTACAGCTTGTTAGAAAGTTCCTCCTATTTGCTTCAGATAAGGAATCCCCCTTTGGGAGTTGTAATACACCTTAACTTGGTTAAAGCCAATTAATTTTTTTTTCCTGGAAAGTCCTTCAATAATCTTCCCAAGTTTAAAACTATTTCACCAGCCATGTTTATGTATTTTTTCTTATATATCATTGTCACTTACTAATTCACAGTAGATTGGTGGGATACCAGATTCTGGGAGGTTTTAAGATTTCTTTTGTGCATTTTGTTCTGTGTCTTGCCTGGGTTAGTTAAAGCCCATTAAGGGAGGCAACTAAAATGATAGATTGTTCATAGTTTGTTCAGTGTTTTCATTTACTAATTGGGTAGCTCACTTTTTTTTCTTTTTTCTTTTGTAACTGACATATAGTATTTGATATAATTAACTTAGACCCAGGGCAAAAATAATATTTGTATGATTCTTGTGACCATATAAAATGCTATTAATTAAGGGTTTTATCAGGCCTGCAGTGTTTAAGAGTAAACCAGAGAAAATCAGGACCCAGAAAAGTGCTTTATTAGGAAATAAGATTATGGCAGTGACAAGTAGGAGAATGATTATTTGACACTTGAAAACATTAAAATATTTCAATATAAAAAGTGTTTTTCTTTGTTGTTGGGCAGAAAAGGGTGTCACTGTGATACCATGTTAAGGCAGTGTAATATAGTGGACATGTCATTAAAATCATTGTTGTCATTTAAAATGTCATTTTTTAGTTGTTACTAAGCATCTCTGAGCCCATTTCCTGAGGTATACAGTGGGAATACCAAGGCCTACCTGAAAGGCTGCTGTTAGACCTATGTTAGGCAGAGTATGGGTTGGGTTCAGCACAAAATGCCAGGCCTTTCAGAGCAAAAGCTGAGATTTTCTTTCCCTTTTGTGCTTATAACATATGGTGTCATTCATAGTTGGCACTTGTTCTTAGAGGATTGGTAATAGATGACCTGTGCAAACTGGGTAACCAGGATAGTTTTGTGACTTTTAGATGAGAAATAAAGAGGTACAATGTAGTGTGGAAAGCACCTGGGATTTGATGTTATTTGATTTGAGTTGGAGGCTCTTCTAGTCACAGATTGTATGAATTTAGGCAAACCACTTCATTTCTCATCCATAAAATGCTTGTAACAGATTGCCCTAACTACCTGACAGGATAGTAGTAAATGGTCAATGAATGTTATATGTGAAAGTGTTTAATAAGCTACTTGTAATAAATAAATGTTACTTTTTATAAGTCCAGCTTATACTTGATGATTATTGTCTTTTCTTAGACTATATGAGTATTAGTCCTTTAAAGGATGAGAGAACAACATTGTTTGTTGAAGTGCTTCTTACAAGAGATCTTAACAACATTAAGGAGGTTGGGATACTTTACATATTTTGGGGATAATTGTTTTACCTTTTAGGTCTTTGGTTGCATTTAGAATGTACTTTAATTATTATTGTGCTGGAGATTGAACCCAGGGCCTTGAACATGCTAAGCACATGCTCTATCATGGAACCACATCCTTAGCTTCTAGTATGTACTTTAAATTGCCTTCGCTGCCTCCTCTTATGCTTTTCCTTTTCCCTATAATGGGGTCCTTTATATATTTTCCTTTTTTTGCAGTACTGAGAATTGAATCCAGGGGTGCACTACCACTGAGTTACATCCTTAGCTCCCTTTTTATTTTTTATTTTTTATTTTGAGACAGGATCTTGCTAAATTGCCAGGGCTGGCCTTGAACATTAGATCTTTCTGCCTCTGCCTCAGCCTTCTGAGAAGCTGGGATGCATCACTGCACCCAGCTTATGTTTGCTGTTTTCTTTGAGGAGAAGATGAACATTTTGGGGGGGATTTGATTGAAAGGCCAGTCAGAAAGCAGTTCTGTGTGTATATGATTTGGAATATAAATTGCCTTCCTACATTTTTTAAAGGGTTTGTGCAAACGTGCATCTTAGAAGCAAACAAAAATAAAGATTCTGCTCTTTGGTGATGAGAGTTGTTATAATAATATTTCCCCTTTATTGAAGCTTAAGGCATTGGAACCTGTAGAGCTAGGAAATTAATAGCCCATAAGTATGAAGTTTTGAATTACAGTGAGAGATTATGATCTCTTTTTGTGCCTATGACTAAATGTAGGAAAAGTACCTTCAGAAGCTTTTCAATAGCAACTGTGCTGTTTTAGCAACTATGCTGTTTCAAAGTGTTAATTAAGTAGGAATTGTGAATGGGGAGAGACATTTAGTTGCTTGGTCATAATGTTTATAATGGAGATAACTATTAAGCCTCTATCTGTCTCACATGGGCCTCTGACTCGATTGATCATAATAGGTATTCATAATTATGTAAAGATTAAAACTATAAGTCTTGGAGTCAGACTGCAGGGATGAATACCAGCTCAACTACTTGCTTGGTAACTGGGTTACCTTTGACAAGTCTCATATCTTCTTTGTGTCCATGTAATAAGGACAATTCCTCACAGTGTTGTAGTGAGTAGAGAATGAAATAACCCAAGGACCTAGCCAGTGCTATTACTCTGTGTGCTACTGCATCTGTTATTGTTGTTTCAGTGGAACCTCACAAAAAGTTTTTAGGAAATTGATGTCGGTATCTAAAATTTATTGCACATGGCACATAGTACAATGTGACAAATTGAGATCTCCATGAGGAGAACTGTTGTATATGTTTCACAATAAAGTCATCAAAGAGTATTTTGAAGGATCAAGTAATAGCAATGATTATAATTATATGTTTAATTTGATCTATTAATTAATAGTCATTTCCTGTTGCCCAGTCATATTTTATGGAATCTGTTTATTTTATTTTGGGAGGGTGGGTAGATGAATTAGTTTATTTATTTCTTATTTTTATTTTTGGTACTGGGGATTTACCTAGAGGTACTTTAGCACTGAGCCACATCCCCAACCCTTTTTGTGTTTTATTTTGAGATAATCTCACTAAGTTGCTTAGGACCTCACTAAATTGGCCCTAATATGGATGCAGCTCAGTGGTTAAGTGCCCCTTGTTTCAATCCCAATATCAGAAAGAAAAAAAAAAGCACATTGTCTACAAGTAAAATGTTTGGGTTTAATCAATTAAATAAAGTCTAACTATCAAAACTGTTTCATATGTTTAATTAAAATGAATTATTTGGTCCAGAGTTATCAGGAAAAATATGGCCAATGATGTGGCAGATTTCAGCTTTTGAAAATCTGTCATAGCATACACATTTTGACAAAGTGATTGGGCAATTGATTCATTTTTTTTTTGTTTTAAAGATTTTTAGTTATAGATGGATGCAATATCTTTATTTTGTTTATTTAGTTTTATGTGATGCTGGAGATTGAACCCAGGGCCTCACATATGCTAGGCAAGCGCTCTACCACTGAGCTACAACCCCAGCCCCAGGGCAATTGATTCTTGAGTTTTTTTCTGGACTTTTCTATTTACTGATATCCTCCTTCTGTGAAGGTGTTACATTTTATTCTTTGATCTCTTAGTTCAGCAAATAACTTGAGTTTGTGAGATTGGAGCTTTGGAAAGAATGAAGATGATGAATCAGATTAAATTATGCTCTCAAAGCAGACATGATGACACATGCCTGTAATCCCAGCAATTTTGGAGGCTAAGGCAGGAGGACTGCAAGTTTGAGGCCAGCTTCCACAATTTAGAAAGATTCTGTCTCAAAAATAAAGAAAAAAAGAAAAGAAAGTGTGGGTATGTAGTTCAATGGTAGAACGCCCCTGGGTTCAATACCTAATACTAAATAACAATAATAATAATAGAAAGATGATTTTCTTTTAGGAGTGTTTAGTTCTCATTGTAATAATGCTTGACTCTTTTTAATTTCGCCCCCCTTTGCCTCATGGTACTTTAATTGGTATTTGATTTCTCTGGTGTGCAATACTTAATAAAGGAAAAATACTCTTTTTTATGGAATTTGGTGGGAAAGAAAGAGGGTCCAAAGAGATGGCCTTGGGGTTCATTGCTATAATAAGTCAAAGGAATCATGTTGTAAGGGTAAAGTAATATGAATAATCATGGATATACATTATTTGTTCCATTTGTTCTTCACAAAGATTGCTAAATTCAGAATTATATCAGGGTCTGTCACTTTTATTTTAAAATAACCAAGTAAGATGACCATCAGTCTTGTTAGACATTATTCCTTTTTTTTTTAAAGTATTTTTTGTTGTATATGGACACAATACTTTTATTTTCTTATTTTTATGTGGTGCTGAGGATCAAACCCAATGCCTCACACATGCTAGATGTACAGTCTACATCTGAGCTACAGCTCCAGCCCTAGACATTATTCTTAACATCAAAAAGTTGTCTTTGTGTTCAGTATTGTTCAAAGGATTGTTATGCATTTGGTTTTCACTAGTGTATTTTTGATTGCTAAGACTTCCTAAGGAGAACAGTTGCCCTCAGTAATATATCCTGAATATTACATTGAATGGAGGTATCAGCCCAGGTACTCATGTGTGCTCATTCACTGATGGTGATGATGATGATGGTTAATATTATATTTTTGGTGCTGGGGATTGAACCCAGGGCCTCTCCTATGCTAAGTATCTGCTCTGTCACTGATCTATACCCCCTGCCTAATTCACTGATTATTGATAGATTTGGTTGTAAATACAGTTGGAATCATTTAGATAAGGGAAACTTTATTGACCAGTAAAACTTGATGCACATATGGATACTGCTTTCTGAATTCCAAATAAAGAAGTGAGTATATTTATTTTCTCACACATTGAGTAAGACAAAGAGCATGCATGCTTGGTATATTAATAATTTTGGTACTGGGAGTTGAACCCAGGGCACTTTACCGCTGGGCTACATCCCCAACCCTTTTTATATTTTATTTTTAGGTAGAGTCTCACTAGGTTGCTGAGAGTCTTGCTAAATTGCTGGGCCTGCTCTGCCTTAGCCTCATCTCTGGGATTACAGGTGTATGCCATAGCACCCCGCTAAGAGCATCTTTATAAGAGCACTTCCATTGCTGGTGCACATGTCAATTTTTTTTTCCCCCTTTGGTACTGAGAATGGAACCCAAGGTTCCAGGCACTGTAGGCAAGTACTTTATCACTGAGCTATATATATTCCCAGCTTAAAAAATTTTTTTTTAAAACTGGAGATTGAACCAAAATGCTCTACCTCTGAGCTATATCCCCTGCTTTATTTTATTTTGAGACAGGGTCTTGCTATATTGCCCAGGCTTGAAATTTTGATCCTTCTATTTCAACCTCCTGGTCACTGGGATTATAGGCCTGCACTACCATGCTATGACCTAGCTTTTTAAAAAGTTTTATTTTGAGACAGATTCTCACTAATCTGCCCAGACTGGCCTTGAACTTGGGATATTCCTGCCTCAGCCTCGAAAATCACAATAATTGGAGATTGACATCTGCAGAAAGTATGTGATTGAGTACATTTGGCTGGATTTTAGCCAACAGTCTTTTTTAATATGATTATATGGATGAGAAGAAGCTAGCTTGTGCCAAAGGCTTAGATGAATTATGTGCTTTAGAATAAAGTGCCTTTTTTTTTTTATTACATCTCCAGCACTTATTTATTTTTTGTGTGGTGCTGGGGATTGAACCCAGGGCCTTGTGCATGCAGGCAAGCTCTCTACCAATGGAGCTATATCCCTAGCCCAGAATAAAGTGCCTTTTAAAAAAAGGTATAAATGTGTAACGTGGGCTTATTTGCTTAGAGAGTAATGATAAGTCATTTGGAAGTACTTTTCCACAGGTAAAGCATCATAAAGGGTGTTACTCCTAAACCAAATGATAAGCCTGTTTAATCCTTAATGAACTTGAAGCATAGTGTTCTTGCAGTGAAATTTACTTCTGTCAAGAGCAACTGTTCTATTTCTGTGAAAAAGCATTTCATTTGTAGGGTCATTCACTGATTAGGTGGGTAAGAAACATTGCTCTATATGTTCTGGTGTTGGACTCACTCTGGTCTTCACATCAATTTTCTTATACAGGGATTTAGGGAATGACTTGAGAATAGTTGTTTTTTACTTGTGGATTCCCACCTTTCCTTCTGCTTCTGCTTGGGCTCCTGCCCAATGATAAGGTGGAGGTAAGATTACGTTATAAAGGTGATTACCTTGTGCTGGTCCTTTATAATTACGTTTACCAAATATCCGGATTACTTGGGATTGTCCTAAGTTCTCCATTGCCCTGGTATAATTGTTATAAATAAAATTCTTATTTTTTAAGGAGGAGATTTCTCTCTTTTCATTTTTAAAAAGTTTGGGTGACAAATTATATGGCCACGTACTTATTAATTATCTGAGTTGTCTGGTATTCAAGTAAAACCAAAGTCCTAGTCTTTTTATCTCTCTGCATTCACCACTGAATGCTTCTGGTGGATAATCCTCCAAGCCATTCTCCACACTGCAGGTCTTTCAGTTACCACTTTTAAGGTGCCACACACAGCTTGACAGGCAGAGTCATTGCTTAACTATTTGTCCTCTCTTTACCTTATTATTACTAGGTTCAGAGGGTATTAAGTTTCCTGTTCCTTTCTATATACCTCCTCTTATATTTCTTGTTCTACTGTTCACTTGTGATACTTTTCCTTCTCTCTCTTTTCAATATTCCTGTGAGTTGCTGCTCTTACCTGTGTTGATTTTGAGGAATGACTCCACTGAATTGTTTTTTTTCCCCCTGAGGAGTTTTTAATCAAAAGTAGATATAAAAACATACTACGGTCTTAATTTTATGGAGTATCTGTCCAACATTAGGGACCATTTGAAATAAAAGCCCTCAAACAAATAGATTATCCCTGAAAAGGGTTTTCAAGAATTGTACTTTTCAGGTATATGGCCAGTTGATAATAGACTGTTTTTCATGTTGTGAAATGTGATGATTAAATATATTTAAAGAGATATGGTTAGAGTTCTGATTTTACCATTCTCACCTGTGAACTTATGCTTCTGATATTCTATCTCTGTAGAATCACAGAATTTCATTGCTGGAAAGGATGAATGATCAGGTAACTGAAGTCTGTACTTTTGCATACAAATTAAATGCCCCTAAACCAAAAACCTGAAGTCTGAAATGCTCCAAAATCCAAAACTTTTTGAGAGCAAACTTCAGGAAGGAAATTAGACACGTGACTTAATATGACAAGTCACAGTCAAAATGCAGATGCATGCTAGATGTGGTGGTGAACTCTTGTAATCCCAGCAAGTCAGAAGGCTGATGCAGTTTGAGGCCAATCATGATAATTTAATGAGACCCTGTCTCAAAATAAAAAAGTATGAAGGACTAGGGGTGTAGCTAAGTGGTAGAGCACTCCTGGGTTCAAGCCCCAGTACCAGGAAAAAAAATATGCAGGTATACTACTGGGGATGTATTTCAATGGAAAAGTACCCTAGATTTAATCTCCAGTTCAGGGAGGAGGAAAAAAAGATTGTAGGTATACTAAAAATATTGTCTACTATTACCTTAGGCTACATATCTTATGTATATGAAACATAAATGATTTGTTTAGACTTGGATTTCATCCCTAAGATATCTCAATGTATGCAAATATTCCAGAATCCAGGAAAAAAAAAATCTAAAATCCAGAGCACTTCTGGTCCCAAGCATTTTGTGTAAGGATTTTTTAATTTGTATAAGAAAATAAAGGCGCAGAGAAATAAAATGATTTGCCCAATAGTTTATAACTAATATGTAGTACTATCAGGATTAAAATTGAGGTCTTTTGACTTCCCTAAATAGAAAAAGTCATGATGTTCTGCATTTATTTATTTATTTATATTTTTATTTTTGGCAGTGCTGGGAATTGAACTCAGGGGCACTTTACCATTGAGCCACATAGCCCTCTTTAAATTTTTTTTTTTATTTTGAGACAGGGCCTTGCTAAGTTGCTGAGGCAGTCCTGGAACTTGTGATCCTCCTGCCTCAGCCTCCAGAGCTGCTAGGATTATAGGCTGTTTTGAGATTCTGCAAATAAAGAATTTGCTCAAGTTAAGTATTAAACTCCTTAAGTGGTTTACTTTGCTTGTACATTCTACTGTCAGTTTGTTGTCCCTAAACATAGTTGTTTTGATTAAATTTGTGGTGTCCCATTATTTTACAGATGAATAAATATTTTCTAGGGTGGAGGCAGATTGTCACTCTGGCCAAGCGTCCAGTTTTCATTCTTAGCCTGCTTAACTCTGTTTCTTACTTTGCAAAATCTTTTTTTCCTTCCAAGAAAGTTACTTAGGAGGAGGGATTCTTTACAAATCCAAATGCCTGTCAAAATCTTGTTACACAACTTCTCTCATTCTGAATTCCCATTCAAGTCTTATATCTAAATTCCAATCATATCACTTGGCTTTACTACTTAAGTATTTAGGGCTTGCTACTAATTAGAACCTCTGAAGTGTTTTTTTTTTTTTAATAGATGACTAAATTTTTTGGCTTAGTGCATATACTTTATTACTTGTTGCCATAGATGGCTGAAGCATGTGCTTTGCTTTAGACATACTGGCAAGAAACAAATGAAATTTTGATGTTTGGCAGGTACCTTCAAGCAACCCTTGACTGAGTATCATTGACATCTCTGTTTATACCTGTTGGTGGGTGTGTTGGTGTAGCGAGTTTTCCTAGGGGACTGTGAAAACATTAGAGCCTGTATTGATTCAATCTTTTTATAATTGCCCAAGAAGAGGGAAAAAAACTTTATTATTATGTCTTTTTTTTTTTTTAAAGAGAGAGTGAGAGAGAGAGAGGGGGACAGAGAGAGAGAGAATTTTAATATTTATTTATGTTTTCTTAGTTCTCGGCGGACACAACATCTTTGTTGGTATGTGGTGCTGAGGATCAAACCCGGGCCGCACACACGCCAGGCGAGCGCGCTACTGCTTGAGCCACATCCCCAGCCCTATTATTATGTTAATAATAATTATTGTTAATTTAATAATAATAATTGTTAATTTTGTTTATAAAATGAATTTTGCAAAAGTCTAGGCAGGCAGTTACTGAGGGCACTCTAACACTGAGCTACATCTCCATTCCTTTTTTTTTTTTTTTTTAATGTTTTTAAACTTGTTTATAGACCTTTATTTATTTATTTATATGTGGTGCTGAGAATCGAACCCAGTGCCTCACACATGCCAGGTAAGTGCGCTACTGCTGAGCCCCAGCCCCAGCCCTCCATTCCATTTTTTTAATTTTTAAATATTTTAGTTGTAGTTGGACACAACTTTATTTTATTTATTTATTATTAGATGGTTCTGAGGATCGAACCCAGCACCTTGCACGTGCTAGGTGAGTGCTCTACTACTGAGCCACAATCCCAGCACCCATTTCCACTTCATTTTTATTTTGAGACAGGGTCTTGCTTAAGATGCCTAGGCTGGCCACAAACTTGTGATCCTCCTGCCTCAGCTTCCCAAGTTGCTGGGATTACAGGTGTGCAGTACCACATCCAGCACAGGAAATGTTCTTATATATAAAAACCAAAAATTCAGAAACTTCACAGAATGAATGATGAATATCTGTAATATAATTAGTAAAGCAGATTGTCTAGGTTAGTTTCCTGTGTCAGAAAAAGTAAGACTAGAGATGAAGAAAACCTGTGATCCAAGAATACTTTACAATGAACTTACTGTGTTTTTTTTTTTTGTGTGTGTGTATGTGTGTGTACTGTGTTGAAGATTTAAACCTGGGGGCCTTGCACATGCCAGGCAAGTGTTGTATCATTGAGCTACACCCTCAGCCCCATCCCTATTTTTTAAAATTCTTTTTTAACACACACACAAACACACACATATGTATATCTATATATACTAATTTTTTTAGTTGTTGATGAACCTTTATTTTATTTATATGTGGTGCTGAGAATTGAACCCAGTGCCTCACACATGCTAGGCAAGCACTCTGCCACTGAGCCACAATCCCAGCCCCCCATCTCTATCTTAATAATTTTCCTGTGTGCCCTTAACTGTTGTTGAGGCCTTAAGAACCTGTTTTTAGTGTCCTAGTAGTTCTATTGGAGGAGCTTTTGTTCCTTGACATGTTACTAATTCTTTAGTTTTGTAAATGTACTATTGAATCTTACAAATCATCAGAATATGACACTTAGAAGACAGGCTCTTCTATCCATTCATAATTTTTTAAAATGTGATAATAACAGGAAATTTGATTTAAAGAAAAAAAAGAAGTAATTCTGCCTACTTGGGATGACCATTGTTAACATTTGGGACATATTTTAGCCTTTTTTAATATGCATATATACATATTTTAAAAATGAGATTGGAATTAGGCATCTTGACTTTTACAACTTGTTAAATTTATTATTTCTTTCATGTCATAGATATTCTTCTAAAACAGGGTTTTTCAGCTTCTACAGTATTGATATTTGGGGCTGGATAGATCTTTGTTCAAGTAGGCTGTCTAGTGCATTATAGGATGTTTAGCAGCATCACTGGTTTTTACTCAGTTCACCAGTAGTATCTCCCCAGTTGTGACAGCCACAGATGTCTCTAGGTATGTCAGATGCTCCCTGGGCAGTAAAATCATATTGGTTGAAAATTACTATTTAAAAGTAAAAGCTGAAGAAGTCAGAAGTCAGACATCTTCATACTCTTAAAAATCATTGAAGACCCAAAAGAACTTCAGTTTATGGGAATTGTATCTATGGTTTTTATTGTATTAGAATTTAAAACTGAGAAAGATTGGGCTGAGGCTAATTTAGCTCAGTGGCAGAGTGCTTGCCTAGCATGTGTGAGTTCTATCCTTAGCACCACATAAAAATAAACAAAATAAAAAGGCATTCTGTCCATCTACAACTACAAATTTTTTTCTAAAAAACTGAGAAAGCTTAAAAATTTACTTATTTAATGCTAATAATAATGAACTTTAAGATAATATTTTAATGGAAAAATATTTTTTCCAAAATAAGTGATAAGAATACCATTGTTAAATTTCCCAAATCTCTTTCTATTATGTCTGTCATAATAGATAACATTCATATATTAATTTGTTATGACATAGAGACTTAGAATATATGAAGAAAATTTAGCCTTAAACAGATATATAGTTAGAAAAGGAAAGAGTATTTTAGATAAATTCCCCTTATCAAAAACAAACAAACAAATGTCCTAAAATTCACTTGGAAGCATACAAGACCCAGAATAGCCAAAGTAATTTTTTTTCTTTTTGGTACTGGGAATTGAACTCAGGGATGCATAACCACCGAGCCACATCCGCAGTCCTTTTTATTTCGAGATAAGTTCTCTCTAAGTTGCTTAGGGCCTCACCAAGTTGCTGAGGCTGGCTTTGAATTTGCGATCTTCCTGCCTCCGCCACCTGAGCTGCTGAGATTACGGAAAAAAAGCCATGCTGGTAGTGTCACAATATCTGACTTCAAATTGTACTACAGAGTTGTTGTAACAAAAACTGCATGGTACCATCATAGAAATAGACGTATAGGCCAGTGGAACAGAATAGAAGATACAGAGACAAACACACATAGAATCATCTGACTCTTGACAAAGGTGCCAAAAATATGTGTTGGAGAAAAGAGAGCTCTTTTTTTTTTTTTAGTTGTAGTTGGACACAATAACTTTTATTTTATTTATTCATTTTTTAATGTGGTGCTGAGGATTGAATTCAGTGCCTTACACATGCTAGGTGAGCGCTTTACTGCTGAGCCACAACCCCAGCTCAAAGAGAGCCTTTTAAACAGATGGTACAGTGAAAACTGGATATCCATAGGTAGAAAAATAAATCTAGATCCCTGCCTCTCACTCTGCAAAAAGTAAACTTAAAATGGATCAAGGACCTGGGAATTAGACCAGAAACTTTGCAAATGCTAGAAGAAAACATAGGGTCAACATACAGATTCTAGCAATGATTTCTTCAGTAGGACTCCTAAAGCTCAGAAAATAACATTAAGAATAATGGACTGGGGTTGTAACTCAGTGATAGCTGAGGGTAGGGTTTGATCCTTAGCACCACATAATAAGTAAATAAAATAAGGTTATTGTCCCATCTACAACAATATTAAAAGAGAAAAAAGAATAAGTGGAATGGCATTAAATTAAAAGGCTTCTGCACAACAAAGGAAATAATCATGAAAAGAGAACCTACAGAATAAGAGAAAATTTTTACCAGCTACTCGTCCAACAGAAGATTGATATACAGTATATATAAAGAATTCAATAAACTTACCACCAAATCAAGTGCAGTGGCATACACCTATAATCCTAGTGACTTTGGGAAGCTGAGACAGGAGGATGGAAAGTTTGAGGCCAGCTTCAACAACTGAGCAAGAATCTGTCTCAAAGTAAAAAGGACTGGGGATATAGCTCAGTGGTAAAGGGCCCCTGGGTTCAATCTCTGGTACCAAGTCATAAACAAAGAATAAGAACTAAAAACAACAACAAACTTATCACTGAAAAGCCAAATAGCCCAATCAGTAAATGGGCAAATGAACTAAACAGGACATTTCTTGAAGAAATCTAAACAGCCAACAAATGTATGAAAAAAAAAATGTTCAATATCCTTAGCAATCAAGGAAATGCAAATCAAAACCACACTGACTTTTCATTTCACCTTGGTTTAAATGGCAAGTATAAAAAATATAAATAATAAATTCTAGAGAGAAAATGGGGAGAAAAGAACACACATTGTTGATAGGACCGCACATTAGTATAAACCATTTTGAAAAGCAGTATGAAGGTTCCTCAAAAGACTAGGAATGACCCAGCTATTCCACTCCTTTGTGTTTATCCAAAAGAGCTGAACTCAACATACTATAGTGATACCTGCATTCCAATATATTTTTTTTATTCCAATATTTTTAACAGTGCAGTTTATGATTATCAAGTTATGAAATCAGTTTAGGTTTCTGTCAATGAATGAATGGATAAAGAAAATGTGATATATATCTACAATGGAGTTCTACTCAGCTATAAAGAAGTATGAAATTTTGTCATTTGCCAACTGGAGAATATCATGCTAAGTGAAATAGACTCAGAAATTCAAGGGTCAAATGTTTTGTGTGGAAGCTAGAGAGGAATAAGGAATTGAAAAAGGCGGGAATGATCATGAAAATAGGAGTACAACAAAGGAGAAGAATGGGATAGAGGGAAGGAGGGGGTGGGAGAGGTGGAACTGCAGAAGGAAATTGACCAAATTATGCTATTTATGTGCATGCTTGAATGTCAAAATGAATTTCACTTTTATGTATAATGCACCAACTAAAAAAACAGTAAATAAATAGAAAACCAATAGAGCAGAGGAAGGAGATCAGGGGAAGAGAGAAAGGGAAAGTACTAGTGATTGAAATGGAGCAAATTATGTTTATGCATTTATAAATATGTCAAAATGAACCCCACTATTATCTATAACTATAATACACTAATAAAAACATAAAAATATATTTGATATATATTACATATATTACCAAATGGCCCTCCAAGCTTGTTGAACTAATTTATTTATACTTGTACCAGTTTATTATCTCCACATCATCTATTGCTAGATATTATTTCATATTTGCCAGATCAGCCAGTATATGAAAAATAGCGTCACTTAATAAATTTTTTATTACGTAAATTCTTATATAACTGGCCTTGATAACCAATGAAGCTGAATATTTTTGTCTTAAGTTGTGGTCATTTACAGTCTTCCTTTAGGCAGATTATAGCATAATTTAGTAGTTTGTAACTTTCTTTGTTAAAATAATCACATTGTCCTAATGCCTTCTGAGATTATTTCCTAGTTACCTTATTTGCATTTGGGTACGTATCTTAGCCTTAGATTAGAGGCCCTCTCTTAAGGAGGTAATAAAGGTATCTGATAATCTAGTCTCCAAATTTCAGAAGTTTGAGCCCTACTTTTTTTTTTTCTCCTTGTACTGGGAATTGAACCCAGGTTTGCTCTACCACTGAGCTACATCCTCAACCCTTTTATTTTTTGAGACAGGGTCTTGCTAAGTTGCCAGAGCTGGCCTCAAACTTTTGATCCTCCTTCCTTAGCCTCCCATGTTGCTGGGATTACAGGCATGTGCCATAGTACCTGGTTTATCCTTACTCTTAATATTGTCAGGTTCCAGCCAAGTTTTTACACAGATCTATTTCACTAATCCTAACAATAATACCATGAAATAGATAGTTTTCTCTATTTTTCAAGTGGGAAGACTGCAGTTTAGAGAGGTTAAGTGCTCTGCCTAAAGGTACACAGCTAGTAAATGGTAGCAATATTGGAGAAGTCAATCTGTATACTTCTGAGCCTGTGGTTTTGAATGCTGTGCTGCCTTGTTATACTTATTTATAAAACAGGTTGAAATATAGAAGTGTCAGGCTTGGGTAAATAGAGATTAGTGCTCTTGTTGTTTTAGTAATTTTGAGGACAGAATATATATAAAATTTCACAAATTTACATATGAAGTTAGTTTCTTTAGGTAGTGAATGCTTCCAGTGTGGATAAACTGTAGGTAACTTTTTGTTTGGGGGGAGTGAGCATAAAAATAGTAACTGAATTCCTGGTAGATAAATGTAGAGTAATAAAGAAAAATAACTCAAAGTCCTTGTAGAATGAGGTACTCCAAGATGTCAATAAGGACTTAATGGGCTGGGGATGTGGCTCAAGCCGTAACGTGCTCACCTGGCATGCACTGGGCGCTGGGTTCGATCCTCAACACCACATAAAAATAAAATACGATGTGTCCACCGAAAACTAAAAAATAAATATTAAAAAAGTTCTCTGTCTCTCTCTCGCTTAAAAAAAATAAGGACTTAATAGTTACTTAGGTTATTTATGTATTTATTTTTGCATTGTTGGGGATTGAACCCAGGGCCACTTTACCACTGAAATTACATCTCTAGCCCTTTTTATTTTTATTTTGAGACAGGGTCTAGCTAAGTTGTCAAGGCTGACTTTGAATGAATCCTTTTGCCTCAGCCTCCCAAGTAGCTGGCAGCATTACTCCTTGCTAGGCTATTTACTTGAAGGTCAAAAAGGCCAGTACCTATTAGGATGACAGAAAAGAACCAAGTGTTGCTGAGGATGTGGAGAAATTTGAATCATTGCGCATTGCTAGTGGGAATATAAAATGATGCAGTCACTGTAGAAAACCCTATGGCAGTTTCTCAAAAACATAAACACAGCCAGACATGGTGGCACATATTTGTAATCCCAGGAACTAGGGAAGGAGGAGAATCACAAGTTCAAGCCAGCCTCATCAATTTAGCGGGACTGTCTCAAAAATTTAAAAAAGATTGAGACTGTAGCTCAGTGGTAGAGTGTTTGATTCCTTGGTACTGCAACAAAACAAACCCCTTCACAGAATAATTACTGTATGATCCAACAATTTCACATCAGGATATATGCCCAAAGGAATGGAAATCAGGGACTTAAAACAGGTATTTGTTTTGGTTTTGGTTTTTGGTACCAGGGATTGAACTCAAGGTACTCTACCACTGAGCCACATACCAAGCCTTATTTTACAGGTATGCGCCATTGTGCCTGGCTCAAGTTATTTGCAGATCTATATTCATAGCTGCGCTATTCACAGTAGCCCAAAAGTAAAAGCAACTCAAGTGTCCATCAATGAATGAATGAGTAAACAAAAAATAGACTATACATACAATGGAATGTTATTCAGCCCTTAAAAGGAACAAAACTCTGACAAATGCTACAACATGAGTGAATTCTGAAGACATTGTGCTAAGCTAAATAAACCAGTCACAAAAAGGACATGTATTTATATGATGTACTGAGAGTAAGTAAAGTAAGGAGACAGAAATGGTATTTATAGAGGAAGAATGGTGATTGTCAAGGACATGGGGAGTGATTATTTAGTGTTTACAGAATTTCAGTTTGGGAAGATGAAAAAGTTTTAGAGACAAATAATTGTGATGGTTAGATAACAATGTGCTAATGTGAATATAGTTCATGCCACCAAACTCTACACTTAAAAGTCATCAAAATTGGAAAAAAAGCCAGTGAAGTGCGAGGCATTTCTAGAAAAAAAATTGTATACAAAACGGAAAATACTTTTCTTTTTTTGTATAAAGCTGCAGAACATCCTCATTTGGAATTCTAGGTGGTATTCTGGCCTCAGCATGATACAATGAATGAAATAACTTGGTTTTAGGCTCCAGGTCCAGCTACTTGGACTATTAGCAAGTCATTTTGCTTCTCTGGTCCTTATCTTTAAAAAGGACCTATATAATCCTTACCCCAGAAGCTAGGATTCAGTGACATGTATTAAAACCCTGGAACTAATTCCATGGTGCCATTTGCTAAAAGAAAATGATGTTTCGAATAGTTAATACAGTCACTAACACTTTAGATCATAGAGATCATTCCATGTCAGAATCAGGCTTTATTTATTTTTGGCTACATAGTACAGGCATGAAATTGTGGCAAGCTAGGTGCAGTGATTCATGACTATTATCACAGCAGTTTGGGAGGCTGAGGCAAGAGGATTATGAGTTCAAAGCTAGCCTCAGCAGTTTAGCAAGGTCCTAAGCAACTAAGAGAGACTCTCTTTCAAAATAAAACTTAAAAAGGGTTAGGGATGTGCCTCAGTGGTTAAGCACCCCTGGATTCAATCCCTAGTTCTAAAGAAGAAGAAGAAGAAGAAAAAAAGCTGGGTGCAGTGGTACATGCCTGTAATCCCAAAAGCTAAGGCAGGAGGATTGCAAGTTCAAGGCCAGTCTCAGCAACTTGCTGAAACTCACAGCAACTTAGTGAGACCCTATCTCAAATAAAAAAATAAAAAGTACTAGGGATGTAGCTCAGTGAGAAGGCACCCCTGGGTTCAATCCCTAGAAACAAAAACCAAAAAATTGTGTTTAAAAATAATGTATGTATATAATACAAAATTTACCCTTTTAACAATTTTTAAGTGTACTTACTATTCAGTGGCATTTAATACATTATTTTGTAACCATCATCATCTTAAGAACTTTTTCATCTTGAAGAACTGAAACTCTTCTCATTAAACAATCCCTCAGTCCTGTCATGGGCTTGGCTGCCTTTTTTATGTGTGGTACTGGGGATTGAATTTAAGGGCACTCTACTAGTGAGCTACATCCCCAGTCCTTTTTATTTTATTTTGAGCTGGTCTTGATAAATTGCCCACGATGGCCTCAAACTTGTAATCTTTCTGCCTCAGTTTTCCAAAGAGCTAGGATCACAAGTATGCGCCACTGTGCCCAGCTTGATTGACTGACTGAGGAAACTCAAATTCTTCTATGTCTCAGCTTTTCCAGCTATAAAATAAGAATACTTTTGTTACAGTATGGTATAAGGACTTTCATAGTTTCTGCTTTGAGCTCAGGACCTTTGGGAAAGGGCATGTTTTATTTTTTAAAAAAATTTTTGGGGTGCTGTAGATTGAACCCAGGGCTTTGTGCATGTGAGGCAAGCACTCTACCAACTGAGCTATACCCCTAGCCCAGAAAGAGCACATTTAAAATATGTATTTTGTTAGTTTTTTTTTTTCCTGGTATTGGGAATTGAACCCAGGGAATTGAACCCAGGGCTGCTTTATCACTGTATTATGCCTCCATTTATGTTTTTATTTTGGTACAGGGTCTTACTAAGTTGCTGAGTTCAGTCTTGAACTGGGGATTCTCCTGCCTTAGCCTCCCAAATAGCTGGGATTACAGGTGTGTACCACCATACCTGGCTATATAAAGGTTTTTGTAACTGCAAAACTGCTTCCACATGTGATTATAGTACTGTTTTTTGATGAATTAGTGATTTTAGTGCAAAATGAAATTAATCAGAATCAGAGTAGCTACGTTCTCTTGGCCTACCCAGATAAATTGAAGCTAAACAATTGTGAGAAAATCAGCTCTGAAAGACAAGCCTTTGCTTGTCCTTTGCCTAGCACTGGCCCCTGTCCCAGCACTAGCACCAGCACAGAGTTGAAAGGCCTGGCCTTCCTGATAGGTCTCCGACATGCTCTGTCTCAGGGACCCTGGAGAGTCTGGGACTGGGCTGTCTTTACTGAGGAAGGCCCCATAAGCACCCAACTGCCCAACTCAACAGCTGCCTTAATTTTGTCGTATTCTTCATTTGTACTATTTGCAGGTGAGTCTCTCTTTGTGGACCTTTATAATAATTTTCCCATTTTCTAATTGACTAGTGATTCAAAGGGGCAGAACTATAGAACTTCTTTTGCATCCTGTAATGGCTTATCTTTGCTTCAACAGCCCTCCTATGCTTTGTGGGGTTAGAGGTTTGGACACAGCTGTCCTGCTCCCTCTGCTGCTTAAAAGCAGCCCAGTAGTTTCAGTCTAGGTCTTACTTTGCACCCAGAGTTTTATTGCCAACAAATGGTTAAAAATGATTGTCTTTGCACAGGGCTCTTAATATCTTGCCTAAGGAAATGCAGGAAGGGTATGGGGAGATGTATCTTGTCTTCTTATACTTTGGAGGACAAAGTGAAGAGGTGGTTGCTGCCACAGTGATAATTTTTGCCTCATTGATTCTAATCTCCCATGGACTTGGGCTGTCATCATCATGTTAAGTACTAAGATCATGTCATTGTAAGTGATCCAGGGCATTCAACAAATAGCCATACATTTTGAATTACTAACTACTTGGTAAAAGTAAATCATCCTATAAATGCCTGGAGTGAACATTAAAGATAGTGCTGTTTGGGTGATGGAGGAAGATCTTAAGCTACAACTTTTGAGTGCAAATAATTATATGCTGTTTCTCATTCCCCCACCCCCTCATGGTACTGAGGATTGAATCCAGGGTCTTGCACATGGTAGGCAAGCACTGTACCACCGAGCCACATCCCCAGCCCTTTTTAAAATTTTTTAATTTTGAGGTAGGGTTTCACTAAATTACCCAGGCTGGCCTCAAATTTACAGTCCCTTTGCCTAAGCCTCCCAAGTAGCTGGAATTATAGGTATGTACCTCTGTGCCTAGTCTCCTTTTTTAATTGAACTTTTTTTTTGTACTAGGCATTGAACCCAAGACACTTAACCACTAAACCATATCCACAGCCCTTTTTAGTTTATTTTTTTAATATTTATTTTTTTAGTTGTAGTGGACATAATACCTTTATTTTATTTTATTTATTTATTTTTATGTGGTGCTGAGGATCAAACCCAGGGCCTCACATGTGCTAGGTGAGTGCTCTATCACTGAGCTACTACCCCAGCCCCAATACCTTTATTTTATTTTATTTTATTATGTGGTGCTGAGGATTGAAACCAGGGTCTCACATGTGCTAGGTAAGCACTCTACCACTGAGCCACAATCCCAGCCCTTTATTTTTGATTATGAAACAGGGTCTTGCTAAGTTTCTGAGGCTGCCTTTAAACTTGTGATCCTCCTGCCTCCCTAGCTGCTGGGATTATGGGCATGTGCCACTGTACTCTGCTGAACATTTTTTCTTCAGCTCCTCCAATTCAAGAAGAATTGTGCTGTTAAAAGTTTTACTGAATATGGGGCTGAGGTTGTGGCTCAGCGGTAGAGCACTTGCCTAGCATGTGTGAGACACTGCCTTCGATTCTCAGCACCACATATAAATAAATACAATAAAGGTTCATCAACAACTAAAAAATTAAAAAAAAAAGTTTTACTGAATAAATATAGAGATGTCCTTGGTTACTTTTTTCCATGGGTATCCAAAGCCTATTTTGCCGAGTCTTGTTTTATTTTTCTCTTATGGACATTAAAAATATCCAAAATATTTTATTATTGAAATCCTTAAGCATACATTTGTGTTAATCACCTATTCCTCTTTACTTTCTTTCTTTTTGGAACCTTTTAAAGGAAATTCTAAGTATATACAGTATCACTCATCTCTATATGCATCACTAACTGATAAGGACTTTTTTTTCTTTCTTAACCACAATGCCATTATTATAACTTATAAATATAGTGATATTTCCTTAATATGAAAGATTTAAATTAAAGAAGTATATATAGAGAGAGATCAGTCAAATTTGACCAAATGTTGATTTGTTAAATTTACTTCTAGTCTGTTATTTTTTTATTTTAGGATTATATAGATTTTTAGAGTGGGTTTAGGTTCACAACAAAATGAAAAGATACTATGGTTTTTCCATTTCTCTCTTTTTTAAAAAATATTTTTTTTGTTGTAGATGGACACAATATCTTTATTTGTTTATTGTATGTGATGCCAGGGATCTAACCCAGTGCCTCACGCATACTAAGCAAGTGCTCTGCCACTGAGCCACAGCCCCCTTCTATTTCTCTCTTATCTCCACACATACATAATCTCCCTCATCAACATTCTCTAACATAGTGGCACATTTCTTAAGATTTAACCTACATTGGCACACCATAATCACCCAGTGTCCATAATTTACATCATGCTTCATTTTTGGTGTTATGTATTCTATGGGTTAGGATAAATATATAATGACATGTTTCCACTATTGTAATATAGAGGATTTTAGTGTCCTTAAAAATCCTGTGTTTGGGCTGGGGATATAGCTCAATTGGTAGAGTGCTTACCTGGCATGCACAAGGGCCTGGGTTCTACTCCCCAGCACCACCAAGAAAAAACAAAACAAAACTGTGTTATACATATTCACACCGTTCCCCACCTAGTACTTGCTGATCTCTTTGCTCTCTCCATAATTTTGCCTTCTCCAGAATGTTGTATTCAGTGATATTATCTATTGCTCCACATTCCTGCTAACATTTGGGGTCATCCGTATTCCAGGTTTAGACCATTCTAAGAAATATATAGTAGTATCTTATCTTAATTTACATTTCCCTGATGACAGGGAATATGTGTGGAACATATTTTCATGTGGTTATTTCTCATCTGTATGTATTCTTTGGTGAGGTATTTGTTTAGGTCTTGGGACCATTTTTTTAATCCCATTGTTTGTTTCTTATTGTTTAGTTTTATAAGTTCTTTGTATATTTTGGATATCAGTTCTTTGTCAGTTATGTCTGCAGATATTTTCCCCTGCTCTGTGGCTTGTCTTCTCATTCTTTCAACATTGTCTTTATAGAATAAAAATTTTTAATTTTAAATAATCTAGCTTATCCATTCTTACATGAATAATGCCTTTGGTGTTCTTTCTTTCTTTCTTTCTTTTTTTTTTGAGAGAGAATGTTTTTTTAATATTTGTTTTTTAGTATTTGGCGGATACAATATCTTTGTTTGTATGTGGTTCAGAGGATCGAATCCGGGCTGCACGCATGCCAGGCGAGCATGCTACCTCTTGAAGCCACATCTCCAGCCCCTGGAGTTATTTCTAAAAAAGTCATCATCATACCCAAGGTCATCTAGATTTTCTCCTGTTATCATCTAGGAGTTTTGTAGTTTTGCATTTTATACTTGGTTCTATGATCCATTTTGAATTTTATGAAGGGTTTAAGGTCTGTATTTAGATTTAATTTTTCACTTGTGGGCGTTCATTTGTTCCAGCACATTTGTTGAGAGAAATCTTTGCTCCAATATTTTGCCTTTGTTCCTTTGATAGTATTTATGCTGGCAATTTTTGCCCTCTCAGTGTTGAAGTCAGGTAGTGTCAGCCCTCCAACTTTGTTGTTTTTCTTCCATATTGTGCTGTCTATTTCAGTCTTTTGCCATATAAGTTTTAGAATCAGTTTGTCAGTATTCATGAAATAGCTTTCTGGGAGTTTCATTGGGATTGTTTTGGGTCCAAAATCAAGTTAGAGAGCCAGGCATGGTGGCTCACACTTGTAATCCCAGTGGCTTGGGAGGATGAGGCAGGAGGATCGTGGGTTTAAAGCTAGCCTCAGCAATCTGGCAAGGCCCTAAGCGACTCAGCAAGACCCTATCTCTAAGTAAAATACAAAAAAGGCTTGGGGATGTGGTTCAGTGGTTAAGCACCATTGGGTTCAATCCCTGGTACCCCCCCCCCCCAAAAAAAAAAGGCCTGGGGATGTAGCTCTGAGTAAAGTGGTTCAATCTCTAGTACCAATAAATAAATGAATATTGTAGGAATTCTTTATATATTTTAGATAACCCATTGCCAGTTTTGTGCATTGCTAGCACCTTATACTTTCAGGCAGTCCCATCCAGGACCCTTATTTTACTCCAGTTAAGTCTGCTTCCCATTTTACTTCTTTGCTCTTTTAATCATACCTAGACATTTTTGAAGTGTGTTACAAGGCAGAGAATTCCTTCAGTTGTCCATCAGATGAATTTTCTTTGTCAGTTATGATTCATTTTTTGATCTGTAAGATAGTTAATAGTAGTGATGAAGAGTGAGGGCCTTGGAGTCTTAATGAACTGCTGGCTCAACCACTTTCCTTACTGGATGATCTTGGTAAGTTACTTAACTCCTTTGCACTCGACTTTCAATTTATAAAAATCTGTATGAGTACAAGAACTGTTATGGTCACCATTTTATATTTGATGAAACTGAGGTGTAGGGAGATTATAGAAACATGAACAAATAGAAAAAAACATATGGCCTCTCTTTAATTTTCCATTTTTGATAGAGACATAGGTATAAAGTATTTCTTTAATATAAAAAAACACAATAGCAGAAGTGGTAATAAGTCCCTGACTCGTGGCTACATTGTTGGGGGCAAGCAATAGGGATGTGGACTCTGGAAAACTGAAGTGTTCACAGCATGTCTAGATCTGTTAGTAGATCTATAATTTTCATTAAAATAAAATAAAACAATAAAGACTCCAAACCATTATTTTCATAATTAACTTGATGTTTTACACCATGGTAAATTTGTATGAGGTAAAGAATTTAGATTCTTTCCCAGGCCAGAGAAGTTGTAGTTGAAGTACAGAAGTCGTAAACACAGAATGCTGTGGGCCACACTTGAGGCATGAATCTGGTAGAAAATGATACTTCAGAGGAGAATATAGAACTTGATCTTGCCTGACAGTGAAAGGAAGAGAAAACTCATGAAACAAAGGAATTCTTTTTAAAATTTTTAAAAATTTTATTGTTTCTTTTTAGTTATACATGACAGTAGAACCCCCCCCCCTTTTTTTTGGTTAGAAACTTTATTTACCAATTCTCAACTTTTCTTTTTGGAGGTTGCTTCTTTTTTATTTTTTATTTTTAGTTACGGATGGACACAATATCTTTATTTATTTTTATGTGGTGCTGAGGATAGAATCTAGTGCCTCACATGTTCGAGGAAGCCCTCTGCCACTGAGCCATGGCTCCAGCACAGTTGAATCCATTTTAACATAATTATAAAAGCATGGAGTATATCTTGTTCTAATTCCACCCCTTCCTCTTCCCTTCCCTTCTTTCCACATTCTGCTCCCTTCCCTCTGCTCTACTGTTCTTTCTGCCATTTACTTATAGTTATTTTTTAATTAATTTTATTGTGAATGTATGCAATGGTGAGATTCACTGTGGTATTTTCATATATGTACATAGGAATGTTATGTCAGATTCATTCCATTGTCTTATCCCATCCCTCCTCCCTTTCTTTCATTCCCCTTTGTCTTTTCCACTGATATCCCTCCCCCACACATCTTATTATGGATTAGCTTTCACATATCAGAGAAAACATTAGACCTTTGGCTTTTTGGGGTTGACTTATTTCACTTAGCACGATAGTCTCCAGATCCATCCAATTACTGGCAAATGTCATAAATCATTCTTCTTTATGGCTGAGTAATATTTCATTGTGTATACATACCATGGTTTATTTATCCATCTGTTGAAGGGCACCTCAGTTGGTTCCATAGCTTAGTTATTGTGAATTGAACTGCTGTAAACATAGATATGGCTGGGTCAGTGTAGTATATTTCTTTTAAAATCCTTTGAATATATACAGAGGAGTGGGATAACTGGGTCAAATGGTAGTTCCATTCCTAGTTTTTTGAGAAATATCCATACAGCTTTCCAGAGTGGTCACACTAATTTGCAGTCCTACTAACAATGTATCTTCTTGGATGTGTGTGTAGTATGCTCTATTAATTTTTAAAAAATATTTTTCAGTTGTAGATGGACACAGTGTCTTTATTTATTTTTATGTGGTGCTGAGGACTGAGCCCAGTGCCTCATAGTATGAGGCAAGCACTCTACCATTGAGCTACAGCCTCAGCCCTGCTCTATTAATTTTTTAAAAAAATATTTTTAGTTGTAGATAGATAGCATACTTTTATTTTATTTATTTGTTTTTTATGTGGTGCTGAGGATTGAACCCAGCGCCTCACACTTGCCAGGCAAGTGCTCCAACACTGAGCCACAACCCAGCCCACCTTCTATTAATTTTAATTGTAAAAGAAAATATGTCTAAGAACAAGGTCAAGTTGTAATATAGGATGAAATAATGTAAAAATTAAAACATAAAAGTTTCCCATGCTGTAATCCCAGTTACTTGGGAAACTGAGGCAGAAGAATTGAAGTTTAAGGCCAGCCTGAGCAACTTAGACCCTGTCTTAAAATAGGAATTAAAAAAGGGCTAGGGATGTAGCTCAGTGATAGATAGCTTACTTAGCATTGCTTGGGTTCAATTGTTAATACTAAATAAAACAAAAGAAAACAAACAAACAAAAAACCCAAATCCCTTAATAGTATATATATTCAAAATAATTGAAAGCAAGTTCATAAGGAGATATTTGTATACTCATGTTCTAAGTAACACTAGACACAGTAGCCAAAATATAGAAACAGCCCAAATGTGCATCAGTGGATGAATAACTAAACAAAATATGTGTGTAAAAGCATATAAAACTCAGAATACTATTTAGTCTAATAAAGGTGTAAAATTTCTGATGCATGCTACAATAAAGATGAATATTTAAAAAGTTATAAGTGTTTTATCCTTTTGAGTCTGATTTATACATATTATGTACCTAGAGTAGTCAAATTCATAGAGACAGAAAGTAGAATAGTGGTTACTAGGGGCTGGGAGAAATTAATGTTCCTTAGAATTTCAGTTTGTGATGATAAAAGAGTTCTGGAGGTGGATAGTATTAATGATTGCACAACAACACAAATGTACACTTAAAAATGGTAAAAATCTTTCTGTCTCTCTAAAAAAAAAATTAAAAAAAAAAAAAAGGCTGGGGATGTGGCTGAAGCAGTAGTGCGCTCGCCTGGCATGCATGCGGCCCGGGTTCGATCCTCAGCACCACATACAAACAAAGATGTTGTGTCCGACGAAAACTAAAAAATAAATATTAAAATTCTCTTTCTCTCTCTCTCTCTCTCTCTAAAAAAAAATAGTAAAAATGGCTAAATTTCATATTATATATATTTGACTACCAAAAAGTCTCCCAATTCTGGCCTAGCAGTTATAATGCTCACTATAAACAATTTCTTTATAACCATCTTGATATAGCTATATAAATATAAGCATAGATACGCAAGCATAAGCCCCTTCATTCAATGTCTATTCTCTTGTGCCTTGATTAGATACTGGAGATTCCACAGTGAACAAAACTGACAAGGTTCTTGCTGTCCTGGAGCTTTTTTTTTTTTTAAAGAGAGAGAGAGAGAATATTTTTAATATTTATTTATTTTTTAGTTTTCGGCGGACACAATATCTTTGTTTGTATGTGGTGCTGAGGATCGAACCCAGGCCACATGCATGCCAGGCGAGCGCGCTACCGCTTGAGCCTCAGCCCTGTCCTGGAGCTTTTTAAAAAATTTGTTTTACAAAAGTAGTTGTAAAAAAATATACACTTATTTTTTCCTCTTAACAAAGACCTTTGGCTATCTCACTACATTAGCTCGTATCTACTGACTTAATACTTATGGTATACCCTTGTGTGATGTGCTATAATTTGTGGTTATTGTATTTATTTTTTTAGTGTGCTTCCAGGGCTGGGTGCAGTGGCACACTCCTGTAAATCCCAGCGGCTCGGGAGGCTGAGGCAGGAGGATCGTGATTCAAAGCCAGACTCAGCAAAAGCAAGGCGCTAAGCAATTCAGTGAGACCCTGTCTCTAAATAAAAATTCAAAATAGGGCTGGGGGTGTGGCTCAGTGGTAGAGTGCCCTGGAGTTCAATCCTCAGTACTGCCCACCAACAGAAAAAGTGGGGAGTGGGGTGGCTGGGATGTAGCTCAGTAGTATAGTGCCCCATGGTTCAATCCCCAGTACTGCACATACACAGACACAAAATATGGTGTCAGGGATGGAACCCAGGGCCTTATGCATACTAAGCACATTAAGCACATTATAGAGCTATATACCTAGCCTTGGTGGGTATTTTTTTTTTTAATCGAATAGAGGTGGAGAGGCAGAGGTACAGAGTTTGCTGATTTGCTGCTGTTGTCATTTACATTTTTATTGGAAAAAGAATATCTTGTTGGCTTATTTTAAAAAAGTCAAACAATGCCAAATTTTTAAAAATCAAGCTTTCTTCTACTTTCTAATTCTATTCCTTAGAAGTAACCATTGTTAAATATATTAATCCTTCCAGACATTTTTGACACATCTTCGAGTATAAATATAGTGGGATATATCTTGGTGGTAGAGTACTTACCTAGCATATGGGAGGTACTGTTCCCCAGTACTACCCCTACCCCCCGCAAAATAAAAAGAGAGAGAGAGAGAATATATAGACCATATGTGTTCTCATTCTCTAGGAGGTAGCTCATGCATTTTAATATTGCTTATTTAGTTCAGACTGTTGGGAATTTTGTGAAGGTAAGAGCCCATCTAAGGATCATGAGAACTGGGTTTTGTCTGGCACCTACTAGAGTCAGGTAGTTTTTTAGTTGTCATTTGTACACTGTCCTTTAGACAATGAAAGCATATCAAAAGTAGTTGCTTTGAAGGCTATTATGTTAGAAATATTACTTCAGAGTTCTTTGAGTGCAAGTAATAAAAATTACCTTTGATTCTGTTAGACCAGGGGAAAAAAAAGGACCTTATTAGAAAGATTCTAGGTAACAATTTAAAAAACTGGGTCTCCGGAAAGACAGAAACAGGATTGCTTTCAGGGTGAGTTTCAATATCAGAACTTATCCCTTTCAATTTCTATATTATTTAATATTTGATTCATGGGAGAGAGTGAGTGGCCTAGAGGTCATGTACCCATGGTTAAGTGGGGAGAGTGCTAAGGTACCATCAGAATCTTATGGAGTTGGGGAGGTGGAGTTTTGGAAAGAATGATATTTGAGACTGGCAAAGCCAAATGCCAGCTCTTTTAACCCTAGACTCTTAACTTCCTTCTCAAGGAGGAGATGACCGTCGGGTTCTGCTGTGGCATATGGAACAAGCGATCCACTCCAGAGTCAAGCCCATACAACTGAAAGGAGAGCACCATTCCAACATTTTTTGCCTGGCTTTCAACAGTGGAAACACCAAAGTGTTCTCTGGAGGTGAGAAGAAGGGAAATTCCTTTGTGGGAAATTCACTATGGTTGGAATTTTAGAGAAAAGAATTTAAGTAATTCCTATTTTTCTTCCTGTATCTTAATTGAACTGTGGTATTACTAGTTTACTCTAGCTTGTCTTTTTAGCAGTTTAGATATGTGATATAGGGTTTGTCTTTCTCCTTCCTTTCTTCTCTCTCTTTCTCACTGCTCTGGTACACAGGAACACATATCTCTCTCTTTGTCACACACACACATACACACATACTTTTGAAACATTTTATTTCATTTTTGGTACTGGGGATTGAACTCAGGGGCACTCAATCACTGAGCCACATCCCCAGCCCTATTTTGTATTTGATTTAAAGGCAGGGCCTCACTGAGTTGCTTAGCCTCTTGGGGTGGCTGAGGCTGGCTTTGAACTCATGATCCTCCTGTCTCAGCCTGCCGAGTCACTGGGATTATAGGCATGTGCTACTGCGCCCAGCCTTATTTTTTATTCTGTTTTATTAAAGATGTTGGCTGTTGGGCTAGGGTTGTGGCTCAGCAGTAGAGTGCTTGCCTAGCACGTGCAAAGGCCTAGGTTTGATCCTTAGCACCACATAAAAATAAATAAATAAAGGCATTTAAAAAAAAAAAAGATGTTGGCTGTGACTTAATTTGATGTCATGACCCTTGTTTGAAAGCATTGTGTTAGGGAACAATTGGAATGGCTGGTGCTAAAGTTAACCTCTTGGTGATGGCTTCATCAACCACCCCTCTCTGTTCCACAGTTTTAGCCCTGACCTTCATTTGGAGTTACATATTTTCCCATTGAATGTCTACCTATTTTCTAAAAGCAATTTAAATATTGGGCTGGAAATATAGTTCAGACTTGCTTACCATGTTAGGCCCTGAGTTTAATCTCCAGCGCTGAAAAAAAAAAAAAAAAAAAAAGCAACAGAATACTAAGATAGAAAAAACTACTGACTTTGGCCATATAAAAATGGCCTTATACAAATGGCAATTTTAAATGGTTCATTTGAAATTCATCCTCAAACCTGCCTTTCTTTCATTTGCATATATAGTCAGTCACAAAGTCCTGTCAGATCTATCTCAAAAGCTCTTTCTACTCATCCTTTAGTTTCTGTTTTTTTTTTTTTTTCTATACCCACTTCCCTGATTTAGATCCTCATCTTTTCTATTCCCACTGCTCTGATTTAAGTCCTCATCTTTGGCCTCAACAATTGCATTGGCCTTGTGTGATTTTTGCCACCAATCTCTACCTCTCCTTCTCATGCATTTCTTTTATAAATTTTCATTTAAAAATAAAGATTTGACCACGTGAATCCTTGACCTACAGTGCCCACCATTTACAGTCTAAACTCCAATCTATCCCTAGCCTATTTCCCTTGCCCATGAAATGTACTTGGTCCACTAAACTACTATGCATATGCACTATAGTATTTTACCTTTGTGCCTTTTGTTCATATTGTTCTTCCACCTTAATAGTGCAATTGGACTATCAGCTCCTCAAGGACTGGGCAGAATCTTAATCTTATAATTCTCCCAATACCTAGCATGTGCCTGGCACCAAGAAGGTACCAGTATGGGTTTATTGATTTCATGGTAGAATTTACAGCTAAGGCTTTGAAATTTAAGATGACCTGAGTCACATCTTTACTGCTCTTTGTGCCTTTCTATCTAAGTGACTGTTGGTTGTCTATTTAAGCATACAGTAGGATATTTTTTTACTCTCTGCCTTTTCATTTAGATTTTTATATTTTAGCTATATGAACCATTTGAAGATGTATAATGAATGTACTGTTTTTAGATCCTTTAATGGAATGAGGAGAACTGCAAAAGAAAAATGTTGTAGAGAAAAACTATCCCATCATTTAAAATCACATTACCATCAAATTTTAATGCTATAAAATATAAAGAGGATAGGAATAGTAGCAGACATTTATTGGGGACTTATCAAGTGTTCTGCCCTATTTTGAATGCTTTTACAGACTCATATGCTCACAATAGCCTTATGAAGTAGAAGCAGTTATTATCTCTATTTTCAGATAAACAGCTGAGGCATAAAAATGTTAGAGATTTCATTCCAGGTTCATAGTTAAGGAGAGTTTTGCTTGTGATGGGCAGGAAGCTAATTTGGGTGAATGAATTATTAGATCATTTACAATTTCCTTGAAGGTTCTTCCTAATCCACTAAATACTACATTTTGGGAACAGTTATTATGTTATCCTTATTATGCTTAAGTTTTTAAAAATCTCTATAAGAATGTCCTATCCTGGGGCTGGGGTTGTGGCTCAGCAGTAGAGTGCTCACCTAGTGTGTGCGAGGCCCTGGGTTAGATCCTTAGCACCACATAAAAATAAATAAATAAAACAAAGGTATTGTGTCCAACTACAACTAAAAAATAAATATTTTTTAAAAATAAAGAATGTCCTATCCTTAAATTATTATAAACCTTTTCTTAGTAAACACTCCTAACTTGTATTAACACTGACTGTTCATATTTTTACCCTTAGAACTTAAATTCTTCATGTAATGTGGATAGGGACCAACTAGCAGGAATTATCAGATTCTACTTTTTTTCCTTTACAGGAAATGATGAGCAAGTTATCCTTCATGATGTTGAAAGGTAAATATGTTGTTGGTGTGTGAAGGTGATTGACTATTTTTCACAGGAAGAGAGGAAAATATCTCTTTAGACCAAAATTGTTTTTATCTTTTGAAGAAAACAACATGAAACATTGGTCCTTTTCTAAATACATTCCATAATAATTTTGAAATAAAGTTTGATTTATAAGAAGAAAAAGGAATTTGCAGAGTTGGTATGAAATTAGTTTTTTTAGGTGAAAATTTTAAGGGAATGATTGAAAGAGGATGAAAAATAATATTTAATAATAATCACAGCTAATATTTATTGACTTCTTACTGTCATGTGCCAGACATCATTCTAAGTGCTTTGTAAGTATTAATTCATTTAACCCTCAATCATTTTGTGAAGGATAGTGTGATCTGCATTACAGAAGTGGAAACAGAGGCACAGAGATGTTAAGTCACTTAAAGTCAAGTGACGCTAGGATCTAAACTTAGGCAGTCTGGGTAGAGCTGTGCTATTAATCAACATGCCAGACTGCTAGAAGATTCTCTCCCACTTCTGCTATATTACTTCAGCCTGCTTTAAAGCTTTCCTTTGCTTTTTGGAAATCAAATACCACCCTCAAATCTGGACATAAACAGATGCATTCTGTAATAAATAAAAAAACAAAACTTCACCATCGAGTCACTTTTAAAATTCTTATGAAATCTATAAAAATAGTGCTTTGATAGTACTTTTTTTTTTTTCATTTGCAAGTTGAACATTTACCTTTTAGGAAATACAGTATCCTTTAGGTTTAGCTAGGCTGACTTTCTCCTAAGAAGAGAGACTGCACCCTAGGTGCCAGAGAGCTGGGACTCTGCTATGTTTGTGTGTATGTGTGTGCCTGTGTGCCTTTCTCTTGCTCTCATTTTCTCAGCAGCGAGACCTTGGATGTGTTTGCTCATGAAGATGCAGTATATGGCTTATCAGTGAGCCCAGTAAATGACAACATTTTTGCCAGCTCTTCAGATGATGGTCGGGTTCTCATTTGGGACATCCGGGAGTCTCCCCATGGAGGTAGGGTCACTGGACAAAAGACTACTGGATTGTGTGTACAGTTTGATGTCAAGTTCTTTGCTGTGACCTGAGTATTTGAGTGTGAATGTTGTCAAAGGAGAGAAAATGTGAGTCACATGGCAGCACAGTGTCTTTGGAGGTCCCATACTGCCCTAAGTAGTCAGAAGTGGGGCATCTTTGTCAGCTCATCTCCACCCACCTGTGAATTTTTATGCACCCTTGCACTTGGCTGGTAGTGGCTCCAAGAAGCAGAAGATGTGGCACTTCATTGTGGAGGGTAACCATCAAAGGCCAGCTATGTGTGGTGCTGACATGCATAGATCCTTAGTTGTTTACAGAGAACGGGGGTGCTGTACACTTTCTTGCAACCTTAGTTGCAGGCTTGTTCTTTTGTTGAAGAAACTCACAGAACCTTGCCTTACCTGCATGTAGGATTGTAAAATGATGGCAAATATGTTCTGTATGAAAATTGTCTTGTGAATGCCCCCAGGTGTGCTCTTTCAGTCTCTGATGTGTGATTGAAGAACTTGTTTTGATGACTTTCTCTGAAGTTCTTCAGGAAATGGCATCTTCTTAGCTCATTTCCTACAGAGGGATTTCTCTCTCTGTCTTCAAAGGCCCTTTCCTCCAGTGCCACTGTCATGCCCACCTTTCCCCTTTAGTTTGGCTGTGTAATGATAACACCTATGTACACCGAGTTTACTAGCCTGCCTGCTTCATCTGGCTGGGTCTAGGTCTTTTTATTTTTCTATATTTCAAACATGTAACATGCTGGGCTGTGCTTGTTATTGAGGTTCAGGCTATCATAGAAGCTTGTCCTTAGGGTCAGGCAGGTCAGGTTACAGCAAGAAGCACTTATAGCTCAATCTCTATGTGATTAGTAGATGAGATTTTCCTTTGTTTGCACTGCCTGATGACTGCGAGTACTTCACCTGCTTAGAGACTTATGTAGTAATGTATTTGGAAATCATAGACTGAAAAGTGCTTTCTGTGTTTCACTCTAACAGGTTCCATAAAAGTGATTCCTTCCTCACTTGGGGCCTGATAATTAATACAGATGGACACAGGGGTTGTAGGTGAAGTTGACTGGGACCTGACTGAATGCAAAAGAAGTTCAAGTATTAGGTTTTTAAAAAAAATATTTTTAGTGGGACATGGTGGCACATACCCATAATCCTGGTGTGGATGCATGCCTATAATCCCAGCAAATCAGGAGGCTGAGGCAGGAGGATCTCAAGTCTGAGAATATCCTGGGCAACTTAGCAAGACCCTATCTCAAAATAAAGAATAAAAAGGACTGCAGATGTAGCTTAGTGGTAGAATGCTTCTGTGTTCAATCCCTAGTACTGGGTTGGGGGGGAAGGTAAATAAATGAATAAATAAATAAAATAAAAAAAGGACTGGGGCTATAGCTCAGGGGAGAGTGTGTGGTCATGAAGCCCTGGGTTGAATCCCCAATACCTACCCTCTTGACACACATTCTAAAACTGGAAGTCAAATCATAAAAATAAACACTAAGCCATTTAGGCATTGCAAACCATAAAAGAAAAATTAAAATTTTAAAAAACAACCTTTTACTATTGTTTTGCACTATCTTAATTTTTTTCACTGTTTGGCTTTGTCTTCACTGAATCTACTGCAGTTTTAAAACTTTTATTTTTTTAGACTAATAAATTTGGATTAAAGTTGTAATAATTGTACCAGAAACTGATCATGAATTTTTTTAGCTCATGTGGAATTCAGTTTTACTAACTAACTGAAAAATAGTTTACCTTCCCCTTTTCAGGTACTGTATGATTTCTAAGTATTGTGACTTAAAATTTGGTTAAATGTGTTTAAATTACTGTTGTTGTATTTTCTGCATGAAGAAGTGTTTGAAGGACTCAGGAGGGAATTTGAGGAAAGGTATCTGTGGTGATGTGTACTATGTTGGGGTTCTGGTTCTTTGGGGGGATTATGCAAAAGTATGCTCCTACTTGGATTCATACGTTTATACTCATCTGACTGCCATTGACCCAAAGATGACTAGAATGAACCAATCATAATTTCTCTTTTCACAGAGCCCTTCTGCCTGGCAAACTACCCATCAGCCTTTCACAGTGTCATGTTTAACCCTGTGGAGCCCAGGTTATTGGCCACAGCCAATTCAAAGGAAGGAGTGGGACTCTGGGATATCCGAAAACCTCAGAGGTGAGCCCCTCTTAATTCACATTTTCCCCTCCCTTATTTCTCAGGTAAAGTGATTAGCCAGCAAGTGTTGTGAACTTGTTTGACAGCTGGTCTCAATTAGGCATCTCTTAACATGCACTGATGTTTCTGAAGCCAAAAGAACCTATTTCCAAGCAGGCAACAAAATGAGAAATCCACAGACATTGCTGATGAGGAGTTATAAGTTGTAATCTGGATTCTGGATGGGGTCAGTTCTAGGCAATTACATGAAGTAATTGCCCCAGCCACTTGAGCTGCTGGGATTATAGGCATGCATCCACACCAGGATTCTTATTTTGCTTCGAAGCAGGGTCTCCCTAAGTTGCTGAGGCTAGCCTTGAACTTGTGATCCTCCTACCCCAAGTAGCTTCAGTCCTGCCTTTTTTCTTGAGGCCTGGCATTCCCTACATGTGCAGTCCACGGGGAGAAGGATTTGCCAGACTCACTGCTGTTAAACCAGGGGTTCTTAACCACAGGAAGGAGTTCCTCTAAATTGTGAGCCCCCAAATTATATAAATGTAAGTGTATTTTTCTGAGAAGGAAATTTGTTTGCTTTATCAATTTCTCAAAAAGGACCAGTGACCACAAAAGTTTAAGAGCCACTGCACTGTAATTTTGTGGACCTAGTATATTTTCCTTCTGATTTCATTATTAAATAAGCACACCTTGGACAATCTTGACCTAGTGGTATAAGTCATTAATGGGTGAATTTTAAGCATCATTAAAAGATGTGGAAATGGGGTTGAGTAGGTGGTTCTTTCATGAAAATCCCATGAGGGAAGGATAACCTTTATGGCACCTGTACATAAAGCTGACCTTGCTTTATAAAAGACAGCTAGCTTTTCTGGAAATCCTATAGGGAGGCAGTTTCATTTTGTAAAGCAATATTATAGAAGATGGGGCTGGGGCTGGAGCTGTAGGTCAGTGGTAGACGCGTGCCTAGCACATGTAAGGCCCTGGGTTCGATCCTCAGCACCACATATAAATAAAATAAACATATTGTGTCTAACTGCAACTAAAAAATAAATATTTTAAAAATATATAGGGGCTGGGATTGTGGCTCAGCAGTAGAGCTCTCGCCTAGCACAGGTGGGACCCGGGTTTGATTCTCAGCACCACATAAAAATAAAAGTATTGTGTTGTGTCCACCTACACCTAAAAAAAATAAATAAATAAATATTTAAAAAATAATAAAATAAAAATAAAGAATATATAGAAGAATGTAATGGAAGTAAGTTAGTTTATACTTTATGGGCCTCAGATGAAAGAGCAGTTAAGTATAGAGAATTATCTTCCTTGACTTTTTGTCTCACCTAATTCTCTCTATGAGGCAGTCAAAGGGAGTTGAAACTATTACAGCAGATCTGTGTAGGCAGGGAGTGTCCCTAGTGTTGAGCAGGGCTCCCTGAGGTACCACAGGACAGCAAAGCTTTTGCTAGGCCTTTCTGTTTTATATACACTTGGCTCTTGTTTTTCCAGTGCATGTAATGGCAGGCCCCTAATGTGCCTTTGCACTGTGTGCTTATGGAGATCTGCTGTCTTCAAGGAAGATAATATTCATCAGCAGAGTATTCTACCACTCACGCTTTCTAGGAACAACTGTTCTGCCTTATCCACACTACAAAAGGCAGGGTTTGGACTGATTATGCCAACTTTCTCCTAATGTACTATCTCCTTCACTTAAAATTGCAATGAATAGCTGGCAACAGGAGTGGGGCACTGAGCTATTTCATCTCCAGTGGAAAGCTTGAGTAATTCATGTCAGCAGTGTCTTGAGAGAAGAGGGGGAAGGAGTGTCTTAATTCTACTCTTGATTCTCTTCCAGTCTTCTCCACTAGTTTATTGCTGTGCATCGTATGGGCCCTTTTCCCCTTTCCTTGTTAAACTTACAAAGGGCTTCTTTCTTAATAAAATTTCTAAATGATGATTATTATTTTAGTTTTACACTGACATTTAGAGTTTTATACATACAATTATTTAAGTATTTAAAGGTAAACAAAAAAGAAAGAAGAACCCTGACATGCGTTTTGAATGTTTGTATATTAAGATGGGCTCTTCTACTTCCAGGTCTCTAATTACTTATTCTCTCCAAAGGTAACAACAGTGAAAAAAGTGTCTTTCCAAGACATAATTTAATGCAGATATTAGCATGCATATGTATACTTTAAAAAAATTAGACTGTTGGCCATGGTGGCACATGCCTATAATCCCAGCAACTCAGGAGACTTGAGGAAGAAGGATCACAACAAGTTTGAAGCCTGCCTGGGCAATTAAATGAGACCCTATCTCAAAATAAAAATGAAGGTTGGGGATGTGGCTCAGTGGTAAAGTGCCCCTGGGTTTGATTTCCAATACCACTAAAAAAGAAGAAAAAGAAACTGAAAGAGCCTGTAATATCCACTATTCTCAACTCCTCCGAACCTTCAATTAACATGTCCTGGAGATCTTTTCTTATCAGCACTTACAGATTTGGCTCATTCTTTTAATGGCTATGTGATGTCCCATTAATGTGACATATCTAAAAACCAGTACTTGTTTCCAATTTGGGGCCTCTATAAACAAGGCTACGTTGAACATGTTTGCACACCTGTTTTGGCCTACTTTTGCAAAATATCTTTAGGAATTCAGAATAGTATTTTTTGTTTTTTGGGGTTTTTTTTTTTTTTTTGGTGGAGGTCTGAATCCCAGGCCTTGTGCATTCGAGGCAAGCACTGTACCAACTGAGCTACATCCTCAGCCCAAGAATAGTGTGTTTTTATATTTTTGATAAAAATTGTCAACTATACCCCCACCACCAAAGCTGCATTGACTTACAAACTTACCAACTGTGTTTGAGATTATGTGTTTCTCCAGACCCTCACCAACATTGAAAGTGTTTCTAACATTTTAGAGGGAAATTATAGCTTCTTGTTTTTATTTCTTCTTTAGCTATGGTTGAGGTTTTGTGGTTACTTTGGTAACATATAATTTTCAAAGCACATGAGGGAAAAGAGTCACCTAATAAAGCTATTTGGTAATCTTGACTGATTTTTTTTTTTTAATCAAAGGAGGAGCACAGTGCCAAGGGAACTAGGATGTTTTTGCCTGTTTATTCTAACCCTTCTAATATTCAGTGATGCTCTCTGGGCATCAGGTAGAAAAGAGCATGACATATTCTTAGAATACTTCTTAATTTCACAAAGTGGATTTTGTGAATTAAATTACAGATCTTTTCTGTTCAGATTCCCTCAGTGCAAGTTGGTATGGAGGAGGGAGAGAAGGCGCTTTGTCTTTTCCATATAGGATTAATTATGCTGAGTTGCAGTAGATAATTTGTCTCTTGAGCACAGCTGCCTAGAAACCCTATCCCAGATCTTGGGGTGATTCTGAGTCCCTTGGGTGGGAGGACAAGCCTGGAACAGGATAGGTGCACTTTAGGGATAAAGTATAGGGAGAGATTTTAGGGTATTTGTGAACCCCTTAAAATTACAGGTGAAATTATAGGTGCCTATTTGAGCAATCATATGTAGCATTTTTTTTTTCCCTTGGAACAAAAGCTTTGTCCAGGTTCTCATAGAGACCCTTGGCCTCAAAAGGATAAGAGTTGCTTGATGTTCTGACCATTTTAGGTTTAGAGCCTATTTTGTTTCCTTACCAGCCTTATTAGTGACTTCCAGCTTATAATAGCATGGACATGTAGGTGGGTGAATTCAGGGCCTACTTGGAAGGGCTATTGGCCTTCTGGAAACGAATATAACCTCCTTGAAGCCATGAGGTAAGCCTTATGTTGAGTCCTTTCTGGCTGAACCTATGGATTATTCAATTTTTAAATGATTTCTGTAGCCTATTTCAAGCCTAATCAATAATGTTCTACTTTAGTTTGATAGCCTATAAATGTGTGAGCAGAGACATTTATGTTCAACTTCTGCCCTGAAATAAACTGATTAGAGAGCTAGCAAGAAGAATAAAATGTCAGTTGTAGAAAAGAATTTAGTTTTCACCGATTTCCTCATTGTACAGATTAAAAAACTAGCCTAGCAAGGTATGGGAACACAGAAAAACTTAATGGCTTATAGAGTATGGGATCCAAAGCCACACATATGGGTATAGATCCAGGCAGTACGTCTTAATAGCCACATGATCCTTAATAAACTACTTTACCTCTTAATGCCTTGAAATCATAAATAATAGCTAACTTTTTGAACATTACACATGCCAGGGGTAATGACAGTTACCTGAATAGCCACCTTATTTAATCCTTACGACAGCCATATGAAATAAGTTCTTATTGATTGATTGATTGTACCAGGGACAGTCAATCACTGAGCCACATCCCTAGCCCATTTTTTATTTTGAGACAAGGTCTCATCAAGTTGCTTAAGCTGGCTTTGAATTTGCAATCCTCCTGCCTCTGCCTCCTGAGCTGCTGTAATTATAGGCTTGTGCCACTGTACCCAGCACTCTGTTATTATTTTAATGACAAGGAAATTAAGGCATAAAGAGGTGAAATAACTTGTGTTTATTTACAGATATATCCCCACTTTCCCCTTTTTCCCCCCTAAATCAGATAGCGTCCCTACACATTCTAGTTTTTCTTGACCTATGCCTCCTTGCAGTAGAACTTTTCCAGAATTCCTGTCAGATTTTTCTGATAGACTTTTCCAACTCCTTTAGACTATCTGCCCCTAAAAATTAACCCCTTTTCCCTGACTCATTGGCCCAGCCTCTGTCTTTATGTTGGCTTTCCAAGATTCTTGCTTTTCTCATCCTGGTAACCTGCATGTACTATTTATTTTGCTGTGAAACCTTAGAACAGAAGTTGGAAACTAGCTGCCTATAGGCTAGATTGAACCCACACAGAGTCTTTGTTTGTTCTACATGATATAATAGAGATTGGCATATTACACAAAAATGGCAGTTTCTCACATCTCTTGAAAAAGTCACAAGATCTCATATTCTCGGACTTGGTTCTCATATGGTTAGTAGTCAGCCAAAACTTAGTCACAGGCTCTCCTTTAAATTTGATGATGTGTCCAGGTCCCACCACTTCTTTATGTCTTGATATAGATAAAACCCCTCATTATTTGCCTGGCCCTGTAGATATTGGAGTTGGAAGGGTCGGTTTTAGAGATTTCGAAGGTGATGAGTATAATTGACTGAATAAGAGAAAATGTCACATATATAAGAATATCTTGAATATTTGAACAAGGTTTCATTTACTTCATTTAGATTATACCTGCTGTTATCTTTTTACAACTGTCGTCCCTTGTTGCTGCCAGCATCCCACTTATGTCTTGCTTAGACTATTGCAGTGGCCCTTGAACAATTTTCAGAACTGAGATCTTCTAATGAGTAAAGAATCAGGAAAAAGCAGAATTCCCCCTGCTGTCACTTTGCTTATTTCACCCTTTTCATTGCCTGTTTTAGCTGTCTGCTCACCCATCACCCTTTTGATCTTTTTAGTATCTGTCAGGAACTGTTAGTTCTGTGACAGGTAACAGTGTCTTGCTTTGACAAGGATAATAGAGAGAGTGGTTCTTTCCCACTCAGTAAAACTAGGGCAAACCAGGAATCCATACAGAGACTTACTTTATGATGGTGCTTTTAGGTGTTGTATATACATGATATAACAGAAAATGGACAGTAGGTGCAAATTCCCATTTTCAAAAGAAATTGTTCTTAGGACCTTGTCTGCCTTTGGGGATCTCTAAGTTAAAGAGATCTCTTTCTCTCTTTAGGGCCTATGTCAATCCTGCTTCTGTAGAGATCATATTAAATGTAAATCTTTGCCTTCTATACAAGCCGGACAATCTCTGCCATATTGCATTTGAAGGTTGCTCATGCTATTGTGGGAAAATGGAGCTCAAGGTTCAACATCAAAGGCTGGAAAAGGTGCTTTGACATTTGTTTAAACTTTAAGGAATGAAGATTTTTCCTTATCTTGACCTTCTTCTTTTCATAATGTAGAACCATCAGAGTGGACAGATTTCTTAAAAATTTTTTTAAAAAGATCCCCAAAGCACTATATATGAAAGAAAAAAATTGATAAATTGGATTACATTCAAATTAAGAACTTCTGTTTGTCAGACTTCGTTTGTTAATAGATAAGGTAAGGATAATAACATATTTGTAATACATATATTGAATAAATTTGCTATCCAGAGTATATAAAGAACTATAAACCAAAGACAAAAACCTCAGGTTTTTGTTTTGTTTTGTTTTATTTTTCAGTGCTGGGGATAGAACATCAGGTCTTACACACACATACTAAGCAAGTGCTCTGCACTAAGCTACATCCCTAGCCCCTAAATTCAGTTTTTTAAATGAGCAGAAATGTTGAACAGGTGCTTCACTAAACAAGATATCCATATAGCTAATAAGTGCTTGAAAGGTACTCAACTTTGTTATTTATTAGGTAATTGAAAATTAAAACCATAATGAGTTATCACTATATGCCCAGATAGATAAAACTTAAAAAAGATGAATAGTATTGAAAAGAGTGTGGAACAAATGAAGCTCTCATACATTTTAGGTGAGTCTAAATTAGGGAAAGCTACTGTCAGTCTCTACAAAAGCTAAACATTTCACTCAGCAATCTCACTCTTAGGAATACCTAAGAGAAGTGTACACATATTTGCATCAAAGTCATACACAAGAATATTTCAGCTGCTTTTTTCATAATAGCCAAAAGCTAGAAACAACTTAAATGTCATTTAAAGAAAATGAGTAAATAAACTGTGGAATAGCCATACAATAAAATGCTACACAAACATAAGAATGAATTATAGATACACACATTGACATGGATGAATCTCATAGTCATAATGTAGAATGAAAAAAGCCAGATACTGATCAAACAGATCTATATTATAAGTTCAATTTGTGTAACATTGTGGTTACCCAGTCCCTAGAGTATTGACCTAGGTAGTCATGTCTTGGTCTGGCTAGTGTTTTCATGGTTGTATACTTATATGTATTCACCTATATACATGTAGTATTAATGCATTGATCCTATCATATTGTTAAAAAAATATCGAAGGCCACTATTGCTTCAAGTGTGTATTTACATTCTTCCCTGTGATTCTAGTGGTTGTAAGAATATAATCATTTCTTTAGGGAGCTAGCTTAAAGGGACAAAAGAAGAGGAGGAAAGAGAGGAGAGGCCAGCATTTTTTTTTTTAGTTTTTTTAGGTGAACACAATATTTTTTTTTTATTTTTATGTGGTGCTGAGGATAGAACCCAGTGCCTCACGCACGCCAGGCAAGTGCACTACCACTTGAGCCACATCCCCAAGCGGAGCCAGCAGTTTAGATGGTTAGAAAATTGCAGTGGCCAAGTCTGGGCTCATTGAAGTTTGATTTTCAGAATGATGAGCTCTAGTCAAAGGATATGCCTTCTAGTTAGCTACTCTTTTCTTTCTTTCTTCTCCCACTCACTCATCTTTACCATACATAGTCATACAATACTCATGCAAGCATCCTATCCACTGAAACCCTTAATAAAAGCCTTGTTTTGGCACTGGGGATATAGCTCAGTTAGGTAGAGTACTTGCCTTGCATGCATAAGAACCTGAGTTCAATCCTTAGCAACACACACACACACACACACACACACACACACACACAAAAGGCCTTGTTTTCTCCCTAACACTGTATTCCTTTTTAAACTTGTTTTTATTAATGTTATCATCACTTTTTAATCATTCTGGCTGAAGTCTCAGTCCTGTGTAATTCTTCTGTCTCTCCCTCTGCTGTAACCAGCCTTGTTCTGTTAGTGCCTGGTCATTCTTTGCCGTTCACAAAGCTGCCACCGCATGTTACATCCATATCAGACTTTGCATAAGGCAACAACACCCTCTCTCTCTCTCTCTCAGAGAGAGAGAGAGAATTTTTTAATATTTATTTTTCAGATTTTGGTGGATACAACATCTTTTATTTTATTTTTATGTGGTGCTAAGGATCTAACCCAGCGCCCCGTGCATGCCAGGCGAGAGCATTACCGCTTGAGCCACATCCCCAGCCCCAGCACCCTCTCTTTAAGTTGCCTGTTTGTTTGTTTAGGAGAGTACTGGGGATTAAATCCAGGGGCACTTAACTGAAGCCACATCCTCAGCCCTTTTTATTTTTTATTTTATGACAAGGTCTCACTAAGTTGTTTTGGGCCTCACTAAGTTGTTGAGGCTAGTCTTGAACTCTAGATCCTCCTGCCTCAGCCTTCCAAGCTGCCCAGATTACAGGTGTGCACCACCATGCCTGACTTGCCTGTTTCTAATAGCAGTGTCCTTAAACATAATTGTTACTATTGCCCTATGCAGGAGCTTTAGCAACTTCTTATGATCTTTGTTTAATTTGCATCCATGTCCAAAACTTATAATATGAGATGTTCTAAGAAAAAAATAATTTTGATTTGGAATGAATGTATGACCTACTTTACTGGATAAAATCAAAACTCCTTAAGCAGTCTGTTCTTTCTCCATGCAGCCTCCCTTCTCCCCTTGTATTACTCTCAAACATACAAATAAACAGAGGAGAATTTTTCATTTTTTCTTTAACTATTCAGTTCCTAGTTGCTGAGGTCAAGTGAAAACCCATAAGGGAGAACTTCCTTGCTAGACCTCCCTATTACATATTCTTCCTTTACTCACTGTGTCCCTAGGACCCAACAGTTAAGTATCTAATGAACAAAACTTAGCCTTAGGAGGGGAAAGGATTTCTCTGTTCGCTACTTCTAAAAAGTAGTTATGGTCTGTGGCATTCATGTTGCATGTGTTAGCCACTGCATTTACCATTATTAATTGTTAAATGACTATGTTTTTACCTCTAGCTGAGTACTGGGAAGGATATCTCTAATCCTTCCCAGTACTCAGTGATTGCTTCTCAGAAAGGAGGTACTTGTGCTAATCAGTATTATTACTTGTGCTTTTCTGTGAATTTTAAAGGACAGAGCCATGTGTCATTCATCTTTAATCTCTAGTCCCTAGCACAATTCTTGCAATGTCATAGAAGCTTAGTATATGTTGAATGAATGCATAGTATTGTGCTTATCCCAAATCCCCAAAAAAAACAAAGGTCAGATGTTCTCTCTGATATGTAGCCACTAACACTCATCAAGGGGCAGGGTGGGGTGGGGTGGGGAAAAGTAGAAATTCAGTGGATTAAACAAAGAGAATGAAGAGAATGATGGGGGGGATAGGAATAGGAAAGGCAGTGGATTGAATCTGACATAACTTTCCTATGTATACATATGAATACACCACAGTGAATCTCAACGTTGTGTACATCCACAAGACTGGGATCCTACTTAGAATAAAATATACTCCATATTTGTATAAATATAACAGAATAGACTGTACTGTCATATATAACTATAAAGAACAAAAAAATTTAAAAATAGTCTATTTTCAAAGCTAATTTTTTGTAATGTTTCTGGACCTGAAATCCCTGAGTATAATGCCAGATCAAAATGTTGTTTCTGAGGAAGTGGAGGTAAAAAGGGTTCTTGCTGGGCTTTGAACACCTTGTCATTTTTGTGGGAGAAAGCCAGGTATTCTAGTGAAATTGTTTTCTAGTTTTTAAGCCACAAGATGGAGCTATAGAATCAATTTTGCTCACTGGAGAACTCCAAGCTCTGGTATCCTAACTTAACTTGGTATCCTCAAACTTCAGAATTACCTTGTGCTCCATTTTGAAGTCCATAAATAGAGATTAAATTGTTTGTCAGGAATGGGACCTGTGAATCTGCCATTTTTTAAAATATGACCCAGGTGATTTCACAACTTTACTTGTCTTGCATGATGGAAGCAGAAGTCTGTGATGAATTTGCTGCCAAGTTCAGCCAGACTCAGGGTCTTTGGGCTTTAGGCCAGAGCTTCCCTGTATCTATTCCTTCACACCAAACACAGATTGAAAACCTTAGATTCAGACCATAGCATCAGGGGAATATTTAGTGCATGGATGGGAGATTTAGAAGCATGTACCATTTCTTATGCATCCTATAATAACTCTAAGTCTAGTTATTCAGGAAGAGATGATATCAGAACCCTAAATCAAGTGGACTTTCTTATTTTTAAAATCAAATGTTTAGCTGGGTGTGGTAGTGTTTACCTATAATCCCAGCAGCTTGGGAGGCTGAGACAGGAAGATCAGAATCACAAGTTCAAAGCCAGACTCAGTAACAGCGAAGTACTGTCTCTCAATAAAAATACAGAAAAATAGGGGTGGGGATGTGGCTCAGTTGTTGCGTGCCCCTGAGTTCAATCCCTGGTAGCCTCCCCCTATCTCCCAGAAAAAAAAAAAAAATCAAATGTTCACATTTTCTTTTTAAAGCAGTTTACAAAATAATTTTCAAATTTATATAAAAGTAGGATAGTAAAATGAACTCCTATACCTACCACTCAGCTTCATAAATTGCTGATGGGAGTGTATAATGGTATAGCTACTCTGGAAAAGAGTTTGGTGGTTTTTTTATAAATTAAAGATGAACTTATGACCCAGCGATTATACTCTTGGGTATTTATCTAAGATATAAACACTTATTTTCATACAGAAGTTCATACATGGTTGTTTATAGCAGATTTAATCAGAATGGGTCAAAGTAGGAAACTATGCACATATCCTTCAATGAATAAATAGCTAAACAAATTGTGGTATATTCATACCATAGAATATTACTCAGTGATTAAAAGAAGAAGAAGGAACTATTGACAGATGCAATAACTTTAATGAATTTCAATAACTTTTTTTTTTTGGTACTAGGGATTGAACCCAGTGGTACTCAACCACTTAGCCACATCCCAGCCCTTTTTTGTGTGTTTTATTTAGAGACAGTGTCTCATTGAGTTGCTTAGGGTCTTGCTAAACCACTGAGATTACAGGTGTGTGATGCTGTGCCCAGCTTCAAAGAGATTTTGCTGAAGGAAGAATTTAATCTCAAAAAGAATGCTTACTCCTTGGGTTCCATTTATGGGATATTTATGAAATAATATAAAGATGAGAACAAATTAGTGGTTTCCAGGAGTTAAGTTGAGGATTAAGAAAATCTTGTGATAGTGCAGTTAAGTATCCTCATTGTGATGGTGGTTCCATGAAGTCACACATATGACATAACTACATGTGTTCTCACACAATTGAGAGTACACATATAAATGATAAAATGTGAAAAAAAAAAACTTCTGAGGATGTGCCACTATAAATTTCCTGCTTTGTTTTGTTTTGGTTTTCATCTTTTTCTTTTGTTTGTGGTACAGGGTATTGAACCCAGGGCCTTGTGCATGCTAGGCTAGTGCTCTACAACTGAGCTAAGCCCCCAGACCTTTTTAAAAAATTTTAATCTGAGACAGGGTCTTGCTAAATTGTCCAGGTTTTCCTCGAATTTGTGATCCTCCTTTCTCAGTCTCAAGGGTAGTTGGGATAATAGACATGTGCCAGAATACTGCCTGGCTAAAATTTAAAAAAAGAATACAAATAACATAATAATATTCTCCTTTTGAAATTGTCAATAGGGTTAAAGTTTCCTCTAATTACCTCTTCTATCCCTGGTCTGTTTCCCCTTCCCTTCATGGTAATGAGTATTATGAGTTTATATTATTACATCCAGAAGTTTTTTTTTTTGGCTTCTATATGCTTGTACAGATTCCCTTAGAAAACATATGGTATTGTTTATGTATACATGTGGTTTTTACACAAATGATATACTATTCTATAATCATTGTACAACTTTTTTGCTCATCAGTACATTAGGAATTTATGGATATATTAACATATCCAGACTTATCTTGTTTATTTTGCTAATTAATAATTTGAGTCAACTCACCTACTTTCTCTGTTAAGAATCAGCAGAGGGGTCAGGCACAGTGGTGCACACCTGTAATCGAAGAGGCTTGTGAGGCTGAGGCAGGAGGATCACGAGTTCAAAGCCAGCCTCAGCAACTTAGTGAGGCGTAAGCAACTCAGTGAGATCCTGTCCCTAAATAAAAAATAAAAAGGGCTGGGGATGTGGCTCAGTAGTTGAGTGCCCCTGGGTTTAAAAAAAAAAAAAAAGCAGAGGTTGTTCTTCCAGAAATTCTTTAAGACCACTCCCACTTCTGTCTCCCCAGTGGAGAATACTTATTGTTCCTATGTCCTCTCATAGCACACCCCTCATTACAGCACCATTCCCATTCACGTTATGGAAGGAAACTGGTGGATTTCCTATCCTTTATTAGTCGTTGATGGGGTTTTATTCATCTTATCTTATCTTTTAATCAATGTGCCTGGCACAGTACCTAGAATAAGTTAGCAGGTATTCAAAAATGTTTAAATTCTTTGTTTTGGTTCTAAGGATTAAACCAGGGGTGCCTTACCACTGAGGTGTATCCTTAACCTCCCCCCTTTTTTAATTTATTTTTTTTAATTGTAGAGGGACACAATATCTTTATTTTTTATTTGTTTTTTATGTGTGCTGAGGATTGAACCTAGGGCCTCATGCAAGGCAAGTGCTCTACAACTCCAGCCCCCCTTTTTAATCTTGATATAGGGTCTCTCTAAGGTTGCTTAGGGCCTCGCCAAGTTGCTGAATCTGGCCTCGACTTTGTGATTCTCCTGCCTCAGCCTCCTGAGGTTAAAAACTTGCTTAAATTCCTTTTTTTTTTTTTCTTTTCTGTTTTGTACCAGAGATTGAACCCAGGGTGCTTAACCACTGAGCAACATCCCCACCCCTTTTTATGTTTTATTTTGAGACAAGTTCCCACTGAATTACTTAGGCCTCATTAAGTTGCAGAGGCTGGCTTTGAACTCATGATCCTCCTGCCTCAGCTTCTCAAGCTACTGGGATTATAAGCTAGGCATACTTAAATTCTTACTTTTTGTTGGCCACGTAAGTGATTAGCAATGGATTCATTTACCTCTCTTGAAGGATGAAAGGGGCATCATGTGAAGAGAAGGAAACCTGAATTGTCATTCGCAAATTTTGTGAGCCACAGTTGTGTACCTACTCCTATTTCTGAAACTTTTCTTTTTTTTAATATTTATTTTTTAGGTTTTTTTTTTAGGTGGACACAATCAATGTCTTTATTTTACATTTATGTGGTGCTGAGGATCAAACCCAGTGCCTAGTACGTGCTAGGTGAGCACTCTACCACTGAGCCACAACCCTGGTCCCTATTTCTGTAACTTTATGCTGCTCTGCTGCTTGCCTCTTAGGATTGAGTTTTGTGGTCAGACAAATATCAGGAGCTGTGTAAACCTTGAGCATTTTTATTTTAATGTTCTAAGTCAAGAGTTTTTCATACTGCTGCTGTTCATGATCTATTAGGTCATTTACTCAACAGCTATTATTAAATGCCTATTACGTACCTAATATTATTCAAGGTTCAGATGCACCCAGAAAAGATAACTCATATTTGGGAAGGAACATTTCAGGCTATAGAATCTATGAGTGCAAATGCTCTATAGCAGGAGCATGTCTGGCATGTTCTAGGAACAGTAAAAGAGGCACCATGTGGTTAGAGTAATGTACGAAGAGAGTTCTAGGGTCAGAGACATAAGGGATGAGGGTAGGTGGTATTATCTAAGGCCTTATTGACATTGTAAAGAATCAGGGTTTTACTTTGGATGAAATGGGAAGTCATTAGAGGTTTTTCAGCAAAGCAATAATGTGATGGGATTCAGGAAGAGTGGAAGCAGGGGGACTAGATAGCATGCTCTTTCATGGTAGTGGGTCATGAAATCAAAGGAAGGAAGGAAGGAAGGAGGGAGGGAGGGAAGGAAGGAAGGAAGGAAGGAAAGTGCATTGCATATATAGTAGATGGTAAGCATCATTTGACAAATTTATACTGAAAGAATGTGGGTGTACTGGGATGCTATGTAAAATGTATTTAGTACAAAGGATTACTATGAAAACATTTAAAAGCCGTTGTTCTGAAACATTCATATTATTGCCAACTTTGGTTTTCAGATGTATTCTCAGTGAATTGTTCCTGTAGGAAAGAAGCCATTTTCCTGTATTATCCTGTCTCATCAATCAGCAGTTTGAAGAAAGACTTCTTGCCTTGACCTTCCTTCCTTATTTAATTATTTATTTTAGTTGTAGTTGGACATAATACCTTTATTTTAATTGTTTTTACGTGGTGCTGAGGATTGAATCCAGGGCCTTGTATGTGCAAGGCAAGCTCTCTACCACTGAGCCACAACCCCAGCTCCCTTCCTCTCTTCATTTGTTTTCAACTCTTTGTATAAGAGTTAATTTTACAAAGTACTAAATTGTAATTTTTGTTTTCTGACCCTCATCTGCTTAGGATTCCTCCCTCGGCCCCCCATCCCCCACCTGACTTTGCTTCTTTCCTTCTTTAACATTCCTCTAGTTTTGTGGCCTTGTCACCCAGCACTCGGTGAACCCATCCCAGTTTCTTCTCCTGCCATTAGGAACTGCCTATTTATCTGCATATCTTCCCACCCACTCCTGCACTGTTACTGTTGCTGTAGCAACTGCCGTCCTAATCTACCTCCTTCTACTTGCTTTTTTCTTCTTCCTAACAACCACTATTCATTGAACTCTCCCTCCCCAGTTTTATACACTGTGAGGTCAGGGCTGATGCTATGTAAGATGAAGATTAAGTGGCTGCTTACCAAACTCCTATTTTACAAAGCTTGTGGTAAAGGGTTTTGTTTTTGTTTTTAATTAGCCAGGCCATCTGATGAACTCTAATGACTAAATATTAAGTTCTTAATCCTGTGAGAAAGTCGTAAGTATCCTAGAAGATAACTGTTATGGTACTGCCTCTTAATTTATTTAGATGCCTGTTTTGACGCTGTGTGACTTTTGGGATCTCTGGGCCAGAAGCAATAACCTGGCCTCTAGAATGCATTAGCTCTGAGCATGATTGGTTCTGGAAGATGAAGATTAGAAATACCACGTTGCCTGCCATTCATGTTTGCTTAATGGATGGGCCATATATGCCATTTAATTATTCAAAGACCTCCTAAACAGGAATTGAGTCAAACCCTTCTGCCAAACTCTGTAAAACTTAAATTTCTGGATACTCAACAAGTATACCGAACTCATAAATATATTTTAAGCCAGAGAAGCTTAGTGGTGAATCATATTCAGGGAACAATAAATTTGTTTAGTCACAGAATACCATGAGTTTTTCTTGGACTAGTTGCCCAACAGTTTAAATTCCTTTAAAGACATTTCAGTCTTGAGACTGAGGATTGTACTGTTTTAGAAAAAGAGCAAAAAGTTAGGCATGGTGGCATAAGCCTGTACTCCCAGTTACTTGGGAGGCTGAGACAAGAGGATTGCTTGAGCCTAGAAATTCAAGTCTAGCCTGAGCAACATAGAGAGACCCCATCTCAAAAACAAAAACAACAACAACTAAACAAACAAAAAGCCGAGAGAACCCACATGCATACCCAGGTTCTTTAGCCCCCTTCCAGCTTATATAAAGGAAATGACTAAAGGATTATTGGGACCCTAAGCATACTTGAATTGGATGAGTGGTGGACTATGACTCCCTGAATTTGCTCACTTTTACCTAGTTCTAGTATCTTCTAGGATTTGTTGTATTCTAAGAGTTGTGTTATAGGAAGTACAGAATATCCCATGTCCCTTATATAGGTCATCCTGTCCTGATGTAGAAACTGATGAAAGTTTTTATCTTTCCCCCAACCTGGAAGACCTCACTTATGTTTCTTTGCATGTAGTATGAACCAGTTCTGATGTCTGAGTTGGAGTACTGCCTTGATTCCGTATGTTGCACAAGTCTTATAGAACTTTCACATAGAAAATATGGGGAAATTCATGCCAGTGGGTTTTGGAAAATCTTGTAGACACTATCAGGCAGCATCAGATAAACTACTTAACCATGGTTTTATGGTAATCTAGGTTTATAGGCTTGGAAGGTTTTCAGTTTCCTTTATTGTGCTAGATATAACACTCTCTTTTCCTGGAAACAGCCTCAGCCTGCTTTCTTCTATTCCAAGGCTTTAACCTTGGTTAAGTACTTTTACACTGTTAGAACAATTAAGAAGTCCAATTGAGGGGCTAGGGATGTGGCTCAAGCTGTAGCGCGTTTGCCTGGCATGCGTGCGGCCCGGTTTCAATCCTCAGCACCACATACAAACAAAGATGTTGTGTCCACCAAAAACTAAAAAATAAATATTAAAAAATCAATCTCTCTCTCTCTCTCTCTCTCTCTCTCTCTCTCTCTCTCTCTTTCTTTCTCTCTCAAGAAGTCCAGTTGAGTTTTTGTTATTGTTTTTGTAACTTCAATAAGCAACAATAAACTAAATGCAGTGAGGACTTTTTCCTGATATTCAGGGGTACTCTTGCTTTTTTCCCTCAGGTCTTTTGCATGCTGACCTTTGGATCACCTCCTACTGCATTCCTGTTGCATTTTACAGCAAATAGTTGGTTGAAAGATAGGTTGGGAATTTTATTTTTCCTATAGGAATGTTTTTATTTGAAGTCATTTAAACTTGCTTGGCTAGTTCTTTCAAGATACTGCTCATATCATCGGGGTTTATGATTTCTCTAGAGGAGTGGAGATAGAAGCATCTCTCTCATCAGGATCAGTATCCAGAAAGCAAATCAAGATTGAGGCATTCTTGTTACATAGAAACACCTTTGGTTCTCCCAGAGGAAATGAGAAATTTCTTCTCCAACAGGGAATATGTTGAGGACAGAAAAAAATGGTGGTGTGTGAGTGTGTGTGGGGGGGTGTTGTTAGTAGAGAGTAACTCTGACCTTAACAGGAATTGGAGTCATTACTAATAGACTTGGCTGTAAAAATCGCCATATTGTGTGATTGTGGCTAACTTTTCATTGAGATTCTGGTAATCTATCATTTCTCTGTCTTTTCATTTTGCCTCCTTACTCCCATTCCAAAATGGGATCACATTTCTCAAAGTGTCATTAGAGAGTCACCTGCATCAGAATGAACCAGGGTTCCTTGTTAAATTGAAATACCTGGGCCCACTTCCCAGACTGAATTAGAATATCTGGGGGTGGATGCCAAGTATCTATATTTAAAAAAAATTCTAGATGATTTCTTATGCCTATTACTCTTGAAACCACGAACTGTGGACTCTTTGACATTATATATCCTAACTATGAGGACAAACTACTTTTAAGCCTTTTCTCCCTAGTGAACTAAAGCATCCTTATTTTCACCAGGAATAACCAGCTCAGAGGCCCTTCTGAGAAGTTATAGTTAATCACTTTCTGTATTTCAGGTGTCATTCATTCCTTTGGAAGGAATCAAAATTTTGTACCCAAACATGAAAGATTCAATGTTGGTAACTGCTGTTCTGTAGATTGCACCCCTAAACATTCTAGGAGCAAGATTCCTATGCACCTTCATTGTGTGAATCAGGTTCCCTGCCTAGAAGTGTAGGCAAGAGAGAAGTTAGTAACTATCCTGAAGTCCACAAACATACCCCTGTAGTGTGGCCGTGTTGCAAATGGTGGGTCAAGTAGCTTAGACCAAGATGAGATGGGCCCACATGCTTGTTTGGGGCAGATTCCTCTATACAGGCCTGACTAGTGAGGCAGAGAATGGGCAGAGAAAGTTCCTGTTAACAGACAGGAAGAGCGTATTCTAGAGTCCCCAGTTTCCTGTCAAAGTGCTTGGGCTGATGCAAATCCTGCTGCTATGGCTAGTGGGGCAGGCCAAGTTTCTTTCTGTTGAGTCTTGTTTCTACTCCCCTCCCCCAGTCCTATGAATTCTGGTTTATTTGCACACCCCAAGCTGATCTTGGATTGAAAGCCTCTTATTGTTTTTGAGCTCAGTGTTTAGATAACACCACATGCCTGTGGCAGCCAGGGCACCCAGTAAAGGAAATGCCTGGATTCTAACAGCCCTGTCATTTGTTCTCTGTGTATGTGAGTGAGTGTAGTCTGTGTTTAGGATCATTATAAAAGCATTTCTCTGCAGGGATTATTACTTGGGGACTACAGGGGTACCTGGCTATTCCTTGATGTCTGGAGTTCTAGGGATATTTTTCTGTCTCTTCTTTTTTTCTTCCCTTTATTCCACTCATAAGAGGATTTCAGGCTGTTCTACCCAACCCTGTTTCTACAGAGCCATAGCACCAGAGCGTTCCTCCTTTGGTGAGAAGACTGATTTGTGAGGATGGGGGGGACACAGGATTGAGTGTAGTGGTAGTACAGGTTGTTTTTATGACCTTGCTATGTTTTAAAGTTCCCATAAAATATCTCCTTTCTTGTCCCCTTAATCTGTGGTATCACTCTCTTGCCAAAAAGAAAATGTGTTATTTCTTCCAGTAACAAATAGCAGTTTAAGTTTTCTCTGGTTAAATGCTTCTAAAACTTCTTTAAAATGTTTCAAATCTGCAAGGTGTGATGGTGCACTTCTATAGTCCCAGCTACTCAAGAGGGTGAAGCAGGGTGATCTTAAGTTTGAGGCCAGCCTTGGCAACTTAATGAGACCCCTGTCTCAAAAAAATATAAAGGATTAGGGATATAGCCCAGTGGTAGAGCACTTTTTATTTCAATCTGTAGTACCACACACACATACAAAAAAATTTTAAATCTGTTAGGCTCTAGTTAGATTCTTGATGTTCTTTCCATTGCTGTAATAATTTGTAGAATTTATGAGCCTTTTTTTCTCTAAAACTGCTTCCTTTTCATGACAATGTCTATGTGAGGCAGAGCAGGTTATTAGCTCTGACATGGCCCTCCTTTTTCCAGTATATCTGACATATATACTTAGCCTCTCTTTCCTACCCAGTAATTCAGTGCTCCAAGAAGTGAACATAAAATACAAAAGAGAACTTGGTTATGGCATGTTGGCAGGCAGTCATCCCTCAGTAATAACATCTGGACGCTATGTTACTATATCACTGCCAGGAGGACATGTGACATACACAGACATGTGTATGTCAAAACGAATACTGTATAAAATGAGTACTGTGTAATTTTTAAAGTTCATGGCTATCCTAGTTCACTGTAATATTGAAAGTATCTTATGAATCAGCAGAAGAAATTATTTAGAATCATACTATAACTTTTTTTAAAATGTTATGAACATCATGAAACTATAGAAGGAATTTTAGGTTAACCAAAACATACTACTCCCTAGTGAAGCTAGATAAATGAAATTGTGTGCATTTACCAAAGTAGATTTCAAAGCTAAATATAAATATGGGAATTATAAAGGGAAACAAGTCATCTTCCTTTTTCAATTGTTATACTACTTTTTCTGCATCTAAATTAAATTTTTTCTTTAATAATTTCTCCCTGGTTATGCCATATGGAATTAAAAATTGTGAGAAAAGACTGAAAATTAAAAAATAAATGCTTGTTATGCTTAATTATGATTATTATTGAAAAAATATCCAGAATAGAATAAAATGTCTATTGTTCTTGCTGATGGTTCTTGTATCTCTAATACAAAGGATAAATATGTCATTTTACCATCCATGATTTAGCCATTAAGGTGGACATGACTCCTTTCCAGGGTCTTGATGAGTGTCTCTTAGAGTATGCACTTAGCTTGGGTAAACAAAATATCTAATGATTTTAATATTTCTCTTTTTTCAAAGTGTTTTATCCTTTTCTTAAATTTGCCTTTTGAAGATTGAAGGAACCTGACATTTTAAGTAATTTGTTTTAATGCAACCAAGGAGCAATTCTTATCCTCATTATTACTTTCTAACTGATTTATAGAAATATCCTTTTGCTGAAATTTCGATTTGTAAGCCTGAAGGAGGTTTTGGGCACATGTGAAGAAATAAATTCAGTGTGTTTTGCAGACTCTTGTCTAGCCTGACTTATGCCGAATCCCTATGCTTTCTGCTTTCTAGTTCTCTCCTGCGCTATGGTGGCAACCTGTCTCTCCAAAGTGCCATGAGTGTGCGATTCAATAGCAATGGGACCCAGCTCCTGGCCCTGCGGCGTCGCCTGCCCCCTGTACTTTATGACATCCACTCCCGCCTGCCAGTGTTCCAGTTTGACAATCAGGGTTACTTCAACTCATGCACCATGAAAAGCTGCTGTTTTGCAGGAGATCGTGACCAGGTAAGTGCCCTCTATCTCCTACATCCATATCTTTGTGTCCTGGTCTCTTTTTTCTTTAGCACCTGGTCAGCTGGAAACAGTTGAGGGCAGTGAGAGTCTAGAGACATTCTGGTTTCCTAGTGAGTTTCTTCATGCACGCTACCAGTGGGTATTATGAGACACAGCATAAACCAAGACTGGCTACAACATAGTTCTTAGTAACCCAGTTCTACCACATTTCTGAACAGATTTTAAAATTCCAAGCATGTGCCATTTCCAAAGAAAGGAAGGAGTTTATGGAAAATCAACCTAATGATAAGGGACAGTTTTAGTTTTCTTATATCAAAAAAACACAGTGATGAATGAAATATCTTAAGTATCATACAGGAGACATGTATCTTGAATGACTTGTTGAGATGGCATCTTTTTGAAGGATGAAATGGGCTGAGCAAGTTTGTTTAAGAGGCAGCCAGATGCTGACTCTGTTTGTTGTTATTGCCATATCACAACTGGGTCTGCAGAGCCCAAGCTGTGAGTTTCCTGCCTTTTCTCAGTGTCACTGGGAATAGAGATACTGATGTTGCTTTAAAGCTGGCAGTTTAAAAGCATGCATGGCATTCTTGGTGCTTGTCTGTCTTAGCCATAGAAGTTCTGAAATGGGTGTTAGTGACCAGTTGTACTGACCTGAATAACTGATGTCAGTAAAGGCAAATCAAATAAACAATTTTTTTTTCTTCTCAAGGAAAACCAATCTTATTGCTACTTTACATTCAGATTAAAAAAAAGAAAAGAAAAAAACCTTTGTTTCTTGCTGGTGCTTAGTATTTTCATCTTTGGGCTCATCAATAATGCCGCATTTTGACATAACATACCCCACCTCTTATTGTTATTTTTGGATAAGAAGCCTAAACAAAAAATTTTTTTTCAGTTATATGTTGAACCCAGGGGTGCTCTACCACTGAGTTATATCCCTACCTGTTTTATTTTCTGTTTTGAGACAGGATCTCACTAAGTTGCCCAGGCTGGCCTCAAACGTGATCTTCCTGCCTCAGCCTCCTGAGTTGCTGGGATCACAGGCATATGCCACTGTGCCTGGCAAAAGAAACAATTCTTTGAGAACTTTTCAAGACCCTACTTTTTAAAGGGTAGGATTTTTCTCTCTAGGCTGAAGTTGCTAGAGACTCCCTAAGTAGTTTAATGATTTGTATATGTAGTAGGAGTAGAATAAACACTTGTTGAATTGAGTTGCATGTAGGTAGATAAGAATATTCAAGTTTTCCAAGATAGATACTTCCCCCTTTGTAGATAATATATTTATTTTGCTGAACTGGGGAATTAACCCATGAGTGTTCTACCACTGAGTTAAATCCTAACACCACCCACCTTTTAAAAATGTTTATTTTTTTGTAGGTACTGGGGATTGAACCCCAGGGGCATTTTTCCATTGAGCTACATCCCCAGCCCTTTTTATTTTTCATTTTGAGATAGAGTCTCACTAAGTGGCTGAGGGTGGCCTCAGATTTACAAGCCTCCTGTGTCAAGCTTCCTGCGTTGCTAGGATTACAGGTGTATACCACTGTGCCTGGCTTAATTTTTCATGCTTGAAACAGGGTCTTACTAAGTTGCTAAAATGACCTTGAATTTCCATTCCTCCTTAATTAACCTCCCAAATAGCTGGGATTAAGGGTATGTGCTACCACACCCAGCCAAATTCAGAATTTGTACTCCAGTCCTATGGCCTACTTAGCTTCAGTCCACACTGGAAACCACTAGATGGCCTCAGTTATATAAATGTTATCTTTGGAGGAAGCCATAGTACCTATATGACTTAGTTTTTATTTGCTTATGTGGTACTGTAGGCAATTTGTTTCTTAGGTAGGAAGAATCAGTTTCTAGAGAAGAGGTGATCAGATTCTCAATAGAACAGAGAATTGTCTGCTATGAAAAATAGTTGATTTAGCTTAATATGGCTGTGGAAATGGCAACCTAGTCCTGCAACCACTACCTTTGTTTATTCCTTCAGTCTTCTTTGCTTTTGTTGATTCTTCTATCTTCTGTCAACTTATGCATGTGATTCTTATTTCATTAAATAATAAAAAGCATGCAGAAAATAATAGTTTTTAAGACTTTATTGCCATGAACACTGGCTGAGAAGAAAGACAAGAGTTGAAAAATATGGATATTGTGTTTTTCTTCAGACTGTATATTAGCAGCCAAAGCCTGTCCTTGTGGAGTCCTTAAAAGACCCAGATCAAATTCCTCTGGCCAAAATGTAGACAACATCTAGACCATTGTTTCTGAACCTTAGCCCTGTTGATGTTTCAGCTGAATAAATCTTTGTGGTGTGGGGTTGTTCTGTGCATTGTAGGATGGGTGATAGCATTCCTGGCCTCTCCTTACTAGATGTCAATAATATTATCCTTTGTTGTCCTCCACACAACCAAAAAGGTTTCTGGGTATTACCAAATGTCCCTTGAAGGGAATGTTGCCCCTGGTTAAAAACCTCTGATCTAGATTATATTTACCGATTTTGCTCAGAAAGCATTAGGGCTGTTGCAGAGGCAGAGCCAGGCAAGGTATTTTGTGATGGTCCTGGGTATGTACATTGAAATTATAGTTAGTTTTGCCTTGCATTTATATTTAATGAAAAAAAAAACATTGAAGGACTTTTAGTTTTCTCTATTCAGATTTGACTAGTTCATTATTTATGACTTTTGTTCTAAGGGGAAAGCTTATGGGAATCATATTCTTTCTGATAGGCTGCACTGTTCTTTGGTTGGGGTAGTGGTTTTTCTTGGATGATGGAGAATGCAGTCATTGACTCTGACTTTGGACCAGACTAAGTCTCTTCTTATCCCCCATATAGATTATTAGAGGCATCTAAGAGAATAGGAAATACAGAGATTTAAACTTGGCTTTTCTATTAATTACTTAGCTATAGGTCATCGTGTGGTATTTGGCTTTCTGGGCCTAAGGCTCCTCTAATTCTAAATGCAGATAAGTATCATATTTCCTGTTCAACTTTCAGGGACTTTTGGGAGGATGAATTAATAATGGGTTTACAGTGAAGCTATCAATTGAGTTTATAATTTTTAAGTGCCGCAAAGGAGACCAAATATATCCCAGTGCTGGAAAATGTCTCTCACAGGTGATTTAAAGACTCTTGACTTTTCGCACTCTGGGCTAAACAGCAGCTGCCACAGTTTGGTATGATTTGCAAGACTGAAATGTGTGTTTGACTAGTCTAGACAGTATCATTTTTGCTGCCTTTAGATTCCAAAGTCTACCTTTTCCTTATATTGATGTGTATGTATGTATTTGGAGATGGGGTCTTGCTGTATTTCCTTCCAGCTAGTCTAGAAACTATGATTTTCCTGCTTAAGCCTCCCAAGTAGCTGGGATTACAAAGTGTCACCTCATTCATGTATAGATTAGGAATGCCTGTAGCCTGAGATTCTGTGCTCTGAAACTCTTCATTTAGTCAATGGCTAGGTAACCATTCCAGAGAGGAATCTTGAGAATTCCCATAATAGGAATGAAAATGGATGAGAAAAGCAAAGTAGATAAATGATCCTATCTATCTGAGATAGTCTTCTGGCTTTTAATTACAAAGAGATTAGTCAGGCCACACAAATGGATCCAGATATTATTCCAGAGGACCTGTGCTTCTTTTTAGACTATTCTAGGTTTGCTAGGGATTCATTAACCTCAAAATTAAATTGAAATTTCAAAAAATTTGACTCAGAATAAAGTATGAAATATGTTGAAACTACTTTGTGTTGTCTTCATTTTCATTGCCCCCATTATAGATGATTTCAAATCATAGAACCACTAGAGAGCATTTTGTACAAACTCTTCCTTTCAGCATGAGAAAACTGAGACTCATAAAGATTAGGTAACATAAGTAACCACATATACAATTTTGTAGCTGAGTCAGGACTAGAACCCAGATTTTTGAGCTCTCAGTAGAGACCATTTTTCACTGTATAAATGGCCATAACTTAATGCCACTAGTAGCAAGGCAGACGGAAAAAAAAAAAATGAATGAATTAGGCTGGGAGTCACAGTAAGGAGTGGTGCAAACTGGCCAACTGTTCAGCCCACATTTCATCAAAGTGGGATAGCTTCTACTCAGTTTAAGCTCATTGTTGTCATGTGAGCCTCCATGTTGCTAGAGGTCTGATTTTCTTAAAGGGGAAGATAGATTTTTATGTGAAGTCTCATTTTTTAATTATTGCAATAAAATCAAACTTTATTGTATGGATAACACAAACCTGTGTATTGCTTTAGAGCCACCATTTGAAACCTCTGTGCTTCTTTCATAGGATGCCTTTTCTCATGTTTAGCTCTATGATTTGTCATGAATTCATAGATGAGTTAAGACAAGTTCTTTTTTCCTGACTCCTGCTGAATGTTTCCTAACTTAGTGTCTTTCTTACCCTCCATCTTTTAAAATATGAAAGCAGTTTTTTTTTCTTAGAGAATACTTTATTAGTTTCTATAATCAAACCCATGTAGATAAGACCTTACATATTTAATACAGTGCATTACCCCTGTACAAATGGAAAAAAATTAAGTTTAATGTTTCTAAACCAATATGGCTGTTAATTTCTGTACAATGCCAACTCAACACGGTAAACTAGGATACTTTTTCCAAAGTTGACAGCACAGCTAAAGATGAAAGCAGTTCTTTTTTTTAATATTTTTTTAGTTATACATGGACACAATATCTTTATTTTGTTTATTTATTTTTATGTGGTGCTTGAGGATCAAACCCAGGGTCTCATACATGAGAGGCAAGCATTCTACTGCTGAGCCACAACCCCAGACCAAAAGCAGTTCTTTACTGGGCATTTGTCTTTCTTACTTGTGGCTATAAATACATGTTTTATTTCTAGTTTAATATTTTAATTATTCAAGTTTAATAACTTACACCATTGAATTAGGTGACAGGAGTAACATCAGATTGGCTGGGTATCAACAGAAACAACCCCAAATTAAACACTTGAACTTTTGGGACCTAATCTTACCATGTTGCTCAGGCTAGCCCCTAACTTCTGGCCTCAAGAGGTCTTCCTGTCTTAGTTTCCTAAGCAGCAGAGACTATAAGTACACATCATGCCTAGTTCCTTGCCTTTTTTTTTTTTTTAATCCAGGCAACTTTCTAGTCTTGTAATATAGTGAAGAATCTTATACTAAAACATTTCTTCTCCTGGAGATTTCCTGAACCCAGGTGTTCTCTTTGCTTTCACATCATACTTAGATTTTTTTTTTTCTCCCTAAAGCCTAGATGGGTATGTTCTTTCTTTTTTCCTAGTTTCATTCCTCTCTGTGCCTTCAGTGAGTCAGTTTCTTAACAGAGTTTAAAAAGAGTGTTTCCACCTGCTAGCTTTTTGGCACATACTTGTAAGGCAGCACTCAGCTTTTGTTCCCTTTCTTTCACAATTCCTTAAATGGCTCTCATCCTAGATTGTGAGTCCAGCAGAGCAGTTCAGGCTTCTGGGAAGACAGTCTTTCAGGCGAGAGGCATGTGTGTCTGAAAGTGGACAGGCTTATCATTTTAAAAATTTCTCTTGCATTAGTCTCATCTAATGGTAGGCTTGATAATCCCCATGTCTTACTGAAAGAAGGATCAGGAAGGAAACAATAGTAAAACTAAGTTTTCTTGAAAGGATTGAGCACTCGAGCATCTGAGCATTGAGATCTATATAGGTCTTTTTAATTTGACAGATGGCAGGGATGCCCCAAATCATGATAATGAAACCAACCTACCCCATCGCCTGAAGAGCTGACTTGTACTCTGTAAATCCAGCAAAATGGCCTTGATATGTGGCCTGGCCTTAGACATATCACCATTCAAACTCTGTGTTGGTGGTGCCTGGGTAGAGCAGAGATACATGAATGTACCAGTACTCTCCAGGCCAGAGAAGCTCCCTATAAAGTTATAACTTTGCTTTTTTTTTTTTTTTTTAATAACTCCATGCAGCCCTGATGATGCCTCCATGGGGGCCTGGTATGCCATGTAAATATGAAATAAAAATACACTTTTTTGGGGGGTGGGGATACCAGGGATTAAACCCAGGAACACTGAACCACTGAGCCACATCCCCAGCCCTATTTTGTATTTTATTTAGAGACAGGGTCTCACTGAGTTGCTTAGTACCTCACTTTTGCTGAGGCTGGCCTTGAATTCGTGATCCTCCTGCCCCAGCCTTCTGCTAAAAATATACTTTTAATAAAGGAAAATTCAACTTGGGTTCCATTCTTTTATTTGTATTGGGTTTTTAGACTTATTTTTATTTTCATCTCCTTGACTTTTTTTTCCACTATTATATTTAAAGCCTCTTGCAGACCTTTAGGAATAGTTGGATAGGTTTCATGTCCCTGTGAGACTGAGGCCCAGAATAATTTGAAATGGCTGATCTAATCAGTAGCAGGACCAAACTAAGTTTAGGATTAATTTTGCTTATGAGTACACCCTCTTCCTCATAGACATGCTGCCACCTGTGTTGAGATCAGGTGGTGATGTGGTCTTCTTTGGGGCAATGGGGAAGAATCAAATACAGAAGGTTGTGGAAGAGGAATTCGTTCGATGTATTATTTAGGGAGTGAATATTTTAAGAAACTTTGTTTTATAGAGAAAAGGTAGAACAAAAATTATTTGTTTATTAAGGCAGCCATTTTAACTCTTTCTTACCATGGAACTTTTTGAAAGAACAAAAGCTATAAACATTCATCTCAGAAAAATGCACATTTCCACATAGTTTTACACATAATAATTAAGGGATTTATGGGACTCCTAGAACCTAAGAGACTCAGGTATTATCAAGTTTTGATTAAGATTTTTCCCTTGGATAAGATCATCTCAGTTCACTTACTGACAGATTAAAATTTAAAAATTTAAAAGATTTTGGAATGTGTACAAGTCTATTAGAGATGGTGTGGTTTATAATTGTTCGGTTGAAAAGGAAATTTAGGCAGCCTTGATTTCTTCTTAGGAACAAGTGAAATTGATGTGATCTAGTGACATGACATAATAGTTCTCTTTTAATGTTTAGCTCCTGCCTAGGAGCATGAGCCCTACTAGTATACCTGGTTGATATTAATGATAGCGGATAGATAGAACCTCTCCTACTCTGCCCGCCCAGCCATCTTAGAGACATGATTCTCAGTAGCTCCACTTCTTTTTCTGGTGTCTTTAAGCTTTGGAGAAACAAGGTAAAATAATATTCCTTCCTTAGAATACTTGGAGCCTTTTGTTTGAATGAAGACTGTAAGTACTCACAGATGGACTGAAGTAAGCTATGTAATCTCCCTACTTCCCAGTCCCAAAATGGAGGCTCACAGAGGGGAGACAGGGTGCTGAACGCCATTTGATTGATGGCCTCTCAATCCATGTCTAGTTTTCCAAAATGAGTTTTGCTAAATAAGGATTCATCTTTAAGTAGCTACTTTGTTACAGCAGCTGTTGATAATTTAGAGCATTTTAAATTTCTTCCCTACTGAGTATTTGACTATTATTGGCTGCCACTATGGAATATTTCTTTATTAATAGAATTTTTCCTACTCAGAATACATAAAGGTTTGTTATTTTAATGAACCAAAGGATTCCAGGAGCCTAATGGAGATAAAATGGCAAGTGATCCAAAGAAGCAAGAACAATGTAACTTCACATGTAAAAATAATATTAATATTATGAGTATGCATATTTATGTGCTTTTATTGGAAGCCAATGAAATTCTGTTTCTCTTACCACAAATAAAATAAATCCGAGGCTTTGTCCCGTTCCAAAGAAAATATATGTAAATTACTGTGGATAATATTTATGGCAGGCTCTTAGTATACTATGATATGATCAAAGGTGTATTTTATACCAATTATCTAACCTTTTTTCCAGAAATGGTCTTCTAGAGAACACATCACAAAGTTCTTCCAACAAATTTTCCCCCTCCTGATAAAAGGTCAAGGGAAATAAGAACTGTGTTTGATTTAAATGTTAAATAGCAATCTCTCTTCTGTTACTAATCCGTCTGTTACAGAGCCATCTGGTTTTTCTGCCCTTGTCAATATAGTTAATCAGACAGGCATGCCATTTATTGGAGAATAATTAATCAGTTACTATGGAAAGATCCTTTGGAGAGAACTGTGTAAACTGACCAGTACTGAAGGAAAATACATCTTTCAGCAGATGTTTGAGAGTATTAAATGCAGACCCCCCACACACATACCCCTTTATGTGTGTATCTGTCTGTCCACCCCTCTATCCATCTTTCTATTGAGAGAGCAGTGAGAGATTTTTTTTTCCCAAAGGTTCTGAGTCATATTCTTAGAGCATATAAGGTAGATAGATGGCTTATCCCTTCTGAAATTTTCTTTTTATCTCAGATTGGGTTGGGCATTTTTTGTTTATATATATTTTTTTTTTAGAGAGAGAGAGAATTTTTTAATATTTATATTTTAGTTCTCGGTGGACACAACATCTTTGTTGGTATGTGGTGCTGAGGATCGAACCCGGGCCGCACGCATGCCAGGCGAGCACGCTACCACTTGAGCCACGTCCCCAGCCCTTTTGTTTATATTCTTATTTCTACCAAACTTATAACAGTAGGAAGTTATCTATATTTCAAATTTTGGGTTTTTTTGTTTGTTTGTTTAACCATTAATGTTTAAACAAAGGTGTTAGGGAGAGCCAAATAGTTGCATTGCTTGAGGGTGCTAATTAATTTGATTTTTTTTTTTTTTAATCCTGAGGAAGCTTCTATTTAATGTGGCAGACCACATTTGACCTTCTTTAAACTTACGTGTCATTAAACCTTTTTTTGTGTCTTGGGTGACTATGAGCTTCTTGGGGTATTCCAGCTAGCAAAACACCCTGCAAATAGAAAGAGCTCTTTCTAGAGAACATGTATAATATAAGTGATGAAGAAAGGTGTTTTAGTCATCATTTCATTGCTGTGACTAAAAGACCCGAGGAGAACAATGTAGAAGAGGAAAATTTTATTTTGTCTTACAGTTTTAGAGGTTCAGCCCATGTTCAGCTGACTCCATAGCTATGGGCCCTAGGTGAGGCAGAACATCATAGTGGAAGGGCATGGTGGAGGAAAGCAGCTCAGGACAAGGCAACCGGGATGGAGAGAGAGAGAGCGCGCTTGCGAGAGAGAGCGCGAGCATGTGTGCCAGCACTCCACTCACCAGAGAAAAGTATAAACTCCAAAGACATGCCTCCCAGTGACCTACTTCCTGTAGCCACACCCCACATGCCTACAATTACCACCCAGTTACCGAATCAGTGGATTGATATAAGGAGTAGGCTATGCCTCTCAGAATCTAATCATTTCACCTCTGAAAATTCTTGCATTGTCTCCCATGAGCTTTGGGGGAACACCTCATATCTAAACCATAACAGTGGGCATTACAACAGTACCAGAGAGCAGAGAGTATTATTCAAGTAGCTGTTTTCTGTAAAGGTTAATGGATTAACAGAAGATATTTGGGCAAATGAGACAATGACAGTGCTAATGGGATAATCTTTTTTCAGTGTTATTGTTGGTATAATCGTGGTGTGTTTCTTGAAATCCATTAAGAAGGAGCTGCTGTCTATCTTTCCCTATGCTTGAGCAAGTTATATCTCCATACTGACAGTGGATTAGCTAAAAGCCCTCCATTGTTTGGCCTCAAGTTAACTTTACTTAAAATGGCTAGACTGCTTTCAGATCAGTAAATAGGTTTTCCTCTTGGATCACAGAATGAATGAAGAGTGAGGTGGGTCAGAGAATGGCCAACCGTTAATCTTTATGGCCAGCTGGAAAGGATTATGGTTAATAGGGATCCACATAACAACCCAGGCTCATTTTTACATTGGTATCAGCCATCTTGCCCACAAACCCAAATTAAAATTAAGTATGTCTTCTCCCTGATCATCTTCTGAATTCTACCTCGTCCCTCAACTCAGAACATTTTTGGTAAATGGGGATTCAATTGCAGAGTTTTTAAAACATTTCTTTTCCTTCTTTAGAGACCTCACTGTTGTTCTCAGTCAGGATACAAGGTAAAGACTCATAAAGTGGGTTTTTTATTTGTAGTTTACCCCACACTGTTTAGAATTTAGAGGTACACCAAAAAATTAGATAAGTGAACCAAATTCTTCATACTTGTGTCCCACTCAGCCACAAATTTAATACCACCTTAATTTAGTTTTTGTCTTTTCTAAAACTGAACAGCCATCATTAGACTTTTTAAACTTTATTTTTATTTTTTTAGTTGTTGATAGACCTTTATTTTTATTTATTTATACGCGATGCTGAGAATCAAACCCAGTGCTTTACACATGCTGGGCAAGTGCACTACCACTGAGCCACAGCCCTAGCCCCCCATCATTAGGCTTTTTGATGTTTTATTTATTTATTTATTTATTTATTTATTTTTATTGATTGTTCAAAACATTACAGAGCTCAAGACATATCATCTTTCATACATTCGACTCAATTGGGTTTTGAACTCCCCAAATACATAATACAGACTCACTTCTGTTACATACTCACATTTTTACATAATGGCATATTAGTGACTGTTGTATTCTGCTACCTTTCCTATCCCCTACTATCCCCCCTCCCCTCCCCTCCCCTCCCATCTTCCCTCTCTACCTCCTCTGCTGTTGTTCAATTCTCCTTTTTGATGTTTTAAATGCAAACATTGATTGTGAAGTCCTGTATCACAAAAGGACATGAAAATATTAAACAGGAAATCGGGGCAACCATTTTTTCTCATATCTTTTTATAGTTTGTCTATTTATAAAGGGCTATCTTGTGCCAAACTTTTCTCTTATCTAGACCAGAAGCCCTGTACTTTGGGTGAGCTTCAGGCCCCAAACATCAGACTCCCTTTGGTAAGAATGTGCCCCTACTGTTTGAAATTTTACATATATACATGTATGTGTGTGTATATGTATGTATATACATACACACACACACATACACACACGTGTATATATATATATATATACGTGTGTGTGTGTGTGTATAAAGATAAAAAGGAAAAAGGGGGTAGGCATGAAAAGAGGGACTCAGTGGTAGAGCACTTGCCTTACATGGACCAGAGCCATGGGTTCAACATAACAACTCCTCTGTCAGTCCCCCTCCCTCAAACACACACAAAAGAAAGAGAAAAGGAAAGGAAAAGAGAGGAAAAAAACCCTTTATCTCCATTTTTACCACTTGGGGTGAAGTTCAACTTCATGGTTTATTAGAGTAATTGGTGTGTTTTATGTTTTAATATAATTTTATACTATGAATTTCTTTTGGTAGTGGTTTGCATTGGAGCTATTTTGTTTTCTTGCTTATTTTCCCTTGAATCCCATAGCAAATACTTGTGTGATAGCCCACCAAAACATGCAGTGCCCTGTTGGTCCTCTTGAGCACTAGCCATTAGCAGGCCTCAGTCTGAAGCTGTAACGAGCTAGGTCTAGGAAGCAATGGCTGTTCCAGCATAGTTTTTCAAAAAAGGACTCTTTCTTTTTTGTTTGATACTGGGGATTAAACCCAGGGGCACTTAACCTCTGAACCACATCCCCAGCCACTTTTTTTTAATTTTTAAATTTTGAGGCAGGGTCTCTCTAAGTTGTTTAGGGCTTGCTAAATTGCTAAGTCTCGCCTCAAACTTGGGATTCTCCTGCCTCAGCCTCCTGAATCACTGGTATTACAGGCATGTGCCACTGTGCCCAGCTAAAAGAGAGGAATCTTTCTGCCTACTCTGATGTCAAATCTCCACCAAGTCCACTTGAAATAATCTTCTCTCTCTCTCTCTCTCATACACACACACACACACACACACACACACACACACACACACACCACACACACACACACACAACACACACACACAAGATCAAAGAGCTCTTAATGGCTACTTTATATTATTTTTAAATAAACCAGAACTCCGCCTGTTCTGGAGTACTTGTTCCCCAGATATGCACATAATTTGCTCCCTCATTTCCCTCAGGACTCTGCTAAAAATGCCATTTTATCAGAGAGGTCTTCTCTGACCAGCCTGTATAAAATGGAACCTAATTCTTAATATGCATTAACCTGCTGTTTAGTTTTTCTCTTTAATACTTCCACCACCAGATACACTATCTATCTATCTATCTATCTATCTATCTATCTATCTATCTATGTTATTGTAATTGTTGAACTTTTTTTCCTTTATCCATATTATATGTGTGTACCTATTTTTTTCATCTTCCACTCATAGAAAGTAAGCTTCATGAGGGCAGGGACAGGGTCTCTTTTGATCAATTCTATATTTCCTTCCCTGGTACAGTACACAATACATAGTAGACATTCAATAAATATTTGCTCAGTAAATAAAGGAATGAACTCACTTTTATTTCAGTCTCTCACAGTCAGCATTATCCTAGGCAGCCAACTTTTATGCTGGCAGGGGTCCAGCAGACAACCACCAAATGCCATAAATGAATTCCTCAGGGCATTTTGTGATTCTTGTGTGTGTAAATACTTAAACTGTCTGACTAGACGTCAGAGGGTCAAGACCCCCTCCTTGGAAATCATCCCAAGCCATTCCATTGTGGTAGGTAGAAGAGTAGTTTTAACAGGAAGAGAGATCAGGAGTTGCCTTTATTCCTGAGAGGAAGCATGGACATTCTATGCATTTTCTACATATTTTAGGATCTGTCATATTAAATCCAACAGACTTGAACTCTGTGGGAGAGTTTTCTTCCTTCTAAGGCAATCTTCTGAGTCAGCATTCTCTCTGGAAGTCCCCCTTTTACCTTTTCAGGGCTCTGCCTTCTGAATAGCTGAACAAATAGGAAAGCTCTGACCCTTTGCAAAAAAGTAGTAAAACATACCATAAGCCCAGACTTGAATCGCTCTTTTTTAATATTTATTTTTTGTTCATTTGTTTTGTGAAGGTCTGAGTAGGGAGGCAAAATAACAGGAATTCTATACAAAATTTGTAGCTTCTCTTAAACCGAGCATGAAATGATGAGATGTTGAATCATAAATAAGTTATATATCATATATACAAATAATTAATGGACAGTTCTTTTGTGTTCTGTAATCCCCACCCCATTTGTCTTTATTTGGGTTCAAATTTCAGGTGCAACTGGTTTATTTGTTAGTGCAGTAAACCTAGAGCAGAGAACTAGAGAAGTAAGACAAGGAAAAGAAGGAAGATTTCGTGGCTACAACTGTGTGCAATTAGAGTTTGACCCTGAGGAGGAGAGGGCATAGAACACAAACACCAGAGTTTTTCTCTCTGGGGCCAGGAAAGGTGGACTGTTGATACATCAACTTGTCTCAGTCAGTCATTGGTTGAAGCCTGCTCCAAAGGAGTATTCAGGAGTGTTCAGTCCCTAGAACAGACTCACAGGCTGTAGAGAATGTCCTCAGGCAGACATGTAGATACAGGCAGTTAGAGTTCAGGCAAGTATACAAAGAATAAGGCCTGAGGGATATGAGAGGGTGTCAAAGAGGGAGCTGCACTTTGTTTTCTGTTTATATTAAAACTGTAGACTTCATGAGAGCCATTGCTTTATCTTTTCTCCTTCTATCCCTTCTACTTTTAAACTATATCTTTATCTGAAGCTGACTCAGTTCTCAAATCCATCTTGTCTTGTCTCTTCTAAGGATCACCAGGACTCTATTATTACTCATAATGGCAAGTAGCAACTTCTCCTTCAGCTTGAACTTCTGCAACTTCAACATGTTGAATACCTAACATGTTTTATATTTTATACTTTGTTTAAGCTCCTTAGGGTATTATCTTACATGCTTTTGTAAGTGCCTTAGAACAACCAGCTCAGTTCTCTCTTTTGCAGGTAAGGAATCTGAGCTTTTCCCACTGTGTCTTGGCCTAATCACTAACCCTGATGGATAGCGTTTGCTCCATCTTAAACCTACCTGCCTTTGCCTCTTTTCTCATTTTCCTACAAATGTTTTGAAGGCTAATAAGTTGATTTTTAAATGATTGCAAATTACTTAATTAAGTATTTATGTTAGGCACGAGGTTTTAAATATATCTCAAATTTATATTTGTTGGAGGATATGTTTCCAACAACCTTTTCAGAGTAAGAGATTTTTTTGTTTTTGTTTTTGTTTTTTTTTTGTTTTGACAGTGGGGATTGCTGAGGATTGAACCTAGTGGCACTCTATCACTGAACTATATTTTCAGCCCCCTTTTTATTTTTAGACAGGGTCTTGTGAAGTTGCTGAGGCTGACCTCAAAGTTGCAATCCTTTTGCTTCAGCCTCCGGAATAGCTAAGATTTTAGGCTAGTGCCATCAAGCACAGCTTGATTGAGTAAGAAGTGTTTTGTTTGTTTGTTTATTTGTTTTTTAGAAAATTGTAGGCCTTTCTTTTTCTAGTGAAGTAAGCAAGCTGGGGCCAAAAGAGAGGAAGTAATCCTGACCTCGACTTAAAGTAAAACATGTGCTAATACGTGGAAATAAATGAGCTCCCCAGAGTTGTTCACTTGTTGCTATTAGACAATGTTAAGATAATACTTTTATGAATCTAAATTATAATAAACCTGGGTATAGTGTTTTTATTAATTTTTACTAATTGTTGATGGACCTTTACTTTATTTATTTATATGTGGTGCTGAGAATTAAACCCAGTGTCTTACACATGCTAGGCAAGGACTCTACCACTGAGCCACAACCCCAACCCTAGCCTTATATTGTCTTTTTTTTTTTTTTTTTTGGTATTGGGGATTGAACTCAGGGGCACTCAACCATTGAGCCATATTCTCAGCCCTATTTTGTTTTATATTTTATTTAGAGACAGAGTCTCACTTAGTTGTTTAGTGCCTCGCTATTTCGCTATTGCTGAGGCTGGCTTTGAACTTGAGATCCTCCTATCTCAGTTTCCCAAGCTGCTGAGATTACAGACATGTGCCTGGTTAATAGTGTCATTTTTAAGATAAGCAATTTTAAGCTGACATGTAAAAGGAGACTGTTTATGCCCGTGGCACTAATTTGTGGCTGTGTTGACAATGACTTCCTCTCAAAGATTCCCTGACAAGAGGGAAGTATAGAATGCTTGACCTTATGTGAAAGATCCCTGGGAAGCTCTTACTTCTTTATTTTCTGAATTAAAAAATTTTTTTTACAAATTGTGGTAAAATAAGCATAACTCAGTGAGACCCTGTCTCTAATAAAATAAAATATAGGGCTGGGGATTGTAGCTCAGTGGTCAAGTACCCCTGAGTTCAATCCCTGATGCCAAAAAAAAAAGTGCAGGTCAGGGACTGGAGCTGTGGCTCAGCGGTAGAGCACTTGCCTAGGATGTGTGATGCACTGGGTTCAATCCTTAGCACCACATAAAACTAAATAAACAGGGTCTGGAGTTATGGCTCAGTGGCAGAATGCCTACCTCGCATATGTGAGGCACTGGGTTCCATCCTCAGCATCACATAAAAATAAATAAAACAAAGTAAAGAGATTGTATCCATCTATAAATAAAAAATATTTTTAAAATAGGTAAATAAACTAAGGTGTTGATTCCATCTACAACTAATAAATAAATAAATAAATAAATAAATAAATAAATAAATAAAGGGGCTGGAGGTGTAGCTCAGTGATAGAGTGTGCTTAGCATGCATGGGGCCTTGGACTCAAACCCTAACACCAAAAACTAGGTAATTAATTGAATAATAATGAAAATGTTTACTCAGTGGCACTAAATATATTTACATTGTTGTGTACTCATTACTACTGTCCATCTCCAGAATTTTTTATTACCCCAAATTGAAATCCTATACCTGTTAAACACCAACTCCCCAACCCTTGTCAACCACCATTTTACTTACCATTTTTATTAATTTTATTACTCTCAGTACCTCATATAAATGGAACCACTTAATATTTATCTCTTCGTGTCTCTTATTTCACTTACTATAATGTTCTCATGGTTCATCCTATTGTAGCATGTCAGAAGTTCCTCCCATTGTATGTAGTGTTATCACATTTTGTTTTTCTATTCATTATCAGTGGACATTTGGGTTACTTTCATCTTTTGGCTATTATAAATAATGCTTCTATGAATGCAACAGTATATCCTTACAGGTTCTGATGACTTCAGCTTGTACATATGGAGATATTTGTATAGATATTTGTTAGAATCTTTGCTTCAATTCTTGAATGTATATCTTTGAAATTGCTGAATGAAATTGTAGCTCTATATAACTTTTTGAGGAATTGCCATATCATTTTTCTTCAGTGGCTCAAAATTTTACATTCCCATACTGGGGTTGTTGCTCAGTAATATTGTGGCTCAGGTACCTAGCACGCATGAGGCACTGGGTTTAATCCTCAGCACCACATAAAAACAAAATAAAGGTATTGTGTCCACCTACAACGAAAAAAATAAATATTTAAAAAAATTTTTTTTTACATTACTACTATCAATACTAGTAACATGGGTTCCATTTTTCTCCATATCCTAGCCAGTACTTTCTATTTCTTTTCAAAATAGCCATCCTAATACATATGCAGTAGTATTTCATTTTGGGTTTGATTTGATTGTTAGTGGTATTGAAAATCTTTGCTTTTACTATTGAGCTTGTACTTCTTATTCAAGCCCTTTGCCCATTTTTGAATTGGGTTGTTTCTTTGTTGCTAAGTTTTAGCCACAAGCCTTTGAATTTGAGGTATTTTAATGAGGATGTTTGCTATGTGATAGCTTATCTTGTTTATTTTTTAAAAGCTTCTTTCTATGTAGATAGCTACATATTATAAATCTACATGTGTATATTATTTTATATTATCTATCCAATTATAAAATAATATATTAAAATATATATTTTTTGTCCCAACAGTATATCCTTTCAGGCTCTGATGACTTCAACCTGTACATGTGGAGAATTCCTGCAGACCCAGAAGCAGGTGAGTATGTTCCTGGTATGAACCCACTGCTATGGTTGGTTCTGTTGATCTTTTATCATTACAGTGCCCTGAGAGGACATACATATGTCAACAGTTGTTAAGGCTCTTTCCCTCTTTTGGCCTCCCTATTGAAGTTAATTAAAGGGAGGCTTTCTTTGTTGACAGACAGGTGTATTTCCTGGGGTTTTGGTAACTCCAGACATGAAACAAATACTTCTACATTTATTCTAATATATTCTGAGAATTTGGATCTAAACCATCTGAGTTTTCAAATAGGATGGATCATCTTTCTTCATTTTTGGTAATAGTGTCCTCATGTGCTGAATGAGTGTTGCTGGTAGGAAAATGTCTTATTTTTCACACTGAGATGTCTCAGTACAGCCCTCTACTCTGGGCAATGCATGGTATCAGACTGAAAAGCAACATTAGAAACAGAAAAGAGGACTATGCCAATTTCATGACACAAAATATGTCTAGTGCTCAGAGTTAAGGGAAGTTTTTGACTGCCTGTTGCTGAATTAACCATATTGTTACCAAACCTCTGTCTTTCAAAACTGGTTGGGGCCCACTTTTGGCCAACTATTGAGTTGCTCTGTCCTAACTACTAAACAAGTTACAGAAGAGCTTTTCTTCTTCTAGAATATGAAAAACACGAGTGAATTTTCCCAGATGGGACAGCAGCAATCTACCTGAACAAAGGGTAGCACTAAGTATCATTCTGGATGAAGTCTCCCACCCTTATAAATCCTCAATTGATTAGCTCAAATGTAATCTTTGGGCTTAATTTTATTTTTTACCTGATCTTGAAAAGCTTTCAATTAAGTCAGTGTGCCTTTTAAAATAGAAATTGGACAAATCTCTTCTTCTTTGGTACCACACTCTGGAGATTTTTTCACATTCGTATAATGAAAGACTGAAAAAGAATTAGCAATAGGTTTTTTTCCACTCCCTGGTCATTTCTGTACTGCTTTGGTGGGGGCCACCTAGTCAGCCAGAGCTATAATAACAGAATACCATAGACAGGTATTTATTTTCAGAAATAAGAAATTTATTTTCTTGCAATTTTGGGCTACAAGTTTATGATCAAGGAGTCAACGGGTTTGATTTCTCCTGAGGCCCCTCTACTTGACTTGCAGATGGCCACCTTCTTGCAGTATCCTCATCTGTCTATAGGCACATGCATCCCTGGTGTCCCTTCCTTTTCTTAAAAGGTAGCTATCTTGTCCCCTTCTAGATATTTTTCAGTGATAGTACCTTCACGTTTATTTGGTAGTTCCTCAAAGAAATTATATTCTTCTGCTGTATTGATTTCTCTCCTCTGAATTTGTCCTACCTGAGTTAAAGATTAACTGAATACATTCAGTAGATATAATCTGACTAGACTAGAGAAAAATCTCTGGTTCATTGCTTCTAAAGTGTGCTACGTGGTATTTCAAAAAGTACACCCAGTATCACTTAAGCTGGGATCTACTTAAATTATACTTAGAGTTGGCTAGAAGCTCATTGTTTCCACACAGGCTGTGGCTGGTCGTGGTGCTTGGGTTTTTCTGTACACAAGGAGAGAACCTTATGATTATCCCTCTTGTTGGATTCACTAACTGGTAGTTGAAAGGCTTGTTTTCTCTTGTGTCTTTCTTCAACATTACATCATCAATCACAGAAAGTCTGTTCCTTTTATCGTCATCTTGCTCTGCATGTAACAGAAGCATCATTTTAAGTTATTTTCAGCAAACCTCAGCTCATATGGGGATTCAGCCTTCCTGCTACTATTCTAACAGAAACCACCCACATTCTTTTCTTATTCACAAATCTTTACACTTTCTATGCACTATACACTTTCTTGTTCTTTTTTCTTCCACTTCTGCTATTATTGTAATTAAGTACTTCTTTCCAAGTAGTATAGATATGTAGTTTTAAAATCAATATTATAATAAAGAGGTTTTTTTTTTTTTTTTTTTTTTTTTTTTTTTTTTTTGTGGTGCTGGGTATCAAACCCAGGGCCTTATGCATGCAATGCAAGCACTCTACCAACTGAGCTATATCCCCAGCCTATAAAGCTTTAAAAAAATAAAACACCACAACAATCTCTCTCTATACATAACATGCTCATAATTTTTTTGAATTTTTAACTTTGGATGTTTTCTTGGTTTTCTACTATTGAAATCATTCAGTTTTCCAAAAAAGAATCTTCAATCTCTCCTATTTAAAGGGTATTCCCTGCCCCCCCCACTTTTTTTTTTTTTTTTTTTTTGATACTGGGGATTTAACCAGGGTGCTAACCATTGAGCAACATCCCCAGCCCTTTTTTAAGATTTTGAGACAGGGTCTTGCTAAATTGTTTAGTCTTCCTAAGTTGCTAAGGCTGGTCTCGAACTTGTGGTCCTCCTGTCTCAGTCTACTGAGTCACTGGGATTTTAGGCATGCACCATCATGCCTGGCTCATGTCCCAATTTTAAAACCTTTTTAGGTCAATGTCAGTTAGTAACCCCCCTGGGCCTCTGCTTGTGTAGGGTAAGCATAATTTCCTGACCAGGTGGGCTCCAAGGAAGAACATTATAGCGGAACTGTTTTTTGTACATGTTTCAACTTATCCTGTTTTCAGCTGCCCCCCCCCCCTCATCCTATCTTCAGGGATACTTGGTACCTTTCATTTTCTTTATGTTGGTATTTCTATTTTCAAGTGTTAGCAATCATTTTATAGTTTACAAAAATATTCAGCAAGGTTCGGCAAGCCAACCAAAACAACAGAGAGCTATATGTAGCTCTTGAGTTCTAGTTTTGAATGCTTTGAGGAAGATGATCTTTCAGGAAGCTCTTAATTCAAGCTGCTCCCTCTGTGACTTAAACAATTATGGATGAGGATAAGCATGTCTGTGTATGCTCACATGTGCTTGCTGTCTCTCTCTTTATTGAATATAAGATACTAAGGCGGGCCAGTAAGGGGAATCTGGCTTGGTGTTACATACCTTAATAATATAATCAGTACTTGAATATAGAAGGCAAGCAGTCAGCATTTATTGAATGCCTGCTGTGTGCTTCACAGCGTTGGCCAGATGCTTAGAAAGTCCTGAATATGAGCCAAAGGCAAGGACATCTTTTTCTTCTCTACTCTCTTGTTCAGAAAAACTGTCCATCATTTCTTCTTTCTTTTTTCTTTCTTTTCTCCCAATATTACACAGACTCCAAAGAGATAGAATTTATTTATTACATAAACAGTTCTGATTTAGTTGGCTAAGTATTTCATACAGGGACTCCCTAGAGGGCCAAAGAGATAATTTCTAGATATAAGACCCATACCCATTGTAAAACTTGCTACCTTGGGTCCCATTTTTCAGTTGATATCAAATAATAACTCATATCTGAAAGCCCTTTTGAAAATCAGAGGAAGGAATAGAATGGAACTTTTGCTGTGGCAAAAAACAAAAACCATCAGAATGCTTTGTACCTTTGAAATAGGTAGGTTGTCTTGAGTCTCAGTTTCTTCTGTAAATTGCCCCCACACTTGCTTACATTATGTGTCTTGGAAACTTTCTAAAAACGACATGCACTCAAATGTAAGACATATTATTGCTAGGAATGGTAAGATTGGTGGATCTCCATGATTTCCAAAACATTTTCTCCCTAGTAACTTAGGTATAGAAATGATGGAGTTGACAGAGTGGGGGAGGTGGGTGTCTCTTGAAAACATTTATATTTCCCTTTACTTTTCCCTAATTCTTATTAGAAAGAATTTTAAGTTTTTCACAGATAGAGTGACTTTCCCTGAGATATGCCACTACTCTAAGATCTTACTATTTATGGAAAGAAGTCTAATATTATAAGATTTGGTAGGCCTGATTTTCAATTCCTAATCCATTCGTCTTCTAGTTGTGGACTTTGAAAAAATTGCCTAATCTTGCCCAACTTCTGCTTTTTCATCTGTAAAATAAAGATAATAACATCATCAACAGAAATAACTACTACCTTCTTAGGGTTACTATAAGAGTACTTAGTAGCTACTCAGTGATTGCTATTCCTCATTAAGAAATCTTTTTCCCTTTTTTGACACTCCTTAGAGAACAAAAACGTTGTCCTTTGGTGCCCCCGTGAATGGCTGGTTGAGTTGTTCTTACATGAAGACTGCTGTTTGACTCATCGCTAGTTTAAATGGTTCCCTTATTTGACAAATTTTTCCGTGAATGGAAGAGAGAAACATACATTTTCATTGCCAAGTCACTGTAGCCACCCCCACTGGCAGTAGGCTGAGGAAGTAGGCTGGAAACAGCTGTAAATGTGTATTCGTGGGCTGGCATATGTGTGTATACTTTGTCCCTCTTCCTTTTTCTAGACATGTATTCATTCTCAAATGAATTAGGCCTAGGCATCTGGGTTTTTTTTTTTTGTTTTTTTTTTTTTTGTCCCATGTAATTAGATAACAAGTGTTTTTGATTGGTCACAAGTAGTTGGTTGCAAACACATGTGAAGTACATATGATGAAAGAACTCAGTAGAATTGACATTTTTGTACAGCCAAGCATTGCTTCATATGGAGCTCTTTGAGCTTTCCTGACAGCACTGGCTGCCCCCATCTGACTTTTCTCATCTCTTAAGTGGTTACATGGTCCCAAGAAGCAGCCATTGCTCTGTGTTGTCAGTACTCTTGATTGTATTTCTCTTTGTGGTTTGAAACTTGAAGACACTGAAAGTTTTCTCAGGCCTTTTGGAAATGCTAAGAGATTGTTTGGGCACCTTATGTACCAAGAAGAGGAATAGTCTTTTGCTCCTCATGACAGTAAGCTTTGATTCTACCCATGGAATCAGGAATGAAATAGATTATTTCAATGACTACTTAAAAACCTAGCAAGTAGTAGCTTTAGCATTCTCCCTCAAGCTTTCTTCTAGAGAAAATGGTGAAGGATTTTCTTCGATTTGCTCACTTACTGAGTGTTTTTAGACAAGACATCATGCCAAGTTATGTGGGCCATCAATAGATAATCCTTCAAAGGATTTCCATTAAAACAATTTAAAAGTGAATTCCAAAGTCCATAAAAAATAAAATTAAAGGGGGCCAGATTTTGGGATGATTGATAAAGTTTTCATAGAATCAACATTTTAAAGGACCCTGAATAATAGATAAGGTTTCAGCTGCTTTATTTCTCTGCTCATACTGCAGTAAAAGTGCTATAAAAGAAACATCTGAAATTGGCAGCAGGAAGATAGAGACAAGAGAAACACATTTGGAAATCCACATGATAGGTAATAAAACCACAAATAAGAGGGGTTTTTTCCTACACGCTCAAATTTCATCCTTTTCATTAATTCATAGGGTATTTATTGAAAACCTGTTATGTGCCAGGCACTGTTCTAGAGATTTGGGATACAGTAAAAACAAAGGAATCCTGCCAACATGGAGTTTACTGTCTAGCTAGGGAAACAGTTAAAAATAGATAAAATAAATAATGTGTTTAAAAGTTGGATGAATGATGGAAAAAAGTAAAGCAGAGTAAGGAGTATAGTAAGTGGTGTTGGAGGGGGTCAAGGGAATTTAATTTTTGCTAGGATGTTCAGTATAGGCCTCATTGAGAATATCACATTTGAGCAGAATCATCAGAGGGAAAGAGAAAATAGTGAGCCATGTAGCAGTCTAGAGGAAGAGCATTTCAGAGACAGTCTGCATGAAAGTCCTGAATTAAGAGTGCACCTGGTCTGTTTGATAAATTATACAGAGACCAGTGTGTTGAGGCAGAGTAGAGTGTTGGCTAGGGTGAGTAATAGGAAATGGACTTCAAGGGAAGTGTGGTGCAATAAGTATCCAACCATTTATTCTAATAGTCCCCCATTTACTTGTACTGAGTACATGGGGGAACTTAAATGGGGAACCATTAGAGAATATTGACCAGAGAAGTAACATGTTCTGACCTATTTCAATAGGATCACTCTGGCAATTCTTGGGGATAGATGGTCAGAGTAGGGCTGCCAAGGACAGAAATGGGAAGAACACTAAGAGTCTCATAGGAGAGTGTTGGTGGCTTGCACCAACAAACCAGGGATTAGAGTCTAGATATATTTTGGAGTTAAAACCATCAGGATTTCCTGAAAGGTATGCAATGGGTGAGGGTCAGATAGTTTGAGATGTTTCTTTAAACATCCTGATAGAGAAGTTGAATAAATAATTTGGAGATCTTATAAGAGTAAGATCTGGACTAAAGCCAGGCTTGGTGGTACACACCTGTAATCTCAGCAACTTGGAAGGCTGATGCAGGAAAATCAAAAGTTCAAGGCTTGCCTTGGCAATTTAGCCAAGACCCTATCTCAAAAAACAACAACAACAACAAAAAATGGACAGGCTGGGCAATGTAGCTCAGTGGTAGAGCACCCCTGGGTTCAATCCCTAGTACCAAACAAACAAAATTCTAGAATGGAAATAAAAATACAAGTTTTGGAACCCTATAGGTAGTCATTTAATTAAAAGACTGGATGAGCCATACACGGTGGCACATACCTGTAATTTCAGCAGTTTGGGAGGCTGAGATGGGAGAATTGTGAGTTCAAAGTCAGCTTCAGCAATGGTAAGGTAGTTAGCATCTCAGTGAGACCCTGTCTAAAATAAAGTACAAAATATGGCTGGGGATGTGGCTCAGTGATTGAGTGCCCCCGAGTTCAATCCACACTCTCTCTCCCCTCTCCCCCCCAAAAATATGTGAATTAAAAAAAAAAAAAGACTGGATGAGTTCAAGCAAGTGAATGTAAGTAGTCAAGAGAAGGGGATCAAGGACAGAGCCCTAAAAGTGTTCCAATACTTAGAAGTTAGAAGAAGAGCAAAAAAGAAGATCAAGAAGGGGTGACCAATGAGGGTACTAGGAAATGCATGAAGAAAGCAACTATGTTGAATCTTGTATAGGTCAAGTAAAATGAGTTAGAAAACTGAATTGATGTCCATTGTATCATTTGAATAACTATTATTAACTGATTTTTCAACTCCTCCTACAAAATTGTACCATCTTTTATTTATTTGCTCACAGTTTTGCCTTATCAATATATTTTGCAGGATTTTCTTGATGCCCCAATGTAAAGCTACCAAATATGATTCTTCCATGAAATACTGAAAATATTTCCTGCATCATAATCTGTCTCTCTTATCTGAGTATATTTTTCTATACCACTCCTAACAGTTGTTCTTCATTAATTTCCACTTAGCAATCATGTCAAGTCCATCTTATTTTATGCCTGACTCTTTTCTTACTAGCTTGATATGTCAGCATCTAAATCTTCCAGGATCAAGGTTATTTGAGGCAGGAAGATTGAGAGTTCAAAGCCAGCCTCTGCAATTTAGCAAGGCCCTAAGCAACTCAGCAAGACTCTGTCTCTAAATAAAATATTACAAAGGGTTGGGATGTGCTCAGTGGTTAAGCACCCCTGGGTTCAATCCCCAGTACCCTAAAAAATAAAGTTTATTTTCCTCTTCACAATGGCCAGTGCTCTTCCTTGGAAATACAAATTTTATCTTCTGTTTTTTGTCTTCCATCAGCACTTTCCAATCATCTGATTCTCTCCCTCGCTACTGCTTCATACTTTCCCTTCCATGATCTCAGGGAAGTTTTTTTTTTTTTCTCAATGGTTTTTCCTTCCCATTGTCACAAAGGTGTTTGTCTTAGACATCTATTAAATAATGGGTTACTAGGAAAGGGGAAAAAAAAATCCAAAGATTCTGATAAGAAAATCAATGATGCTATTTTATCTAGGTCACATTTGGAATTGATTTCAGTACAAAATACTTAATTGTCTTCTTCTATAATTCAAGTGCCATTGAGGATCACTTCCCAATATGATTGATATGTTGCTATTAAACCAAGACCTCAAAAAATCTTGACCACATTGCTTTTAGCTTTTAAATTGAAAGTATAATCTTTCTTGGAGGACTTTGTGAAATCTATGGCATTGATAAGAAAGAGATTACTGACATTGTCTAAAAATGGAAGTGCTGTTCTGAGAGAATAAACCTCTGGCTGAATGTGGTGAAAAAAGAATAAATAGAGAAGAAGAGAGAGATCAGGACCTTCATGCTTACCCCATCTTCTCGTGAGATGCTTGGTCATAGATTTTGTGTGTGTGTGTGTGTGTGTGTGTGTGTGTGTTTTACGGGGGATTGAACCCAGAGCACTCTACTAATGTTCTACATCCCCAGCCCTTTTTTATGTTTTGAGAACAGGGTCTTACTAAGTTGTCCAGGATGCCCTAAATCTTCTTCCTCAACCTCCTGAGTCACTGGGGTTACAGGTGTGTACCACTGTGCCCAGTAACCAAAACATTTTAGAAAGGCCTTTTGTTTGGATTCTGAGCAAGGAGTTGTTTGTATCCTGGGGTCCCCTAAGGTAGCAAGTGAATTCCTCAAGCTAGAATTCTATGAGATGGCCTGCTCTCATTTTCTTCTTTGGGGTCTTGAAATAGAATAGATAAGGTGACTTATAGCCTTCCCCGCCTCTCTAGCATACCTTCCAAACCATAGAAAGATAACTACATGAGAACTCCACCTTTGACTTTTGAATAAAACCAAAAGTACCAGCATGTTTTACTAAACTAGCCAGAGTAGATGGCCCTAAAAAATGACTATTATACAGAACTACATAAACAAATGACAACTGAAGAATAAGTGAGGTCCTTTTTTCCTGGATATGTGATATTTTATTCATTGGTGCTCATTATTAGTAATTAGATTATGGCTCAACAACCATGAACTGAGGTTAAATCCTTACCTGGATCTTCAGAGATGACCTTGAAAGAAATTTACGTAGATTGTAACAGTTTTTATGGGGGAAAAAAAATCTTAACACCTTCCAATTTGACCCTGCTGCTTATCAGAGGGTCTAGCAGTAAGAACCTCAGCTTCTTACTCATATTGGCATCTTGACTTTAGCCATTTCAAATTAAAACAGAAACTCTGGTGATCATTGTATCTAAGCTCAATTCAATCATTTGAAACACAAGTACCAAGAAAGATACTATAGAGAACCTCTCAAGCCTATTCACTACTATGATTCTTTGTATAGAGCCTTGGTTACCTGAAACAAATGGCAGCAATAATGCTTTTTGAACCTATTTTATAGAGCCATCAATTCCTTTGCTCTGTTGACTTCATCCTCTTTTAGATTTCTTAGTACCAGTGGTACCAGTTTATGTGGAAAGGAAGAGAAAAAACAGTATTAAAATTACTCCTTAAGCCAGACACAGAGGTGTACAGCTGTAGTCATAGCTATGTGGAAGGATGAGGCAGGAAAAGCACTTGAGCCCATGAGTTTAATACCAGCCTGGGCAAGACCATGAGATCCCATTTCAAGGGGAAAAAAAAAATTGCTGCCAAGAAGAAAAATGAGATGAGGTCACAGTACATAAAATAGTTTTTCCATGATCTAAATTTTTAGGCGTTGATACCCTTTAATTATTCTTTAGATTTGGAAGTTAGTATGATTGTATTCCAAGTAACCTCTAACAGAAAGATCATTTTTGTCAGTCATGAGACCTTCTATACATCTTTCTTTGGTGTTACTTATTCTAAAATTGCACTCTGCATTTAACAAGTATTTACTGTGGCCTGTTCTACTTTAGGGCTTGTACCCAAGGTTCTAGATATGCAGGAGTAAATAAGACAGATCCAGCTATACTTGTATGGAGTTTTTAGTATTGACATCCTGATGAAATGTCCTGTGGTGATACTCTATAGCTCAGAATACCATTGAATAGAATCTGAATCCCTCTGCCTTTATTTAGGATTTCAAATTAAAACCAATCTATTTAATAACTGCCAGAAGATTTAAAAATTATTATAAGCCTCTAAATCCAGTTCTATTCAAACCCTGTACTTCCTAAAGGCAGTTGCTATGGAAAGGAAAATGTATTAGACATTGTAGCTAAAACAGAATGTGGTTTAAATCCTGCTAGTTGTATGACTTGGGATAAATTCTTTCAGTTACTTAAATTCCCCCCCCCCTTTTTTTTTAATAAGGCAGTAGGATTAAACGAGATTGGTATTAGGTTTAACCTAAAGTTTATTTGCTATTGCCATCCAGTGTTGCAGTAGAGGCAGGAATAGGATATCAAAAATGCAGAATACAGAGAATTCTAAGCAGGAATGATCCCTGTCAGATCAGCCTTACCTAGGAAAGGTAAGGGAATTTAAGTAACTGAAAGAATTTATTCCAAGGAGTTCCTTGGGATGCTGAGATCCCTAGACAAATGTTTTTAATTCCCATGGATCTCTCTTTTCTAATTCTCTCAAGTGTATTTTTATTTTGATAGGCCCCAGTCACCTTCCTTCCTCCCAACCACATCCAAGAAACTCTAGAAACCTTCAAATTAGGGGATCCCACCATAGCAGCCTTCCTCAGTGCCAAACCTTTCTTGATCCTTTTTCTCTGTTAAAAACCCTCCAGTTCTGGGCTGGGGTTGTAGCTCAGTGGTAGAGTGCTTGCCTCGAACGTGTAAGTCCCTGAGTTCGATCCTCAGTACCACATAAAAATAAACATATAAAAATAAAGATGTTGTATCCATCTACAATTTAAAAAACAAACCCTCCAGTTCTGTGTCCTAGTCAGTCTTTTTTTTTTTTTGAATTTTAATATTTATTTTTTAGTTTTCGGTGGACACAACATCTTTGTATGTGGTGCTGAGGATCGAACCTGGGCCGCACGCATGCCAGGCGAGCGTGCTACCGCTTGAGCCACATCCCCAGCCCCACTAGTCAGTCTTTTTTTCCCTCTTTGTAGTTTATTAGCAAACCTGATGAAGTTGGGCTTAGACATGAATAACTTTAAATATATTTTCTGTCCTGGATAATTCAAATATTAATGTAGCCAAATATAGGAAAACATTTAGTCAAAGGACAATTTGTCACTCATCAAATTGAGTAAGCACCTAAAAGTGGCTAAGTTGGCACCACCAAGAAGCAAATCAGTACAGTCTGAATTTTGCTGTCAAATTTTTATTTATTTATTTATTTTTAAAGATATGTCTATTGCGCCAGACATGGTGGCACATACCTGTAATCCCAGCAGCTCAGAAGGCTGAGGCAGGAGAATCATGAGTTCAAAGCCAGCCTCAGCAAAAGTGAGGCACTAAGCGCCCTGTCTCTAAATAAAATACAAACTAGGGCTGGGGATTTGGCTCAGTGGTTGAGTGCCCCTGAGTCCATTCCCCAGTTCCAAAAAAAAGATAGATCTATTGCAATAAAAGGGGATCTCTTTCCTGAGGCAAAATAGAAGTCTTATTGGCAAGCCTAAAGCAAAAGACACCTCTGCAACCACATTATGTCAGGGAAAGAGACATTGTTTTACTCATTTTTCCTTAAGACATGGAAACATCAAGAACTCTCTGGAATTAATGTTTGAACAAAGTAGAGCTGGGAGTAGGATGGAGCAGACACTGTGCCTAATAATACTTTGTACCCTTGTGGTGCCATACTCTGGTAGGGGCTAATAAGGTAGTCATTGATTAAGTGAACTCTCATTTGTATGTGTCTGGATGCATCACATTTTATACCTTGGCCAGGGATGTAGTTGCCCTCCTGTGTGTGCTGTGCTATTGATGATTGTGCAGAAGCAACTTTTCAGAATTTGGGTGTTTGTGTTCTATAAATGTGATAGCACTACCAGTGGAGTCGGAACTCTGAATTATCCCAGGTTCATAATGATGATATCTTTAACCTACTGTAAGTTTCTGGCCTCTGGTATTTTTGTAATTCACTTAAGAGGAAAGCTTTTAAGATCATCCTTAAAATATAGCTTTCTATCTGTGGCCTATTTAATTTAATCCATACATGATGGGAGTTTTGTTTTGTTTTGCTTTTTGTTTTTCGTTTGTTTTTTTCAGTACTAGGGATTGAACCAACGGCCTCACTCACACTAGGCAAGTGCTCTACCACTGAGCTACATCCCCAAACCTTTTTGATTTTGAGATAGGGTTTAATAAATTTCCCAGGCTGGTCTCACACTTGTTATCCTCCTGCCTCAGCCTCCTGAGAAGCTAGAATTAAAGGACTGTACCACAATGCCTGGCTCATACACAGTATTTTTAAGACCCACTTTCTAGTTCACTTCTTAATACTTGGACCTTGCATATTATGGAAGTGATCTAAATCTCCTTTATCTTCAGCTCTCCCTGCTATTAGGGAGATAGGGATGCTCTCCATTATTTTCCCATGGGCTGTTTTTTTTATTTTCATTTTTCCTGTCTTCACCATATATTGAGGGCAAATTAATCTAAGATGCCATTTGTACATTAAGTCCTGCCTGTTCCTGCCTCAGCAGCCTAAATATTCACAAGCAGTGCAGTTCTCATTTTGTTCAATTGGCCTTTTCTAAGGTAATACTTTATTCCAACTTGGGGATCAAAAACTTGAGGAACATTTTAACTGGCTTTGGTTTTATTGACAATGGAATTGCAGTGGGTGGGCGTGGGCAATGCTTACAAGCTAAATAAAGGCTCTTGGTAAGAGCACATATGCTGAGGGTGCTTTAGCCCTCTTTCCATAGCAACTTTATCTGTAAGTTTAAGCATCTTCCTGGTGGCATAGTTAACAACAACAATAAAAGTCTCTGCTCCTGTACAGAACTGTTTGTCAGGCATTACCGGAACATATTTACTTTGATCCATCTCATTGTTTGTTTTTGTTTTCTTCTGTCTTTCCAGGTGGCATTGGCAGGGTGGTCAATGGAGCCTTCATGGTGCTGAAAGGGCATCGTTCTATCGTTAACCAGGTCCGATTTAATCCCCACACCTACATGATCTGCTCTTCTGGTGTAGAAAAGATTATCAAGGTGAGATTCTTCCCCTTCTGTCCTTTTGAAGAAATTAAAGATCTATAAAAATTCTCAATTTGACATATTATAAAATATTGGAAAATTTATATTAAAAATCCTCCTTTCAGTACTAAACAATGCACAAGTAATCTGGGCTGTTTCATTCCTGGCATGAAAACTTTTGGATATTAGAGAGACCAACAATATCCTAAGAATGTGATCACTAGGACTGATTATTTGTGAAATCCTTGTGAGAGAGAGAGAGAGAGAGAGAGAGAGTGTGTGTGTGTGTGTGTGTATGTGTGTGTGTGTGTGTGTGTTGATGGAGAATTGGGTGTGAGTGTTTTGAATATTCAGGCAACTTAAATCTATAAAGCCAGACTTTAAAAAGTTGTTTAGAATGTTATGTAACTTTTCAATATTCAGCTTTATTGTAGGAAAATGAAATAGTTTTACTTTTGTTTTGTTGTTTTTCAGATGACAGCTACCTAAAATAAAATGCTAGAAGTTTGAGATTAGCTTTAAATAAATGCAACTCCTCCTTTAAAAAAAACTCCTCCATTCAGAACTATTTGTAATATGTGTATTAAGAAATCAATATAGGGCCAGGTGCGGTGGCACACACCTGTAATGCTAGCAGCTTGGGAGGCTAAGACAAGAGAATCATGAACTCAAAGCCAGCCTTAGCAATGACAAGGCACTAAGCAAGTCAGTGAGACCCTGTCTCTAAATAAAATATAAAATAGGGCTGGGGATGTGGCTCAGTGGTCAAGTGTCCCTGAGTTCAATCCCCAGTACAAAAAAAAAAAAAAAAGAGAAAGAAACCAATATAGTTTATATGCATCTCTTTTTTATTAGAAATATCTGTGCCTATGCATGTATATAATTCCAAAAAAAAGTGTAAGATGGCTTTTCTATCTCATTTTGGTGAAAGACCACAGACTAGTGAGAAGAACTACATATGTATGTGAATAAATTTCTACATTTTACATATATATGGACTTACATTGTAGATATATGCATATAGATATGTTCCCTAGATATCTCTTTGCATGTATATAAGCTAACTGTTTTTCAAACATGGCTGTTTTTAGGAGGAGGCCATACAGTTCTCAGCCTGGCATTAATGACCTCATAAACATCTCTAGACTTCCCAGAGCTGCTGATCCAAAGATCCCTAGCTTCCTGTGGCTTGGATGACTCAAGAACCGTTTTTAAAACTAGTCACTAGGCTTTGAAGCAAATGGTGTCTTTTAGACACTACCTTGTATGCTGTTAGCATTTCCAGTGGCCTTTGAATATTTTCTTTTGGAGGACAGGGACTAAGGATTGATCCTAGGCGTGCTCTGCCAGCAAGTTCTATCCCCAGCCCTTTTTTATTTTTTGAAACAGGGTCTACCTAAGTTGCCAAGGCTGGTCTCAAACTTGGGATTTTTCCTACCTCAGCCTTCCTTTGATTTTGAGTTCTGCTTCTCCAACCTTACCTGGGTGGTTAGGAGAGCCACTATCCCTGAAGTGATTGTCAGAACCAAGATAAGTTGTCTCTGGATACAGCAAAAAAAATGTGGTTGTGATTGAGGCTACTTGTTTGTAAATACTAAACACATCAATTGCACATCAGCTGAATGAATATTTTTAATCTCCACAACAGAGGAACCCAGCCTGGCCTATGTCCACAAAAGGATAGCCCACTTCCCATCACTCACATTCCAGTTGCTAGTGACCCTTTTTCCACATCTGAGGAAATGAGAGTTCAGGAAAAATGAGAAATTTTTGAGAATCCTATAAAGTAACTTGAGTTAAAATAGGATAAATAATACTCCTCCCAAAATTTAAAGTTTTTAAATTTTTTTCTTAAAGTGATTTTGAAATGTGAGAAAGGTTTCAGAGAAAAAGTAAAAACTGGTTTGTGGTGATTTAGTAAATTTCCAACTATCTGGAATTAAATCAAGTTATACTTGATGGCAAGAGACAGCTATCAGAAATATTATATTGGTGTGTGGGTCAATATTTTTATTAGCTCTTAGTCCAACCTTCTCTACATAGGCTTTGTTAGTCCTGGGAATTAGGGCTGACTTTATTGGCTGCAATTGTTTCCCCAGAGAGATAGAGTGAGTCTTTTAGGTCATTTCTCCCAATTTTTTCTTTTTACAGGTGATGAAATTTAAATTATGAATTTAACTGTCTGAGGTCACACAGATAATTAGTTATAAAGCTATGATAGAGCCCTGTCCTTTGTTCCACCACATTCTCCATGCTGGGAGAAGGCAGCAGACAGCCTGATTTGATCATCTCAATATTCCTTCATTTGGGCTGTCATTGAAATGGCCCTGCCCCTTACATTGCTTTCTCCTCTCCTTTAGCCTATGACTAATCGGTTGGCTCTATAATGTCCTCTCTAGGCCTGTTGAAGTCAATTCTTTCTTTCAGAGAGCTCTGTGCTTGGGCATCTCCTTTAGAAGAGAATTCCTGTTTGGCCGCGTACTCTGGGATGCTTCTATGCTAAGTCTCCCCAGTTATTGTTTAGTCAATTGAAGTCCTTACCCTAAAGGTCATAGGTTGGAGACTAGCCAGGTTCTCAAGAAAGAGAAGAAAATGTTTTCTCTGTGAGGTTATCCAGACTGAGCTATGGAGCTCACTGCTTCCAGGTTCCCATAGGAACCAGGAGTTGTTTAGCCATTTGAAACCTTAAGTATGCACAGATGACCACAGTGAGACTGAAAGCTGAAAGCTCTGGAGTGCTCAGCTTTGCTCTCTCACAAGTATCTTCCCCATTCACCATCTGGTTGGGAATGGTGTGATGGAGGGGAGGTGAGAAGGAGGAGGATGAGACACCTAGTACAGCGCTGCAGCTACTGCCTTTGCTGATGCCTACATCACCCTGAAAAGTGCCAGTGAGTCTCAGCACTTGGATCAGTCTCCCTCTGTAAAGTGAGGACTTGAGACACCCAGGAGTGCCTTGGGAATGACCTGTGCATGACAATTTCTATTTTAATAAATTTTCTATTTTAATAAATAGAAATTTCGTAAATAGACCCACTTCTGAGAGAGTCAAAAGGCTCAAAGAGTTCTCACGTACCGTGTTCTAGTCCAGCCTGAGACTTGCTTTTCTCTTTCCACTCTACCTTTTCCTTGCCCTTATCCTTTGCTGCTACCTTTTTTTTTAATACATTTATTTTATTTTTATGTGGTGCAGAGAATCGAACCCAGGGCCTCACATGTGCTAAGCAAGCGCTGTACCGCTGAACCTCAATTCCAGCCCCTGCTGCTACCTTTTTAGCCTAGAGAAGAATCTCTCTCATCAGGGCCCGTATGTTCTCACCCATAATAGGCCTTCTGCCACTGAATGCCCACACAAGCCTAATGAGGAGGTTCATTTTATGGTTAAACATGTGAAGGAATGAGGCAAATCCTGGCTTTCTTCCCACCGCCCTCAAAGCTCAATATTCATTATTCATCCCATGTTTGTGATGTACCTACAGTGTGCCATTTGTGCTAGGCCTTGTGGGGAACGTAAAATGGTAACACAGATCTCCCTAGGAATTGATGACCCAGTAGAAAAGTCAAAAAAGACAATGGGAAATGCAGTGTGTGCACAGGACAATATAAACAAAGTTTTGTGAGAGAAAGAAGAGATTTTTCTCATCTGGGGTAATTTCAGTATAGGTTAATATTTGAGCTAATTTTGAAGAATAAATTAAAGACCTCAAAAGGAAAGAGAAGCAATATGGGAAGAACATTCCAAGAAAGGGCTTGTATATTTATTTATTTATTTATTTTCCAACAAATATTTATCAACTACTATGCATTGTGCTTATGAATAAATTATTGCATTTGGCCAAAGTAAAGAGGACCAGAAGAAGGTGGGTCTAGGAGATAAGGCCATGAAGGCAGACTGTGGACAGGCCCAGACAGTGTTGGAAGCCACATTGAATGTGATAAGCCCTTGAATAACAATTTAGGACCTTATCTTTACATTTCCTTGGTTGTAGACAAATTCTAAATTCAGTGTAACCACTCAAGGAGAACAAAGGGCTTTAAGTTGCTTCTTCCATGTCGTGGTCACTCAGTAGCTCACTTGCCACTTAATTGATCATTTGGATGATATGTGAATAAGAATTGAGCTTCATCCTTTTTCCTCAGCAGCTCTTGAAAAAAACTCTTCACAAGGCTTAGAGAACTAGTTGTCATTCTTCTTCCTTTTCTCAGAGTGTTGCCCCACAAAGAGGCATACCTAGCCCCCTAGCCACATTTAATAGACAACAGGAAGTTGTTTTTTTCTTTGCCTTATTTCTAAGTTATTGACTTTCAGGATAAAGAAATGAACAATTTCACAAATGATTGAAATTGATGTTTTAAGGATGAAGACCAAGATCATAGGGACAGTCAATATTTTTGATGTACAAAACTCTCTCTGGGGGTGGGTCTAAATCTTTGTGGTTGCGGTATTCAGTCACCAAATGAAAGAAGAAGCATGTCTGTTGGTGCTTGAGTATAGATTATGCATTTCATCATTCTTATTTCTACAGATGAGAAATAGAGGCTTTCAAGACTGAAGTCATTTGCTCAGGGTCATGAGAAGTGGTGGGGCTAAGGTTCCTGCTCATCCTGTAGCTCCGTAACTTCCTTGTTGAAGTCTGGCTGTTTTGTTTTACTCTGGATCAGGATTAGATGAAAATCCATCTGATTCCCTGGTTAGGTGAGGGATCTGAGCCTTCCTCAGGATCACCAGCTGGCTCTTACCTCTTGATCCTGTTTTGTTCCATTACCACAGTCTTCAGGAATGGACTGTCTGCCTCCGTTGAATACATTCCAGGGCCCAAACAAAAGCCAATTTTCAGTGTTGTGATTTTCATTCCTGAAGTGAAAACATTGGGATGGGAGACTGGGTAGATTGGAACCTTAAAAAGGTTTGCAAAGTAGTTAGGCCAACATCTCACCATTATTATTTTGCACTACTGGTAACAAATTCAGAGTTTCTTTGAAAGACAAATAGATTTCTCTTCATATTAGGGAACATGGTTGATAACATTTTACCTTTTTTTTTTTTTTTAATTGGGGTTTGAACCCAGGAGTGCTTAACCCACTGAACCACATCCCCAACCCTTTTTTATTTATTTAAATTTATTTATTTATTTGTTTGTTTGTTTGTTTGTTTGTTTATTTATTAGTACTGGAGATTGAACTTCAGGGGGCACTCGACCACTGAACCACATCCTCGGCCCTATTTTGTACTTTATTTAGAAGCAAGGTCTCACTGAGTTGCTTAGGGCCTTTTTGCTGAGGCTTGCTTTAAACTCACGATCCTCCTGCTTCAGCCTCCCAAGTTGTTGGGATTACAGGTGTGTACCATCCTGCCTGGCACCCTTTTGATTTTTTTATTTCGAGACAGGGTCTCACTAAGTTGCTTCAGGCTTCAATAAATTGCTGAGGCTGGCATTGAACTTGCGATCTTCCTGCCTTAGCCTTCGAGTCACAGGGATATCAGGCATGTACAAATGGCTCATTTTGCCATTTGTAAATTGTGGAGATGAGAGACTTAGCTCAAAATTAATAATAAGATTCACCTTGGGAGGCTGAGGAAGGAGGATGGCAAGTTCAAAGCCAGCCTCAGCAAAAATGAGGCACTAAGCAACTCAGTGAGACCCTGCCTCTGAATAAAATACAAAATAGCACTGGGGATGTGGCTCAGTGGTTGAGTGTCCCTGAGTTCAGTCCCTGGTACCAAAAAACAAAAAAATAAGACCCAAAAAACATCCTAAGAAGTTGACCTTTTGGACCCCTCTGCTTCCTTTCTAAGCCACTAAACTTTTAGTCCCTTAAGTACTTTTCTACAGAGATAGTCATCTATAGCTTGAGCCTTATGCTAGATGTCATGTCTAAATGTTTCCCAAGAGTGGGTCTTTCAGAGTCAATCTTGTAGTTATTCTTCAGGAGATTCTTGGGCACTCACGTTTAAGAATAAGTGCCTTAAAACTCCTGGTGAGATTATGAATCCAGAGAGGGGAAGATACCTGGGAAGAGGAATTGTGGACAGTGAATAAAAATAAATCTGATTTGGAAATTGGTGGGGAGAAGCTATTCTAGAAGTTTTCTTCCGTGTCCTTTGAAATGAGAATACTCCAAAGAAACACCAGCTCCCAGGAATTGCCAAGTAAAGCACAACAGGAATTAGCCCCATAAAGTTCCCACAAGAAGGTGAATTTGTCTTCTGATAGCTTTAGGGCAAGAAAACTTTTGTCTTGATAGCAGATGGGGAATGAGAGACCACTGTTCTCTGGGTTGGATGCCATCTAAAGATAGACACCAGCCTGTCAGGCAAGAAAATCGCCTGGAATTTCATTGAGTTGCCATGGCTACATGCTGATGTAACTGAGCTTCTCTGTGCTGTTTTGTGGACTAGTCTGGGAGTCAGGTGGAGCTAATCCTTCTCTTTTGCAGTGACAGCTTAATTACCTTGAACTTGATTTTTGCATAATTTATCCAGGATGTAAAGTTGGGCCTTTGAATCAGACAGCCCTGAGTTGGAATCCTAGTTCTGCCATCTTTTAACAATGAGCCCATGTCCCTGACAGCAGAGTGGGAAGTGTTAAGGGATAGGGCTGCAGTAACCTCTATTCTTGCAGTTAATAGAATAACTGGGGAGAAAGCCAGTAGCTCCCTGGTTAAGAGAACCCAGTTTCCTGGGTAACTGATGCCTGCATGTCCGAGAAGGAGCTATGGTGTTGGAGTTGGCTATTCTTATCAATCACCAGTAAGCAATTCCCATTAGCTAAAAAATAGAAATGTTCAAGACTGGGCATGGTGTCACACACTTATAGTCCCAGCTACTAGGGAGGCTGATGTGGGAGAATTGTGAGTTTGAGGCCAATCTGAGCCAACATAATGAGACCCTCATCTCAATAAAATGTAAATGTTGCTGGTGAGAAGTGGAATTGTAGGCTGAAATAGTAACTGTCACAGAATTTCTGACTGCTGGTTTTATTTTCACTTTAGAAAAGTGGTCTCTCTGTACTCGGCTTCAACCTGCTGAAAGTTTTTAACACTTTGGCCAATCTTTAAGATATCTTGTTTTTCATCTATGTAGATCTGGAGCCCATACAAGCAGCCAGGATGCACCGGAGACCTGGATGGCCGAATTGAGGACGATTCCCGCTGCCTCTACACCCACGAAGAGTACATTAGCCTTGTGCTGAACAGCGGAAGTGGCCTGTCGCATGACTATGCCAACCAGTCGGTCCAAGAAGACCCCCGGATGATGGCTTTCTTTGACTCTCTGGTACGCCGAGAGATTGAGGGCTGGAGCTCTGATTCAGACAGTGACCTCAGTGAAAGTACCATCCTTCAGCTACATGCAGGGGTCAGCGAGCGCTCAGGCTATACTGACTCTGAGTCTTCAGCCTCACTGCCCCACTCTCCACCTCCCACAATAGATGAGTCTGCTGACAATGCCTTCCATCTGGGTCCCCTGCGAGTCACCACTACAAATGCAGTGACATCAACCCCACCAACACCCACGTGTGAGGATGCAGCCTCTCGCCAACAGCGCCTGTCTGCTCTGCGTCGCTACCAGGACAAGCGCCTCCTGGCCCTGTCCAATGAGTCTGATTCTGAAGAGAATGCCTGTGAGGTTGAACTAGACACAGACCTCTTCCCCCGACCACGATCACCTAGCCCTGAAGAGGAATCCAGCAGTTCCAGCAGTTCCAGCAGCTCAGAGGATGAGGAGGAGCTGAATGAACGCCGAGCCTCCACCCGACAGCGAAATGCCATGCGGAGGCGACAGAAAATACCCAGAGAAGAGAGGCCCAGTGCCCCAGCCAAGCCCACCAACACCTACATTGGAGAAGACAACTATGATTACCCCCAGATTAAAGTGGATGACCTTTCCTCTTCCCCTACCTCCTCCCCTGAGCGGAGCACTTCCACTCTGGAGATTCAGCCAAGCCGGGCATCACCAACTTCTGACATAGAATCAGTTGAGCGAAAAATTTATAAAGCTTACAAATGGCTGCGCTACTCCTATATCTCCTACTCAAATAACAAAGATGGAGAGACTTCCCTGGTGACAGGAGAGGCAGATGAAGGGAGAGCAGGAACCAGCCACAAAGACAGCCCAGCACCTTCTTCCAGTAAGGAAATCTGCCTAAACACAACCATGGTCCCGAGGAACCAGGACCTGCCACCTGAAGGCTGCAGTAAGGATGCTTTTAAAGAAGGGACTTCCACTAGAAATCCCAGCAGTGTCCCAGGCTATGAGCACAGCAGCCAACCTTGGACCGAGGCACCAGAGGGTACCTCTCAGGACGGTAACAATGGTGGCTCTGTAGAACACTCATTTGAAACCAAGAAGCTCAATGGAAAGGCCCTGAGCAGCCGGGCTGAGGAACCACCCTCTCCTCCTATGCCCAAGACATCGGGCTCCATTCTCAACAGCGGGTCTGGAAACTGTCCGAGGACCCAGTCTGATGACAGTGAAGAAAGGAGCCTTGAAACCATCTGTGCCAATCACAACAATGGACGCTTGCACCCCCGACCCCCTCACCCCCACAACAATGGGCAGAACTTTGGGGAGCTAGAGGTGGTGGCCTACTCTTCCCCAGGACATTCAGACACTGACCATGATAACTCATCCCTGACAGGGACACTCCTACACAAAGATTGTTGTGGGTCTGAAATAACCTGTGAGACTCCTAATGCTGGAACAAGAGAGGAGCCCACTGACACCACAGACAGCAGCAGGGCTGTTCATGGCCACAGTGGCTTCAAAAGGCACCGAGTCGAATTGGAAGACACAGATTCAGAGAATTGCTCCTCAGAGAAGAAATTTAAAACATGATAAATACAAAGGGAAAAAAAGCTACAAAAAGTAGCCTTACAAAAAAAAAATTCTTGTTTAGTGAACACAGAGGAAAGGGAAAAAAGTATTAAAGGCACATAAAACCAGGGCCTGAAATTTCGTTTCTGCTGCTGCTCCCTTCTATTCAACATTCAACAATGGGTCTGAATGTCTAACTGGCCATAGGCTTGTGCTGTGTAAAGAAAAGGGGGAAAATCCAAGTTATTCCTTTTCTAGTGAGATGTGAGCATAGTGTACCTGTGCAAGGTTCTGTGAAAGTGAATCCTTGTTGGGATGTTTGATTTTGTGTGAGTGTGTGTACTGGCGTGTGTGAGCTCATTGTCTCATGAGACCTTTCTTTTAGTTGTCGGGGTCTATAGTTTTTGCCATCTCACCCTGTTCACGTGTCATAGGTGTTCTGGTCTCAACGAGGAGCACCTGTTCAATCAGATTGTGCTGCCAGTGAGTTGTAGACTTGAGCTGAGAGCATGGAGAGGAGAGTAAAACAGGCCTGCAGCCCATGGGCTGTGCTGGAAAGGAAAGCATGGTTCCTTTCTTAAAAAGAAATATTCCATGTTTTCTCTAAGTAACACTTCTTCATTGAGCATTTAATGTGGACATACTAAAAGTGGAACATTTTTAATGCTAATGGAGGTTAGCACTTATGATCTGATTCAAGAGCCTATAGATCCCTGATAAATTTCTCTGTTTGCAAATCGAGTGATGCTGCAATATGTACTGTATGGAGGCCATAAAATATGACTAGTTGTGGATAATACATTAACCAGTTAGGTGCTAGTTCCTAAAAGGCACTCAAAAGGCCAGCAGGTGCTTCCTTGGCTCCATGTGATGGAGTTTAGACATACTGAAGGGAGGAGAAGAGACAGCTCTCAAGAGCTTTGTGCTCAAACTACTAAGGTGGATGTTAGAGGTGTGTAAATGAACCAGTGTAGTGAAGAGCAGAATGTGCTACTATGTTCTTTTAATTCAACCCAAAACTATTCATCAGAATTGGTGGGACTGGCATTTATTTTCCCCCAGGCTTGCCCTTGACAAAGACTATGACGTTCTGACTGAACGTCACAGTGCAGCAGGCATCTCAAGCTGACAGATTCAGCAGGACCATCGGGAGGCAGAGGGTATGTGCAGAGGAGTCACTGGTTTGACAACTGGCTTCTGGAAGAGACTGAATTCCATGGAGGCAGATAATGGTTGAGAGAGGAAAAGTCCAAGAGATTTTCAGCCTTGTGGTGTTACCGTCACTCAGTTATCAAGGTAGGCTGTGTGAGACAGGAAGACCTAGGAATGACCAAATGTCTTGTTAGCATATGTGTCACATGTGGAGGGTAGAATGCTGGCAAGAAATGAGGGAGAGAGAAGAGTTTAACTTTCTTGAGCACTAAGGTGCTAGATACCTAGGAGCCAGCTGGGATTATCATAAGGACCTAACTGGAGACTACTGTGGCCTCACTGACCCAGCATTCCTCTTAGACGAGGACCTGTCCTGATGGAACTAGGACCAAGGGGAGGCCACCTGAAGACTTGGATGAAATCAGGCTCTTGGGGAGATGGTTCTTCAGAAAAGGAAAGTGGTTGGCAAGTCGAGAGGAGATGACATGTCACTAAACTTCGCGGAAGGTCGGACGTGCCTAATATATGTGTGATGTGACTGGGGTCCACACTAGCACTGTTTTAGGCGAGGGAGGTGGAGCAGGAGCAGAGTGAGGATGCATCCAATTCAACGACTGGACTCTTACTGGGGGAGCAGGACAGCGATTCTGTAACCAACATTAGAATTACTTTGGATTTGTAATCAAAATGGTTCTATGATTTGTCTTTGACTATTCACAGATAATTGTAAATTCTGGTTTTATAAGCCCAAGTCATTTTACATTTGCTTTTCCAAAATGTATTAAATTGAAAATTTTTAATCCTTTATATACAAAAAAAGATATAACCACTCACTGTGTGTTTCTCTTCCCCTTCTTAGTACACCCAACCCTTATGTTTTGTTTGATTTTAATCTACTCACCAGGTAGCCTCTTCTGGCTTCTGTAAAGACAATCCACATATCCTCCTGGAGAAAAAGAAGTTAAATTCCCTTGGGAACTTGCTATTGGTAGTTATAGTTGCCAAAAGCAGAGCTTGGTCTTTCTTATTAAAAGCCTTTATTTCACTTGATTACTCAGAAGAGAAGTCAAAATTCATTTTGATTAATGTTAGAAGCCAAGAAAAATCATTGTTAGAAGGATGACTTCCATCCTTGGGAAAGACATCCCAGCATTACAGATTCAGCTGAGACATACAGGCCCCATGACATAGCCACTGGAGCAGGCTGAGAAATGTATGTCTGTGGCCACTCCATCCTCACTTCCAGGGATCTTGTATGTGTGGCTGTGGTCCTAGAAATCAAGAAAGGAACTACTTCTCAGTTCTCTTTGCTTAAACTGTTATAGAATTGAGGCCCCAAATTTAGAGGTGCATTTAATCCCCAAATTCTTCCACAATGGTATTTTTACTAGCAGAGCAGATAGCACTGATAAGATTAAGAACTATTTGAAAGTACCTCTTGGGTTTTTTCCTGCATCTTGTACATAAAGTTTTAAGTAGCAGGTCTAAATATGTAAAACTGTGTCTCTCCACTGTTTCCCATCTGGTTTTGTAAATGATTCTTGAGGACAGTAGGTAAATGGTTAAATGAGTTGTTGGCTTGGGGCAAATGAAGTTTGCAACTGTGCTTGACTTAGCTGAGAGTCTCCTGTTGTCTGTCCAGGTGCCTTCCTCTGATGAAGCCTTACCTCCTCACAGCCCTGCCTCTTTTCACCCAGCAACGTTAACTCTTCTCTTGTGTATATGCAAATAAACCTGTTATTCACTTCTCTTGTCTTCCTCTTCTCTTCCTGGGAAGACTTGGTTGCCTAGACACCCCTCTTCCTTTAATTCTTGTTTTAATTTTTGCCCAGTTGGAAATTTGATCCAATACCTTGCTGAAGACTGAAAGACAAACTCTACATCCATGACAATGGTCATTGTCAATTCTAAGTATTGGGACCAAAGTCACATCTGACAAGAAAATGTAGGATAGGAAGGTGGGTATCTATTTGATTTCCTTTACCATGCTAACCAGAACTCAGGATGGTGAAATCCGAAACTGACTCCCCCCCCCCCCCGCCCCGTACTGGGGATTGAATCCTGGGGTGCTCTGGGCTACATCTCCACTTTTTTACACTCATATTAGTTGAAACTTAGGGAGTATTACAGTAGAGTGACGTAACAAACACCTCACCCCAATTATGGTTTCTTATGTTTCCAAATATCAAATTGCTTTCCCTGATCTGTCTCAGGCATGCATTGTGAACTTTTTTTAGTACTGAAAATTGAATGCAAGGTCTTGCACGTGCTTTACCACTGAGCTACATCCCCAGCCCACAGACTTTTTTTCCTTTAAAAAAAAAAAAAAAGTGGCAAAATTCATATGCCCTGCCTGTAAAGTGGTTTACTGCGGTTAACCAAAAAGTTCTTGCCAACTAATACTCTTGTCAGGAAAACAGATACTTCCAAAGCACAGTTGTCCTTCCCTTATGACCTGAGCAAGGCCTTGCAATAGGGTGGAAACATCAAGATATGTGGAGGCTCAGTGAGTCCCAGACTTGCCCCCAGCAGCAGGATCATGGCTTTAGACAAGTGGTGTTCTCAGGTGGGGTGTTTCAGTCAGAGTGCTCATTTGTTCTTGAGCCCCATGCTGGAATGAAAAGACATGAATTCAAATAAAAGTTATTTTGAATTTGTAAAAAGAATCAGTGTTTCTTATGTAGATTGTAAATGAAAAATCTGATCCATATGCACCCTAATTGCTTTTACTGTTAATACAAAGGTAGTTTGATATTTCTCAGGATGGAGGTTCAGGCAAGGTAAGCTTCAGCCGGCCCTGCACTAATATGGTTAGGGACAAGCAGGAGGATCAGTTCCTAACAGAGTCTACTTGGGCTCTACACAAGTTTTATGCAGAGCTATGGTAGTATCATGTTGTAAGAAAATATTCAAAATTACTGAATTTTGAAAATGAATTTTTTCATGGGCCCAAAGCCTTGAGCTCATGGACTCTCTAGCTGAAGTACAGAATGCCAACTTCAAATCTGCCTCTGTCAGCACTCCACCAAAACTAGGGAAAGAGTAAAACACTAAGATCCTTGGGTGCTCCCACAGAGTCCTCAGGCATGAGCTAAGTTCTTGTGGTGTAGGGATGTTAGGAGGGAAGACATTCAGGGGGAAGGTGATCAAGAAGACTGCAATGGAAGAAATGAAGAGCTGGCTGGGTTCAAGAGCTTCCTGGATTCATATTAACTATCATTTAGTGTGCCTTGGGACTGGCATGGTCTAAAACACTTGGTCATCAAGATTCTCCAACCAAAATCCCCAAGCATAATCCCTAATTTATAAAGGAGGTCAAAAAATGTGGTGTTGGTTTGGAAGTAATTATCTACAGATCTCTTTACTAGGGTACATAAATACCATGGCGGAAGGGGGAGAGTGTATAATGACCCAGACATGACATACTTAAACACGCACCAGAAACGTGTGTGGTGGTTAGTGATTGGCATAAGCTCTCATAGGGTAACATACATCTCCCTACTCGATTATCCCTAGACTGATAGTGGCAAAAATTTGAGGCTTGCCCCAATCTCCTTTTTTTCACTTATTTTCTCTTCATGTCTCAGAGACGGTATTTTCTAAGATCCCACCTTAAGTAGTTAAGGTTAATTTCTTTCCTAAGAGACTTGTGAGTAGGAATGGCTCTGAACTAACAAGAGAATTCTAGACCTGTTTTTCAATGAATTGCTCTGCCTGGGCCTTGGGCAGGTCACCTAATCTATTGGGAACTGAAATAGATCCCTCAGATTCTAAAATCTGACTTCTTCCATTACAATCCCTGTGATCAAAGGGTTCTCTAGATCCCACTCTGAGGAATTTTCATTTTTGGGATAGGGGAATACCAAGAGATTGAACCCAGGGGCACTTAACCACTGAGCCACATCCCCAACCATTCTTATTTTTTTCCTTTGAGATAGGGTCTCATTAAGTTGCTCAGGTCCTTGCTAAATTGCAGAAGTTGGCTTTGAACTTGCCATCCTTCTGCCTCAGCCTCCCAAGCCTCTGGGATTATAGGTGTGCCACTGTGCCCAGTGAGTGCTTATTTTCGAAACATCTGTTTACTACCCACCAGAATCAATTGGCAAACTAAGATCTTCTGGCAAATTACAACTGCTCAGAGTTGCAAACTTATCTGTAAAATGGGGAGAGTGCCTACACCAGGAGCACATTCTCAGAGGGTTGAATGAGGACATAAACTATAAAAGCAAATCAGCAGTGGCACACACCTGTTGTCCCAGCTACTGAAAAGCTGGAGTGAGAGAGTCACTTGAGCCCAGGAGTTTTGAATATAGCCTGACAACATAGTGGGATCCCATCTCAAAAAATAAATAAATAAATAGGCTGAATGTAACACTTAAAATTATATATAATTTAATATCTTAAAATAATCCCTGATGAGGGTGGGGGTTAGGGCTCAGTGGTAGAGTGCTGCAAGTGTGAGGACTGGGTTCAATCCCTGGCACCACATAAAAATAAAAACAAAGGTATTGTGTCCACCTACAACCTAAAAATATATATATATTAAAAAAAAATAGAGCTGGGAATGTGATCGAGTGCCCCTGAGTTCAATCCCCAGTACTCTAAAAAATAAAAAATCCCTGATATATAAAAAGCACTGAAAGGTTTACTATCATTAGCACATCTTTTTTACTCTCGTTGCTTGTTGCTACTTATATACCTCCCACATAGAAGGCTTTTTTGGATGGGATCTGTCAAGGGAAATAAAGTAAGCTGTTCAGAGAGATAACTTACTATTTAAGCAAATCTTCTGAAAAAGAGTAAATTGCCGAGTTCACTGGCACACACCTGTGATTCCAGCAGCTCAGGAAGCTGAGGCAGGAGGATCTCAAGTTCAAAGCTAGCCTTAGCAAAGGTGAGGTGCTGAGCAGCTCAGATCCTATCTCTAAATAAAATATAAAATAGGGTTGGAGATGTTGCTCAGTGGCCGAGTGCCCCTGAGTTCAATCCCCAGTACCAAAAAAAAAAAGTAAATTATCTTCATTATAACGGACCTGACAAAGCTGAGTTTGGGGCCTTTGGCACCATCTCTGACTTGAGGAGCCAACTCCATCTGAGAGCTGGGAGATTTGAAAAAAAAAAAAGCCAAGCCTGACTGACAAAGGCCTCATCAATCCTTGCTTATGACAGCAAATCTGCAGGGGTTGGGGTGGGGGCAACAGATTTTACTAAACTCTAGTCTTAATATGGTGGTTCTGGAGATGACCCAGACCTCAGCCGCTTGGACAGCAAACTTCTTTGGCCTTCACTCTGACCTGGCCCAGAGCCAGTGCTAAGAGAACCAGGAAAGGGGTAAGCCATGGAAAAGTTCTGTGTGTGCCAAAGGACAATGTTGACTGGAGTTTTCCATGCAGGGTGTTTGTGTGTGTGTGAATGTGTGTGTAAAATACTCTGTACATCTGATTCTAGAAGAAGCTAAGCCAAAAAAAGCCAACAGGGAAGTCTGACTAAGCCAAAGCCGGCCCCAAAGTTCAGTGCTGGCCCCCAATCCTCAGGACAGAGCTGGAGGTCCAGGAACACAGGCATGGCACTTGGAGAGGGCAGGTAGAGAAATGTGAGAGGGAAGGGTTTTGCCTCGTTAGTGGAAAAGAAGCACTGGAATTACACTTAGAGGAACAAGCTTTTCAATTAAAACACATCTGCCAGAAAAAAAGCCAGCACGTGGCGGGGGAATCTGAGAAGGCATAGAGTCAAGGCCTAAAGAAGTCTTTTTGGGTTTGCCCTGAAGGAGGTGTGTATGTGTATGTCGGGGGTGGCGGGGAGCAGTTAGCTGCATCATCTTGTTCCACTCCTTCATTTTGGAGATGGAGAGGCCAGGGCCAGTTAGTGGTGGGCCTGGCCTCTAAAGCTAGTGCTCTTCTCACAGCTGGCTGCTTCTTGGATGTGGTTCCTGGTGGAGGAAGGTGCATACCTGATTTCCCCACCTACACCCAGTGTGACTCTGGCTGGGGCTTTGATTACAACATGCAGCAATAGCAAGAGATTGAAAATGTCTTGTGAAGAGGCAGATTCAACTGAGTAGAGCCTTTGGCAAACAAAAGAGAGTCAACCAAGCTGGTACCACCCTTTCCCCTAGAAAAACCACACAAAGTCCGATGCTCAGGTCCTGTATCTCTGTGGGCTCTGACCACTGTGGGTTGCTGAATGCTGTCCTGGTGTTTCAGCATCTGGAAGATGTAAATAAATCCTTTGGATGGCTTTCAGAGAAGAGTAATAAACACACTGGGAGACTGGAAGAAAGATAAAAGGGATCAGAGGATGGGAGCTGAATTTTTTAGGTTTTAGGTATGCAGGAGCATAAGAATAAAACATTGTCTTTCAAGTTGTTTAAAAAAAAAAAAAAAGAAGAGGAAGGACAAGTTTAAAATAAAATCTGCCCAATTGCAGGCCCAAGAAAACTGGCTCAAATCGACATTTTCTTCCTTTTTTTTTTTTTTTTAAGATGGACACAATATCTTTATTTATTTTTATGTGGTGCTGAGGATGGAACCCAGTGCCTCACATGTGCAAGACAAGTGCTTTACTGCTGAGCTATAACCCCAACCCCATCGATATTTTCTTCTTGACAGCAGTCAAGAAGAAAGATCTTTTTTCCTAAACTCCTGTGATAAGCAGTTTGTAGTTCATATTCCTTTATCTTTATCCCAGTGTTAAACATCCCTGCTTCACAGGGAACCGCAGAACTTTGTTCCTTGAGCAGTTGTCTGGGTTGGGATTCCAACAAGAGCTGGTGGAGTGTAGCCTCAGTGGGAAGGTGTGTTAACACCCATTCAGATCTGGCTGTGGAGGTAAGAGCAACACAAAGGCCAGTATCCATATCCCACAACTCCCCCAGATTGTTCTCCTATGGAGAGACCCCTGGTGATGTCCCAGGCCTCGGCCTCCTCTGAATCAGGGTACTCTTTGTATTCCTCGGAGGCCTCTTGAGTGTAGTCAGCAGCAACTTTCAACTTCCTTGCTGTCCTCCCTGATTTGGGGTGCAGTAGGCGAACACTTTTAAGACCAGCAAATAACTTTTTATCCCTGAGTTCTGAGTGTTCGGCACCCCTGCCTGCCGAACACTGTATTTACACCTCTTCACCATTCAGGCTACCGTACATGAAATAAAGAATTTAAGACAAGGTGAGTTCTTGAGTTCCGCTTAAAAGGAAGGAAAAGATGGGGAGGCTGATCTTGATGTTGGTGCACTGGACAACAGAGGAAGGGTGAGCTGGGAGGAGGAATGGGAGTCTTGGAAAATAGAGGACCAGTGGAAAGTGTGCCTCTAGGGTCTCCTTCAAAAAGAAGTCAAACTTTTAAGACAAATTGGAATTGCAGGAGCAGTAGGCATAAGAAGCCAAGTATATCCGCATTTAAGATGGGCAGCTCAGGGCTGGGGCTGCAGCTCAGTGGTAGAGCTCATTGCCTAGCATGTGTGAGGCACTGGGTTCGATCCTCAGAATTGCAAAAAATATATATAAATAAAATAAAGGTATTGTGACCATCTACAACTAAAAAAAATTAAAAACATGATTAGCTCATATGTGTCAGATGAGATCATTTAGACTTTCTATTCTAATTGGAATTGGCTGTTGTGATTATTAATTCAGTGAAAGATCAAGAACTCTACCCTGGTTGTCTTGAGGCCAGAAAAAACACCTTGACAGGCAGGGTGGAGATCTCTGGCCTGGTCTTTACCTTGAGGGCCTGACCTCACGACAGGAGACAGACAACCTGTTCAGTTCAGAGTTTCTGGTGCCAGGTCTTACTTCTTTCAAGCTCCAGTGTTCCAACCATCAAAATCTAGTATAACAGGAAGCCTCTAGGATGATCTCCAGGCACAGAGGGCAAGACTGCCATGTGCTTCTCCAGTCTGTGTAGTTCCTAAGCCCAGGGGCTGCTATGCACTGTGGTCCTCCTAGAGCTGCGGGAGGTGCAACCTGCCCCTGCTGCTTCCCCAGTCCTGCAAGCTGCATGAGTGGGAACCACTGTAGAACAAGGTTCTGCCATTGTCCCCCTCCCCCAGTGCCCATGCTGAGTGCACCCCAGGTTCTTTCCAGAGTGTTCACACTCTCCTCTCAGCCTTCTGTGCTTCCTCTCTTCTAGCCCTATGACCAGCCAGCTCAAGAGCCCAGGTTATTGTAAGACTGGGGTGGGAGGAAACTCGATGGGCCCACAGTTCGGGAACTTTCTTTCGCTCAGTCCTCAATGTGACTTTAGGGCTCAGGAGGAGTTCAGCTGCCCAATTTCTTAACCCACTTCTGCTGTTAAAACTTCCTGCCCTTGGGCTGGGGTTGTGGCTCAGCGGTAGAGTGCTCGCCTAGCGTGTGTGAGGCACTAGGTTCTATTCTCAGCACCACATATAAATAAATAAAATAAAGGTATTGTGTCCATCTACAATAAAAAATATTAAAAACAACAACAACAACAAACTTCCTGCCCTGAGGGTTGGGGTTGTGGCTCAGTAGTAGAGCGCTCGCCTAGCACGTAGGAGGTCCTGGGTTCAATACTCAGCACCATGCAAAAATAAATAAAGGTATTGTGTCCAACTTCAACTAAAAAAATAAATATTAAAAAAAAAAACCCTTCCTGCCCTGAGCAAACACTGTGAGCCCTACACTGGGGGGCAACAAGATCAGAGAAAAAGATAAAGAAGCAGCTTCTGCACCTTGTGCCCCAGATCCTCTCTGCCCATTTCTGGGCATTGACCTCCACCTTCTCCTGCTCCTCAGTCCCAGCACAGGGAGAAAAGGATAGGATTATTGCAACTCTGTAAACTGTTTTCCTGGTCCCTGAGCCCCTTCTGGTTTCAAGAAACCTCCTTCTCTCATGCTTGGAGTCAGAGCCTGTCTGCCTCAGAAGAGCAATAGAGTGGGAGAGAGACAAGGGCCTGGAGGGGTGGAAAGAAGGGGCCCAAGTAGAATGGAGTAGTAGGAAGAAAGCCAGAGATGGACTGATGGTGTAGTTTAGTGATAGAACATGTGTTTAACAGGTGCAAGGCCTTGGATTCAATGTGCAAAAATAAAGGCAGAGAGTCTTAGGTAAACTCTTTCTGCTTTATGACATGGATCAAGTCCTTTAGCTCTTTTGAACCTGAATTTCTTCACACCAAAGTTGAGATGAAACTTACTTTTCAATACTATTGTATAGATTTGTGAAAACAGTTAAACAGATAAAGCACCTTGCACACTCATATGCAGAAGGCACTAGGAAAAAAAAAAAAAGAGCAGCTATTAGGCTAGGGGTGGCACCTGTCTGTAATCCCAGCTGAGGAGGAAGGCTGAGGCAGGAGGATCACAAGTTTAAGGTGATGCCAACCTCAGCAACTTAGTGAGACCCTGTCTGAAAATAAAAAGGGCTGGGGATGAGCTCAGTGGTAGAGCACTCCTGGGCTCAGTCCCCAGTACTGAGGGAAAGTCTGCTATTATTGTCATCATAATCATGTCTTCTTTCCGGTCCAATGATCTTTGGCTTCACTGTTCATGATACTGCTATTAAGCAAAATGTAGGGGACAAATAGAGATAGGGGATCCTGGTAACTTCTCCAAAAACGTCATCTCCTTCTCCTAATCTATCCTCTTTCAGCATTTATGAGAACATACATAAAAATACAGCTAGTTGTGAAATGCAGGGTTCCCTTTTTGACCTAAATACTTCTAAGTAGAGCTAGCCACAGACGCTTCTCTGCAAAGCTAGACTCTAAAAACTAGAAGCTGGGGAGAGGAACAAAGGGGCAGCAGCTGGAGGGAGCACTAGACAGTCATAGTCACTGCTTCCCCTCCACCACCAGCCAGCCCTCCCAGCGACGGTACCAACACTGTCCAGACACTGCCCAGTTCACTCTCGGCTTTGGTCTGTTGAGTAGGAATATGGCTTTCACTTTAAGAAAAACCAATTATGATGCTGGGAGCAGAAGCACACACCTATAATCCCAGTGGCTTGGGAGGCTGAGGCAGGAGGATCACATGTTCAAAGCCAGTCTCAGCAACTTTACCCTGTCTCAAAAAAAAAAAAAAAAAATTAAAAGGACTGGAGAGGAGCTGGGGATGTTGCTTAGTGGTAAAGTGCTTGCCTGGCATGCATGAGGCCCTGGGTTCAATCCCCAGCACCAAAATAAATAAACAGGACCAGGGAGGTAGGTCAGTGGTAAAGCCCCCCCAGTTCAATTCCCAGTACAACAACAACAACTTCACTTAAAGACCAGAATGTTTAAAGGAAATCAACGTTCTAGATGCTTGGCAAATGCTATGAGACCTGAAATGAAAAAAAGATTTGTGTCTTACTTTCAGCAGGCTATGGCCATCTCTGAACTGAGGCCCTGCAGCTGCATGAAGAGTGTGTTTTAGCTATTACTTCTGTGTGGGAAAAGATGAAAACATCAATTTCTACTCCCTGTGTCCCCAGTCTTGTCGCCTGCCAGAAGGGCAAAGAGTGTCCCGGTGCCAGCACTCCTCAGAGGAAGTGTGCACATTCTATGAACCAGCAAGAAGCCACTCCTGGGCACTCATTCTAGGCTTTGCCACCAGGGTCCTGCAGTGGACATGTACTAGGATGTCCACTGTGGGTCTGTGAGTGGTAGCCAAGATCTGGAAATCCCCATGGAAACAGATAATACAAAATGTGGCGGTGACCCATCCCTGGGGTCACATAGCTATTGGAAGTCACGATCAGAGGTATTCCATGGATGGATCCTAAAAACACAGTGCTGAGAGAGGGCAGAAATAGAGAAGAAGAACTCAAAGAGAGTATGATGTACTCGAAAAATGAAGACACACAAAAGAAGAATACACATTTTCATAAACACGAAAGGTGTGTATTGCTACTTTACCAGAGCTATCACCTATATGAGAAAGATGGGGTGAACACATAAATCAGAGAAGAGGGGTCCACACAAAAACTTGCATATGAATGTTCCTAGCAGAATTATTCAGAATACCCAGAAAACGGAAAATAGCCCCAAATGTTCATCAACTACTGAATGGATAATCAATGTGGTCTATCCATATAACTGGATATTATTTAGCCACAAAAAGGAATGAAGTACTGATTCCTACTCCAAAGCAGATGGCTTTGAAAACATTACACTAACTGAAAGAAGCCAGTCAAAAGACTATTTAGTATATGATTCCATTTATATGAACTGTCCAGAATAGGCAAATCTATGAGACAGAAGGTAGGTTAAGTTTGCGAGGGTGGAAAAGGAATTTTGGGGGAAGAATGGAGAGTGAGCACTACTGAATGTGATATCTGTTTGGGGGATGACGAAAATGTTCTAAACTTGGATTGTAGCCATAGTTATACAACTGAGGAAATAAACCAAAGACCATTGAATGGTATCCGTTAGATGATCCACCCGGATTTTATGGTACACAAACTATATCTCAATAAAGAAAAGGAGTGGAGGGAATGTTCCCATGGGTTCTCTTGGGTGCTTCCTCTTTATGCTTCTGGTTTCAATCAGGAACTAGGTGAGATTCCCCTACCTTGACCCCGCCTGTGGCCCATTGCCCTCAAATGGCATATACGGGCCTCTGGCCCTTCAGGTTTGAAAACCAAGCACTGGCCAAGGGTTCCCTGGAACTGATTCAGAGCGGATTCCACAGGAGAACCGACAGGATGCTCCTGCTGCCAGTCTCCAGATTGCTGTCCCACTGTCCAAGGACAGTCACCACCAGATTGTGACTGAGACTTTTCTCACAGTGGAAGTTGGGAGAGACGTGTAGGCTCTTTGGGGTTCTGTAACCTGACCAGAGGTTTATTGTCAACGATGTGACTAGAAGACGTGTGTCCTTCCTAACTTTTGTCATGTTAGCTATGCAACTTTAAAATGCTACCCAATCTCTCTGAGCTTGTTTCTCTCTCTAGGAAGTGCACATAAAATTAACTTGGGCAGTTTTGGATAATAAATGAAAAACTATATATATGAAAACTCCTAGCACCGTACCTAAATAGGTAGTACCTGGTGGAGTTTTGCTGAATCCCAAAATACTGTTTCTCCAGTGAGCCAAAAAATGCTAATACAGTCATGCGTTTGGGAGGTTAGTAAAAAGGTTCAGATTGTGGGAAGTAAAGTCATAATTCTGATTGAAATAATGCTACATGCCAGACAGTGTTGGGTGCTGGGAAACAGATGAATAAAGTGATTTTATTAGTCAGCTCTCTTGGGTTGAGAATTTAAACAGAATCCCAATTTAAACTAGTAGCAGTCGACAGGGGATGCAGAGGCTCACTAGCTGAGTTCAGTGGGAACTTGCTCTTCTCGTCATTTACACTGTTCTCTGTGGATGGGCTTTTGCTGTGTAACCTAGGAAAGTTCCCATGGTCCCTGGCTTACTGACATCAGCAGGAAAGGAGAGGACTGTCCAAACCAATCCCCTGTCTTCCTTCCTGTGGAATCAGAATGTCCATCGTGAGCCACGACAGGGCGGGACTGCAGTCAGCGCAAGGAAATGACAGAAGACAATTTTCCATCAGGAGCCCCAGCACTTCGAAGCCCGAAAAAAGCCTCAGTCCGTAAGGAGACTGGTGATGGCAAGTGACAGAAAATACAACTCAAACTGCACGAAACAGCCACAGCGACTGATTGGCTGCCAATAGAACTGAAGAGTGCCGTGCTGAGGTGGCCACGAGATTTATGGTGGCTCTGGCTCTCTCTGTGCAGTTCTCTGGGCTCTGCTGTCCAAGTGTGTCTGCTTTATCTCAGGTCTGGCTTCCTGCCAGGTGTTGTGGTTGTCACCATCACTCAGGGCAACAGGCTGCCTTGTTCCCATTTGGGTATAAGACAAGAAAAACTTCCTGCAGTCCCTAAAGGAAAGTCTGAAGCCAGACAAGGCCTACAGCTCCTGTAGCCACGGAGACAGGAGGCGTGGTGCTGCGCTGGTGGCTTGGATCCACCTGGGAGGTCCCAACCTGCCTCACAATGGGGGAAGATGGATAGACGCGGAGAATAGGAGCTCAACAGGCACCATAGGATCATAAACCTCATTTACAGGTAAGGAGATGGGGCCTAAGGATCTCCCAACGTCCAAAATCTAGTTTATGGCAAATCAAAGACCAGCTATCAGCAGTCTTGGCTGCAGGTCAGTTGGCTGCCTTTGAATCAATAATGACACAGAAGGCCTTGATGGAAGTCAACACCCCATCCCTGGGGAGCCTGAGGCAGGGCCATGGCATCATGGCCATAAAAGGAAGGCCCACATTGGTATCCAGGACCGGGGCCCCTAACGCGGAACTCCATGGGTCATGGTGGAGATGAACCCACTAATCCCAGGATGGGCCCAAAGTGAGGCAGGGGTGGGCTTGTCCTGTCCACTTTCTTGGATTCGTCATTTCCTGAGACCGACTCTGGCTTCCCCTCTGCTCTCTCCTCCCTGCCCTGCTCCCAGGCTGAGATGGACAAGCAGGAGTTGGTAATTGTGTTAGTTCAGTTTCCTCCCTGGCCCTGCCCTCCCCATAATCTGATTTCCAAGGGATAAAGGATGGTAGGGTCCAGGCTCAGGAAGAAATCTGTTCCCTTGTGTCTGTTGGACCTGCTAATTTGATAGAACTGCTGGCTGAGCTTCCACAGAACCCCCATTAGAAACAGATTTCATCTGGTTCCCGCAACCATGGCCCTAGAGAGCTTTCCTGTTCTCAGCCTAGAAGGAAATTCAGTTTCCAATTCAATTTCTGCATAAGCAAGTTAAGTCCTCATGATAAAAATGGTAACCAATGATTGAGCACCTTCTATGTGCCACTCTCCATGCTAGGTACCTTAATATCCAGGGATACACTAGGTATGCTATCACAGGTGCTCTGGGCCTGGGACTGTTTCCCTTGGCTGATCGTCCCCTTTTACAGGATTCTCCCTGTATTTGAATGGATGTGCCTTTGGGCAGGAGGACTGCAGTCAGCTTTTGAATGGTGCTCAAGAGTAGCCATGTTCTAGGGCAAGACACTACCCCAGTGTCCTCTCCTACCCAAGGACTCCCAGTGTCCATAGCCACTCTTCCCCACCATCCTGCCCCATTGTAGCAACGACCACCAGTAGCTACAAAGGCTCCTGAAGCTCATCCTGCCCCACTTCCTGGAAGGGCGAAGGGCAGAAAGAGAGTCAGAGGCTCCTGGAGAGAAGCAGCTCTGCCCTCTATTAGTCATGTTACCTAAACCCTGAGCTGAGGCTTCCCCATCTGGAAAGTGGGGATAATATAATCTACCTTACAGGGCAGTTAAGAATTACTTAAGGCTGGGGTATAGCTCAGTGGTAGAGAGCTTGCCTAGCATGCTCCAGGCTGTGGGTTCAATTCCTAGCATCACAAAAGGAGAAGATTAAAAACAAAAAAACAAAATGACGACAACAACAACAACAAAAAAAAAACACAAAAAGACTTCAACTTTTAAAAATTACTTAAAAGTTAAGAATACTTAACTGAAACTCTACCCTCCCACACATACCTCCACACATACAAGAGATGGCACTCAGGGCACTCTCTCACTGTGCTACACCCCCAGGCTTTTTATTTTTTGTTTTGACACAGTCTCACTAAGTTGCTAAGGCTGGCCTCAAACTTGTGCTCCTCCTGACTCAGCCTCCCAAGTCACTGGGATTCTAGGTGAGTGCCACTCATACCTGGCTAGTCTCGGTTTGAGGTACGAATTATGACTCATCCCTGGTTCCAGTGTTTTTCCAGAGTCTGGACCACATCTGGGCCTGGTTGTCATCAGCTCCCCCTGGACCTCCCTCCCGGGAATCCCAGGGTGCTCATAGTGGCGCTGGGCGGTGGGGTACGGGTTGCCAGTTAGCTCACCACACGCAAACTGGAGCCACCTGCTTGCTCCTTGAGGATCCCTGTCCCCAAGTAGCTCATGTTCTCAGCACACAGGGAATGAATGAACGTGTGAAGTGACATGTAGCCACACATGCTCTGTCCCAGCTATGAAAGAGGCTACTGGACACTGAGCTAAGGTGCTGGTATGACGGCCACCCTAGAGAAGTGACCAGTGATTCCCTTGTGCCACTCCACCAGACAGTAGGTACCCACTTCCCCAGGCAGCCAGCCCACTACTGGAATCCACTGGGGTGCTCCAAGGTACAGCTGGATTATCCCCCTCCCTGGAGAAGTCCCTTCTCTCAGGCTGCTTCTGAGGAACAGGCCTGGGCCCAGCCCCTGCTGCCCCATTCTGAGCACAGGTTCAGACCAGTGGCCCTGGACACTAGTGTGGAAAGGACATTGACACTCCCTCTCCAAGAGCTCCAAGCCTGGCTCTCCTATACTCGCGGCCCTGCCTCATTCAAATCTGTCCCAATGCCATGTCTCCAGGAGGACTTCTCTGCCATCTCACTGAATTAGCCAGCCCCACACATGACCACACCCCATTGACCGCATCCTGACGGCCTTAGCTTAGACTGCTTGGCCTGTTGAGCACATACTACTACGTGATATTTCATAGGTTCCCCAATTTCTTTCTTTCTTTGTTTTACTTTTTGAAATGTATTTGGTTTTAAATGCAGGTTCCCCAATTTCTTTGTTTTGGTCTCCCCAGGTCATGAGAATGTGAGATCCACATGGACAGGGCCTTGCACCTCTTATGGTCCCAAGTACACCATGAGCATTCGATACAGGCACGTTGAATGAATGAATGGATGGATAGGTGTATCAATGAGTGAATGAAAATATTATTTTTCATTGTTTTCCTAGATAATTGTTCATTTTAGTTTTGATTTCCTCTCCTATCTAATGATTAGGCATGTTTCTTAATTTCTGTATCCAAGGGTTCTGCATCCTCTGAGTCAACCAATGGCGGATAAAAAATATTTTTTTAAAAAAATTGCTTTCATACAAAACACATAGCAAACATTTTTTCTTATCATTATTCCCTAAACAATACAACAACTATTTATATAGCATTTACATTGTATTAGGTATTGTAAGTAATCTACAGATTACTTATACTATATAATGGTGATGCATGCCTCTAAACCCACGTTGAGGCAAAGGATCCCAAGTTCAAGGTCAGCCTCAGCAATTTAAGGAAACTTGTCTCAAATTAGAAGAAGAAGAAGAAGAAGAAGAAGAAGAAGAAGAAGAAGAAGAAGAAGAAGAAGAAGAAGAAGAAGAAGAAGAAGAAGAAGAAGAAAAGAAGAGGAGGAGCAGGAGGAGCAGGAGGAGGAGGAGGAGGAGGAGGAAGAAGAAGAAGAAGAAGAAGAAGAAGAAGAAGAAGAAGAAGAAGAAGAAGAAGAAGAAGAAGAAGAAGAGAAGAAGAGGAGGAGCAGGAGGAGGAGGAGGAGGAGGAGGAGGAGGAGATGGAAAAAAGGACCGGGGATGTAACCCAATGGCAGATTCCCTGGGTTTAATCCCCAGTACTGAAAAAAATTTTAAAAAAAGATTTAAAAATAAACTACATAGGAGAATGTTCACAGATATGTGCACATACCACACCACTTTATATAAGGACTTTTTTGAGCACCTGTGAATGTTGGTATCTGAAGAAGTAGTAGAACTAGTCCCCTGAGGATACTGAGGACAACTATAACTACACTTTTTGAGAATCAGGCTGGATGAGGTGGGCTGCTTGTAATCCCAGCAATTCGGGAAGCCGAGGCAGGAAAATTGCAAGTTTGAGACCAGCTTCAGAAACTTAAGGAGACCTTGTCTCAAAATAAAAATCATAATTTTAAAAAGGGCTGGAGGTATATCTCAGTGGAAGAGTACCCTGGGTTAAATCTCCAGCACCACGAAATCAAATAAGTGAGTAAATAAAAAGAAAAAGAACGTTAGTTGTAGTTCAATAATAGAATGCCTCTGGGTTCAATCCCCAGCACTGAAGGAGAAAAAAGGGATATTGGAATCATATATGTGTCTAATTTTATTGGATTATGATCAGAGAATATGGCCCATTAAATCTCAGCTTTTAAGTTTTTATGAAAGTTCTCTTTTTATTCATTTTCTTTTTTTTTTTTCATTTTAAAACCTTTTATATTAGAATAGTTCTACCGTGCACAAAAGGACAAAATATTGCCATGAAGCTTCACATCCCCATCATCGGGGTTCCACGATCATCAATTCATGGTCAGCCTTGTTTCTCTAACACCCCTCCCATTATTTTGAAGTAAATTCCAAAGTACTGACTTATGGAAAATGCCTCATGATCACAGGGAAAAATATATTCTATTTAGTGGATGCAATGAAAAATTAATTGCATCATTCAAACCCATTATAACTCTTTTCTTTAATGGTAGTTCTGTTAATTATAAGAGGAAAACTAAAACACTTTCATTTTTTATAAACTTCTGCTTGCGTTTGTAACAGTCTTTGCTGTCTATAATTAACTTCTATTTGGTGCACACAGGTTTATGGCTGCTTGCAGGCTAACATTTATTGAGCACTTTGGTTAAAAATAGGTCCAGAGAGAGAACCATTCAGTTCTCAGAGCTACTTATGAAAGTCCCCTTCCTATTGACATCTGGGATGGGAACAACACAGCCCGAATGGTAATGGTCTCAAAATTACCAGCCCGTGAAAATGAGGGTGGAGAATGAAACTGTTATTTGAGCCTATGCTGGAAAGAATTAAATTCCAAAACCCTGCATCCGGGTTCCACAACGAATGATGGTAAACTGTGTCAGAGGAAGCTAAGGTCACCTGGGGGGGCTCCATGAAGATTTCAGGACCCACAGAGCTCTCCCAACACACGTGATTCTTAGAGACACTAAGCCTGCAGGACAGGAGAGAGGTTAGAGGCTCATACACAAGGCAGGCTTCTAGAACCACAGCTCAGTTGCCCTCTTTAGACTTAATTCCTCAACATTAGTCTTAATTTTGTGTGGGTGTGTGTGAGACAGAGGTATTGAAGATGCAACCAAGGGCCTCATGCTCACTAGATAGGTGCCGTACAACTGAGCCAGACCCCCAAGCTCAATCAGCTTCTTTTCTTTAGGTAAGAATAAGGGACATGCTCTTTGGAAAGGCTGGTCTCTACCTGCCTACCTTCCTCTTTTCCTTCTTCCTTTGTTTTTAAATATATATTTTTAAATTTTTTGGAATTTCAATTTTTTTGGCATTTTGAAGGCTTTTTTTTTTAAAAAATCGGAGGTATAACTTTTAAACAGCAAGGCACACTCATCTTTAATGATAAATTCCAATCAAAAGTCCCTTTACAGGTGGCACACACCTGTAATCCCAGCAGCTTGAGAGGCTGAGGCAGGAGGATCACGAATTCAAAGCCAACCTCTGCAAAGGGAGGCACTAAGTCACTCAGTGAGACCCTGTCGCTAAATAAAATACAAAATAGAACTGGGGGTATGGTTCAGTGGTTGAGCGCCCCTGACTTCAGTCCCCAGTACCAAAAAAAAAAAAAAAAAGTCCTATAATTTTCACACACCTGTATAGCTGTACCCCAGATCAAGATGCTGGGTATTCCTGCCACCCAGGGCCCTCCCTATGTCCTTTCCTGCCCCAGCCTCCTCCACCTCCACTCCTACTCTGCCAGGAAGCTACTCTTCTGCTTCCCGTCTCCATGGATTGATTTTGCCTGTTCCCTAACTTCATAACGTGAATGTAAAGCCTCCTGGGAGATTTGGCTCTGACTCTCCCACACCTCCATGCTGGGTGGCCCCAGGAAGACCAGCCAGCTGTGCCGACAGCTGGCTTGCCAAGTACACAACCCAGTGAGACCAGGGCTGTCCCCACTGTCTGTTCTTGTTCAGATGGACACCATGCCCTGACCTACCAGCCCCCTCTTGTACTCGCTGACCACTGACCACAGACGCTCAGGAGGAGAGTGATGTGACAGGCAGACAACCCTCACTTCTGCCAGGAAGGTACAAAGTCATGTGGAACAGGGGTCTAACACCCTGGATTTTGATCCTTCTCCACTGATTGTATAACCTCCCTTGATCCCTCATCTTCTTCATCTGTAAAATGGCATGCTAATGATGTCTCCCTCACAAGAGAGAGTACAGGACAGTGCTTTACAAACCATCAAGTGCCATGAAAGAATAAGGAGTCGCTGCTGTTACCATAGGAGACTTCCAAACTCCAAATAGGCATGAGCCCAAAGGCACAGTCAACCTAAGCAGGCTGCCATGGCCCTTCTATAATGGCCTCTCTGCTTATTTTTCATGGCAGAAAACTGGAGTCTGATGGGAACCCCGGAAGGCTTTGATATAGCCTCTCCACCAGTCTATTATCAAGGGATCCTCGTGTGCCTAGTAAAGTCCTGAGAATTATACAAGCATGCTCTCCTTTACTTAGGGAAATTCCTCATAGATACTGTTATCGTTCAGTTGTACACATGAAGAAACTGAGGCACCGAGAGTTTAAAAAAATGCCAAAGTTATAAAGCAAGTGACAGAACTGGAATTTGAACCAAGAATTATGATTGGAGAAACTTCACACATTTTGTGGGGAGACGGTCCTGGGTATTGAACTCAGGGGCACTAGACTACTGAGCCACATCCCCAGCCCTATTTTGAATTTTTATTTTATTTTATTTTAGTTATACATGGACACAATGTCTTTATTTTGTTTTTTTTATTTTTATGTGGTTCTGAGGATTGAACCCAGTACCTCGCACATTCGAGACAAGCACTCGGCCACTGAGCCACATCCCCAGCCCTATTTTGTATTTTATTTAGAGACAGGACCTCACTGAGTTGCTTAGTGCCTCACTTCTGCTAAGGCTGGCTTTGAACTCATGATTCTCCTGCCTCAGGCTCCCAAACTGCTGGATTACAAGCATGCACCCCTGCACCCAGCTAGAACCTTCACTTTTTTTTTTAATATTTTTTTTAGTTGTAGATGGACACAATGCCTTTATTTATTTATCAAACCCAGGACCTCACACATGCTAGGCCAGCGCTCTACCGTTGAGCCACAACCCCAGCCCTAGAAACTTCACTCTTGAGCGGCCTCTCTGAGAGTCCCTTAACCTTAACCCTTAGATTTTCCATCATGAAAGAAATAACACCTTCCTTATAGTGTGATTGAAATAATACATGAGAAAATTTGGCATATATTATAGTATATGTTCTTAAATGTTGTTTCCTTTCACATATGTGCGTTGGGTCAATTTTCAGGGCAGATATATTCACTCTACCACCAATGTGGTTGCGCCATTTTTTAATTTTAATTTTTATTTATACTGGAGATTAATTCCAGGGATGTTCTACCACGGATACACCCTTAGTCCTTTTTAAAAATTATTTTTAAATCGTCTTTACCCTTGGGGCTGGGGATGTGGCTCAAGTGGTAGCGCGCTCGCCTGGCATGCGTGCGGCCCGGGTTCGATCCTCAGCACCACATACCAACAAAGATGTTGTGTCCGCCGAGAACTAAAAAATAAATATTAAAATTCTCTCTCTCTCTCTCTCTCTCTCTCTTTAAAAAAAATAATAAATTGTCTTTACCCATTTAAAAAAGTAAGTTATTTGCCTTCTTAGTGTTGAGGTGTAAGAATTCTTTTTATCTTTTGGATTCAAATCCTGTTACAGATATATGCGTTGCAAATATTTCCTCCCAGACTGTAATTTGTCTTCTCGTTTTCTTCACAATCTTTTTCAAAGAATAAAATGTTTAAATTCTGATGAGGTCTATCACTTTTTCATTTATGATCTGCAGGGGAGGGTTGGTTTGTTTTTGGTACCAGGGATTGAACCCAGGGGTGCTTAGCCACTGAGCCATATTCCCAGCCCTTTTATTTATTTATTTTTAATTTTTTTTCTAGAATTTATTTATTTATTTTTTAGTTCTCGGCGGACACAACATCTTTGTTGGTATGTGGTGCTGAGGATCGAACCTGGGCCGCACGCATGCCAGGCGAGCGCGCTACCGCTTGAGCCACATCCCCAGCCCCTTCCCAGCCCTTTTAAATTTTTTTTTTTTTCTAGAGACAGGTCTCACTGAGTTGCTGAGGCTGGCTTAGAACTCACAATCCTCCTGCCTCAGCCTCCCAAGCTGCTGGGATTATAGGTGGGTGCCAATTCCCCCCGGGGTTGCTCTGCAGTTTTGAGTTCCATCTAAGAAATCTATGAAACCCAATATCACAAAAATTTTTCCTACATTTTATTCTAAAAGTTTCGCATTTACACTCTTACCTTTAGGTATATAAATTCATCTTGAGTTAATTTTGGTGTAAGGTAGGAGGTAAGGGTTGCAATTCCTAATTTTCATATGAAAACCAGCACTATGTCTGGAAAATATTCTCTATTAATTGCCCTGTCACTTTAAAAACAAAACAACTGATTGGATATGTATTGGTCTATTTCCAGACTTTTCATAATGTTTTGTTGATCTATCTGCCTTTACACCATCACCGTATTATCTTCTTTACATAGCTTCGTAACAAGTCTTGAAATCAGTCAGTGTAAGTTTTCCACCTTTGTTTTTCCTTTACAAAACTGTTTTATCTAGGTCATTTCTAGTTCCATATACATTTTTAAAGTGAATTTGTTATTTTTAGATATACATGACAGTAGAGCATATTTTGACATATTATACATAGATGTAGTATAACTTCCCATTCTTGTGGTTGTCATGATGTGGAATTACACTGGTCGTGTATTCATATATGAACATAGGGAAATAAAATCTGATTATTCTGCTGCCTTTCCTATTCCCATTCCCCATCCCTTCTTTTCATTCCCCTTTGTCTACATTGAACTTCTATTCTTCTTCCCCAATCCTTATTGTGTATTAGCATCTGCATATAAGAGAGAACATTTGACCTTTGGTTTTCAGGAACTAGCTTATCTCATTTAGCATGATAGTTTCCAGTTCCATCAATTTATAGCAAATGCCATGATTTCATTCTTCTTTAGGGCTGAGTAATATTTCATTGTGTGTATACATTATATTTTTTTAACCCATTCATCTGTTGAAGGGCATGTAGTTTAGTTCTATAGCTTAGCTATTGTGAATTAAGCTGCTATAAATATTGATGTGGCCACATCACTATAGTATGCTGATTTTAAATCCTTTGGGTATATGCCGAGGAATGGGATAACTGGGTCAAATGGTGGTTCCCTTCCAAGTTTTCTAAGGAATCTCCATACTGCTTTCCAGAGTGATTATACTAATTTGCTGTCCCACCAACAATGTATGAGTGTACCTTTTCCCCCACATCCTTGCCAAGATTTATTGTTATTTGTATTCTTTATAATTGCCCTTCTGACTGGAGTAAGATAAAATCTCAGTGTAATTTTTAATTGTATTCCTCTAATTGCTAGAGATGTTGAACACTTTTTCATATATTTGTTGACTGACTATATTTCTTCTTCTGTGAAGTGCCTGTTCAGTTCCTTTACCCATTTATTGATTGGATTATTTGTTTTTTGATGTTAAGTTTTTTGAGTTATTTGTATTTCCTGGAGATTAATGCTCTGTCTGAGGGGCAGATGGTAAAGATTTTTCTCCCATTCCGCAGACTCTCTCTTCACATTCTTGATTGTTTCCTTGGCTGTGAAGAAGCTTTTTAGTTTGATACCATCCCATTTATTGATTCTTGATTTTAGGAGTCTTGCATTTTAGGAGACTTGTTGAGGAATTTGGTTCCTAAGCTGATATGAAGTAGAATTGGATCTACTTTATCTTCTAGTAGGTCCACATACATTTTAGAGTTAGCTTGTCAACTTCTACCACCATTAAAAAAAAAAAAAACAATTGGTTTGAAAACCAATTTTATTTGGGATTGCCTTGAACAAATACCTTAATTTGAAGAGAAGTGACATCTTTAAAATATTGCATCTTTCAGGGACTGGGGTTGTGGCTCAGTAATAGAGCACTTGCCTGGCATGTGTGAGGTGCTGGATTCGATGTTCAGCACCACATAAAAATAAATAAATAAAACAGAGGTATTATGACCATATACAAAAAAAATATATTAAATACTGCATCTTTCAATCCATAAGCATGATATCTATTTAATTCTTAATTTTTCATAGTTATTCTCTGTATAGTTCTTTGTATATATTTTGTTAAATTTATCCATATGAAATAAAGTTTCTTGACATTATTGCAAATGGTATATTTATATTTCTGATTATGCATTGCTAGTATGTAGAAATGCAGTTGATTTTTGTATATTGACTTTGTTCCGGTGTGATCTTGCGGAACTCACTTATTAGTTTTGATAGCTTTGCGTAGGTACTTTATGGCTTCCAAATTAGGCAGCCATGTTTTCTCTGAGTAAGAATAGTTTCCAGTCTGTGTGACTTTTATTCCTATTATGTGTCTTTTGTTCTGCCTAGGACATTGTGTTAGTCAGATTTCCATTGCTGTGACAAAATACCTGAGATAATCAACATAAGGAAGGAAAAATTATTTTGGCTCACAGTTTCAGTCCATGGTCAATTGGTTCTGAGCTTTGGGCTTTGGTGGCACAGTACATTATGGTGGGAGTACTGCCTCATGGTGTGTGGAGGAGGTTGCTTCATCTCATTGTCGCCTGGAAGTGAAAAATAGAGAGAGGAATGGAAACGGATCCAAATATACCTGATGACCGGACTTCCTTCAATAAGGCCCCACCTCCTACGAGTTCTGTCACCTCCCAATGTCACCACAGGCTGGAAACTAAGCCTTTACCACATGGGTCATAGAGGACAGATAGGTCATAGAAGGCAGTCTAGATCCAAACTATAGCAGCTATCTGGTAAAATGCTAAAATGAAGTGATCAAGGCAGATATTTTTCCCTTTTCCCACTCTTTGGGGGAATGTATTATGTTGTATATATTCCTAATGATTAATAAAGTTTGTGATATTGCTCAGTTGGTAGAGTGCTTGCCTTGCATGCACAAGGCCCTGGGTTCAATCCCCAGCACCACACACACACACCCCACAAAAAGAAAGTTTGCTAAATGACTTTTGAATTCTGTCAAACACTTCTTATAACTCTAAGGAGATGATCATGTAGTTTTAAAAAAAAAATGTTGTTGGTATGGTGAATTAATTGGTTGGTTTTCTAGTAGCAGTAAACAACCTTTCATTTCTGGAATAAACCTGATTTGGTCATGCCTTATTTCCCTTTTTATCTATTACTAGATTTGATTTGCTAAAATTTTGTTAAGCATCTATGTGTCTATGTTCATTAGGGATTCATTTCTTTTCTTGTAATCTTGTAATCAAATCTTTTGTCTAATTTGAATATAGTTGATAATGTGGGCCTCAAAAATGAGCTTAAAAGCGTCACTTTTTCTTTCATTTCTCTGAAGGAAATTGTGAGAATCGACCCTATTTTTTTTTCCCGAAATGTTAGTTGGAATTTACCACTGAAGCCTGGATCTGGAAATTTCTTTGAGGAAAGATCTTTTAAATACAATTTACTTTAACATTTTTTACTGAAATAAATATTACATAACATAAAATTCACCATTTTAACCATTTTGAAGTACACACAACTCAGACGTTTTCACTGTAGTTGCAACCATTGCTATTATGAATTGCAGAACATTTCCATTGTATTTCCTAATTCTTCCTTCCCTAATTCTCTATTAACCACTAATCTACTTTCTGTCTATGTGGATTAGCCTATGAAACGTTCATTTAAATGAAATAAAACAATATGTGGTCTGGAATCTTTCACTTAGCATAGTTTTTTTTAAGGTTTATCTATATGTCTCATGTATCAATACTGCCATTCACTTTATTACTGATATTCTATTGTATGAATACCCCATATGTTTATCCCTTCATCAGTTGATGAAAAGTGAGCTGTTCCAATTTTGGGTTATAAATAATGTTGCTATGGACATTCGTGTACAAGTTTTTGTGTGGACATACATCTGTCCATCTCTTGATTGTACACTCAGGAGTGGAATTGCTAGATCATATGGTAACTCTATGTTTAACTTTTTGAGAAACTGCCAGACTATTTCCCAAAGTGGCTGTCACATTTTACACACCCATGAGGCTTCCAATCACTCCATACCCTCGCCATTGCTTTTTATTATTTTCCATTTTCTTGGAAATAGATACCAGGGATTGAATTCAGGGGCACTTGACCACTTAGCCACATCTCTAGCCCTATTTTGTTTTTTATTGGCAGCAAGGTCTCACTCATCTGCTTAGTGTCTTGCTAAATTGCTGAGGCTGGCTTTGAACTCGAGATCCTCCTGCCTCAGCCTCCCACACTGCTGAGATTACAGGAATGCGTCACTGCGCCCAGCCTACATCTTTCTTTTAAAAAATACTATAGTCATGCCAGTGGGTGTGAAGTAGTATCTCATTCAATATTACCTTAATGATTGATGACATTGAGTATCTTTCATGTGCTTATCAGAACTTTTTTGGAGAAACATCTATTTAAATGCTGTTCTGAATTTTAAATTTGATTGCATTTTATTGTTGAGTTGTAAGAGTTCTTTACGTTTTCTGGATACTAGACCCCTATCAGATATATGATTTGATCCCCCACCATTCCTACTCAGATAGATGATTTGTAAATACTTTATCCAGTTCTATTGTTTCATTTTTAAAATTCTGTTTTTTGATGTACATTAGGCCATAACTTTTTTCTTTAGTTACTTGTGTTTTGGAGTCATGAGCAAGAAATGACTGGGCTGGGGATGTGGCTCAAGCGGTAGTGCGCTCGCCTGGCGTGCGTGCCGCCCGGGTTCGATCCTCAGCACCACATACCAACAAAGATGTTGTGTCCGCCGATAACTAAAAAATAAATATTAAAAATTCTCTCTCTCTCTCTCTCTCTCTCTCTCTCTCTCTCTCTCTCTCTCTTCACTCTCTCTCTCCTCACTCTCTCTTTAAAAAAAAAAAATGATTGCCGAATCTGAGGTTACAAAAATATATATAACTATGTTGGCTATGAACAGTTTTATAGTTTTAGCTTCTACATGCAGGTCTTTCATCCATTTTGTGTTAATTTTTGTGTGTGGTGTGAAGTAGGGGTCCAACTTCCTTCTTTGGCCTGTGGATGTCCAGTTGTCCCAGCACCATTTGTTGTAAAGACTCTCCTTTATCCATTGAATACACTTGACAACCTTATGGAAAATCAGTTGAGCATCCATGTCTGGGTTTATTTCTGGACTCTCAGTTCTATTCTATTGATCCAAATATCTATGCTTATATCAATACCACACTATTTTTTGTTACAGTAGCTTTGAACTAAATTTAGAAATCAAAATATTAGTCTTCCATCTTTGGAGTTCTTTTCAAAATTGTTTCATCTCAGGACTGGAGTTGTGGCTCAGTGGTAGAGTATTTGCCTAGCACATGTGAGACCCTGGGTTCAATCCTCAGCACCACATAAAAATAAATAAATAAAATAAAGGTATTGTGTTCAACTGTGACAAAAAATAAATATAAGAAAAATTGTTTCATCTTTTTCTGAGTTCCTTGAATTGCCAATGAAAATTTAGGATTGTCTTGTCCTGAATTTCTTCAGAAACCACCATTTTTTTTTTGTTGAGAAATTTTTATCTCTTTATTTTATTTATTTATTTTTATGTGGTGCTGAGAATCGAACCCAGGGCCTCACTCATGCAAGGCAATCGCTCTACCACTGAGCCACAACCCCAGCCCAGAAACCACCACTTTAATTTTTTTTTTCAAAGAGAGAGTGAAAGAGGAGAGAGAGAGAGAGAGAGAGAGAGAGAGAGAGAGAGAGAGAGAGAGAGAGAGAAATTTTTTTAATATTTATTTTCTAGTTCTCGGTGGACACAACATCTTTGTTGGTATGTGGTGCTGAGGATCGAACCCGGACTGCAAGCATGCCAGGCGAGCACGCTACCGCTTGAGCCACATCCCCCACCACCACTTTAATTTTAATTAGAAATTTAATTGAAACTATAGATCAACTTGAGGACTATTTTGAACTTAATATTAACTCTTGGGAAGATGGAAAGATCTCCCATGCTCTTGGATAGGCAGAATTAATATAGTCAAAATGGCAATACTACAAAAACTGTTATACAGATTTAATGCAATTCCTATTAAAATCCTAATGATATTCTTCATAGAACTAGAAAAAGCAATCATGAAATTTATTTGGAAAAATAAGAGACCCAGAATAGACAAGCACTCCTCAGCAAGAAGAGTAAAGCAGGAGGCATCACAATACCAGAACTTAAACTATACTACAGATCAATAGTAACAAAAACTGCATGGTATTGGTACCAAAATACACATATAGACCAATGGTACAAAATAGAATTTACAGAGACAAACCCACATAAATATGGTTATCTCATACTATATAAAGGTACCAAAAACATACACTGGAGAAAAGATAGTTATTCAACAAATGGTGCTGGGAAAACTCAAAATCTCTATGTAGCAAAGTGAAATTAAACCTCTATCTCTCACCCTGCACAAAAATCAACTCAAAGTGAACCAAAGACTTAGACACTAGAACAGATACCTTGTGCCTAACAGGAAAAAAAAAAGTAGAGCCAAATCTTCATCATGTTAGCTTAGAGTCATGTTAACTTCCTTAACAAGACTCCTAAAGCACAAGAAGTAAAATCAAGAATTAATAAATGGGATGGATTCAAACTAAAAAGCCTCTTCTTAGCAAAGGAAACAATCAATAATGTAATGAGAAAGCCTACAGAATGGGAAAAAATCTTTACCACACACAATTCAGAGCACTAAACTCCAGCATATATAAAGAACTCTAAAAACTTACACACACACACACACAACAACAACAACAATAAATGTGCTAAGGAACTGAACAGATACTTCACAGAATAAGAAATACAATTGATCAACAAACATATGAAAAAAACGGTCATCATCTCTAGCAATTAGAGAAATGCAAATCAAAACTACTCTGAGATTTCATCTTACTCCAATCAGAATGGCAATTATCAAGAAGACAAGCAATAAAAAGTATTGGTGAGGATGTGGGAGAAAAGGTTTACTCATACATTGCTGGTAGAACTGCAAATTGGTGCAACCACTATGGAAAGCAGTGTGGAGATACCTCAGAAAACTTGCAATGGAACCACTATTTGACCCAGCTGTCCCACTCCTCAGTTTATACCCAAAGGTATTAAAATCAGCGTACTACAGTGACACAGCCACATCCATGTTTATAGGAACTCAATTCACAATAACTGAGCTATGAACCAATCTAGGTGCCCTTCAACAGATGAATGGATAAAGAAAATGTGGTAAATATACACAATGGAATATTACTCAGACTTAAAGAAGAACAAAATTATGGCATTTGCAGGTAAATGGATGGAACTAGAGAATATCATGCTAAATGAAATAAGCCAATCCCAAAAAAACAAAAGCCAAATGTTTTCTCTGATTAGTGGATTCTGATCCATAGCGAGATGGGGATAGGGAAGAATGAAGGAACTTTGGTTTGTGTAGAGGAGAGTGAGAGGAGGGGTCAGGCTGTGGGGATGGGAAGGACAGTAGAATGAGACAGACATTATTACCCTATATACAGATATGACTACACTACTGGAATGACTCTGTACCATGTATAGCCAGAGAAATGAGAAGCTGTGCTCCATTTGTGTACAATATGTATTCTACTGTAAAATAAATAAATAAATATTAACTCTTCCTGTCAATGAATATGAGATATCATTTCCATTTATTTTACTCTTCTCTAATTTCTTTTTTTAAGTATTATTTAATTTCTTTCTTTTTTTAAGGTGTGGTTCTCTTTTTTTTTTTAAGAGAGAGAGAGGAGAGAGAGAAAGAGAGAATTTTAATATTTATTTTTTAGTTCTTGGCGGACACAACATCTTTGTATGTGGTGCTGAGGATCGAACCCGGACCGCACGCATGCCAGGCGATCGTGCTACGGCTTGAGCCACATCCCCAGCCCCATATTCTTTAATTTCATTGAACAATATCTTGTGGTTTTCAAAGTGTAAGTCTTGCACTTCTTCAGAAAGACCCATTTTTTTGGTACTGCCTCAGTCTACTCCTGTGACCTACAGCATGGCAACCAGTGCACCCAGGGATTGAACAGAGAGCTGCTGAGTGTTTAAAACACAGAGCCACATCCCCAGTCCTTTTTATATTTTATTTAGAGGCAGGGTCTCGCTAAGTTGCTTAGGTCTTGCTAAGTTGCTGATGCTGGCTTTGAACTTGCACTCCTCCTGCCTCATCCTACTGAGCTACCAGGATTACAGGCATGCACCACTATGCCAGGTCACATCTATGTTTGACCAGTCACTAGGCCCATTGAAATCTCCAACCCTTTCCTTCTGTATTCCTCACTGTCATTACCTGTGTAATAAGAGTAGGCTCCTTTTATGTATGTATGTATGTATTTATTTATTTTTGTGTGTGTATGTATGATACTGTGGATTGAAACTACTTCACACATGCTAGGCAAACACTTTACCACTGAGCTATATTCCCAGCCCTTTAAAAATTTCATTTTGAGACAGAGTTCTGCTAAGTTGCTGAAGCTGGCCTGGAACATGTGATCCTCCTGCCTCAGTCTCCTAAACAGCTGTAATTACAGACTGCGCCATCACGCTCAGCTTGCCAGAAGATTTTTAACCAAAAATCTATTCAATTTTTCTGTTTCTTAGGTAAGCTTTGATATTTTGTGTATTTCAAAGAATTTGTGCATGGCATCTATTGACATAAAGGTATTTATAATATTCCCTTATTCTCTTTTTAATGTCTATAGGATCTGCATTGATGTATTTAATTTTATTTCTGGTATTAGTAATTTTTGTTTTCATTCTTTTAAAAAAAATTTTTAGTTGTAGATGGACACAATACCTTTCTTTTATTTATTCATTTCCATGTGGTGCTGAAGACCGAATCCAGTGCCTCACACAAGCCAGGCAAGCATTCCACCCCTAAGCCAAAACCCTAGCCCCATTTTTTTTCTTGACAAGTCTATCTAGATATTAGTTAATCATATTCATCATTTCAAAGATCCAACTTTTGACTTCATTGGTTTTCTCTATTGTTTATAGAAAGTCCATTTCCTGTTTTATTAATTTCCACATTTTTATTGCCAGACTTCTACTTACTTTGATTAGTTTGCTTCCTGACCCCCCACTCGTGGAGTTTCATAAATTAAGTGTATTTCAGATTTGAGATCTTCTTACTTTTCTAATAGAAGCATGTGATGCTCTGAATTGCCTGTTACACATTGCCTTAACTGAACCCCACAAATTTTGATAAGTTGCTTTAATTTTCATTGAGTTCAAAACATTTTATAATGTCTTTCAGTTTCATTTTTTTGACCCATGGGTTGAGTGTCGTAATTTCCAAATATTTGAAGATTTCCCCAGAAATTTTCCTGATGTTGGTTTTAGTTTAATTCTGTTGCAGGGTGGCTGGGGATGAGGCTCAGTGGTAGAGCACTTGTCTGGCATGCATGAGGCCCTGGGTTTGATTCTCAGCACTACAAAAAGATACAAATAAGTTTCTTGTAGTAAGAGAATGTACTCTGATTAATTTTAATCACTTTACATTTATTTAGATTGTTTTATGGCCCAGAACGTGATCTATTTTTATATTGTTTCATACATACTTAGAAATGATGTGTATCACGCTTTATTACAAATATGTATTACAAATATCAATTAGGTCACGTTTTTCTATATTTCAACTGATTTTTTGTTGTTACTGTTTACTTATTTCATCAATCATTGAGAGAAGTGTTGATAGCTCAATAGTTATCAATTTGCTTGTTTTCATCCTTATTTCTTTGTGATATGTTTTGAAGGTATGTTAGGACTGTTAAATCTTCTTGATGAATTAACCTCTTATGGTTTTGAAATGTTTGTTATTACTCATTACCACTGATAATAGTTGTTATTCTAAAGTTTACTGTCTCTGACATTACATGTCACTTTTGTTTTATTTTGATTTTTAAGAGACAGGGTCTCCTTGTATTGCCCTGGCTGGCCCTAAATTCCTCTGTTCAAGTTATCCACCTGCGTCAGCCTCCAGAGTAGCTGAGACTATAAGTCCTGCCACCATACCCAGAAGTGTTCCTTATTATTATTATTATTTTTTTAAAAGGCTTTCCTCCTGGGCTGGGATTGTGGCTCAGCGGTAGATTGCTCGCCTGGCACAGGCGGGACCCGAGTTCGATCCTCAGCACCAAATAAAAGTAAAAGCATTGTGTTATGTCCATCTATACCTAAAAAATAAATATTTTTTAAAAAAAGCTTTCCTCCTTCTTCTCTTCCTCCTCCTCTCCCCCTCTCCTTCCCCTCCCCCTCCCTTTCCTTCTCCTCCCCCTCCCCCTCCCTCTCCTTCTCCTTTCCTCCTCCTCCTCCACCTCCTTCTTCTTCTTCCAAGGATTGAACTCAGGGGCACTCGACCACTGAGCCACATCCCCAGCCCTATTTGTATTTTATTTAGAGACAGGGTCTCACTAAGTTGCTTAGCTCCTTGCCAGTGCTGAGGCTGGCTTTGAACTCTCAATACTCCTGTCTCAGCCTGGGCAGCTGCTGTTATTACAGGTGTGTGCCACTGCCCGGCTTAAACTTTCTTTTTGTTTAACTGCTTTACTGAGGTATAATAAGTTGCATATGTTTAGAGTATACATTTGTTCATAAGTTTTAACATATGTATAGACCCATGAAACTGTCATCATGATCCATTGTTCTTTTTTATTTTTATGTGTGACACTAGAAACTGAACTCACGGTCTTGCACATGCTAGGCTCTGAGCTATACCCTCAGTCCTTTTTATTTTGAGACAGGGTCTTTCTAAATTACTCGTGATCCTCCTGCCTCTGCCTACTGGGTATTAGGGATGATAGCCCTACACTACCATGGCTGGCTCTCTTTTGATTGGCATGTGTTTTCCTATTGTTTCACTTTTAACCTAGGGGGGGTGTGTGTATGTGTATTCTTTTGTTGTTGTTGTTGTTGTTGTTGTTCCAGGGATTGAACCCAAGGGTGCTTAACCACTGAGCCACATCCCCAGCCCTTTTTTATATTTTATTTAGAGACAGGGCTTCGCTAAATTGCCAAGACTGACTTTGAACTCACCATCCTCCTACCCGAACCTCCTGAGCTGCCAGGATTACAGGTGTGCACAATTATGCCCAGCTTGTATCCTTTTTTTAACATTTATTTTTTAATTATAGGTGGACACAATATCTTTATTTTATTTTATGTGGTGCTAAGGATTGAACCCAGTGCCTCACACATGCTAGGCTAGCGCTCTACCTCTGAGCCACAACCCCAGCCCCCAGCTTGTATCTTTATATTTAAAAATGAGATCCTTCCTCTGTTTTCAATCCCAAATGACAATCTGGCTTTTTTCTTTCCTCCTCCTCCTCCTCCTCCTTCTTCTCTTCCTCCTCCTCCTTCTTCATCTTCTTTTTTATACTGGAGATTGAATCCAGGGGTCCTTTATCACTGAGCTAAATCCCCAGTTCTTTTTATTTTTTATTTTGAGATAGGCTATTGCTAAATTGATGAAGCTAGGCTTGAATTTGTAATCCTCCTGCCTCAGCCTCCTGAGTCTCTGGGATTACAGGCGTGCCCCACTGTGCCCAGCTGTAATAGCTATTTTAATGCCTTTATCTACTAATCCTATCATTCTGTCATTTCTGGGTATGTTTCTATTTTTTTTTTCTCGACATTGTTGGTCACTTTTTCCTGCTTTCTAAGTATATAGGGTAATTTTTAAATTACATTCCAGGTATTATGCATTTTACATTGTTGAGTGTTGGATTTTGTTTTGTTCCTTTAAAGAGTGATGGACTCTTTCTGGAAGGCAGTTAAATCACATGCAGATGAGTTTAATCTCTTTAAGCTCTTTTAGAAATGGACTGGAATAACCTTTATTCCAGGGCTAATTTAGCTACACTTCAAAGACGCGGTTCTCCTGGCGTCTTAATTGAAGGCCTATGCATTTAACAAGGTTCCTCTGCTTCGGTTTAGCCGCTCCAGGCTTCGAATGAGCTCTAGGAATTGTTTCATTTGCAGCTCCCCAATATAGTGGGAAATATCTTCACAATCCCAAAGTAGGTAAAGATTTCTTAAGCAGCACACAGAAGATGTAAGCATAAAAGAATTACATTGCCCTCTCCTAGGTGGGTCCCCGGCCTCGCTCTGTAACTGCAGGCTCTGCTGCAGCTCTGGTGTGACACCCCACGCCCACGTGAAGCCCCTCAGCCAGGACTCCCAACACCATGACACCCCAACAGAGAGGCTGCACCTGTGTTTGCACAATGTTTTTTGTAATTTACCTAACGGTTTCCATTCAAAGCAACTTAGTCCTTTTTCCTTCAACTCTGTCCTATGTACGTAAGTGATATCCTAAAAAATCATTGCTGTAAAATGCACATCTTGATAAAATGGTCGTTCGTCCCTATGATGTGTTAAAATTAATTCCCATTAGAATTTTTTTAAATGTGCATGATCAACCTAAAAGGATTTCATATCTTACACTCCTGGTTTTCACCTGTTCTTGGTATTATGTGTGTGAGTGTGTGGGTGAGCGTAGGTGTGAGTGTGCACGTGAGTGTGAGTATGTATGTGTGGCTGATGAGCATGGACGCGAGTGTGTCTGAAGTGTGACAGGTGCGCCTGAGGGTGGAGACTGAACGCAGTGTGGGACGCAGGTGGGAGGAGGACTGGGCTGTCCACACAATGAAGAGTCCTCTAGGGGCTGAGCCCCTCTGGCTAGATCCACGTGCATCAGGAACCAGGCAGGGCAGAGAAGAGGCACGTGGGCCAAAGACCCTCCAGCCACATGCCTGCTTGTTCTTCTGGGGCCCTCAGAGCAGGGACGCTCGCTGGCCGAGGGAGCACCTAGTTACAGCCCTGCATCCTGGTAACCATTGCCAGGGACTGGGAGTGCTTCTGGGAACAGCAGGAGCCAGCGAGCGGGGGCAGTTCCTTCGCTGCTATATTTGCAGGTCTGGATTTAGCACAGGACCTTGAGAAGAGGGACTGAGCTCCCAAGTTTTCAATACCCTGATCCCCCAGGCAACCTTATGCAAGGGAGATTTTAACAGGAGTTCAGAGAGGCTAAGGAAGTTGTTCAAGGTCACACAGCCAGGACATTCAGAGCCAGAACAGGACCCAAGTCTTTTGGTTTTTCAGGTCAAGGGCTTTTCTGATACAGTCCAGGCAACTCAACATCCCCCACCCCCCCTCACCCCCCAGACACAGTGACAGCCACTACCTGGATGTGAGAACAGGATGGCATGCCAGGTACCCCCTGATTCCATATGCTGTTCCCACATATGTGTTCTCAGTTAAATGGTTTTGATGCCCTTTTCTATGCCAAAACCCTCAGCGGGGAAGCAGCTGCTCTTTGGGGCACAGAAGATCCACCAGCACGAGTGATATTCCACCCAGGAGCAGCTGGAGCATTGGAGCATGGGGGGCACTTGGAGGAGCTTATGACTGTGGCTACTGAGCCAGCAGAAGGGAAGCCTTTCAGTATTTAAATCATTCTGGCATATTCTGGCTGCCTGTCAGCCCTGCCCAAGGGATCCTGTTTTTCACTTAGAGGTGGAAGATGAGGAAGTCCCTCCCTCTGACCCTTCCTCTCCCCCTCCTTCCCTCCCTTGTGTGTGCTGAACCCTTTAGTGTGTGGCACAACAGTGGTGACTGAAGATATGAGGATAATAAAATCCAGCTCCCTGGAGGAGCTCCTGGCTGCTTTCCTAAGAGATTCTCTCCCAGAAATCTGGCCCCAAACCCTAGGCTGTAGAGGTGGAGGGTCAGTGTGCTCAAGGTCCACGGCAGACTCATTGTGCACACAGGGAGGTCAGCCTTGAACCCCAGATTGTCTTGTGTAGGCCTCACAGAGGTTTCGCATTAAAGCCAGCAGAATCAATGCTGCCAGATTGATTGTGGCAGCATTGGACTGTGCCCGCTCAGGTTGGATGGCCACTGGGAAGGCCCTAGATTTCTGCATCAGGACCTGCCTTCCTCTGGCTTGATGGTTCTTTAGTGAACACAGAATCACTCTAAAGCATTAATAGGTATTTATTGTAATATGTCATGGAGACTATCTTAGTCTGTTTTCTGTTGATATGACAAAATACCTGAGACTGGAAAATTTATAAAGAAAAGAGGTATATTTAGGTTATAGTCCTGGAAGTCTGAGAACATGATGCTGACATCTGCGTGGCTTCTGATGGCAGCTTGGGCTGCATCAACTCATGGCAGAAAAGCATGTGGGGAAGAACTATGTGTGAGTGTCAGGGGTTGCCAGGCTCACTTTATAATGGTCCGCTCTTGAGGTAACCAATGTGGTCTCATGAGAGCTGGAACTTACTTCTGCATGAAGAAAACCATCAGTCCACTCGTGAAGGTGGGTCCCTTGTGGCCTAAACACCTCTTTAAAAGTCCCACTATCTCCCAACATTGTTACCCTGGGGACTATGGCTCCACATGAGTCTTGGTGATGACAAACCGTATTCAAATCATAGCAGAGACAAATGACAAACCTGTCAAATGAAGGGCTTCACCCTCATGGCTGCTCAGAACTTGGAGTCCTGGGGAAGGAGCTGGAATAACAGCTCTAGCAGAGAGTGGGAGAGAGACAAAGGTTCCCCCTAAAAACGAAATTCGAATGCTTTTTTCTAAAAAAGGGCAGAATACATGCTGGGTTGACAAATAACAAACTTCCCCCCAACCAGTTTAGGAGGATGGTGGGTGGTGCTGGGGACAAAGCACCCAACTCAGGGACCAAGGAAACCTGAGTTAAGACCCAGGGCTGGCACATTTGGCTTTGGAACTGTGGACATCCACCACTAAAAATCCAACTAGATTTTTAGGGGGAAAAGAATCCCAAATTCTGCCACGTGTGGTGGCACACTCCTGTAATTCCAGCAGCTCAGGAGGCTGAGGCAGGAGGATTGCAAGTTCAAAGCCAGCCTCAGAAAAATCGAGGCGCTAAGCAATTCAGTGAGACCCTGTCTCTAAATAAAATACAAAATAGGGCTGGGGATGTGGCTCAGTGGTGAGTGCCCCTGAGTTCGATCCCCAGTGCAAAAAAAAAAAAAAAAAAAGATCCCAAATTCATTCATTGTGTGATCTGTCCTTGAATTGGGGCCTGGACCAGAGCTATTCATCCTATCTGCAAGGTTCCTTATCCCCTCTGTGTTGATAAATAGCTTTCAGAGCCCACTTGCAGCCTCAACCTGCCTAAGTACCCATGAGAGGGACAGAGGCAGAGACAGGGATTGGCTCACATGAATCATAAGGACTGGCAAGTCCCAAATCTGTAGGGCAGATGAGCAGACTGGAAGTTCAGATAAGAGTTGAGGTTGCTGTCCTTTATTTTTTCTCAGTACTGAGGATTGAACCCAGGGCCTCACATATGCCAGGCAAATACTCTGGCTACACTCCCAGGTGCCAAAGGTATCGCTTTTTTTTTTTTCTTTTTTTGGTACCAGGGATCAAACTTAGGGGCACTTAACAGCTGGGCCACATCCCTAGGCCCTTTTTATACTTTATTTTGAGACAGGTTCTCACTAATTTGCTTAGGGCCTCACTAAATTGCTGAGGATAGCTTTGAATTCACAGTCCTCCAGCTTCAGCCTTCCCAGCCACTGGAATTATACTTGTGCACCATGGCACCTGGCCCAAAGTTATGGTCTTGAATTTAAAATCTGCAGGGCAGCAGGCTGTAAACTCAATCGAGGCTTCTATGTTGCTGGGGGGGTTTTTTTGTTTTGTTTTTTGATACAGGACATTGAACCCAGGGATGCCTACCACTAAACCACATTTCCAGCCTTTTATATTGTTTCTTTTTAAAATTTTTGAGATAGGACTTTGGTAAAATGCCCAGGCTGATCTCAAACTTAAGATTCTCCTACCTCAACCTCCTGAAGTGGCTGGAATTACAGACATACATCTGACTTCCTTCAGTTTTGATCAGTTTCCAGCCATTATCTCTCTATTGTCCTTCTGGAACTGGTAGCTAAGGTGCAATAAATCGTCTCATTTTTTCCCTCTATGTCTCTTATACTTGATTGCTTCCATATTTTTCTGTTCTTTCCTTGGTGCCCTGGTAGCAGAGATATTTTTTCCAGAGGCATTATCCAACTTGCTGAGTGTCTCTTTAGCTCCATTTTGTTCTGCTCTTTGAACCTTTTTTTTTTTCTTTTACTGGATTTGAATGAATCCAGGGGCTTTTTACCACTGAGCTACACCCCTAGTCTTTTTTTGATTTTTTTTTAATTTGAAGACATGGTCTTGCTAAGTTGCTGAGTTATGAGGGTCTTGCTAAATTGCTGGGATTGGTCTCAAATTTGTAATCCTTCTGCCTCAGCCTCCCAAGTTATTGGGATACAGGCATGCATCACAGAGCCAGCAATTCATTAGTTTTAATAAATAACTTCCTAACACTAATTTTTTACTTTTAGAACTTCTATTTAATTTGCTTTCCACAGACTTTTCCCATAGTATCCTGTTCTTCATTTTTCTTTCTATTAAAAAACTCTTTATAATCATTTTAAATGTTTATGTTTTTATGTCTTTCTATGACTTCCACTTCTTCAGGGGTCAGTTCTTTCATACTCAGTTGTTTTTGTCTTTACTGATCATCTTGTGGTTCATTTCCCTGTGTGGTTTACAATTTTGGTTTGAGAACTTGTCTTCAGTGGGGGTCATTTTTTTGCTGGGGATGTCTGTGAGCTCTGGGTTGTAAAAAGGTCATTACAAAATACTTTGGGTTTTGCTTGTGTCAGGAGCCTAGGTCCTGTACTAATTTTTATGTTAACTTTTTGGCACAGGAGTCCTGGGACCAATGACCCGTGTTATGGTTTAGATGTGAGGTGTCCCCCAAAAGCTCCTGTGTGAGAATGCTAGAAGGTTTGGAGATGAACCCATTGGGTTCTGAGAGCCTTAACCTAGTCAGTGCATCAATCCTCTGATAGGGGTTAACTGGGTGATGACCATAGGCACGTAGGGTGTGGCTGGGTGGGTCCCTGGGGTGTGCCTTTGAGGTGGGGCACACATTTTGTGAGCTAAGTTGAGTCCCTCTCTTGCCTCTTGGTGGCCCTGTCCAGACCTGCTTTCCTCTGCCACACTCTTCTGTCATGATGTCCTGCCTCACCTTGGGCTCAGAGCAATTGGAGTCGGCTGTCTGTCGCCTGAAACTATGAGCCCCCAAATAAACTTTTCCTCCTCTAGCTGTTCATGGCAGGTCTTTTGATCACAGCACTGATGACTAAAACATCATGCCAAACAGAGGATGGCAGAGAAAACAGCCCACCTCACCTCCCTGTGGGGAAGGCCTGCACTCTCCATCTTTCACAGAAACTTTTCTCCCACCCAAGCCTAGACAGTGAGGTAGCTTCTTCTGCAGGCCTGGTTTTCCAGCTTCATTTCCCTGACTCTTGAAGGCCCTAATCTCTGTTCAGGGGGATGAATTCCAGCTCCCCTGATGGAAACTGCTGGGGCTGCCTCCGGTCTCTAAAAGAGCCTCAGGCTTTATCCAGGCAAATACCCACAAACCTCAGTTTTAGCCTCACTTCTCTTTTCTGGCTTGGAGTTTTTGTTCTCTCTGGAACCTGGGGATTTTGCTTTACTTTCATTTGAGCTCAGCTGTGCCTCTTCAAGTGTTTTTTCTTGTATTTTCTGCAGCTTTTCTGTAAAATAGCAAGAGAGGGGCCATCAGGAAAGCTCAGCATGCCATGTTGCTGAAAGTGTTCTGCTGCGCGGGTCTGTGAATTTCCCCATAAGGTCAGCCCCTCCTTTAGACTATAAACTCCATGAGGCAGGATTGGGTTAATTTTGGTGGATGACCATCATCCAAAAGGGACTGAGCATATTGTTGATACCACCGGTGATCGGTGACGAGTTCTGCTTCCTCACATGTTGAAGTTTGAATATTAGAGAAGCACGCTAAGGCAAGCATATGAAGCAGAGTTTATTTAAAAAGGGGTAACACAGACTTCTCCTGGGAGGGAGAAGGGGACCATTGCTGGTATCCTGGTATCCCAAGAGATGAGGTGTTCTGCCGTTTTTTATATCCTAGGCTACCTTTGTTCTCCTGCCCTCTTCCCCTTATCATTCTCACTAAGCCCAGGAATGCTCCGTGGGAGGGCCAAAATATGGGGAACAGGTGGGCTGAAGGGGGAAGGGCAGGATGGAGCAACCCTTATAGCTTCCTGTATGGAGGGACAATTCCTGGGACAGGTTACCTTGGTAACTGGTTGGAGCAGGGACAGGTTCTTGATAAGGGTGGAGGAATTAACATTTCAATCCCTCAGGGGACAGTCTCCAACTTGCTGGACTCATTCAAAATTGCTCAAAATTGGTCTGACTGGATCTGACCTGACTCGATTTACCTATCTATACTGATTGCCTGTCTAATTCTGGCTTCAGAGTGAGGACTCAATAAGTATTTTTGAATGAAGGAATGAGGACATGAATACCTAATTCTGATGGCCCTTGAGAGAATACAGTAAGAGAATACGAAACATGCTTGGTTATGGTGGGGGTTCAGAAAAGCTAGCTTTTTTTTTTTTTTGGTACCAGGAATTGAATTCAGGGGCCCTTGACCACTGAGCCACATCCCCAGCCCTATTTTGTATTTCATTTAGAGACAGGGTCTCACTGAGTTGCTTAGTGCCTTACCATTTCTGAGGCTGGCTTTGAACCCACGATCCTCCTACTTCAGCCTGTTGGGATTACAGGCATGTGTCACCGCGCCCTGTAGAAAAGCAAGCTCTTATAATAATTTTGTCCATAAAAACAAAGACTCTGGGCTGGGGTTGTAGCTCAATGGCAGAGCACTTGCCTAGCACATGCGAGGCACTGGATTTGATCCTTAGCACCACATAAAAATAAATAAATAAAATAAAGGTATTGTGTCCAACTATAATTAAAAAATAAATATTTAAAAAAACACAAATAAAATAAAGGTATTTGTTTTGTCCACCTACAACTTCAATTTTTTTTTTTTTAATCCAAACCACACAAAGACTCTACCATGAGGGCTTATCTGATTCAGCTCCCCTCTGACCTCAGACCAGAGTCTTGACCTACCTAGAATGGAGGCAGCTGTGAGTGTGGCCTCCTGCGGTGGTCTTCCAAGAGTACAAGGTCAGCCCTTCCCACCAGAACAGTCAAAGCATCTTGGCTTTAAGGAGAGCCCTGGTGTCTGAAGATGAATCCCCCTCTGACTGGTCCTGTCCTGTGGGTAGTCCCTGACCATGCTATTAACAGTGATGCCTTTTCCTGCCAGGATTTTTTTTTTTTCTCTAGAAATTGAATACTTCAGAAGTTTGTTGAGAAAAACAAATGCATATGATAAGTAATAATTGATTTATTTTTGCTTTTTAATGAATCAGACATTCAGCTGCCTGAACTTCCAATCATCATGATGTCAAATTATTTCAGCCGAAAGCAAGAAAATGTGACATTTTAATCAGTGGGTGCAGTTTTTGCTGGGTGAATACATTAGAGACCCCCTGCGTAATTCTCCAGCAAGTGATCTAACGGTGACCCAAAGGGGGTTCTAAGATGAGGTTACCCAGGGGCAGCCTCATAAACACTATAATCCAAAGAAACTAGTCTGCAGCAGTGGGAGGTAAGAGCAGATCTGACAAGGCTTAGATTGATTGATTGATTGATTGATTTGGTACCAGGGATTGGATCCAGGGGTACTTAAAGACTGAGCCACATCCCCAGTCCTTTTTTGTATTTTATCTAGACACAGGGCCTCACTGAGTTGGTTAGGGCCTCACTAAGTTGCTGAGGCTGACCTTGAACTAGTGATTCTCCTGCTTCAGACTCTCAAACTGCTGGGATTACAGGCATGCACCACCATGTCCAGCAAGGCTTGGATTTAGATAACCTAGGGAAACAGTATTGAACATATGGGGTGTGTGTGTGTGTGTGTGTGTGTGTGTATGAGAGAGAGAGAGAAAGAGAGAGAGAGAGAGAGAGAGAGAGAGAGAGAGAGAGAGAAAGAGAGAGAGAAAGAGAGAGTTAACATCTCCTTCAACATGTTGGAAAGAGATCTAGTCAATGAGGGACTTAGAGCTATAGACCATAATAATAATAATGTAAGAAATGCCTATTATAGCAGAGCATGGTAGTGCATGCCTGAAATCCTGGTGGCTTGGGAGGCTGAGGCAGGAGGATTGCAAGTTCAAGGTCAGCCACACCAATTTAGTGAGGTCTTATCTCAAAAAAAAATTGTTTTAAGGGGGGTTGTAGGCTGGGGTTGTGGCTCAGCAGTGGAGCGCTTGCCTAGCACGAGCATGTGTGAGGCCCTGGGTTCCATCCTCAGCACCATATAAAATAAATAAATAAATGTATTGTGTCCAACTACAACTAAAAAATAAATACTAAAAAAGGGGGGTTGCTGGGGATATGGTTCAGTGGTTAAGTGCCCCTGGGTTCAATCCCTTGTATTAAAAAAAAAAAAAGGAATGCCTGTTTTATGCAGGAACCCTATTTAACTTAATGCTTTTCTTTAAAACCCAACTATAAAGTGGATACCATCCCCCACCTTACAAATGAGGAAACCAAATCTGAACAATCTGAAGAATCTCGACTCATTCCCGCCTGCAAGTAGCTAGTGGGTCAAGAGCCAACCTCATCTGATTTGCAAGGCTAGCTTTCCACCAAACGATTGCCACTCTACACATGACACATGAGTTGACAGCACTGGTTCCCAGTTTTGCTTACTGGAATCTCCTGGAGGGCTTTTAAAAAACGCAGATGCCTTTGGGTTGTGGTGGCTCAAATCTGTGATCCTAGGAATTTAGAAGCCTGAAGCAAGAGGATCACAAGTTTGAGGCCAGCCTCAGTAATTTAACAAGACCCTCTCTCAATAAATAAATAAATAAAACCTGGCGATGTAGCTCAGTGGTAAAGTACCCTGGGTTTAATCTCCAGTATCAAAAGTAGGACCAGTAGCAACATATAGTTTTATTCCCAGAGATTTTAATTTTGGGGTTCAGAATCTTTATCATATTTCACCACATAATCATCACAGCTTATTTTTTTCAGATGGTTCACCACTTAAAGGTAAAAGCAGCAACATCTTCCCCAGTGGCATTGGATGCACATTTGTCTTCTCAGGCACCAGAGTCCCAAGCCAGAATTCTCAGCGCTTGCACATGGTCTGTTCTATTTGAAAGCCAACTGGTTTGTTTAGAGTGCCCTGGTACTAACAAAAACACATCTTGGGCTAGGGTTGTGGCTCAGCGGTAGAGCGCTCACCTAGCATGTGTGAGGCCCTGGGTTCGATCCTCAGCACCACATAGAAATTAATAAATAAAATAAAGGTATTAATGTGATCAACTACAATTAAAAAAAAAAACTCACCTAAGAGTCTGTGGTGGACACCACCACATCAAATAAAAAAAACTAATGATAGCAGTGCAGAATCTTGGGGCCCAGAAGATTAGATTTTGCAAATCCATACTTTGCAACACTGTACGAAATTTTCTCAAGTGTAATATTTTGACTGTCATGCACTAATCAATAACAACTAGTGTGTTAACTTTTCTTTCAGACCAAAAAATTGTTCACTAAATTGTCATGAAGAAATGATGTGAGTCAAGGTGCACTATTTGATTTTAATTTATTTATGAGTATTTCATACATCCTAATCTTGCACTGAAGACAGTTTAGAAATAAATAATGTTTAAGTAATACTGGAACAACTAAAAAAGAAAAAAGAGCTGGGTATGGTGGCTCAGCTCGGGAACTTGAGGCAGGAAGATCACAGAGTTCAAAGCCAGTCTCAACAACTTAGTGAGGCCCTAACCAACTCAGCAAGACCCTCTTAACTTTAAAAAAAAAAAAGAGGCTGGGGATGTAGCTAAGTGGTTAAGTGCCTCTGTGTTCAATCCCCTGTGCCAAAAAAAAAAAAAAAAAAAAAAGAGAGAGAGAGAAAAAGAAAAAAGAAAAAGACTTCACATAATAATCCTACCTTACCTTTTTTGGAAGAAAAAAATTGGCATAAAATTTGTGACAATAATGTGGTGAAATATGGTTAAAAAAAATCCCCCAAAGATTTTTAACATACAGATAAGGCTGAGTGCCACTGAGCATCACTGACAGTACACAGCCCCAAGCCCACCTAGGTCATTTGCTGTTAATATCACCTAGTCTGTCTGACTATCCCTAGAATTAGGAAAAGGGCCAAAGAAGCCCAGAGGAGTATCCCAAACTCTAAGTCCAAGATCTGTAACTGGGCCTGGCCTCGAGCCAAAGTGGGAAACGGGCAATAATTAACAGCAACTTGATGACAGTAATAGTTGGAACAGTAATTTGACAATTTATTTCAATGCGACAGGTCATCTGCAGACTGTTTTATTTGTTCTCACAACAACACTCCTAGATAGGTGAATAGTAACTCTTAAAAGGACACAGGGGCACAGATATATGAAGGGGCCAGTCCAGAGCCACTCAGCTAGGTTGGGTAACAGTGCTCTGGACCACTACCTTTTCTGTGTTGTCTCTCCAATCGCAGGCCACTTCCAACTCTGCAGCCCCTGGGCCACCTCAGGACTCCCCTACCACTCACAGTTCCCTGGTACCTGATTTACGGAGTGCTTGCTCTGCCCTGGGGTGGTGAGTCAGGCAATGAATGTGGGTAAGATGGGCATCCTCCCCTGCCCCTACTGAATCTCAAGGTCAGGGAGAGATCAGACCAGAACAGGTGGAAGGATACATAAGAGGACTGGGGTGGTGGTGCTGAGATTTAGCAGATGGAGCCCCTAGTTGACCGAGGGATCCTAATCCCTGGTCAGCAAGCTCCCAAGGTCACCATAGTCCTCAGGAAGCAAACCTGGGCCTGGATACTGGAGCCCTGTTTCTGCTCTTGAAGGGAGAACCTTGTTGAGATTGATTACAACTGAGTTCAAGGCCAGGAGCCTCAACTCTGTGGACCTCATTTTCTCATCCATAGTAGCCCCTTCATGGCAGTTTCTCTAAAAAGACTGGGCAAGCCCAGACGCGGCCAGACCTGGCAGGGTGGACGCCCACTCGCCCCCTCGCCTGCAGCCGTTCCCTCCCCTCCCCCTGCTCTCATCCCTGGCACCCAGCCTGGCTGCAAACCACTTTCCAGCAGTGTCTTCCATGGGGAATGGAAACTCTGAGAGGAACCATTTCTCTTTGTATTTCCCCAGCAACCAGCAGAGGCCTGGCCAGGGAGCCTAGGGAAAGGCCCAGCAGACTGAATTGTCCACAGCTGGCAGTCCCATGGAATGACTCACACTCCCGGAAAGATGCCCGCCTGTCCCCACCAACCCAGCCACTCACCAGGTCACCGCCTGGTAAGTCAGGGGCTGTCAACCCTGGCTGCAAGGCGGAATCAGCAGGAAGAGAACTAGGGGAGGGGGGCGGGAGGCCTTCAAAATTCTAATGCCCAAGACACAGTGGAACAGACAACCCAAGGGCCCTGAGGGTGAAGCTGGGCATCACTGTTTCTTACAGTCTTTCTCATGTCATCTGAAGATATTTTATGGGAAAAGACCAGCATGTTTGCTTAAAATGCAGCCTCCAGGTGGAGGCCCACAGCAAATGGATCAGGCTCTGGGGATGGGTTCTAGAATCCAGACCCTTAACCCCCTTCCCTAGAATTTTTTCTTTCTTTCTTTCTTTCTTTTTTTTTTTTTTCTTTTCACAGCAAGTTTTAGGAATCTCTGCTATTTGGAGGATTCCACTGTGAGGAACAAACAGGTCCAGCTGCCCACAGACCCATTGTTCACTGGGGGAGGTGAGAGGGTTTGCCTGGCCCTGAGGCAGTTGGGGAAGGAAGGGCTGGAGGTGGAAGAGAGACCTCAGCTGAGGGAGGTGCCTTTCTGGAGGGCCAGGAGAGTTGGGCCTGGGAGGCTTCCTGCAGGAGACAGGGATGCATTCCTCTCATTCCTTAAGGGTGAATTTCTAAGGGTAGGATTTCAAGGGTAGTAAATAAAAGGGCAGGTGGAATATCTATTTATTTACTCACTTATTTCCCTTAGTCCGCTCCAGGGTTAATCTGCTTACTCTACATCAGCTGGAGCCTCCAAGGTGGGGGTGCTAGTCTACCCAGGCTGCTATTACAAGATACCACAGCCTGGGCCTTGGGGTACTGGGGACTAACCCCAGGAGTGCTCTACTGCTAAGCCACATCCTCAGGCTTTTTTTTTTTTTTTTTCATCTTTTATTTTAAGACAAGGCTGGCCTCAAACTTGTAATCCTCCTGCCTCAGCCTCTGGAGTCTCTGGGATTCTAGGTGTGCTCACCCTGCTCAGCCAGGCTGGGTCCTCCTTACACAGCCTAAATTTACATGTCATGGTTTGGGAGGCTGGAAGTCCAAGACAGAGATAACAGCAAGGTAAGTTTCATCCTGAGGTCACTCCTCTTGGCTTGGAGGTAGCAGCCATCTTGCCGTGTGCCTGCTTGGCCTCTTCTGTGAGGAAGAGAGAAAGGATAAGGCAGTGGGGAGAAGAAGACAGAGTGGGAACACCCACGTTGCTCCTTTAGTTGGCTCTCACTAATCCCACTGGATCAGGGACCCCCACCCTTAACAGTCTCTTTGAACTACTTACATCCTTAAAAGATCTATCTCCAAAGACAGTTGCATTGAGGGTTAGGACATCAACACAGGGAATCTGGGGGACATGATTCAGTCTATAGCAGTGGGCTTCTCAGCTCAAAGAACCATACAGGGGCTTACAGGGTCATCCAGGGGAACTGGGCCCAAGTGGCAGAAGGAAAAGAACCACCCATCAGTCCCCCTACTGCACCTACATTCCTGCTCATCGTTCAGGGCTTTGACCTGGGGGAGGCAGAGGAAGCCCTGCTTCTTATCTTAGGCCTCTGGAGACCCAGGATTGGGAAAGAAGGAGACTGGGTCCAATTGGCCCATGAGGCTGGCCAAGGGGGTCCCTGGGAATCAGACACAGAGAAGCAGCAATGACTCAGGTGACCATGGACTCGATGCAGCTCCCTCCCCAGAGCATCTTTCAGGGGCCCAGGTGGCCTCCTGGGCATCTCCTCTCAGCTGTGTCTGCAACTACTTCTGTTCACCCCCGTCCTCTGCTCTTCCCTGTGTCAGGCAGCATGTGGCCCCCGCAGGTTGACTGTGAACAAGGCAGAGGAGCCCTGCTGTCAAGGAGTTCACATCTGAGTGAGTCCGGCAGCAGCCAATAGAACAATAAAGAAGTTGAGAAGTAACAGTCAAGGCTATTGGTTGGTCAGGAGCGAGTATGAGGTGAGGCAGGAAAGACAGAATAGTCGATGTGCAGGGAGGTGAGCTATTTTTGCTCTGGGCTCAGGGAAGTCTTCTAGAGAAGACACTGGGCGGAGAGAGACCTAAATGAAGGAAGGAAGTGGGCATGGAGATTTAAGGAGAAGAGCATTTCAAGAAGGAACCGCAAATATGGTGGTTGCGAGGCCAGAGGAACTAGGCCTGTGTGAGCCATAAGAAGAAGGTCAAAGGGCCTGAGGGGGTGGAGCAAGGAGAGCCCCATGGTGAATGGGGCTGAGGGGTCTGCAGAGCCAAATTACAGGGGCCTGTGGGGTTCACCTTCTTCTCTGTGTCTGACAGGAGGCCATGAAAGTTTGGGACAGAGGAGTGATGTAACCTGACAGGCTGACAAGGATTGCTCTGCTATGTGGAAACAGAGGACGCGTGGGGAGCAGGCAGGAAGAGCCAAGGTCAACTGCAGTAGGTCAGGGGGAAGAGGCAACAGGGGATTTGCTTTGGGGGTGGCTATAAGGGATGGATCAAGAGCCACCCATTGAAAGTTGAGCTGAGGGTGGGGTGGCGGTGCCCTGTGAGGGGCAAGGAGTCAAATTCAACTCCTGTGTCGGTGTGAGCTTCTGAGTGGATGGTAGTGGCGAGGGGGAGTTCAAATCCTGTTGGAACCTATGAAGTTCAGAGAGCCTGTCACCACCCCAGTGGAGGTGCTGAGTCTCTGTGAGTCTGGAGCTGAGGAAGGCCACGGTGGCTGGTCAGGCTGGAGAAACGCATTTCATCTGCTTTCACGTGGGACCTGCTGCAGGGGAGAGATGGGATTCCCTGGGGAAACACCCAGCAGGGTAAGAGGCGGGAGGACGTCCAACATGGGGAGGTCAGAAAGAGGAGGCCCCACCAGCCTAAGATAGGGAAGAAGAAGAAGATTCGCTCTGGGGGCAAGTGCACAGAGAGGACAGCTCAAGGGTTGGTGAGTGAGGTGAGATACGGACAACCTGGCTCATGAAATCTGGAGAACTGGGCCACTCAAAGGGTGGTAGGGACCAAGGCCTGAGAAGAGCCTGGGTGGGGACAGGGCAGGAGACGGAGCTGCAGAACAGGCAAGTTAATTGGGGGATTTTGCTGTAAAAGACAACAGAGAAATGAAGCAAGGCACCAGCGAGAGGAACCTGCCAGGACCAGCAGGTTGGTCACCAAGGGCCTCTCTGTGAGGTTTCAGAGCTGCAGAGCAGCCTGTGGGATGCTGTCAGTCAGGAGTAGGTGTGTCCTCCCTGAGAGGGGACTTTAAGGCATAAAGGTATCAAGGACTTGGTAGGGGATAGTGGGCCTCTGCCAGGAGTCTTTTTTTTATGGTGGGAGGGGGGTACCAGGGATTGAACTCAGGGGCACTCCACTGAGCCACATCCCCAGCCCTATTTTATTTAGAGACAGGGTCTCACTGAGTTGCTTAGCATCTCCCTATTTCCTTGCAATCTTCCTTTCTCAGCCTCCAGGGCTGCTGGGATTATAGGCGTGTGCTACTGTGCCAGCCAGAACTCTTTCTTGCCAGCCTGAAATTCCACTATCACTGTTTTTGCCAGCTGGATTTGTTAGAATCATGAAGACTGGAAGTGTCACTCAGGGGTGGAGCGCTGGCCTCACATGCACAAGGCCCTGGGTTCAATTCCCAGAGCCATGGGAAAAAAAAAGAAACAAACAAAAAAATGCCATCATGGAATAGTAACTAAAAAAAAGCCTACCTGTAGTCCTACCCCTGATCACCAGCTCAGTGCAGCTGAAGTGACAGCTGGGATGGCAGGACCCAAAAGTAAGGAGGAACTCTAGGTAGAGCCCCTGTGGCCTGTGGCTGAACAGCCTGGGTATCAGATCAGAAAGGATGTCCTGACTGAGGCAGCAGGTACCGGCAGGACACAGGACCGTGGAAACAGTTTGAAACCTCATGACCAGGGACTCTACTTTCTGCCAGCTCACGTATTGATTTACAAACCCATCGGCAACCACCGGGGACTGGTGACACAAAGCAGCTCGTGGACCTTTGGCAGGAAGGAGCCTTCTGGTTGTCTCAGTAGGAAGATGACTCACCCCAACTCTGTGTGTAAATACGAGAGTGACCTTTGCATTCAGGAAGAGGAGGACACCTCTAGCCAGAGTCACAGTGACCCTTGTTAGTCAAAATGTGATCCCTTGATGCCTAGCATGGGCTATATTTTTATCAGGGAAAAAAACATCCAGAGGGTCCCTTGGTTCTCAATGAGCAAAATAGATCACCTTTAGCAGCAAGGAAGTCTGCAAAAATGAACTTTTGTCCTTTTCTATGGTAGCTGGGGATATAGCTCAGTTGGTAGAGTGCTTCCTACCTCACATGCACAAGGTCCTGGGTTCAATCCCCACCACCACAAAAAAAAAAAAAAAAAAAAGGCAGATTTACTTTGGGGCTGGGGTTGTGGCTCAGCGGTAGAGCACTTGCCTAGCACATGCAAGGGGGCTGGGTTTGATCCTCAGCACCACATAAAAATAAATAAATAAAGATATTGTGTTCGACTACAATTAAAAAATTTTATTAATAAAAAAAAAAAAAAGAGGGCTGGGGATGTGGCTCAAGCAGTAGTGCGCTCACCTGTCATGCGTGCGGCCCGGGTTCGATCCTCAGCACCACATACAAACAAAGATGTTGTGTCCGCTGAAAACTAAATAATAAATATTAAAAAATTCTCTCTCTGTCTCTCTCTCTGTCTCTCTCACTCTCTCTTTAAAAAAAGAAAAAAGAAAGCAACACGTGGACAAGAAGCCTAGAAATGTCTATTAAGTAGCCAGTTATCAGTGGGTACCATAAAATGCACACAGGAGATGGAAATGCACATGTGGCAAACTTGACAAATTAAATTATTTATAAGTTAAACGTTTAATAGAAAAAACAGGAAAGATCAGGATCTTCTATTAGTTTTTTGTTGTTAATTGATTTTGATCTATTATTTTTCTGGTTAATTGATTTGTTTTTTGTTTCTTCAGATAAAAATATTCAAAAGATTTTCTTTGAAGCCCAGGATTTGCATTTGAATGTAAATTTTGTGTATTGTACCTTGATCAATGTTGCAAAACTCAGTAAAGACATAGGTAAAGAGATTAAAAAGCAAGGTAATAGAACACATTTATAAATGCTTTTCAAATTAATAAATGTGTCTGGATGCCATGGCACATGCCTATAATCTCGGCAGCTCTGGAGGCTGAGGCAGGAGGATCTGCGAGTTCAAAGTCAGTCTCAGGAATTTAGCAAGGTCCTAAGCAACTTAGTGAATCTCTGTTTTATGATAAAAATAAAAAAGGGCTAGAGATATTGCTCAATGGTTTATTAAATTCCCCTGGGTTCAATCCTTGGTCTCCAAAAATAAAATAAAATAAATCAAAGTAATAAATGTGTTATCCAAAGCTGCTATATTATAAAAACCATGTAACACAGAAATTCTACTCTTGGGAATTAGTCTTCAGGAAATAATCATGGTTGTATTTCAGAAGCAGTCACTGCTTAGCCGCTTAGAAAAGAAATGGAAATAACCTAAGTGAGTAACGATAGGGGATTGGTTGGATGACACAGTCATACAATGAAATGCTATACAACCATAAAAATAGCAGTTTTTGATGGTATTTAGTATCATGAGAAAATTTCAAAATATTTTATTAAGTAGGATAATTACCTGTAATCCCAACAATCTGGAAAGCTAAGGCAGGAGGTCATAAATTCAAGCCCACCCTCAGCAACTGAGAGAGACTCCATCTCAAGAAAAAAGAAAAAGCAACATATAAGGTAGTATATAATGTAGTCACATTTGTATTGTTTAAGGGTTTGTTGTTGTTGTTGTTTGTTTTTTTGGTAATCCGTCAGAAGGACCCACAAGGATTGAACTCAGGGGCACTCTATTACTGAGCTATGCCCCTAGACTTTTTTTTTTTTTTTTTTTTAGTTGTAGATGGACACAATATTTATTTATCTTTACGTGGTTCTGAGAATAGAACCCAGTGTCTTACATGAGCTAGGCAAGCACTCCACTCAACTACAACCCCAGACCAGACCTTTTTATTTTATTTTATTTTTTTTAAAGAGAGAGTGAGAGAGGAGAGAGAGAGAGAGAGAGAGAGAGAGAGAGAGAGAGAGAGAGAGAGAGAATTTTTAATATTTATTTTTTAGTTCTTGGCAGACACAACATCTTTGTATGTGGTGCTGACTATCGAACCTGGGCCGCATGCATGACAGGCGAGCGTGCTACTGCTTGAGCCACATCCCCAGCCCTTTTTATTTTATTTTGAGACAGATTTTTACTAAATTTCTGAGACTGGCCTTGAACTTGGAATCTCCCTGCCTCATCCTCCCCAGTTGCTTGGATTGCTGGTGTGTGCCACCACGCCCAGTTCTTTAAAGTATATATGTGGTAAGGGGAAAAAAACACAACACTACAAGGAGACACTACAAAAATATCTTCTTCCTAGATGATAGGATTATGTAAGAGTTTGGGTTTTTTGTTTTGTTTTGATAGAGCTCACTGATATTTTATTCTTTTATATTTTATGGGAGTGGTATAGGATATTGATAGACATACAATGAAAATCTTCCCTTATTCTAATAAATACGGCCAATAAATAAAGGCCACTCATCCTTTAATCATTTGAGAAAAAAATTTAAACAATGTACTTGTTTATTTGTAACGTTATGTTTTTTTCCTGTATTTTTTATTGGTGTATTATAATCATACATAATAGTGGGATTTGTTGTTATATGTTTGTATATTTACTTAATTTAACAATCTAATTTGGTTAGTATCATCCTCTTGTAAGATTTTACTGTGTTTCTACTTTTTTTGTTTGTTTGTTTTTGCAGTGCTGGGAATTGAACCCAGGAGCCTCCTGCAGGCTAGGCAAGGGCTCCACCACCAAGTTACCCTGCCCCCAGCCCTATGTTTATAAAACTCAGATTAAGACCCAGACTTTCCTTTCTCCCCCTTCTTCCCACCCCAACCCCACTCCCTACCCCCAGGTTAAGCAAGAAGCTTCTCGGGAAACATTCTCTCTCAGAGTGTTTGCCCAGGCTTCTGGAGACCCAGCCCACTTGGCCAAGTTTCGGTTTCAGTGGAAACTCTCAGTGTTTCCATTGTCTGACTGGAGAGTCTTCAAATTACTCTTCTTAATTAAGTGGCCTAGGTGTTATTTTGACAGAGCCTCAGCCCAGAGATTTTCTTCACCTCTGTGTTTTAGAAGCCAAAAATGAAAGGGGTTTAGAGAGGGGGCAGATTGAGGGCCTTGCAGTGTGTCCATCTGAAAGGCAGCCATTCTGCTGGTAGAAATGACAGTGGGCCCCAAGGTGGGCCTGACTTCCCACACCGAGGTTCCTTAGAATCTTGAAGGCCAGCGAGAACTGTTTGCAGAAGTAGCTGCCTGGGTTTCAAGGTGAGTCAAATAACATCTCTTGCCTAAGTACCTGGTGGTGGCTTCACAAATAGACATTTGTCCTCTCTAACTAAGACGTGCATTCTTACTCTGTGCCAGGGGCTGGGGGTAGAGAACAGGCAAGCGACAAGGCCCTTCCTCAAGGGACTTATGATGGGTCTGGGGCAGACAGAACAAATGAGTGAACCAACAATTAAGCAAGGTAATACCAGAGAATGGTAGATGCCAGGGAGGAAATAATGCAAATGTAAAAGGAAAGGCAGTGGTGTGGGGGAGGGAACAGGTCTAGACACGTGGCCATTTGGAGATGGTGACATTGGAACTGAGACCTCACCAAACATCTTCTATGGGTTGAGGGGCCCCCAATGGTCCAGGTCTTCAGGGTGATGGTATTGCAAAGTGGCGGAACAAGACTTTAACAGGTTGAAGGTCTTTTGATTATTAGGGGTGCTGCCCTCCAAAGGGATTCAAGAAGTTTTCCTGTGACTATCTTGGTAGTTCTCTGTGGAAGATTATTATAAAGAGAACAAAGCCTGGCCCTGCCCTCTCTCTGCTTCCTGATTTGGGATGTGACCACCACATCTTATTCCTGCACAGTCTCCCACTGTGATTTGATACCAAAGGGCTCATCCAGTCTTGATTTTTTTTTTTTTTTGGTACTGGAGGTTGAACCCAGGGACGCTCTACCACTGAGCTGCATCCCCAGCTCTTTTTAGTTATTTATTTACTTATTTTTTGAGACAGACAGTGTCTTGCTAAGTTGTCCAGGCTAGCCTCAAACGTTCAATCCTCCTACCTCAGCCTCCCAAATGGCTGGAATTACAGGCATGTACCACCACATCCAGCTCAATCTTGAACTTTGAACCTCTAAAACTGTGAGCTGATTAAGTAGTAGTATTTTCTTCATAAGTAGTCTGCCTCAGGTATTTCATTATTAGTGATGGAGAGCTGACTAAGAAAACATTAAATCATAAGCAACTCTGGGGAAATAGGGTTCCAGATAGAAAAAAATCCAAAGGGAGGAATTATGTGGGAATGAACTTGGCTGTTTCTAGGAAAATAGGGAAGACTGGAGGCCTTTTCCTTGGATAAGTTCCCAGACTGGGATGATAGGACCAAAAGTTATGGACATATTTATGACTCTTGATATACATTTGCAGGATTGCTTCCTAATTATTAACAGTCGTCTCCGGGGAGTAGGATGCAAGTGTCAGCAAGAAAGGAAAGGATCTTAGTTTCCATCTTCTGCATATTTTGAATTTCTTTTTTACCAAGAACATATATTATTTTTTAACTTAAAGAGACCTAGAGTTGTAAAACATTGGTAATAAGCAGGAATGCTGGATTCAACACTCTACTATTCTATATATCATATACATAAATTATGTTGTATATGAAGTGTTTTATAATAAATCTCTATTTTTTTTTTTAATAAAATGTATTGGCTGGGTGCGGTGGCGCACTCCTGTAATCCCAGTGGCTCCGGAGGCTGCAGCAGGAGCATCGGGAGTTCAAAGCCAGTCTGAACAAAAGCCAGGTGCTAAGCCACTCAGTGAGATCCTGTCTCTAAATCAAGTACAAAATAGGGCTGGGGACGTGGCTCAGTGGTTGAGTACCCTGCCCCCTGAGTTCAATCCCCAGTACCCTCATCCCTCAAAAAAGTACTAATTCAATTGCCACCAGGTAGATATAAATGTGGCAGTTTTACCACATACTCTAATAATTTTCATTCTTTTTTGGGGGTGCAAGGGATATGGAGAGGTACTGGAGATTGAACCCAGGAATGCTCTACCACTGAGCAACATCCCCAGCCTTTTAAAATTTTATTTTGAAACAGGGTCTCACTAAGCTGTGGAGGGTGGCTTTGAACTTGTGATCCTCCCGTCTCATCCTCCCAAGATGCTGAGATTACAGGCGTGTGCCAGCCTGTACTCTGTAAAAATGAGCATACCTGGCTCATTTTTTGCTTCTTTGTTCCAGTTCAGTCACTGTTTTGCTTTGATTTAGATGATGTTGCTTTAGTCTCCATAGGTTTCATTTTTTATCAAACAGAAAGAAAGATCTATCCATCCTCTCCAATTCATGGTATTAAATAAAATAGCAAAATGGGACGGCACTCTACAAAGTCTTGAATTCAGTAGAATACAATAGACAAAGAGAAGAGGGAAGGGATTTTCATCTAGAATGTTCATATCTGAAGCCGACCCTGACTCTTTCATTCACCTTCATCTCTGTTTCTAAGTTCCATCTCAAAATGTTCTTGGACCTAAGGCTGCATGACTTGACACTCTCATTGTGGTGACCACGCTATGACTGTCATTTTCTCCAGAGAAGGGTCCAGTGAAGACATGGAGTCTCAGTGGCAGAATTTTAGGCATTAGCCAGCAGGTCAAAGCAATCAAATTTAGGGGAGAGGATGATCTTTTCCAGATACTAAAATTTTAGGAAGTTAGATGTGTTGGGAAGAGCTTTAAGTTAGGCTTTCAAAGAACTAGGACCTAGTTCTGAGCACATTGAATCTTATTATCTTTCTATTTCAGTTTCTTGAGCTGTAGAATGGGGCTGTGGATAATTGCCCTGCTCACTTTCTTATGGTGTTTGGGAATTTTGCGAACCAACGTATATGATAAAGCTTTGGAAATGGCTAGGTTTGTGGACCTATAAGGGCCTAGTGCTGCTACTTAATGGCTTCAAGTGTGCCCAGCAGATGTACACACAGGTGTCTGCACATGAGGGATGCATACACATAACGTTTGCTGGCTGATGCTGAATGGAAGGGATTCTCCTTGGTAGCTCTGAATGTCATGGCAGAACTTGGTTCATCATTCTCCAGTTTTCCTCTGCTGCCCAGCATATTAGGAGACTGTATATCTCAGCTCCCTTGAAGATGGTTGGGACCTTGGGACCAGTTTTGAACAATGAAATGACAGTAGGAATTCACTACCAGGTAGAGTGAAACACCCCCACATGGTTCTCCAGTCTCTCTTATCCCTGTCAGTTGTAGAGGAGGCCCTGTGTTCACACAGGGGTCAAAAGATCAAAAGCAGCCAGGATCACTGACTCACTGTTTGGAAGGCAGCTGTGTTAAGGGGAAATACACTTGAATTGTGTAAAACTCTGCGATTCTTGGGACTATTTGTTACTACAGCACAACCTACCCTATCCTGCCTAATATAACCTGAATCTCAGTTTCACTTCTTCTCAAATCATAACACCTATTGCATATGGTTTGTAGTAAAGATTTAAGGAGAGCATGTGTGCAAAGCTCTTGGCTCAATGTTGGCTCATGGAAGAAAATCATTAAATGTTAGAATTTTGCCCTCCTCTATCTAAACCGTGTACTCCTGGCAGTGGCGGATAAGCCCACCTGACTAGACCTTTTCATAGCCTCATGGACATAGCAATGAGGTCAGTAGTTCCTTGTGGAAGCAGATACAGAATCCCTATTATGCAGCAGGGATTATAGTTCTGTCTGTCCACACTTCCCATTTTGTTTCATGTAAGTCCTGGGGCAGTAATTTGGGGCTGTTGAGAGAAGTGGTACTGACAGCCAGGATACCCACCTTCCCTTTCCAACAAGCTGTGGCAACTCCACTCTCCCCACCTCACCACCAACCACTGGCCTTCATTCCGCTGGTGGAGGTGGGACTAGAGATCAAGGGTTAGGGAAGGAAACTTCCTGTCTCATTTACCAGGAGCTGACCTCAGCATCAAGAAGCACAAAGTAGGGCTGGGGATGTGGCTCAAGTGGTAGCGCGCTCGCCTGGCATGCGTGCGGCCCAGGTTCGATCCTCAGCACCACATACCAACAAAGATGTTGTGTCCGCCGAGAACTAAGAAAAAATAAATAAATGTTAAAATTCTCTCTCTCTCTCTCTCTGTCCCCCCCCTACTCTCTCTTTAAAAAAAAAAAATTTAAAAAAAAAATTCTCTCTCTCTCTCTCTCTCTCTCCCTCCTCTCTCACTCTCTCTTTAAAAAAAAAAAAAAAAAAAAAGAAGCACAAAGTAAACATTTTGGAATATCAACATTCAGAACTTCTGAGCCTCACTTTGTCCCTGCCTCAACTCTACAAATCAAAACAAAATAAACACAAAATAATAAAAACAAGAATCTGAGCCATGGGTACATTTTATTTTGTTTCATTTTTTTATGGTACTGAGGATTGGACCGCCTCCAAAGTTATTGAAATTATAGACATGTGCTACCGCATCTGGCTCCTGTTTTTGTTATTATTATTATTATTTTGTTGTTATAAGCAAAGTTAGATGAAATGGAGGCAGTGCTGGGAGAAAATCATGACCATGAAACCTCAGTGAGGAGAAAAAAGAAATCACATGGAAAGCAACATTCTCTTGTTCAGAATGGCCTGGGTTGTCTGAGATATGTTTCTGTTTGGGAGTCTCTGCCGTCAGGCTGATCCTGAAGAAGGAAAGCAATTTCTCGAATCCTACAGAGAGGGATTGGAGCAGCTAAAGAGTCCTTAGCACAGTGTGGTGGCAGATAGCTGAGTGCTGAATCCCAGTACTCAGGAGGCTGAGGCAGGAGGATCTCTTGAGCTCAGGAGTTAGGGGCCAGCCTGGGCAACATAGTAAGACTCGGCCTTAACATAAAACAACAACAAGAGGCCTCAGACAGGTAAGTCAGGATGATATCAGCCTTCTCCAGAGGCAATGATGAGTACTGCTCACCTGGACACCTTTCCCACCAGTGCCTTCCCACTCCTGTGCGCATCCCTCCTTCTGGTTATGGAGGAGAGGATGGGATCAACGGGAGCAGCTTTCAGCCTATAATGGGAAAGAAAGAAACTCAAACCCTTTTTCAAAGTGTAGGCCCGGCTGTTGGTGGGCCTGGTCCTGGGCCTGGCCCACAGGAGCCTTGGTTAGAGTTGCAAGGGACTACCAGACAGCTCAGGAAATGGGTTCCGTTCCTGTCCTGCATCTTAGGAGAAACAGGCAACTTGCTCTGAGATGGCAAACACCTTCAGAATCCATTGTTACCCCTTCTTTGTTCCAAAGCAAACACTTCCTTGGCCTCTGTTCTCACGCCCAGACAAGCTGTGCAGGCGTGGAGATGGCAGAGCCCAGCACCTGGACAGATTTCATGAACACAAGTGAGTGTGACCAAGGAGTGGGGAAGGGGAGAAGCTGGTTCCCTAATGACGTTCCAGACTTACATCCAGTCACCTGTTTGGTCACCAGGTGAGCCTGGGTTGACTTTAATGGAAGCTCCATTGCCAGCCCTCTTCCCCAGCTGGGCTAGTTCATGATGATGCTCTCACAGGGAGCTGGTCCCACGGATGTTCACAGATGACGTGAACACACGCTGGCCACCTCTGGTTCTGTCGTCACTTCCTTTTTACACAGTTAAAAAATACCTTGGGACCCATGTTATTCCTTTTATCATAAATCTACACCATCATTTTATTTTACTTTCTTTTGGAGGGGGGTACTGGGGGTTGAACTCAGGGGCACTGGACCACTGAGCCACATCCCCAGCCCTATTTTGTATTTTACTTAGAGTCAGGGTCTCACCGAGTTCCTGAGGGCCTCGCTTTTGCTGGCTGACTTTGAACTCATGATCCTCCTGACTTGGCCTCCCGAGTTGCTGGGATTACAGGTATGTGCCCCTGTACCCGGCTTATTTTACTTACATAAATATATTTTATTGGTGCATTAGGGTTGTACATAATGATGGCATTACCTAGTTGTACATGAACACAACATAACAACATAATTTGGCCAATGTCACTCCCCAGCACTTCCCCCCTCTATCCCCACTTCCTACCCCCCCTCCCTTTCCTTTACTGATCTCTATTTGATTGTCATGGGATCTACTCCACCTTTCACTTTCTTTTTCCTCTCTACCTTCCACATGCAAGAGAAAACATGCGCCCCTTGACTTTCTGAGTTTGACTTATTTCTCTAAACATGATGGTCTCCAGTTCCATCCATTTTCCTGCAAATGACATAATTTCATTTTTCTTTATGGTTAAGTAAAACTCCATGGTGTATACGTATCACATTTTCTTCATCTATTGAGGGACACATAGGCTGGTTCCATAGTTTGGCTCTTGTAAGTTGTGCTGCTATAAACACGGGTATGCATCTATCACTGTAGTATGGTGACTTCAGTTCTTCAGGATACACACCCCGGAGTGCACACCATTATTTTAGACAGAAGACTCTGCTATATCTCCTCATCTCTTTGTACATTCCTTTTTCCGCTCCAGATAATCTCCTCCTGTCTACAGGTTTATTTCTGAAACATGTCAGGAAAAACATGCCCACACACTTGATCTACTGTCCTTTTCAAAATTTTTTTGGAGATTCTTTGGGGGAGGGGGTAGGTTAGCGTCTTTCTGGCCAGAAACTAGGTAGTTTTGTTATGATAGTAAATATATCCTATTTTTTGTTTTATTTTTGGTAATGAGGGTTATACCCAGCGGTACTCTACCACTAAGCTACACCCTCACCCCTTTTAATTTTTTTATTCTGAGACAGAATTGCTAAATTGCTGAGGTTGGCCTTGAACTCCTGCCTTAGCCTCCAGAGTCACTAGGATTACAGGCATGTGGCATGCTCCTCGACTATATCCTGATTTTAGATGATGGAAAAAAAGGAAAAAAGGGGCTGGGGTTGTGGCTCAGTGGCAGAGCGCTTGCCTCACACATGTGAGGCACTGGGTTCGATCCTCAGCACCACATAAAAATAAATAAAACAATATAAAGATGTTGTGTCCATGTATAACTAAGAGAATATTAAAAGAAAAAAAATGAAAGAAAGCATTAAAGAAACTAATAACAATACCCAGGAACTAAGTTTTTGTGTGCATTAATGGCAATAATTTTGTAGAAAAAGATTATATTTGCAAATAATACAATGGACCTCTGGCCCACCAGGAATGGGGGGGGGGACTAACAATTGCAGCAAACCACAGACCAGCTACAAGATTATATGTACCCATCTTTTCCATTCTTAGTACTTGAAAACATGTCAACACGTTCAGTGCTAATAATTCTCTTTCTTGCTTCTGTGGAGAAAAAGGTCAGTGAAGGAACCCGGGATGGACTGCCGAGGAAGACAGGAGGACCTTTGAGACTTGGACACCTTAATCCACGAGGTTCCTTCTCGGGGCAGCTCTCAGCAAAGACCTGAGAACATGGTGGCCCACATGGGTTACAGGGAGTGTGGAGGAGGGTTTTCCAGAAGGCAGGAATGTGGAAGAGGGACTTGAAGGAAAGGTGAGTGGGAGGGTGTGTCAGGAGGGCCATGAGGTAATGTTCCCAGAGTCCTCTGAGCCTCCTAGTTAAAGGACCATTTATCCACGAGTTATTATCCTGGCTCTTACTTGTGTCTGTAATAACAGCCGTGACAATGGATTCTGCAAAGGTCAACCCTGGGGCCCCTGTTGCCTAATGCATGCGGTAAGGGCTGGAGGCAGAAGGAGCTGATGAGGTTGGTTGTTGATCCAAACAGGTTTCAGCTGGCCGAGATGGTGGAGGTCTGTGAGAAACCCCAGATGGAGTTCCTCTTCTCTGGGTCCCAGGCAAGGATGGCAGCTAGAATCTAACTTGAACACATACAAGGTAAGGTATGCAGAGCTCACCTCATCCTGTAGGATTCAGGGTGGAGCCCTGAGAGGCAAGGATCAGCCACAGAGAGAGGGCACTCACTCCAGTCAGGGCAGAGGCCCTCCTTGGTCACCAGAGCATCCAGGGGAGGGCTCTGGGCTCTCCTTCTGAACACTTCCCCAACCCCAGCAGGTCAGGGCTGCCCTTTTCTATCTGGAGTTGTCTCAGATCCCACCTGGCATTTCTTGGTGGGATTGTAGCCATTCTATCCCTTCATCTTACATGATGTAAAGGAGGCCCTTAGAGGTGGAGAGACTGGCTCAAGTTCACCCCACCCCATGGAGGCTGAGCCTCCACCAGCCTTGGCTTCCTGTTGGAGGATCTCTAACCTCATCTGCAGTCCCCTTACCCCATCGGAGGCAGGCAGATAGTAGCCTCCTAGGCCCCAGCTGTGGGAGACAGGAAACCCAGAGACTACCCTGTTCACACGCACCCGGATTGTGCCTTCCAGTAAATGCCTTTTGAGCACCTATTACATTTCATGTACTGTCGTGCCTGGGGGAGAAGGACGTGAGGTTTAGAGTCAGACCTCGGTCACTTCATCCCTCAGAGCCTTGATTTTGTCACCTGAAAGAATGTGCCTAACACATATGGTGACTACACCTTGAAAGGTGACTGGAAAAGATAGGAGCCAGGCCCTCAGGGGAGCCAGAGTCATGAGCAAAGACATGCAGTGGGTCTGAACAAAGGGGCTTAGGAACAGAGGAAGGAATAACTAACTCTAACTAAGGTTCGGTGGCAGTGTTTGCTCTGCCGCTTACCAGCTAGTTGACTGACCATAAGCCAGTTCCTCAACCTCTCTAGAGGAGCCAGAATTTTCTTAATTATAACATGGGACAATGTAAGTAGCACATAAATGCAGGGTTATGCATTCATGAATTGGAGATAATAAGAAACATTTGATACTCAGTAGACATCCATAAAATAGGATCATTATTTTGGAAGGTGAAGTCAAAGAAATCACAGAAGAGGTGACACTTGAGTTGCATTTTAAGGGATGAACAGAGCCCACCAGGCATGGTGGCATAGGCCTGTGATCCCAGTGGCTCAGGAGACTGGGGCAGGAGGATCTCAAGTTCAAATCCAGCCTCAGCAATTTAGCGAGACCCTGTCTCAAAATTAAAAATAAAAAGGAAAAAGAGCTGGGGATATGAGTCTGGGATGGAGCACCCCTGAGTTCAATCCCTGATACCAAAAAAGAAAGAAAAAAAAAAAGAGAGATGAGTGAGCTTTAAAGGGAGATGACAGAGGACAAAGGTGAGGAGACATAGAATTAAATGTTTAGAGAAACTTGGAGGTTCTGGAGCAGGGTTGTGCGGGGAGCAATAGAGAGGAGACGGAGCTGGCTGCAATGGGCCTTGTGCCCAGTGCAAACAAATGTGGACCATAAGGGCCATTGGAGGCTTTTTCTTTTTTGTACCAAGGATTAAATACAGGGGTTCTTAACCACTGGGCCACATTGCCAGCCAGATATATATAAAGGGGGATCAAAGCCAGGGCTTTGTGCATGCAAGATAAGCACTCTACCCACTGAACCACAATCCCAGCCCCCACTTTTTATATTTTATTTAGAGACAGCATCTCACTGAGTTGCTAGGTGCCTTGCTAAATTCCTGAGGCTGGTTTTGAACTCTGGATCCTCTTGCCTCAGCCTCCCAAACTGCTGGAATTACAAGCATGCACCACTGTGCCGGGCCACTGGGGGCTTTGTTAGGTCAGGATCAAATCGGTATTTATAAGATAAGCTTCATTAGCACTTTCATGGATGACTTTTAGTTCTGTTTTGTCAAGACCCATATTAGTAGTCAAAATACGATGGCGATAAACTTCTGAGTACCTATCAGAACTCTATCCGTTGCAAGTGTCAGAAAAACCAAAATCAGATTACATGTGGTGGTTTTAGAATGAGTCCGCGGATTATTTGATACTCCTTCCCTCAAGGGGTGGAGCCTGATTCCCATCCCCTTGAGTGTAGGCTGGACTCACTCACTTCTAATAAGTGGAGGTGACCATATTTGACTTCAGACTAGGTCACAGAAGGCTCCGAGGGTTCCTCACTCGCCCTGTGTTTGACAACTCTCCTTGGGGAAGGCAGTGCCATGTCATAGGGCCACACAATCAGCTTCAGAGAGCCCAAATGGCAAGGAGCTGAAGCCTCTTTGCCAACAGCCTGGTGGAGGCCCAGCCTTCGCTGTCCTTGCTAACGTCCAGACTGAAACTATGGAAGATCCGGTGCCAGAAGCATTTGGGTTAGGGTACCCCCAATCCTTGACCTACAGAAACTGTGAAATGTTTGTTCTTTTAAGCTGCTAAGTTTTGCAGTAGTTTATTAAGCAGGAATAGAAAACTCATACACAATTTATGCAAAAAGGGAATCAATTGTGCACTGAGAAGTCTTGGATGCAAGACACCAAAAGATGTCACGTGGACTTGGTTCTCCTCTTGTCTTCCTCTGTCGTGGCTTTTTTGGGGGTGGGGGGGTGGGGGGTGGGGATTTAACCCAGGGGCACTCAACCACTGAGCCACATCCCCAGCCCTATTTTGTATTTGATTTAGAGACAAGTTCTCACTGAGTTTCTTAGCACCTCGATCTTGATGAGGCTGGCTTTGAACTCAGGATCGTCCTGTCTCAGCCTCCGGAGCAGCTGGGATTACAGACGGGCGCGGTGCACGGCTGCTGTGGCTTTTTTCACGACTTCCAAGATTCCTGAAAGTTCCAGGCACATCTTTACTGCTGGGCTCTTCAGGGGAAAGGACTGTGTGCCTTTCTCTCTGGAGTGCCTGCAAGAGTCTCATTATGTATCCTTCATTCTGATTGGGTCCCATGGTCATTCATAAACCAATTGTTGTGCTCTGATTGGTCAGATGCCCACTCCTAGTGCTTGGGGGTGGAGTCAGCTCTACCTGAAGCTCTGGGACCCGGGCAGAGAGGAGCCTCCCCTGAGGAATATCAAGGCGCGGTTGCCTGGAGGGGGAAGTGGTTGCTGGGCAGCAATACAACAGGTATCTATTGTACCAACATTTGTATTGTACTTTTCAGTGTGTGCCTGGGGCACGTCATTTCAGCAAGCCACTGTGATCTCCTAGCTATTTCTGGAATGCTTTTGCTTCCTCTTCTCTTTCAGGTCATAAGTATCATTCTCCCTGAACACCCTTTAAATCACGTAATCTCCTCTACTTCTCTGCATACTATTTCCCTTCCTTGCCTCTGTTTTTCCTTAGAGCTTAGCACATATTATTTTACTTATTTATTTTCTTTTTAGTGTCTCCTATTGAAGTGTGAACTCCAGCTATAAATGGTGGTGCTTACCTGTAACCTCAGGCAGCTGGGGAGGCTGAGACAGGAGGATCACAAATTTGAGGCCAGCCCTAGCAACTTAGGGGGATCCTGTCTCAAAATTTAAAAATAAATGAAAAGGGTTGTGAGTAGCTCAGTGGTAGAACACCCCTGGGTTCAATCCAGAAGGAGGGGGAGGGGCGGAAGAAGGAGAAGGAGAAGGAGAAAGGAAAACAGCTTCATGGGTTAGGAACTTTTGTTCATTTTGGCCCCTGCTACATCTTCTGTACCTGAAACAATGCCTGGCACATAGTAGGTACTCAATAAATGATTGAATGAATGCGTGTGCAGAGCCATCCTGTGAAGTAGGTGGGATAAAGGTAGCTCTCCTGTTAAAGAGCCCTGAGATTCGAGAGAAAGATCCTGTTGGCACAAAGACTTAAAAAAAGAACTTCACAAACTAATTGTTAAGTGTTAATGAGAAAACAACAGAGGGGAACTTTGTGCATTATACTGTGTTCCCACCAAGTGAAGGTTAAATGATGCCCTGATATAGTGGTTCAGAGAGAGAACGTGGTAGGAGACTTGAGTCATCTGGTATTACATCCGGAGCAAAGACCCACCTGTTCCATCACAGTCAGACCTAAATGGGAGAAGCAATTTAGTTTCAGCAAATGGCAACAATCACATTTAAATTAATGTGGCTAATTTGAATCTTACTGGTTTTATAGTTTCTTTTAAATAGAATCTGTAAGCTTGTTTCGATTTTATTGTTGATGGTAAGCCTAAAACCTTAACTTTGTACCTAGTTTTGCATTTGTATACATTTAAGGAACATTAGAACTGAAAATTAAGTACCTTCTAGGATTTGTATCCATTATAAAGAAACTTAGTAATTGAGATGGCAAAACACTTTCCAAAAAGATTCCATCCCTGTGGTCATTCGAGGTTATGAAGGAGGAGTCTGAGAAGGGTATTCTTAGGTGACTGCTCAGGAGACCTAGCCAGAAGTTTCCAGACCACCTGGTGAGTCCAGGCTCTGACTTTGTAGATCAGTGGCCCAGGCCCAGAAGCTCTAGATTCCCAACCCCAGGGCTCTTTCCCTGACCATATTAGAATACCTGTCTCCCAATGCTGTCCCATCATTTCCCTAGAAGTGATCTGGGCAGGCCTCTAGCACTGAGCATCCATCCTTGGTAGGCCAGGGGACCCAGTTGCTAAGAGCTCTCCTGCCACTCCCTTTCCCAGCCTGCAGTCTGCCTGCAGGCTCCCCAGGGAAGGGGAGTGTTTCTCAGCAGGAATTTCCCCACTGTGATTAGAGCATGGGCTTTGGTCTTTGGTGTGAGTTAGAGATAGCTGGGGGAGAGCTCCCAGCCTCCCTTGGATCTCAGACGTGGCTATCTCTGCTCTCAGAGATTACTTCAAGGTCATGACCCTAGGGTGCTGCTTTAGTTTTATCCCTAGAATTTGGGGAGAGACATGATCACTGGAAAAAAGAGATGTTCCATCACCTGAGACAAGAGAATTAGGCATCTCCTCCCCAAAAAAACCCCCAAAAACCAAAAATAAAAAAATGACAACAACAACAAAAAACGAAAACCTTTCTGCTTACTCCAGTACAGGCTTTTTTGGTTTTTTTTTTTTTTTTTTTGGTTGTTGTTGTTGTCATTGTTTCAGTACAGGGGACGATTCCAGGACTTGGCACATGCTAGGCAAGTGCCGTATCATTGAGCTACATCCCCAGTCCTTCTTATTTTATTTTATTTAAAAAAATTTTTTTTAGTTGCTGATAGACTTTTATTTTATTTATTTATATGTGGTGCTGAGACTCGAACCCAGTGCCTCACACATTGCAGGCAAGTGCACTACCACTGAGCCCCAGCCCCAGCCCATCCCCAGTCCTTTTAAAAATTTACTTTGAAACAGAGTCTGGCTAAGTTGCCGGTTCTCGCCTCCAACTTGCAACCCCCTTGCTTTAGCTTCATGAGTAGCTGGGATTCTGGGTGAGCACCATTGTGCCTTACTTCTGATCAGTCTTTTTAAAAAGATCCTGCAAGAGGGAAACTGCTGGTGCTGGGGATGTGGCTCAAGCGGTAGGGCGCTTGCCTGGCATGGGTGCGGCCAGGGTTCGATCCTTAGCACCACATACCAACAAAGATGTTGTGTCCGCCGATAACTAAAACATAAATATTAAAATTTTCTCTCTCTCACTCTCTCTTTAAAAAAAAAATTCTCAAAAAAAAAAAAAGAGGGAAACTGCTGGGGCTGGGGATGTGGCTCAAGCGGTAGCGCGCATGCGGCCCGGGTTCGATCCTCAGCACCACATACAAACAAAGATGTTGTGTCTGCCGATAACTAAAACATAAATATTAAAATTTTCTCTCTCTCACTCTCTCCTTAAAAAAAAAATTCTCAAAAAAAAAAAAAAAAGAGGGAAACTGCTGACGGTCCTCTTGTCCCTGACCAGCCTTGGATGGGAAAGAGAGGAATGGCCACATGGCAAATAGCCCCCATCACCCCCATCAGGCAGCAGCTGACCACTAGGAGTCGGGCCTAGTGAAGGCGGACAGTGGCTGGCTGAGGCACACAAGAAACATAGTTGTCTCAATTTCTCCAGCGGCAGCTTCTCAGGAAGCTTAAGAACTTAGGACATCCTTATGTGGACTCTGGCAGAAGACTGGCCTCCTAGGGCTGCCCGTAAATTGAAGCAGAGAGATAGAACTTGACTAAAGCCAGATTTCATTCGACCTAATAAAACATCTATTATGTTAGGCTATGTGTCCTACTGTCCCTGTGAGGGGCAGAACCTTTTCTCATCACCGTAGGGATGGTTAGGAGAAAAAATGTGGACAAAGAGCTCAAATAAAGCAGAGAATGATTTCTCAGTCACAAATGGTACACTGTGGAAGTTCAGGGGAAAGAGTGTCCATTAATTAGATTCCTACTGGGAACAGGGAAAAAGTGAAGCCTCTGGCTTCCTGGGATTTCCAAGAAACCATAGTGAGTTTTCCTACCTTCATCTAGCCTTCTACAAATATAGGTTGTGTATCCCTTATCCGAAATGCTTGGGTCTAGAAGTGTTTCAGATTTTAAAATTTTGGAATATTTATATATACATAATATGATATCTTGGGGATTATATACAAGTCTAAATACAAAATTCATTTATGTTGCATACACATCTTGTACACATAGATTGAAAGTAATTTTATACCCTAATTTCAGTACACCTGTGTGCTTTTGTGTGTATGTATGTGTGTGCTGTACTGGGAATTTAACCCAAGAGTCCCTTACTACTGGGCTAGATTCCTGAGCCTTTACATTTTTTATTTTGAAATAGGGTCTTGCTAAGTTGCTGAGGCTGGCTTCAAACTTGAGATCCTCCTGCCTCAGCTTCCTGAGTTGCTGGGATTACAGGCATGAGCCATCATGCCTGGCTTGCACCTGTGGGATTTTTTAAAAGAGTTTATCATTCTTTAACAAATATATATATTTAACAAATATATATATACACACACACACACACACACACACATGTTGTATGTGGACACAATTTATTTTTATGTGGTGCGGAGGATTGTACCCAGTGCCTCACTTATGCTAGGTGAGCAGTCTACCACTGAGCTACAAACCAAGCCCCTGCACCTGTGTTTTGACTGCAACCTATCACACAAGATTGGATGTGAAATTTTCCAAAGATGGTATTATGTTATCACTCAGAAGGTTTTTTTTAAAAAAAAATTATTTATTTATTTATTTACTTATTTTTAATTTTTTTAGGTATAGATGGTCACAACACAATGCCTTTATTTATTTATTTATTTTTTTATGTGGTGCTGAGGACCAAACCTGGGTCCCGCCTGTGCTAGGCAAGCGCTCTACCGCTGAGCCACAATCCCAGCCCACTTGGAAAGTTTTTGAGCTGGGCACAGTGGCATATACCTATAATCCCCAAGGCTCAGGAGGCTGAGACAGGAGGATCTGGAGTTCAAATCCAGCTTCAGCAACAGTGAGTTGCTAAGCAACTAAGGGAGACCTTGACTCTAAATTGAAAAAAGAAAGAAAGAAAGAAAGAGAAAGAAAGAAAGAAAAGAAAGAAAGAAAAAATAAAAAAAGAAAAGTTTTGGATTTTGGAGCATTTGAAATTTTGGATTTTCACATTAGGAACACTTATCTCACACTCTTGACTAGTGTGTTCTTGCACTCTTAGGAAGAAAGAGCCTGTTAGCATCACTAGCCATAAAGAGCCTGTTGGCATCACTCAGTGAGGTGAGAAAACTCAGGAAACAAGGAAGAAAATCCCCAGATCTGCAGCTAGGGAGCTCACAGTGCTTTTAGTTTCCAGAATCTTGCAGATCCTCCTTGCCTTTGTTTTCCCGCAGGGCCTTGTGGGATCAATGTCACACAGTAGGTCAAGCCGAAGGAACTAGTAGAATTGAAATGTCTGCTGCGTGCAGGCCCTGGGCTGGCACTCTACCTTCTTCCTGTCACCTTGCCTGTCTGTCCAGTTCATTTGTGCCCTCTCAGACTGAACCTGTTGGTGGCTGTTAGATGTTTGAATTCTAGGGGAAGAAGCCCCTGATCTGGGGACATTGGCTTTGAGAGGACCAGGGATTTTGGGAGCCCGCATCCTGCCTGGAACAGGATGAGCGTGGGGAAGCAGTCCCAGAACTCACAGGGAGTATGATCCGAATGCTTCCTTCTTTCCCAGGGAGTTGGGTCATCTACCCCAGAGCGAGATTCTTTAGACAACAAAACACCTGTGGCTCTGACTGACTCACTGAAGCAGCTGCCCAGAGTGTGGGTGATGGATGAGGCAGGCGTCTGAGCTGCCGTGCAGAAGCTGGGAGTGGGGGGTAGATGTTTTTCTCTTCCTTGAGCAGCTCCACAGAAAGCCCCCAGCTGGTGGAGGAAGCCATTCCAGTGTCCTCCTCCTCACCACCGCCCTAAGGTTCCTTTGTGACTGCACCCAGAGAAATCCAAAGAATGGATGCTAAAAGGACACCAAAGCCTGGGCCTCTGGAAAGAAGCAGTCAGCATTGTTTCCTAGTTAAGTGTTCCTACTATGTCCATTTTCCATCTTACCTCACTCTACTTTGGCTATACATGTACACCCAGGTATTTTTTTTTCTTGCATTACTAGTGATTGAACCCTGCATGCTGGGCAAGTGCTTACCACTGACTATAGCCCTAGCTCAAACAATATATATTTTTCTTTCTTTCTTTCTTTCTTTTTTTCTTTTGAGATGGATTCTTGTTCTGTTGCCCAGGCTGGTCTGAATTCATAAACTCAAGTGATTGTCCTGCCTCAACCTCCTGAGTAGCTGGGAGGCAGCCCACCACACCCAGCCAGGATTATTTTTAAAGAGCTGTTTTTCTTAAACTTTTTATTGAAAAGTCATCTAAAAGCTGAGTGCAGTGGCACATGACTGTAATCCCAGCAGCTCGGGTGGATGGCAGGGAGGCTGAGGCAGGAGGATCTCAAGTTCAAAGCCAGCCTCAGAAACTTAGTGAGGCCCTAAGCAACTCAGTGAGACCCTGTCTCTAAATTAAATACAAAAAAAAAAAAAAAAGGACTGAAGATGTGGTTCAGTGGTTAAGCACCCCTGGGTTTAATCCTGCTACCAACAAACAAACAAAAGTCATCTAAAATATATTTGCTCCAGCTTCCCACCAAAGCAAACCAAACCAAAACAGTTCCTATCAGGACCAAACAGCCTATCCCAACAATCATCCATGGAATAGTTATTAAGCATATGCTATTTATTCTTAGAGAGACAGGACCTCATCTGTGTTATTTGGTCTTGTATCTTTAAAAAATATATATTTGTTTCAGTTGTAGGTGGACACAGTAACCTTTTTTTATGTGGTGCTGAGGATCAAATCTAGTGCTTCATGTGTGCTAGGCAGTGCTCTGCCACTGAGCCACAACTCCAGCCCTTGATCTTGTATCTTATTTATTTATTTTTATTTTGGTGGTACTGGGGATTGAACCCAGGGCCTTGCCCATGCTAGGCAAGCATTCTACTGCTGGGCTACATCCCTAGGCCCCTGCTCTTTTTCTTTTTTTTTTGTCCTAGTGATTGAACTCAGGGTACTTGACCACTGAGCCACATCCCTAGCCCTATTTTTTATATTTTATTTAGAGACAGTGTCTCACTGAGTTGCTTGGCACCTCTCTTTTGCTGAGGCTGGCTTTGAACTTGTGATCCTCCTGCCTCGGCCTTCAGGGCTGCTGGGATTACAGGAAGTGCCACTGTGACTGGCTAGGCCCCAGCTCTCCCATCTTATCTTTACTTCAATCACAGTGTCAGCACAGAGAAGTGGCCTAATATTTTTTGAATGAATAAAATGAATGAATTTTGGGAAGTAATAAAATATGCATGTTGTTGTCCCCTCTCTCAAGCAGAGGACAAAGCCATGAATCAATGGCAGCAGGGATGGGTGTTATTTATCCAGATGGCCAAAAAGCATATAAAAAGATTTAACCTATAAAAAGAGACCACTATTTACCCACTATAATGGCTCATTTGTTTGTTTGTTGTTTAATTTTTTTAATTGACAATACTAGGTAGAAGGAGGATCTAGAGTAACGGAATACTCTAGAGTAATGGAATCTCAATAATCTAGATTAATGGAAATCCTCATACCCTGCTACTAGGAGAGTACGTTGTTACAGCCAATTTGAAAAACTGGCAATATTTACTAAAGTAAAACATATGCCTACCCAGTGACCCTGGCAACTCCATTCTTAGGTATATGCTCAAGAGAAATGAATGCATATGTTCATAAAAATACACAAAAATGTTCATAGTAGCTTTATTCATAGCAGCTCCAAACTGTAAGCAATGCACCTGCCTATCAACTTGGGGTATATTCATGTAACAAAACAAACAAGCCCAAACAAACAAACAAACAAAAAACCCACAACAAAAAAACTACTGACATAAACCACAATGTGAATGAATCTCATAGACATTTAATTGAGCTAAACAATCCAGAAACCAAAGTTTACATATTTATATGAAGTTCAAAAACAAAATAAAAATAATTATTTATGATACAAAGTCAGAATGGTCGGTATTTGTGTGGATTGAGAGTGGATTGGAAGGGGCATGAGAACCTGAGGTGCTGGAAATGCTTCGTATCTTGACCTAGGTGGAGGTAATATAGATGTAGACACGTGTACAATTTTATGGAGTTATGTGCTTAAGATTAGTACATGTGATTAATGCACTTTATTGTATGTTATGCCCTAACTTAAAAAAATGGATGCTATAAACATACCTTAAAATCCCTATAAAAAAATTGAACATTTTTAGTGGTCATGCCAGGCGAGTGCACTACCGCTTGAGCCACATCCCCAGCCCTCATGGTCTATTCTTTAATGGGTGTCCTTGAACCCAACAGAGTCCTGCCTCAATGACTTCATGCTATCTCTAACTTTCTTTCTTTCTTTTTTAAATGGAGCACGTTTTTTTTTAATATCTATTTTTTAGTTGTAGGTGGATATTGGACATGATATCTTTATTTCATTTTTTACCCGCTGCTGAGGTTTGAACCCAGTGCCACCCATGTGCTAGGCGAGCGCTCTATCACTGAGCCACAACCCCAACCCCATCCCTAACTTTCTTTTGCTTATATTGTCAACCCTTTCCTCTCAACTGTATCCTTCTTCTCAGACTATAAGCAAATCCAGTTTCTCCAATTCTAGAAGAAATCCTCCTTTGACCACAGTCTCCCTCTAGTTACTACCTATTATTGTTCCCCTCCCTTTAAAATTTTTTTTTTAGTTGTTGATAGATCTTTATTTTATTTATTATACACGGTGATGAGAATTGAACCTCACACATGCCAGACAAGTGTGCTACCGCTGAGCCCCAGCCCCAGCCACCCACCCCTGCCTTTTTTTTTTCAATTTGTTTAGTTGTAGATGGACATACTACTTTTATTTATTTAATTTTATGTGGTGCTGAGGATCGAACCCAGTGTCTCACATGTGCTAGGCGAGCACTCTACTACTGAACCACAACCCCAGTCTCTGATTTTCCCCCTTCTATATTAACTGTTTTCATTATTTCACCTCCTAATTTTTTTCTTCTTCTTCTCCTTTCTTTTCTTCTTCTTTTTGGTACCAAGATTGAAGCCAGGGGTGCTTAATCACTAAGCCACATCTCCAGCCCTTTTTGAGACAGGGCCTTGCTTAAATTGCTGAGGCTGGCTTTGGACTTGCAATCCTCCTGATTCAGCCTCCTGAGTCACCAGATTATAGGCATGTCCCACCATGCCCCTCTCTCCTACTGCTTCTTAAATTCACAGCTTCAGCCACTCCTAAAATCCACAGGCCAAGGCCATCAGTGAATTTTTCACTGTCATATCCAAAGAATACTTTTTAAAAAAAGATATTTATTTTTAAGTTTTAGGTGGACACCATATTTTTATTTTACATTGATGTGGTGCTGAGGATCGAACCCAGTGCCTCGTGCATGCTAGGCGAGCCCTCTACCACTGAACCACAACTTCAGCCCCTCCAAAGAATACTTTGGGGCCTTACTTTCCAGGCTTTTCTGATATAGCTGATATTGCTGGTTCCTCTTACTTTGAAATCTAATTCCCTTGACCAGCTCAACACAGCAAGTTCTAGACTCTCCTTGTTTCTGGGTGATCATTTCCTCTCTGTCTCTTTCAGGGATCTGGTTCTCTAAGTATTGCAGGTCAGAGTTCTGCCTTGGTTCTCTTCTCATCTCCACATGGGCATCCTTCATGATCTTCTCATGGTATCAATACCACCCATGTGCTGCTTGCTGGGTAGCTAAACCTGGAATTCTAAGGGCATTTCAAATTCAGTGTGTTTACACTCAATTCAAGATTCTGCTCTCAGGGCTGGGGATATAGCTTAGTTGGTGGAGTGTTTGCCTAACATGCACAAGGCTCTGGGTTCAATCCCCAGCAAAAACCACACACACACACACACACAGACACACACACACACACACACACACACACACACACACACACACACAAAGAGATTCTGCTCCCAAACCTTGTCTTCTGTTCTGTCTCAGTTGGTTGTACTTCTGCCATTCTTCAGATCACCCAAACTATAAACTCCTGATTAAAGCAGAATTTCTCAACCTCAGCACTACTGGGATTTGGGGCCAGAAAATTCCCTGTTGTGGGAAGGTGGTTCCATCCATTTGTAGGATGTTTAGCAGCAACCCTGACCTCCCTCCACCTGATGTCAATAATAACTTATCTGCTGTGACAATCGAAAATGATTACACGTTGAGCCAGGCATGGTGGTGCACACCTGTAATCCCAGTGGCTCTGGAGGCTGAAACAGGAGGATCTCAAGTTTAGTCAGCCTCAGCAACTTAGCAAGGCCCTGAGGAACTCAGTGAGACCCTGTCTCTAAATAAAATATAAAAAAGGGCTGGGGATGTGGCTTGGTGGTTAAATACTTTAGGTTCAATCCCCGGTAGCAAAGTCTCCCCTCAAAACAAAAATGATTGCACATTGATAAATATCCCATGGGGGGCAGGTGTGTGAATATTCTGTGGTTGAGAATCACTGGATAAAGGCATGGGTCTAGGAGTCACTGTGCAAATTTGGACTAGCTACCTGAACCTTGGTTCATTTTTTTCCTCTTAGAAGGAGCTTAAATAGGATAACCCACTGTAGGTAAAGTACATTTTCTTCCCATATTAGATCTCAATGAAAACTCCTGTCTCTTCCATATGTCAAATAAAATTCTTAGGTGTCTCAGTTTTAGCTCTTGAGTATTTTGTCTATCTACTGTTCTCTATTCCTATCTGGATTATGATAACACCTCTGCAACTGGTCCAGCCAGCCTTGTTCCCCTTAGACAACACTGGACACAGCATATGAGCCCACCTCTGCAACACTAAACACTTCCCACCCCTGCCCCACCTGGCCTTGTTCCAGCCCATTCCAGCCCATGCGAGGCATTCCTCTGTATACCCTGCTGGTTCCTGTCCCTGTTAGCTTATGCTGTTCCTTCTGCCTGGAATGAGATCCTACACTCTGTCTCTCATTCCTTAAGTCTCACTAAAGTTTCATCTCCTTCAAAAAGGTAAACACAGGCCTCCTTTCCCATGCAGCTTTGTGCTCCTCCTCTGTGTGCCTATAGAACCCCCTCAGATTTCTTCCTGCATCCACTCTCTGCATCACAGTTTTGTTTCTGCATCTGCCCTTGCTGGGCTGTGTGGGGGCAGGGATTGTGTCTTTTTCATCTCTATGTACACAATGTCTAGCACATTTCCTAACAGACAGTGCTCAGAAATATTTATTGAGTGAATAAATAGATATAGCACCATCATTACCCTCTATGTTAGGTTTAGAGCCATAGTTTAGAAGTGGTTATAAAATAGTCCATAAATCCACTGTCTCTGTGGCTCAGAAGCAGTGCTTCCTTGGCCAGCAGCTTGTGGAAGACACCGTGCTGATGGTGACACTTGCATAAACGTGTGTGGGTGACTAATGATGCGTGGACCAACACTGCCAATATCTGCTTACAACAGCATCAGCTGGCTTCTCCAAGAATCAGAAGCACTTTCTTTGCCTTTTCCATACATGGCCTCTCAAGTATTTTAGTTCAGGGAATTTCCTATCAGTGAATGTTTTCTTCTAACTCCTTCACTCACCTCTGGATTGACATATTTGCTTGTGAACTCATGTGTGTTTGTGTTTTGCAGTTGATCTAGCCATTCATTCTACAAATACAGTTGTCCTTCCATTTCCTGCTTCTGAATCTGCTATGCAACCAACCAGATTGAAAATATCCTGGGGGAAGATTGATGAATGTATACACTTCTTTTTCTTGTCATTATTCCCTACACAATACAGTGTAACAGCTATTTACGTAGCATTTACATTGTATCAGTATCATAAGTAACCTAGAGGTGACTCAAAGTGTACAGGAGGATGTATGTAGGTTTTACATAATATTATGCCATTTTATGTAACAGACTTGAGCATCTGTAGATTTTGGTATCTGCAGGGGTCTTGGAATCAATCCTCCTGAATAGGAAGGATGACTATATAAATTAAGCCCTACCATGCTAGGTATAGTGGTGACACTGACACTTCCACTGTCCACATGGGAACCATCTATTGAAGAAATGACTACTGATTTCTAGACTCACCATTCCACAGGAGAGCCCATCTGGATGTGAGCCCTGCCTCTCCTCTCCCTAGGAGCTATCATGGCTGGACTAACAGGTTTCATTCTTCTTAGGTCTGAGAAAGGCCATCCAGGTTCCAAGCAGCAGTATAGTCAATCTTGTTCTCCTTCCTCATCCAGTAACAGTAAGGCTTTGTTTATTGGGCATAAGGTTACAGTACTGGCCTTCGGAGTCCTGAGCCTGCTAAAACTCTTGTCCAGCTCAGCTCTTCGGATCTTAGTTTCCTCATATGTCAGGTGTGTGTATATGGCAAGGGGCTATGCTGTAGGGCCCTTCTTCCCAGTTTTTAGGGTGGTGCTGAGGGTCTGTGTGAAGGGGAAGGCCAATCAAAGATAGCTCCAGCCACAAAGCTTGCCCGCGGGAATACCGGGGAGCCAGGCAACGCAGCCTCCACCCAGAAAGCCCGCGGCGGAGCAGTCCCCTGAGTCTAAGCGCCGGCCCCTAGAGGACCCTGTATGGACGCAGGAAAGCTCAGTGGCCTCAGAAGGAAGTTTATTGGCGAGAAACCTGGCTCCCACAGGGCAGGGATCAGCCGGGTCGCCCCGGGAGGGGCGGGGATGGTGGTAGAGTCAGGAAATTCCCAGGAAATTCCTTTCCCCTAAGGGGCCCCTCCCCGCCCCCTTTCCTAGGGTGCCGACTTGTCCAGACCAGGTTCCCTGAGAAGGAAAAAATAAAATGCTCCCTCGGTTTCTCCGCGCTTCTCCAGCCCCCGCCGGGCCGGGGGTTTGAAGCACGCGTGGGAGCGCAACAACGCCTGTGCGCCCAACTTCGGGGCCTTCTCTCGGGCGGGGAATGGGTCCAATTCCCGGTGGCTCCCGGGGTTCCCAAGCGCGCTGTCGCTTGGTCCCCAAGCTCTGGAGGCGTCCCCCGGCTTCGGTCCTGCTCAGCTTAAGCTGGTGTCACATGAGCCGCGGGGGAGTGGGAACCCTGAGAGTGGGCGGGGGCGTGCGCGCTGGGAGGGGGCCGCCTAGTCCACCTATATGCACCGCAGCCCGCCTGACGGATGCCAGGAATTCCCAATGAGAGGCGATGGGGGGAAGTTTGGGCAACTCGGTCTGGCCAATGGAGAACCTCGGGAGGGCTCTGCCCCTTTCCCCCGCCCCCGCCCGCCTCGGCTCCCGCAGCGCGAGTGTGTCCGCCTCGCTCAGTGTGCGTGGAGATTAGGTCCGAGCGCCCGCCCCGAGGCAGGCAGTCCGCGAGCTCCAGCCGCCGCTGTCTCTGCCAGCACTCGCAGCCTCCTCGAGCAGCGCCGCGGCGGAACCCGGCGCAGGGGAGCTAGCCCGGCCCCGCCAGCCCGCCCAGCCCGGCCGACTCCCTCCCCACGCCGGGGCAGCCGCCGCCGTCGCCCGTAGAGAAGGTGGAGGAAGAAATTCAGCCCCTAGCACGCGCACACCATCATGGACCATTATGATTCACAGCAAACCAATGACTACATGCAGCCCGAAGAGGACTGGGACCGGGACCTGCTTCTGGACCCGGCCTGGGAGAAGCAGCAGAGAAAGGTTAGCCGCCCTCGCCCTCCCGCCGCAGCCCCCAGCCCCCAGCTGGGACCTGCTCTGCCTGCCGCGCTTCGGGCTCCGGGCTCGGAACGGGTTCCGGGCGCGCACGGGCGGGGGCGGGGACTGCGCGGCCACCGCGAGGTGGGGTGTTGGGTTACAGGCTCGGGGCGGAAGCTGGGAGCGCCCCTGCCCCAGAGCCCGCGAACGGCGAGCTCCGGCACGGGGAGGTGGCGCCGCCGGCGGGCAGGTCTCCTTGAGGCGGGTGATTCAGGCCACCCGACTACTGCTGCCACCATCCCCGCGTAGGCAGGGAGCGGAGGCGGTGCTCCTGAGGTTGGGGCTGAGACCCCAGCTCGGTGGCTGCCTATTGGTATCGGTTTTCCCTTCCCTTCCCTTCCCCGCCCCCTGGTCGCCTCCATATGGCGTGCTGTGGCAGCGCGCTTCCTGGGCCGCCCAGGGCTCAGAACCTGAGGGGCCAGCTGCCCCCGTCTCTAGGCTCCCTAGCTCCAGCTCGAAGGCGGTCGGAGAGCTAGCGCTAGGGGGCTTGGCGGCAGTCTTCGGATCTGCCTGGAGGTGGACCTGCTGGAGTGCGGCTGGGGCCGAGAAAACCTGGGGGGCGTCCGCTGGCTTTCTAGCCGGCCTTGTGGGGGCGGGGTCAGGACCCAGAACCGTTTTATTGCTTAACTCTGTGGGTCGGTAGCTGCAAGCTTTGCGTCTGCGTCCTGTTACTCCCATACCTGCTCTTTTCCTGGGAGGAAAGCTAATTTGGGCACCTTGATTCAGTTGAGGGTCTCTAGGATGAGGAACAGTCTCCGGAGCTATCTGGGGTCAGTGGGGATCCCTGCTTAACCACGGAGCTGCGTCCCTGGCGCCGTGTGCATGGTACGCGCTGCGCCACTGGGGCTTGGGGCTGGGAAGCTGGCGATGGGACCCGGGCATAGTGGCTAGTGGTAGGAAGAGGTCAGAAACCACTCTTGTTGGAGGAGGGCGCACCAACCCCGCTGCTGCTTCCTGCCTGCTCTGTGAGCCCTTGCCCCAGGCAGCCACGTACCCTGAACCCCACCCCCCCAGCTGCCCGCTCCCATCCGGTCCCTCCCGGTTTCATACCCCCCTCCCCCGCTGATCTGGGAATGGGGGGGGGACAGGATGGCGCGTCCCTCTGGATAGTGCGGTTAGGGCTGGGCTTAAGGGAGAATGCTCATGTCCAAAAATGGTAACATTCATTCCCATTTTTAAACTTAAAAGGGGGGGAGTTTAGAGAGCCGACTGAAGTTTTTTTTTTTTTTTTTTTAGCCAAAGGCATCCTGTATTAGCTCACTCAGGAATCCTAAGCCCTGAAACCGTTCCCTTTTACTCACTTCATCAGACACGCAGAGGTAATTTGAAACACACCACAATGGGCTTCCTCACACTGGTGACCCGAGGTCCATGTGCCTGGGCTTCTGCTGGGCCTGGCACTAGAGGACATCAACCTGGGAAGATTCCCCTGGCTTTGAACTGACTTCTTTGTAATTTAGCAGTTGCTTAAACACACCCTACCCATCTTCCTGTTGGCTTCCTACGGGAGACCTGGGGGCTGAGGGGCTGTTGCCAGCCCCCTCCCCCCATTTAGCTTATTTCCTGGGACCATTGAGCTGTTGATGGAACTGAAGGTTGAGTGAGCAATTTGGAGGTGTCCATGAGGGATAAGGCTGGGGTAGGATGCCTTTCTTTCTTTCTCTCTCTCTCTTTTTTTTAAATTTTTAATTTCAAGGTAAAGCCTCCTTGAAAATAACTTTAAAAAATTTTTTTTTAGTTATACATGGACACTATCTATTTTGTTTATTTGTATGTGGTGCTGAATATTGAACCCAGTGCCTCACATGTGTGAGGCAAGTGCTCTGTCACTGAGCCACAACACCAGCCCCTTGAAAATAATTTTAAATTTAAATCTAAATGGGGCTGGGGTTGTGGCTCAGCAGTAGAGCACTCTTCTAGCATGCGGGAGGCCTTGGGTTTGATCTTCAGCACCACATAAAAATAAATAAATAAAGGTATTGTGTCCAAGGGTGACCTTTCTTTTTAAAGAAAAATTTAAATCTAAATGGATTTTAATTTAAATTGGACAGAAGAGGGATTAGGATGATGGACATCTTGGGATCCTCCATGGGGAGTAGTAGAGAAGTCTCTGCTTGAAGCATTAACTTATGCCTGGGATGGGTAGGAGTGATAGAGCTTTCTAGGAACCTAGTCCCTGTAAGGGCTGTGAGACCCAGTTCCTGGGGGACAGAGAGGCCCCTTGTCCTACACATTACATTCAGTTTTACTGAGTGAATGAAGCAATGCAAAAGCAACCACCAACTCTCACCAGGGTCACACTCCTGTTCTCACATTCACCTAACCACAGGATTAATTCCCAGGATTCTGAGCTGGTAGGAGCAGGTCATCTGGGAAATTTGGTCATCTAGGAGGCAAAGGCAGCAGTGTCAGGGGCTGCAAGGGCTGATGCGTGTCAGGCACTGATTTAATCATGTCACCTAGATTAGTTGTTCCCATCAGCTCTGTGAGCCAGGCACACATGAGGATGAGGAAATGAGCCAGAGAGGGGAAGTAGCCAGTCCTGAGCCCAGCTTCTCCTCACTTGCCCCTCCTTTGGGAGGAAGGAGGCAGCACAGCAGGGCCTGGTATCCAGAGACAGAGGATCTCTGGACCAGGGGCTCTCACCTGCTTTGTTAGGGTTCCTGGCCAGGGACTGGCAGAAGTGTCTCTGGTTCTGACTTGGAAAATCAGGTCCAAGTTTTTTTTTTTTTTTTGGTACTAGGAGTTGAACTCGGGTGTGCTTCACCACTGAGTCACATCCCCAGCCCCCTTTAAAAAAAATTTATTTATTTATTTATTTTTTTGAGACAGGATTTTGCTAAGTTGCTGAGATTCTCACTAAGTTGCTGAGGCTGGCCTTGATTTTAAGATTCTCTTGCCTTAGCCTCCCAAGTTGCTGTGATTACAGGTGTTTGCCACTGTTCCTGGTTTAGCCTAGTTTTTTTTTTTTTTTTTTTTTTAAATTTTCTCCTGCCATTTAATTGTCTGTCACCTTTTGTGGGCCTCAGTTTCCTTTTTGGCAGAACTTCTTTCCTGCACGTATCTCAGCATCGTGATAGGGATATAAGGAGTTGATATTACATAAGACTTAAAGCTACTTGTAGCTTTTAGCACTCTCCAGGGTCCACAAGAGGACAGAGACCAGCCATTGGAGAGGGAGGCAGAGGAGGTATGGGAGGTAGGGCACTGTACCTTGGAACCCAGGGTTACCAGGTAGGAGACTGAAGACTCTGTTTTTACCCTTGGGGCAACCATGGCTATTTCTGAGACTTTGGGCAGCCTCTTACTTCTCTGAACTTTCATTAGATTGTTCCACAGATGGCTTTGTGAACGCTGACTCTGAGCCATGCATGGTTCTAGGTGCTGGGCGCAGGGCATGGAGCAAGACAGACCAGGTCCCTGTTTTGGGGTGCTTCCATTATTTTTTCCTTGTCTGTAAACGGCTTTATTCCTGCCCTGTCAACCTTCCAGTGCTCTTGTGGAGTTTTGATTAAACAGTACAGTAGGATATACTTCACTGATGGAGTTGAGGCCTGGTGCAGATACAGGTGGGAGTCTGAGCAGGCAGGAGGCACAACTCAAGGAGCTGCCTGGGGTTGGCTGTGACTTGTCTCTTCCAAGAATGTTTTAGTACAGAGTTGTTCAGGCTGGTCTCCATAGCTCCAGACCCAGATTGCAGTGCTCTGGGAACAGAGTATGTGAAGTAGAGGAGCTTCCTATGCTTGACTGGCTTCCAGAGTCTTCCCCATCTTCCAGGCTGAGTTCTAAACCATCATTCCTAGGAGCAACTGTTCTTTTCAGGATCCCGGCTCATTCTCTCATGGATCTTGAGTGTGCCTGTATGTGTGTGTATGTACATGCAGGTGTCAGGCAGGCAGAGGGAACGCAGACTAGGAGCAGGAGCCTGGCTCTGTACTTGTGACCTCGGGCAGGTTCTTCTTGGAACCATCAAGTCCTTATGTATAAAAATGAGCTGATGTACGTTGATTGGAGAAGATGTGTAAAATGGCAGCTGTGCTGTAAAATTGCATTCTCCCTTTTGCCTCTGAAGTCCTGGAGATTCTGGTTGAACGTGTGTTCCCACAGGTGCCAGCCTCAGGGCTTCTTTATATGGAGAAGCTTAATCAATATTTGTAGAGTGAATGGATGTTGAAACAAAGAGGCGGCCTTGGCAGGTGAATGAAGATGGCTGTGGATTAAGCCCAGACCCTAATTCTGTATCCGTGCCAACCCAGGTCATAGGGAGACAGGCTTCGTTCTTTTTTTTTTTTTTTTTTAAGAGAAAACATCCATGTATAACTTCATTTATAAGCTCCAATATTTATAATTACTTTTGTTACACTTATATTCTGGTTATCTTTGGTTGTGCAATAAATTTTAAAACTCAGTGGGTTAAAACAACAACCTTTTTTTTTTTTGTAGATGGACACAATGCCTTTGTTTTATTTATTTTCATGTGGTGCTGAGACTCAATCCCAGTGCCTCTACATGTGTTAGGCAAGCGTTCTACCACTGGACCACAACCCCAGCCCATAACAACCTTTTAATTGTATCTCTGTTCTATGGGTCAGCAATTCAGGTGGAGCTCATAACAGCAGTTCTCTATTCCATATGGAATTGCTAGAAACTACTCAGTAGGGTGCAGCTGGGAGATAGGCTGATCAGGAGAGTCTGGGGTGAGGCCTCCTGGCTTAGGCTCACTTCTGGACAGGAGACCATTGCAGGACACAAACCAAAGACACAAGTCAAGGTGGAGGGCTGCAGAGAGGAAGGCCTACCGTGGATGGGTTTACCTGGGGAAGCACAGAACATCCCACACCAGGGTAATGCCTGGTGGAAATGAAACCTGAAAGAGAAAAAACTGGGTTTTCCATCTTGAGACTCTTTACTGTTCTCCACTCCTGATGGCTTCACCCCATGCCAGTGTCCTTGGCACCAAGAGACCCAGCCTGTCCTGTTCTCTCCCGAATTCCTAGTGCCCATCACAGGGGCAGCACTGTTGTAGGTGGCCTGGTTAAGAAGTATCACTGAAAAACTGAATAAATGGCATTATTCCTGGCTCTCAGTCCCAGGCTGGAGATTGGGAGTGGAAGTGAAATGCTTTATGTTCCAGATAAACTACCCTATCCTGGGGCTGTATCCTGATTACAGCCTCCTCAGATAAATGTGCTCAGTGTGCCTGGGGAATCCAAATCTTGGCTTCTCCATTGACCGGCTGTGCTCTGTTGGGCAAGTCACTTACCTCTCTGTGCCTGATGATACCTTTGGAGAAATGGAAATAATATAATTCCTGCCTGGTACAGTTTTGGTGGAGGTTTAAGGGAAGCTATGTTTGTAGTAGAGTTAGCATAGCACCTAGCATATAGTGAGTGCTCAATCATTGTTAACTCTTTGGAGCAACCAAAGTTCCTATGGCCTTTACCCAAAAGGCAAGACATAGACTATAAACCTATCTTTGACAAGCCAGAGTTGGCTTGAAGCCTATGGGACTTGTGTTGTCCTTTGTCTCTAACCCTGAGTTCATTTCAAGTCACTAAACCCCTCTGATTGCACAATCTCTTCACCTGGGGAATGAGGTAGGCTCCCTTGCTTGCCCTTTCCTACTTGGTATACGGAATGAAGGGATGGATGTTACAAGTGCTTAAAAATTGTGTCTATGGTGAACACCTATAATCCAGTGGCTTGGGAGGCTGAGACAGGAGGATCATGATTTCAAAGACAGCCTCAGTAATTTAGTGAGGCCCCTGGTACACGCCTCGCCCCCCCCCCCCCCAATTCATCTGCTTATTAGGATACATTTATTGGTATAAATGACCTCTGTGTGCCAGTTAGCCCAGGAGTGTGTAGCTGAGGGCATTCTTTGGGTCTTGCCCACACTTTCCAGCAGCTTGTCCAGCCCCACTTTACCCAGGACTTGATGCAACAAGCCTGTTCTCCAAACCCTGTTCCATGTGGTTGTGCTGAGAACAGGTGCCCCGCTGGTTGACGAAGTTATTGGGAGGGTCAGGGGCTGGACCATCAGGCTTCTGGAGCCAGTTGGCCCTAGGTCAGGCAGGTAGAAGATCACCGTGCACCAGATATTCCAGTTTTGAGGAATGGCAGCCCTCCAGGGGCTCTCCAGCGGCCCCAGTGTTGCTGATCACTGGAGTTGGGTATGTGGGAGGGAGGCTGGCAGGCTCCTGCAGGCTGCGTGGTCACTATGTGGCCTTCTGAAGAAGAAAAGGAAGAAACTTGTTGGCTTGACTCTCACTTCTTGGGGAGGTGCTGCAAGGCCCCCTCTCTTTCCATCTTCTGAGGGAAGGCCTGGGGCTGGGCACCTGGCCAGTAACCACAAACCATAAATATGGCTTGAGGACTTGTCACACGAGACATGGTCCCTCCCGTGGGTCTAGAGCCAGGGTGGGGCAGCCTGAGATGTGACCTGGTCTCATGGCCATGCTTCTGTGTGGCTAGAGGAAAGAGCCCATCCAGCTCCTTCGTAGCATAAGAATGCTGGCCATTCCTCCTGCAGAGATGGTCAGCGGGTGTTAATTGAACACATCAGATGCTCTGCTTTCTGTGTGTGGGGTCAGGAAATCACTATTTAGGTGGAGAGGGGACCAGGTGGAGAGGGGACCAGGAAGACCCAGAGGAGTGGCCAAGACAGACACATTGGCCATGGAGGGCAGGCACTAGCACTTTGTCCTGGGGTGGTGGCGAAAGCAAAGGTGCCTGTTGAGTGGTGTCTCAGGGTGCATGGGATATATATAAAAAGGTTCTGTTGGGAAGCCACATTCCCTGGGTGTGCACATGTGCATGAGGGAGAATAGAACAGAGAAGGGGAGAGGGATGAAGCCTGGAAGGGCAGAGAAGAGCCACAGTGAGTCATTCGCTGGGGGACACCCCCCTCCATTGTTCTCCTTCACTGGGCTTTTTTCTCATTCTTTTGGTCCCTCCCAGGGCTGACCTCTCACTTTGCTGAGGCCAAGCTGTCTGAGCAGGTCACAGATCTGGCTGTCAAGGCCCATACCTCTGTGCAGGTATCGGCGTCATCCCAGCCAGCTAGCCCCCACTGAGCTGCCCTTAGTGTGTTTAATGGTCTGGTGTGGAGCTGAGGGGCACCTTCCCTGCCCACCCTGTCTGTATTCCCCCTTGACAGCAGTCAGTGGGCCACCTCTCTGCAGGAAGGGTCACACAAACTAGGCTGAGTTTCTCCTCAAGGACACTGATGCATGGCCTGCAGACCTCTGGCTAGAGGTGGAGTGGATGGTTCCTGTTTGCAGGTCCTTGGAGAGGTCATGGCCAAAAGGGTACAGGCAGAGGAAACCCCTTTAGCCTAATTCCCTGGTTCCATTCAGACAGGTCAGCCCTAGCCTTACTCATTCTTCAGCACAGGGTTCTGTCCCTATCTGGGAAGGTGCCAGCATCCTACTAAGTACTGCTCATGCAAACTGGTCCTAACTGAGGCCAAGAGTCTTGGCAGCAGAGAGTTTGCAGGGGACTCAGCAAACCAGAGTGCAGAGTCACCCTGAGAGCCAGCCCACCTTCCTTGCTCTCCATGCACAACCAAGAGTTCCTACCTGTTCCCCAGCTGGGCATCAAGCCAGAGCCTCCCTGAGTCCTTCCTCCCCAGCAAGTGGGGTGAGCCACCAGAGAGGGTTAGTCAGGCCCTGCCTCCCCTACTCCCATGGGGTTATATCCTTCCTGGAGGTTATCTGGTAGGATTTGGGTGAGTGGGGCATTGTGAGGCCAGCCTAGTGATATGTAGGCCTCAAAGCCAAGTATGGCAGTGTCCTTGAACCCGACCTGCCCCTCGGTGATTCAGCCCAGGTGGTGTGAGCATGGAGCTAGGAGTTGGTCCAGATCTAGCCCCTCCTGGACCAATGAGTAGAAACTGGTTGTCCCCAGCAGCCAGAGCTGGGTCATCTCCACTGATCTGACATGGGTGGGAATGAGTTTAAAAGGGAATGTGGCTTCCCAACAGAGCCTTCTTATATCCTGTGCACCCTGAGATGCTGCTCAAACAGGCAACTTTGCCTTTGCCACCACAAAGTGCTGGCTCCTGCCCTCCACAGTTTAAAAGAGTCAAGAAAATTCTTCCTATAATGGCTCACCCTTTCTAAAATGTGCTCTTACCCTGTTAGGTGGATACAACTGCTTCCCCATTTTGCAGATGGGGGAACTGGCTCAGTAACACAGGGCATTTCCAGGATCGTCCAGCCAGCCAGCAGTGGCACTGGGATCTGAAGCAGAGCGGCCCTGGCCTGGTGTTTCCACTCCTCACGACTTTGCTCTGATGCTTATGAAACACATGCATGTGTGTGTAGGAACATTTAACCAAAGACAAATGTATACAAAGAAAACCCCAGTGAGGAGATGTTCTGGAATTAGATAGCGGTGATGGTTGCACAACCTCGTGAAATATTTAAAACCGCTGAATTCTGCTCCTCAAAATGGTGAATGCTGAGGGTATAGGAATTAGATCTCAACTTGGAAAAAACCTAACAAGAGACAAAGTAATATGGAATATAAAGAAGAAAATGACAGTTGCCTGTCATTCACCTCCCAGAGGTGAATGCTGTCGCAGGAATTCCTTTCTTTTTTTTAAATTTTGATTATTTTTTGAGTGCTGGGGTTGGAACCCAGGGCCTTGCATATGCTAGCCAAGGGCTCGACCACCAATTTCATCCCCAGCCCCTTTCATAGAAGTTCTGATGGTATCTGCCATCCTCATCGCTTGTCCTTATTTGTTCATCTTGACTCTGGGGCCAAGGATCTGGGCTAATGGGGGAGAGAGGAGAGGAAAATCATCAGGAAGGACAGATTTCATAAAAAGCCTGGTGTCTGATGTGGCCCCTTTCTTGGAAACTGCCTAAGAATAGATGACAGATAAGCACAGGCAAACAGAAGGCTGGGGAGGGCCCGGGAGGGCGGGGGAGGCACTCCTCATTTCCCAGCCCTTGGGGAAAGTCCCACCCCGCTGCCCTGGTGGGCCTAGATGGCTTCTCTCCTGCCATGGCCGGGGTTAACAGGCTTGGGCAGCTTTCCTCAGGGTCCCAGGCGCAGGGTGAGAGGCAGGATGGGGAGGCAGGGCACCTCTCCGGGAGGTTGCCTAGCAATCGCGGGGAAGGTGACTTAGCCCACTACAGAGGTGGGAGGAGAATAAAAGTCAGCCGAGGATGGGAACTGGGCGTAGATACGGAGGATGCTGTTCCCCTGGAAACTGCCTGCTTGGTCCTTGGCGACCGTGGGCCACTTCTGGGGCTGGGAGATTCTCCACTAAGAGGAAGTGGGGACCTCTCCAGGCCCATCACCCACAGGGTGGGGGTTAGGGTAGAGAAACCCTTCCTGCATGTGGACTGTGTGTCACCCACGTTCTGTCGGTGGCCCTGGTTCACATTCCCGGCCGCTTGGTCAAGTATGTAGAATACTCACTCTTTATAGACGAAGATCCCGAGCCAGAGCCACAGAGTCACATGCTCACAATTGCACAGAGAATGGGTTGGAAGTGACAGTGCTGGTACCTTTGGCCCTTAAAGGGAACTGGGCATTTCATAAGCCCTAGATGCTGAGGTCAGTGTTAATAAACACCATCTACCTCCTGGGAAGGGAAGAGAAGATGGGAAAAGAAAGGCCAGAAAGAGTTGCCTGTTTTATATCAACCAGCCAATCAGTATTTATTAACAGTGTCTCTGTTTGCCAACTAAATAAAGATATTAGTTGATACTGATTCAAGGTTAAATGGTTTGGATTACCTCAGTCTGCCCAGCAACGTTTTGAGGAAGGGACTGTTGGTTTTCTTGTTACCCACAGGGATATTGAGGCCCAGAGGAGGTAACTTATCCAAGAGTGACCAGTGCTAAGCCAGGTGATGAAGTCAGGCCGTGTGACCTCAGAATGCTGAGGTCAAACTCAAAGTACTCACACACACAAACACACCCCGTTTGCTCTTAAGGAGTTTGTTTTAATTGAGAGACAAACCTTAAATATAAGTGAAATAAAATTGGAGATGGCATGTAATTAAGTACTCATGAGATGATTCATGATTTTTAACATTTAGGCTTTCACATTAAATATGATGTGATTTCTTTCATAAATCACGATGAGACCACTTTTGAGGTCTTATTTCTATTTTATAGCCAGGGAAAGTAAGGCTCATAAAGGTTAAGTGACTTGACCGGGGGCTCCAACTTCAAGGGGCTAGAGTTGATTTTGAGTCCAAGCCTTTGACTAGAGAGTCCTGAGACTAGAGGGGACAGGCATAGTCCTTTCTGAAGTTCCTTCCACTGTGGTGCTGGGGATGGAACCCAGGGCCTCGGGCAAGCTAGGAAAGCACCCTGCCACTCAGTGTCCCCAAGCCCTGAAGTTAACTTTTGTTGACTGAAAAGATAGTGGAGGATGCTAATTATGTTTTTCTGCATTTTTCAGTAGAAAGACTAACTGTCAGGGGTAGACTCGGGTCTGAGCTGGAGGGCCCCCTGGGTCCCTGGTGGTTTCTCTGGTGCTGACTCCAGCTTTTGGGAACTGGCTTCTTCTGCTTGAAGATTTCGTAGCCCCCTGCCTCCCTCTGCTGCCTCTTCTTGCCCCCTTTCTGTTTCTCCTTCCCTGCCTCCTTTGTTTGGAGAGTCTTCCTTTGTGGTCACCACAGGAACCAAACAGGCTTTGAACCAGGTAGCTGGGGCTCGGGTTTATTTTGATTTTAGAATCTTGTGCACGTGAAACCCACACAGTGTGAGGCTCTGTTTAAACCCTGAGACTGTTAAGAAAGTGGTGAGGGCAAGTGTGGGAACTCAGGTTGGCTTTGGTGGAGCTGGGCTGGGTCAGAGCACCAAGAGGACAGGGCCATTTCCTGACCCCCACCTTTGAGCCTTATGGGGCGGCTGAGGGTCTAAGTCAAAATCCCTAAATGGTTCTGCTCTGTGCAGAGAAGCGGGGAGGGAGCCTCCTCTTCCTTACCTGCTGTTTCTGTTTCTTGGTGGTTAGAGTTTGTGGGGACTGATCGGAGGCCAGGCTGGGGCTTGTAAAGGAACATTTTTATGGGCCTGAAGATTTATTTTTTAAAAGCCATCTGCAAAGCTGATTATAACTGATGGGAGTAGGATGGACGGGTGCTGAGCTCTATTTTCAAGTCCTCTGTAGGTGAAATGACACCAGAGGAGGGAACTTCGAGGTGGGTGGCCTCCTTCAGGCAGGTCCCCTGGTGGAACTTGGCTTTCCTTGTTGGAAGAAAGGCACCAAGCTTGCATGTGGGCAGGAGGGGGCCATGGAGACCAGACTTTATCTATTCTCCTTATGTCCCACGTGGAGATGGCCACGTTTCACATCTTGTGGTTTGGAGATGGAGAGAAAAGTAGAGCTTTTAATCCTTGTCAGTCAAGTCCCAGCAACAGAAAGCAGGATTCCTCCTTCCCCTGTCCGTGTGAGTGCCAGCTCGCCCACGTGACTGGCTCCCAGAAGCCCCCTCTGTTGTGTTTGGCCACAGCCTCGACTTTGGCAGAGGAGTGGCTCCCTTCAAACCTAGCAGACATCCTCCAGATAGTACATAATGGCACTTTCCAGTCCAGTTCCCGATATTTCGGAAGGGCCTTTCTTTCCAGGAACCCAAAAGTGCTTTTCCAGACTTCGCCCTGGGGGCTGGGAAGTGGAGGAGGCGGCGGCTCATGAATCCTGTTTTCCTGGAGGCAGGGAAATGGGGCCAGACCCCTGGTTTCCTGCCCTTGGTCGAGGTTACTGGTGGCCAGGACTGTTTGAAAGTGTCTCTGCATGTATGAAGCCCTGAAGGATGTGTTTCTATTTTTCTGTTGTTTTCATTTGTTTTACAGTGCTAGGGGTTGAACCCAGAGACTTGTGCATGCTGGGCAAGCACTCTACCACTGAGCTATATTCCCACACATTTTCTTCTTCTTTTCTTATTTTTTCTTTTCTTTTCTTTCTTTCTTTTTCTTTTTTTTTTTGGGGGGGGGGGAAGTGCTGGGAATATAGGTCCTCCCTGGGTTGCTGAGGCTGGCCTCAAACTTGTAATCTTCCTGCCTTAGCCTTCTGAGTAGCTGGTATTAGAGTTGTGCACCACCATGCCCAGCTTCTTCTTTATTAAGGTTAAGCAACAGTAAATTCAGAGGTTGACCATATATAGTTTTATTTTTTTGCTTTAAATTGAGTAATGCCTCATTGGGGTCTTAGTTTGATGGATCCATCTAGCACTCCCTGAGTGAGGCTGCTTGGCACACACAGTGAGGCCACACTAGTTCCCCAGGGTGCTCAGATGAGGAACCTGCCCTGATCCCCTTTTCAGAAGCCACAGGTTCAGAAGAAGGTCCAGTTGAGGCCTACCTTGCTGGCCCAGGGGACTGTCTGGAAATAGGGCACTGAGCTTCCGATCCTCCCCTGTCCCACCTCTGCCCCTGACTTGAAACACCCTGGTGCTGTGGTGTGTCTTGCAGATAGTCATCCATGAGGCCTGAATGAGAAGGCTGGTGGGCAGTGCAGGTGTTTCTGAAGAACTGAAAGGTTCAGGTGATTACTGCAGGTATTTCTGTATCTTTCTGATCTTGAAACTAGTTCACAAAGATCGTGTTGCCTTCAGAATTTTTAAGGAAAGAGTACATTACAGAGTTGAGGCCCCAGCGTTCTCTTCCTGAATTCCCTTCCTGTCTTTTGCTGGAGCCCTCCACTGTCCCATGTCCATGTTTTGTTCTTAAGCCTACATTTTTACATGGCTGGCTATATGTTTGTGCCTGTTTTAAAACTTTAGGCCAGGCTCAGTGTGGCCTACATGCCTGTAATCCCAGCAATTCTGGAGGCTGAGGCAGGAGAATCGCAAGTTCAAAGCCCAGCCTCAGCAATTTAGTGAGACCCTAAACAACATAGTGAGACCCTGTCTCAAAATAAAAAAAAAACGCAAAGGTCTGAGGATGCAGCTCAAAGGTGAAGCCCCCTGGGTTCAATCCCCGGTACCACAAAAGGAAAAAGAAGGCGTCACGTCAGCAGTGTCACACCTGATCATGGCTCTGTGTGTTGTGCTTTTTGCTTGAACTGTTGAGATGTCCCTGGCCGGAGTGGCGCGTCCCTGTTTCATGGCTGAGACTGCTAAGGCCTGGAGGGCTTGTCTAGGTCACTCAGCTTCTTGCAGGTGGCAGGTGGAACTGGAACCTGGCTCTCTGCCCTTGTGGCTTCCTGCCGCCAGAGCTTCTGTCAGAGTTCAAAGACTTGCTGGTGTTTGATGAGGGAGGGCAGAAGTCAGTCTCCATTTCTTGTTTTCTTTCCTGCCAGGTGTGTTTTTGGCATCTGGCTCCTTTGCCCTGTGGGTACCTGCTCCTTTGTCTGTGACTGTTTCTGGGGCTTTGACAGGTTCTTAGAGACAGGCACCACCTTGCCATTTTTCCCTCTTCCCAGGGTAGCAGTTATTCTTTCATTACCTCTCGGTGAAGCAGATAAGCAGTGACTGTGAACTTGGGAGTGCTTCTAAATGAATTTACAGTTCGTGTCTCTCAGTGGCATCTTGCAGTGTTTGGAAGCCAGTTTAGTCTGCAAGACAAGCATTTGTGCTCTGGATATGAAGCCTGGAAGAGGGCAGAGGTGGGTAGCCATGGTGACCCCCTTTTTTCCAGGCTCCAGGGATAGCCAGTGGTGTCACAGCTGTGTCGTCCTTGTCCCTGCCTGGTCTCCTGGCTCTCGCCTCCTTTTCCCCTTCCCTGACTCTAGGCCACTTCTTCCTGTCTTGCTCAGTTAGCCTCTGGGCTACAGGAGGGACTGGAAAGCTGGAGAGGTCAGTGTGCTGGCAGCCTGCTGGTGGCCCTCGGTGCACTCTCTTGGGGCATTGCTGCACGACTCTTGGCCTAAGGACATTTGAAGCTGATGCTGCTGATCCTCACTGACCCAAGGCTTCTTGGATGATGGAAGGTGGGCCTGCAGGGTCTCCTGGGGGCCCTTGGAAAGTGTGACTTCTCAAGAGCCTCCCTGACCAGCTCTCTGAAGAGCAAGCAGGCAAGAGCTTGCACATAGTAGGTGCTTCTGGCTGGGAGTGTGGGCAGCTACAGTCCAGCAGGATATGTTTGGCAGATGCTGTTGGCGATGATCTCAGTCATCAAGGACTGCTCTGGTAGTGGGGTTGATTCCTGGGCCCAGGGCAGGGGCCTGGTTGGCCCCTCAGACTCAAGTGTGCCCTGGAGTCAGGAGGAGGCCACAGGCCAGGGAAGCTGGCCTCATGGTGGGGATGGGATCAGCGCCTTGGATGCTGCTCAGTGCCCCTCCTCTGGTGTCTAATTGTGGGGTGGGGGCACTGGCCTCCCACCCCTGTTATAGAAAGACCAGCTGTGGTTTTCCTCTTGGTCAGCTGCCCAGTTCACATTCCTCTCCTGAGGTGCTAGACATGCTGGCATGTCCCTCTACATGGAGGGTGGGGTCATTGCCTGCTGCCAGGGCCTCTGATTCAGAAAATCTTAGGGAGTTTCTGATCCTCTTTATGGGTTTGGGGACCTCAAGGAAGTAAGACCTTCAGTTTTCCTTCTCCTTCCAGTCTCTTGGCTGGGGACCAGGATTCCCTTCTGAGTAGGGGATAGCAGCTGTCTTTAGCAACCGCATCCCAGGGTGTGGATCTGCACAGCATCGTGGTGCCTCCTGCTCACAGGAGGTGGGGTCTTACAGCACCTTGGTTCACTGGCCTCCTCTCTTTCTGTTGGGACTTTGGAGGTGGCATTTGGGAGAGGGGGTAGGTGTGGAAAGGTCCTTTTTGAACTATTAAGCCAGAGAACTGTTTGGTAGAATCCCGTCCAGTCTCCTAGGAACAAGAGGATGCTAGTGGTTTGGACCAGGGCCTGGGGGTTGCATTAGTGCCGACTGTGGCCCTGTGAGGCTGGGCTCCACCTGTAAAGCGAGGGGGCTAGATTGGAGGAGGGCCGTTGGAAACCATCCCTGGGCTCAGGGCAGTGCCAGGGTTCTGTGTTTCTGACCTCTTGGGTGGACACTCAGCAGAAACAGTTATTTCTTCAGGTGTCCTATTTCTTCAGGTGTCCTTGAGGTTGACCTCCAGCTTCTGAGTTGGCCATCAGGGCTAGCTATTTGGCAAACAGTCTCTCAGTTTTAGGAGCCTTCTGTGTCCTCAGCTTTCAGGAATTTGTCCCCACCCTCTGGGGAGGGTGTGGCAGGGCAGGTGACTGAGCTTCCCTTCTGGGCAGACCTAGAAGCCTGTGCTCTGGGTCCAGGGCCCTGCTTTGCTCTGACTCTAAAAATGCCTGCTTAGGGTGTGGCTCTGAGTGGGAAGCCAGGTGCCTGGAGAGGGGAGGAGGGGCTGGGGAGGGTGCTTTGGGCCCGCCACCAGCCTGGTGTCCAGGTCTCTTCCAGGGTAGGTGGCTCAGGGAGGAGTGGGAGAAACATCTCTACCTCCTTGTGAGGTGGACTGATAATTCATAATTTATCTTTTGTGTCGTTTGCCTGACGCACAGGCCTGGTGTAAGGGTGGCTGTCTGCCCTGTGGGCTCGGTGGGTCTGGAGGAGGACTTTCAGCGTGGAATTTGCCCAAGGGACTGATGGCAATAGGCTGCCCGTCCTTCAGTTTCAGGAGCCAGCTCTGTCTCTTCTCTCCCCTGCAGCAGCTTGAAGAAATTATATCATAAAATAGTCAAGCCTACACCGTCATCGAACCCTCCCCGTGTTTACAGGATGGGGAGACTGAGGTCCACAATGGCAGTCGGATAAGATTTGTCCAAGGACACTCTGAGTTCTTTCCTTGTGGGGCTGGATTTCTAAGGATTCTTTATTTTGAGTATACACAAACCACCTTTTGAAGTCACCCTTGCAGGTTCCTCCATTTCAGGTGAATTTTACCTGTTGGAGGTAGTGATGGACAGGTGGGTGGGCCTTTATTCACCAGCCCTCCTGCACTGACTCCTAGGGTCAGGCTGCAGTGGTGGCTATGGTCCTGGTAATTACAGCCCACATTTATTCCTGTGTGCAGAGTCCAGCTCTACATTCTGTCAGTAAATCATCATAGCCATCTTCTAAAAAAAAAAAAAAAAACCTTTGGTATTTTTATTTCTGCTCTGCAAAAGCACCTGAGACACCACCTGTGGTGGTGCATGTGACTTGGGAGGCTGAGGCAGGAGGAATGAGAGTTAGTCAGCCTCAGCAACTCAGTGAGACCCTGTCTCTAAATAAAATATAAAAAAGGACTGGGGGGGCTGGGGATGTGGCTCAGGCGGTAGCGCGCTCGCCTGGCGTGCGTGCGGCCCGGGTTCGATCCTCAGCACCACATACAAACAAAGTGTCCACCAATAACTAAAAAAATAAATAAATATTAAAAAAAAAAAAAAAAAAAAAGGACTGGGATGTGACTTAGTGGTTGAGCACCCCTGGGTTCAATCCCTAGCAGTCCCCCATAAAAACAAACAAACAAACAAACAAACAAAAAACCACCCAAAACCCAACAAAACAAAACACTAAACACTTGAGGCTTGGAGAGATTAAATAATTTGCCCGTTTGCACAGCTCTTGGTGGGAACTAGACGTGGGCCCCAGGACTGAATGGCCAGAGCCCATATTGCTGTCCACTGCCCTGGCTCCTTCCTTTCCGCCAGGTCATCCTTGCTGGTGGTGAGCAGAGAAGCCCCTCATTAGAGATGGAGGAACTGAGTCTCCCCACTCGCTGAGCTCCAAATACTTCTCTTCTGACTTGCACGTTCCAGCACATTCCTGAGGAAGCAGGAAGTGGCCCTCTCTGGTCATGGAGACTGAATTCCTGGTGCTGTGTTAAGCAGTGGCGGGGCGGTGGCTCAGGGCCAGATGGGGGCTTTTAGCCACCTCTTCAGGCTTCTCTTTGCCCAATTCCTTTCTTCTCATGTCTGTCCTGTTCTCCCTCACCCCCAAGTGTCACCCCAGCATCAGCCACATCCAAGGGTGGTCTTGAGAGTGAGACTGTGCTACACCTTGCTCTGGGCAGGGGCAGCCTTTTGTCCTCCTGAGAGCTCAGTGCTGGCCCAGCCTTCGATGGCTGCTGTTCTTGGGCAATATCCTGGCTGTGTCGAGGTGATCCAGGCCTGCACCCTCTGAAACAGCTGGTTGAGTTGCCCCTCTCTCAAGTCAAGTTCCTGTGCCGGCTGGCTGTTGCCCACAGTTATCTTGCTTCCTCCCCACAACAAGGGAGCGGGCATTGCCCAGTTAACTGGGAATCAAAACCTTGAGAAGTAATGCACAGCAAAACCCAAGACAGCAACAGTGTACTTCCCAGGATGGCTGCAGCATCCTGGGCTGGGAGAGCAGGAGCGTGTCCCTGAAGAATGCAAGGAACACGTGTTACCAGTCTCCCTGCTCAATACCAGTCTCTACTGGGAAGAGGCCAGGTGGAAAGCATTTCCCAGGCTGTGGGCCCCTCTGACCCATTACATGGGGGCTGGGCCATTGCTCAGGAGTGAAGACCTCTCCTGTGTCTTGAAGGCCTCTCCTGTGTGCTGAGATTGCCAGGAGCCAGACTGAGTCTGTCTCTTGAATCTGGCCTTGCCTTTGGGATTCCTTCTTTTCAAGTCAAGTTTCAGTGTCTGTTATCATCTGGACCTGTTTTACAGGAACTGCGGGACCCTGGTGGATCATGGTACAGTGGTGTGCTGCTTAGATGATGGTGGTCCCATCAGGTTACAGTGGAACTGAAAAAGTCTCGTCACCGAGTATTTTTTTGTGTGTGGGGGGGGTACTGAGGATTGAACCCAGAGGTGCTTTACCACTGAGCCACATCCCTCACCCTTTTTATTTTTTTTTTATTCTGAGACAGGGCCTTGCTTATTTGTTGAGGCTAGTCTGTGGTCCTTCTGCTTCAGCCTCTCGAGTTGCTGGGATCACAGGCGTATATCACCACACCCAGCCAGCAAGTACTTTAGAGTTTAATAAAGGTATCATTTCATGGAGTGTTTGACTCTTATTTCTTTCCTTATCCACGGTGCATGGCAGGAAGAATTTTAAAAATTTATTATGGAAAATTCACCCACAGGCACAGAGAGACTAGTGTTGTGTGCCTGTTAACCCAGCTTCAACAGTTAGCAACAGGACCTGCCTGTAGTGTTGAACCATCTGGGTTGTTTTATGGACGCTGAGATCAGTGTGCTAGGACGCCCTGCTGGGAGTTTCTCAAGTGAAAAAGCATAAGGGGAGATGGAGTGATGTTATGGTGTGAATAAAGCCTACCCTCGTGCTCTGCCAGGCGCGTGCAGGTGCTCAGCTATAGTATTGAGCTCTGGCCCCGGGGTGGCCGGAGAGTGTCTGAGGGGCGAGTTCAGCAGAACACATGAGATTCTCAAACGACACATTGGGATCAGAAGCACCACACAGCCAGCCATAGATCCTCCACATGAGATGTGCAAAAGTACAGAGAAGAGTAAAACGGACACCCGTGTGCTTGCCACCCAGATGTAACAGATAGTCACGTATCACTTAACGATGGGGGCTTGGTCTAAAAACTGCATTGTCATGTGATTGCATGGTTGTGTGAGCCTCAGAAAGTATGCTTACACAAGCTAAGTGCTTATGAGTCACGAGGCGATAGGAATTTTTGAACTCCATTATAATCTTATGGATCATTGAGGCTTTTGCAGCCCATTATAGACCAGTTCCTTCCAGGTAACAGCCAGTGCTTTATCTGTGCTTCTGAGCAGGCCAGTGGGTGAGGGACCCAGGATTGTCACTTTTCCTATCTTATACAAAGAGGTCACAGCCAGTATAAAAGGGAGCACAGAGAGGTAGACCCCAATCTAGCCTGGAAGAGGCAGCTATGACTTCTGGAGGAGGTGATAACTGTGAGTGAAAAGTCAGATCTGGAGTGCTGGGTGTGCTCAGTGGCAGGGTGCTTGCTAGCATGCATGAGGCCCTGGGTTGGATCCCCAGCACAGCAAAGTAAAAAAAATCAGAAAACGTAAGAGTGAGTCAGGCGAAGGGGGTGGTGGTGAAGGGTGCAGGGAGATGGGCCTGGCAAAGAGTATGACCATAGGCAGGAGAAAGGCAGCAGCAAGTTCTGGGGAAGGAAGGGCGGGAGATGAGTGTGAGGGAGTGGGCGGACGAAGCTGGAGCGAAAGATGCCTGGGGGTGGGTGATGGTGCCTGCTGAGTGGCTGAGTCAGTGGAGGGACAAGCTCTGGCCATCTTCAGGGCAATAGCATGGGCTTGTCCTGAGAGCTGCTCAGCACATGGCCGTCTGACCTGCACCCATATGTGGAGAGGATTGCAGACTAGTGTCATCCGTGTGCAGAAGCCTGTGTGAGGGGTGGGGAAGGGTGGGAACTGTGCAGAGGGCTACTTGTTGGAAGCTGGGCTGCTTAGAGAAGGACCTAGGATGTCATTTGGAAGAGGGGCTGCATTGGGTGGGCCCAAGTGGGAGAAGTAGGACTTGTTGGAAGCCGTGTGGAGGAGTCTAGCTCAGAATAGAATTTCTCATAGTGAACTCTCCAAAGGAGGAATGATCCGGGAGAGCGGGAGTGGCATGTGAAGGTGCCTGAGTAGACTCAGGGTACTGGAGTCCGGGAGGGTGGCCTCTGCTGCCTGTTGTGAAGGCCTCTCCTGTGTTCTGAGGATTCAGGCCAAAGAGGGTGGGTTAAGTGACCGTGGGCATCTGCAAATGGTGCTCCAAGGAAGGCTGTGGAGGAGGTGCTGGCCTGTTGCCATGGGAACCATCTCTACTGTGGGTTTCCATTTCCAAGGATGCCCTGGAAGGGAGTGAGCTCATCCCACCTGCAAGGTGGTTTGCCAGCCCTGCCTGTTCTGCTAGCCCTCCAAGGCTAGGGGGGAATCTGAGCGGCAGACCCTGCCTGTACCCGCTCCTCGGATCCCCCAGCATTGCCCTGGCCTGGATGTAGGCTGTTTTCACCAGCCAGTAAAGATGGCTCCTGGCCATTCTGGGAGCCATCCACTGTTCTAGACCCTCAGCCAGTGGGGACAGGCACCACCCGCAGCTGTGCTGGACCTGGGCACAGAGTCTGGGGCTGGGCAGCTAGCTGCTGAGGGTGTGATTTCAGGGGTGCCGAGGGCTGGGAAGGAGAAGCGCTGGCCGTAGGAGAGTCTGTTGGGCAGATGGGGATGGTCCCTGGAGGTGGAAGAGGAGAGCTTTCAGCATTTGACCTGACCCAGGAAGGCTGAGGAGCAACCAATTGGGTGACAGAGTCCTAGGCACCTGGAGGTTGGAGTCGTGGCCCATGGCCTCTCTCAGCACCCCATCCCCTGTGTGCCTGCCCAGTTGAGTGCTCAGCAGAACAAGTCAGGACAGGGGACTGACTGCAGGAGTCTTGAACAATGCGTGTGATTCAGGGCACCAGGTACCTTCCTCAGGGCCCTCAGAAATGCCACTGGGAGCCGTCCTCTAAGGATCCAAATGGGGTCCCCTCCTCCACCCCAGGAGCAGCCCTTGAGATGACTTAGGAAAGGCCAGCAGCAGCTCCCTTGCTGGCTTCACCCCCATGGCCTCCCATTTCCTTCTGAGAAGACAAAGGACTTCAGAGGGAAAGGACTGTCTAACCCTTTCACCCAAACAAAACACTTTATATTTGCAGAAACCTATTTGTGCTTGTATCTTCATGCCTGCAGGATTTTGATAGCGGTAATCATAGTGCATATAAAATGGAGCTTGGCTTTTTTTATTTCCCCTCTTGGCATTTTATCAAAAACATTTTTTTTTCTTATATAGTTACAGTGCCTTTATGCTCCTTCCCTGGGGAAAGGAAGATTGTTTCATAAATATATATGTATTCTTCCCCCCAAAAGTTGAGGTGAACACATGATAGGGCTGCGGACAGCTGAGTCTTCCAGTTAGAGCTTTGTCAGAGGGCTCAGGAAACACTGTTAAAAGAGGTTAGTTTTAAAAAAAACAAAACTTCCTCCTCTCAGCTTTTTAGTTTTTCCTTTTTTTTTTTTTTCCCCTTCAGTACTGGGGATTGAACCCAGGGGTGTTCTACCACTGAATGGGATACCCAGCCCTTTTTATTTTTATTTATTTATTTTTAGATGTTTAGTTGTAGATGGACACAATGTCTTTATTTTGCTTATTTTTAAATTTATTTAAATTTATTTTTTTTATTTGGTGCTGGGGATCGAACCCAGTGCCTCGAGCATACTAGGCAAGTGCTCTACCACTGAGCCACAACCCCAGCCCTATTTTTTATTTGAAGTTATTTTTATTTCAGGGTCTTGTTAAGTTGCTGTGGCTGGCTTAGAACTTGGGATTCTCCTGCCTCAGCCTCTGGGATGATTAAGTGTGTGCCACCACCTCACCTGGTTTCCCCTCAGCTTTTCTTGAGGTAAAATTGACAGTTGAAGATCGTATATATTTAAGGTGTATAGTGTGATGATGTGATAGGCGGATACATTGTGAAATGATGACCACAGACAAGTTAATGAACACATCCCTCACCGCACACAGTTATCATTGTGTGAGTGAGATAAGGATACTGAGAACTCTTAGCAAATCCCAACTAAACCGAACAGGATCATTCACTATAGTCGCCATGCTGTGTTAGGTCCCTGAGCTTCTTCAACTGGTAACTGAATGTCTGTACCCTCTGACTGACCTCACCTGTTTCCTTCACCCCAGTCCTGGTAACTATGGCTCCACTGTTTCTGTACATTCAATTCATTTTAGATTTCACATGAGTGAGATCATGTAGTATCTATCTTTCTGTGTCTGCCTTCATTTAGCCTGATATTAAAAGTGGTTAGCTTTTCTAAGTCAGAACTGACCCTGCTTCTGAGCTTCCTGCCCACCAAAACAAAAAGGGAAATTGGAAATAAGCAGTGCTTATTCCTAAGAGGAGGAAGTATATACCATTTCATGGGAAGGACACACTTCTGTGAGCACTTTCAGAAGAGCAGTGCAGGGGACGGTGGTGTCCGTTTTTCATGGAGTACACAGAAACCTTTTCTGTATTCTTGGTCCTTAAGACGACTCCCAGTAAACCCCAAAGGCCTGGTGTAAATCTCTTGTCTGAAGGTGTTTCTGGGGGGACTGAAGCCATGAAACTAGCTCTGCTGTTTCTGACCTCAGAGAGGCACAGGTCCTTGGAGCTGATGCTCCTGGTACTTCCTGGTGCCTCGTCCCGCTGGCCATTGACACAAGCTGGGACTGTCAGGCTAAGGTGCCTTCTGGAAGCACCAGAAGGGTGGGAGCTGTTCTGTGTGGCTGCGAGGTGCTCTTGGCCTTGGGCCCTTTGCCACAAAAGCAGGGGCAAGGCTCTCGAGGAAGGAAACCACTGGTCAGTCGGGCTGGCCCATCTCCTTTACCTACTGCCTCAGGCCAGGGCAGGTGGCATACTCTCCTTAGTGTGTGTTTTTGTTTTCCCACTTTGAGCCGTTATAGAAAATGCCTTGAAATATTCCCTTCATGTGGACATTTTCCCACATTTCAGATACTACCCAGGGGCTGGGTTAATAGTCCATGGAAGGGAGGATCGTTTCTGAGTTCTTTTACATATTAATCAGTTGCTTTTAACAGACTGATCAGCTTCATGCACCATCAGCAATACGTAACTGTTTTTTCCTAATTAAAAGGGAATATTTTAATACTTATTTTGAAAAGTATAGAAACCACGGTAAATTATAAAGAAGAAAACAATGATTACCAGATTTCTACCACACAGAGGTATAAGGTTTGGTGTGCTGCCACTGTGAACTCGTGGCCCCTTCTGGCCTCTTGAGCTTGGGACAGTCCCCTGTTAGCGACTGTGCCTAGGTGCTCCCCTATTGGAGGGAGCTGATTTTCCTTCATCCCAAACCATCTGACCTCTCTGGTCCTGGGCTTATTTTAAGTGTTTGGGAGGAAAATGTTAAGTCAGTGTCACCTGTTGTCACCTTAGCAGCTTCTTCAGTGGCTAGAGCGAGGGGTAGGTAGAGGCCCCCAGCTAAGGAGCTTCAAGGGAGAAGCAATCAGTAAGTAGAATCTGTGTGGGCCCATTTTGGCCCATTTTGTCCAGATCTGGTTCCTGACCACATTCCCAAGTTCCTGTCTCTGAGGCTCTGCAGAGCCACAGTGTTCGGTGTAGCTGAGGGGAGTGGGAGAAGTCACAGAAAAGAACCCCAGCCCGCTGCTTCTGGCCTGGGTCTCACTTCCCCTCTTCTCTTCTCTGAGTTAACCATCCCGTGGTTTGGGTACCTGTGTTCTTGTACTCCCTGATCTTTAGAAAGAAGCTCCAGGGAAGGGGGTTACTCCTTCCATGTTGGCTAGACGCCTTGCTGAACTCTTGACCCCCCACTTCTACCCCTGTCACTTCCATTACCGAGTAGCTCCACTGTCACCAGAGCCATTATGTATCTCACTAAATTTCCCAGAAGTTAGAACAGGAAGAAAAAGGTGGTCTGTTCATGGAATTACTTGTCCTCAGTCCTTAGGTGCTTTAAAAACTGACCAGAGACTTCTTAGGTGGCCTTGGGGCCAAAATGGGTGACTGTGTGGGTGCTCTTGGTGCTGTGCACACAGCAGTCACACACCTGCGTGGCCCAGTCTTGTGCATTGCATAGGAGCTGATGCCCAGAAGGCCCCTGTTCTGCCACTCATGCCGTTGCATGGAGTTGGATGGGACCACAGCTGAAGGTCCCTTGGGGGGAGAAAAGATGAAGGCTTAAATGATGACATTCTAGCCTTATCTGGACCTCTGAGCCACGTGTGGAACTGGACATGCCCCCAGAGGGTGCTTGATGTCTCAGTCTGCTTTTTATCACTGTGACCAAAATACCTGACAAGAGCAACTTAGAGGAAGGAAAGTTTATTTTGGTGCACAGTTTCAGAGGCTCAGTCCATGGTTGGTCAACTCTATTGCTTTGGGCCTGAGGTGAGAAAGAGGTTCACCTTGTGGCAGCCAGGAAGCGGAGAGGGGGTGGGGTGGGGCAGGGAGAGGAGCCGGGGAGACAAGATGAAATTCCCAGTGGCACACCCCCAGTGACCCACCTCCTCCAGCCGCTCCCCACCTGCCTACAATTACCACTGGACGCAGTAACCCATCCATTGGATGGATCCACTGATGAGTTTAGAGCTCACAACCTGATCATATCACCTCTGAACACTCCTGCATCCAAACCCTAGGGCTGCCTCTGCCTCCCCATCCCTGTATCCCGTGGCCAGCCTATCTGACCCACAGTCTGGAACTGTTTTCCGATTTCCAAGGGCTGAGGATGATCGGAACTCTGGAACCAGGGGATTTACCAGAGAGAATCTTGGTTTGGGGATGTTTCCTCGGGGGGGGGGGGGGGTGGCGAAGGGAAAGCCACTGGAATGTCTCAGCTGCTGTTCATGTTGTTGGAGTCAAGAGCTCCCACTGGGGCCCCTCGTGCCTCCAGCTTGTGGCCATGTGGACGGGCTGGGATTGATTTGTTCTGTCTGGTCTGTCCGATACTGTACCCTCTTCGCCCTTCCTTACCCAGAAAACCACAGTGAGCCACATTGGCAGGTCCAGTGAAGATTCACGGTGATCAGGAGGCAAGAGGCAGCCTCTGGGGCACAGTGACTTCAAGCTGTGGCTGGTGAAGGAACTGTGCAAGGACTGGAGGCGGGTTACACAATGAAAGGGCCTCCCACCTCAGCCTGTATTAAATGGTCCCTTCTTTCAGGTGACCACAACTTCCCTGTAGATGTGCTGGTTCCCATGCATGTGTCTACCCTCTGTTACCCAAGTTTTGCTCCTGGGCTGTATTCCTTAAAGGGTGGTTTTTGGGCCATCTGGGCCTCATCTAGACCTACGAATGCTCCAATCAGAGCCCAGGAATCTGCATTTCTAGCAAGCACTTCAGTTAATTTTTAGATAAATCTAGAGAGTCTATGGAGGCATATCATTGCTTGAGTCTGAAAGGGAATAGTTCAGCTAAACAAACTCCCTTACTCCTCTTCACTCTCCCCCAGGATATTCAGATGAAGCTTTGTTTCCTTGAGACATAGGCCAGAAATTTGCTAGCTACCCTCGAATTGGAATCAGGTACTTTTTCTGGGCCTCAAATCTCTATTATTAGGAAGGTAAGTAAAGAAAGGGAAGGAAGTCTATTACTGCTTTCCTGATTGGCACTTGCCTTTGGCTTTGGAGCAGATGGGCCTGTTGGCATCTGCAAGGCTGCTTTAAAGTAATCTGCAGCGATAGCAGGACTGTCCTGATAAGTTTCATTCATCCTGGGATTCTGCCTGGCAAAGACAGCCCACCTTGCCCACTAGTACCCCGCAGCTTGTGCTGCGCTTTGGGCCCTCTCCTGCCACTGAACACAAACTTCTGTGTCCTCCACTGACCTGCCGGCTCTGTTTCCTGTGGAGAGGGGTCTTTTCAACTTTCTGCATCCTTCCTTGCTCTGGTGCCCCTCCCAGGCCCACCTTAGTGACCTCTGATCCTTTAGTTTCATTGGGCCAGATTCTGACCGTGCCTGTTGTCTGAGTTCCAGCTCCCATCCAGGCAGTGTGACAGTGGGGGTTTGGGTTGGTCCTGGGCTCTGTGAGCACCTCCCCATTGTCATGAGGCTGAGTGGCTTTCCTCTGGGGGTCTGCCTGCAGCTGTGTTTTGTTGGCACAGACTCCATCTGCCTCCTTAGACAAGCCCAGGCAGTGGGAATCCTGGAAGTCCTGGCAGACTCAGGTTAACAGGAGATCCCCTAGATGTCACACTGCTAGGGGTCTCTTTGGAGGCTCATAGGCCAAGAAACCCTCTGGCTGCTTCTGTGCCGAGTAGAAGCTTCACGGGGGAGTTGTGGGACCACTGAGCAGAACGGGATTCAGGGGGCTGGGAAACGGAGGGCGGCGGTTGAGGAGTGGAGCAGGGAATTGAATATATGGGGCACATAGGGCAGCCCTGACCAGCTGCTGGCGTCAGGGTGTACTAGGGGTATGGGGAGGTTTGGAGGGGAGGTAGGACTTTGATTTAAGATGTAAGAAAAAGGATCTCTAGAATGCTTAACTTGGAGGCCCAGAGAAGGTGACATCTTCCAATCAAAACAATGTATCTGAGAAACAATTTAAGAAGGATAAGATTCTGATAGAATGGGTGGTCGAGCTTTCTTTCTTTAAAAAAAATTTTTTTTAGTTGTAGATGGACACAATACCTTTATTTTATTGATTGATTTTTATGTGGTGCTAAGAATCAAACTCAGTGCTTCACATGTGTAAGGCAAGTGCTCTACCACTGAATTACAACCCCAGACCCCCCCTCTCTCTCACTCTCTCTCTCTCTCTCTCTCTCTCTCTCTTTCTCTTCCCTACTTCCTTCATGCATTATAGATATAGGAATGTGCTTATTTCTAAAAAGTTGCAGTTTGGGACAGCCTTTGGATAACACTATGGTTCTTGGTACAACCAAGCTATGAAATTTACATACCTTTTAGTCTAATAGTTCCATCCCCAGGATTGAGGCTGATAGAATTGACCAACAGAAATAAAGACATGCTTGGAAATATTCTGTGTGGTATCAATAAGAGCAAAACAGGAAAAAGTGCTTTCATGTTTAACTACCCTAAGCCGAGGGTTTTAACAAACCATTTTCATACATCATAGTGGTGGAATATTTTTTCAGTCTTTAAAAATAATAACTCAGGTCTGTTGCAGTGGTGCTTGCCTGTAATCCCAGTGGCTCAGGAGGCTGGGGCAAGAGGATTGCAATTTCAAGTTCGTCTCAGCAACTTAGCGAGGCTCTAAGAAACTTGGCAAGACCCTGCCACAAAATAAAAAATAAAAATAGAGGGCTGAGGAGGGGCTGGGGATGTGGCTCAAGAGGCAGCATGCTCGCCTGGCATGCGTGCGGCCCGGGTTCGATCCTCAGCACCACATACAATTAAAGATGTTGTGTCCGCCGAGAACTAAAAAAATAAATATTAAAATTCTCTCTCTCTCTATGAAAATGGTCTGGCCCTCAGCTGGGGCTGGAAGAATCCACAGGACCAGGAGAGCTTTCAAGATAGAGAAGCAACCAGTCCATGACTGGGGAAGCCTAGAACGTTCCCCAGAGTCCAGTTGTCCTAAGATAGATTCTGTTTAGATCATCACAGTTTTGTATGAGCTCAGTTAAGTAAGATGTCTGTTATTCACCCATTTGCTAGACACTGGAAGCTGAAATCCAGGGAATGAATCTTTCCAGGAATCTCCAGAGACCTAGGGGACAGGGGCAGTATGCAGACTGGCTCACTGGGCTGTGCTCCAGCCACAAGCCCCATCTGCACTTCCCCAGGGGCAAATCCCTAAGTTCTCCCTGATTCCCTGAAGTCACCTTTTCTGTCCCCTTTGATCTGGTGGCGACTCTGGTGGTGGAGAATCAGTTTCAACTCTCTAGCGACCTCTCATTTCAGATCCTGCATGGGTGCCACGTACTCCCAGGGGGCCTGCCAGTCACACTCGCCATTTGGGGAACTTTGACATTTTGTGTAAGTGGGGATGTGATTGAGGGCGTGCGAGAGAGAGAACCGGAGGCTCTGGCTCTTTAAGGCCGGACCTTGCAGTGAATTTTGGCAGAGGAGATACTGAGCATTTAATTTTAGGGCCAAGGAGGGGGGTGGGGGAGAGTCCCCACCGCATCTGGTTTGTGTTAAACCCTTCCCTTCAGAAAAGGGCTGTGTTTATGGTTAAAATCCGGCAGAGATGGGGACCGGGAGGGATGCCAGTTTCCCCCAGTAGGCCATGTGACACAGGGACAATGCAAGTAGCTGCCGTCTTGCCCTCTGACCCTGTCCTAAGCCAAATGGCTCCAACTTTGAGAACACTGCGACATCCATTTCATCCCTGAATGGAAAGCAGGATGTTTGCCTTCAAACTGCCTCCAGCAGCTGGACTTTGCCAGACCGAAGCTGCGTCCCTCGTGCCTCAGAACTCCCTGGAGTTGGCCGACTGTCAGCTCGCTTGTCTGCAGTCTGCAGGGTCCCGGATGGGTCAGTGGCTGCTGGGTCTGAGTGGGGGCTGCAGGAAGCTGCTGCATGGGGCTGGGCTCCAACAAGCCTCCCTCCCAGGACCCCAGGATCAAGGGGTCGAGACAGCTCCTACCTTACCTGTGTGGACTCTCAGGGCTGGAGGCCCCTGTGGAGACCAGAGCCAGCATCCTCTGCCAGAGGAAGAAACAGAGGCCCCCAGGGCTGAAGAAGCTCCTCCAAGACCAGGCACCATGTCCAACAGACTGGGGATCAAACCCTGCTTTCCCGGCTCTGTTTGGTGTGGTGCTCTTCATGGCTCTGTGTGGCTTCCCTTTTTCCCTTCCATGCCTCATTCTTGAAACTCTGGAAAGTTCACCAGGGCTGTGACTACCCCAAAGACTGGGCTCCCAGCACAAGCAGGGGACCTTGCATGGTAGGAGCTTAGAAAATATTAAATGAGTGAGTGACAGGGTTGTTGGGCCTGGGGGGGTGGCCTGGTGTTCCAGTCAGAACCGCGGCTGCTGGCAGGGAAAGCAGGCCTTGGTCTCTGCTTGAAGGAAGTCTCCCCAGTCATTTCGGTCCCAGCACGTCACCCAGCTCTAACAGAAGCCTAGAGCTTCAGAGCCTCAAGGGGCCTGAGATATTAACTCTCCCACCCCCTTCAACTCGAGGAAACTGAGGCAAAGCCACACAGGCCGTGGGGCCAACAGGAACAGAGCCGGCTCTGCTGGGTTCCAGATCCTCTCTACACCCTCCTGGTCTGGTCTATTTATGTTAGGAGCAGAGGGCAGAGGGACGGAAGGTCCTGTCCTGACCATTGCGACATCCCCATCCTGCGTCTTCCTCAGTGGGTGAGCAGTCTGCACTTGCCCTGTCCTGTCCTGTCCTGGAGGCGGCTGGTGGGGGTGGTGGGGTGTGTGTGTCACCAGAGTAGACTGAATAAAAAGTCTGGGCCTCTGGGATTGGGCCACATCATTCCCTTGTGCCTTCCTAGAAAGGGAAAAAGGCAGACTGGTTCATTTCCTTCCGGGGAAACATCAGCTTGAGTCACCTTGCAGGCAGGGACCAGGGAGGGGCCACCAGTTAACCCTTGCCTCATGCTTCCCTCCTGCTGTTCTATAAGGGTGGAAGGTCAGGAAAGGGCCTAAGCAGTCCACCTGGGCCCCACCTCAAGTCTACTTTCATTGCACTTTGTTGTCCTGGTCCCAAAGATTCAACCCAAGGCCTTGCACATGCCGGGCAAGTGCTCTACCACTGAGCTACATCCCCAGCCCCTTTTTATTTATTTTGAGACAGGGTCTTGCCAAGTTGCTGGGGCTGGCTTTGAACTTGCAATCCTCCTGCCTCAGCCTCCTGAGTTGCTGGAGTTACAGGCACGTGACACCACACCTGGCTTCCTAACCAGGACTTCTTAAGTACCCTCTTGGAAATGTTTTTGGTTTACAAACCTTTAGTGTCTTTTTTTTTTTTTTTTTAAATAAGAGTTTGGCCTGCTTTTGGCAAAATAAAAAACAACTCCCCACAGATAACACTGTTATTTTTCTTTGCCACATATCAAATTTTATACGCTTGATCATATACATGTAAAATTAAACATACACATTATTATGGTAACATGTATAGTGACATTTACATTTTAACTAGTTTTATTTTCACAGCTCAGCGGCATTGGGGTTACATTCACACTGCTGTGCAGCTGTCGCCACCATCCATTTCTAGAACTTTCTTTATCTTGCAAGACTGAAACTCTGTACCTGTTAAACAATTTTGCATTCCCCTTGTCCTCAGCCCCAGGTAGAAGAGAGACTTCTTGCTGTGAGTTTAGCTAGTCTAGGTACCCATGGAAGAGGAATCACACAGTGTTTGTCCTTCTGTGATTGGCTTATTTCACTTAGCCTAGTGTCTTTCAAGTTCGTCCATGGTGTAGCAATGTCAGAATTTCCTTCCTGTTTAAGGCTGAACAATATTCTGTTGAATTACCACATTATGTTTATCTGTTCATCTGTTGATGGACACTTGGGTGGCTTCCACATTTTGGCTATTGTGAATAATCCTGCTATGAATTAAAGTGTGCAGCTGTTTGAGTCCTTGCATTTGACTGTGAGTGTGTGAGTGTGTGTGTGTGTGTGTGTGTGTGTGTGTGTGTGTGTGTAGGTATGTATGCCAGAAGTAGAATTGCTAGGTTTTATGTATGTACTGATTGTAAATACACCTGGAGGCCCCAAGGTGGGTTGACAGGTCAACAGAAGATCTTGCAGACCTCCCTTCTCTCCTCCTCTCCTGGCTAGCAGGAGTCTGCAGAGGCCAGCAGGCTAGCCAGCTCAGTCCTCAAGACATATGAGTGTGGTGCAGCTGTGGGGAAGTCTGGGACCATGGAGCTAACGGGAAGTTCCGGCATGTTCTGGTGGAGAAGAGCCTCTTGGGGCCAGGTCCCTCTGCCTTCCCTTCCTCCTGACCTCCCCTGGCTTCGGACCCAAGGCAAGGGGGCTGTAGCCTTCTGGGCACCCTGGGGAGGAGTGGGGACCCCAGAGCTTGCAGACACCTTTCTTCTTCCTGCCCCAGGCTGTTTCTTTCTCAAGAACTTTCCCAGGGGGTTAGTATGTGACACATTTTTGGCTGGTGAGTTACAGTGACTAATGCAAAACTTTCTAGTTTTCTTTGGGGAAAAGTTCTATCCATTCCTTGATAATGGCAGGATCCTGTCCTCCTCTCACTGAGCTTGCTGTACCTGGCAATTGCTCCTATGTCATGTCAGCCCTCAAATATAGTCCCACCCAGACCCCCCCACCCACCTGGACCCTGTGCAGGCAGCCACCAGTCTGTGTTCCTGGCTCTGGCAGGAATCTGCACCTGGTCTCCTTGGGTGTTCTGTGTTGTTCTCAGTGACAGTGTGTGTCTGTCAGCTTGACATAGTTCCTTGACTACTTTTTTTTAAAGAGACTGGTAGCAGCTGTCTCCTCGACTTGGGGTTATATCCTGATAAACCCCATTGTAAGTTGAAACTATCCTAAGCAAAAAACACACTCAACACACCTAACTTAAGAACATCTTGGCTTAGCAACACGGTCCACGTAGAGCACTGGTTGTTCCCCCTCAGGATCTCATGGCTGACGGACCTGGAGCATGCTGCCACTACCCAGCATCACGGAGTGAGCCTGCTGCGGCACGTCACCAGCCCAGGGAGAGAGTAAAGTGGTTTCTACTGAATGGGCATTGCTTTTTTTTTTTTTTTTGCACCACTGTAAAGTTGAAAAATCCTTTGGGCTGGGCTTGTGGCTCAGTGGTAGAGCACTTGCCTAGCACATGTGAGGCACTGAGTTCGACCCTCAGCACCTCATAAAAATAAAGGTATTGTGTCCACCTACAACTAAAAATATATATGTGAAAGAAGAAAAATCCTAAGGTTGTCCCTGTAGGTCAGATTTATACTGAGTGGATACCCAGTGAGAGAGAGAAGGAGAAAATGGTGGAAAGAACTTGAGGGAACACCTGGCGTTGGTTTGAGGCCAGCTCTTTGCTAGCTGGGTTACTTAACTCACCTGAGCCTCAGTTTTTTCTTTTTTAAAATGGGAATGAAAGAAACCTACCTCTTAGTAAGCTTGCTCTGAAGAGTAAGTGTGACCCCTCAGTAGAAAGGGCCTCCAGGAAGTGTCAGCTATTGTCATTGATATACTCTTCCCTGTGCAGGAGAGGCCTGGGGAGGACTCCCTGTAGGAGGGAGTTTGGGAACCCTGCACACTTTGCCTCTACTTCTCCTTTGTCTGTTCCAGGCCAGGTTCCCTGGAGAAGCTGCATGAGAGGAAGAAGAGGCTGGAGGCCGGGAGACTTGGGAGGCCGGGTGGCAGTGGCTTCCCCTGCAGGAGGCCATTGCTTCCTTATCAGGGAGATGAGAGTTACTTGCTCTGAGGGATTATGTGCGAGGGTGAGGAGTCTAGGGTCCCTGGGACTTCATTACAGGGGCACTGTGTCCTCTGATTGTCAGACCCTCTTGGAGCCTTTCATTTCAACACCAGACATTTTGGCTCAGAATTCCCGGCTGCCCTGGATTTCTACTTGACTGTGTCATAGGTAGGTCCTGCTTCCCAGTCTGTGGTGATCCCTCTTCGTCATATTTGGGGAGAGAAAACGGTGACCTCCATCTCCATGCAGTAGGATTCCCCTTTGTCCTGCAGGGTGATCCTTGTGATCCTTGTCCAGGTTCAGGGCAGTGAATCAGAGAGCAAGTCCCGTCGCTGCCTGCCCTGCCAGAGAGTAGATCTTGCAGAGGCGGCAGGGTGTTGGGGAGAGCCTGGCTTTGGAGTCAGCAGTGCTGCCATCTTGCTGTGTATTTGAGCAGGACCTTCTTCTGAGCCTGGGTTTCTTTTTTTATTAGACAGAGCCTCACTGAGTTGCTTAGCACCTTGCTTTTGCTGAGGCTGGCTTTGAACTCGGGATCCTTCTGCCTCGGCCTCCTGAGCTGCTGGGATTATAGCCATGCACCACTGAGCCCAGTTTTTAGGTTTCTTTCCATTTGTAAAAGGCAGGCAGCTTGTCAGGCAGGGTCATTGCTGGGACTACACAAGGTGATGTAAGTAAACCACCCAGGTTGGGTCCTGCACGGGGTGGGCTCCCTGGGTGTGGACAGCTGTCTGTTTTGGATGAACCAAGGTGTGCTTTCAGCAAACTCTCCTTTACCTTCTCTGCACACGAGGTGAGGTGCTTCAGACTTCCTGGGCCTCTCTGCAGCCCTGAGCTGCCCAAGCTTGCCTGATGACAGGATCCACCTGGAGTAGCTGTTACAGGACCCGTTGGCGGGCCCCACCCCAGAACTCCTGAACCAGAATGGCGCTTATCAGGGTGGGATCTCTGCTTGGCAGTTGATGTAAACAGGCAAGTGGGAGAAACGCTGCTTCCCTCTGAGTGCTCCCCTGGTGGCTGTATCACTTGGTCTTCACAGCAGCCCAGAAAGGAGGCAGACATGGCCTCACAGAGCGTGGGCAGCTTGGTGGGTGGGGAAGCTGGACAGCATGGACCTGAGCCCCCAGCTCCCTGGTGGTGGAATTAGAACTCAGATCTTCCCGAGATCTTTCCATTGTCCCTGCAAACATTCCACTAAAGCATGGCAAAGGTGGAGTATGGACTGAGTTTGAGCAACAGGAAGGAGGTGAGGAACGCAGGCTGCAGTGGTGGCCTTAGGGGCCTTTGGAGACGAGCCTGAGGGACAGTTGGGGAGGTGGGGCCCTGACCCCACTGGGCACCTCTCTAAATGAAAGAAAACCAGGGCTTGGGTGAGCATGCCGAGTCTCGGAGCCACTGGGAATCAACCGAAATCAAGGGGAGCAAGGGGGGAAGCAGGTGGACGGGGCAGCCCACCTCCCCAGGGCTGTTGGTGGAGTCCAGTGTGTGGGTGGCGTCCATTTCTCCCCGTGTCCATTTTTGGTTGATCTGGAAGCCTTCTAGTAGCATGAGCAGGCTGGCTCTCTCTGCTTGCCCGCTGGTGTGGTCTGGTGCTCTGAGAACACACCTACAGGGTCCTCTTTTCCTGCTCTGGAGGATGATGTCTCCCCTGCCTCCACTCCCCACCCGCCATGCTGTTTGACAGGCGGTGGGGCAGGGCGGGGATGGTGAGGTGGGCTGGTGGCAGTGAGGGTGGAGGAGCAGCCAGGTGTGTGGCGTGCTTGGTGCACTGACCTGCTGCCAGGTCCTCGGGAAGGGGCACGGGGTGGGAAGGGGCAGGGAGGCCTGGGCTGACCCAGCCGCGGTGCCCTGGGTGGGACTCTGGCTCCTCCACCTACTATTCACTGTGACCTTGAGTGACTGAGTTTTCTTATCTGTAACATGAATTGGTGACAGTACCTCCCTCAGAGAGTGGCTGGGAGGATGAAATTAATGCTGGTGGAGCACTTGGCTTGGGGGACTGGGGATGGAACCCTGGTCTCTAAAGTCCTGCTCTGATTTTTCCAACCGGACTGTCCGTCTGGGGTCTGTGGACAGGGCGAGGAGTGTGGGTGGGCAGCTGCCTGTCAGTTACGGCACTTCCCCCTTCATACCCAGGTTTGAAGTCTGGGTGTGGCCTCTGACCCCTCCTGTCCTGCCTCCTGGGTCCCTCTGTGGCCACTGCTATGCTGGTCTGAGCTACCTGTCCCCACCTGGCCACTTTGCTGCCTGTGTCCTTCCCTCTCTGCTCTTCCCAGGTCTTATTCCAAGATGCAGGTGTGTGCTGACCTACTCCTGACTCCCAGGCTCGCCTCACCACCCCCTCATTCATTTGTCTCAGGTGAAATCAGATAAAAAGCATCTTCAGTGGCCCTCATTGTTCCCAGGGGAAGTAATCACAGCATCCTGCAGGCGCCCGCGTTCCCCAGTGGTTTGCTGACCCTGGCATCTGGCACACTCTCCTCTTCATGCACCAGCCCCAGGGACCATTTTTCAGTTTTTTGAGCCACTGTGTTTCCTCTGCTCGGGCAGTACCACCCTCCTGACCATCCCTGTCTCCCACACATGCACAGGTAACAAAGGGTTACCTTGCAGCTCCGTTTGTCCCTGGTGTCCTGATGTAATTGTTAATAGCTTTTACTTTCAAGTGTCCCTGCTTGGATAAGAGATTACATGGCACCTGTTCACATTGGTAAACTTTTCATGTAACTAGCACTCCTCAGGCTTAGGGATTCACACTTCCTCTGAGAAGGGGTTAGACCCCCACTCCTACCACCCCCAGAACCAGGGTCAGCACCCTCAGGGCCCTGTTTGAACCTTGACTTTAGGACTCTCTCTCTCTCTTTCTTTCTTTCTTTCTGCTGGGGATTGTACCCATGGCCTTGTGCATGCGGCCTTGTGCATACGAAGCAAGCACTCTACCAACTAAGCTATATCCCCAGCCCTACTCTTTCTTTTCTTTTTTGGTATTGGGGATTGACCAGGGATTTAACCACTGAGCTACGTCCTAAGACCTTTTTATTTTTTTTATTGGCTGAAAGTGGCCTCAAAACTTGTGATCCTCCTGCCTTAGCCTCCTGAGGCACTGGAATTACAGACACATCCGGCTTTCAGGACTTTTCCTGTATGCACCTGAGCTCACGGACAGAGTCTTGGGTTACTGTTTGTATCTCCTGAGACCACAAGCTCTGTGACTTAGGGGACTGTACCTCCATTTGCCCATGATGTAGCCTCAGTGCCTGACAAAGAATCAATGCTCAGTAAGAATTAACTGAATGAATGAATCAATCAGTCTGCCCCCTGCCTGGAGCTTGGGGGAGTCAGGGGGAGCTGCCGTGACCTGCGGTGAGGGAGGCTGCTGACCTGGGACCAAACAAGCTGGTTGCGCACTCCCTGGCATCTGCACCACCCGCCTGGCTGTCCCTTTAGTTATTCACTTCTTTCTCAATGGGCTTTGTGTTCAGAAGCCAAAAGAGGCAAGAATTCAAACCCTTTTTCTGACCCCCCCCCAAAACAGACACAGGAGAAAAACCTGCCTCACCCATTCTGCATCCCCAGGGAGCCCGAGGGTCCAGGCCTTCTCTCCTGGCTGGATGGGAGTGTTGGAGGTGGTTCGGGGCTCAGTGTCCCGGGCTGCCCTTTAGCACCCTTCTCAGTTGTGGCCCAGAATGGCCTGGGGACAGCTGAATAGGTCCTCATGGGGCACTGGCAGGGTGCAGGGTAACGGGCGGAGCTGGGTGGTCCAGGGTAGTCTGGCTGACTTTCATGAGGCTGATGGTTTGCCTGTAGGAGCCTCAGACTTTGGACAGTGGAAAGGCTCAGGCTTTGACATCTTGCACACCCTGGTTCAAGCCTCAGTTATGCCTCTTGGTAGTAGCCTTGGAGCTGCGGAGGTTGCTGCTGCCCCTGACCCTGGTTTTAGATTGTTGGACAGATTAGCTGAGGCGACTCCAGGCTCACTAGTGAGCGAGCGCTCCAGGATCTTTGAGTGGCTGCAGGGTCCGATTCCCTGTCTACCCTTCTTGGGGTTCCTGGGGGTCCACATTGCCTTCAGCATCCATCTCCACCCCCTCCTCCCCAGAACTCAGGATTGAACCCAGGGCCTTGGACGTACGAGGCGAGCGCTCTACCTCTGAGCCACAACCCCAGCCCTTCTAAGCTATTTTTTAACGTGCCAGTCTGTGTTGGGTGTGCTTTTGAGCGAATAGCATTGTTTTCCTGGACGTCAAGCGAAGAATACTGAAGTAATTAGGCCCCTAATATCACGACCCGCTGTTGTCTTGGATCCATGCAAGGCCCCTGGGCATCCCTCACATTTTTCCCTGGGTGGACATGCAGATCATCCCCAGCTGTCAAGAATAACTCAGTGACTAGCATTCTGCATCTCAGTATTCAGCCAGTTGAGAATGTCCCAGACTGTGGGTGCGGGGTTGTAGGGTAAGATCATTCTCTAGAAGGGCATTGCAGTCCACTGGCCACCAGCCAGGCAGGTACAGGGCTCCTGAATCCCCGTACCCTGTCATCACTTGACGCAATCACCTTTCTAATTGTTTACCAGGCTGTTTGGTGTAGGGATAAATTATTGTTTTAATATGCAGCCTAGGAGGAAGTCTTAAAGTGCCAAGCATCTTTGTTCCCTTCTCTCCTGGAGCCTAGAAACTTCCTCTTAGACATGGGATAGTGGCTGTCATAGTCGAGAATCATGGTGATCCTCTGTAGAAAACCCGTGCTCCCCGGGGATAGGCAATTATAGATAAAATTTTTAATGCCTTGGTCTGCTTAGGGGTGTCTCCCCCAATCCTACCCCCTGGGGCACAAATCACGGGTGCAGTTTATGGTGGCCTGGGATGCTGAACTAGGGACTCGCCCCTGCTTTCTGGTTGAGGCATTTCTGGCATCCTGAGGGCTCTGGGTTCCCTGGAGCTTTGAGCTTTCCCTCTGGAGGTCATGTAGCTGCTGGGTGGTGGTTCCCTGAAAGGAAGTGGGTGGCCCTGTGGCATTTGGCTTAGAATCTGGGCTGGACATGAGCTGAAATCCTATTGATAGGTCTCCTTGCCTGGCTCAGGGAGGCTGGGGCACAGTGCTGGAGGCTGCTGGCTCAGATGCAGAAACTCACTGGGCACCAGGGCATCCCCATGACCCTTCTTCCAAGGTGCTGGGGACCATTTAGTATGTGAGGACAATTCCATGGGCCCCAGAGTAGTCTGTGTTCCATGAGCAACCTTTTTCTTTCTTTCTTTTTTTTTTTTTTACTTTAGTTTGTATGTAGTACTGGGGATTGCACCAGGGCTGCTTTACCACTGAGCTACATGCCCAGTCTTTTTATTAATTTTTTTTTTTTTTAATTTGAGATAAGGTCTCACCAAGTTGCTGAGGTTGGCCCCAACCTTGTGATCCTCCTGCCTCAGCCTACTGAGTAGCTGAGGTTATAGGTGTATGCCACGGTGCCTGGCTTCTTTCTTGTACTTTAGTAATGAACTCTTGACTCTTTTTACTACTTAACAATGTGCTGGGCCTTTTGCGTAGATTAATTTACTGAAAACCATTCACAACCCAGTGAGAATGGTTATTCCCATTTTATAGATAAGAAAACGGAGGCTCAGAAAGTTCAAGAACTTGTGCAAGTCTTTGAATGAACCAGCTCCCATGTGCTCAAACCTGTTTTCTTAGCCTGAAGTCCACAGAGTGTGATCCCCAGATCAGGAGCATTACCTAGATATTTGTTAAAAATGTCATTTCTCCATCTGTCCAGAACTTCAAGTCAGAAACTCTGCTGGTGGGACCCAGTAACCAGCCTTCCTGTGGTTCTGAGGCGGGTTCAAGGGGAGACTCACTGCGCTGATTCTGCTCTTCTTTTTTCCTTCTCTGCTTCTCATCTATCACTGGGCTGGTCAGTGTGAGCCCAGGCTTTGGGGCCCTTGCTGCTCTTTGGTGCTTCATGCCCATGACAGAGAGGTGTGGTGGTCTCTCCCCATTGGATCTGGGGCCTCCAGAAGCCCCTCCGAGGTAACCAAAAGGTGTTAGTTGAGCTGATCCTGTAGCCTGTGCCCTGGAGGCCAGAGTTCTTAGGAGCTGCCTGGATGACCAAGAGTGAACTGTGGGACAGGCCAGAACAGAAGCTCTGGTCTCCAGGTAATTTTAGGGGCACAGAGAAGAGACTTGGGCAATTTTTTGTTGTTGTCGTTGTTCATGCAGTGTTTTTTTTTTTTTTTTTTTTTTTTCTTGCAAATTTGTAATCAGTGGTTTGACTCCTGGAGAGAGTTTTCACAAAGGAGGCTCAGAATCTAGGTAGGCTCTTCATTCCTGGTTAGAAAAGCACATTCAGCAGATTAAAACTGTGTTTTACTTTATTTTCTTTTGGGGGGGGGTGTCCCATTGTAAGTCAAAGAGCATGTTATTTAATTCTCTTTACACCTGCAGAAGAGCTGGATGTGATCATTCCCATTTCACAGGTGAGACCATTAAATTAAGCTCAGTGTCACACCTCAGCTACATGAAGTAGTCATGTTAGGGTCAAGAGTCAGTCAGACTCCCATCCCCATGTTGGATGATGACCAGCCTGGACTGGATCTTTGTCATCTTGGGAAGTTCTCTGTGGAATTGGGTGACCTGTAGCTCTTGGCAACTGTGCCAGAAAAACCAGATGACCTCATTTTTGGGTGGCTTTTCCTTCTTTGGGGAAGGAATGCGCAGGCCATTCCTGTGAGCCATAGCCTTCAGAGGTCTGTGTGCTGTCAGATCTGCAAGGGCCAGAACCAGACTCCAGACGTGGGAGGCCAGTCTCAGGGACAGCAGCAGAGAGCAGGCTGTCCCCACACTGACCTTCTGGAGCTGGGGGCCACTTTGCTTCAAGAAGACCAGCTCCTCTTGCCTTGGAATCTTCATGCCAGCCTGCTTACCTGCTACCAAGGGCAGAACTGGCTCAGTCCTTTCCTCCCTCCCTAGGGCGTGAGGGCCCAGGGTGTGCCTTAGAGACCCTGTTCTTGCTAATGGGCCAAGCGGATTTAAAAAAAAAGACAAATCTTAATGTTGTAGAAGCCCTCTAAGTTTTTTATATTTTCATCTTAATTTTTTAAGTTTTTTTTTTTTTTTTTTTTTTTGTACCAGGGATTGAACTCAGGGGCACTCAACCACTGAGCCACATCCCCAGCCCTATTTTGTATTTTATTTAGAGACAGGGTCTTGCCGAGTTGCTTAGCCCCTCACTTTTTCTGAGGCTGGCTTTGAACTCTCAATCCTCCTGCCTGAGCCTCCCGAGCTGCTGGGATTACAGGTGTGTGCCACCGTGCCCAGTCATTTTTGTCTTAGTTTTGCATGTTTTTAATAGAAACTTTATGGAAATATAATCCTACAACTTCACAGCCAGGCAACAAGTCTGGAGTTCAAGAGTCCATAACTGATGGCTTGTGGCATCTGGGCAGTTGCTCAATTGCTGGGAGCTCTCTGGTTTCTGGGAGAGGGGAGGCCGTGGATGGTGGCAGAGTGGAGGGAGGGGACAGTTGATTCTTGGGCCAGGAGCTAAGAGCACAGACTTTGTTTCTTCACTGAGATTATGTCTCCATCTGACTTTTCCAGTCGCTCTGCATCCTCCAGGGGTCCACAGGTTAACTCCTGCAAGAGGCAGGAAGGCTGAACCTGGACTTCACGTTGGGCCTGGAAGCCTCTCGGAACAAGGTGGGCTTGTGAGATCAAATAGCTCCCAGGATGAGCTTGGGGTACTCTGCTCCTTGGCCCTGCTGACCCTCTGGGTGTCTGGCACTGTGGCTCCTGAAAGGGGCTGTACATGGGCATTAGCCAGGAAATGCAGGTCCGCTGTCCCTCCCAGTCTCACCAGTAGGAAAAAATAAGAACTCTTTCTTGCCAATGCGGGGAGCTCTGTGAATGATTAACTCTGATTAAACAGAGGATGGGAAGTGACAGCAGAGGTTTATTGGGTTTCTGCTGTAACCAGGGCATCTTCCTGGCCCCTTTTCATCCATTGTCCTCATCTTGACAATAGCCCTGCAGATAAGTGATGTTGTTTTTCCACATTTGTCAGATGAGGCGCTTGAGTCCTGGACAGGTTCCTCAGCCAGTGGGTGGCAAGGGTCAGCTGGATCAACATTTTAAAGTGTCTGCTGTGGACACAGCATTGGACCAAGTGTTTTAAGTCCACGGGTCCCATTCTGTGCTTTGTTTAAGTCTTATTATCCCCGTGGTACAGAAGGGCATCCTGAGGCCGAGTTTAGAATGCTGTTCAATGAGACGTGCAGCCTGGGGCCGTTGGGTTCATAGTCCAGGCCCCTCGGGCACCCGCCACACTGAGTTTTCAGGACCTCCGCATGCACATGGGGGCGGTGCACGCTGTGAGCTCCAAGGAGGCTGCCTGGTGGTTGCCGTCTTCTTCAGCAGCCGCCCCAGGTGGGTGGAAAGTCAATAGATCTGGGTGGAGATGTTCCTGAGAACTCTGCTTTTCATCTGCGAGAACCAGCTGCCTGCTTGCTTTGAAAGGCTGGCAGTTGGCCCTTGATCAGTTAACCAGATACTCTTGTTTATGTTACCAGAACCCAGAACACTGGGCATCTGAGATCACTTCTGGGCTGGTCTTTGCTTAGACAAATCACCCAGGGCCCACACCCTGACGAGAACGGCCACACGTGCGCAGAGCTCCGAAGGACTCCAGGGTGGCCCAGGGGACACAGCAGGGTCCTATGGTTGTTCTGCGGTTACCTTCCCAGCATCAGCCAAGAAGGGAACTTGACCTTGGGCACACCTCTTGGCCTGATGCCCACACGCCACTTGCAGCAGCTTTGGGAGTCTCAGGCGGCAGGGTGCTCCCTGGGAGGTGGAGGGCTGTGGGAGCCACTGAGTTGATTTTTGACTCTGAGCCTGAATCAGAATTGTTACTGCTCTGTGCCAGGAAGAGGAAGACCCCTGAAGGAGAGGCAGCTTCTCCAGGAAGTTCTGCACCACCTTCAGGAGATTTAGAGGCATGTTTGGGGAGTTTTCTGGGGCTACCAAAGCCAGTGCACTGCCTGTGTCTCTCCCAGTTAAAAATTGCCACCTCTGCTGTGTTGGGGATGGGGATGCATATGTTGATTTCTGGCTTAGACTCACCTCCTTCACGGTGTCCATAATGGGGCTTTCTTTATAATATTTCATGTTGATGAGGGCATTTCCAAGTCCTTAAGAGCCCCTTCTCTCCTCTCTTATTGGTTCTCTTATTATTTTGATAGATGGGGTAGCCAGGTGCCACGGTGGTGTACACCTGTAATCCCAGCCACTCCAGAGGCTGAGGCAGGAGGATCGAAAGTTCCAGGCCAGTATGGGCAACTTAGCCAGACCCTGTCTCAAAATGAACAGTGCTGGGGGTGTCGCTCAGTGGTGGAGCACCCTGGGTTCAGTCCCCAATACCACACACACCTGCCCACAGATTGGGTGATTTTGTTTTCCTTTCCCCCCCTGTTCTTTATTTTAGAAACATCCCTTTCTTCCTTCTGTAATTCATGAGCCCCAACACCTTCCTTCCTTAAATAATCTTAGAGGTATGGTGAGTCCCTTCCGTCTCAGCCCGGAGTGAAATGTACAAACTTCCAGACCTACTTTGCTTATATTTGCATTGTAGTTATTAGTATTTTTTGTACTGGGGATTGAACCCAGGGGCACTTAACCACTGAGTCACATCCCCAGCCCTCTTTTGCATAGTTATTTTTTAAAAAATAGATATTGATAGTACATGGGACAAAATTCAAAAGAAACAAAAGCGTGTTCTGTGAAAAACAAATGTCCTTCTCTCCCCTGTTGGGAGCCTCCTGGCCTCCCTCCACGGAGGCAGCCACAGTTTCCAGGTCCTTGTGTGTCCTTCAGGGATATACTGGCATCAAGTTTTCAAGGACGTTTAGTAAACTCATCAGAGGCGTCTGCTGGATTGGGAGGTTGGGAGCTGCAATCTGGAGGCTGAGATGCTGCCCGTGTTGAGTTCATGGAGATGAAACTGTCCCTGTGGAAGTTATTGGCATCCTTTGACATGGAGTAGCACCTATTGATTGGTATAAGCCCTGCACAGGCATAAAAGATTGTCCTGGTTGGGCGTGGTGGCACACATCAGTAATTCCAGCCCCTGAACAAGAGTATACGTCGTTATTATTTTTGCAAAATATGATGGCACACACCAGTAATTCAGCCTCAGCAAGACCCCGTTTCTAAATAAAATATAAAAAGGGGCCAGGGATGTGGTTCAGGGGTTAATTAAGTGCCCTGGGTTCGATTCCCAGTACCAAAAAAAAAAAGATTGTCGTGGATGTATCTCTTAGGTGTATAATGATGGGAAAAGTCGCTGAGCTCTGTGAAAGTATAAGGACTCATTAGGGTTTTGGAGCTGGACAGGGTGAATTTATCTACAGTCACATGTCCAGCTGAGCCAGGGCAGGGCCTGGGTTTCCTGACCCCTGTTCTTTGAACAATAACTCCCCTGGAGTGAACCAGGGCTGGTATCTTTGATTCCAGGAGAGGGGGGATGGCCCAGGATAGGTGTGGTCAGCACGTGACACTGTGGCCACCAGGCCAGTGAGGTGACCCTGCTGTCCTATCACAGCTGAGCCAGTCTCATTTGGCTGCAGGTGGATTATCCTGTTGACTCCACACCTTTGTCAGCTCTCTGGCCTCTCTGGGGAGATCCGCCAGGAGCACACAGTCTGGATTGTGGGAAGGTAAACATACAAGAGAGCTCTAGCAACAAGAAGCCAGGGACAAAGGCCAGGCAGACCAGGCACATTTGCAGGCGACCAGGCAAGGAAAGAGGCAAAGGATCCTGGCCAGTTCAGGGACTGGAGCACAGCACTGTTTGTGTTTGGTTTTTAGTCATTTTTGTCATGTTTGTGAGATCGCTCAGAGTTTTAAACCTGCAGCATGTGCCCCTTGGTATCCTGGTTTATTTCGCTAATTATATATAAGCAATCCTTCCCCTTGATGATGGAGCTTCAGACCCATCATTTGGCCATGTCTGTTCCATCAAGTGAACAAACCATAATTTACTTAACTAATACCTTAATATCATTTGGAGCTATTTCTAATTTTTTTGCCTCTCAAATAAGCCCAACAAAAATGTTTTCATGCTTATAACCTTTTCTTTATTTAGCATTATTTACCCAGGATGGAGTCCCAGAATGTGGGTCAAGGCTTTTACCATTTTAGTTTGCTTTGGCAAATGGCTTTCTTCTGGATTGCACCAAATCAGGCTGCTCACAGTGACATATTTTGGACATTGCCGTCATACTCACCTTAACAATGGGTATTAGCAGAAACTTAGTTTGCAAAAATAATAGATGACATATACTCTTGTTTCAGTGCACGAGGCATGGTGGTATGCGTGAGACACATCTGATTGTGAAAGTGATTGGTTATTGGTCAAACCCAAGTGAAAGGAGTGCTCTCTACTCCTCACAGGAAGTCCCTCAGCTCTTGCTAGCATGTTCCCAGATGGCTAATGTTGCCAGTGGTCTTTTAGGAGAGTCATCTGTGGTAGGCACAGATGTGTCCACTAGGTGCTTGTTTTAGCACATCATGTGTTATTGTGTGTGTAATTTACTTGTTAGGAAACTAAGGAAGACTCCATGTTTTCCCACAGTGGAACCAGAGATCCAATCAGTCTTTTTGTTTTTGGTATCAGGGATTGAATCCAGAGGTGCTTAACCACTGAGCCACATCCCCAGCCCTTTTTATTTTTTATTTCGAGACAGGGCCTGGCTAAATTGCTGAGGCTGGCCTTGAACTTGCTGTCCTCCTGCTTTGGCCTCCGGAGTCACTGGGATTACAGGCATGCACTACCAAGTGGTCCAATGAGTCTTATGTCAGCAGGCTAATTCTGAATTATTTATTTTTGGTGGTCTGTGGAATGTTTAATCTTTCAAATTGTAGCAGCAGGGAAAAATTTAAAAGTCCTGATACCTAGCTCCTCTTCCCTGGAGGTGTCCTCCACATGTGGCGGCAAGGAGGGGCTGTTCCCGATCCCTACTACCTCCTGCTCTGGCACTGAGGCTTTGTTCCAGTTGCCGTTTAGCAGCTCAAACATACTCTTGTACATTTGCAAGTACTCCTCCGCGGCCATGTTGTCCTGTGGGTAAAACAAAACAGAACAAAACAAACAGCACCCTGAAGGATAGCCGGAGAGCACCAGAGTTTTAAGAAAAATGCCTGAGAGTACATGGAGGCGAGGACTCACTCATTCTACTGTTCTTCCACGTGGCTTCTTTTGCTCATTTACGATATCCCTTTGTTCCTTATTTTCCTCATCTGTACAATGGGGAGAACAGGAATTATTGCCTCACTGTGTCTAAGTGAAGATTCAATGAATTAAAGGGCGTAAAGTACAGAGGCCCTGGACCACAGAAAGTCCCCAGTCCCCACAGCTGCTGTTTTAATTACGATGATCCACGGCCCTAGACCAGGTTGTCATCAGGTGTGTGTGTGATTTTTGGATATCATAGGTTTGGATGGGGTGTTACTGGCGTCTAGTAAGTGGGGTGCAGGGACGTTGCCAGGATTCCTGTGATGCAGAAGACAGTCCTTCTCCACAACAAGGAATTTTCTTAACCCAGATTCCAAAAGCACCGAGGTTTAGATGCAGAGGTGTCTGAGTGAACTCTTCAGGTAAATCTCCAAATAACATTTTCGAGGGCTGCCTGGGCTCCTGTCAGATCACAATTACAAGGGACCTTCCTCAGCTCAGCCCCTGGGGCTGCTTGAGTCCTTCCCCAGCACTGTCCCCAAGCCCTCTTGGTAGTGACAGGTAACACACTGCACACCTGTTCTTGATTTCCCATTTTACAGATATGAGGACAGAGGCTCTCAGAGGCCTGAGTGGCTAACAGTGGCACATCCTGGTGCTCGCAGGCCGGAGGTGGAGCGGGTGCATTAACAATATGTTGACATGGTGGTTGGAATGATGTGGGGGTCTATAAAAGCAGGACTGAGGCCTGTGGAGAAGGTGGACAAAGGTGCTTCCTCTGCCCATGGCTGACCGGGGCCTGGGCTGGAGCCCTGAACTGCAGTGCTGGACAAGTGTACTTACCCCTTCCTCCAGCCACCTTTGTGTCTTTAGGCACAGGTGGGTGCTTCCTGTCAGTGAGAGGTGGAGCAGGGTCTGGTTCTGCCCCACCAGCCCTCTGCTGGGCCTCAGAGGCTGAGCAGAAATGGGGAGATGCGGGGCTGAGTGCAGAGGGGGGGCTGCCCAGAAGGAGCTAGTCCTTGCTGTGGCTCTGTGAGCATGTCCCAGCCTCGTCCTGGGCTCCAAGCACTTTTCCTGAGATCTCAGGGCATCCGGGAACTCAGAGCACAGGGGCTCCACCAGGTAGCTAAGGGTGACAGAGTACAGAGGCATGGTGTTAGTGTTTGGGGTGATCCTCCTTGAGGTCTTGATCCAGCTTGAGTCTCCCAAGTTGCTGGGATGACAGGCGTGGGCCACGGGCGAGCCACTATGCCCAGCAGGCCCTTTGGAGTGAGCGCTCCTCAGCCCAGCCACAGGCGTGGTTCTGAGGAGCTTGTCTTTCCTTTCTTACTGTTTATTGGGCACTTACTAAGTGGCAGGTACTTAGTAATTAGTTTTCAGTTAAACCTCTTGATTTTTATGAAGTGCTGTGACTCTCTCCATTTTACTGCTGGGGGAGCTGGTTTTTAGGGAGGTTAATCTGAAGGTCCCAACTAGTAAGTAGTGGCCCTGAGAGACTTGAACCTTTTGGTACCGCCCAAAGCGCATGCTCTTAACTACAGAATTACTGCCCCCGTTTCCTCCCTGCTCCAGAACTTGGTGATGTGCTGCTTGTGGGGGCACTTTAAAGTTTGGGAGGGGCCTGCGGAGGATGTTTCCAGGCTGTGAGCTGTGGGGCCAGGGGCTTAGGGCACCGCCTGGGGGTTTTAATGAAGCTTAGTTCCTGAGTCTCAGCACCAGGACTTTCTCCAGAGACCAGAGCAAACACAGGTGTGTTTGGTCTCCTGCAGCTTCCGCCTCCCCAGGAAATGGAGCCCCAGCTTTCAACAGGACTTTTCCTCTTTCACCAGCCGAGACTTCTTACAAAAGACAGCAGGGCCTCCCCGTCCCTCCCCGCCCCCCATAAGCCTCCTCAAGACCTGTTAGAAAACACAGCCCCCAGCTGGGCGCACAGGGCAGCTCCCACCAGGACCCCAGCCAGCTGCCCTGGACCTCAAACCAGCCCTGCCCTTCAACAAAGCTGCTGGGGTCTCCTTCAAGGTGGCAGCTGGCCTTTAGCTGAGGCTGATGAAAGCAAGGTGCTGGGAAATACAAGACCAGTGAAAAGAGTCCCCCCATAAGATCCCACCTAATGTGATCCTATAAGGTGACATTCCTGTGGAACAGTGACATATGACAGATGATGGCAGGGAGAAGATTGGCAAAACCAAAATAAATCATATTTATTCTAAAGATGTAAAAAATTCTTTCCTGTTTTTTTTTTAAATTTTTTTTAGCTGTAGTTGGATTCAATATCTTTAATTAATTAATTAATTAATTTTTATGTGGTGCTGAGGATTGAACCCAGGGCCTCGCCCATGCTAGGCGAGCACTTTACCACTAAGCCATATCCCCAGCCCCATCTTCCCTGTTTTATATCATCAAAAAAGGTCTGCCAGGCACGGTGGCGCACACCTGTAATCCTAGCAGCTCAGGAGGCTGAGTCAGGAGGATCTCGAGTTCAAAGCCAGCCTCAGCAACTCAGGGAGACCCTGTTTCTAAATAAAATACAAAAAGGGCTGGGGAGGTGGCTCAGTGATTGAGTGCCCCTGAGTTCAATTCCCAATTAAAAAAAAAAAAAAAAAAAGCTAAGGCCTTGCCAATTTGTCAAGCCCAAACTAGAGGAAGGGTACCCTGTCCTTGCTACCCCGAGGCAGCCCCTGTCCTCTGAGCTGTCCTCCATGTCCAGGCTAACCCATTGCACGAGAGCAGGGCCTTTTGCTGTGCCGTTCACTGCTCTAACCCTGACTCTGGCCTGGGGACTCCCCGCTATGGAGGTGAACATTGAGTCCTGACTCGCAGCAGTTTCCAGTCTGGGGCATGGGGCTGACCCCATCTGGCAGTGCTTGGTGTTGCCAGCTGTGCCCCCCCTCCAGGTGGGCCTCCTGGAGAAAGTGATGTCTCCACCCTGTTTTGGAAAGATGAATGTGAGTTAGCCAAGCAAGACACAGAGGACGTTCCACACCGCGGAGTCACTCTGTGCCCTGCCTCCCTCCCCATCACTGCCTGTCTAACCAAAGTGTGGGGGGATATGCGCCCCGTTCTGTCACGGGAGTGCCGGGGTCTACGAGTGCAGGTGTGTTTGTAGGGAGAGGAAGGTATACCGTTTCGGTAAGTTGCTCATGAGTCAGGATTTAAAAATGAGACCCAGAGCTGGGTGACGTCATAATGTAGTCCCTCCCCACCTCTCCCGTCTCTGCCCCTCTTCTCCCTGCACAGAGGCTCTGCTGGTAAAGCTAGGCAGCTGGCTCTTTCCCCTCTAAGTAATGGTGTGCTGCTGCGCGTGGTGCTGCGCCTGCTGCCATTTCACTTTGTAGTTTCTCAGGGCAGAAGGACATATGTCTGATGACCTTCCCTAGAGCAGGGGTGGCTCTAGCATGGCTGAAACTTTTACAATAGATAATATACTGCTCGCCCTTGGGACGCTGCAGGCCAGGTGGGCTGAGAGCTGCCAGGGGAGGAGCGGACATCAGCTCTTGAGACCATGACGTTGGGTGCAGGGGACATCTAGGGTTGAAAAAACAAAAAGAGCACGGGAGCTCTTCTCTGATTTCCACAGACGGTGCCAGCTGCAGAGAGAGACTGGCCCAGGTTTTATATGGACGTGTGACATCAAGTGCACACATCCGCTGCTCCTTTTTGAGTCACCCTGCTCCTTGTGCGAGCCCCCGAGGGGTGCTGTCAGCCCAGGACAGCTTGGTGGGCGTCCTCTCTGTGATCTGCTCAATAGAGAAGGAGCCACAAAGTGATGGGTTTTGTACTTGACCTCCTTAGTTTCCATTTCTGGAATCCTTTGCACTTTTGTAGCTCAAGGTAACTCCACCCAAACTCTGTCACCATGCTGCTGAGCTCTGTCCCCAGCAAAACGTAGGAATCCTTGCCCTTCGCTCCCCAGTGGGAAAGGACTTAACAACCTGATGGACGGAAGGCAGCAACGGGGTGTGGTCTGACCTCTGAGTTACTCTGCCTTCAAAATGTGAAGATTGAAACTAATTTACCCAAGAGGGAAATTGCAGATATGGAACTGTGGTGCTTCTCAGTGTGGGTGGGGACAGTGGGTCTGGAAGAGAGGTGGGTGGCAGAGCATTGTAGGAGGATGCCGCTGTATCTGCCCCACGGGTGCCCCACAGGGCGCTGGGCTCCAAGGAGGGCACCCCAGCTGCTGTCCTGGAGGAGCTCACTCCTTGGCTGAAGGGAGACCTGAGACAACCGTGCGGAGAGGGTCTGTGGCCTCTCCTGCCAGCCGTCCACCCTCCTGACCCTGTTAGGTGGCTTGTCCACTGAGGGCGGCTACATCAGCCTCCTCTTACACAGAACAGCTGGAGGGAGAGCCCGAGGCAGCCGGTCCTGGGGAGCTGTCAAAGCCCTTCCCAGAGCCACCTCTTGGACCATGTGGCTTGTGGAGGAGGCTGACCCCTTGCTCTTTCTCTCTTGCCCAGACATTCACAGCATGGTGCAACTCCCACCTGCGGAAGGCGGGCACGCAGATCGAGAACATCGAGGAGGACTTCCGAGACGGCCTGAAGCTCATGCTGCTGCTAGAGGTTATCTCAGGTGAGGTGGCCCCAGCCCGGGATGAGGGGCGTCCCCTGGGTTCTGTCCTGTCCCCTGCTTCTGCTCTGTCCATGGCCATAGCAGGCTTCAGGTCTCTTGAACCACGATGGGGATGAGTGTATGAAATCCGGTGAGGAAACTAGGTCTTGTTTGGGTTTTGCTGCTGACCATCTGGGTATCTTGAACACCCAGTCTGTTTCAGTATCCTCAATTACAAAAGTAGGTTTTTGTTTGTTTTTGAGGCAGGGCTCTGAACCTGGGCGTGCTTTAAAAGTAAGTGTTTTGAAGGCTGGTCTCTGAGATTCCTTCCCCAAATTGCCAGAATTCAATGGCTAAGAATATAACCATTGGAGATCATCCCCAAACCTTGGCTCCTGTATTACCTAACTACCCCAGATAATACAGGCGATTATGCAATTCCCACATTGTCCGGAAAGCGCTGCTCTACTTGAGGGTACATCAGCTTTTCTGCAAATGCTTATCCTCCACCATCTTTGAAGTCAGTGGTCCCTGAGCATCTGGCCTTGGTTTATACACTGAGCAATCTTAACTGCTTTCTTCAGCCATCCCATCCTTCATGCTAATGAGTCCTAGATCTAGTCTTACCCATGAATTCTCCTTTCTCTTTGAGCCCTGTCTTAAATATTCAACCTATTTGAGTATATTAGTTCATTTTCCATTGCTATAGCAAAATGCCTGAGTCGGGGTACTTTATAAAGAAAAGATATTTGTTTAGCCCATAGTTTTGAAGGCTGAAAATCCAAGGTCAGGTGACCTTATCAATTCAGCCTCTGGTGAGGGCTTCTGCGGCTACATCCCATCATGGGAGACAGCATCATGGAGGGAGAAATCACTTGGCAAGACAGATACCAGAAAGTGTGGTGGGACTAAGCTTCTATCTTCTAACCACTTTCTTGTGAAAACTAATTAGAGCCCCACAAGAACTACCCTAATTCCTCCAGAAGGCACAACCCCAATGATCTCCCACTAGAACCCACCTCTGAAAGTTCTTTTTTTGTGTGTGTGTGTTTGGGGGGGTGGTGAGAGGGTACCGGGGATTGAACTTGGGCACTCGACCACTGAGCCACTTCCCCAGTCCTATCTTGAATTTTATTTGGAGACAGGTCTCACTGAGTTGCTTAGTGCCTCTATGTTGCCGAGGCTGGCTTTGAACTCATGATCCTCCTGCCTCAGCCTCCTGACCTGCTGGGATTACAGGCGGATACCACTGCACCCGGCTGGTCTCACCACTTCTTAATGTGACCACGCTGGGGACCAAGCACCCAACAATTGAGCCCTTGGGGGACAAAACGTATCCAAATTATAGTGTCCTTGGCATGCCCAGACTGTCCTGAACACTCTTGGTGCTAGCAAACCTCCTTCCCTCCTGTGGTCTCCATCTTGTCTTCCTTAGCCTGATCTGGGAATCATAGACAGCTCTGCTCCGCTTTTCCTTCCGACTTACATTCACGTTCTGGTCATCTGTTTCCTTCTTCAGAATTCTACTTTTAACCTGACTCTGTCTGTGGGGCCCGACTCCGCTCCCACCCAGATGGTCACTGACGGGCTCAGACCCTGCCCACCTCCCCACTCTCCATCCCTTAAGCCACAGCCGCAGCTCAGGGATCCTCTGACAGGCCAAATACGGTCATGCTGTTCCCTGTTCAAAGCCCTGGTGCCTCCCCAGAGCTTTGAGCCCAAGTCCACATTCCTTGGGGCAGCTCGCAGGGCTCCTGGTGAGCTGGCACCTATTTTCTTTTCAACCAACCATTCCCAAAAAGGTAGCAGGCCTCAGGCCGCTGCTGCAGTGGGAGACGACTGTCTCCCAGACACATGCACCCCCTGCTGCTGAGCCTTTGCACAGGCTCTGATGACCCTTTCTTTCTTTCTTCTTTTATTTTAAGTTCTTTTGTATACTTTCTTTTCAGGTAAAAACCTTTATGTGGTGCTTTTGGGTTTGCGTGTATGTGTTAAATTATACATAAGATTCACTACTTGGCCGATTTGTTTTTTGGGGTACCCAGGATTCAACCCAGGGGCACTTGGCCACTGAGCCACATCCCCAGCCTTATTTTGTATTTTAGAGACAGGGTCTCACGGATTTGCTTAGCGTCTCGCTGTTGCTGAGGCTGGCTTTGATCTCACGATCCTCCTGTCTCAGCCTCCCGAGCCGCTGGGATTACAGGGGTGCACCACTGAGCCCGGCATCCACTTCGCTATTTTTAAGTGTACTGTTTGGTGACCTGACGTGTAGTCACACTGCCCGGCATGGCATCACTGTCCATCTCCAGCCTTTTCATTACCTGAACTGAAACTCTGTCCCCAAGCTCCCCAAGCTCCCCTCCCCCTAGCCTGTGGCAATGCCTTTTACTCTCTGTCCCTATGAACTTCACTACTCTAGGTATCTTGTACAAGTGGAATCACACAGTATTTGTCCTTTTGTGACTGGCTGGTTTCACTGAGCATAATATCTTTAAGGTTTATTCATGTAGGACGAGTCAGAAGTCCTGTCCTGTTGACGTCTGAATAATATTCCATTGGGTATATTAGTGCATTTTGCTTATCCAGCTATCTGCCCATAGATCCCTGGGTCGTTTCCACCTTCTGGCTGTTGTGAATAATGCTGCTGTGAACATGAGTATGCAAATACATTTTTTTTTCCAAGCCCCTACATTTAACTCTTGGTTGTACACCGAGAAGTCGAATGGCTGGATCATGTGGTGATTCTGTTTAATTTTTGAGGAAACACTATACCATTTTGTTCTGCTTTTTAGAATGTCCTTTCCTATCTCTCCAACATTCCCCAGCTGAAAACTAACTCGTCAACCAGCCATTACTCATCTTCATTCCTCACCGATTGGCTTGGCTTGGGGATGTCCACCAGGGGGCTTCCCAGACATGCTACCCACAGAGGCAGACTCCCCCACCCCTTTCCAGTGCCAGTAACATCCCACCTTTTCCTCTGTTGGGGCTCACTTGTTTTCTTTCCCACTCCACGCTGTCTCCTTGGGGGTAAGCACTATTTCATTTCTGTGTCCCAGGTGCTTAGAACTGTGGCAGGCAGGTGACATCTGGAAATATTAGGATGACCGGATGGATGCCCAGAGACAGGCTCGTGTGCATGACCTCGATTGTCCTGCCAAACAGGTCAGGCTGTGCCCACAGGGAGCCAGGCCCTTCTGCGAAGCTTGTGGACCTGTCTCTTAGGGCTGGGGGAGGCCTGACCAGTGACATGGTGCTCTCCTCCTGTGTCTTTGGAGGTGGGCTGACTGCTGGGATGAGGAGAAGGCCGGGGCGTCTGCCTGCAGAGCCTCTCAAGGTGCGGTCCCTGGACTGTGCACGCCAGAGTCATGAGGGCTGCTTGTTAAAATCCACATGCCCGGATCCCAACCCAGGCCTCCTAAACCAGCCACTTGGAGGTGGTGGGGTTGGGGGCACTGGAGATCTACATAGCAACTTCTCTGGGGGATTTTGTGCTGACTGAAGTTTGAGAACTGCTGATGTGAGCCCAGGAAGCTCTTCCCACCCTCCAGTGTTTAACCCTGGCCTCGTCCTCTGTCCTCGTGGAGGTCTGGGTGCAGCAAGTGTGCACAGCTGGGGAGTGGCTGGGAGCTCAGGCGTGGCAGGACCCCAGGGCTGGGCATTAGCAGGAGCAGCCGTCCAGGGAGGGAGCCTCCCAAGGGCAGGCAGTGCCAAGACACCCTGCTGGGCAGTGGCCAGGGCCTCAGGAGGGGTCCACAGCTGTGCTTTCCTAGGAGCGGACAGCCCAGTCACATCTCAGCAGGAAGTCTGTCTCTTCTAGAAGCTGGCAGGTGACCACCGACAGGGTGGGCCTGGCCCAGTGTCCCAGCTGTAGTCCCTGTGCCCTCAGCCAGGGCTGCCATGCTGTGCTGGGGGCCAGGCTCTAGGATAGTGATCTAAGCCCCTTGGGGTCTTTGGCTCCTAGGTAGGGCCATGTGCTTACACATTTTCCAGATCCTTTCGGGAGGTTCCTGGTTGCTGTCTGTCCTGGGATTGAAGTGTTCTTAACGGGATGTCTGCAGAATGGGTTTTTTACTCACTCTGCTGTACCCTCTGACCTGGAATCCTGAGCGGAAGAAACTCCTCTGAGTGGAGGCTGGAGGAAGCTGGAGCAGAGGAGGGGAAGTAGGGTGGAGGTTTGATTGGCAGCTGAGCCCTGAGTGCTCACAGGGAAGCAGTGTTCTCAAATGGGGAGGGGATGCTATGCTGTAGATAGCTCCATTTCGCCACCAGGGACTTCTAAATGCTCTAGAGTGACCTAGCCATAGCCTCAGAGTTCAGGGCCTCTGCTCGTGCTGTTCCTTTTCCCTTTAACACCATTCCCTGCAGCGTTGGCCTGGCCACAGAGACTCAGGCCTCCCCTGACCATTCCTCAATTCCTCCTCTTGGGAAGAGCACCCACCCTTCTTGGTATTTGTCCATAGTGTGTCTCTGTGTGTCTCTTTCTTTAAGGCCTGAGAGTCCTTCTGGACTATAATTTTATAAAGGCCAGAAACTGTTTGGCTTGCCCCCTCCCCATATCCCCAGCACTGCATCCAGCTGCCTGATTATATTGGAGGCTTAATAAATAGATGTTGAGTGAATGCAAGTGGTTTCCATCTGAGTAGCGGAGGAGAGCAGAGGCAGGTGGCCTCTCCCTCTCCCCGCCTGCCAGGTGGCCTTCCCAGCTGCTCAGAGGCATGCCCGCACAGGGACGCCACCTCACACACACGCACTTCAGGTGAGGGGTTACGAGGGTAGCCCCCGGTCCTGGATAATTTCATCTCACCTCCCTTTTCTTTCCTCTTGATTCAATCAGGCGAACGCTTGGCCAAGCCGGAGAGAGGCAAGATGCGGGTCCACAAGATCTCCAATGTCAACAAGGCCCTCGATTTCATAGCAAGCAAAGGGGTCAAACTGGTGTCCATTGGTGCCGAGGGTGAGTAAGGCCTGGCGTCAGCTCTTCGGGGGAGCCTGATGTCCTGTGCACCCCAGTTTCATTGGTGTTTTCCGCCCTGACTCCCAAGAATCACTTGGCCTTTGGAAGCAGGTCCTCTAGCCCCTCCATCTGGCCAGCCTGGAATTCTTCATGTAAGGGCAGCACTTTTCTTTCAGGCTCAGCCCTGCCCCACACCAAGGATTCACACCCCCTTTTCTTTGCAACTGTTCCTGCGGCCCCTCTGCCAAGTCCTTGCACTGTGGAGTCTGGCAAGGTGGAAAGCTGCCTCCCTCTACTTTGGCCTCACCACACTTTGCTGCCTGCTATATGTGGCTGGTGGGAGCCACGAGGCTCCATAGCCCTTGGGGAGACGGCCTGATCCCCCAAAACACATTTTTTAAAAATGTTTATTTAGTTGTAGATGAACACACAGTATTTTTATTTATTTTTATGGGGTGCTGAGATTGAACCTAGTGCCTCACACATATGAGGCAAGCACTTTAACCACTGAGCTACAGCCTCAGCCCCCCAAAAACACATTTTTAATAGCATTTTCTTGCAGTGTAGCTTCTTGGCTCTTTTGCCATCACTTTAAAAAATCTGAATCCCCCAAGCTTTTTAAACAACTCTGAGCATGTTATTAACAATTAAAAGGAGGTAGCATGAGTCCTGGGGTGCCTTGCAGTGGCTCTGCAGGATTGGGGTAGGTTGAGGCAGTTAGAATATGCTAACCAGGGCCCTTCATTAATGTGCCCCTTGGACTCAGCAAGTATTTATTGGGCGCCTGCTGTGTGAGGCAGAGATCTAAAGATGCATACAGCACCGCCTCATTCATTCATCCATTCATGATACAGCTGTAGCTGAGAATCAAGCATTCACAGGGTGGAAAGTGCTGGGCTGAGGTCTTTAACCAGTGATCCCACTTAGTCCTCACGGTGACCCTCTGAGGTAGCTCTAGTTATTATTCTCTTTTGACAGTGAGAAAGTGTGCACGCAGAGGTTACATTGCATTATGTAGGTTGCTAAGCCAGAGTGCAAATCCAGGTCTGCCTGACACCAGAGAAGGGCCCCAGAGGGACCAGTCCTTGGACAGAGTGGGGGTCTTGCTCCTGGTAAGCCCACAGGAGCAGATCTCTTCTGGATGATGCTCAGAGTACCCTTTCTTTTGGAATGAGGGCTTTTATGCTGAAATCCCAAATTGAGAAACTTCAAGATGGATCAGCAAACTCTAGTGCATGGGGCTGAGTCTGGCTGACACGGGTTTTTGTAAATATTGGAACAGAGCCACACCCACTGTATGCGTGTCATCTGTGGCTGCTCTCAGGCCACAATGGGTAGTTTGCTACCAAGACCATATGGCCAGCAAAGCAAAAACTATTTCCTATCAAGCTCTTTGCAGAAAATGTTTGCCAACCTCTGACCTAGTCAGAACTCAGCTAGGGCCGTGTCTAGTGGACCCTGAGCATCCCCTCAGATGGTGGTGGAGGGCTCAGGAAATATTCAAAGCACCTGCATATAGCCGAGTGCTCTCTTTTGTGATCGGGAAAATATTCTTGGCCATTTAATAAGAACAAAGGAATTTGTTGGGGGAATAAAAAACTTGGCAGAAACTGGTTTAGCTAACCATGCACAGAAAGCCCTGCAGCCGCACTCGGTGGCCTGGTGCCAGTGCTGCCCCCCAAAGAAGGGAGGCGGGGGACTGTGAGGTGAGCCGGGGTGAGTGGAAGGGGTAGGTGGGGACTGTGGTGAACTTGAGAGAGCAGGGCAGACGCCACATAGATCTAACCAGTCATCGCGGGGTTGGGAATCCAGGTCTAGCGCGTCAGGCTCCTCTAGCTTTTCAAAAGAAGCCAAAAATACTGATTTTTAGAGAGGAAAAATTGGCAATCCACTAGAATAAGAAAAAATATTTTTTCTTCTTTTTTTTTTTAAAATAAAAGACTCCGAGAGGAGAGGATGGAAGGGGGCAGTGGAAGAGATACGTACTTTCTAATACCCCTGGCTGGGCAGACGCCTTCCATGGGCCATTTCCTTCTCCCATCAGGCCAGTTTGTAGGATGGGAAGGACCAGCCACATTTTACAGATGAGGAAACTGAGGCTCAGAAAAATTGCCAGAGAGGAAGAGTATAGTCAACGGGGCCCAGGCTCAGACCCAAAGTGCTCAACCAGGTGGGTGGGCTCCAGGACCCAACCTGAACTTCTGGTCTACCTCAGTAATGAAGGGGCAGGTCAGGTCCCAGCAGAGTGACCAGGAGCTGAGATGTGCCCTGGTGTGGACTCTGATCTCGCCACCTGTCCTGTAAAGTCCCTCCCCTGGCTGGCCCTGGTGTTCCAATTCCCTTGGCACAGGCCTAACGTGAGATGCTCTTTATCTCCTCACTGCCCTGGGGAGCCAGTGTGTCCAGCTGAGGCCTCCTGGTTTGAATCATCTCCTCATTTCAAGCTGAGCCCAAGGACCCTGTGGGAAGGCTGCTCTGCCAAGGCAGGAAGCTAGCTTAGCCGCCCAGTGGGTTTGTTTTTTAATGAAATGAGGTTTGCTGCTGTAGAGAGTATGAAGTGGATGGAGTGGCCGGGAATGAGCTCTCCTGGGGCTAGCGCGGGGGATGCTGTCACTCCTCCTAATGGAGGAGCATCCAGAGCTAGGAGCAGGCCCAGTCATTTGGTGTAAGAGCTAGACCCTCTGGTCCACTCTACAGGGCAGAACCAGGCCCTGAAGGGAGACCCTATGGACAGGTAGACTCTGGACAATGTGCTTAGCCTTGGGGAATGGAATGAGTGCTCCTCATTGGGTCCCTGTGCCTGAAGGTGTCCAAATGGAGGCCAGAGGCAGAACACTTCCGTATGTCAGACAGAAGTTAGAATAGATGGTTAAGAATTCTTCTACCATTCTTTTTTTTTTTTTTTTTTTGAGAGGGGTGACCAGTGATTGAATTCAGGGGCACTCAACCACTGAGCCACATCCCCAGTCCTAGTTTGTATTTTATTTAGAGACAGGGTCTCACTGAGTTGCTTAGTGCCTGGCTTTTTGCTGAGGCTGGCTTTGAACTTTCAATCCTCCTGCCTCAGCCTCCTGAGCCGCTGGGATTACAGGCATGGGCCCCACCACGCCTGGCTTCTTCCACCATTCTTGATTCTAGAGTGTTTGGACTTCATGAGTTTGAGTCGTGGCCTAGGTGAATGGTTGGAATTTAACCAGGGAAAGGAACCAGAGAAGGATATTTTAAGATCTTTGGGCAGAGAAAACTTGATGATGGTTTGGGTGCTGAAGAGTCTGGAGATAGTCTTGATGATTTAGCATCTGTCAGAATGGAGGGGGCTGTGGGTGCAAATAACAAAGGTCTTGGTCTGAAAAGTGGTGGCCCTGGGGTTCTAGACTCTGTAACATGGGATTTCTGCAGCATGATTCACTCTGCTTTCTGAAGGTGGATAGGCGATTGCCTCCCTTTTGTGGGGAGACAGAGAAATGGAGCCTATGAGCAGCTTGGGAACGTACCCTAGACCAGGAGCGACACTCACACGGGGCTGGCCGCTGCTTCTCCCACAGGGCTCGGGGAATCTCTCATGTGGCTTTCCTACAGTGCCCAGGTGTGGCTTCGGAACTCTCTGGGTGCAGCTTCCTGACATAAAGTGCCTGTGAGATGGGTCACCTCTGCTGCCCATGCACAGAGGCCTGGGAAAAGGATCTCCCTTGCTGAGGGGTGGGAAGGGGAGCTTTCCGGAAAGTTCTGCTCTGCTGGGACATGGGACAGGAGCCGGTGGAACTGGGCTGGAGAGGGCTCTTTAATTCAACTTACCTCACTCTGTTTATCCCTTGAACCTCTGTTTTCTGGTGAAACAACTTCTTTGGTATGAAAGAAAATTCAGTAAACCAAGGTCCGTTGGGGGGGCTCTGAAGAAGAGGAGAGGAGTAATTAGGACCCCAAAAGAAGCCACTGGCCCCCTGGGTGCTGGGAGTGCTGTGGGGAAGACAAAGCTGCAGGCCCTGAGCTCAAGGCCAGCGGGAGGCCAAGGTATTTGGCCTTCTAGCAGGGGGACAAAGGGGCAGGGGGACAAAGGGGCGGCAGGACAAAGGGGTGGAGAGTAGGGGCGGGGAGCCAGCACTGCAGCCTCCACCCCTGGAAAGGCCCAGCTGCAGGGTTACCACTTTTTCTAAGCTTAACAAACAAACAAAAGCCCCTCATATTTGATGAATTGGTGTCCGAAAGTTTTATTATAAAGATTTTTTCCAAGTCATTAAAAACTCATGAATGTGATGTTTAAATGGCTGCTTTAACCATCTGTTTGAGCACAGCCTGGCGTCTTCCCACACCTGGGCCCTGCCCTGGAAGAGACTAAGTGTTTTGTTCTCAGGGGGCCGATGACAAGAATGTATCACCTCGGCCCACCTGCCCACTGTGGTTGGTGCCCGCTTGGTGTCCATCCATCTATCCAATCATCAACAGATGGAGGGCTTTCTCAGTGCCTGGCGCTGTACTGGGCTCCAGGTAGTGATGGATACAAAACCAGGAAAGACTCCTGACCCTGTGGAACTCGCATTCTAGAAGGGGAGAGAACATTCAGACATGTGACTGTCAGGTGGGGAAAAATGAAGCAGGGAGTAAAGTGGGTGGTCCAGGAAGGTGTCAGTGAGCTGACCTGAGGACAAACCACCGGACATCCAGGGAGGGGGAGGGGAGGGCAAAAGGCTCAGCCGCCAGACCCGAAGGGAGGGGCGCCTCTGCCCAGTGAGGGGCGCCTTGGAGCAGAGCGCTGGGCTCTGGGGATTTACTATTGTACTCTGCGCATTCACACGGTTTCCCCTTTGGGGCTGTGATAAGTAACCAAACAACAAGCTATTTAGACCGAAGCCTCACTCTGCCTTGCAGGTCATGGGCCAGGGATAGATTCCTGGAGATAGAATTTCACTGCCCAAAAGCTGAACAATTCTAAGATGCTTGCTTCTTGTGGCCAAATTATTTCCCAGCAAGTCTTTTTTTTTTTTTTTAAGCCAATTTACCCATGTAGCTGTAATGTGATAACCTTGTTTGTACCAAGGCCTGTGCCTGTTTTTGAAGTTTGTTTTTTAACTTTGTTAATTTAATAGCCGGGAATATGTGTTTTATTTGTTTGAGTCCAAGTGAGATTCGAAAGTCTTATGAATTGGTTATTTGTAGTTTATGTTTTGTGATGTGTCTGTTTAATGTCTTTTACCTGTTTTATCGATTGAGAGTTGAGGCTTTTTAAAAAAATCAGTTTAAACTCTTTAAATGTTAGAGATGTTAAACCATTGGAAAGTGTGATTTTTTTTTTTTTTCTCTAGGACTAGGAATTGAACCCAGGGGTGCTCTACCACTGAACTGCCCAGTCCTTTTTATTTCTAAATTTGAGACAGGACCTTGCTAAGTTGCCCGGCTGGGGTCTAGCTTGCAATCCTCCTGCCTCGGCCTCCCAAGTAATTAGAATTACAGGCTTGCACACCATGCCCAGCAGAAAGTCCATGTTTTAAAACATCAAAGCTGGGTGACTTGGACTCCCCTTAGTGTGTCCTGTCAAACACTCACTGTCTGTGCTACTTGTTCGTGAACGGTGTCATATTTTTGCTGCTCTCTCTAACCCAAGGCTTTGAACCTGGCATCTGGGACTCTAATAGCAGGAAGAGTCACATCCCATCCCCTGTCTCAGGTGGGCCCAGCACCCCGAGGAAGACCCTCAGGGTTGCCCACCCCTTGGAATCCACTGTGGCCAGCCACTGCTCTGAGCTCTGTGTCTTGGTGGTCATGGACCAGTGTGTGGCGTTGACCTTGCCTTTGAGGAAGGGCGGAGTTCTTAGTGGAGCTTTCTTGGTGGGAATCCACACTGTAAGTAAGGAGTTTATGGAATACAAACCCTAGTGGACATGGGCAGAGGGAATCTGGACTCCCTGAAAATGGCTCCTTTTGTGGGCCTGTTGTCTTTCCTAAAATTTAACTAAGTGTACCTCAACATGGGCCAGGTTATTGCACCTGTTCAGCTACCAAGACCATAATGAGCTCCACATTAGGCTCCTGAAGACAGGGCTTCTTTATGCTTGAATGCCCTGCCTTTGGGCATGAAGAGGGGGGGAAAGAAAGAACATTAATAGAATTTATGGCATTTAAGAATCTAAAAATCGTTACTTAGAGTAAATACAGTGGCTTATCTCTCTGAGTTGAGATCTTAAAGCTGTTGCGGGATTTATAAATAAAAATGTAATAATCTAACTAATGGCATTATAAATTTGATTTTTGAGTCATTAGATCATTCAGATGGTGATTGGCAAAACCATGTCAAATCTGTGACTTTCTGTTGCTCTTAGTGGCTTTCCGTGTGCGGATGGTATTTTAAGAGCTGTGATTGCCCAGAGACCCCCAGCTCACAGGGCTGCTGGGACATCTGTGACAGCATAGAAACTCAAACCCTCTTTATCGGGCCAGAGGCACAGTGCAAGGGCTAAGGGCACCCCCGCTTCCCTGTGGCCTTTTCTGATGCTGCATCCACTGTCTCCAAGTAGAATCACCTGCACCTTCCTTGTGCCTCAAATAGACTTCTCTCCTGGCACCTGTTGTGGTTGATTGTGCTAACTTTAAAGAAAAACAAAACAAAACCTCCCATTAAGACTAGAAGAGTAGAGGCAGGGGAACTAAGGGGTGGGAGAAGGGGAGTGAAATTGACCAAATTACGTTATGTGCATGTACAAATATGTCGCAGTGAATCCCACTATTATATATAATTATAATGCACCCAAACCAAACCAAACCTCCTATTAGGGACTGGGGTGTAGCTCAGAAGTACAGCATGTGTTTAGCATGTGAGAGACTCTGGGTTCCATCCTCAGCACTGAATCAATAAATAAAAGTGTCGTCTTCTTTTTCCTCGAGAAGTAGGGCTCTGTGGCTTTGGTTCTTAGTATCACATGGAGTGACCCAGGAGCTCAGGGAATGTTAATTTTTTCCTGCTGCAACCTATCCTAACGTGTCCTGTTGCTCTTTCTCTAGAAATCGTGGATGGGAATGTGAAAATGACCCTGGGCATGATCTGGACCATCATCCTCCGCTTTGCCATCCAGGACATCTCTGTGGAAGGTGGGTTTCTGCCTCGTTGCCAAACTTGTGTCTCTCCCCGGCCTGTGTGTGTCTTCCTCCCTGGGATCAGCCAGGAGAACTCCCTCACCCCACCCCTACCCACCAACACCACGACTGCAGTGACACTGGATTACAGCTTCTTACCCATTTCTGCTTACCCATATCTGTTCTCTCTCTTAGTCTATGATGAAAAGTATGAACTATTTGAGATGCTGATTCCTATAGGCATGTTGGGCCAAAACTTATGGGATACAGCAAAAGCTGTCTACGAGGAAAGTTTATAGCAGGAAGCAAGTACATCAAAGGAATAAGCAAGCTATAGGCCTGTTGGCCCCATGGAAACGCCCCACTGTGAAGATCCCAAGTCTGCTATAGGATAGTGTATTGGAAGCCCTGCCTGGCCCTTGGGTGGGAAAAGATGAGAACTTGGTTCTCCACTTTGCTCCCACAGCACCCTCTGGTGGCCACTTTTCAGAAATTCAGGGCCTGTCCTGGTCTGGGGCAGAGATCTCTATCTAAACTTTTGACTCCACATTCCAGCACTTTTTGAACTTTATGTCTGATACGCATGTGTTTATTTTGCAACATTTATGCATTGCCATGCACATGATAACAAATTTTTAAAAGTGATATGGAGATAATATTTCTAAAATATTTTTAGTTCATATTAATGGCATAGAAATCTTAAAAAAAACATTTTTATTCAAAGGAATTTCTTAATGAAAATGATGTGGATTGAGTTGCATTGTTATGCGAATCTCGGTTCCACACTAGCAGTATGAGGGTCTAAGTTCTGTTTGTATACAATGTTAAGGGCTAGAGTCGGTGAATTGAATCACTTGTTAATGGTAGTGGCTGTAAATCCATTTTACCGATAGCCTTCTTCATGCTTTTTATTCTTTTGAGTGGACTTTTTATTATTTCCCATTGAATCATTATTTTAATCTTGTTATATAGTCAACAAAAAAGCTTGAACCAAAAAACATTCACCTTGCCAAAATTTTGTTCTTGTTTTTGCCTGAATTATAGTTTTTCTAGGTATGCTTTACCATCATTTTGAAGTCCATTTTGTGAGTCTGAAGTAAATGAGGTCAACTATGACCCATTTCATTGGATAACATAACCTGCAATTCACAGGTGTGAACACAAGAGGGCAGTGTGCAGCCTCTCAGGTGTTGGGAGGTCCCCACGTCTCCTCAGATGCCTGCCTTAACTTACAGCTAGGTGACTTTTTTATGCACACAACAGCAGAGGGCAACACTGCAATCCATGCAGTAAATACAAAGAAACCTTGTTTTTTTTTTTTTAGATAGAAAAAAGAAACCTGAGTAAGAATCCTCAGGCTTTCTTCTGGCTCTTCAGGCTACATGATTGTGTCTGGAGGTTCCTGGTCCTTTAGATTTCCCGGACTAATCCAGTGGCTTCCAAAGTGATTGCCTGACAGGCTGCTGACTTTTCTTGTATCCCTACCACTTTGAATAATGGGAGTGGGGGAAATGCCTCTGAATGTCTCGTGGCTAGCTTGCTTCCTACATCGCTCTTCTATTTCTCAAATAACTTCTCAGATTTGTCAAGGAGAGAGAAATGATGGCCAGGAGTCTTTCCTCCTTGGTAGCAGCAGGGTTAGAATCTAGAGGTTGCAGTGGGGCCTCCTGGAAGCCAGCGCCCCTCCTTCCCCTAGATCAGCCCATTGATTCCTCTGCTCGTCCCTTTCCCTACAGAGACCTCAGCCAAGGAAGGGCTGCTCCTGTGGTGTCAGAGGAAGACGGCCCCTTACAAAAATGTCAACATCCAAAATTTCCACATCAGGTGGGTGCCAGGGGCAGGGGCTCCTGCAGAAATTGGGCTGCTTCCATCAAGACCTCATAGGGCTGGGGCTGTTGCACAGTGGCAGAGAGCTTGCCTAGCACATGTGAGGCCCTAGGTTCACTCCACAGCATCACATAAAAATGAATAAATAAAATACAGGCATGATGTCCATCTACAATTACAAAAAATATTTAAAAAAAAATAAAAAGAAAAGAAAGACCTTATAGGCCCCCTTGATCACTCAGTCTCAGCTCTAGAACAGCTGAGGCCCTTGAGGAGGAAGTAGCTTTTCTTTTGCTGTCCCCTTGAATCCCTTCCCCCTCCCTGCAGGGCCTTGGACAAGGCCTTTGGTTGATATGTGTTACTAGGAATATTCCCAAGAAAAATGTCCAGGAATTCCCAATCTGGGGCTTCAGGTCAGCAGACTAGGGCCATGGACCTCCACTGGGGGGAGGGATGTGTGTGACTGGTTTATCTCAACTTGCCAACCCCCCACCAAGGCCTGACCTCAAGTTGCCTGGGATTATGGCACGAAGGGGTCTCTCTGGCCTGCTTTGTTTTGCTTTGAAGAGTTACATATTCTTCTTGAATACAGGAGGCTCCTCCTCTTGGTGCTCTGTCCCGGGGTAGGGCTTGGTGGCCCGTTTGGCCACGCTCTGCAGACACCTTCTCACCAGCTTGTCCCCCTTTTCTCTCCCGGCAGCTGGAAGGATGGCCTTGGCTTTTGTGCCTTGATCCACCGACACCGGCCTGAGCTGATTGACTACGGGAAGCTGCGGAAGGTATATACACTCGCCTGACTTCGTGCCACCAACCCCTGATCCCCAGGCCTCCAGCAGCTGGGGACAAGGCTTAGGGAGGGCAAGACAGGGACTCCACTCTGAGAGTGCCGGCTGAGGGATGTTGGCCCTGAAGGCTAGCCAGACAGAGCCCCATCTAGAGGCGAGCAGCAAACCACCCTCCCTGAATCTTGCTGCCCAAGAACCAGCATAGTGGTTAAAGGGTACTGGTTGTGACCTTGGTGAGACCTGTCATGAGCATCTTGGGAAAGGCTACCTCAGGAAAGGCTACCTCGGGAGCTCTCCTTAAGCTTCTGGTTGGTGGTCTAGAATGGAATTGGAATTGGAATGTCACCTGTGCTGGAATCTCTTGGTGAGGGGGCTTAGGAATGATAGCCTTATGTTTCTCACATTCATCTTGATACCTAGAAGGCACGGTGTTCAATAAAGACCCCACCTTGCCTGAGCCCCAGGAAAGGACTGTGGCTAACCAGTGGCCAAGCAGGGCTTGATGTTGCCCTGGCAACTGGTGGTGGTGGCAGGTCCCCTGTTCTGGGGGTGTAGGTGAGCAAGCCACTAGAGGGCTTCTGTGAGGGAGGAAAGGAGGAGATTCCTATTTTCCATTTGTCTGCAGGGCCTCAGCCCTAGGAAAGGCCTCTCTGCAGAAGGCCATTGGCCTGGCCCTGTAGGTGGCCTTGTGCACGGCTGTACAACAGCCTTTCCCCAGCTAACCTTTTGGGGAGAAGGTGGATCCTAGCTCACTAGATCAGCTGCTTTGAAAGGGAAAGAAAGTCCATTTGAGAACCCCCTGGCCTGCCTGGAAACTCTGTGCCCAAATCAAACAGGTCCAAGGTGGGAAACCCTACAGTCAGCGACATTTTCTTTTGAAGGTGTCATACACGCCTGCTTCCTGTTGCACTGCTGCACTTTGGTGATGGGCGTGTGTGTGCCTGTGTCCCTGTGGGGGGTGTGGGTGTCAGCAGTCAAGTGAACACACAGCCGTTGCCTGCTGTCGTATAGAGAGGGGTCTGTGCTGTCCGTGCCTCTGAAGTCCCATCCCTGTCCCAGAGGTCCCATCCGTCTTGGCTCGTTGGGAGTCGAGAGTCCAGGGGTCATCAACTGGTACCCGATGGTGCTCTTCCCACCCTCTGTCCCTCTCTGGGTCTGTTGACTTGCCCTGGCACATTCTGCCCTTTTTGGCCTCCCCTTCTCTTTAGCTCATCACTGAAGTCCAGCCCAAGTCCCAGCACAGAGCCAGGCCCAGGGAACAGTGAAGGCCTTTTGGAACACACAAATGGCCAGAACCCCCTGGCCCTTGGGCACTGGGGACAGAGTCCAGGGGCTCCAGCTGGGAAGCTCTTTTTTTCTGGCCCTGGCTGTGGGAAGGCCCTTTGGCGGTCCCACATGGGGCAGCTGGGGCGCACCTAAGCCTGTGTGCTGGCAGCCGATGTGCCAGGCCCAGGTGGAAATGACCTTCGCCGTTTGGCTGTGTTTTTATCATCCTGGCTGCTGTCAGAGACTTTCCTAGAAGGACTCTACTTGCTCTATTTTGAGCAATGTCTTCATCTCTTTGTTGCTTGTGATTCTCATCTGAGTAAAACAGGGAAACAGCCCTAGGCTGGCAGAACCGGCCCTCTTAGATCAGTCTCAGGGAATAGCAGGGGAGTGGGGACTCTCCTCATGAAAGGTTTGGTTTTTTTCACCACATACATTAAAGTTCTTTAAAACACACACACACACACAAAAAAAAAAAAAACAAAAAACAAAGAAACAACTAGCCAGGTGTGGTGGCACACGCTGTGATCCCAGCAGCTCAGGAGGCTGAGGCAGGAGGATCCTGAGTTCAAAGCCAGCCTCAGCAATTTAGTGAAGCCCTAAGCAGCTAAGTGAGACCCTGTCTCTCAATAAAAAATAAAAATAGACCAGGGGATATGGCTCAGTGCTTGAATGCCCCTGAGTTCAATCACCAGGACCAAAAAAAAGAAAGAAAGAAAGAAAGAAAGAGCCCTCCAAAATAAAACAAAGTTGTGGTAAAATAAATACATAACATTAAAAAAAATATATTTTTAAGTGTGCAGTTCAGTGCCCTTGTATACACTCACATTGTTGTGCAAACATTGCACATCTAAAACTTGTTATGTTGCAAAACTGAAATACTGTGCCCCCTCACTCTCGCCAGCCCCTGGTCTCCATGAATTCAACCCTCTAGGTACTTCAAAAAAGTAGCATCCTATAGTGTTTTTCTTAGCATAATGTCCTCAAGGTTCATTGTGTTGGAACACGTATCAGAATCCCCCCCCCCCAACTGCGCGCCCTTTTAAGGCTGAGTAATATTCCATGTGTGTATGAACCATGGTCCACTTACCCATTCCTCTGTTGATGGATACTTGGCTTCCACCTTTGGGTTCTTGTGAATAATGCTTCTGAGAATGTGAGTGTGCGCATATCTCACCGGGACCCTGCTTTCAATTCTTTGGGGTTGTACACACAGAAGTTGGAATTGCTGGATCATATGGTCTCGCCACAAAGTGGCTACATCTCATTCTATTCCCACCATGATGACGTTACATTCCAATGCACAAGGATCCCAGTTTCTCCTCATCCTGCTCAGTTTCCTGGAAAAGTTAGCAGAGGTAGGAGTAGTTTAGAAACTGTGGCTATCTGAAGAAACCCCAAGATTTCATGAAATAAAAACAGGAAAGGGCCCCTGTTGTCCCCCTAACTAGCCACAGTTAAGATCTCCTAGCCCAACTCTTGAGTGACAGATGGAAAAACTGAGTCCTTGTCACTTACCCATGAGTCCCTCTGGCTGGTGGCTGAAACCAGAAGCCAGGACAGCCGATACCCTGCTCCCAGCATGTACTTCTTAGCAATTCTTTCCTATCCTGACTCAGGCTACAGGCAGGTATTCTCACTTCCCTGGAAAAGAAAATGAAGCTTAAGGAGGAAAGAGACTATTTTGAACCTCCAGCTAGTGACCCTGGTGATGAGGCCAGCCTTGTCCACCCACGGCTGTGCCCTGAGGTTGGAGCCTGGGAGGGGCTGTGGGAAGGCCCCTCTGCCCCCTAGTTTTGGTGGCCTCCTAGGGGTGGCCTGTGACTTGTCATGGCTTCCCTTATCACTGTTTCCTCCTCTTCTCCCTCTAGGATGATCCACTCACAAACCTGAACACGGCCTTCGATGTGGCAGAGAAGTATCTGGACATCCCCAAGATGCTTGATGCTGAAGGTAACAGTGTTCTTTCCCCTTTGGGACCTCTGGTCCTTTCCAGCTGCTCCCCAGGGGCTAAGAGGGGCCCCAGCAGCCTGCAGCAGGAAGGGAGAAGGCCTGGCCATCTGGGACCTCGTTTGAGGATCCCAGGAGTTGCCCACGTATAAGGGTTTCCATGGCTTCCTGAGGCCCAGAGGGAGAAGTGCTAGGCCGGCCACCTGGGTGGAGACAGGTCCAGGGTTTAACACCTGAACATCCTGATCACTAATGTGGTCCTGAGGCTGGAAACTCGGTGCTCCCTGGCCACTGCACCCAGCTTTGTGCCTCATACCATGCCCAGCAGCTCTGATGGGTGGTGGGGGGACAGAAGTTGTCAGGTGAGGGGAATCATGGGGGCCCGGGAGGCTCATGGCTGGGATCCATCTAAGTCTTCTTGTCTTTGTTTCTGCCCTGGACACAATGGCCACTTTCCTCTGGGCCTTCCCTGGGCCCATATGCTCAGACGCCTCTTCATGTCAAGAGGTTGGAAAAGGGATGTGAAAGTTGTCCCCTTTCCCTCTGTTCCCTGCCCCCAACCACCAGTGACATTTTAAATTAAAAAAATGGTGCCGGGCACAATGGCTCACACCTGTAATCCCAGCAGCTCAGGAGGCTGAGATAAGAGGATCATGAGTTCAAAGCCAGCCTCAGCAAAAGTGAGGTGCTAAGCAATTCAGTGAGACTCTGTCTCTAAATAAAATATAAAATAGGGCTGGGGATGTGGCTCAGTGGTCAAGTGCCCCTGAGTTCAATCCCCAGTACCAAAGAAAAAAAGTAAAAAATTTGATTAAGGGGACTGGAGTTGTGACTCAGTGGTAGAGCACTTGCCTAGCATGTGTGAGGCACTAGGTTTGATTCTCAGCACCACATATAAATAAATGAATAAAATAAAGGTCCATCAACAACTAAAGACATTTTTAAAAAATGTCATTAGGAAAAATCTCAAATGTCTACAAAAACAAAGAGAATAGTATAATGAACTTCTGTATATCCATCATCCAGATATAGATTATTAAGATTTTGTCACTTTATTTTTCTCTTTTTATTTCTGTTTTCTTTATTGACATATATTGAGTCAGATCTCAGCTATTGCATAACTTCACCACTACCTCAGAATACATACCTGGAAAATATTAACATTTTCTAAGGTAACCATAAAATAATATTTGTATTTAGCAAATTGACAATAATTTCTTGACATATCTATTATCTAGTTCATAATCAAATTTCCCTAGTTGTTTAAAAGATGTCTTTGAAGGGTTAAGGATGTAGCTCAGTGGTGGAGCCCTTGCCTAGCACCCACAGAACCTTGGGTCAATCCCTGTACTGGAAACCAAGAGCCAAGAGTTGTTTTGTTCTAATTGGGAGGCACACAAGGGTCAGGGGTGGCATTTGGCTTTGCACTTGGGGTGTCTCTTCTCTGCTCACTCTGTCATTCCTCCCATTGAACTTCTGGAGGTGGGGGCCTGCTGTCCTATGGAATGTTCTGTTTTCCCAGTTTGTCTATTGCTTCCTGGGGTTACGGCTTTTCTTTTTTCCCTGCCTCTTCCATTCCCATCAGCGGGAGGCCGGCTAGGTTCTGGCTGGGCATTTTGGTGAGAATCCTACAGGATTCTTTCTGCGTCTTATTGGGAGGGGTGCTGTGTGCTCATCCACTGGCTTTTTTATTTTATTTATTCATTCATTCATTCATTTATTCATTTATTTGCTTGTTCTTTTTAGTTATATATGGCTGTAGAATGTATTTTGACATATTACACACATGGAGTATAACTTCCCTGAAAGAACGAACAAGGCTTACCATCTGAGAAAATGCCTGTTTATTGAGGATCAGCTCTGCATATTTATAGAGCCAGGGGTGGTTTGACAGTTATGACAGTTTAATGGTTGAAGGGTTTGACAGTTGGCATGGGGTGCTTTCTGATTGGTGGGTAAGGATCATGTGAGCCAGCAGGGCTAGTCTGATTGGTGGATAAGGATCGTGTGAGCCAGCAGGCCTAGTCTGATTGGTGGATAAGGATCATGTGAGCCAGCAGGCCTAGTCTGATTGGTGGATAAGGATCATGTGAGCCAGCAGGGCTCACTATTGGGCAACTCTTCTTGGGGGATGGAGAAGTTAGTCTTTGGAGCCGGGATGACTCCTTCCCATTCTTGTGGTTGTGCGTGATGTGGAGTTACCCTGGTTGTGTATTCATACATGAACACAGGAAAGTTATGTCTGATTCATTCTACTCTCTTTCCTACTCCCATCTCCCCTCTCTTCCCTTCATTCCCCTTTGTCTAATCTGGTGAATTTCTATTTCCCCTACCCCACCCTTATTGTGAGTCAGCATCCACATATTAGATAGAACATTTGGCCTTTGGTTCTTTGGGATTGCCTTATCTCGCTTAGCATGATATTCTCCAGTTCCATCCATTTACCAGCAAATGCCATGATTTCATTCTTCTTTATGGCTGAGTGATATTTCATTGTGCATATATACCACATTCTTTATCCATTCATCTGTTGAAGAGCACCTAAGTTGATTCCATAGTTTAGCTTGTGAACTGAGCTGCTATAAACATTTGATGTGGCTACATCACTATAGTATTCTGATTTTAAGTCCTTTGGGTATTTGCCAAGGAATGGGATAACTGTCACCTGCTGGCTTTAACTCCCAATTTTTCTTGACAGACATCGTTGGAACTGCTCGGCCTGATGAGAAAGCCATCATGACTTACGTGTCCAGCTTCTACCATGCCTTCTCTGGAGCCCAGAAGGTACCTGGGGCCCCTGCTCCTTCCATGCCCAGCACACCTCATGCCGGACCCTGAGCCCTGCCCTCCTGCCTCTCCCACCTGCCTGCCCCGTCCATGCCTGGATGGATGGCCTCGTCTCGTGGGTAGAGTTAGTCCTGGCTCTTAGATGGCGTGTTCTCTTTGGCTTGGCTCCTCTCCCACCCTGCACCTCTTGCCCTCTCCCTTCCCCTCTCCCTCTCTCTTCTTCTCCTGTTACTGAGAAACTCAAGAGCTTCTGGGCCTTCTGGGACCAGCCACCTGGTGGAGGCAGGAGAGGCTGCATGTGTGATGTCAGCCTCCCGAGTGGTCCTGAGTGTGGGGAGTGGGGGTGGAGTGGGCTGCCGCCCTCCAGGTCCAGCTGTGTTCTTGTCAGTGCCAGGACTCCCCTTGAGGACGCAGTTTTGTCCCCAGTACCTCCACTTTGCACTCTGTGTTCCCAGACAGGATTGCGACCCTTGGGAGAAGGAAGGGAGAGAGGAGGTGGGTGGCCGTGAGCCCCTTCAAATGTCCTGGGCCAGGTTTGCTCCAGGAGGCCTCAGGTGACAGCTCAGTTGTACAGGTTCCGCACTAGGCGGGGCATCAGGATGCGAGGAATGTTCCATTGCTGAGGTTGGATAACAGATGTCCCTCCCCCAGGCCTCCCCTGAAGGCCGGACCCCAGAAGAAGCGGAGTTGCCCTGACCACAGAACCCTTCTGGCTTGGGTCTGTGGGCCTGCCAGGTGCTCTGCGTGGCCCCTGAGTGGCTTGTCGTGAAATGCAGGACAGGAGGCCCTTTCCCGCCCTCTGCCCGACCCCTCGCTGATCTCCACCTGCTCATCCACCTCCTGCCCCTCTCCCTCCCACCTCCCGTCTCTCTCTCCGCCTCTTGGCTCCTGTCTCGTGCTCTCTCTGTCCGACATGGCTGTTTGGGTTTGTGCTGCTGCTGCTGCTTTCTCCTCTCAATCTCTTCTCCTTCTCTGTGCAGATGTGTAGGCACGCTAAGGCTGGATGGGAAGGCCATGTGACCTAGTGTCTCATGTCACTGCCACACCTTCCCAGGTGCGCAGAAGGTGAGCTCCCCCTCGGCCTCGCCCACCCTCCCTCCGTCCTCTCTGGACACTCCGGCAGCAGGCCTGGGGCAAAGGAGGCGAGAGAAGCTCCTCCTCCCTGCAGGAGGACGGGTGCTCCCTGAACCCCGGCCAGGACACTTGACAATGTCAGAGGAACCCTGCCTCTGCACGGCCCCCACATCGCCCCGTGCACCGAGGCAGTGGATCCCCCAGACGGGAAGGACTATCACCCTAGCTCCTTGACCAGACCCAGCACAGTCCACGTCCCACGCAGTGGAAGCGCTTAGCTATGGTTTCCAGCTAGTCCCCTAAATACCCAAGACCCCTTTACCTCTGTCTCTCCCTCCCTCCTTCTTGCTTAAGCAAGGTCATCTTCTCAAATTCAGCCAGCAGCCAGGGCAGGGAGAAGTCTTCCTGCCTTCTCCCTGGTGAATAGGCCAGAGCCCTGCCTGATACCTCCTAACCAGGCCTGCCCTGGATGGTTGTGGAGGTTGCGTACTACAGAAGAGTAGCCGGCCTGTGCCACAGACAAGGGGGGTTTGAATATTTTTTTTTTTAGTTGTAGATGGGCTCAGTATCTTTATTTTGTGTATTTATTTTCATGTGGTGCTGCCACTGAGCCACAATCCCAGCCCGATTTGAATATTCGTGACTAAAAATTATCCTGCAGATGGCAGTAAAAACATCTTCTAAAAAATCAGTGTGACCTTTTTCAAATAATAGTGCTTTGGGGAGGAGGCACCTTTAAAAAATTCCACAAAGTAACCAGATGGACCACCAGCAGCCCGTTCCTTACCTAGCTGGGCGCCCAAGGCTAACCTCACCATCTACTGAAGGCAGGACTGCCTGTTCAGCCCCCTCTGGCCTGATCCTACTTGCTTTCTTTCTGTCCTGCACACCTCTGTCTCCTTGACCTCCACTGACCCTGCGCCCCCCACCCCACCTCCTAGCCAGGATCTGAGCAGCATCTCTGCTTGCTGAGGCCAGGCTCCCAACCTGGTGACCACAGAGAGAATGCCTGGCCCGTACCCCCCGGGCTGACTCTGCAGGGCCTTTCTCTCCTTCTGTCTCCTCCTCCACCTCCTCCCCTTCTTTGAGGGTTCTGTCCTGGGCTTCATGCCTGTTGACACTGGCCTTACCTGTCTCTGAAGTCTGTGTCCTGGCTGCTGCTGCTCGGAAGGGGCATGTGGTTGTGTGTGGGGGAGGGAGTGTGCATGTGTGTGCCGTGGGGCGGGAGCCACGGGGTGTGATATAGGAGTGTGTGGCATAGGGGAGGGTGGCGGCCTGCTTTCCCTCTGCAATCCTCTATACCTCCCCTGTGCCCTCGTCCCATTTACCCACCTCTGTTGCAATCATTTCATGCTGCTTTTGTTTCCATCTGAGGACAAGGTCACAAACTAGGGGTGGTGCTCCTCTGGTGTCTTGGGTGTCCCCAGCCACTTCTGAAGCACCTACTTAGAGCTAAGCAGGCAGCGGGCAGGGGTTCTCACCTCTCCTGTGGGAAGGGGATAATGGAGGAGGAGGAGGAGGAGGCTCTGCCTCACGTGGCCTTGGCCTTGACTGACTGTCTTGGGGGCTGGCACTGACCAGAACTCTTCCAAAACCCATGCCCACCCAGGGCCCTCCTTCCTCTCCTGCCTTTCTCTGGACAAACTGTGGATAGTGGAACTAGAAAGGCAGCAGGGGAATGCACGTGTGCGTTTGCACACACACGTACCCAGCACATGTGCCCATACATGTAAGTGTGTTGATTGACTTTCCTCGTTAAATGGAGACCAACTTCTGTCAGGCAGGCTTGTGTTGGTGCTAACTCTCTCTTGCTCTCCTCCACTCTGGGGATTTAGAATGGCTGGAGAGCATCTCAAGGTTTGGTTTATATAGTTTTTCCTCTGAAGTTCATGGTCTTTTGGGAACTTGTTTCTGAGAATCAGCCCTAGTCGGCAGGAGCTTAGGCTGATGCAGGTGTTTCTGGATGCTTTTCGGGATGGAGGGATCCATGGGTCCATCAGGCACATGCTCCACTGCTGTGGACTTTCTCAGGGAGGAACCCCATTCCTGCCCTTGGAGTTCATGGTCTGTCTGGGAAAGCCCTGGACATGGGAACCATCAGGCCTGAGCAGTGCTCTCGTTCTGCTGCAGATCCGAGCAGGGGAGGTTGACTGTGGGCTTTTCCTGAGCAGCAGCACTTGACCTTGGGGCTCCCAGGGTGGAATTGGGGTTCCCACTGGGAAGGGGCAAACACGGGTGGAGAAAGGTGGCTGCAACTTGTGCAGGGACAGAAGCCCTAGAAAGGAGAGTGAGTTTGCCTTGTCTGGCTGCTATAGAGCGGGGACCCCTGGGGGAGCCAAGGTGCAGCTGGAGAGAGGGGCTCCGCCACCCTCGGGCCAGTTCCTCTTTGGATATTTTATGTCACGTTGAGGACATTTCCTCTCTGGCCTCTACCTGCACCAGATAATTTGGTGCTGACTATGAAGGGAACCACTGGCTTGGGTTATGAAGTTCTCCAGTGCTAACAGCCCACAGTCCTTTTAAAACTTACCTCGGATACCAAATGGAGTGTCCTGCTGTGTGTTAAGCTGGATGATAGTAGAGATGGAAAGTAGGTCGCTGAAAGACATGAACGTACAAACTGCGGAACAGGAAACACAACTTCTGGTGTCTTTTCCCTGACACCTGGAAAACACCTTGCCTATTTTTGTGTCTTCTCTGCCCCCTGGTTGTCTGTGCTTACGTCATGTGATCTCATACCAATCTGTCCTCATCAGAAAGGCCCGGGCATTCTGGTTCTTTGCTTTGGGGTTCCAGAGCATCCCCTCTCCTTTGGCAGGAACCAACCTGAAGTGGGGACTTGCCTGGACTTCTTTTGAAGCTGCTTCCGTTTCTGCAATTCCCCCAGGGAGTGTCTTTCCTTCCTGGGACCACCTCTCCCTTGGGCAGTCTCTCTGAGATCCCTATGGTCTGGATGTCGCTGAGCGGGTGCTTCCTGGCTGACCTCTTCTTACCTCCTGGGAGGGGCTTGGTGGTAACTGAGCTTGTCCTCCTAAGGGAGCCACTTGACAGCAAGTTTAGCACATGCCCCCGGCACGCCCCTTTGGGCCCTGAGGAAGTCAGGAAGTCGGCAGTGAGGGTGAGGGAAGCAGCAAGGTTTCTTGTATTTCTCTAAACATCAAGTGTGGGACTGGGGTTGTGGCTCAGTGGTAGAGCGCTTGCCTCACATGGGTGAAGCATCAGGTTCAATGCTCAGCACCACACACAATAGATAGATAGAGAGAGAGATAGATAGATAGATAGATAGATAGATAGATAGATAGATAGATAGATAGGGATAAACAAATAAATAAAAGTTTTGATATCCATCTACAACTAAAAATATTTAAAAACAAAATCAAGTTTCAGGTTCCTGCTTCCGGGAGGTAACAGTGCTGACCTCTGAGGCAACCCAGAGATGTTTGCCCATAGACCCTCTGTAAAGAAAGTGTCCTTTGGGGCTGGAGATATAGCTCAGTTGGTAGAATGTTTGCTTGCATGCAAAAGGCCCTGGGTTCAATCCCAAGAACCACAAAAAAAAAAAAAAGAAAGTGACCTTTGGTTTCATGTGCAATGTCCCTGTGATCCCCAAAGGCAGGACTGTGATTGTGTTGGTCCTGTTCTCAGTCATCCTCTTCTGCTGAGGCCCCCCTGGGAGAGACAGGCCAGGACACAGGCTTGGGAAAGAAGTTGGATCTTTGTGAAAAGTCCCCTAGAAGCCCACAAGGGAATCTCCCCCAGACTTCATCCAAAGAAGCCCCAAGTGACCCTGGGGGATGGTGAGGCTCTTGAGGCCCATGGACACAACTAAAATCCCACCAACTCAGACCCCACCCATTGCATCAGTTTGATGACGTCACAGTATAGGGCCACGTCACAGTTTAGGGCGACAGAGCCCAGGATTCAGCATCCACCAGGAGGGTAGCGAGGTGCAGGTGGGCTTCTCCTGTCAGAAATCACAGCTGCAGCCGCTGCTCAGCTGTGATGGGTGGCTACCCGATCCTTTTCTGCTCATGAGGGCATTAGTGGCAGGGTCTGCGGCCACCCCACCTCCTTACGTAAATTTCAGCCTGAAGTCAAACGCCTCTGCTCTTCCTGGTCCTTGCCCTCAGTGGAGGTGCCCTCAGTGACCTCGGGTAGTGTGCCCGCCCCAGCCAGCCTCATGGGCTTGGTTTCCATGACCCTGCTGTCTTTCTGCTACCGCATCTTATGCACAGGCTCCAGGGGGGGAATTTCCCTCCTCAGGGCCTTTTGGGATTCCCCGTTATTACTCAGTGGTTCTCAAGAGGAATGACGCCAATCTGGAGTTCCACTGAGAGATGGCCATGGAAGCTCCAGGATGGGGGACAGGAGATGAGGGCCTCAGGATGACCCCTTGCCCCAGTTTCTGAAGACCTTGAAGTCTCTGTCCAAAGGACTCCTAGGTCACCCTCAAGCCATCCCCACATTTTCTTGGTGAAGTCCCAGCCCACTATCACACCTCGCCCTGTAGCATACAGTCTCTCGATTTTGCACCTTGAGGTGATGATCTCATTCTGTCCCACCCCAATGTATATCCCAGCACAGTCACTCACAAGGCCCGTGAGTTGCGGGGCCTGCATCCTATTTGAAAAGTTCTTCACAGAAAAAGCTTCTGCGTCTTCTCCATCATTCCTGCCAGTTCTAAGAGTCCTCATTCTCAGGTTCTTCCCTCTGCCTGGCCTCAGGTGGTCTTGCTGCAGTTGAAACCCTTTTTGTTGCATTCATCAACCGGCTGTGAGGTTTTGTCTTCCTTCCCTGTAAATCAGGCATCCTTTATTGGCTGCAGGTCACCTTTCTCTATATTCTCAGGATGCATCTTTCTCCCCCCAGGCATTATCTTCTCCGACTCTGGCTGTCTTCTGCCCTGTGGCCCCCAGAGGGCATGGAGTTCACTGTCCTTCGGTGTAGAGGCAGAGTGTACAAGGACACAACTCTATCCCCAAACCACCTAAGTGAAGTGGATCGAGGAACGTGGGGACCTTGCTGGAGTTAGGCTGCGGAAGATGGGTCTCTGAGGGGACTCCAGGCCTATGTCTGGTTACCATTCTGTCCCCTTTCTTTCCTCTCAGGGTTGAGGCCTGTCTGGTGTTTGTGTGCCCAGCACTTAGCTTTCCCAGCAGTGACCGTGCTGGGTTGATCCCTTGTCCTGCCCTGATTATGCCCCTTGGTTTCCTGATGGGCCTAGGTTCTTGGGAGGTTCTGCAGGGATCCTTAGCAGGGATTCTTAGAGCTCTTCCTATTTTTCAGCTGGCATCTTCTCCCCAGACTCCCAGATTTGAATTCCCACATCTCTAAGATCCTTGCACATCCAGACTGAGGCCCTGAACCTTTGCATCCAAGGCCTCCACTTGCAATTCCAGGATGGATGTGCATTTCTTCACCTCTCCACCTGACCTGAGTGCTTTTTGAGTGTAACTGTCGTTGGATTGGTTTCTTCCCAACATGCATGTTGGGTCCCAGACTCAGGTCCTTCTCCAGGAGCCTGGGTCAGCCACTGAGACCATTATCCAGGCTCCCATGACCCACGAGACCTGGCCATGGGGGCTGGCAAAGAGGGTGGTGAGGAAGAGGGAGGAGGGATAGGACTTCAGGTCCTTGGAGGCCCCCTTACATCCACAGGGAGCTTCAGGAGGAGGAGCATGGTCAGCACAGGTGTGTCCAGGTGCCCCTGCTGCTGGGGCTGGCTGCTCATGACTCTCTGTCTTGTTGCCAGGCGGAGACAGCTGCCAATCGCATCTGCAAGGTACTGGCCGTCAACCAGGAGAACGAGCAGCTAATGGAAGACTACGAGAAGCTGGCCAGCGATGTGGGTACCCTCTGGGTTTCTCCTGACTTGGCCCCAGCAGGGTCCTTCCTGCACCTCATCATCCTGAAGGAAAAGGAGCCCCCAGAACCTATACCTCCAAATCTATCATGGAGACATAGTCCTAGGCTGGGTGTCATCCATGATCCTGACGCAGTTAGCAAGGGACAGCTTGGGCTCTGCTCTGGCTCCCTCAGAAAGTAGAGAGGAGCCAGGGCGTAAATCTCTGACCCACTGTTCCAGCCAGGTTGCCGTGGCCAGTCCCACACTAGGCATTGGTTGCCTCCTCCATGTCAAGAGGAGGTCACATACTTAAAACATAAAATTCCTGTGATTATTCAGATGAGTTAATTCGTGGGATGTGCCTGGCACCCTGCAGGTGTTGCATGTTCTTGCCATCATTTCTACTCTCCTTCGACTTCTCCATCACCATTACCTTGAGTCAAGAAAAGCAAGCAGATTGTTCCCTGGGCAGCTCTCTACCCTAGAAGCTCTTTGGGGTCAGAGACCCACATTCTAAATCCCAGAAAATCTGGTGGCAAGGACCTCAGGGAGCAGCCTTTAGATCCTCTGTCTGTGGCATAGACAAAGAAACTGAGGCCCACTCAGTTAGTAGGACCTAGAACTAGAACTCAGGACTCTGACTCTCGGCCAGCAGCCTATGGTTTCATGGTTCTTCCCCTGCAGGGCGGGTAGGGTGAATGAAGCTGGCCACAAATTGACAGGTCCCAGTAGGCAGGCTTCATGCAGTCTCTGGTTCTTAAAGGGAACACCCTGGACCCCGGCCTCTTTGCCTGGGAATGCCCAAGGATGGTAGTAGGGAAGGACTGTGCTGTGAGAGAGACCCTTTGCCCTGTGAAGGGAGGAAGCACTCCTGCTCCCAGCATCCTCAGCCCCTCCCAGCATCCTCAGTCCCAGGGCCTCCACGCTCTCCTTCCAGCTGCTGGAGTGGATCCGCCGCACCATCCCCTGGCTGGAGAACCGGGTGCCCGAGAACACCATGCATGCCATGCAGCAGAAGCTGGAGGACTTCCGCGACTACCGGCGCCTGCACAAGCCGCCCAAGGTGCAGGAGAAGTGCCAGCTGGAGATCAACTTCAACACGCTGCAGACCAAGCTGCGCCTCAGCAACCGGCCTGCTTTCATGCCCTCCGAGGGCAGGATGGTCTCGGTGAGCAGCCGGGAGCCCCCAGCCACTTCTGTTAGGACCAGTACAACACCGTGGGTGGGGTGGGTTGTTTTCTACCATTATCCATTATAAATGTTTTTTAAAAAATTAGAAACAATTGTTTAGTCTTTATATATAAATATGATTTTTAGGTAAATCTTAAAGCAATATATATATATATATAATATAAAATAAAGGAGCCGAGAGCATAGAGGTACACGCCTATGATCCCAACAGCTTGGGAGGCTGAGGCAAGGGGATTGAAAATTCAAGACCTGCCTCAGCAACTTAATGAGATCCTGTTTTAAAATAAAAAATAAAAAGGACTGGGGATATAACTCAGTGGTGAAGTACCCCTGGATTCAATCCTTAATATAAAACAAAACACCACAACTTTTTGGTATTATGTGCAATATGGAGAACTATAGCCTTCTTTTGGGTTCCAAGTCTGATTCAGTAGCTTTTAGGTGGCCAGAGCAGCTGTTGGCCTTAACTTAGGTGCTCTTGCAAAGTCGAAAAATTGCCCTGGGTGGGACAGATGCAACCTGGCCCTGGTTGGGCATGGTAGAGAGGATGGGGCATAGGCCAGGTTCAGCCCCAAGTGCGCTCACCTGGGTGTCCTTGCACTGACAGTAGAGGTGGCCCTGTCTGAAGGGGTGTGTGTGCTTGTGCGCAGCAGCTGTCCCTCTCAGAACCTTGGGCTGGGTCACCCAGGCTACTGCTCAGAGCCCCAGAGGCCTGAGTCCAGGAATGTGGTGGTGGCGGTGGGGTGGCCCCAGTGCCTACTTGCCCCATTCATCGTTGTTCTGGTTCCCTGACTGGCCTTGAATACCTCTGAGATTGACCATAGCCCTGTGGGAAGCCAGACCTGGGCAGGGAGGGCCTTGAGCTCTCATCCTACAGGACTTCATGCTCAGAAGCCCTGTGGCTGGGTGGCTTATGTGGACGTGGTCTGGATGGCTGGCTGGGTGGGTGTGGGGCAGAGATTGGGAAGAGGTTCCTCCTGGAAGACATGGAACAGCTATAGGAGTCCCAGAGGGCTGGGTCCCAGGCCAGGTCCTGACCCTGTGCCTCCCATCCCTGCAGGACATCAACAATGCCTGGGGCTGCCTGGAGCAGGCAGAGAAGGGCTATGAGGAGTGGCTGCTGAATGAGATCCGGAGGCTGGAGCGGCTGGACCACCTGGCGGAGAAGTTCCGGCAGAAGGCCTCCATCCACGAGGCTTGGACGGATGGTGAGGGCTCCCCAGATGTTCTGGCTTTGCAACTTTCTCACCCAGCCACCAGCCCTTCCTTCTCTTGCTAGTCCTGTCTTGTACTGGTGCTCTGGCACTGGGCGAGTTCATTAGCCTTTTGGTTGCCTTGGTTTCCTCATCTGTAAAATAACAGTTCCAACCTGATTGGGGCATAGACAGTACTGAGAGGGGTTCCTGACATAGTACAGTGCTATCTAACTGCTAGTTTTAATTGTTCTTGTCACTGTCATTGTTTTTCCTCCCCTGAGTCACTGAGTGGGTTTGAACCCTGACTCTGCCCCTTGGAAGCAGCATAAGTTAGAATTGGTGCCTTAACCTTGAGTCTGTTCCCAAATCTATAAAATATAGGGGATGGTGTGCCCTCCTGTGTTGGCTTCCTTCATTACATCACCACACGCTCGGTGGCTTAAAGCAACAGAAATTCATCCTCACAGTTCAGGAGGCCAGGAGTCCTAAGCTGAAGTGTCAGCAGGGTTGGTTCCTTGTGGAGGCTCCAAAGGGAGAGAATGTTCTGTGCTGCTTCCCAGCTTCTGGTGGAGGCCAGCCGTCCCTGGCATCCCTTGTCTTATCTCTGTGTCCTCTGGTCCCTGCTTGCATCCTCACGGGGCTTCTCTGTGTCTCTGAGACTGAATTGCTCCTTTTCCTAGTAAAGACCTTAAATCAGTTTAACCTCATGTTATCTTGCTTATATCTGCACAATCCCTATTTCCAAATTCTAGGATTCTGGAGTGACATGAGTGGGGAGGGTGACACTAGTCAACCTGGTGAAATCTCTTCCTAGGGTGTTCGTGAGGCTTACATTTTCCACCTGGTTCCGGGCCCAACGGGTAGAGTGCATTCAGTAAAGAGCAGCTCTTGACATTTTTTTCTTCTGTGTCCTCCCCTCTTTCTCTTTCCTGGCCTTTGCCTTAGAACATGTGTGACCCCCTTTCTTTGACCTTGAGGTACTTGGAACCACGTCTGGAGTCTACTCATGAGTGGCAGTCATACTTGGGGGGGTCTTTCCTTAGAACTCCTGCCAGGGCTGGAGGGAGGGATGGCTGCCTCTCCTGCCCTGCAGGTCTTATCAGCTGATACCCCTGAGGCAGACCTGTGGACTGGCAGAGCTCAAAGCCCTAAGACTCCCCCTTTCAGCCCTTTTTTGTGCTTCTCAGACTAAAAATGAATAAGGAGAGCCACTCCCTGTGGCCATTTGGGAGTAGCCTGGCTTGATACAGGGGCTAGGAGTGAGCTAGACTCAGCTAAGGGGTGTGGGTGTACCACCCTGTGGGAAGCGCGTGGGCAAGTTCTGAGTAGAAGGGGATGGTGGAGAAGGCACTGATTTACCCACTTGCTGCTAGTGTCCTCTCCTGGGTCAAGAAACAGCTCACAGCATGACACAGGCAAGGGTGGCCCCATTGGCGAGCCAGCATAACCTCTAGGGAAAGCAGTTTAGCTATCTGCATTCACACCCAATGACTTAATTAATTGCAGTCTAACCTGGGAGTTGCATTTCTTGAGACTAAGGAATCAACCCTGAACCTCAGGAAATCAGGCCTGGAGGCTTTTGTGGTGAGACATCTACCACAGTGCATCTCGCCCTCATGCCCACAGCAGGGCCATGAATGGTTAATCAACTGGGTGGGTGGGGTGTTGAAAACAAAAATGAATTTCATCTGTACTGCACCCTAAATGATACAGCATAATGACCATTTGCAAAGCATTTGCATTGTACTAGTTATTACAAGCAATCTAGAGATCATTTTAAATATACAGGAGAAGCTGTGCATCTGCAATCCCAGCTCCTTGGGAGGCTGAGGCAGGAGGATCACAAGCTGGAGGCCAGCCTGGGCAATTTAGGGAAACCCTGTCTTGAAATAAAATAAAAAGGGCTGGGGGTGTAGTTCTGTGATAGAGCCTTGTCTAGAGCAAGCACCAGGCCCTGGGCTCAATCCTCAATACCACCCAAACCCAACAAAAATAAATATTTAAAAATTAAAGTGTACAGGATGATGTGCGTAGGTTATATGCAAATACTACACCATCTTATATAAAGAACTTGAGCATCTACCAGTTTTGGTGTTTGCAAGGGATCCTGGAACCAATCCCACCTGGACACTGAGGGACAGGACATGGGAAGATTGTGGAGCCACAGGAGAAATTCTGATCATGTGCTGCTAAATATTTGAAAAGCAGAAAACAATTTACGCCCAGTGTCTTAAAATAATGTCCATATAAGGAAAAACTGGATAGGAGTAAATAAGTAGGCTCCTAAATCATTCTGATATATAGGCATCCAGAGAGCTTCGAAATCAAACAAGCTTGCATTCATGGAAGGAACATTGGGCTGGGTATGGTGGCACATACCTATAATCCCAGCGGCTCAGGAGGCTGAGGCAGGAGGATTGTGAGTTCAAAGTCAGCCTTAGCAACTTAGCGAGGCCCTAAGCAACTCGGTGAGACTCTGTTTCTAAATAAAATACAAAAAAAAGGGGCCCCTGGGTCTACTCTCCAGTGCCAAAAAAAAAAAAAAAAAAAAAAAGCATTGGGAATGGTGAAATTTCAGTGGCCTGGCTGATCCACTTTCTTTCCACCCCTGACAGTATTCCACCCCTTACTGCTCATAAGGTCCCACGGGTGCTGTTGTAAGCAGACTTCTAAGAGACTGCGGAGGGTTGATGTTCCTAGCTGTTTCCCGTGGTGGTTCTGGCGGCACCTCTGCTTTCTCACACCGCGGATCGCTGTGTGGTGCACACCTCCAGTGGAGTTGCTTGGGCCTGAGGGAGGAATGCCTGGGACCAAGAAGATGCCCCCTACCCTGCTCACCATGTCTTGCTCAACCGGGCACCCCTTTCTCTCAACTCAGGCAAAGAGGCCATGCTGCGGCAGAAGGATTATGAGACGGCCACCCTGTCTGAGATCAAGGCCCTGCTCAAAAAGCACGAGGCCTTCGAGAGCGATCTGGCTGCCCACCAGGACCGCGTGGAGCAGATAGCGGCCATCGCACAGGAGCTCAAGTAGGGCTGCCCCAGTTACCCCCATCCTTTGGTGCCCAGAAACAGGGTTGAGGCTCAGCTTTCTCAGCTGCTGTGGGAGTGCCAGGTGGATGGGGGATGTGAGGGAGGAGTACAGATGGTGCCCAGGTGTGGAGGGAGTCCAAACAGAAGGCAAGGAATGCCTCCAGGTGGGGAAGGATCCCTGGACTATTCCCTTCCTGTGATAGGCCTTTGGTCCTCATCTGTCACTAATATGGGACCAGAGGGTGACCCAACCTTGGTTCTGAGTGCTGAGCTGTCTTCTTGGTCCTTGGTGGCTCCCTGCCATCGGGCACTGAGGTCAAGGAAGTTATCACCTCTTGCTTTGGTTGGGGCGGGGCCACTGGAGAGGGGGACTGGCCTTTGATCTCCTGCCTGTAGTCTTCTGAGGCCAAGGAAGTGAGAGGGGTACTGGAAAGTCTGCAGAAGGGGGCACCCCTGGCTCTCCAGCACCACTGGTACTCCCACCTGCAGGAGGAGGAAGAGTAGGCCCCCAAATTAACCCACCTCACCTGACTTCCTCGTCTCTTCTCCCCAGTGAGCTCGACTATTACGACTCACCCAGTGTCAATGCTCGCTGCCAAAAGATCTGTGACCAGTGGGACAATCTGGGAGCTCTAACTCAGAAGCGAAGGGAAGCTCTAGAGGTGAGGACCCTAGAGGTAGAGCGTGGCCTGCGGCTCTGGGTGTGCCCCTTCCTCCTCCTTGGTTCCCTTTGCTTTAAACGGCTCTGGTTTCCCCAGACTTCTCCACCCTGGGCTGACTGTGGAAATGCTTCCTCTCTGACCCCAACTCTGTCTCATCCTCCCAGTTGAGTTCACTGAACGACCCAACCTCAGCCATTTGAGAACTTTCCTGTTTTGCGGGTCGGATTCTCTGGGGGCCAGGCCAGGTGATTCCAGCAAGAGGTGGCCCATCCACCTAGGGACAGCCTGTTCCTTTTGCCTGGCTCAGTCCCTTGCTTCTAGACTGGGACCCCTTAGGGCTCTCTCAGTGGGGGTGGGGGCTCTCTGGGCATCCCTCTGCTAAACACCCCGCCCCACCCCATTCGGCACTCCCAGCGGACGGAGAAGCTACTGGAGACCATTGACCAGCTGTACCTGGAGTACGCCAAGCGGGCCGCTCCCTTCAACAACTGGATGGAGGGCGCCATGGAGGACCTGCAGGACACCTTCATCGTGCACACCATTGAGGAGATCCAGGTAGGCCACATCCCCTCTCCAGAGACCTCTCCCCCAGCTGCTCCTGGCCCATGCTCTGTAGGTCCCACTCCCCCCTGTAGGGTTGATGAGGAAGAGCATCCCAGGATTCCATAGATCTGAAACTTTGCATTTCATTTATTTTGACCAGATAATATGTGTATATGCTATAACATCCCAAAGTAAAAGGGTGTATGATAAGGTCTCCCATCTGCTCCTGTCCCCTAACCCCCCATTTCCCCTCCCCAGAGGTAAGCAAAATATCTCTGCATACACAAACAAGTATATTTATTTACATATTTTTCTCAACACCCCCTACCCTTCATTTTTGTACACAAAAAGTATCTTCTGGTAGATGCCTGTAATTGTAGCAACTTGTGAGGCTAAAGCAGGAGGATTGTAAGTTTAAGGCCAGCCTTGGTAATTTAGTGAGATCCTGTCTCAAAATGAAATAAAAAACAGGGCTGGGGATGGAGCTTGGAGATACCTGGGATAAATCCCTGGTACCACCCAAAAAAAAAAAAGCTTCTGTTATATATTATTTATCTGGAGCCTTGATTTGTACTATAATATTTATCTTGGAGCTCATTGCATAATTAACATCTTCCTCTATCTGCTATATAACTGCAAAGTATTAGATTCAAAAGGGTTTGCAGAGAGCTGAGGGAGCAATTGTTGGGGGAAGTCACCTGGAGCGCAGAGCTCAGGGGTCCCCATTGTTCTTGATTTGAAGGGTGTTGAATGCCCCAGAGAGGTTGGACAGCCTCACCAGTCCCTTAGGTGCAGCCATGGCTTTGATGGAAGCTCTGCCTTCCCCTTCCTATGGCCATCCTGCCTTCCTGGTTCTCAGCCACCAAAGTGGCTGAGATGCCTCCAGGTCTCCCATGGCCCTTCTACCTGCCTCTGTCCTGGGACTTCTAGAGCTCCCTTCACTCATCTAGTCCAAGGGACACACAGCCCCTCTGAATGTCCGTACCGATCCTGTGTCCTCGTGTCTGTCTAGGGACTGACTACAGCCCACGAGCAGTTCAAGGCCACCCTCCCTGATGCTGATAAGGAGCGTCTGGCCATCCTGGGCATCCACAACGAGGTGTCTAAGATCGTCCAGACCTACCATGTCAACATGGCAGGCACCAACCCCTACACAACCATCACGCCTCAGGAGATCAATGGCAAATGGGACCACGTGAGTTGAAGGGCCTAGTGACTGATTTTTCCTTGATTCATTTTTATTGTTTCATAGTGAACATTCATTATTTGTCCGCATAGTGAGTGAATTTCTGGAACAGGTCACACCTTGACTGCTGTCCTTGTTCTGACCCACCCCTGACATTCTGCGGTTGTCTCCACCCCAGGTGCGGCAGCTTGTGCCGCGGAGGGACCAAGCTCTGACTGAGGAACATGCCCGCCAGCAGCACAACGAGAGGCTACGCAAGCAGTTTGGGGCCCAGGCAAATGTCATCGGGCCCTGGATCCAGACCAAGATGGAGGTGGGTCCTGTTGTAAGAAGCTGGGGGCTTCCCCGCACCATCCCTGCCAGGCAGGCGGCCTGCTTCCTCTTGGGCAGGACCCACGGAGAACTGAAGACTGAGTCCACAGTTGTTCTGCTGCCCTGCAGGGGAGTGTGGAGTCCTGTGCAGGAAAGGTGGATGGGCTCGATCCCAGTGTCTGATCTGGGAGTAAGCGCACACTACAGAGCTGCGTATGGCAGTCCCAAAGGACCACCAGCTCCTGAACAGCTGGGTCAGCTTCAGCCCTATGGCTTTCCTCTTGGCTGGGCCACCCCTTCCTCCATTGCTGCTCCCCTGGCAACGGGCTCAGTCAAAGAGGGTGATCTGCCCAGAAAGCAAGCTGAGCTGTCCCTAATCAAGTGTAGATTTGGCGGCGGGGGAGGAGGGGAATTATGTGGGCTCGTTAGTGGGGAAAGTGCACCACTTGGCTAGAGCGTGGTCTCTGAGCTCCTTGAGGGCAGAGAACATTTGAAGTTCATGTTTGTGTGTGCATCTTCCCCTCCTCCAGCACATGGTGCTTAGTAAATGCTCAGGGGATATTGGCAAGACTGAACTGAATGGTCCGAGAGTGCTTTCACAGCGAGGTTGGCTGATGTGAGTGAAGACAGGCAAATGTAGATGTGAACATTAGGTCTCATCCTTTGAGGTGGTGATGGGGGCTCAGGAGGGCTGGGCAGGCAGCCTAGGAGGCAAAACAGGAGCGGTGGCCACTGGGGAGGACCTGGCTCAGGGGACACTGAGAGGATCCCTGAGATGGTCAGTGGTTAATAATGAGGCTTGGGAAGAGGATTTGAAAAGAAAGCAAAGGAGTGAATGTTTAGGTCAGCAACTGACTGTGCAGCCCTGTCCTGAGGCTGACAGGTACCTGAGATTTCATCCGATGATAATGCTTATTTCACAACTTTACGATGCTCTTTCCATACCAAGGAACATCACACTAAATTGTAGTGGTTACCAGTGCTGGCCTCCCTAGGCCTGAGATGGGAACTGAAAATCTTCCTGGTAGTTAACCTATATGACCTTTAGAGATCAGTCCCCAACCCATGAGTGAAGGATGGGGCAGGCTGACAAGGTACCTCCTTCTGGATGAGCAGGAGATTGGGAGGATCTCCATTGAAATGCATGGGACCCTGGAGGACCAGCTCAGCCACCTGCGACAATATGAGAAGAGCATTGTCAACTACAAGCCAAAGATTGACCAGCTGGAAGGTGACCACCAGCTGATCCAGGAGGCTCTCATCTTTGACAATAAGCACACCAACTACACCATGGAGGTGAGTGGGGCAGAGCTGCAGGTCCCCTTCTGTCCTCCACCTGGGCTGGGGTGGGCTGAGGAGGAGTTAACCCCCTCCCAAGGAGTCTGGTCATACTAGCAGGATAAGTGCTCACGTCTCTTTGCCCTTGAAGCTCCCCATCTTCAATCTGCAGTGCCTTCTGGATATCCAGGGAACTTTTGGGGAGTGTGTATTTCTTGGCTTTATCTCCAGAATTTGCTTTCTCATTCTGGGATGGAGCTTGGGCATGCATCTATTTTTTTTTTGTTTGTTTTTAGTTGTAGATGGACACAATACCTTTGTTTATTTTTATGTGGTTCCAGGAATCGAACCCAGTGCCTCAGGCATGTTAAGCAAGGCCTTTTACCACTGAGCCCCAGCCCCAAGGGCATCTAAATTTTTAATAAGCACACCCAGCGAATCTGATACCGGTGGGCTCCAGGCACTGGCCTGGGCACCAGCTTCAAATGACTGACATTCTGAGAAGCATGTTGTTAGGGCAATTTCCTCCTATGTGCACATCATAGAGGATGCTTACACAAACTAAGACGACCACACCATCACTAGGTGACCACTGGGACCGCCTTTGTGTATTTGGCCTGTTGCTGACCAGAAGGTCCTTCTGTGGCACATAACGGCACTTGTGTTGACTGTGAAGTGTGTAGGAGCATGTGCACGGGGTTTGTGTATGTGGTGGGGTTGGGTTCAGGGAATCACCCAGTTTAATCTTTCCCATGACAAGTCTGTTCTCCTTCCCCAACCGACCCCCACTGCCAAGCCTGGTCTTCTTGCTGTCCCAGACAGAGGCCAGCACCATGCCCCCTTCATTCTCTAGAGTCTTGTGTCCTGATAGGTTGTCCTTGTCTCAGTTCTTCTCCCTCTGGTGATACTGTGACTACAGACAGAAGGCCCAGTTTGATTGCTTTGACTGTTTTCAAGAGTGGAGAGGAGGAATAGGGAGGGGCAGCCCAGGCCTGGGGGATCTCCACTGAGATGCAGGAGGCCCTGGGGCCCCTTTTGCTGACAAGCCTCTTGCCCACTGCAGCACATCCGCGTGGGCTGGGAGCAGCTGCTCACCACCATCGCCAGGACCATCAACGAGGTGGAAAACCAGATCCTGACACGGGATGCCAAGGGCATCAGCCAGGAGCAGATGAATGAGTTCCGGGCCTCTTTCAACCACTTTGACCGGGTGAGAGTCCCACTCCTCACTCATTTAGAGCTGCCCCCAGCCCCTGACCTAGGGCCCTGGAGGGCGCTGCCCAGGGTGTGGGGCACTATGCAGGGCCTGGTTCCCGGGCGGGTGAGGAGCAGGGAGAGGAGGAAGCTCCGCCAGCCTGGCCCTGCCTCACGGAGCCTGCCTTAGCAAGTCTGTTGTGACGTCCCCTAAGCCTCCCTGCTTTCCTGGAGAGAGTGCCCTTGTTGAAGGTGGGGAGAAGATCCTTGACCCCTGGCCCTCGCTCTCCTACCATGAGGAATCAACCCTCACAGCGAGGTTACCAGAGTCTCAAATGAAGGCCTGCTGCCCCTGGCTGTGGGAACCGACCCTCACCTCTGCCTAGGGGACAGAGAAGAGACTCCTTCCTACCCCAACCTGCTGCCTTTGGGACCCTTTACTGGGGATATTGGAGTCCTCTGTCCTGGGTTTTCATCTCAGCCCCAGGACAGGCCAAGTGTTCAATGGGCTGCCCCTTCCCAGTGCCCTAGGGCTTGGGGCAGCCACAATGGTGGGGGAAGCATGGGGTCAGTTGCTGTCCACCACCCTGCCTGCTTCCTGCCCTCCAGGCACCTGGGTGGGAGGAGCCTGGGGGAGACCTGGGTGGCTTGGGACACTCCTCGGGGAGCTTCTCACTCCTGTGCCCCTCCTGCCCTGCTTCACAGAGCAGGGCTGTGTGTGCCAAAGACTGGGCCCCTCTGGAACGTCATCCGTGTGTCTAACTATGTGCACTTTTATCTTCCCTCTCCCCTGCCTCTCCACCTCCACCCTCTCCATCGCATGCCTTTGTCCCTGTGTCTCCCCACACACCACCCTCCACTGGGGCATGGCCCACCCCCACCCTCACGGCCTTCACCTCCCTGGCACCGCATGGCTGGCTGCCTGGCGCACCACGGCCCTAGGATCACTCCGGCACGCTGGGTCCTGAGGAGTTCAAAGCCTGCCTCATCAGCTTGGGCTATGACATTGGCAACGACCCCCAGGTACTCGCCTCCTGCATGGAGCACGCTCAGGGGTGGCCTCCGGGGCGAGAAATAACGCGTTTCTCCTTTTTCTCTTCTCTCTCTGTCTGGTTCTCCCTGACCCCTTCCTGTGGGCCATGGGCCTTGTCCTCTCCTGCCATCCATGCCTGTCCTGTGTCGGGCTTCTCCTTCCACCGCTCTGCCCTCTGCCCTTGGTTGTCGTCTGTGGGAACCTGCTGGGGCCCACATTCATCTCTCCTTGCCGCTCTTCATTCTGTGGATGGATTTTGCATCCCTCTCTGCTTTTCTCTTTTCTGTGGACATTTTTCCTGGACATGTTCCTCCTCTCTGTTCCTTCCTGACCCGCAAACCATAAACCTCACCCTCTTTTCTGGCTGTCTGTACCCTGTCTTCCTGGCCCTTGGCTGGCCCTTCCTTCTTCCACCTGTCTCTGCCTCCTGTATCTTGGTGCCACTGCCCCACAGAAGAAGACAGGCATGATGGACACGGATGATTTCCGCGCCTGCCTTATCTCCATGGGTTACAACATGGTAACGTAAACCCCACCCTCTGTCTGCCAGGCCTGGGCCTTCCCTGGCAGGAGGAGGCAGCTAGCTGGCTGGAGAAGCCAAGTCCTAGCAATGCAGGCCTAAGGCCTGAGCCTAAGGCTGCCCTTCTCAGAGGAACCTCAAATCCCCAGTCCTTGAAAGCAGGGCCCAGCCATGGAAGCTGTATGGGCTGGGAGGCCCGGGCCTTCTCACTGCTGTCTCTAGACTGGCTTGTCTCTGGTACTTACTGCGGAGACCAGCTTTTTCACTCCTATGGAGAACTGGGCTGACCCCAAGGCAGGCAGGAAAGATTGTGGTTTGGACATTCAGGGTTTGGGTTGGCCCTGGATCATCTCACATGAGGGCCTGGAGCTTTCGATTTCTTCCCCTGCCCTGATGATGGCTCCATTGAGGCCTGCCACCGCTCTGCCATAGTCCCAGGTCTCTCTGTAACCTTCTTAGCATGTCCTCCCTTGTCTAGGTTTCTAAGCAGGGCAGGGTGTTTCACTGGGCAATCAGGTAACTTCTGGCCATGGCGCAAAGTGCAGAGCCCGTGGACTTCCCAGCAATGGTGAGGGCTGGGGTAGAAACCATGAACTTGGAAGTAAATTCCTGCTCCTCCATTACTAGCTTGTGGCCTCAGATGAAGTAAAGGGAACCCCATAGGTCTGTTGTAAAGATGAAATGAGGGAACCTAACATAAGGCTGGCACTTAGAAAATACAGAGTGGTAGAGAGACAGCGCCTGTCTGAGTTCAAATACTAGCTCCCTACTCACTGGCTACGTGACCTTGGGAAAGCCACTTAGTCTGTCTGGACCTCAGATTTCTCATCTGTACAATGGACTTAATAAGATTCTATATGGTTCTAGAGAGGCTTAAATGAACTAAAATATCTAAAAGCATTTAGAATAGTGCCTGGCATATAGTATATGCTCTGTAGAATTAGCCTTTGTTAATGGTATTGTCATTATAATGAATACCAGCATTATTTTCTCCAGGGGGAACCCAGACACCTGTAGCGGGTGGGAAGCCCAGAGCTGGGTCTCCACTGTTGAGTGTTGAGACCCTGTCATACCCTTAGTGTGACCCAGGTTATGGTCACGGAACTGCCATACCCTCCTCTTCCAGCCATAGGCTACTCTGATCCCCAGGGGTTTGAGGTCCATCTGATATATTCTCAGCAGGCCATGGGCTGACAGGCTTGGGTTGGCTGTTTCCTCCAGGGAGAGGCAGAATTTGCCCGCATCATGAGCATCGTGGACCCCAACCGCCTGGGGGTAGTGACATTCCAGGCCTTCATTGACTTCATGTCCCGAGAGACGGCTGACACGGATACAGCAGACCAGGTCATGGCTTCCTTCAAGATCCTGGCCGGAGACAAGGTGAGTCTACTATGGTGTGGGCACCATGCTGGGTGGCAGGCACTGCTTGGATCTGATCTGGAGGAATGGGGTGGGATGTGAGGACCTCATTGCCCCTTTCTCCAGGACCCCATTATGCCTCTGGTTACTTGTACCTCTACCCCTTTTTGCAATGCCTGGGGCTCAGCAAAGGTGTTAGGACAAGGCATTAATTTAAAGGGTCCCCTGCCAGGAGCACTACATATCAGTGAGGGATTCCTCCACATTGTAATGAGATGATGGAGGGTGGAAGGTGGTGGAAGGCAGTAGAATGGGTTGGGGTATGTGGTTGAACAATGGAACTCCATCTGAGAATCCCTGGGATTTCATCCTTATGCCCTGCTGGGCACAGGTATGGAATATAGGTGGGAAGCAAGATAAGGGGATGGGGTGAAAGAAGGAAGCATGCCTCTCATTTTTCTGCTCTTGAGCAGTGGCCTGCTTCAGGTTTCCAAATCTGAGTCCCCTGTCAAGCCCCACTTAGCACTGGAAAAGTGGGAGGGGCACTGAGGGGCTGTCTGTATGCAGAGGCCAGAGGCCCAGTCCAGGTCTTAGCCATCTGAAATGATCATTGGTGAACCCAGATGTCACTGAGACCCACAGCCATCTTTAGACCAGAGAACTGAAGGGATCTGTCAGAACCACAGATTCCTCTAATGTTCTAGAAAAGACAGCTTCTGAGCAGACCTATCACAGGCACACAAGAGAGGCAGGGTGAAGGCAAAGACCCACACTGATAGCTGGCTAGAATGGGATAAGGGTCATACTTTTGAAGATGGTTAAGACAGCCAGATAGGTTTTAAATGCTGTCTGGCAGGGATGCCCAAACTGGATGCTCATCTTAATCTACTGGAGGTCTCCTTAAAATTAAACTCTCTGGTTGAGATTTTCCAGAGAGCCCAATTAAGTGGGAGTGGGATCCCTCAGGAATCTCTCTGTTCAAGCAGAGTACCTGTTGACATTGCTCCATCATGGGATTATTGCAGACTAGTAGTGTGATACATGAGAAGATTATTAGTGGAATTAAATGTGGAATTAGTTTGGAAAGAGGCTAAAGTAGATATAGAAGTGGAAAATATGAAATGATTTTTAAAATATATTAGGTATATATACATATACACAGTGTGTATGTGTGGATATATGTTTGGATTTTTATGTATAGATCCAAAAGAACTAGGAGGGAGCGTAAATGGGGATGGTCTAGGTTACGTAAGGTCACAGGAAAGTTTACAGCCACAGGGTTTTGCGGCCCTGCTGTGCTGTGCCGCACCATACTGCTTTACGGCCAACTGGCTTTGCGGCACCTGACCACGCTCTCTCTGCAGAACTACATCACAGGTGACGAACTGCGCCGAGAGCTGCCGCCCGACCAGGCCGAGTACTGCATCGCAAGAATGGCCCCCTACAACGGCCCAGACTCCGTGCCCGGTGCTCTGGACTACATGTCCTTCTCCACGGCACTGTATGGCGAGAGTGACCTCTAACCCGCCCCAGCCCCTCGGCCCCTACGCCGTGCGCACCCCGCCCTGCACCTTCGCTGCCCCCATCTCCTGCCCGAGTTTGGTTTCAGCTCTCAGCCTCCAACGGAGCAAGCTGGGACCACACGGCCTCGAACCTCCCTGCCCGCGAAGTGACAGTTTACAAAATTATTTTCTGCAAAAAAGAAAAAAAAAAGTTATGTTTAAAAAGTTTAAAAAAAAAAACCAAAAAATTACATATTTTATTATAGAAAAAGTATTTTTTTTCTCCACCAGACTTAAATGGAAAAGAGGAAAAATTAACTATTTGCACCAAAATGTTTTTGTTTTGTTGTGACATAGGAAAATAACCAAGCACAAAGTTTTATTCCATTCTTTTACTGATTTTTTTTTCTTCTTCTATCTGTTTCATCTGCTGTATTCATTTCTCCAATCTCATGTCCTCTTGGTGGGGGGTGGGGGGAGGGGGTACTCTTGTCAAAGACACATTGGTGCATGTGTGTTTGCTAGCTCACTTGTCCATGAAAATATTTTATGATATTAAAGAAAATCTTTTGAAATGGCTGTTTTTTAAGGAAGATAATTTATGTGGCTTCTGATTTTTAAATCTCCTCAGAGGTGTGGCTAGCCTCTTTATCAGTGCATACTTTTTTAAAAAGAATTTAATATTGCTATCAAAAATAGACAAACTTGGAGATTATGGACAACTTTGATATTGCTTGGCACAGACCATATTAAAACAACGCTCCCATGATGTCTCTTTGCTCCTTGCTTGCTGTTTTCTGGAAATATAGGGGTGATTAGAGATGGTGAGGGGCACCTGTACACACCTGTACCCACCTCTGATGTGTTTTTGAAACACTTCAGTTTCTTCATTTGGAAAAGGAAAAGGTGGTTTCCTCACAGAAGTTAAAAACAAGATCAAGAATGTGTGGGGCACTCCCAGATGATAAGCCCCATCTTCCTTTGTTCTCTATAGCATCATATAGCTATGTGACATCCCTGACTCCCTTTTGTTTTTTCCTACAGGGTACAGCTTGAGTCACCTCAGAATTACCCCTTCCTATTCAAATTGTCCCACAAAGGGCTAGGGTGTATAGCACAGTGTTAGAGTACTTGCTTAGCTTATGTGAGACCCAGAGTTAAGTCCTCAGCACACCAAGACCCACGGACAGCAGCTGTCTGGTATCACCTACCTGGGAGCTTGTTGGAAATGCAAAATCTCAGGCCATACTGGATCAAAATCTGGTCATGGTGGATCAAAATCTGCATTTTTAATAAGACTCCTAGATGGTTTGCTCCAGCTTTTCCTGTTTTCTTCTTACTCATCTCCTGGCTGGGTGTGGTAGCACACACCTGTAATCCCAGCAACTTGGGAGGCTAAGGCAGGAGGATTGCAAATTCAAAGCCAGCCTCAGCAATTTAGTGAGGCCCTCAGCAGTTTATTGAAACGCTGTATTTTAGTCAGCTATTTTGCTCCTGTGACTAAAGGATCCGACAATTTTAGGGGAGGAAAAGTTTGAGGGACTCATGGTTTCAGAGGTCTTAGTCCATGGAAGGCCAGCTCCAATCCTTGGGGCTTGGGGTGAGGCAGAATATCATGGTGGAAGAGTGTGACAGAGGGAAACAGCTTACATGATAATCAGGAACCAGAAAGAGGTCTCCACTTTCCCTAAAACAAATATGTACCCCAAAGCCATCACCCCAATTCCCAACTCCTCCAACCATACCCTACCACTTCAATTACCATTCAATTAATCCCTATCAGGGGATTAATTCACTGGTTGTTATGGGGAGCCTCCTCAGAAAATGTTTTTAAGTCTGAACTCAAACAAAAGAGAGCTTTAATTTACCTGGCCAGGGATTGTCTCCTAACAGGAGAGACTGATGTTCTATGGGAGAACAGCAATTTCCTGGCCTGTGTCTTGGGAATTTAAGGACAAAAACTACAACTCAGTTGCTTTTCTCAGTGTCATGCAAGGAAGCTAAAAATAGCAGTTAGCTTAACCGTGTCTTGGGTCCGAACAAGTGTTAGACAACCTTATCCTGATTTCAGATGAGCAGGGGCGATAATCTATTTTAATAAAGTCATGTAGACCCATGACTATACTCAAACCCAGAATGAAGCTCACCATGACCACCACCATCTCCTGAGTTGGGTACATTCTGTGGGGTACAAAGTACAGAAAAACAGGTTTTTTTTAAAAGAAAACAGCTTTTGTTTTTGTTTCTCAGAAATGGGTCATTCAACAGTTTTTTTTTTTTAATAGAAGGCAGCAAAATGGAGTCTTAGGCCTGTCTATGACGGCTCTTGCTTTATAGTTGCCTTAGCAAAATTTTATGTCTATAATCTATATACATTTTTTTTTTTTACTAATTTTTAACCTTTAACGTCCTTACTGATTTTATTGATCAGTTTACACCACAACATTCCCCACTGGCTTTATGAGACTAAATCAAATCATTGGTTTATTTAAGTTTAGTTTTATCTAAATTTACCATGTCGTAATTATATTTTCTAAGGACTAGCAGCTTGGTAGTCATTCGATCAGCGACTGTCTTTTAGAAGCAGGCTCCCTGTCATTTTCTGGCCTCAAAAGAGTTTCTGAGTAGAGCTGTGTGCAGAGTGCATGTCTGAAAGTGAAACAGAACAGAAGGTAAAAATCAAGAGTACTGTTCATTGTCGGTGGTCCTCGGGTGGATCTTCTGTTGGAGCTGTCTTCTTGATTTGGGAGTGATGAATCCAGTGTTGTTTTCTGGTGACTTTTACAGCAGTAGGGTGTTAGGATGACTGGAAAGGGTCTGTGCCAGCAAGGTTCTAAGGTAAAGGGATGATGGCTCTGCTGGAGTGGGTGAGTGAAGGTCTCTCCTGCAACTGGCTGTCAGGCTTTTTGTTAAAGCCTGAATCTGATGAGAGGCTTGCTGGAGAGCCTATAAGGACTTAAGAAGTGTGTAGTTACTTATTTTAGTTTTTTATCTTTTAGCCTGGGTAAGTGCCACTAGTTCTGCCTTTTGTGCAGAAGTTCCATATCCCAGAACTTGAGCCCAGATAATTTTATTTAAAGTAACTACAGCCACCCCCATATACCTGATTCCATTTTGGATATAGCAGCTGCCATCAGTATAGGACCAGCAAGGGTGGTCTTAGAGCAAAGGGAAGAAGGAGGCTCATCCAGACCACACCAGTGCAATTAGTAAGGGTGTCTTTTACAGTTTTATTTATCCTTTTTACTTGTCCTGAACTCTGGGGCCTATATAGACAATGTAGGTCCCATTGAATCTCAACGGCCTTGGATCAATTTTGAGTTATCTGAGCTATGAAAGCTGGGCTGTTATTGGACCCCATGGCTATTGGGAGGCCAAATCAGAGAACTATCTCCTGAATAAGTTTCATAACTGTAATAGTTGCTGTCTCTGTCTCGGTAGGAAATATCTCAGTTTATCTGGAATATGTGTCCCAGGAGTGCCAGTAAATACTTATAACCATATTGTCCAGGTTTTATTTCAGTGAAGTCTATCCCCCCCCACACCAACCACCTGCAGTCTGGTTCCTGTAAATTGGCTTACCTTTGGATTGGGATTTTTTTTTTTTTTTTGAGCATAAGTCTGGCACCTGGAAGAAACTTGTCTTGTTAACTGAGTTATCTTAGGAATGTAAAAATCTTTTTGTAACAATTTAGCCATTTTAGTATTACCCATATGGGTTCCTTGATGTAATTGCTTAATTAACAGTTTTTTCCAATGTTTCCGGCATCAGGATTCTTTTGTCTGATAGAATCTTGCATCTGTTTTGGTCCTCAGTCATTTTTAAGGTTTTTCCTAGGACTTTCTTTTGTTCTATATATATGGGGGAAGTGGGCAACATGGGTTAGGCAAAGCAGGCAAGATCTGTAAGTCCCCACTGGTTTTAAAGCCTTCTCTTTAGCTATTTTGTCAGCAAAGGAGTTCCGTTTGCCTCTGGTGTCTCTGTGTTTTGGTGGCCTCTGTAATGTATGGTAGCCACTTTCTCTGGTAACCAGAGGGCTTTTTAACAAAGCTAATATCTCCTTCAGCATGTTTGATATCTTTTCCTCTTGAAGTTAATAATCCTCTCTCTTTATAGAGATCTCCATGTACATGAACAGTAGCAAAGGCATACCTACTGTCAGTACAGATATTAACAGTCTTTCCTTTGTCGGGTCTGAGAGCCTGGGTACATGCCATTAGTTCTGCCTTTTGTGCAGAATTTCCATGTCCCAGAACTTGAGCCCAGATAATTTTATTTAAAGTAATTATAGCCGCCCCTGCACACCTGATTCCATTTTGGATGTAGTTGCTGCCATCAGTGTAGAGTGTCTCATCTGATTCTGGCCAAGGTGTGTCCGTCAGGTCTAGCTGGACATTTTGGAGCAACTCCAAGATTTCCTGGCAGTTGTGCAGTGACTCGGAAGGATCTTCATCAGGAAAAAGGGTGGCTGGGTTTAAAGCTGAGGTTTTTAGGAACTTTATTCTGGGCTGGTTTAGAAAAAGGGCCTGTATTAGGTGATGTGAGTTTGGAGAGCCAGCGCTCTGGAGGGCTCCAAAGCAAGGTTACCACAGCATGTGGGGCTATCACCTGTAAATCTTATCCCAGTATAAGCTTTTCTGCTTCCTTAACCAGGATTGCTGGCTTGGAGGCAGTTTGGCCATTCTCCCGAAGTCTAATTGGATAGATATGCCACTCATCGTTTTTCATGGCCTCAAAGTCTGAGTAAGCATCCCTTTTGCTATTCCCCTGACTTCATGTACAAACAGTTGGGATGACTTTAGAACATCTGGGAGGGCCAATGCAGATGCAGAGACTAAATGTCTTTTGTTCTTTCTCAGTCTAAGTCAAAGAGTCCTTTTCCTCCTATACTAACATACAGGGTTTGGGCTAGTTCAAAAAAACCAAGGATCCAAAGGCAGCAATACAATGGCCCTTAGGAATTTATGCATCTGATGCTTAGTCTTGGGGTGAGGAATCTGCATGATTGCTTTAATTTTGTCCTGTGACAGAGTCCTTTTTCCTTCTTTAAGGTTATAGCCCAAGTAAGTGGCTGATGAGGTGCACATTTGGGTCTTTTTAGCTGACACCTGGTACCCCAAGATTTTTAAGGTTTTTAACAAATCTCTGCTTGGCTGTTCACATTTAGTCCTAGTTTTGGTTGCTATCGGGAGATCATTTACACATTGTATAAGTACAGTCTCAGGGTGTTGCTGCCTGTAAGCTGTGAGGTCCCTGCTTAGGGCCTCATCAAATAGAGTTGGAGAGTTTTAAAATCCCTGTGGCAACTGTGTCTTAGTCAATTGTCCTGAAAAATCTCCTTTCTGGGTCTGACCATTTAGAAATAAAAATTTGTTGGCTTACCTTGGCCAGTGGCAAGCTGAAGAAGGCATCTCTGAGGTCCAGGACAGTGTAGACTTGGTGAGAAGGAGGCAATGAAGAGTGTAGGAATTTGGTACCGTGGAATGAATAATTTCCACTCTCTTGTTGATTTTTCTTAAGTCTTATACCTGTCGGTAGTCCTTTGTCTCAGGTTTCTGGACAAGCAGCAATGGAGTGTTCCAGGCTTCTTGACAGGGAATCAGGAGCCTTTTTAGCTTCTAGTCTGATAGGATACTGTTGGATCTGCACAGGGGTGGCAGTGCTTGTGATCTGCACTGTAATGGGTGGCTGGTGCACTGCTAATCCAGGAGAATTGGTTTCTGCCCAAACCCCCGGGATTTTTTTTTTTTTTAATCTTGTGAGGAAAATGAAAGGTGAGGTATGGGTGTCTTGTTAAGAGCAGGTATTTTTCCCCAAATGATAAGTGTATAATAGCTTCTGGCCCTTTAAATGACAGGTTGGCTTTGCCTTCCTGGAAAGAAATGGTAGCTTGCAATTTTTGTAGCAAGTTTCTGCCCAATAGGGGATAGGGGCATTTTGGCATTACAAGGAACTAGTGAGTTATTGTCCCTTAAGTCAGTTCTCATTAGAAATTGGCCCATCCGTTTCCATTCCTGGGGGCTGCTGTTGTTTAGGGAGTGGAGCTCTTGGGGGTTGTTGTCCAAGAGCTTGAGGCCTGAGGCACCTCGAGACTCTGACACAGCTGTCACCATGACTCTTGTCAACCTTTTAACTTGTTTTACTTTGGGGGGGTCCTCTACTATTGTAGACCCTTTGGGCTATTTTTCCAATTTTGACAGCATCTTTCCCTCAGATCCTTCTGTCTCTAACTTTCTCCTAATATCTGGGGCCTATTGAGTCACAAAAGTAATATTAAGAGCCCTTCTGTTTTCTGGAGCCTCTGGGTCCATCGGTGCGTACACAGGATGAGGCTAGGGAAGGCGCTCCAGGAAAGCCGCCAGGGGCTCATCTGGGCCTTGAATTGTCTCGCTTACCTCTGCCAGTTTGGTGGGTTTTCTAGCGGCTGCTTTGACCTCTCTCAGTGGATCCTGGTGGCACTGGTCAGTCACCTCCTTACCTGTCCAACTGGGATGGACTGAAGGGCAAATGAGTTCCACATGAGTTGGATCATCAGAGGGTTGGCCATCAACACAGAGAGAAGTTTTGGGACTTTTCTTCTGATTTTAACAGAGAAATCACTAGTAGAAAAAGGAACATGTATTATGAAAGGGCTTTCTGTTTTCTCCCGATGTGGTAGGGGGAGCCTGATGGAGGGGAAGTGTGGGGACCAGAGTAAGAGAGAAAGAACTGGGTATAGGATGGGAAGGCTTAGGCATCGAGGTGGAACTCCGTGCCTGAGGGACAGAGGGATCCAGAGGAGGAAGATCCTGGTCCTCAGAGCTCTCTTGCAGGACCTGTTTCTTCAGGGAGGAAGGTTTTGTTAGCCATACAGTTTCAGTTTTGTTTTTCTTAGCTGTTCCTGTAAGGCAAAATCTTAACCATCTTGGCTCTTTTAGGAGGATTTCAATTCAAACCTGTGTATAAGGCAACTGATCTGGATGGCCAGGCCGCCCGGAGATGACTGAATTCGATAGTGGGCCATCTGACTTAAAGGCTGGCCAGGCTAATTCACAAAGTTTTCTGAGAGAGAAAACATTACATGATGCTTTATAATTAGTTGTTTTCTCTGAAAACTCTTTAAGACATTTAAGGGGTGTACAAAATGAACATGAAGTGGACTGATTTTGCTCATAGTGAGACTGAGACCAACAATGAGACACACAACAGACAAGGCGCCATGAACAAACCTAACTGACCAGAGATTTAGATGGGGTTTCCAACCCCCGGGGTCTTTAGCCCCAGATGGGCCACTGAGTGACACCTAATGCTTCCCTGGACTGGGAGGTAGGTGCTGCGTCCAGCCTTCACTGATGTCCCCAGACTGTGGCTTCACACAAACCGAGTTTTAAGTTTTCCTTCTTTCCCGGGAGAACTAAGTCACAGGTGCAAATTGCAAGTGCTCTCAAATAGGCAGTTTGCAGGTTTGGCAGGAGCCAATGAGGAGAGGACCTGGGGCTTTCCCCAGGTTGTCTCCGGCCCACCAGGTCTCCTGGGTGTTTCTGAGCATTCTCCTACCTATGAGAAGAAAAATATCTCTTTCATCTTGCTGGGGCCTCCAAGATGTTATGGGGAGCCGCCTCAGAAAATACTGTAAGTCTGAATTCAAACAAGAGAGCTTTATTTACCTGGCCAGGGATGTCTCCCCACCTGTAGAGACTGATGCTCTGTGGGAGAACAGCAATTTCCTGGCCTGTGTCTTGGGAATTTAAGGACCAAAAATCACAACTCCAGGGCTTTTCTCAGTGTCAGGCAAGCAAGCAAGTTACAGAAGCTAAAAAAAAAAGCAGGTTTTTTTTTTTTTTTTTGCATCTCAGGTCCAAACAAGTGTTAGACAACCTTATCCTGAGTTTCAGCTGAGCAGGGACAATAATCTATTTTAAAGTCATGTAGACCCATGACTGTACTCAAACCCAGAATGTAGCTCACCATGACCACCACCATCTCCTGAGTTGGGTACATTCTGCAGGGTACAAAGTACAGAAAAACAATTTTTTAAAAGAAGACAGCTTTCATTTCTGTTTCTCAGAAATGGGTCATGCAACAGTTTTGTTTTTTTTTTTTTTTATAGAAGACTAGTCTATGCCGCTTCTTGCTTTATAATTGTCTTATCTCACTTATCAAAATCTTATATCTATAATCTATATTTTTCACTAATCTATAACCTGTAACTTAGATTCTTACTGATTTTATTGATTAGTTTACACCACAACAATTGGGTTAAGGCTTATAACTCAATTATTCTCTGAACCTTCTTGCAATGTCTCATGTAAGCTTTTGGGGGACACTTCACATTCAAACCATAATACCCTGTCTCAAAAAATAAAAAAGGTCTGGGGGTGATGGCTGGGTGGTTAAGCACCCCTGGGTTCAATCCCTGATACAAAAAAAAAATTCCCCCAAACAACCCCATTAGCAAACTTCATTAAATTCCTTAAACATTTTAAGCCATATTTACATGTTTTAATAATTCTCTCTCCAGGATGTCACACTCTCCACTTAGGCATTTTCAAATCCAAGCAGTGAAGTCTTGCTCAGCACAATGAAATTGAAAATGTTATCAATGTCATAAATCAAGTCCCTTTGAGCAAGCTAATGGTGTTTACTGACTATCAATTCCCTTACACCTCCAAAATTAAAATCACATGTCTTCTTTCAGTTACACACTGCAGACTAATAAAACCACAAAGTTAATATACACCAGATTCTGTTGAGTGTTGAAGCATCCTAGATTAATCCATAGGTTGTCATGATAGGCCCAGAACTGCTGAACATGGCTGAAATAGTAGTGCTAAGAATTTGATTTATTTTTATCCACTTATTTATTTTTTAATAGATTTAAAATCCCTTACTAGTTGGCTGGCTTTGGGGATCAAAGATTCAGAATGGTGGTCTCATCATGTGGAGATGGTAGCATAGTGGCACTCCCCTACTCCACAGAAAGTCTTAATTAAGCCTCTCCAGAAATCTTTACCACAATTGATCTTAGGACTATCAGCACAAGAATCTCTAGAAAAGAATTCAATGTAGTTAAACTTCTTATATCCTGTTGTTCTGTCTTACTTGGCCTGGAAGAGATCAGCACTCCAGGTGCTGAACACCCCTTTATTAGTTTTTCACAAACATTTATGAACTACCTAAAATAACAACACATATAATAGTTTGTAGAAGTGTGCTTGAAAATACAGAGTATGATAAGAAAAACAGATACTTTTAACTTGGCCTCTGGAGCTTCACAGAGATGTTTACATTTCAAAGAGAAGAGGTTACTAATTGGGCTTCATGATAACAGCGGGCAGGGGGAGGAAAGAAAGGGGTTGTCCTTGAAGAGTTAACTTGCCCAGAACAGTGAAAGAAAAAGCTGCTTTTATGTGAACTTCTGCAGACTGTGAACTTCTGAGCCCCTCCCCTTAAGTGCTGGGTATTAAGTTCTGAAATTGCCTGAATTCAGGGTTCAGGGGGATTGATTGATTATAGGGAAAGCTTTGTCCTCTGAACCTGGCTATAGCCAAATAAACCTGCTTCTTTCTCCTATTTGGTGTCTTTTCTCATCTGTCCCCTGCAACATTTTACCGTTGAGGTGTGTACACTTCCAGGTGATTCCACCCAATTGACTCTCTTCTCTGAAACGGGTCCCTGAGCCCATGCCTTTTGTGTGACCTATATTACTTGCCCCTGGACATCTTTTGTATATCACATGTGCACATTTTTTTAAGGTCCCTGTTCCAGCTCACTTTAAATGATCGGGCAGATGGAATTTGCTACTCTGGCCAAGATGAAAATTAATTGTTCCTATGTCGGTGAGATGGATTCCCTGCCTCTCTCCCTGTCTGTGTGGACCATTCCTTTATTTTGTATTTTAATTTGCCTCTCACTATACCTTTCTAGGACTTTGTTGACAGCCTCATGAAGGGCAATCTATGAAAAACAGTTCCTCTCTGGACTGCCAGCCCCTTAGCTAGATCTGAATGTAGTGAGTCCCCAGCCCGTCTCATGCCCTCAGTTGCTAATCAGCTCAGAGCTGTTCTGGCCTTGGGCACATGATTACAGGTATTAGTCAGCTTTCCATAGTGTGATGGAATACCTGGGATAATTTGTAAGGAGGAAAGATCCACTTTGGCTCATGATTTCAGAGGTTTCAGTAAGTAGTTACATGGTATATTGCCTTTAGGTCTGTAGGGGGCAGCATATAAGGTAGAGGGTGCATGGTGAAGGTCTGTTTACCTTATGGCCACCAGGAGGCAGAGGAAGGTAAGGGCCCCATGCCAATACCCCCTTCAAGAGCACGCCCCCAGTGACCTAACTTCCTTCCACCAAGTCCTACTCCCTGAAGGCTCCACCACCTCCCAGCAGTACCACAGGCTGGCAACCAAGCTGGCAACACATGGGCTTTTGGGGACATTTCATATCCAAAGCATCACAAATACTAAGACTGAGCACAGATTAGACTTCCTGAGGTGGTGAGGAAAGACGGGGGACTTGGCCAGTTCTTCGCCTGTGCCAGGCTCTTTGGTGTGTCCACAGGTAATGTGAGTGGTGAGGGTATCTCTGAATCTAAGGCTCCAAAGCTCTCCCACGCAGCCTAGACTAGGCTCTGCCCTGTGTCCCTGAGGGAAGAAATGCAACTTCTTGTAATACCACTGCCTGGCAAGCGAAACAAATGGGCTCAAGTCTCTCTGCCACTTACCAGCTGGGTCACCTTAGGCAAATGACTTTCTCAACTAGGACTGATAATGCTTCTTTATTTCTGGTCCTGGTGCATAGCAGGCTTCCAATAAGTAGCAGTGAGTACTGTTACTACAGTTTTTTTTTTTAATTAGCTATGCTATTGTAGATATTCTTATTTGTTATTTTTTGGTTCCAGGGATTGAATCCAGGGGTGCCTTCCCACTGAGCCACATCTCCAGCCCTGTTTTATTTAGAGATAAGGTCTTGCCGAGTTGCTGAGGAGCTTCACCAAGTTGCTTAGCCCTCACTAAGTTGCTGAGGCTGGCTTTAAACTTGCAATCCTCCTGCCTCAGCCTCCTAAGTGGCTGGGATTACAGGCGCGTGCCACTGCATGTGGGAAGCCATTCTCGCACGTGATCTGAGTTACCTCCCTGGCTGGGTGAGAGGCGCTTAGACAACTGTCAGAGGCTTCCCCACCCTGTCCCAGGTGCGAGGGCTTGTCTGTGTGGAGGGGTGCCTGGCCACTGACCCGAAGACCAGTCACTGACCCCGACCTTGGAATGCTGCCCCCCTCCACTTTCATTGGATGAGATTTTCCCTTGAATTTTTTGTTTCCCAATAAAAGCCCACTCCCTGGCGTGCTCTCCCTCTCTTGCTGGCCTCTTGTGTAAACCTCATCACCGCATTAGGTGGCTGGAGGCGGGAGCTAGGAGAAGCCATCTCTGGAGCTGGGCATTAAAGGTAATTTTAATTTTAAAACTCACTAGCTAATTTCTATGCTTTGAACCTCTTTTATGAAGCTCGAGTGCTGGTCGTGTGGCAGAACTGCACCTGGCTATTTTAGATATTCTTAAAGGAAAAAACCTGATTATAGAGAAATACTGTTAAGAATCTCCCTCCTTCAATTCTATGTGCTCCCACTCAGTATCTATGTCCTAATCCCTGGAACTTGTGTTGTTGTCAGAGGGGACTTTGCAGATGTGAATAAGTATCTTGAGAAGGGGAGCTTATTCTACGTTATTTGGATGTGGCCTTATGAGAGGGTGCAGGAGCATCAGGGTCAGAGGAGACGGGACAGTGGAAGCAGAGGTTGGGATGATGAGAAGCCATAAGCTATAAAATTCAGGCAGCCATTACAAGCTAGGAAGCCAAGGCAGGGGATTTGCCCCCAGAAAGAACATAGCCCTGCAGATCCGCATTGGGTTTCTAATCTCCGGGACTAGAAGATGATAAATTCATGTTGTTTTAAGCCACTACATTTGTGGCAATTCGCTGCATCCACTGAAGTGGTACCCCCTTTCTCCACAGAAAAGCCCTCTTCACAATGGCTTATTTTAGGACTGTCAGCAAAAGAGTCCATTGTAGATAAACTTCCTATTTTCATGTCACCCTGTTTACTTGGCCACTGGCAGAGAAGGTACCAGCACTCCAGGTGCTGGACACCCCCTTACTAGTTTTTCACAAACATATCCAGTACAGTACTTTGAAGAAATGTGCAAACAAGGCCTCTGGCCTTGAGCGGGGCTTCACAGGGATGTCTACATTTTTACGATAAGTTACAAATGGGCCCATAGTAACAGCTGGCAGAGGGAGGAAAGAAAGGGGAGAAGAAGCTTTCCCCTTCTCAGGTGTTGTTCTTGAAGAGTTAACTTGCCCAGAACAGTGAGAGGAAAAAGCTGCTTTTATGTGAACTTCTGCAGACTGTGAACTTCTGAGCCCCTCCCCTTACACACTGGGTATAAAACTCTGAAAGTCCCTGAACTCGGGGTTCAGGGGATTGATTGATTACAGCAAAGGCTATACCCTCTGAAGCTGGCTGCAGCCAAATAAATCTGTTTCCTGCTATCTTCAGTGCCTTGTCTCGTTTGTCCCTACAACACCACCACGGGGAACTGAAGTGCTCTGTGGTTCATCCTCTGGGAATCCTGACCACCCCTTAGCAAGAACGACCATATTCTAGGTGTGGGACTTGGGAGAGGAACTGCTGGAGCTTCAAAAGCCTAAGTGTGGGATGTTGGCCCTTGTTGCCTTAGCAGCTGGGCCACAGGCCCTACCCCCAGAGGAGGGAGACAGGCTACAAAGCTCTGAAGTCCTGGAAGGGCCAGAGTGGCCGGGCCCAGCAGAGGTGTGTCAGTTGTAGGTGAGTTGGCTAAACTGGTTGGTGGCATTGGGCTGAGGGGCTAAAGGCTGAGGGCTTAATCTTTGAATGGAGGAGGTGACCTCCCATGGAGGTCTCCTCCAGAGTCACAGGCTGTCCCTCCCTTGGCTCCATGAATGGGGACAGAACAGAGAGTAACTGGGCAGCAGCAGGACCCAAGGTTTGCAGACCACTGAGAACATCGCCTGAACCGCCGCCGAGAAGGTGGCTTCTGATCACTGAGGCTCTCCAAAGCCTGGAGGCGGCGAGGGACACTGTCGGAAAAGCAAAGACCTGAGCAAACACAGTGGACCTTTTGTCAGTAACATGGTCAACGAGCCAGTTCAAAGACACAGGGGAAATGACGACAGGCTTCAGGGTGTCTGAGCTCAGGAGCTAGGAGACAGCCGGCTTCTAGGGATGAGCCACAGGACCTGGAAAGCTCTTGAAAAGGGGGATCCTGCTTTCTCTCCTGCATATCTCAGCCCTTCCTGCAGCTCTGAGCTCCTGACTCGCCGTGGCAGAGGCCCATCCCACAGTGCCCAGTGTTTGCATTGCCTCTACTCCAAAGCTAGTCCCCAAACAAAAACAACCCTCCCCTTCCCAATCCCAACTCCAACTTGGGAAGATGAGGGAGATCACATGGAAAAGGGACCAAGAAGAGTCTAATCTGAATGAGTAACAATTTGGAAGCAGTGAAGTGGGTTAATTGGGCTGGGCCAGTAGCTTAGAAATGCAGAAGCTCTCAGTGCCTACATGCTTTGCACCCTGTATATCAGCCCAAGCCCGTGGGGACATTTCCCTTCCCTAATTCAAGTTAGATTTGGAACACTAACCCAAAGTCCTAACCAATAACCAATAGAAGAGGATGCATCCTACTTTAGGAGATGGGTGTGAGCAGACGATCAATGACCCCAATTTATTTGGTGGAATCAGGGATTGAGTATCATTTGAGACTTACTCTGAGGATTAGAATTCGTTGAGGTCTCCCCTTGTAACTTCCAGTATCTTTTTTTGTGGGGGTGAGGTAGAGGAGGGGAGAAGGAGTACCACCCAGCTCTATTCAGGGCAAGATTTTAGTCTTAAATTGGACCCCACAATGAAACAGCATTTAAAGAAGAAAGGGAGGGACCCCTGCTGTTGCAAAGGTAATGGCAGTGGGAAAGGTGGGAGAAGGAAAGGTTGGAGATTTCACTAACAGGCCCATATTTATAGGCCGTGAAGGAGAAGACTGTCCATGGAAGGTTAGTGTTGCAAGACCTCTGAAGGCACTGAGTCCAACCTTTCCATTCGGTAGGGAGAGAACCAAGGCCTGAGAGTGCTAGCTATTTGCCCTAGTTCATAGGGGCAGACTGAGGCAGGGCGGAACCCAGGTCTTCCAACTGATAGCTCAGTGGTCTACAGAATGGCAGAGTCTGAATTCAAGGTGGGTGGCAGGAGGTGCGGGGGCCGGGGGTGGATTAGAGATATTTTGGCTTCCTATAAAATTAACTTGATTAAATAACAACTCATGAATGTACCCAACCAAGTGTCATTGGTGGGCAATGCTCAGTAACTATTAGTCTGGGTATTGGTTAGGACCCTTCTAGGTGCAAGAGACACAAAACACAACCCAAGCTGGTAAAGCCAGCAGGATCATTTACTGGCTTCCCAGATGGGCTGAGGCAGGGGCTCAAGTGATGCCCGCAGGAACTGGCTTCTCTGGCTTGACTGTATTCCCAAACATCTCTCCCCCTGAGCTGGCAAAGGAGCTTCCAGCAGCCTCAGTTTTCCCACCCTGCCATTCCAAATCTAGCTAAGACACTTGAAAAAGAGTGGCATCTGCTGGTGGGATGCAATATGGTGGCCCCAGATAGGAAAAGGGAATTTGCTGTCAACTAGGCCTGGCTTGGGTCTTGTGTTCCTCCTAGAGTAGAGGATGCAGCTCCCTCAGCCCCAGGGCACCTGGAATCAGTGTGATGTATCAGGGCTCAACCAGCAACAGAAATGGACCCTGTTTTCTCCAAATTCACAGGACTGGGCTGCTTCTCCAGATGCTGATGCTAGTCAATAAGCACTACAGACAAGAAGTGGGACGAAATGGATTCCCACCTCAGGTGTGATGGTTGGATGTGAGGTGTCCCCCAAACTCTCATGTGTGAGACAGTGCAACAAGGTTTAGAGGAGAAATGATTGGGTTGTGAAAGCCTTAGCCAATCAGCGAACTAATCCCCTGATGGGATTAGCTGAGTGGTAACTGAAGGTGGGTAGGGAGTGGCTGGAGGAGGTGGGTCATTGGGGTCATGACTTTGGGGTATACATTTTGTACCTGGTGAGTGGAGTCTCTCTGTGCTACCTGATCATCATGTGAGCTGCTTCCCTCTGCCACACTTTTCTGCCATGATGTTCTGCCTCACCTCAAGCCCTGAGGAATGGAGCCTGCCGTCTATGAACTGAGACCTCTGAAAATGTGAGCCCCTTAACAAATTTTTCCTCTTCTTAAATTGTTCTTGTCAGGTTTTTTTGTTTTTTTTTTTTTTTAGTCACAGCAGCAAAAAGCTTAAAATACCAGGCCCGGGGCTGTTGCTGAAGGAAAGGGAAATCAGAGTCCTAGGATGGGCAGTCAGTCCCTGAGTCGGAGGTGAAGGCAGCCTCTGTCACCACCCCACCCCATACCCTGTCCCCCTTCAGTTTGCTCCAGCAAACTTCCACCTGCCAGTACCTGCATCTCTGTGCCTGGGGCCTTTCCCAGAATGACAGGAGGCCACTCTGCCCTCTGAGCTGGGGCAGGCTACCTCAGGGTGGGTGTATGAGTGGCCGAGGCACGTGTTGGGGATTCGGTGCAGCTGCTCTCTGTGATGGCTGAGCTCCCAGTGCTCCCTGATTGGCTGTCTGTCCCTCTTAATAGCTCTTTCCATATCCATCCTCTCCCTCTCCCACACAGACCTCATGTAGGGGATGTTTTGGGGGTAACCCAAAGAAAGACCTCAAATGATCACTCTCAGCACCTGCTTGGGAGGAATGACCCCCCCCCCGGCAGCCTCTGTCTGACCTTGAGATGGGAGCCCTATTTGCAATCCCCTAGTACTGGATCACATCGCTGCTGTGCATGAAGGAGGAGATGCCGCGGCATCTATGTCCGTGTGCAGCCCCGTGGTTGGGGGGTGGGAAAATATGGAGGAGGAGGGGTCCTGGTATGCAGGAATGTGGCACTAGAGGGGTTGGAAAACTGTCATTGAGCACCTGTGAGAAACCCCACATTTGGGAACAAATTTTTTAATTTTATGATTCAAGGCAATGAGGAAACTGGATTCCCAAGCAAAATCTTTCTATGTAGATTACGTTTTATAGGCTGTATTTTTTATTTTTTTAATTTTTGATACTGGGGGGCTTTTTTTGAACCTAGGGGGGCTTAACCACTGATCCACATCCCCAGATCTTTTATGTATGTGTGTCTATGTATGTATTGTACTGGAGATTGAACTCAAGGGCACTCGACCACTGAGCCATATCCCCAGCCCTATTTTGTATTTTATTTAGACACAGGGTCTAAATAAAATAATAAAGCACGTCGCTTTTGCTGAGGCTGGCTTTGAACTCATGATTCTCCTGTCTCAGCCTCTCAAGCCTCTGGGATTAAAGGTGTCTGTCACTGTGCCGGGCGCTATTTTTTATTTTGAGACAGGGTCTCCCTAAGTTGCTTAGGATTTCTCTAAATTTCTGAGGCTGGCTTTGAATTTGCGATCCTCCTGCCTCAGCCTCTGTAGTCTCTGGGATAGTAGGTGTACACCACAATGTCCAGCTATAGGCTGTATTTTTAAAAATAACCTATAATATTATATGTTATAGTTCAGGATACATCTTTTCATAAGTGGCTGCCATGCAGGTTGCAAGTAAATGAAGGACTGGGGTAAAGCAACTAACTCGGTGTCTAACAAGCCCCCAGGAAGGCTTCTTCCCCGTTCCCACAACAAGAGGTCCTAAGTGCTTCTTTATGGAAAATTATTCTCGAAAATGAGACCCAGGCACGTGTCTGTAATCCCAGGGACTCAGGAGCCTGAGGCAGGATGATCGTAAGTTCGAGGTCAGTCTCAGCGACTCAGAGAGACCCTCAGCAAAGCAGCAAGACGCTTTCTCAAAATAAAAAGGACTGAGGGATGTAGCTCAGTGGTGAAGCACCCCTGGGTTCAATCCCCAGTATGAAAGAGGAAGAGAGGTGGATGCTGCCCTCCAGTGGCCAATTATGACATTACAGTATTTCATACCAAACCTTGCTTCCTTGACCTGCTTTTGGACGGGCCTGGCTGGGCTGGCTATTCCCAGGATCTGTGCAACAGAGGGATAGTAAGTAGAAAGCAAATAGGCACATTTCGCTGCAGAAAAACAGTGTCTAACTTTGTTTCCCCCTCCGTGCTGGAAATTGAATTTAGGGTACTTTACCACTGAGCTACATCCTCAGCCCCTTGTTATTTTTTGAGACAGTGTCTCATTAAGTTGCTGAGTCTGGGCTTGAATTTGTGATTCTCCTGCCTTACCCTCTCTTTGAGTTACTGGGATTACAAGCATACACCTGTCCCTAGCTAAAAATGCTAGTGTTTGTTGAGCCCTTACTTTGTGTTGGCCTAAGTCTTAAGCAATTTACCTGTATTTAGTCATTACACATACTATTATTATCTCAATTTTTAAAAGACAGAAAGCCAAGGCTTTGAAATCTCAAGTTAATGAGATCTCCAGAACTGGAATGTGAACCCAGTCTTTCTAATTTACAGAAGCAATACTAATCCACTTTATCACCAATACTCAAACCTTGCTGTGCCCAAGAATTACTTGGGGAGTTTGTTAAAAGATGGAGAATCCAGGGCTCTATTTTTAGAGATTTTTGAGTGAGTGTAAGAGGGGGAAAGGACAAATGGGAATTTGTCCCTTAGACATTCTGGTTGGAATGCAGTAGCCACCTAAAGAGGTTTATAGGCCATATTTTGAAAAGCATTAGATTAAAATCTCACCATTACTAAAAGAGAAATTTTGGATGTTAGCAAGAACTTTTGAGGAGTATATATTCTGATTTAACCTATGCTATATGTAAGCATTTTGATAGGTATTTTTACATACACATTCTTCCTTGGTGACTTTTTTTTTTCCTTTACCGTACTGAAGATTGAACCTAAGACCTGATGCATGCTAGGCAAGCTCTCTACCATTGCATTACATCCCCAGCACTCCTTGGTGGCTCTTTGAGGTGGGTATTCCCAATTTGTTGATGTGGACACCAGGATCTGATATCTCTTAGGGAACTAATCTCTCATTTCTTCTAACTCAGGGTCCTCTACCTGCTTCTATTCATCATTCCATTATGTGTCAGCAGTGGGTTTCGCTCATGGGGATTAAGTGTCACTGGGGAACTTTGTGCTTTCTGGTAAGGGTCACAGAGGAGCACAACGGTGTTGGTTGAGCTGAAACGGCCACCTGTTGTCAACAGGCTTGAGTGAGGAGGATTGGTAGACCTAGGGAGTAGCTGCTCAGGTGTCTCGAGGGTAGCATCAATCCTGGTATTTAGAGCAGCTAATTCCTGGAGAAAGGTCCTGCAGGGGAGATGAAGGGCTGAGGCCTGTCGCCCTGAAGCTGTTTTCCAGGACAGCCCACAGAGTGCTGTCAATTCAGGACAAGACCCTGTGAAGGTAAGTCTAGGGTTCTCCCAGAGCCCTAGGAACCATAGCTGTGTGAAGACCCTGGGGAAGGCTGGCAGGGAGGAGGCCAGCCGTTTCCCATGTGTGCCCTCCAGCCTCTGCATGCATGGGTGAGCTCCTGGCCCGCCTTCCAGCTGAGTGTGGGCACCAAAAGAAGATGGCAAACCCCCAGGGCAGTGGCCATAGGCCTAGTTGCTTCCTAGGCTCAAGACCTTGGGAGGCCTTTAGGGCCTCTGCCAGGACCTTAAGGGATTTGAGAGGTAAACAGGTACAGGTGACCACTCCCGCCTGCTGTGGAGTAGGGACTGAGCCCTCTCAGCTGTTCGGAGAAGAGTTTGGCTTCTGGATGTGCCTCAGGAGCTGAGAAGCTGTCTGGCAGGGTTTCTGTGAGGTGGGTGTGAGAGGGACAGCAGGCTGGGCAGGGACACCCACTGCTGGCCGGTGGTGGTGGTGGGGACTTTAAACTTCTGCGTTACATGGGGTGGGTGGTCTCTGGCAGTTGCCAGGTCATGTAGGCTTCACTTGGAGCCTCAGCCCTGGGAAACTGGGATGGATTCTGGGGCCATCTGGCCCTGGAGGGCAGGGGCTGGTGGGGGGGGGTCAGTGGCTACTTCAACTGCTCCTGCCAGCAGCACTGCATCCATCCCAGCAGCACTGAGGACTTGCCAGAGGGCGAGCCTCTGCTTGCCTCCATGCCTCACTCCTCTCCCCCTCAGGACTAGAACATCCCCCAGGACCCAAGGCCTTTCTCTCCTCCACTCCTCAAGCATGTTCCTTTGTTTGCAAGTTCCCTCACATTTCTTCTTTATAGTATTTTGTATCTGCCTATTTTTTTTTTTTTTGCATGAAGCAAGTTTAGTTTTATGGTCATATATTTAAAAACCCTTTTCATTTGGAGAAAACCACAAATTGGATGATCCTCCGGCAAACAGGCTTTAAGGGAAGAAAAAGTGATGTCTATCTTAGGTTTGTGGCTAAGAGGCCTACGACAAAAGACAGATTAAAGGAGATTTCTAAGAAAACGTCTTGGGCCCCAGTTTGGGGAATTCTCACTTATTCTATTAAAATACCTTTCAAATGTGAACTATCAATATAAAACACGTCTTTAAAAACACGCAAAAGAGGGAGATGGTCAAATAAGCAAGCAGGTCAGGGGGAGGAGGGAGGGAAGGTACTGGGGGGTTAGAGTGATCAAATCATGTTTGTACAAATATGGCATAATGAACCCCCTATTATTATAAATATGTGCCAATTTTTTAAAAAAAATACTAAAAAATATTTTAAGGCTGTTTAGTTAAATAAACACAAGACTTAAAGTGCTTGTAGAATTTGGATGCCTGCACATGGCAGGTCTAGGAACTCTGGTCTGGGAAATGCTGAGGGGCCTCGGAGGCAGATGTCAGGCTGCCGGTAAGAGGAGCTAAGGGCAGCGGCCCTCTGCAGGACCAGAAGGTGCGACGGCTTCGCTCACCATCTCAAGGCCATGGCTCACTCCCCACAACATAAGACAGATGAACAAGGAAAGGCAACAGATCTACTTAAACTTCTATGTGGCCGGGAGCTGTCAGAAATGATGACTCGGAGACCAGGGAAACTGTGTTTTTATGTCTAGGTTTAATCGAGTGGACAGTCGGGTAGAAGAATTACTGAATGCAAGGGGGTATGAGGCAATGGTGATTATGTAGCTTTCTGTCATTGTGACACAATACTTGAGATAAACCACTTATAAGGAGGAAAGGTTTAATTGGGCTCATGGTTTTAGAGGTTTCAGTCCATGGCTGCTTGGTCCTGATGCTTTTAGGTCTGTGACTGCACAATATATCCTGGCAGAAGTGCAGGATTAAGGAGCTGCCCACTTCAATGCAGTGGGGAAGAGGAGAGGGAGAGGGAGGGAGGGGTAGGGACTGGGGTACCAGTATCCTCTTCAAGGGCACACTGCGAATGACTTAACTTCCTCCTGCCAAACCCCACTTCCAGAGGGTCTCTCCACCTCCTGATAGCCACGCATGCTGACAATCAGGCCTTTAGAGTGGGCCTTTGGGCCCATGTTAATATGGACATTTCAGATCTGAACTATAGCAGTAATAAACCAGGGGGAACTTAGCAAGGCCTCTCTGCTCTGATTTTCCTGCCCTCTACCTCACCCCAGGTATGGGGCAGGATTCTTTTGGAATGAGGGTGTTATGGCTTCCTTTCAGGGGAAGTGAGTCAGAGAGTGATCTCTTTAGGAGCTATGTCTTGCTTTGGGAGACAGAAGTCCTGACTTGTATGTCTTTCTTAGGTGGAGAAATGGGATGGAGAAAGCAAGGAAGGAGAAAGTCGGAGCTTTGTGCTTCTGAGGCTTTTCCAATCTCAGCAGGCCAAGGCACCCTACTTTTGGTTATCATGTCTGAGCCCCAACATTTTAGTGGTAAATACAATATTGTATTTATTGTCAATAAATGAGTTAATGTAGGAAACACACCCAACATTTTCAGTGCTTATTTCTGAGTGGCGTTATCATGTGATTTAAACTTCTTATTTATATTCTTCTAACTTCTATCAGATAAAGGGTCATAAGGACCTTTTTAATTTAAAAACTTTTTTTTTTTTTTTTTTTGCATTCTGGGGATTGAACCCAGAGCCTGGCTCATGCCAAGCACATGCTGTACCACTGAGCTATACCTTCAGCCCTACAAAGACCTTTTTAAAAATAAAAAAATTAAAATTTTACAAAATGGTGAGGGCTGGGAAGGTAGCTAAGTGGTAAAGCACTTGTCTAATATGTGTGAAGCCCTGGGTTCGATTTCTAGCACTGAAAAAAATAATTTTTTAAAATCATTTTTATTTCCACAGAAAGAAATACAAAACATTGGCAGGAAGCACAAATAGAGGCCCCTTTCTACAGTTATTCATGAGGCTGTCTTGGCTTGACTCAGAATAGGAGCAAAGGATTTGGACTGTGGCCTGGTGCAAATCCCAACTGGGCCACTTTGTCTGCATCTCCTATTTCCTGATCTAAGACAGGGATAGGAAGATAAGAACACTCCAGTGGGCTTCTCCCAAAGAGCAGAATAAGCCATCCGCCAGTGCCCAGCTCTGTGTTTGTATGACTTCCTATTGTCATCTCCTTTGTATTCATTCACAATTTGTTCTACCAGACTTGGAGTTGAGGGGCTGTGGTTTACCTGGGCTGTCCCTGTGTGCCCTCCTGGGGGCAGAAGCGGGTTGGGAGGATGGCCCCATTTGCAGATCTGGTGCTTAACCCACCTTTGCAACCCTTCAGAGCTAATCCCAGGTGGAAACCCAAAATATGGACTTCCGACTGGCTCCTGCCTCCTCGGGGCCCATGAGGTCACTGCTGCTGCCTTTGGTACCACAGTTCCCAACTTGGCTTGGGGAAGGTGTGGGGTTTGCAGTCTCTCCAGCATGTGGTGGGAGAGGGAGGAGAGAGTTCAGGGAGTAGAGATGGTCTGGTGCAGGTGGTCTCTCTGGGGCAGTCCCCCTCCTTGATACACCCTGTAGTGTGGATTTGCCCTTCTGTCTCCCTGTGTGTTCTGCCTTTGCCCCTTGTTTGTGGTGATGGCACATGTGTGTTTGTCTTCACCAGAAGTCTGGGTCCCTGAGACTGTAAAGCAGTGGAAATAGGATCTTTTAGGCTGTAGGGAAGCGATGGGCTGATGAGTGTCTTTGAGAAGGGCTTTGTGGTGGGGAGTGAGAACAGAAGTGCAGGCTGCCGGGGCAGAGCCCTGTTCCCCGGGGCCCCAGCTCCTCCACTGGGCTGAGGGGGATTGGCGCCCAGTGTGGATGCGTTCTTGGCCTTGGACTCATCAGGGAGGGGCAGCGTTTGAGTGAGCACTGTGGGCTCAGACCGCCCTGCCTCGGTCAACTCCCAAGGGGGCTCGCCCTGGCAAGCCATTTCCCCTCTCTGGGCCCATCTCCTCTTCCTCTGCATGGGCTCAGTGGAGAGGAGACAGCGCAGGGGTCGCCTAGCCTTCAGTCTCAGGCCTGACTTGCTCTCCATGGCTCCAGGACGCATGTGCAGGTGACTCCTTGGTTCTCCAACATTTTGGGCTCAGGACCCTTTCACATTCTTAAGTACTGAGAACTTCCAAAAGCTTTTATGAGGTTGTAGCTATGAATATCTGACCACTTTAGGGGCTGGGGTTGTGGCTCAGTGGTAGAGCACTCGCCTCGAATGTGCGAGGCCCTGGGTTTGATCCTCAGCATCACATAAAAATAAATAAATGAAGGTATTGACAACTACAACTAAAAATAAATAAATCAATATTAAAAATATTTACCACATTAAATGAAAAAGAATCCATATAAATATTGTTATGACTACAATAAAATGTTTTAAATTGTATTTTCTAAAACAAATCATTGAGGCCATCTGTTTTGTTTTGTTTTTGCTTTTATATTTTGCAGTACTGGGGATCGCCTAGGCTGGGCAAACACTCTACCTCTGAGCTGTACTCCTTACCCTTTAATGCATTTTTGCGCATATATATATATATTTTTTTTTTTCTTTTTTGGTACCAGGGATTTAACCCAGGGGCACTTAACCACTAAGCCACATCCCCAGCCCTTTTTTATATTTTATTAGAGATGGGGTCTCGCTGAGTTGTTTAGTACCTCACTAAGTTGCTGAGGCTGGCTTTAAACTTGAGATTCTCTTGCTTTAGCCTCCAGAGCCACTGGGATTACAGGTATGTATTTTTGCAAATCTTTTTTTTTTTTTTTTTGTGGGGTGGGTACTGGGATTGAATCCAGGAGCACTTAACCTTGGAGCCACATTCCCAGCCCCTTTTTATATTTTATTTAGAGAGAAGGTCTCATTAAGTTGCTGAGGCTGGTTTTGAACTTGCCATCCTCCTGCCTCAGCCTCCTGAGCCGCTGGGATGACAGGCATGAACCACCATGCCTGGCTCATTTTTACAAATCTTTTTAATGTCTGGTTTAAAACTGGACTCTCGTATTTGTTCTTGCCTTTAATCTACTGCAATATCATATGTCATGTAGGCTCTGGAAAATTGTTCCTGTACCCTCAAGAGGGAATGCCAGGGCAAAGCAGGAGATCTGCTGCTGCACAGTCAGCTGTGTCACCCATAGCACTACTGGCCTTCAACCAACAGAGTTCAGATCCTGTAGATGTGGAAAAGGAGTTTCTTCTCACCCATCACAAAGTCAATGTCACTCTGGCAAAGACAGATGCACAGGAGAAAAGCTTAAGTCAAGATAAGCTTTATGTGATCTGGGAAATTTCATTTGCAAAGAAGTGGCATCGGAGAACAAAAGGGCAAGGGAACTTAGCAGCTTCTGCTTTCTCAGATTCCTCTGGATGTCCCTGTGTGACACTTTGCCCCTCTGTGTAGAAGGCAGGGCACCTGTCGCATGGGGCCTCCAGGGAGAAGGGAGGGAAAATGTCAGAGTGACCTTCCCAGGTTTTGCTGTTTTCTCTGATGCCATTTTGGGGGTACTGTTTCTGAGTGCTGACTGGCTCATGGATTTCCTGAAAGGGTCTCTAGGACCCAGTGGGTAGAAGGGAATTTACAGTCTAGGGGAGGCTGAGCCTGCGGTCTGGGTGGGCTCCCTGAAACGGATGCTTGTCCCACCCCCACCCAGGTCTCCCCGGCCTTGCCCTCTGAGTAAGGCAGCTCGCACGCAGTGAGCTTTCCCAGAGGCAAGAGCAACCTGGATCCAAGCATAGAGCCTGCTAGAAATTCCAGGTGCCCCGGCCCAACCCAGGAGTGACACGGATGGTGGATAAGTGGCCTGGCCTCCTCATGATAGGTGTCCCCTGCCCTGTCTGCATCCCCGTAGGATTTGGCTCCGGCTGCTCATGTCGGTAAAATGACTTGATAATATCCCCCTAAGTTCCTCCCTCCCCAGTCTTGCTGCTGATCCCCTTGGTCACTGATGGGGCACAGAATACACTGCCCCCAAATTGGGCACCTTAACATACTGAGCATTTTTGAAGCTCAAGGAAATTGAGAAAACCACAGATGCAGGAAGGCCACTTGCTGATCTTTGCCCTTCTCCTCGGACTCATTAACATCCTTGTCTCTTGAAGACACAGAAAGGGGACACGGAGGAGAATCTGGAGGAATGTTCTTGCTCAGCCCTCCCCCTTCATTACCATGAGGTCAGATGCTCTTGCCTGGTCATAGTTTTGTACAACTGTCCTTAAAACCATGGACACACGTTTCTGTTTCTTTGGGTCTTCCCTTCTGAAGGCTTTCCTGTCACATACAATGCACATTATTGATTTGCATTTAATCTGTAATTGGATTTTATTAATTCTGTTTATAAATATTACATTGTGTTTATAGGAGTGCCGGCCATGAACTTCATGATGAGACAGGAGAAGATACTACTTTTTCTCCTCTACTTTCACCCTCCAAATATCTTACCTGATCTTAAATCTTTGTCTTGGAGCCCCAATCTGAGCCAGTGCCCCCCCCCACCCCGCCTCCCCCTCCCCTCCCCCCCTCCGTCGGGGTGAATATCTGACCTGCTGTCTGGGGAGGTAAGAACCCTGGCTTGCAGTTTTCTGATTTCCGTGGCAAACACTCCCCTGACCGCAGCTGATTTTCATCTGTGGAGCTGACGTCACCACCTGACCTCGGCTTTGAGAAGAGGCTGCCTCAGCCCTGTGAGTGGCTCCAGGGCAGGTGGCTTCTGTGACATTTTCCACCCTTGATGGTCATCACCTGTCTGCTGCTCTGGGTCCCCTACCTGGGGGATCCTCAGCGCTTGGCAGTGTCCACTCTTCCTAGGCACACAAATGTGTCAAAGGCAGGAGAGGGAGCAGAGGCCCCTGGCCGTGTGAGAACTGCTGCTTGGACGTGTGTCCCAGACACAGGACGGGGCTGCAGCCGGCCTGAGAGCATTGGAAGCTCCCTGGAGGCAGCCTCCTACCGGAGGCTCACGATTCCAAGTATGAACTTGGAGTCCACCAGGCCTGGCAGGGAGAATTTGAACATGCAGTGGTCTGTAAGAACAAAGCCAGGGGCCAGGTGTGGTGGCACACACCTGTAATCCCACTGGCTTGGGAAGCTGAGGCAGGAGGATCTGAAGTTCAAAGCCAGCCTCAGCAACTTAGCAAGACCCTGTCACAAAATAAAAAGGGCTGAGGATGTGACTCCCTGGGTTCAATCCCTGGTACCAAGGGAAAGAAAAAAAAAAAAAAGAAAGAAAAATCCAGAGGTGGAGGGGGGGCATATGTGGAGAATATCAGATCCTTGGGGACTGGGGGTGGGGTGCTGTGGCACGGAGAAAGAGAAGTGACACTCTGCCTATTTGGGGGACAACGGCTCTGGTGTGGTCTGATCCCCCCAGGCTGGAACCCAGGAGGCCTTGTCAGTGACCCCTCTGTGGCAGCGGGCGTGAAAGTGGGAGGTGTTTGTGTCCTGGTTGGACACTGAGCTGGCCAGTTCCAGTCTGATGAGAGAACTGGCAATCAGTGTCTTTCCCCAGACTGCCACCTTGGGAAGGAACTTTGGTCTCTTTACCCAAGGCCCGGAGTGGGCGAAGGAGCAGGGTTGACCAGGGAAGAGCCTAGTGGCCCGGGAAGGGAACAGGAAACCACAACTAGGGTTGGGGAGGATGGGAGGTGCAGACCGGCCCTGGGGGGCCAAGTTACCACAGCCAGGTGGGCCAGGAGCCCAGAACCAGGGCTTCCCAGAAGCTTCTGAGCTCGCTGCTGAACAGGAAGCCGTCCATGTGGGCTGTGATAGCAGAACACCAGACTGGGTGACTGGCAAAGGACACTTTACTGTCCAGGTTCTAGAGGCCACAAGTCCAAGGTGAAGGTGCTGGCAGATTTAGTGTCTGAGGGCCCATGTCCAGGTCCACAGACAAGGCCTTCTCTCTGAGTCCTTAAAAGGCACAGGGGATGAGAGGGCTCTCGGGGGTCTCTATTTTATTTTGGGGGTGGGGTCTCTCTGTGTAACTCGGGCTGTCCTCAAACTCCTGATCTCAAGCTATCCTCCTGCCTCAGCCTCTCAAGTGCTGGGACGGCAGAGCCTGGCTTGAGGCCTCTGGGTAAGGGCGCTCATCCCTTTCATAGGCTCTTCTCATGACCTCACCATGGTCAGGCCCCACCTCTTAATACTGTCACCTTAGGGGTGACGTTTCAACGTGTGGATTTCTGGGGGACAGAAACTCTCCAGTCTATGACAACAGGGTCTAAATAGAGCCAATAGGGGAGTCATTTACCCTGGAGAATTAGCCAGGGCCTACAGACCTGAGGACAGAAATGACAAACTGGTTTTGGCCCCGTCCCTTCCCATTTCATCTAGAAGGGAAGGAGACTACAGCAATATAATTGTAAGGATAGGGGTGGAGGGGACCCGCTACCCTGGGTGTGAATGCTGTTCTGCTGTTTACTAGCTGTGTGACTTGGGGAATCTTAGTTGATCTCTGAGTCTCTTTTCTCATTTTTAATGCAAGACTCTCAAAGCTGTGTGACGGTGTGTGCTGATTGACCAACATGGTGCCTGCAGCCTAATTAGGGCTCAATAAAAAAATACGTATTTTAGCAGGGTACAGTGGCACACACCTGCCATCCCAGAGACTGGGGAGGCTGAGGCAGGGAATACAAGTTCAGACCCAGCCTCAGCAACTTAGCAAGGCCCTAAACAACTCAGTGAGACCCTGTCTCTAATAAAATATAAAAAAGGGCTGGGAATGTAGCTTGGTGGTTAAGTGTCCCTCTGGTTTCAATCTCTGATATCAAAAAAGAAAAAATTTAAAAAAAGAATATCGTATTCAATTGAATCTAGCATGCCATTCATTTTTTTAAAAAATTTTTATTCTAATTTGTTATATATGACAGCAGAATGCATTACAATTCATATTACATATATACAGCACAATTTTTCATCTCTCTGCTTGTATACAAAGTATATTCACACCATTCGTGTCTTCTTCCTACGTGTGATGACGGTAGTGATGTCCATCTCATTTCACCATCATTTTTTACCCCCTTGCCCCCTCCCTTTCACTCCCTCCCCTTTGCCCTATCTACAGTCTGTCTAATCTTCCTATGCTTCCCCTCCCAACCCCACTATGAATCAGCCTCCTTATATCAGAGAAAGCATTTGATTTTGGGGGGATTACATGCCATTAATTATAAGAGTTATCTTTACATTTTGTTCTTCTAACATTTGAGAGAAGAGAAGGGGAGGAAGGAGCTGGGCATGGTGGTGCATACCCACAATTCCCACTCCTGGGAAAGCTGAGGAATTCCAAGTTTGAGACCAGCCTGGGCAATTCTGCAAGACCCTTTCTCAAAACCAAACCAAACCAAAAAACCAAAAAACATAAGAAGGGTTAGAAATGTTGCTCAGTGGCAGAGCACTTACCTAGCATGCAGGGTGCACGGTGTTCCATCCCCAGTACTGCAAAAGTTAAAATTAATTTCATGGGCTGGGGCTATAGGGCTTAGTGGCAGAGCACTTGCCTAGCATGTATGAGGCAATAGGGGAGTCATTTTGAGTTTGATCCTTGGCACCACATAAAAATAAAAAGATAAAGGCATACTGTCCATCTACAACTACAAAAGAAATTTAAAAAAACTAAATTTCACCTGTTTCTTTTTGCTTGTATAATATTGCCAGAAGACAATTTAGAATGACATCTGCAGTTATTTTTCTGCTGACCTAGACCAGCCAGGGAGGATCTGCAAGATAAGGACACTGTCCCCACACCCTGCTTTTGCTCACTCCTAGTGAAACTGGAGTTTTGACTGCTCTTGCTGGGTGGAAACTGCTCTTGCTGGGTGGAAATGGTGTGGGTGGGTGTCTGCACCAACTTGCAGGCTTCTACAGTGGAAAAGTGTTGCAGCTCTTAATGGGTGCAACACCACCACAGGATGGTTCTCCCACCATCCTGTGCTGCCCAGTGTATTCCTTTAATACACAGCTCATGACTCCATTTCCACTCTTGTCACATGTGTTTTTGGTACCAGAGAGGGAACCCAGGGACACTTAACTATTTGTCCAGCCCTTTTTAATATTTTATTTACAGACAGGGTCTCACCGAGTTGCTTAGGGCTTTGACCTCTGAGGATGGCTTTGAACTCCAGTCCTCCTGCCTCAGCCTCCTGAGCCACTGCTTCTAGCTCCACACTCTTAAAGTAAGGCAGGTGGCTATGAATCAGAATTTTTTTTTTTTTAGTTGTATAAGGACAGAATGCCTTTATTTCGTTTATTTTTATGTGGTGCTGAGGATCGAACACAGTGCCTACCCCATGCTTGGCAAACACTCTTGCCACTAAGCTACAGCCCCAGCCCCAAAACAGAAATTTTCACCGCCCCCAATTTTTTTGTTTGTTTGTTTTGAGATATCATGGCAATTCTTTTTTCCTATATGAATGCTGTATTAGCATTTCAAAAGCAATAAGTCTGTCTTAGTTTACTCTGAAACTTTGGTGGGTGCTGGGCACTCAGACTCCCAGAAAAGTGGTTTTCTTCTTTTTTTAAAAAAAATATTTCTTTTTTAGTTTTAGATGGACACAATATCTTTATTTTGTTTTTATGTGGTGCTGAGGATGGAACCCAGTGCCTCACACGTGCTACGCAAGCAAGCACTCTACCACTGAGCTCCAATCCCAGCCCCAGAAAAGTGGTTTTCTTTGGAAAATGTATCATACTTAGTTTTTGGGGTTTTTTTTTTGTCCTTGAAGCAGATGAGTTTGGGAATAAGATAGATGGGACTTTTGGCTTTTTTGGCACTAAATAACTGGGAATTAGGATGGGCAAGTGTCTTAGCCTCTATGCTTCAGCTTCCTAATCGGTAAAGTGGAGATAGTAATAGCACCTCTCTTGTGAGAATTAAGTGAGATAATAGCAACAAAATGCCCAGGGTGGCTCTGTGTACTTAGCAGGGATCTGGTAAAGATGGTTGCAGCAGCAGCTGCTGTTATTCTAAGAGTCACCTCCTTTGCCAAACTCTCATTTAACTGCTAGGACCCTCATGGAGAGGGCATTGGCAACCCAGAGATGATCACACAGAGACAGAGAAATACCTTTTTCTTTGCATTCTGTGACGGATCCTCTGATATAGCTCCCACAAGGGAGGCAAGAGAGGCAAAAAAAGAGAGCGAGGAGCACGTGCTGTACTCTTTTATGGGGGAGAAGCCATTCAAATGAGGCAAGGGGTCAGGTTTACAAATAAACAGGTGAGTGGAACTCAGCCCCTGTGGGTGACGCCTACACCTGGAGCCCACGCCTCACTATCCAAGCAGGGTAATGCCCAATTTCGCCACCTGGCCCTGCTGTGCCAGACTGAAGGCAATAATTGGTCAGAACCCAGGGCATCAGGACTTAAAAGCGTCTACATCCAGGGCGGCTCCCGACACCTGTCCTTTGACATCCCCATAATCTAGCTCAGGGATCAGTCCTGAGAAGCTGTCAGAGAAGTGCGCCAAGATCTGTCTCTGTGTAGCTGTAGCACGGTTTATAAAGTGGATCTCTGGAATCCGTCAACAAGAGAGGTGGGTTAAATGAATTAGGAAATGTCCATAGGAAGTAATATTATGTACGTGTGTGTGGGGAGGGGAGTTTTGTGTGGTATGGGAATTGATGGGGAAAACAGGACACAAAATTATTTTTAGTAATATTGTAAATCAGAAAACATGGGCACCTGGGAACAGGCTGGAAAGACCCCAACACGTTTGCAGTTGCTGAGAGTGGATAGGATTATTATAGGTGCTTTTTGTTTCTTCTTTTATATTTTTCTCCATTTAAAAATTTATATAATAAACAATATTATTTTTATAAACAGAAGAAAAGCCCTGCTGTTTATGTCTGTGTGGCTTGTGTGTTTAATTTAGAAAAAGAGAGTTTTCTTTAAGTTCTGTTTATGAGGAAGTAGGTACCTTGTATATGAAACCTATATCTTTCGGTAAAAAATGGTTCCTCTTTTCTTCAAGTTTTAAAGTTTGGTGCGAGGGTGGGGGGTACTGGGGATTGAACTCAGGGGCACTCAACCACTGAGCCACATCCCCAGCCCTATTTAGAGACAGGGTCTCGCTGAGTTGTTTAGTGCCTTGCTTTTGCTGAGACTGGCTTCGAACTCGTGATCCTCCTGTCTCAGCCTCCAAAGTGGCTGAAATTACAGGCAGAGGGTCACTGTGCCTGGCTAAAATATTTTTTTAACACTTTAAAAATTTGTTTTTTTTAGTTATATATTTAGAATTCATTTTGACATCATACATACATGGAGTATAACTTCCATTTTTATGGCTGTACATGATGTGGAGTTATGTGGTCATATATGAACATAGGAAAGTTATATCCGATTCATTCTATCCTCTTTCTCATTCCCATCCCCCTTCATTCCCCCTATTCTCCCTTGTCCAATCCAGTGAACCTATACTTCTCACTCCCCTACACCTATTTTGAGTCATCATCTGCATATCAGAGGACACTTGGCCTTTGGTTTTTGGAATTGGCTTATTTCACTTAGCAGGATAGTCTCTGGTTCCATCCATTTATTGGCAAATGCCATAATTTCATTCTTCTTTATGGCTGAGTAATATTCCATTATGTACATGTACCACATTTTCTTTATTCATTCATCCATTGACGGGCATCAACCTAGATCAACCTAGGTTCCATAGCTTAGCTATTATTGTGAATTAAGCTGCTATGAACACTGGCATGGTTGAGTCACTATAATATGCTGATTTTAAATCTTTGGGGTATATGTTGAGGAGTAGGATAACTGGGCCAAATGGTGGTTCCATTCTAAGTTTTCTGAGGAATCTCCATACTGCTTTTCAGAGTGGTTGTACCAGTTTTCAGTTGACACCAGCAATGTATGAGTGTAACTTTCCCCCACATTCTTGAAGTTTTAAAATAATACTAAAATAATTTCTTACTTAAATTCTTGGGTGCCCATGCTTATATTCCCAGTGATTCAAAAGGCTGAGGCAGGAGAATCAAAAGTTTGAGGCCAGCCTCAGAAATTTAGCAAGGCCCTATGCAACTTAGCCAGACCATCTCAAAATTAAAAAAAAGAAAAAGAAAAAGAAAAAAAAAGACTGGGGATATAACTCAGTTGTAAAGTGCCTCTGGGTTTAATCCTCAATACTGCAAAAGAAATTATTGAAAGAATATTCATGCTCATAGTAAAAAAAATATTTATTGTACAAAGTGTAAGTAAAGTAATAAAAATTTCCCTCTAAGAAGCCACCATTACTATCCTATAAATTTTTCCAGAATTTTACTCTGTGTAGACAACTATATATGATTATATATGTGTCTTTTATTTAGTTTTATAGAAGAGAATAAGTTACATATTATCTTTTATAGTCTTTTAAAAAAGCTTTCTTGAAGCATAATTTATACACTATAAAATCCACTGGTTCTAAAAGTACGATTCAGTGATTTTTAAAGTCAATTTATAGAGTTGTGCAAAGATCAGCACGGGTGAGACCCATCCTGCTGCTTTTCCACTCAACATTATAGCTTGGAGCTGCTCCACAGCACCAGGTGTGGACTCTCTCGTTTTTTTCAAGGGCCCTGTGGTTTTCCATCACCTGCATGCACCGTCATTTATTCAACCAGTGTCCTGGTGATTCCCGGTCTTTTGTTTGTATTATCTGGGCTGCAGAGGAAATTCCTGTACTTAAGTCTCTACAACCTTGATCATGGGTGTCTCTGTAGGGTTCATTACCAGTAATGGGAATGCTGCATTAATGAGTACACACCTTCATAATTGAGTCTTAAAACTACCAAGTACAGGGGCACATGCCTGCAATCCCACTAACTGGGGAGGCTGAGGCAGGAGGATTGCAGGTGCAAGGCCAGCCTTGGCAATTTAGTAAGACCTTGACTCAAAAAATAAAAAAAGACTGGGGATATAGCTCAGTGGTACAGCAACCCTGGGTTCAATCCCCAGTGCCACAAAAATAAGTCAATAAATAATAAAATAATCTAAAAGGATGAATGCTGCATAACCTAATTTGATATAAGAAGCGGTAGAGATGTCTTAGTGTCTTGTGTGTGTGTGTATGTATACAGGAGTGAAAAAGATGACTGTCTGCCAGGTGTGGTAGCACACACCTGTAATCTGAGTGACTGAGAGGGGAGGGGGAGGCAGGAGGATGGCAGGTTTAAAGCCAGCCTCAGTAACTTAGCGAGGCCGTAAACAACTTAGTGAGACCCCTGTCTCAAAAAAATTAAAAGGGCTGGGGATGTGGCTCAGTGGTTAAGTGCCCCTGCATTCAATCCCCAGCAACTTCCTGCCCCCAATTCATATCTTTCCTAACCCATCCTAAATTCATGGTCAATACCTCAATAACAAAGGTTTAACAAGAGAAAAGCATAGCAAATTGACTTAATCAAAGTTGGATGACAGAGAAGCCTTCAGTAATGAAGACCTGAAGACCCAGGGAACCTGTCCATCTTCATGCTTAGGTTGGCTAAAGATCTGAGAGCCCTGGGGCTGGGGTTGTGGCTCAGTGGCAGAGCACTTGCCTTGCACATGTGAGGCACTGGGTTCGATCCTCAGCACCACATAAAAATAAATCGACAAAATAAAGACATTAAAAAAAATATATGAGAGCCCTGTGAAAATGTGCTAGGACAAAGGGTGTGATTGGATGGTCTTAGGCTGGGGGGAATCGGCAAGGCCTACCTGTTCAGATTCTTCTTGGTCTTTCTCTGCAGCATTCCTTCCTCCTGGAGGGTAGGTCTTCCAGGGAGCAGGAGAGAGAGAGTGACATTTCTGTGGCTTGCTTTGGGGAAGAGGAATTCTGGTTTCTATACATCTCTTTGTAGGGAGTAGAGGAGCTGGGGAAGACAGGAGGGTGGGAGGCAGTTTTAGTTTCTTGTAGTTCAAAATATGCAGCACACAAAGCTGCTATATTTTGGAGCATCACTTTCTGAGCCCCAGATGTGTATGAACATACTGTCATCATTTTTTTGTCACGTTAGGAAAGTGTATCTGACATTCACCACCCTGGAAATCACACAATCTGTGTGTGAGTCGGTGCCTTTGGTGCCTTTGACATTGCGTCGTCCTGGGGCTTTTAAAATGAGAAACATCAAAGCGAATGGGAGACTGAACGCTTGGCTTGTGCCTCAGACCTGCGCTGGGTGTGCTGTGGTCTCAGTGACACGGCTGGGCCCATCCTCTCCTGGAGTCCCGCAGCTGACCAGCAGGTGGCGCTTTTGCTCTCCAGTGCCACCCTCTGTGACACTGGCCTTAATATAGTAACCCAGTAGTGCCTCGAATGTGTAATTTTCAAACCTCCTATTCCACCACAGGAAAAACCTCTGAGGATTTTCTTCTGGGAAGAGCAATTAGCCTAACCTCTTAGGAGGAGAAATTGCATAGCTGAGCTTGTCTGGGAAAGTAAAATATCCTCCCAAGAGCCATCCTAGGGAGGGTGGAGAGAAACCGCCAAAAAGCACATGGAGGGAGCGGGGGTGCTGGGGAGGATGGGCTGGGAGCTGCTGCTGGGTTTAGGGCTTAGAGTGGGAGTTGCCTGGGCTCTGAGGACACCAAGTCCCCCACCTGTGGGCTCTGGATTTAGCCTGGAGGGTGATGGGGAGACTGAGTGGGGGCGAGATTACCTGAGGTCAGCTGAGGGTGTCCTGCTCAGCCCTCCAGGGACCAGGCCAGGAAGGAGCCCCCTCCCCACTCCACCAAGCACTGAAGATAGAGCTAGGAAAAGACAGGTCTGGTCCCTGCCCTCTCGGAGCCTGCAGTGCAGCGGGGGACCTGACTCTCAGGGCCTTTGGGTGGGAGTAGAGTCTTTAGCAGGGTCTTCTCCAGGACCAGGCCCAGGTTGCTGCTGGAGACTCAGGTCCCCCCTGGGATGGGTGGTACCCTTTAAGGAGTGAACTGGAAGACCCAATGAGCTGAATCCAAGGTCAGGGCCTGGAGAGGCCCATAGCAGCGGGAGAGAAATGGCTACTAGGGGTCACTGGGGGACACCTAGGCCAGAACCTTGTGTGAGGGGAAATGGTGCATTATGCCCCAGCTACAGATGAGACCAGGGTCTGCTCTTGTGCTGAGGCATGTCCTGTTTTGGAAAGGTTCACTTTGTTGAAGGCTCTGATGGGAGGAGGGGAAGAAGGAGGCCAGCGAGGGAGGACAGGCTCAGGTGGGACATGGAAGGGTCCAGAAGAGAAGAATACCAGAGCCGGGAAGGCCGTTCAAGCTGGAGAGGACAGAGACGGAGGTGAAGAGGTGGGGAGGCCAGACGCTAGGTCCTGGCTCCTCTAGGTGTGGCCTAAGGACCAGCAGCACCTGGGAGCTTGTTAGAAATGCAGTCTCAAGCCCCAGACAGACTTATGGACTCAGAACCTGCAACTGTCAAACCATCCAGTCCCACTGCTCTGTGTGCCCGCGAGAGTAAGAGAAGCTGGGCTCCCAGCCTTCCCTCATGGGAGTAAACCATGGAGGTGGAGCAATGAGAGAAGGCTGGAGAGGGGACGGATCAGTACACCCTCCACCCCAGGTACATCCACATGCAACCAGGATCGAGTAGTTGCTTGTAGGAATTTTTCCTCTTTGAAGTAAAACTTATATACAATGATATATATACTTACTATAACTGAGTTTTCATGAATGCTTCTACTGATGTAATTCAGACTCCAGTCAAGGTATGAAACATTCCTAGTAGCCCAAAAGTTCCCTCATACCTCTCCCCAATCAATCTCTTCCCCAGCCCCAGAAATATTCTAAATATTAGTGCTTTATTAGATATTTGCAACTATTTTCTTCCATTGTGTAGGCTGCCTTTTTTACCCTGTTGATAGGGTCTTTTGATGCACAAAATTAAAAGAAATTTAAAGTTCAATTTATTTATATTTCTTTTGAATGTCTTTTATTTATTTCTTATTTTTTTTAGTTATAGTTGGACACAATATCTTTATTTTATCTATTTATTTTTATGTGGTGCTGAGGATTGAACCCAGCACCTCGCATATGCCAGGCGAGCGCTCTACCACTGAGCCCACAACCCCAGCCCCTCTTTTGGTGACATATCTAGGAAATCATTACCAAATCCAACATCATGAAGATTTTGCCCTACTTTTCTTCTAAGAGTTTTATAGTTTTAGGTCTTACATTTTGGTCTTCAATTCATTTTAAGCTAACTTTTGTAATGTGGTGTTAGGTAAGGGTCTGACTTTGCTTTTTTGTGTGTGGATATCTTGTTTTCCCAACACCGTTTATTGAATGTTCTTTTTCCTATTGAATAGGCTTGGTACCCTTGTCAAAAGTCATTTGACCATATATTTCAGGGTTTATTTCTGGGGTTTCTAGTCAATTCCATTGGCCTATATGTCCTATATGTAGTATGTCCTGTTTTGAAGAAGACTTGCTGGGCTCAGTGGTGCACCCCTGTAATCCCAGCAGCTCAGGAGGCTGAGACAGGAGGATTGGGAGTTCAAAGCCAGCCTCAGCAACTTAGTGAGGAACTGAACAACTTAGTCAGACCCTGTCTCTAGATAAAATATATATAAAAAAGGACAGTATTCCATTGTTTTGATTATAGTGGCATTGTAGTAAGTTTTGAAATCCAAAAATCTGAGTCCTCCAGCTTCATTTTTTAAAACATAACTTTGACTATTTGCGGTCCCTTGTAATTCCATATGAATTTTAGGAAGGCTTTCCTATTTCTGCCAAAAAAAAAAAGTCACTGAGATTTTGATAGAGATTTCATTGAATCTGTAAATTGACTTTATTAAAATCTTAATAAATTAAGACTTTTGATTCATGACATGGAATATGTTCCCATTTATTTATATTTCCCTTAGTTTCTTTCAGCAATATTTTGTTGTTTTCATTGTACAAGTCTTTTACCTCCTTGGATAAACTAATTCCTAAGTATTTTATTCTTGCTACTATAAATAAAAATGTCTTAGTAATTTCCTTTTCAAATTGATCATTGTTATTGTATAGAAGTGCAACTAACTAGCTAGGCATGGTAGTGGACACCTGTAATCCTAGCAATTTTGGAGGCTGAGGGAGGAGGATCCCAAGAGTGAGTCCAGTCTCAGAAACTTAGCAAGGCCCTAAGCAACATAGGGAGGCCCTGTCTCAAAATATAAAAAACGGCTGAGGATGTGGCTCAAAGGTTAAGCACCCCTGGGTTCAATCCCTAGTACCAAAGTAAATAAATAAATAGTAGAAATGCAGCTGACTTTCTGTGTGTTGGCTTTGTAGCCTCCTACTTTGCTGAATTCACTCATTATTTCTAGCAGGTCTTTTTTTTTTTTTTTAATTGCATTTTTAGGATTTTCTACATGTAAGATCCTATCTTCTATGAACAGAGATAATTTGACTAGCTTTGGGTTTGATTTTTCCCCTCTCTTTCTAGTTCTTTAAATTGCAAAGTTAGATTGTCGGTTTGAGATCTTTCTTGTTTTTACTGTAGTGAAGGAGTTCAGGGACTTTCACCTCGAAATACAGAATCCTGGCACGCTGATTCTTTTAAGATGATAGAGCAGAAGACACTTTGCTCTGACTTCTCCTTATCTGCTTAAAGTCTGGACCCACCAGAGAAGATGACAATCACCCATAGCCCCTTCCCTGAGTTTCCATAACTAAACTCACACTGTAGGAAGAGAGGTGGCCGTCTGCGGACAGATTTTGTCACACACTCTTGTCTTCTCCTTGGTCCCATTCAATATTCCACAGAGAATCATTTCCAAACGGTTATCCATTCTGCAGGCCAAACAGACATTGTCCCTGGCCATTGTATATTCTCCACGCCCACCAAGTTCCTTTAGAAGCCCCCATCCTCCTTTTCTCCCATGGAAATAAGTTTCTGAAGCATGTAGGGACATGGGTAATTACGCTGTGTGACTACCTCCGTGCATGTGACTTGTGCCTCTTCTCCTGTTTGACCTTTTTTTTTTTCTTTTTTTTTAATTCTGGGGATTGAATCCAGGAATGCTTAACCACTGAGCCACATCCCCCCCCCCTTTTTTTTTGCATTTTATTTAGAGACAGGATCTTGCTGAGTTGCTTAGGGCAACTCAGTTGCTGAAGCTGGCTTTGAACTTGCTATCCGCCTGTCTCAATCTCCCGAGCTGCTGGGATTACAGATTTGCGCCACTGTGCCTGGTTTTAATCTGCCTGTATTGGTTTGTTCCAGTGAAACTTCTGAGAGCAGAGGGGAAATTTCCCTTTGCCCCCGTGTTATTGCTCAGAGCTAGAAGTTCCTCTCTCAGCACTTCCCTTAGATTTCATAAGTTTTGATGGGTTGTTTTTACACCAACTTCTATCACTTTATATTTTCAAGTACTTTCTAATTTCCTTGTAATTTATTCTTGAATACATTAATTGCTTAAGAGTGTCTTGTTTAATTTCCACAAATTGGGGTATTTTCCAGTTTTACTTCTGTTATTGATTTCAGATGTTCTCCTGTCGTGGGTTGGAGGATGATAGTTATTTGAAATATACGAAGATTCATTTGTATGCCATCTCATACGAATAGATCTTCCCTGTGAAAGATCTAAAGGTCTGAGTGCTATCTTTTTAAATTCACTGAGACTTAGTTTGGGTCTGGCCCCAGGTGGGGTGGGGGCTTACGTAGGCTCAGGGCTGGCAGTGAGTGGACAGTGAGTGGGCAGCTGACTTTGGGATGACATGGCTGCCTCCTCCCACACAGGGCTGGTGTGGTGAAATGTACAGGAGATAACACAGGCAAAGGTCCTTTGTAAAGCATGACAAGATAAGGAAAGGCTTACCATTCCTTGATCCTTCTCACCACAGAGAGGAGGAACACTAATTTCTCTGCTTTCCCTCCAAAGTGCAATCTCTTAGGGGAGCAGGTAACAAGAAAGGAAAGGTACCCCCTTGGCTGGATACAGCCTCTCCTGTTAAAATCTGGGCAGTTAAAGTGGCCTAGAGTTCTCACCTGAGTGTCCACATTCTGCCCATTACTATCTATTTGCTCTTGAGTAAGCCTTTTCATTTGTAAACGAGAAATGACACCTGCCTCACAGGTTGTTGAATTAAAATAAATAACTTATATTTTATATCATTATTCTACAATACACTGACTTTTTTTTTTTGTACCGGAAATTGAAATCAGGGACGCTCAACCACTGAGCCACATCCCCAGCCCTATTTTGTATTTTATTTAGAGACAGGGTAACGCCTCTATTTTACTAAGGCTGGCTTTGAACTTACAATCCTCCTGGCTCAGCCTCCTGAGAGACTGGTATTACAGGCGTGCACCACAGCACCCGGCTAATACACTGACCTTTATTTAAGTAGTAGTTTTATTTTATTTATTTTTGTATGTGATGCTGAGGATGGAACCCAGTACTTCATGTGCAAGTACTAGACAAGCACTGTACCACTGAGCCAAAACCCCAGCCCTACACTGACCTTTTGATGTAAGTTCTATCATTTTTTTTTTTAAAGAAAATTGAGAGCAGGGCTCTGGGGTGCACGCCTGTAATTCCAGTGGCTCGAGAGGCTGAGACAGGAGGATTGCAAGTCTGAGGCTAGCCTCAGCAATTTAGCAAGGCCCTAAGCAACTAAGAGAGACCCTGTCTCTAAATAAAAAATAAAAAGGCTTGGGGATGTGGCTTAGTGGTAAAGCGCCTCTGGATTCAATCTCCAGTACCAAAATAAATAAATGAAAGAAAACATAAGAAAATTGAGGGTTAGGGTTGCAATACTCCTAAGTCCCATAGGAGGCTGGGGTCCAGCCTGCACTAGGAAGAGTCCTGTCTGTGGAGAGGGAGGCTCTACGTAGCCTGTGCCAGAAGCTGACACTAGAGGGCGCTCGTATCCCCCTCAGGGACCCTGCGGGACCGGAAGGTGTCCCGCTCTGAACACTCTGGCTCCCACAACAGCCCTGTGCTGAGCCCCACTGGCCCCTCTGGTATTGTTTTCCAGGATGGAGTGTCGTCTTCTGAAGGTCTTCTTTTGGACATGAGGGTTTGTCCGAGAGCCGGATGGAGAAAACATTTGTCCTTGTCCAGGTTCCTCGGACCCTCCCATTTTGGGGAGGGAGGGCAGTGCTCCCCTGCCCCTCAGTCCCCTTCGAGGTTTCCTTCTGGCCTGGCAGCTCGGGGCAGGGGGCTGCACGGCCAGGTCCCCTCCCAGAGCCCCTTCAGATCTTCTGTTATCCCAGGGACCACAGGACACAGCCACCCCGAGGACTCCCACCTGGGGAGGGGCTGCGCCTGTCCCTGCCTGGCTCTGGGGTGTCAAGAGTGCAGGACGCGCCACCCCAATATGGGAGACTAGAATATGTGACCCCGAAATAGACTTCTCTGGCATATTTTGAGCTGATTATTCTGCGAGCGAGCCTATAGTCCCAGGAGTAGAGCTCAGAAGCTGTTCTTTTGTAACAAATTTGCAACCATAAAGGAGATCTCCTTTAGTAAAGGGCCTGTATCTGGTAGGGAAGGCTCCTGACAACCTTCACCCCCAGAGAGACTGTCTGCATAACAAAGCAGCCTTTATTTACCCAGTCTCCCTTAATTTGTATTGCCACCCACCCTCCCCAAGCCCCAGTCCCCATTCCTTTCTGGAGTTTAGGATGCTGCATACCCTTCAGTCATCTGATTCTCCTTTGAGTCTCATATTTTTGAGGGACTAAGTGCAAACATATATAATTAAATATGACTTTTCTCCTGTTAATCTGTCTTCTGTCAGTTTAATTTGTAGCACAGCTAAAAACTGAGGATGAAAGGAAGACATTTTTTGCTCCCCTGCAGGAGTCTCTTATCTGTCCCAAAATTGAGCACCATCTGAATGTGTTCTCCTAAGATAATCTTGCTTACTTCAGAGTTGACTGGGGACTGGATGGGGAATGTGGGGAGCTTCTCTTTGTGCCCTTTAACTCTTGAAATTGCTCTTGATTTGGTCCAGTAACTTTCCCTTTGGACCTCATGGGAAGTGTTGGGGTGGGCTCACCCCTAAATACCCCTCTCTCCAGTTTGATGATTCTAAGACACACAGCCCTATATTGAAGCAACAGCCAGATCCCAAGTGGGCCTTACCTCAGAGGGAGGGGCCCTTAGTCCTCCCTGGTCTTGGCAGTGGTCCTTTCTACAGTGAGCCACTTCATGCCACGTCATTCCCACTCCCTTAGATAAACAGGGCCAGGGCACTGACCCCCTAGGACCCAGTGCCAGTGCTCAGTAGTGCTGTCCTGGCCAGGCCTCCCTGCCTTCACAGCGTAGCACTGAGGGCCTCCTGGCCACCTCGCCCCACCTCTACTTCAGGCAGAGCCAATGGTCTCTTCCCTCTCTTTTCCTCCCAGCAGGGGTCAGCAGGTCAATACCAGGTTCCTCTTAAGCAATGGATCTCTCAAAGACATGTCAATGATTGACCAGGCCATTGATTTGGTCATGGAGTACAGGGACCCTGAGCCCTTCAGAGTCCCTTTTTCTGGAGACTTCTTTCCGGGGAGAGACCCCTGGGAGGCATTCTTCATGATGAGCCAGTACCCCAATGGGCCACCTAATTCCTCAGAAGCCATGTTCCTTCTTCTCTTATGGAGGCCATCTGCCAGAGGCGGTCTACTTCTCTCTCCAGCCGAGCCCTTCAGCCACCTTACCATTTGTTTCCTAGTCCACTTGTCCACTTCCTCCTTCACTTATTCACTCACACATCCATTACTCCCATTCACGGGTCCACTCCTCAGCAGCCTAACCACTCATCCACACACTCACGCCATCTTGCTCACTGGTCTGATGACTCATAATCCACTGGTCTGCTCATTGATTGCTCACAGAGTCACCTGCTTGGGAGTCATGGAGAAGGTGGGTGCACTTCTCCACTCATGTATCCACTCGCTCACCTCCTGGTACTTTCACTCACTTGCCCACTCCCTCATCCACTCACTTCCTCCTCCAACCAACATCTGGATGTTGAGGATCTGGTCCTGGTGCTGAGCACAGTGCACAGAAAAGTTCTAAGTAGGTCTTGAGAATAGGCCTTTGGAGTTTGAGGGACCAGGTGTGAGTCCTCACTGTCCTGTTTTCTGGCCACAAGGCTATGGGCAAATTTCTCAAATCTCCCTGAGTCTCATTCTGTAAATTGGGAACCCCATGCACCTTCCTCCCCAGCTGTTTGCAAAGACTTCAGAGTTAATGCGCGCAAAATGGTTTTAATAGAGCTCGGAGAATGGAGCTTGTGGTCACTGGGAACTCAGTGGCCATATCCTGCCTGTGGGGACTATACTTGGCCTCTTTCCCCATCTGACCCTGGGTTGCCCTTGGGACAGGGAGAGACTCATCTCTGCATCTCAACTAGGTTATGCTTCCTGGGCAGATGGCCCTCACACCCCCCCTGATAGGGAGGATGGTAATCAGCCACCTTCCCACGCACACCTTCCCTCTACCTTCATCCTGCAGGGCAAGTCAGGGTTTCCTCAGGTCAGCCAAGACACCTGGAGCTGGGTCCAGCTTGCTCCTGCACCACTGTGCCCAGGAAGTTGTCCAAGACAGCTATAGAGGGTGGGAACAGGCGTAACAGGGTCACTTTCCCTGTACCTGAGGCTAGTTCATGGCAGGACCTAGTCAGTCCCCTTCCCATTCCCTTCCTTCCACAGGCTTGGCTCACACACTTGGGTCCTGGTGTGGACTGTTCCCTCCAGTTCCTCTGGGAGCTCCCTGGGGGGCAGGAAGTGAACCCTAGCTGTGGAAAGGTTACTGGGTGGGAGAGGGGGATGCTATGGATTGGGGGATTTCCTCTCCCCTATACAGGGAGTCTGGCCAGGAGGCTGCATGGTGGAGGGTGTGCTGGGGGCCCCTTTTGGAAAACAAGAGCTAGCTAGGTTGGGGGATCTGTCCAACTGTGGGTGTGCGGAATGAATCAGACCAGAATGCAAATTCTCCAGGAGCCCCTGTGACCTTGGACAAGTCGCTGGTGAAATCTTAGTATTTTAAGAAACGTGTATGACCTGTTCAGCATGTGCCTGGCGCTTAGGGGTGCTGGACCCTGGTGGGGGCTGCTGTGGTGATGGCAGTGTATTAGCAGGGGAATCCCCTGTGGTTCAGAGCAGCTGCCACTGCTGTGGGGGGTGGTATGCACTGGGGTATGCACTCCACTAGGGCCCCTAGTGGGGCTGTGGGGTGCCTTCACCTCCCCATTTTCATGCTGGATAATGCCTCCTGCATCTTGAAAAGGGGTATAGGTGAGAACATCCTCTTAAGGATCGCAAAGCTCCCAGGTCCGTGGTGTTGGCCTGATGTACTGAGGAGACGTGCTTTGGCAGAGATGGGTGGGGTGGGTAGACAGTGGTGTGGGTTGTAGTCTAGAGGTGAGCTCAGTTATGGGGTGCACGTGAGCACCCACACACCCACACTGCAGTGCACTGCCCAGGGGTTGGATCCTGCCTTTGATCTCCTCACCTCTGCCATGTGACCATTATTACTTTGGTTCTCAGTATGCACCAGTCTGTTTATTTATTTACTGCCCTGCTGGGGTTGGAGCCCAGCACAGCGAGGCACAAGCTCGGCAAGCACTCTACCACTGAGCTTCACCCAAGCCTCACTGTTTAAACTCCCACAGCACAGAGACTGTTGTTATTTTTTGGTGGTTTTTTTTTTTTTTTCTGGTACTGAGGATTGAATCCAGAAACCACTGAGCCACATTCCCAGCCCTTTTTGTGTTTTATTTAGAGACAGGGTCTTGCTGAGTTGCTTAGGGCCTTGCTAAGTTGCTGAGATTGGCTTTGAACTTGAGATACTCCTGCTTCAGCCCCCCAAGCTGCTGGGATTACAGGCGTGTGCCACTGTGCTTGGCCTTTGGTTGTTGTTTGTTAACCTTTTAATCTTAATTGCCTAGCAGAGGGACTGGACCAGGTAGGTGGCATGTACCCAGACCAGGGTACATGGACAGTGCATGCTGTGTCTTGCTTGCGTATCAGGAACACCCAGGGGAGCCTCCCCAGGCAGGTATGGTAGGGTCCTGAGCACTGCTGCTCCTGTGCTGAGGCTGGAGGTTGGCAGGGCCCTCAGTCTTGGCCTTCTTCCTTGAGGTGGGGACTGTGTCAGGCATTGTCAGTGTGGGAGGCACTGAGCTCAGTACTGGGTGCTGGCTCTACCCCCAGCACCCACTTTCTGTTCTGGAGGTTGCTCGCCCTCTTGGAAAATGGAGTTCCTTGATGGCAGAGTCCATGTGGTGTCTGGCAGAGGTGGGAGGCTTCATCAGTGTCTGTTGACTGTGTGGTCCACCTGCCGAGTGGGCCTGGTCAATCTGCCTGGGCGGCTGGCTGGGGACACCACTCCTGACTTGGCCTCCCCAGCAGTCTGGCTCTAGGGCTGTGTACCTCCCAGCCCATATGACCCAGCTGTGAGGAAGGGCTTAAACCCTAGGGGTACCAAGGCCTGTGGTTGGCCAGTGGCTAGAATTCCCCAGGAGACAGCCTTTGCAGTCCAGCTCCCACCTTGCATGGAGCCAGGTGACTGGGAAGTCACTTCATCCATGCCAGGGGCCTGTGCTGTTGAGTGACCTCAGAAGAGATCAGGTCACCGCGCAGGGAGCCCGTGTCCACCCACAGCGGTGCCTCTCGTCCTGGACAGCTGTGCCAGGAGGGAGCCATTCGGGGAGCAGGTTTGCATGGGCCACATCTCCAGTGTGGAGTCGGGCTAGTGTCAAATTCCTGCTCTGTCGTGGATTAGCTGTGACACTTTTGCCCAAGTCTGTTTTCTCATCTATAAATGGGGGTGCTTACAAACAATGGAATATCAAGAGCAAGTCACTACCATGTGGGTGAATCTCGAAAACATGATGCTAAGAAGCCAGGCACCAGAGATCTGGGTATCAGACATCCAAATTAGGTAAATGCAGAGGGACAGGAATTAGATGGGTGGTTTCCAGGAGTTGGGAGAGCAACTACCTAATGGGTCCACGTGTTCTTTTGGACTAATGAAAGTGTTTTGGAACCAGGTGTGTGTGTGTGTGGGGGGGGTTCACACAACATTGACAATGTATTAAATGCTACTTAATTGTTCACTTTAAAATGATAACATTTTATGTTCTGTGATTCTCCCTTCCAAAAACAACAACAACAACAACAAAAAGAAAAAAACGTAAAATGAGGTTACCACTGACCTCACTGGATGGTTGGGAGGGAGAAGATGGCTACCAGGGCCAAGCTCAGAGCGGCATGCCAGTGAACAGCAGGGCTCGGAAGCTGTCCTTTCCTTACTTGAGGATGGGGGTGGTGTGGGGTGTCGATTCCCTGCCTTGCTGGACTGCAGATTGCAGGGGTCTAAGCAGGAGCTGTGGGGGCATGAGGGCACATCCCTTAGCCAGAGCCTGTCCCTTCAACCCCAACCCCTCTGTTTCCCCTTCCCTTCTCCTTCCCCAACTCTTCCCCTTCCCCTTTCTTTCCCTTCCTTCTGAGCTATATTCCTATCATTTTTAATTATTTTTTTCAGTGATGGTGATGGAACCCAGGGCCTTGTGCATGTGAGGCAAGTACTCTACCAACTGAGCTATATCCCCAGCCCCCCCACCCCGCCCCCAGCATTTTAAATTTTGAGACAGAGTCTCACTAAGTTACCCAGGCTGGCCTCAAACTTGTGATCCTCCTGCTTCAGCCTCCCAGCTGAGATTTCAGGTGTGCACCACTGTACCTGGCTTCTTGTCCATTTCTTAATTTGCCTACGCCTCCTCTGCCTGCCTTGGTACCTGTACTTCTGGGTAGGGTATTGTGAGAAGCCAAGTGCATGTGACTACTTCATTGGACGCATGACCCTGGTCACTATCTCTATATCCTCGTTAGAGAGCTGGCCACTGCCAGGCAACGCATGCGTTATCTTCTGGTTCTTGATCTGTAGTCTGTTATGTAATCTAGCAAATGCTTAATCCGTTTTGTTCATTACTGTATTTCTAGCACCTGGTGCCTGGTGCATGGTAGGTGTTCAATAAATTCCTATTTAATGAACAAATGTGTAAATCCTTATTTACATAGTAGGTGCCAGGTTCTGCCTGTACCAAGTGTTATCATTTAATTCCTGCGAGTTTTCTGCTGTCATGATCCCCACTGAGCAGATGAGGAAGCTGCAGCTCTAGAACATGGACCAGGCAGAGAGCTGCAAGTCCTTGCTCTGACCTCCCTACCTGTGCTGTCTCCTGGCCTCAGAGCTTCTGGCCCAGTGGGCGGCTAGGGACCTGGGCCTCACAGAGCCATGCAGCCCCTTCTACTCCCAGGCCCCCTGCAGCCCCGCCCCCAGCACCCTGGATCCTTTCTTTGGGCTGTAGCTGCTCCTGCCAGCTGCCTCTCCTGAGAACCTCTGTCATAAAGAAGGTGAGGCACTAGTCTGGCCTGCCTCTCCACCCCCGGGGTGTCCTCACCCAAGGGAGCCTTGGTTGTAAATATGGGGGTCACGCCTTGTGCTTGTATTCAGCACCTTTCATCTGGGGCGCTCCTGGCTGCTGGGAGGCTAATTAGCTGCTCTCTGGGAAGAGTGAGTAAGAGCTGAAGTCCCAGCCTGGGAACTGGCTGACCAGGCATGGGCTGGCCTCCTGGGGAGAAGCAGGTGAGCCATCCTGTTGGGTGCCCACCCCTCTACATTCTCTTTGCCGCAGGACCTCTTCACAAGGTCCCTATTCTCTGGCTTATAATGAAGGCCACCATTTACTGAGTGCTTACTATGTGCCAAGGGCTTACGAAGCTCCTGCAGCCTATTAAATGTACCCACGTATGCAAAGCACTAGGGCTATTGTGAAATAACAACCACGGCTCTCATGATAGAGCCTTACTCCTTGCTGGCTAGGGGCCAGAACTTCTGTGCATGACCTCATGAGCAGCCCTGACTGCCTGGCATGGACTAAGTGCTCGTTAAGTAGAGCTATTACTATTAATTTTCAGAATGACGTGATGAGGCAGGTACTATGTTATTTCCATTTTGCAGATAAGGAAACTGAGGCTCAGAGAGGTTAAGCTGCTTACTGGAGATCACACAGGATGGGGAACAGAGTTGGACTCTAAAGCCATGCATGGTTTTTTTTTTAGCTATTCTTCCCTCTTTTCCCCCAACCTGGAGTCTATTAAACCTGAAGGCCTTATTTTGCATAAGGTTAGAGTTGTGGCAGGGACACTCTTCTCATCCATCTTTCCAAGGTGTGCTAGTGGATTAGGTTTGGAGATCATCTAATACCACTAATCCTCAACCCCCCCCATTTTTCTTTTTTGGTACCAGGAAGTGAACCCAGGGGTGCTTTACCACTGAGCTACATTCCCAGTCCTTTTTATTTTTTTATTTTGAGACAGGGCCTCACTAAGTTGCTGAGGCTGGTTTCGAACTTGTGATCCTCCTGCCTCAGCCTCCTGAGTCTCTGGGATTACAGATAAGCACCACTGTGCCCAGCAACCCCCACTCCATTTTTCTGATGAGAAAACTGGGAGGGAAGGGACTGTGCATGGCGATGGGACTAATGGAAGATGACTTCTTGTCAGAGCTTGAGAGATAAATAGGCAGTGGTAGGGCTAACCTCTCTCCCTTCCATCAAGTTGGCACTGATACCAAGTAACAAGCATCCCCACAACAGAATTCCTGGCTGCTATTTGCCATCCTGGCCCACCCCTGGGAGCTGCCCCAGGGACATGAGTGTGGTGTGGGGGTGAATAAGCATGTGTGGTGTGGGCTGGGTGGTTTGGAGGGCAGGTGCCTGGGAAGGCAAGCTCAGGACAGGCTCATCTCTGTGTGTGCCTCACATATCACTGTAATGACGTCAGTGCAGAGCACACAGTAGGTGCTTAAAAATGTTCACTGGAGAAATGGCTGGACCCTGGACCCCAGATGAAATTTTTTTAAAAAATATTTATTTATTTTTTAGTTCTTGGCAGACACAACATCTTTGTTGGTATGTGGTGCTGAGGCTCAAACCCGGGCCGCCTGCATGCCAGGCGAGCGCGCTACCGCTTGAGCCACATCCCCAGTCCCCCAGGTGAAATGTTGAATGCAAGATACCACCATGTCACATTGTGTCCCCATTGCTGGGCACAGCTGGTTCTGTCACATAACTCTACTTTAGGCCTTAAAGAAAAGGCCGAACCAAGTCTAATCAGGCATGTGGCTGGGGTTCCTGAAGGTAGGTAGGCCATGATTTTTGGGTGCTCAGGGGTGACTCAGCTGCCAATATCCAGGTTATCTTCTTCCTCTGAATGTTGCCCTTCTGAAGAGGCAGGTCCCTGGGTATAGATACCTAGACCTAGCCTGCTCTGACTTTCTGCCTGCCCCCCCCCCACTCTTTTCCCTCCAGTCTACATCCAGTGTCTACAGCTTGCTTCCTGATCTGTCTACAGTCCCCTCTCCCATTTCTCCCCAGGACCTCTCTCCTCCTCCTTCTGGCCTCAACTTAAGGATTTCCCCAGAGATGCCTTTTCAAACAGCTTCTCCTTCCCAAATTTAAATTACAGATGCTTTTAAATTTATGATGAGATTATGTCCCTTAACCTCCTTAAATGGAATCTTACAAACCCATAATACATTGGAAATATCAGGTAAGTAAAACGTGATTTAAAAGCTTCACCTTCTGAATATTATAGCTTAGCAACACAGCATGCTGTATGGTATGGGTTTTTGTCCTCATGATTACATGGCTGACTTTGAACTAGCTGCATGAGACTCTGGTGGTGCATGTTGCCAGCCAGTGGGACAAGATCAAAATTCAAACTTCCAAGTATGGTTTCTATGGAGCATGTGTCACTTTTACACCATCTTAAAATCAAAAAGTCATAAGTTGAACTATCTGCAGTTGGCCTATCTGTAGTTCCCCATTTCTGTATGTTCTCTGAGAACTAACTTTCCTTCCTTCCTACCTTCCTCCCTCCCTCCCTCCCTCCCTCCCTCCCTCCCTCTCTCCCTCCCTCCCTCCCTCCCTCTCTCCCTCCCTCTCTGTCTCCCTCCCTCCCTCCCTCCCTCTCTCCCTCCCTCCCTTCCTTCCCAGGAATTGAACTCGGGGTACTCAATCACTGAAGCCACATCCCCAGCTCTATTTTATAATTTCTTTACAGACAGGGTCTCACTGAGTTGCTTAGCACCTTGATTTTGCTGAGGCTGGCTTTGAACATGAGATCCTCCTGCCTCAGCCTTCTGAGCCATTGGGATTACAAACATGCGACACACAGCCGGCCTCCAGCCTTTTCTGTTTTTTAAAAATTTGAGACAAGGTATTGCTAAATTTCTTAGGGCCTTGCTTAGTTGCTGAGGCAGCTTTGATCTTGTTATCCTCCTGTTTCAGCCTCCAGAGCCTCTGGGATTACAGGTGTTCTCCCCTATGCCTGGCTGAGAACCTTATTCTTTTCCCTCATTGGAATATGGAAACCTTCTTAAATGGAATCTTACATTATTTATGAGATTATTTGTTTAAACAAGAATGTCTCCTGCTAGACTAAGTTCTGCCAGCGTGGGAACTTTGTTATGGTCACATCTTGTCTTCCCCAGCTTCAACATCACATATTGAATGAGTGAATGACAGAATCTCAGACACAGTATGACTGAGTCATGGTCACTAAGTGTGGTTCTGGGACCAGCAGACCAGCAGCATCAGCATCACCCTGGAACTCCACAGAATTGTAAATTCTCTGACTTGGGATGTACTCGGCATTTGAATGAACTGCCCAGGAGATACTGGTGCTCTCTAAGGTTGGAGAACCGCTGGAGGAAGCAAATCCCTTGCTGTTGGGTCGTGTGCACCGTGGCCAAGGGCAGTTTTGAAAGTCTGTAAGGGGAACCAGGAATGAGCAAGGCCACATCTTCAAAAGCAGCCACCGTCAGAGAGAGTGGTGGCCGGGGCCCTGACCCCCGATCGGCCCACCCATCCCTGCTGCTCTGCAGTCTGGCCACTGGGGGGCAGTGTGACCACATCCGTCAAAGCCACCTCCGACGGCTTCGTGGTGGGAATGTCCCTGGGAGGTCAGGCCGGGAAGACCTGCGGGGCGGCCACAGCCAGGAGCCAAAAACGGGTTCCTTGCCCGCAGCAGCCTGGTTATCACCGGCCTCGGCTCTTGGGCCTCGGACGTCGTGAGACGCTAATGGGGCCACTGCGGGCCGGCGCGGCCTCCCTGCCTCCCCTCCCAGGCCCAGCCTGGGTCTGGAAGGTTCGCGAGGCCCCTGGACACCGCGGGGGAGGAGGCGCTGTCGGCGGCTGGGGCGGGGTGCCAGGGAGGGCGGCGGAACCTGGACTAGTCCAGAGGCAAAGGGCAGCGCTCCGCGTGACGCCGGCTGCGCGCGACCAGCGGCCATCTTGGGCCGCTCAACCCCGCGCCGGCCCCGGCGGACCCCGGGGACCCCTAGACCCCGAGACCCCGAGACTGCGCCCGGGGACCCCGGCGAAGCCTGGCGCGGAGCGGAGCGGGGCTGCGGCCCAGCTTCCCTGGGGGTGGGGTGGGGGTGGAAATGCCACCTCTTTCGGCCTTGGGAGGACAGGGCACAAGGCCCGGCTTTTGTGAGTGTCCTGGGTTTGTACCGCTCATCATCATCGTCGTCATCATCATCATCATTATCATTTTTTTTTTTTGTGCTGGGGATGGAACCCAGTGTGCCGCCACCGAACTACACCCCGAGACCTCACCTTCTTTTTTTTGCACCATAGTCTAAGAGTTTAAAGTCACAAGCAGTTAAAGTAGGTCATGGTGATTGATCATCAGGTTTTTGTAGGGTGCCTGGGTCCAGGACAAGGAGAACGTCGCAGTGCAGTAGTACCTGTTGCTTATGGCATAAAGTGTAACTTTGTCATAGGTCACGCCAGCCTCCAAACCAAACTGGCAGCCCCAGTTGACTGTAAGTGGCCTACTCATTTCTGTCCCCCTCTGCCATTCTGGATACCATGGGAAGAGCCGCAGGCCCCTCCTTTCCTGTTGTCTCGGGTATTTAGCCTGGTTTATTTACACATGGATGTTGTTTCTCTGTCGTTTGGATAATTTTCAGGTTCTAGAACATTCTTATTATTATTACCAGTTCTTCAAGGTCCAGCTTAACTATCATCTCTTCCAGGAAGCCTTCCTCAAATCTGCCCTTTTCCTTTCCAGCAGAATCTCTCCTTTTCTGTCCACCTAGAGGACCAAGAGCAGCAGCATGTGGGACTCTATTTTCCTTGTAGTCTTCATTTTCTTCTCTGCTGAATTGTTAAGAACCCATAAGCTTAGGGACCTTGTGTGATATTATTCTTGGTGCCCTTTCTGTAGGTTATTTGGGAAGGTGTTGTTGCAGGAGAATCATGAAATAATTGAATGGGTTTGGATCTGAATTTGGGAATAGAAAGTAAAGTTCCTAAACGTTTTGAACTTTGGATGAAGAAACACATAGTGGTGTTTTCTGAAGCCTGTAATGGAATCCTTTTGTGTATTTAATTGCTTTCAGTTATTTTAAGTGGAAATGTCAGGGTGCCATAGGAACCAAAGCCATGGGTCTGAGCCCAACCAAGAAGAGTATCCACTGAGCCCTGGGTTGGGAGCTCCAACTTCAGTGCTCCTCTGTGCAGCCTGGGTTTAGAGTTGTGAGATGGGATGTCAGGAGGTCAGGCCCCAGGACCAGCCAAGGAAGGAAGGTCTGGGTGTCTTCAAGATCTCAGTGGAGATCCCAGAGGAGGCAGAAGAGAGGGCTCTTCAGGGCCCTGGAGAAGGCGTAGGCTAAAGGAGAGGAACTTTTCTTTTTCCTTTAAAAAGAGTGGGCCAGAAGTTCCTCCATGAAGGGCTCCCCAAATCTCCTTTCATGCCTCACCCACAGATGATTTGCTGAATGCTCATTAAGAGGAAAACAAAGGGGTGGTTTTGTTTATTTATTTAAGAGGAAAAATAAATGAGCTGTGACAAAACAGTTTGAAACCAGGCCCCTCTGAGACCTGGGCTTTCACTTCCTTGATGGGAAGTAAAACAGAGAATTGAATCCCCCTCCAAATAAAAGTGGAGTTAATAATCAGACAGCTCGAGCCCTGGCCACATCCTGTGTCAGCTCCCTCCCTCCCAGGCTCTCTGTATATAGCGCTGAGCCCTCCTTCCCTAGCCAGCCAGCTTAACCCTTTCCTCCCCTTCCCAGGGAAGCCCAGTCCTGCTCTGAGACCACAAGGAGGCTGCTCACGCCCTCTGAGGTGGCCTAGCCCCAGCAGGGATGGCTGTCCCCAGGTCTGCCCATGTGGGCCTGTCCCCTGTGGGGCAGCACCTGCCTTTCAGCCTCTGGCTAAGTGTTTCATAGGACCAGCTTGGATTTGAGAGAATTCCTCTGCTTGTCCTGCAGGAAACCCAGTGTCCCCTTTTCTCTCCCCCTCTTAGGGAAAAACCAGATAAACCCATTCACCTTCCAGATACCACATAGTCTCAATAACCTGGTGGCCCCATAGGAGCTGCATTCTGGTGGATACAGGCACAAACCTTTGGAGTTCAGGGCCTGTGTTGACGGTAGTACTCTGCATGCCTCTGGGCTACTTCTGTGAAAACTTTCCACTTCCTTCAGATGCCACCCGATGTAGCATGTTGATTTCTTCCAGAAACCCATGGGATCATTAGGTGCACACACCCATTGAGTGCTAAGGTTAGCGAGGGCTTTCTGGTGTTCTAAGTTATAACTCTGATGTGTAGGCTGTTGTTATCTTCACTTTACAGAGGAGGAAGTAGGGCTTAAGAACCTTGCTAAATGTTGCAGAGCTAATAAACAACAGAGTTGGGATTTGAACCCAGGTACTCTGGCTCCAGAGCCTGTGTTCTTAGTTCCTGCATTCAAGGTCTCACAGCCAGTAATTGCTTTCTTTTCTGGAACCAGGAGGCTTTCTGAAGCTTAGGAGAACCTCATGAATGCATTTCAGAGGTCCTAAAGACTAAGGAGCTTTTGAGAACATTCTGGTTTTGTTTTGGTCTTTCCTCCTTTTCTTCTGTTTCATCCTAGGGAAGGAGCCACAGAGAGCAGGTGTAGCTTTGGGCAACCTCTCCATCCCATCTCCTCCATGTTCCCTGGATGGTGGCACCAAGGAGAGGCTGGGATGTGTCTCAAGGTTAGGATGCTGCTTCCCTTCATCCAGCTGCCCTCAGGTCTTAGAACAAGGACCCAAAGACTTGGCATCGGTGGTCCATACTACCTTTACTTATGTTCCCTTGTCCCCTCCAGTCTTGTCATGTGTATATCCCTCATCTGAAGTGACAAACAGGTCTTCAGGCTGAAGTTTGTCTCACAGGAAGTCACTCATCTAGATGAGGCAAGTGGCAAAGATTTCTAAATTGGTTGTATAGGCCTCCTGCCTTTTTGGGGGGGTTCCTTCCTCCATACTAGGAAGCGCAACTTTGAAGTGTAACTCTGGCCAGGTCACTTTGCCCAGCCATGTGGCAGGTCCCTCGTACCTATCAAGGCATGTTGTGCAGCCTCCTGGTGTCTGGAGGCCTTCATGGGCTGCTTGCCTTTGGGGAGCTGTTGCTCCCCTGTCCTTTTAGTGAGCACCTTAAGTGATGTCTTGGGAATGAGTTGACTGCCGTAGGTCTCCTTTCTCCACTCATTTTGCCATCCAAAGCCATGGCTTTGAGTGGGGAGTGTCCTACTCCTTGTCTTCCAACTTCTTCACTGGTGGGGCTCCATCCCAGGGCCCCTGTGAGCAGGGGCTTCTCTGGGGAGGAAGATGGCCATGGCTTCTCTGGTACCCAAAGCAGGAGTCTGGCCTAGAGTTTTCAGAGTAGTATGCCTTGATTTTTATTTTATTTCAGTGTTTAAGAAAAGCATCTATAATTCACACAGGGCTTCCAAGATGGGGTGCTCTCTACCGCAGCTCCTCAGGAAGCCTCTTATCAGGCTCTGTTAGCATGCTTACTTGCAGCAGGTACTCAATGCTAATTTGTTTACCTTCACACTGTAGGACACAGGGTACATATGATTCTTCCCATTTTCTGGTGGAAGAAAGTGAGGTGAGGAAGGTCGAGTAGTTTGCCCACTGTTTATAATGACTTTCTGCTAAGGGGAGAATGTTCATGTGGTTTAAAATTCATTGAAACTAATTTATAAATAATCTTCACTAAACTTCAGAACAATGTAAAGATGGACTCTAGTCCCTCTGAAGGTTTTTCCCTAGCCCAGGTGGCCCTGCTGAGGGCCAAGACCCCATTCTCTTGGTCCTCACAGAGGTGTGAGGAGGGGGCTTAAGGCGCTTTCTCCACCCTGGGTGGGGCTATCCTGCTCTGTTCGTCCCGAGCCTCATCTTTGTCTAGGAGCACGTGTCTGTAGGAAGTCTATCGTGATGCAAGGTCCAGTAAACAAGAATCACCGAGTTAAAATTGGTTTTCAGTTTTTATGAGCTTAAATCATTACAGACAATTTTAAACAGAACAGTGTGGGTTTTTTTTTGTTTGTTTTTTAAAGAGGAGAGAGAGAGAGAGAGAGAAAATTTTTTAATATTTATTTTTTAGTTTTTGGCGGACACAACATCTTTGTTTGTATGTGGTGCTGAGGATCGAACCCCGGGGCCGCACGCATGCCAGGCGAGTGCGCTACCGCTTGAGCCACATCCCCAGCCCCCAGAACAGTTTTAACTGAAAAGGAGACATGTGAGAATCTGTCTTACCTTCTTCCATTTGGTAGTAGTATATTGACCCCCTGGGACCATTATCTAGCTTCAGTGTCACCAGTTTATAGCCAGGCTTGTTCATTTATTTCATTTATACTACCAGCCAGCTGCCTCCTGCCTCCTGTATAGATTTTTATTTGTTTGTTTGTTTGTTTTTTAATGTGCATGTGATGTTGGGGATGGAGCCCAGGGCCTCACGAATGCTAGGTAAGTTCTGTATTACTGAGCTATGTCCCTATTCCTCTTCCCTACAGTTGAAGTAACTCCTATATATCAGATAGTGTTGCTTCATGTCAGCATTTCAGTATGTGTTTTTAAGAAATGGACTTGTTACATTTAGCTGCATTATCATTATTTCATCTATCAAGCATACCTCCTAAACAGCATCAAGATTCAGTTAGTGTTCACATTGCCAGAAAGCTTTGAACTCTTTGCTCTTCCACCCACTCAACGATAATAACAAACAGCCCTGAAACAAGAATTTCTCAGCACTGGATCACATCCTCACAGGAGAACATATTTCTGAATTCGGGCAGAAACACCCAGTTATTAAATGTCCGAGGGCAAGGACCGCTTGGTAAGCCTTGTCCCACTGTAGCTCTGCTCAGCCAGCGCCTTGTGCAGTGTGGGTGCGAGGTCAGTTGAGCTGAGTTTCATGTGAGCGTGAATGCACGCAAGGGTGGGGAGCAGCCACGCTGAGCTAATGCGGGCAGACTGGAGTACAGCCCCCTGCATCCTCCCACCCACAGATGCCTGGCTGCCAGGGCTGTCCTTGGCTTTCCCGGCATCCAGTGCTCTACCTGCCAGCTGCCTGGGCCTCCTCTGGGATCTCCTTCTCCCTCTTGCTTGGGATACTTGACCATGCTCCAGTGGCTCCATGGAATCCCTCTTTGTGGGGCCTCCGGCCTCCTTGGTTTTGCCAGTTGCTGCTTAACATATAACGAAAGTTGACGAGGTTGCTTTTTTGTGGGAGGGCTCACATTCATCCACAGTGTGCTGAGGGCTTTTGTTCATCTGTCCTCACAGCCATCCCAGGAGATTGGTACCGTGGTTACTGTCATTTACAGAGGAGACTGAGGGAGGGTAGGTAGGTCCCTTGTCTGCCCAGAAAGTGGCAGTGCCAGGATTGAGTGTGGTCAGCCTGGACATGGAGTTCATTGCAACATATCAATTCCCAAATGTTAAGACTCATTTAAGAAACTGCTAGGCAACTTGGCCTGGGACCAGGCCTTTTTCCTTTTGAGAGCAAATCTTGACAAGTTGAGATCTGCAGTCACCCTGCGTGTTTCCTGCTTCGTACGTGTCTCCCAGAACCAACAGACATAGCATAACCTTCACACACCCTTCTTAGGAGATTAGCTCAGTAGAATTGAATAAATTTTAGGTCATTTAGCCTCTAATTTCCTGATTTGTCTTTTTTCATGGTTAAATAATACTTTGAGTTAAGGATTATAAAACTGACGGTTTTAAAGTTGGTAGGAATGGGAAGAAACTGGATTGAATATATAAGACCACAAAATAGATCTTATCCCTTCTGCATTTTTTTTATCACATCTCTCAGTTTTTGATAGAAGAAAAACATGTCTTTCAGAATGTATAGAATCAGGGTCAACTACTTAAGCATTCTTGGAGGGAGGGGAATTGTCTTGACCCTGTTTTCTTTGTCCCAGTTGATCACAGTTCACCCCGTGTGGCTTCCCCTCAGCTAAATTTTGGGGGAGCAGTTTTAGGTGGCTTTGTGAGCCCCCTGCCCATTTAGAGGCTGCATCGCCTACTGAAGACTCTGGGCTACACCAAATGCTCACAGTTTACTTCCTTTGCTTCTAGGTGGTGCCTTGGTTTGCTTCAACTTTCTCCTAGTTCCTCCTGCTACCTTAGGGAAGTGGAAGAGGAGGCAGAGGTGGGTTTGTTAAATACGGAAACTGGAAAAACCCAAGCAGACACAGAGGTGAGGCACCCACAGGCCCACAAATGAGAAGCAGCAGAGGTGGATTAAGGCCCAGCAGTATCTTCTCAAAGTCTTCATGGGGTCTGTGTACACAAGGCCTTGAGGGTGAATTCCAGAGCTGTTTGCCAATTATGCAAGGAGAAAGCTGGGGCTACCTGCAGACTCCCTGAGGAATGCTTGGAAATTCATTTAAATCCTGTAAGTTTTTTCCAAGGGTCGCAGTTGCTGGGATTTCCCTGGCTTTGCCTGGGAGTGGTGTGCCAGTCTTCCACACACCCTGGCTTTTCTAGGTATATTGTGACTGTGGTGAGGTAGCCCTCATGCACACAGAGGTGGCTGGGATAGGCCTTTCCATGGCAGATGCAAAGCTGGTCACACAGCCCCACCTCTTCCAGTACTTCTGGCACAGGGCTCTGCCTAGATTCTCTAGAGAGCCCTCTGCGGGAACCATGATGAAAACTCCACAGTCTGGGGGTGAACTGGACTGGCTTGGAGCCTTGCCCCTGCAAAAGATTAATGGTGGGGATGAGTTGGGAGGATTACAGGAAAAAGGCAAGAAGGGGAGCCTGCTTTTCTAAGACTGTCCTTGCTCAGTGTTGGAAGAATCTGAAATCCACAGAATGCCTTAAGACTCAGTTGTAGGCATCTAGAACATGGCGGCATATCGGGTTAAAGATCACAGCAGTTGTTTCAAATTCACTGCTGCCTTCTCTCCTGGGTTTCTGTAATTTTTTTTTTTCTGGTGGTGTTTTATTCTTGTCTATTTTGGAATATTTATAACTGCCTCTGCCTTTCTCTTCCTCCCCACATCACTCTGCTTTCTTAGTCTAATTTTTCTTTTCTTTTGGCCTGCCTTACTTTACATCTGAATTCCTAGATGATGATTTATTTTGTCTGTTTCTTGAATTTCTCTCCCGTTTCTTAGGAGTTTTTCGTTGTTCTTGTTTTTCCTGCTTCAGCTTCAGTTCTTTCCCCACAGCTTCTCTAGGGCCACAGGTCTTTTATTCTTGCTCATCTGTTTAAGTGGTGCTGGCAGGGAGGAGGCCACAGCCGGCAGGCAGGGCCCTGGTGGCAGAGGCAGCCCTGGGTGCCTGAAGACGCTCCTCCCAGCCCTGGTGCCCTGGAAGAGGAGCTCGTTCTGGGAGGTGCTGGGGACAGTGCTGCTCTCCCCTGTGAGGGTTGATGCTGCCTGCCAGGCCTGGGCTGGGGGCTAAGGCAGATGGTGTATCCTCCTCAGTGTGTGGGCCTGGACCCCATTGCTAGGGGAGGCAATGGAATCCAGCCTCTGGGTAGATGGGTAGCGGGTGATCCGGGCTCCATGCAGAAAGGTGGGAATTCAGAGGAGGTGCAACTTTGTGAGTGTGTCACTTGCAAAACTCTGTGCTGTGGGAGGGAGAACTCATAGCATTGGAATCTTCCTCGTGGGGAGTTTGAGTATCCTTAGATCCTCTCTCAGGGTTTGAAGTTGGCCTGGCATCTAGATCTGTTTGCTGGGGACACAGAGGCAGTTTTCCAGTAGAAGGTTCTTCTTCCTTCCCAGTGTGTCCACCTTGGCCAGTGGGCATTTGAGGGCACAGAGGGAGTGCTAGAAGAAGCTGATAATTGTGGGGTGTCTTCAACACATCCCACCTGTGGGAGGCCTGGGGGACAGCCTGGAGTCAGGTGGCACTTCTTGATGGTGTAGTAGCAGAGAAATCCTAGAAGTTGTAACCACACCCTTCCTTGTCTGGAGTGGTGGGGAGTGGCCTGGGCCCTGCTCCCCAGCTGTCTGAGGCAAATTGACTGAGTCCATCTGGCTGTCCCCAGCACAGGCTTGCTTCCCATCCTGCTGTCAGTGCTGTTGGGCCCTGGTTGAGTCAGCAGGCCCAGCTAAAGAGGCAGCTAGATCGAGGTTCTGCCTGGGAATACCTGGAGCTGAGTTGCATTGGGGCTGAGGGGCCCAAGAGCACCTGATGGACATCTGTGGATTCTCTTGCCTTCCCAGGCTCTGTGGTGATGGTGGCCATGTACTTCTTTGATAAGTGCCAGCAAGGGCCCTGGCCATCTCTGCAGGCACAATGTGCTCTCTTTCTGGATCCCATTATTTCTTCATCATCATCCATGTATAATGTTCTCTGCCACTTTACAAAGTGATACTGATTAAAAGGCTTGAGATGCCAGGCCTGGTGGCACATGCTTGTAATCCCAGGATGCTGAGGCAGGAGGATGGCAAGTTCAAGGCCAGCCTCAGCAACTTAGTGAGACCTTGTCTCGGAATAAAAAATAAAAAGGGCTGGGGATATAGCTCAGTGGTAGAGCACCCTTGGGTTCAATCCCCAGTACCATTAAAATAATAAAATAAAAGGTTTGAGAGATATCTTGGCTTATATTTTGTTTACTTTTTTTTTGTTTTTGTTTTTTAAGTTTTCAGCTTTGGAGTCCAACTCTTAGGATTCAAAATCCTTTAAGATCCTAAAACCATAAGCCTCAGAGGTCCCCAGGCCCTTGTTTTTAGGCCCTTATCTCTGATTCAAGGCAGAGCCTCCTTCCCTAAATCTATATCAAATATATAGAGTATAGATTCAATAGAGGAATGACTAGGGGACAGCGGATGAGTTTTCTTCTCAGTTATTCTCCTCTGGCAGGAGGGCTAGGGCCTGGACCCAGCCTCTTTGGGAATGCAGATGGGGATTAGGATCCCAGCAGCCTCTTGCCATCCTGCCTGAGGGCCAAGACCAAAGTGCAGGCTCTGTAAATCTGTCTGTGTCAATGTCTGTGCCTCCATGTTCCTGTCACCTCCCCCCATCCCCGCCTTGCCTCTTCCCACGCACTAGCACTACGTTGTATAAATATTTACACCCCCGGGCTGGCAGGAATCTTTCTCCAGCTGCTTCCCAGTCTCTACAAGGGCTTGTTCTCTTACCAGCAGCTGCACCAGATCTGGTTGCCTTTGGTCAGACAAGGCCAGGCCCTGGTTTGGGGGCCCACAGTCCCTCCCAGGGTGGAGGATACAGTTGGTGGGAGAAACTCAGCAGTACAGAGGTCAGAGGGCCACAGCAAGGGCCTAGCCTTTCTGCCTTCTGGCTGTCCACAGGGAGATTCTAGGGAGCTGTGGATTCCTGCTGTGGCTGGGGACTTTCCTTCTTCCCAGATTGGGGCTCTGGGGTCTGCTGCACCTGGCCTTGCTAGAGAGCAGTGGAGGATGATTCCAGAGCAAATGGCTGATGCCAGGACAAAAGTCTTAACTGTAATTCACTTGTAAGCAACTCCTAGTTTCCTAGTGTGCCATGTCTTCCATCTGCCCTCACCACCCCTCCTCAGTTTAGGGCAAGAACCCTCTGAAACTGGGCTGATAGCTCAGTGGTGGAATTCTTGCCTAGCTATGCCAGGCCCTGGGCTCAGTCCCGAGTACCACAAACAACAAACAAAAACCATAAAAACCATGGAGGATCTCCATATTGGGCCTCTCCCTGCTTCTCTTGTTGGTTTCCCCTGCTTTCGCCTTGCGGGGGCCTGGGGAAGGATTTGGAGAGGGCAGATGCTCCCTTTCCAGTCTTCCTTGGTGACTCAGTGAGCAGGAGTTTGCCATGGAATCAACCTGACATTTGAGCTCCCTTGGGCCAGGTGCTGGGCAAAGTACACCGGCTCATTCTCACGGTTATTCAAGCCCAGCAGATTTCTGAGTTTCTTTGTACATGTCTCTTCTTTGTGCGTCAAATCTTTGCAAAAAGCTCATGGATTCAGAGCCCTTTCTTCCTCTGGCCCTTCTGAATACAGCCAGGAACCTCTGAGAGCCAGTCAGGGACTGGACATTGATTTTGGCTCCTCCCCTCCTGGCACCTCAGTTTGCCCATGTCAGTAGGAGGTACTTAACCTGTGCTCCATAAAGCATTCCAAATTCAGTCCAAGCCAAGTTTTTAAAAAGCACCATGGCAGTTTCATTTCAAATTCTTTTTCTAGTTATGGAAGAGAGTGATGTGACAGAAGAAATTGGCCAGGTGTCAGGTACTAAGAAGAATGCATGTTCAATGCTTTGGGAAGGCTGAGGATCAAAAAGGCCTCTCATATCCAACAAACCCTAAAATTCAAGTATGATGTCACTGGGGGTAGAGGCATGGGATTGGATAGGGGGCTTTGTTGGGGGTTGGGGCCAAAAGCTTCAATCTCCCTATAACCACATTTATACTGGAGGGAAAGCAAACAGATTTAATCTTTCCTCTGAGACCCTTTCTGGGAGTGGGAGAAAAGCTTATGCCAATGTGTTGGGGTGTGACTGCAGAGAAAGGCCTGGCAGAGTGCTTGGTATTTAGTGGATTCAGCATGAGGACAGTCCATCCTCCCACTGTCCCAAGGTGAGGTAGGGGAGGAGGGGACTGGCTTTGACAGGCCTACTGGGGGTATGTTTTGGGAGAAAGGTGGCAAACCACAGTGCAGAAGCTGCAAGGTATTTCTGTTGCTTATCTACCTCCCCAGCCCCCCAAAGTAAAACAAAACCCAAATAAAAGCTGAACCTGACATATTAATACTACAGGGCTGCTGCGCATACGGCCATCCCCTTCCCCCTTCTGTTTCTATAACTGGCTGAAATAAATTTAGCAAAACAACCCCACCCATCTGAGGGCCCAAGACTGCAAAGCAGTGGGATTCTTTATCCAGAAAGCCCCTGTTTTTCAGAGCTGAGAGCTTATTGTTGAAATTCTCTTTGAGAATGGAATGCTCTCCATCTAAAATAATTATTTCACTTCAGTCATCTATACCTTATAGATAAATACTTCAACATAGTCAGATTTGCTAGAAAGTTGATCTATAAATGCTGTCCAGTTTAAAAGTCAGCTCTGTTGGGCCAATGCCTAGTTGTATCTTTTAGGATATTTATGGTAAAATATTTTTTTTGTGATATCTCTGCATATTCAGTCAAGTTCCCTCTTGTCTTTCATACAGGACAATGGTTGTGTCTGGTGAAGTTCACAAAGTAGATAAGTACTGAGTCTTCATTCCCCCTCCACCTGTGAGTACTTCCTGAGGGCCTACTATGTGCTGAGCACTACGCCAGGCACTAGGAGCTGAATTAAGGGCAAAGAGAGTCCACTTTTGTGAAGCATACAACTTGGTAGATGGGAGATGTTAAAAAGTTAAATGACTACAAATATCTGGCAGTGAGCAACATGCTTAATAGTGAAATACTGAATGCTATCCCCCTAAGATTGGGAACAAAGTAGGGACATCTACTCTCATTATACCTATTGAACATCAATAATGCATAAATTTGGAAAGGGCCAGGAACTGTGGCACACACCTATAATCCCAGCTCAGGAGGTTGAGGCAGGAGGATTGCAAATTCAAGGCCAGCCCAAGTAACTTAGTGAGACCCTGCCTCAAAATAAAATAAAACTTTTTACATAGCTCAGTGGTAGAGCACTTTTGAACATGTGGAATTCCTGGGTTTAGTTCCTACTACCACAAGGAAGAAAAAAATAAAATTAAAAAGAAAGAGATTAATTATTTGTGGACAACATGCTTGCCAATGTTAAAAACAAAACCAAACACTGCCAAGGAATGTACAAAAAAGCCCCTCACACAATGAAAGTGTCTTTTCTAAGATTACAGGAGGCAAACCACAAAAACCAATTATATTTCTATAAATTAATAATGAATAATTAGAAACCAAGATTTTTAAGAAATTACAGCAGTTTCAAAACTAGGAAATATTAGGTCTAAAGCTAGCAAAATGTATAGGCTGCATATACTAAAAGCTATAAAATACTGACTAAAGAAATCAAAGATGAGGGGCTGGGGATGTGGCTCAAGCGGTAGCGCGCTCGCCTGGCATGCGTGCAGCCCGGGTTCGATCCTCAGCATCACATACAAACAAAGATGTTGTGTCCACCGAAAACTAAAAAATAAATATTAAAAAAATTCTCTCTCTCTTTAAAAAAAATAGCATTTCTCCTTTGATTTAATGCATTTCTAATAAAAATTTCAGTAAGTTTAAAACAGTGCTGGTAATCAAACCCAAGATCTTGAGCATAGTAGGCAAGCACTCTACCACTGAACTACATTCCCAGTTCCAATAATTTTTTTTATAGATATAGACAAACTGATTCTGAAATTTATATAAAAAGGTAAAATAACTAGACTAGCCAAACCAATTTCAAATAATAAGAAAAAAGTTGGAGGAATTGCACCACCTGATTTTAAGACTAAAACTATAGTAATCGTCAGTGTGGTATAGATAAAGGGCTGGACACATGGATCAATGGAGGAGAATAAAGAGATCCATACAAATATGGTTTTTTAATTTTTAGAAAAGTATAAAGACAATTTAATGAGAAACGATAGTCTTTTCAATAGTGCTGAGATTGGACATCCATAGACAGACAAATGAATCTCAACATAAATCTCAGATCTTATATAAAAGCTAGTTATGTAAAACATAAACTATTAGAGGAGTATCCCAGGAAGATGGTAGAGTAGAACCTACTTTTAGGGTAGACTTCGAGGTGGATGGACATAAAACACCAGAAATCTATCTCCCTTCCCAGGTAACAATTGCACTGGCAGATTCTCTCAGTGTTCTGGAACTCTGGAGCCAATTAAAGTCTTGAAATTTCCAGAAAAAGGGTTGGACATAAATTGTGGTTAATTTTGGTCCATTTCAGCTCTTAGCACAGTAGTAGCTACAGTCCTCGAACCCTAGTCCCATGGCCGGCAGCTGTGCCCAGTTTCTGGAGCAGCCTGAACACAGCTTGTGAGAGCCAGAGTGGGAAAAAATGATCCTGTTCTCTAAATATCATGGATCTATGCTTTGATTGCTCATTCTAATCACAAGGGTGCAGATGATAGTCATTGTGGTACCTCCCCCATTGTTGTAAACACTTCCCTCTCCATAACTCTTTCTTGCCCCCACTTTTTTTCTTCCCATGTCTCGTTAGGAGCCAGTCATCGTAAGGACTAGGACATAAGAAAACAATTGCATATGCAAAGGAAATTAGAAAGTGCCTGTACATGCCCAGGGAAAGGCACAGGCCAACAAAAACAACAACAAAAATATCTCTCTCTCTCTCTCTCTCTCTCTCTCTCTCTCTCTCTTACACACACACACACACACACACACACACACACACACACAGGAGAAATGCATGTATATAGACTTCAGGCTGATCCTTGGCACACTGACAGCCTACAATAAAAATCATAGCAAAAAAAATCCATCCTTAGTGAAGGGGGGGTGGATCTAATTTCCAGAGTTACCTATTATTAGGTTAAAATGTATAGTTTCCATAAAGTAATAAAAACAACCCAAAATAATACAAACAAACAGGAAAACATGGTGCATTAAAAATTTAACAGGAAGGCTGGGGTTGTGGCTCAGAGGCAGAGTGCTCTCCTAGCGTGTGTGAGGCACTGGGTTTGATCCTTAGCACCACATAAAAATAAAATAAAGTATAGAATCTACCCATAACTAAAAAGTAATATTTAAAAAAAATTAACAGGAACTCTCCCTGAAAAAGATCTGGACAAAAGACTTTAAAGATGTTTAGGGAACAGCCATTTCAGTGGCTCATGCCTGTAAATCCAGTGACTTAGGAGGCTAGGCCAGGAGAAAGCAAGTTTGAGGCCCACCTCAGCAACTTAGCAAGGCACCAAGCAACAAAGCAAGACCCTGTCTCAAAATAAAAAAAATTGAAAATGGCTGGGGATGTAGTTGAGTAGTAGAGTACCCCTGGGTTCAACCCCTAGTAACAACAACAAAAAAGATGTTCAAAGAGGGAATGTAGCTCAGTGGTAGAGTATTTGCCTAGCTGTGTGAGGTCCTGGTTTGATTGATTCCCAGCACCCAGGGAGAGGGGAGTCGAAGGATTAGAGGAGGAAGATGTGGATTAAGTCAATAAAATTATATACAAACAAGACAGAAATATCATTTTTTACCCTATTTTTATGGGTGTATTACAGTTGTACATAATGGTGGAATTCATTGTTACATAGTCATTCATGCACACAATATAAAAATATAATTTGGCCAGTATCATTTTCCAGTATTTCCCCTTTCCTCTCCCCTCCTCCCTCCCCCTGGTCCCTTTCCTCTACTCTACTGATCTCCCTTTGATTTTCATGAGATGCCCCACCCATGACCTTTTTTCCCCCCTTTTTCCTCTCTAGTTTCCACATATGAAAGAAAACATGTGACCCTTGACTTTCTGAGTTTGGCCTATTTTGCTTAACATAATGTTCTCCAGTTCCATCCATTTTCCTGTAAATGACATAATTTCATTTTTCTTTATGGCTGAATAAAACCCCATTGTGTGTGTGTGTGTGTATTTTTTCTTTATGCATTCATCCATTTATGGACACCTAGACTGGTTCCATAGTTTGACTATTGTGAATTTTGCTGCTATAAACATGGGTATGCATGTGTTGCTATAATATGCTGACTTGAATACTTTGGGATAAATAGTGAGGAATGGTATAGCTGAATCATATTGTGGTTCTATTCTTAGTCTTTTGAGGAACCTCAAACTGATTTCCATAGTGCTTGTGTTAATTTACAACCCCATCAATGGTGTAAGAGACCCCCTTTTCACCATATTCTTTCTAGCATTTATTGTTTGTATTCTTTTGTAAAAAAAAATTTTTAATTATATATGGACACAATACCTTTTTATTTATTTATATATGGTACTGAGGATTGAACCCAGTGCCTCACACATGCAAGGCAAGTGCTCTCTCACTGAGCTATAACCCCAGCCCTATTGTTTGTATTTTTGATGGCTGTCCTTCTAACTGGAGTGAGAGGAAATCTCAATGTAGTTTTGATTTGCATTTCCCTAACTGCCAACAATGTTGAACTTTTTTTCATAAGTTTGTTGGTATTCTACATAAGTTTGTATTTCTTTTTTATACTTAAAAAATTTTTTTTAGTTGTTGATGGACCTTCATTTAATTCATTTATTTATATGTGGTGCTGAGAATCGAACCCAGTGCCTCACAAATGCAAGGCAAGTGCTCTACCACTGAGCCACAAACCCAGCCCCTGTATTTCTTTCTTTTTGAGAATTTAGTTCATGTCTGTTTAGTTCATTTGCCCATTTATTAACTGGGTTATTTATTAAAACAGATGTCAATATCAATAAAGAGATGGAAAAATCTAAAAAGAAAGAAAAAATTCCAGAGCTGAAAAGTACACTGACTGAAATAAAAAATTCACTGGAGAGATTCAAAGACAGTTTTGAGGAGACAGAAGAAAAAAATCAATAAACTTGAAGATTGGATAGTGGAAATCATTAAGTCTAAGGAACAGAAAGAAAATAAATTGAAGAAAGCAAAGTCTAAGGGACCCATGGGACACCATGAAGCAAATCAAGACACACATTTTGGGAATTTCAAAAGGAGAATAGAGAAGGAGAAGGAAAGGGGTGGAAAGAATATTTGGAGAAATAATGGATGAAAAGTTCCCAAATTTGATGAAAGACATCCAAAGTGCTCAACAATCTCCAAGTAAAATGAACTTAGAGACTCACTGAGGCACATTATAATCAAACTCAAAACCCAATACAAAAAAGAGAATCTTGAAAATAGCAAGAGAAAAGTGACTCACATATAAGGGATCCTTAATGACATTATAAGTAGGTTTTTTATCAGACACTTTTCAGATCAGAGGTAGAGGGCCAATATGTTCAAAATGTTAAAAGGAAAAAAAATCTCATCAGACAAAAATCCTTTAGTGGGCAAACTTCCTTTAAAAGAGAGGGAGAAAGAGAGAAAGAGAAATAAGACATTTTTGAACAGACAGGAGCTGCGGGAGTTCATTACCACTAAACCTGCAAAAAATGCTCAAGGGGCTAGCAGTCTTAGATATGCAGGAGGCTGAGACAGGAGGATCTCTTATGCCCAGAAATTTGAGGCCAATCTGAACAGAATAGCAAGACCCTGTTTAAAAAAATTTTTTTTTCAAGTGTATCCTTCAAAGTGGAATAAAGGATACCAGATAGCAACTTGAAGTCATACAAATAAATGAAGATCTCATAAAGGTAAATAGGTGGGAAATAATAAAAGTTAGTATCATTGTAACAATTTATAGCTCCATTTTTTTTCTAATTTTTTTTTTTTTTTTTGTGGGGAAGCTACTAGTGATCAAACCCAGGGCCTCATACATATTAAGCATGCACTATACCACTACACTATATCCACAGTCTGCTTTCTATATGATGTAGGAGATTAATTTTAAAATAATTATTAATCATTTGTTTTCTACATAATTTAAGAGTATAACATTTAAAAGAATTATTAGAGCCAGGCAGGTTATGCACATTTGTAATCTGAGCTACTTGGGAGTCTGTGGAGGAGGATCACAAGGCCAGTGCCGCAGTCTGGCTGGGCACAAAATAACCGAGCCGCCAAGAGGCACTTGTAGGTTCAAACAAGAACTCCTTTATTGCGAACTCCACCCCGCGAGAACTCAACGGGCACTCAAAGTAGCTAGCAGGCGAGGCAGCAGGAGCTGCCCTATTGCCAGACAGCAGGGGTCCATATACAACTGAATACACAGCCTGCCCCAATCCAGCATCATCCAGTCACAGCAATTATACACAGCTTAACTTAATTATCATCATCTTAATGGCTGGCTGGCGTCACCTCTCAACCACTCCTTCTGGCAATGCCAGGTGCCATCCCGACTCAGCTGTGGCTCTCAACAAATTGAGCCAGGCATGTTATGCACACTTGTAATCTGAGCTACTTGGGAGTCTGTGGAGGAGGATCACAAGGCCAGCCTGGGAGATTTAGTGAGATCCTGCCTCAAAATAAAAAGATCTGGGGATGTAGCTCAGTGTTAGAGCTCCAAAGCATTAAGCAACTCAGTGAGACCCTATTTCCAAATAAAATACAAAGTGGAGCTGGGGATGTGGCTCAGTGGTCAAGTGCCTCTGAGTACCAAAACAAAAAACAAAAATACCCCCAACAAAACCCATAATCTCTGTGTTTTAAGTTGTTTACTATTTTGAGTAGTGTGATTAAATCTCACACTGTCCAGGTCCATCCTGTCCAGGAATCAGTGTTTCATCAAGGGTAACCATGCATCTATAATACCTACCTATTATTCACTTAGAAGCCATTTCAGTTATCAGATCAACAGTGGCAGTATCACAGTGCTTATATTCAAGTAATCCTTACCTAGTAGCTTAGTATCATAATTTACCTTACTTTATTTCATCACATAGTCACTGTATCATCTCATACCACAAGAAGGGTGAATGTAATACAATAAGATATTTTGATTTTATTATAGAATATTGATTTAATTGTTCTATTTTATTAATGTTAATTGTTCTGTTATTAATTTCTTATTGCTTAATTTATTAATTAAACTTTATCAGAGGTGTATAGGTATAGGAAAAATCATATGTAATGTTTGGTACTAACTGCGGTTTCAGACATCCATGGAGTAGGGGGACGGCTGTAGTAATTCGGAAAATGAGGGACAATATAGCTCTAAGGAAAATAAATAGTGAAATAACAGAATAAAGTCCCTCCTTATCGGTAATTACTTTAAACGTAAGTGGACTAAATTCTCTAATCTAAAGTCAGATTGGATCTGGGACAGTTATGTAATCCTCGAATGTCAGCTACTCGGGAGGCTAAGGCAGGAGGATTGCTAGTTTGAGACAGTTTAGAACACTTTTGCAAAAATCCTGTCTCAAAACAAAAAATAAAATGTACTAGGGACATAGCTCAGTGGCAAAGCACCTCTGGATTCAATCCCCAGTACTATAAAGAACAAACAAACAAACATAATGAAGTCCAAACAACCAACCAACCAACCAACTAACCAATAAACAAAAAATGAACTGACAGAATGGATTTATAAATCACGATCCAACTATATACTATTCACTTACTTCGGATCCAAAGGCACAAACAGACTGAAAGTGAATGGACAGAAAAAGATATTCCTGGGGCTAGGGGTATAACTCAGTGGTAGAGTTTGTGCTTAGCATGCACATTGCTTGGGGTTCCATCACCAGCATGTACACACACTCACACACATACACACACACACTGCAAATGCTAAGAGCAGATGATATAGTTTTAATTTTTTATTTTTAATTTTTGGCAATAGTGATTAAACCCAGGTGAGTCCCATCCCTAGCCCTTTTAAATTTTTCTTTAATTTTTATTTTTTAATTTTGAGACAGGGTTTCATTAAGTTGCTGAGGCTGGCTTTGAACTTGTGATCCTCTTGCCTCAGCCTCCCTTATCACTGGGATTACAGGTGTGCACCATTGTGCCCCGCACATTATAGGCTTTAAATCCAAAAAAGTTTACAGGTGACAAAGAAGGACATTATACATTAATAAAATGTTCAATAGAGCAAGAAGATAGAACAATTATAAATATTTACACACCTAACAACTGATCTGAAAAATATACAAACTTTTAGAAGAAAACAGGAAATCTTAATGACCTGGGATTAAGCAAAGAGTTCTTAGTTGTGATACCAAAAGACAAAACTGATAAATTATACTTTATTGAAGTGAAACACTTTTGCTCTGTGAAAGGTACTATGTTCAAGGATGAAAAGGTGCAAACTTAGAAAATATTTGCAATTCACACATCTGTCAAGGAACTATCTATAATATATAAAAAACTCTTAAAACTCAACAGTGAGAAAATAAATGACACAACTAAAAAAATGAACAAAAGACTTGAACAGACATTTCACCAAAGAATATATGCAGAGGGCAATTAAACACACGAAATAATATCCAGTATCATCAGTTATTAGAGAAATGAAAATTAAAGCCACAATAAGATATCACTACATATCTCTTAGAATGGTTAAAATAAAAAGTAGTAACAATTTTAAGTACGGAAGGTGTGAAGCAATTGGAACTCTCATATGTTTATACATTGCTGTTGGTGATACAAAATGGTAAAGCCACCGGGGAAAATGGTTTGGCAGTCTTTAAATTAATTCTAATATACACTTACCACGTGACCCGGATATCTCACTCCTACTTATTTATCCTAAAGGCATAAGAACTTACGCTCACACAAAAACCTGTACACGTTTATGGCAGTTCTATTTGTAATGGCCAAAAGCTGGAAATAATCCAAGTCCTTCAACAGGTGAATGGATAAACTATTGCATACTCATACTGTGAAATACTATTTAACAATAAAAAGAAATGAACTGTTGATACAAACAACATGGTTAAATCTCAAAGGCATTATGCTGAGTGAATCATAAGTACTGTAATATTCCATGTATATGACACTGTGGAAAAGACAAAATTACAGTGACAGAGAACAGATCAGTAGCTGCCAGAGAGTTGGGGGGGGGGAGGGCATGACTACAAAGGGATGGTAGGAGGGAGTTTTTTGGGGATGATGGAAGTGTTCTATCCCCTGATGGTGGTGGTAGTTACACGAATCTATTTGTATGTTAACATTCATAGATGTACTACACTAGTCAGGTTTGGTATTACACACTATAATCTGAGCTATTTGGGAGGCTGAGGCAGGAGTATGGCAAGTTTGAAGGCCAGTCCCAGCAATTTAGCAAGATCCTCCTTTTTTTAAAAAAATATTTATTCTAGATGGACACAGTATTCTTATTTTACATTTATGTGGTGCTGAGGCTCAAATCCAGTGCCTCGTGCATGCTAGGCGAGCACTTTACCACTGAGCCACAACCCCAGCCCCAAATCCTGTCTTTAAAAATAAAAACAAAGCGCTCCTGGGTTTAATCCCTAGTACAAAAAGATAAAATCTGTACACCATTTTAATAGGTGTTTAAAAATAAAATTATAGGAATGAATGTGCCCTAAAACACTGAACTGACTACTCAGTGAACATTCCATGAGAACATGAGAATAGATTTCTTATCTTGATGGGGGAGGTGGAGGTCAAGAATGTGTACAGAAGAAGTGATGCTTGAGCTGAGTTTTAAAGAATGATTTGGAATTTTTTTGGGCCAACAGGATTTTCATGTGCAAAAGCCCTGGGGCAGGAGGAAAATGGCTCATTTCCCTCTAAAACTGACTAAAGCACAGGTAGTGCCCTAGGGGAAAGGGGGTTGGAGAAATAATGACAGAGTGAAAGTCAAGGCTGTAGGAAGAATCAGATTATGGCTGGGCTAGATAGTTTATGGGGGTAATCCCAGTGACTCAGGAGCTAAGGCAAGACATCTCAAACTCAAGGTCAACCTCAGTAATTCAGCAAGACCCTGTCTCAAAAAATGAAAAGGGCTTGGAGTGTAGCTCAGTGGTAATGCACCTCTGGGTTCAACCCCTACAAAACCAACGAACAAAAACCCCACCAAAATCGAGTCAGATTATGGTAGACTAAGGGTTTGTTCTCGATAGGCCCAGGCAAGCAGGTGTGGGAGGTGAAGATGTGGGCTAGCCTGGAGACTTAACTCTCTGGAACATCTCTGCAGGGAAAGTATTAAAGCAATTGACCTAAGAATGAGTGTTTAAATGTCCCACTTCAAGGCGCTGACACCCTCCCAGGTCTGGAGTTGGTTGGATTCTTCTGCTCTCTGAGCTGCAATCTTAGGTTCCAACACCACGCAGTGCTGCAGACAGTAGAGTCTAAACTGCCCTCTCCTAGGCCTCTGCCTGATTCAGGAGGATGAGTGATGCCCACTAAGTGTTCGGAGGGCTTGAGGACTTTGAGATTGGCTTCTGCTGTCTATTCACATTGCCCCAGGGATCTAGTTGTTTTCAGAAATACTGGTAAGTATAATCAGGTATTTTTTAGCTAGGCAGCAAATTCCCATGGTTTCACTTTAACCCCTCCAGCTCTTCCCCAGACTCACTTGAGTGCAGGAGTTAGAAGAAAAGCATGGGGTCTGAGGGGCTGGGGAAGCGAGCTCGCCTGGCACGGATCCTCAGTACCACATAAAAATAAAATAAAGATGTTGTGTTCGCTGAAAAAAACAACAAAAAAAAAAAAAAAAGAAAAAGAAAAAAGAAAGAAAGAAAAGCGTGGGCAACATAGTGAGACCTCATTTAAAAAAAAAAAAAAAAAGTCTACAGCCAAAATGGCAAAGCCAAGATTTGGTTCCTGGATCCCGCCCCCCCCCCCCCCCGCCCTGACTAAAATGTCCCGTATCCGACCATTGATTACTAAACCTTAATGTTTGTTACATGCAGGACATTTACCAAAAAATGCAAATTCTTGGCCCCACCCCAGAGTGTGTCTGACTCCTTGGACCTAGATTCAAGCTGAAGAATCTGCATTCTTCGAACTTAATAGATGACCCTAATAGGTGACTCTAGGGGCCGGATTCGGTTCGATTCGGTCCGACAGGGACCTTGAGGCGTCCCCAGGTAGCAGAGGTTGGAGGACGGGCGGGTCCTAATTCGAAGAATTTGGAAGATTTTGCAAATGACCTAAAGCTCGGGAGGAGGTGCAGCACCGCTGGGCTCTTGGGGAGCCGGTGCACCGCAGGCCCCGGGTGACCCGCGGCGGCCGTCTGGGGGTCCGCGTCCCGGCGCTCACACTCTCACCTGCCAGGTGGTGAGCCCAGGCTTCGGATTTGCGGATGAATACAGCAGCCGCGCCTCCTTCCTTTCGAGGACTTTCACTTTCCCCCTTTCACAAAACTTTACGGCCCCACCCCCACCCAAGCCGAGCTACCTGGCCCGCCCTCCGCAGCCTCGAGGGCTCGCTCCCAGCGAATGGGGCGCGCGGGGAAGGCCGGCCGCGCGGAGGAGCGGGCCCACCGCCTCCCGGTCCGCGGCGGCAGTGCAGGCGAAGGCGCGGCCGCGCCGGGCACCGCGCGGGTAGGAGCTGGAGGGCGGGCCGCGGCGTGAAGGCCTCCCCGGCCGGGTCTCGACTCGCTGCGGCTCCTGCCAGCCCTTCGGCACGTCCCGGAGGGGCCGTGGCCCGGGCTGCAGACCCCTGTCCCACCTGGGCGGCCGCGGCGTGGACGCCGGGTCAGCGAAGGGTTAAGGAGCTCGCTCCCTCCTCTCTGCTCCCTCACCCTTGGAAAGTCCCCCAAGTGACGTTTCAACCCGACAATTAAAAGAAGAGTTTAATTATAGAGACGGGCTCTGGGAGCTGGAACCAACCCGGGCGGTCGGCCGGGCCGGTAAACAACTCGCAGCGAGCTGGACCGGCCGGCCGCCGCCCGCGGAGCCCGCGCCCGGGAGCGGGGGAGGGGAGCCCGCCGCGAGTTGGACAAGCCGAGAAAATTCGAGGAATCGTTTTTCTGTTTGATAAAAACGACTTTTTAGCCAGCCCGGGGCCCCGCGATGGTGTTCCTCGCCCAACCCACGGCCGCGGGAGGACAGCGGCGCCGCCCGGAGCACGCGGACAGTCCGCGCCCCATGGGGACCGGCCCTGGGCCGGGAAGGCGGCCCTGCCAGCCCCGGGTCCCCTTCCCCCTCGCTTCTCCACTCCCCTCCGGGTCCCCCCAGCTGAGCTTCGCGAATACTCCTGAGTTAGATCCCGGCCTTTGGGGGGTGGGGGGATAAGAACACACACACGAAATAACTTCACATCAGGACTCAGACGAACCTTGTGGTTTTAACGCGCACCCTGCTCTGTCCTGAAATCTGGAACTCATTACCTCATCACCAAGCAACTGCACTAAATGTCCCCCCCCCGCCACGCGCACACTTGTTGGAGCCGGGAGAGGAACGAGCAAACATCCCCTTAAGAAAGAAACCTATACACGCGAGTGATTTAAATTAAGGTGGATGGAAGTTATTTCCCTTTCTGGCGCTTGCCAGATTTCAAGAAAAGATGAAAAATGGGAGCTGGGGGGGGTAGTGTGGAGAAGCAACAGGCGGCTGGACAGCAACGGCAGAAAAAGGGGCAGCAGCGTGATTAAAAATGGGGGCCATCAATTCAAGTCAGAGGAGGCATAAATAAAAGCAGGACCCGTTGTGAATCACGAAAGTTCGTGGCTGCAACATAAGTTGTGTGTTTCGCAAAGTTGGAAAAACAACTGGTTCCTAAAACAGTTGTGATTTGGAAGGTTTCCCTGGGTTTGCCCAGTGGTTGACGAATAAATAAGAAATGCAGTAGTGGTTGTGTGCGTGTGTGCATGTGTGTGTGTGTATGTGTGTGTGCGTGTGTGTGTGTGTGTGTGTATTGGGGGGTGCAACTCGAGCGCTGTGCACCGCCCGTCCCGTCCTTTCCAAAGAAACGTGCCCATAATGGGGTGACCTAATTACATTGCAATGGAACTTCGCTCGCAGCCACTCGGCTCGCGGGGTTTCATAACCGACCCGGCGGCCTCCAGTGCTGGGAAGAAACGTGCGAGGGCCGAGGAGGCGGCCCTACCCGCGATTTCCGCTTAGGTCTTCACTCCAGGGCCAAGGCGCGGGGAGCGGGTGGGGGACACGTTAACAACTTTGTATTTGGGAGAACGAGGGGGGCGGCATTCGAACTTAATAAGAAATAAATATATATCGTTTTAAAAGAAGTAATAATTCATTGCGGGCCCTTCGGTTTCATAGCTGCTATGTCCCCTCCCCCCAAAACAACAGCATAGGGTGACAAGCCATATGTTCCGTTCTCGTGGTGGCGGGAGAGAAGTAACAATAAGTTAAAAAGTGTCGCCTCCCCCACTTCTTTACCGAAGTAACTTTTTTTTTTTTTCACTGTTCTAACGTCTGGGGTTTTGTGTGGGGAGGAGGAAAGTGGTTCGTTGCTCAGTGGATTTTTTTTTTTTCTTGAGGGGAGGAAGAGGTGCCCACGAAAGAGTCGGGGTTTTCTGTATTTAAAAAGTTTAAAGACTGGATCCCTGTAAGCAACGCCACGCCTAGGTCTGCTTAAATTACCAACCTTCCCGGGCGGTGGTCTTTTTCTCAACGCACCCCCCCCCCCACCACCACCTCTCGTCCACACCCGGAGAGCGCCGGCTGCCTGGCGGGAGCGAGTGTAGACGCGTGCGGCGAGCTAAATCGTGCCGTGCTCGCCCCCGCCAAGCTAGATCCTCCCAGGAGGGAAAAAAAAAAGTTTCTCTATTCCCCCCCCACTCCTCGGTCTGGAGGGAAAAAAACATCCCATAAAACCCTAGACTTGAACGTTCTGGCGGCACCCAATTTCCAATCCCCTGGCCCGGCGGAGCGAGAAGTCAGGGAAAGGTAAGTGGTGCCGGCCCTTGGAGAAGTTGAGTGGAGACTAGCTCAAGATGGAAACCGCAGCCCGGGCACTCAGGACAGGCTGCAGCTCCCGCTTACAAAAAGAGAAAGTCGAGCCCGCCTTCCTGCCCGACAAAAAACAACAACACAACAACAAGAACTCCGAAGGGGGTGGAATGAGTGATGTCACAGAGCCGCGCTCCGAGGCTGACAAAGGGGGGGCGAGCCCCTCCCCCTCTGCGCCGCGCGGCCCCAGGGAGGGGCGCCCAAAGCGCCGGGGAGCTGAGCCCGCCGACTCGAAACTTTTCCTCTTTAAGAAAAAAAAGTTGTGCGCGGCTCGGAGTGGGTTTTTTTTTTTTTCCGCCTTCTTTCCTCGTCTCCCCTCCCCCTTCTTCCTTTTGAAAGTTTCTTCCCTTCCCAGCTCCCCCGCCCCCCCCCCCGCTTGACCGCATGGCTGATTCAACCTCAGTGTCAATCAACTTTTTTTCCTCCTCTTCCTCATTTAAATAAGTTTAAAGCTCCTCCTCCCCCCAGCCCACCAAATCTGAAACTTTATAAATTGGGCTTTGCGCGCCGCAGCCCGGGAGAGTCAGAAAGGCGAGGGGCGCCGGGAGCAGGCGTGTGGGACTCCAGACCGGAGAGCCGGAGGCTGCGCCTTCCCTGCACCGGGACCTTCACGACACACCAGATCCTCGCGCCCCTGCCCCGTGCGAGCTCCCACGATGACCACCACCCTCGTGTCTGCCACCATCTTCGACTTGAGCGAAGTTTTATGCAAGGTAAAGTGGAGCGGAGATTTTGAGTCTTTTTCTTTTGCTTAAAAGAAGAACTCCTGAAAGTTCAGTTCTTGGGAAGCAGGGGGTAGAGGGTAATGAAGGGAGATGGCTCTTCTCTCCGCCCGCATTTCCCCACTTTGAAGGAATTTGACCGTGTCCTCTTCACTCTTTGAGTTTCAACAGTTCCCGGTGCGGTTACATGTGAATCTGGGGAGTTTTGGGAGGCGAAGTTTGCGAAGCGGGGGGGACTGGTTGGGATTGGGACAAGTTTTGGGCGACATAGTGTGCTGCTTGAGCTGAGGTTTGCTGGACTACTTGGTTCCTCTGTGCGCGCTCTGGGTCCCTGTACCGCCGGCAGGGGTTCGATACTGCTCAGCTCCATTGCCGGCCCTTGAGGGTGGGGTCCCTCGGGGAAGTGAGTCTCGAGATGATGTGGGAGATTTCTCTCTGCTTTGGGGAAGCTGGAGATCTGCAAGGAAGAAAAAGGCCAAGAGTTGATTCATAAAGATGTAGCAAAGCAAGTTTGCAGTAGGACTTGTGACTACCTCAGCTCAGCTGAGCTTCCTCCCGCAATAACAGATCACTGTGCAAACTTTGGGAATGAAAGTGGGTTGACCTGCTTACCTGTGTTGCCAGGCACCGCTCCTGGTGGGCCGGGGGATGCGTGACAAAATGCTGCTTGAGCTCTAAGAATACCCCTCCAATAAGGATTTCGGGGGGGGGGGGGCTTTTTAAGCCTGGTAGCTTGTCAGCTGAAAACAAGTTTTAAAGTTGGAATGCTCCAGGAGTGTGGCTGAAGTGTACATAACAAAAGCCTATGGATGTTGTTAAAATTTTTTTCCCAGCCCTCTACCCCGTATTTGAAAGGGTGAAGCTGTTAGGCTACTTTTAATTGGTGAAGTGTTTTGCCTTCTCTTAAACACGTTGGGTCATGTTGCTCTCTTTTCCCAGCTTGCTGCTTCTGTAGGCGCAGCTGCCAAGGCCCCAGGGCTGCAGGGTTGGGGTGCAGGGACGCTGATTTAGCTGAAGAACAACATCAGAACTTTGAATTTTCAGCTTCCTTACTTCCCTGCCTTCTCCAAAACACCACTAGCCAGGCCGGCTGCCTGAGCTCAGGGCTCTTCTTTTCCTTGCTCTCCAGTTCTTTGATCTATTTCTCTTTTTTCACCCCCTCCTCCCACAGGACTTTTTAAATGAACCTCATTGTTGAGAACCAGCTCTCCACTGGGTTCCTGTAATCCGCTCGGTGGGGTGGTTGTGGTTACAGATTCCCGATCCCCTGCTGCTGATCCTTAGGGACCAACTTTAGAATTTGCACAATGACACCCACATGGGTGGGGAACCATCCCTCAGGTTCCCCACTGGCACCCTTTCCAAATCTTAGGTACAGTTTGGGCAGGTGACCAAGGCCCAGTTGGAACAGAACCCTGCCTGTGGTGCCCCCTACTCCCCCCTGCCCCCCAGTCTTCTAGCTACCACAGGGTGGGTGGGTGGGTTTGGAACTTTCCCTTTCCTTTCCTTCCCACCTGCAGCTTTGCAGTTCTAGATTAAACACTGGCACTCCTACCCAAGACTCTCTTTTTTCAGCCTGGAGACCAAGTGCAAAGGCATCTTCCCAGTGAAGGGGGTGCAGAATGGTGGGAGATAAGGACTGTCCAGGGTACCCCTTCCAGGAGCTGAGAGTTCAGGCATCACATCTCTCTCTAACAACCTCAGACCAGGCCCTCCCCCCAGCAAGAAAAAGTACAGGCAATCTAAAAACCTGTTGCCAGAGGAAGGGAACACTCCTGAAGAAGGAAGCTGAGAATGGGCTGGGTTGTGGAGGACGGGACTATCAATTGAGCAGGGGCTGATTAAGAGAGGCTTGGCTCAGGTGTACTCTTCTCTCTGGGATTTGCCCTGTTATGTTGTGTGTGTTTGTGTGTGTGTGTGTGGGGGGGGATCTAGAGAGTTAGCCTTGTGAGATATTCTGGGTTGAGGAATCTATTTGGGAGGCAAAGAGTTGGATTTCATAGATAAAAATGATAGCATTGGTGATACAGGATATGAAGGTACACACATAAAATAATTGTCACCCAGGCCAGGATTTTGTGGTTTCTTATGCATGGGGCCAGAATAAACCTAGATGGTTGGTGTGTGGGAGAAAGGGAGGGAAGGGGGTTCAGAAGCAAAGGTGGGGGTGGTTCTTTAGAGCAACTGGACATTTCTGATCATGGAGGGGATAGTTCTTAGCTCCTCAGAAGGGTGCCCTTCTCTGGCCTTGTGAACGTCCTCCCTCACTAACCATCTTTTCTCTTCTCTCTCTTCCCTCCAGGGTAACAAGATGCTCAACTACAGTACTCCCAGTGCAGGTGGCTGCCTGCTGGACAGGAAGGCAGTGGGTACCCCTGCTGGTGGAGGCTTCCCTCGGAGGCACTCTGTCACCCTGCCCAGCTCCAAGTTCCACCAGAACCAGCTCCTCAGCAGCCTCAAGGGTGAGCCAGCTCCGGCTCTGAGCTCTCGGGACAGCCGCTTCCGAGATCGCTCTTTCTCCGAAGGGGGTGAGCGGCTGCTGCCCACCCAGAAGCAGCCCGGGAGTGGCCAGGTCAACTCCAGCCGCTACAAGACGGAGCTGTGCCGCCCCTTTGAGGAGAACGGTGCCTGTAAGTACGGGGACAAGTGCCAGTTCGCCCACGGCATCCACGAGCTCCGCAGCCTGACCCGCCATCCCAAGTACAAGACGGAGCTGTGCCGCACCTTCCATACCATCGGCTTTTGCCCCTATGGGCCCCGCTGCCACTTCATCCACAACGCTGAGGAGCGCCGCGCCCTGGCCGGGGCCCGAGACCTCTCCGCTGACCGTCCCCGCCTCCAGCATAGCTTTAGCTTTGCTGGGTTTCCCAGTGCCGCTGCCACCGCCGCTGCCACGGGGCTGCTGGACAGCCCCACGTCCATCACCCCACCCCCCATCCTGAGCGCCGATGACCTCCTGGGCTCACCTACCCTGCCCGATGGCACCAATAACCCCTTTGCCTTTTCCAGCCAGGAGCTGGCCAGCCTCTTTGCCCCTAGTATGGGGCTACCTGGGGGTGGCTCCCCCACCACCTTCCTCTTCCGGCCCATGTCTGAGTCCCCTCACATGTTTGACTCTCCCCCCAGCCCTCAGGATTCTCTCTCGGACCAGGAGGGCTACCTGAGCAGCTCCAGCAGCAGCCACAGTGGCTCAGACTCCCCCACCTTGGACAACTCAAGACGCCTGCCCATTTTCAGCAGACTTTCCATCTCAGATGACTAAACCAGGGTAGGGAGGGACCCCTCTGCCTCCACTCCCCTCTCCCCACACCCACACCCCAATACCCTCACCTCCCTACCCACCCCATTCCCCACAACCCCTACATTAACAAGGTTAAGCTCAACCCCTTCCCCCAGAACCTTGGAATGCTCCCCCCTCCCTCTTTTTACCCTCCTAACATAAGGACAAGTCAATTTGTCAGTAGCTTCCTCTGGCTTGAAACCCCTCCCTCAATTTTATCGCCCACTCACCACGCATAACAGACAAGTCCCATATTTGTCAGTAGATGCCTTTTTTTTTTCTCTCCGGCTTAAGCCTTAAGTGCCAAATCACAAAAGAAAAAGCAGTAACAGTTTACAGAAGCAACTTAGTGCCTTGTTATCTAACTTTGTCACTGTGACTACATTACCTCTTCAGCGCCAGGGGGCACCCGTGGGCCTCCCTGAGCCTCTGCCCATGGGAGGGGGAGGGGGGAGACCCAGAACCAGCAGCTCCCCCCACTGGCGACACAACTGCACCTTCCCTTCCTTCAGTCTCCCACACACTTCCTCCTCTTCCGGTAGAGAGTTGCCCCCTCCCTTAGGAGAATTGTTGCTGGACTTGGGTTTTTGGGGAAACTTGTCTCGACATTGAAAATCTTTTTTTTTTTTCATCCCAACCCGAACCCCTGTTGACTAATCTTGCCTGGGTTTGTGTAGGTCTGCAGGAAGGAAGGGCTGAAAAAGCGGATGAAGATTTTGATATAAGTGGGACTTTTTTAATCTTTTTTTTTCTTTTTTTTTTTTAAAGTGGGGAGGAAGGGGAAGCTAGATGGACTATGAGAGACTTGATTTTGGTGCTAAAGTTCCCCAGTTCATATGTGACATCTTTAAAAAAAAAATGACAACAAAAAAAAAAGAGAGAAAAGCTTAAAAAAAAACATGTAAGGGGTGAGCAGTTAATGGTATTCATTCCACATACAATATCTGTGTAAAACGATTTCCTGTAGAAGTAGCTTTAATGGTTTTTGCTCTAGAATACCGTAGGTTGACCCTTAGAGCACTCACGCCATGCTTTTTTCCCTGGGTTTTAAACTTCATATAACTTTCAGAAATTGGAGAGCAAAAATTTTGCTTGTCACTGCACATCAATATAAAAAAGCTTATTTAACTTATCAAAACGTATTTATTGCCAAACTATGCTTTTTTTTTTGTTAATTTTGTTCATATTTATCGGGATGACAAATCCATAGAATATATTCTTTTATGTTAAATTATGATCTTCATATTAATCTTAAAATTTTGTGACGTGTCTTTTTCCTTTTTTTCCACAGTTTTAATATATTATTCTTCAACAACATTTTTTTGTAACTTTACACTTTTTTTGGTTATTTTATTTTAAAAAAATGAAAAATTAATTTAAAAAAATGCAAAAAACTGTTGGATTATTTATTTTAGAAATTCCCCCCTTTGTGTTGGACTGCAAATTGAGTTTCTTTCTCTTTAGGCCTTTCACAGGTAGGACTGAGAATGTATGTAAAAGTTCTGTGACAGTATAGAAGGAAAACGACTTTATGTATAGCTTCTAAAAGGGAAAAAAAAAAAAAGAGAGAAACCCTTTGACTTCCACGTGCCCATCTCAAGACATTCCGCTCGCAGATTTGAGGTTCTGGATTCCAGGTTTGGAGTTTTCCAATGTTAGTGTAAACAGAACTGGCGCACACACACATTAAGATGAATGTAATTATTATTCCTCTTGCTGGTCACTACCGTCGCTTTCTATTTCTCTTTCTTTGTGTGAATTTATTTAAAAGAAAAAAAAACTTTTTGTAACGACTATTTGCAGTTTAAAATCAATAAACCCCGTTTTTCAAGAAATTGATCGTGAGGCTGGTCTTTCCTTGGTTTGCGGTTTGACTTTGCCAAGAGGGTTCGCCTGCTGTACTTTGCTTGGTAGGAGGGGCAGTGGTTAGCCTCTTCTGGCACTTGACAGCTGAACCTGTAGCTCCCTTTGGTGAGCTTTAGTGGGGATGGAGGGGGCTGCGGGTGGAGGTTGGTTGGTTGGTTGGTTTTTTCTTTGCAAAGGAATCTACTTCCTGCTATATTGCCACAGCTCAGGGCCATCCACAGCAGTTTCTGGTTAACCTGTGGTCTTCACTCCTTTGGGCAGTGGTTGGGTACCCAAAATGCTGGAAAGAGTCCATGACACACCAGCAAGTCTGGCTTGGAGCAAGTTATTCTGTTTAGATGCTTCAGGCTCATTTTCCCCACAGGAGTTAACCAAGTCTTAAGCTCTCAACAGCTCCCTGGGAGGGTGTGAGGAAGCATTGCAGGCCTGGTGAGGGGCTCAGTCACATACCTGGGTTGGTGTCTGATTTGGAGGGCTATTGAAGAGAGTTATTAGCATTGACCAACAATAGGAAGTTGCCTATAGCTCCCACCACCTTAACCCTAGTTACACCTGCCATGCTAGACAAAGCATGGTAGCATGGTGTGGTGAAGGGTTTCCCTTGGTTAGAAGCACCCCAGCCAGGACCGGATGACCACAAAAAAGTGATGTTTTACCTGTAAGGGGGAGTTGGACTTCTCTTTTGGGGAGACAGAGAAACTGCTGATTTGAGTTGCCTTTGGTTCCTTGCACGCAGGAGGTTTGGGAGGGCTAAGCCGAATTTCCCCCTTGATTCCACTAGGCCTTTCTCAAAGGCCTGTGGCCAACATGGTTCAGGCCAGCTGTCCCCAAGATTCTGCAGCTCTGCATCCTCTGGACTCTTACCTCTTTGGTCAGCAGGTATTACTGGGGAGCAGGAGTGAGAGGTAGGAACTAGGAACTACTTCCTGTTCCAGGATAGGGGCTGGTGGTGCAGGGAGAGGACAAGTAGCCCTTCCTGGGACCAGAGTGAACCCAGGCCTGTTGCACCCTAAGGAGGGAATGAGGGGTGTGTGTGTGTGTGTTTGGGGGGGGGGCGGGGTTGATCTGTCTCTGACTAAAAGTAAAAACATTTAATCTTAGTTCTTAGTTTACCTTGCGCCCATTTCCTGCAGGCACATGTTAGTGAGCGGCAGATATCTTTCTAATTCCCCCTCTTGTGACACTGGTTGGGTTTTAGGGGATGTCTAGGCCGGTTAATTAGATAACAAAGATTGAGGCACTGACTCCGAAGGCCCTGGAGGGGTGAGGCTGGCTGTAAAGGCAAGGGGAGGCTCCCCCATCCCCTGGGGAAGCTGGCTGTCTGCAGGCCTTAACCCTCACCCTTCCTAAGTGTCTTCATGAAGAACATACAGGATGGAATCAGGCTACCCAGGCCCAGAGCCTGATTCCTACTATCTAGATCTTAAAAGGGAAAGGAAATAGTAGAATCCTTTCAGGGCCATTATTTCCCCTCCACAGCAGCCGTGTGCTCTAGGCCCTAAATCCAGGGAGGTGTGGCCCAGAGCTGGCAGGAGACCTGTGACTGAGCTCCTCCCCAGCTGGGGAGGATAGGAACCATGCCCAGGGAGCTGAAGAGGAGGCCCACACTAAGGGGAATGTTGTGCAAGGGCCAGATCCTGCTTTGTTGGCCACTTTCCTGGGTCCAAAGCCTCCTTTCCACCCTCTGCCCAGGACCCTGGGGGATCTCTGGTTTTAGGGGCCTGCGTGAAGACTCCCCTGGGTGGACAAGGCCTCTGGCTGCTGGTTGTGTGACCCATGGTCTGGCTGTTGGCTGAAATCTTGAAGCAGCTTGGCCATTGGTCAGTGACTTACCCTTCCTGGCCTAGAGGCCTCGTTGGCAGGAGGAAGGTGGGTGCCTACTAGACCTCGGTGACCCTCTGGGGAAAGGATGGCCTCTGAGGGCCAAAGAGAATCTGGGGCTGACTTAAACTGGGCTTTGAAATCAACTGGATCATGACATCCTGGCAACTGAAGTGGAGGGAGGGTCACCCCAGGAGGAAGGATCCATGGCTTGAAAGAAGAGATGCTGGAGCCTGGGACCAGGGCTCAAGTCCTGGTTATACCAACTTGTGCTTTGAACAAGGAGCCAGACCTTGAACTTTTCTAGCTGTAGCTCCAGAGATCACTATGAGGCTCAAGTCATGACGTCAGTCATGACAGCTTTTCTTAAACGCTTGGTCGTCTTTGTGTGCGTTAACTCAAAAGTTCATAACGATCCCGCGGAGGAAAGTCCTAAAGCATCCCCGTTTACCAAAGGAGAAATTGGGGTACAGAGAAGCTCATTAACACAGTGAGAGAGTGTCAGGACTTGAACCCAAGCAGACTGACTTCATCATTGCATTTCCCCACTGTGCCATGTAGTGCCATCGCCTGGCACACTGAAGACACTGGGCACCGTCCCTGTCGCTCAGCAACTGCAAATTCACCAGGGCTGTTTCTCATCTCTGTTGGCTCTGGGTGGCAGTTCTGCAGGACTGGAGAAGCAGCCAGTGGATTGGGTCACTCTGCATCTACCCCTCATGTCCTCTGAGGCTCTGGATTGGTGTGTTTGGAGGAGGGTTCCCGGGAGGAGTGGGCAGGCCCTCCCCTTGGACTTTCCCCTTCTCTGCTTGCTGGGGGTGGCTTCTGTTAATGATCACCAGAGCAAAGGGTGCCCCAGGCACCTTGGAGAGTCAGTCCTGTGTCCTTTCTCCCCTGGGGTCCCCCACCCCTGCCCACGGCCAACCATTTGATTATGTCTGGCTGGACTGGCTGGAATGCTACCTGAGTTGGGTGGGTGAGGAGGTGGTGGGCCCCTGGCCGCCCCTTTGCCGCCTTGAGGATGAGCCTTGTAGGCCTGCAGGATCCAGAGTGGGAAAGCAGGACAAAATCTTGCTATTACTTGAGATCAGGCCAGCACTGGAGGCTGTGGAGAAACCTGGCCTGAGGGCCTACATTGCTTTTTGGGAGAGTTCCAAATGGTTATATCTGAGTTACTGTCACGGACAACTAGTCTGAAGCACTAGGGCAGGGGCTGCCCATGAGAGCCACCGATGGCCAGGGGAGGAGGATGCCGCCTACTCGTTTAGGCTATTTGCAGGTGTTTCGAAATGTTGGCAAAGCTGTAGTCTCAAGGTACAGGGCTGTGAGTGACGACTGTACCTGCCCCATCAGCTTGAGATACAAAGCAAATAAATATCAGAAATGGCCAAACCAGGGCAGGTTGTCTCTGACTCCCACACTGTATCTCAGTGGGGAGGAGTTTGTGACCACACAAGGATCCCATTTCTGCTGCCTAGTATTCCAGAGGTGAGAAGCTGCTTTTAGAGTCAGAGGGACCTGGGTTCAAGTCCTTGCTCAGCCTTACTGTCATTCTGTGATCTTAAGCTACAAACTTAGTGAGCAATTTAGAGCCCCATTTCCTCATTTGCAAAACAGGATGAGGCCGAGGATGGTGATGATAATTAAGCCTGGCTTAATGGTAAACAGTGGCACAGTCACACAATGGAGTACTATACAGCTCCATAAAAGAACAAATGATGGATGCACCTCAATGTGAATGAATTGCAAAACCAAAATTGAATGAGAGAAATTAATCACAAAAGAGCACATACTGTATGAGTGCACGTATATGAAATCCATGAGAAGGCAGAACTGGTCCAGGATGATAGAGTTCGGTGGTAGAGTATGTATATATAATTCATGGAGCCATGCACTGAAGATCTGGGCACTTTATTGTATTTAAAGCTCCACTTCAAAACCAAAAACCTATAGAGTGGGTGTGAGTGTTAAATAATAGGTACAAGAAAAAGAGAAAGAAATTCAGTGCCTGGCCCATTGTAGGAACTTAATAAATTGTGGCTATTTTTTATAACAGTAACAATGGAAGATTGTTGGTACCATTGTGGCCCCTTTTATGGAGGAAGGACTGGTCTCAGGGTGGGTGAATGCCTGGCCTGGGAACTAGCACCACTTTTACCCCATGAGCCAGCATTGTGGAGACTCACCACGCCGCCAGGCATGGCTCCCACCACTTTCCTCCACCCCTTTGTGAACAGGTGTTGCCTCTAGAGAGAAGTTAAATTCACAGTAATTCAGGCACCAAACAGTTGGCTAGTTAGTAAATGCAGTCATCTATATTGGAAAATAATTTTTCACTTTGCAGATTCAAAATGCATCTCCTGTAGCTAGTTTCAGTTCCTCGCACGCTTTGTAGGAGGTAAAGGGCCGCCCAGCTGGGGGCTAACTGGGCTCTGAGGGGTTGAGAGAAGAGAGCCTGGGGGCTGGGGCTGTAGCTCAGTGGCAGAGCGCTTGCCTGGCAGGTGTGAGGCACTGGGCTCCATCCTCAGCACCACATAAAAATAAAGATATTGTGTCCATCTACAACTAAAAAAAAAAACTTAAAAAAAACATAACGTGGGCTGCTGGATGGGCCAGCCGTCCTGGGGGTTGTCCATGTGAGCTGCTTGCTGCTCCTGATCTGTCCCTTCCTAAGATTGAAGGGGCTTTGAGGCCTCCAAGGGGCCTCTCTGCCTTAAATGGGCCTTGGGGATGGCCCTTCCAGCCCAGCCTATCTTCAGTCCCGGGGTGCACAGAAAGGATGGCATAGCACCCCTTTTGCCCTCTGCTAGGGCAGCTGTGCTCTGGGAAAACGTTCCGGACTCCTGAGACCCAGCTCAACGGTAGTGCAGCCACCCAAGACTTCTGGGGTGAGTTCCTGTGGGGCTCTGTGCAGCCACACACACTGGGGTGGCAGGACACACACACTGCCTGTCTCTGTGCTCTGGGAAGGGCCCAAGGCTGGGGGAGGGGGCAGGACAAGACACCAGGTGTTGGCTGTGAGGGTACCTCCTGGAATTGGGTTCTTGGGGCCCCTCGCTTGCCCTGGTTGCCCTCTAGCCTTCACAGACAGACCTGGATTTGTGACGCTGCTCAGCCACACACAGGCTGTCTGGCCTTAGAGGAGTTGCTTCACCTCTCTGAGACTTGTTTTTCTCCCCTGAGCATGGGGCACACAGAGGAGCACGCTCACCCTGCCCACACCGCAGGGCTGTGGGGAACAGCCGGGGAGGAGGTCACGTGAGATCACGGACCAGCAGTCCTCAGAGTGACACAGCCCTTCCTCCAGAGATATTTTAGTGCCATAACCTGGCACTCTGCTGCCTTAGCTCATCCTCTGCTTTTCCTGCCTCAGATTCACACGTGGTGTTTATGTTGTCGATGATTCTTCAAAATTTACAGAGTGAAAAAATAAAAATAACATGAGCCAGCATTGTGGAGACTCACCATGCCAGCCAGGCACTGCTGGGCTCAGCGTTTTGTCACATGGTCACACTCGATAACACCTGTGAGTGGGTGTTATCATCAACTCCGCCTTAAGATGAAAAAAGTCATCTTAAGGTTAGGAGTCCCCATCACACAGCTGTATTCGGCCTAGCTGGGACTCAGGTCCGTCTGATCCCCACACCCAAGTTCTCAGCCCCCAATTGGGATGGGAGACTAATATCAAATGACATCACTCTGCTGGGCACCCCAGGTCTTGGAGGAGACTGCCTCCTCTCAGCTGTCCTTCCCTGAGAGCTCTCCCTGCACCCCAGGGGTAGTGAGTGGAGGTTGGGTTTGGTGTCTTTTGCAGACGGGGAAACAGGTACAGTGTGGGGACAGTGGCCGCCCTGGAACCCAAATCTGTGTTTCGGCGGAGAGGCTCTGTGGCTAGTGGTGGAGGGAATCATATTTTCTCCCCCAGAGGGGTGTGGTTTTGCCTGATGAGTGACTGGAACCCCAAGTTAATGCAGGGGCTAATGGCGGATCTCCTTCCTCTCGAATCAGCCACCAGCCTGAAGCTGCCCACTGGGGTTAGTTCTCTCTTCAATTATATTGGTGTATCTCCTTTTTCTTCTTCTTCCTCTCCTTTTCCCCAGTCCCCTCCTCCTCCTCCTCCTCCTTTTTTTTTTTTTTTAAATATTGGGATTGAACCCAGGGGCACTTCACCACTAAGCTACCTCCCTATTCTTTATCATGAAACAGGGTCTTGCTAAGTTGCTGAGGTTGGCCTTGAATTTTCCATCCTCCTGCCTCAGCCTTCCAGGTTGCTGGGATTCCAGGTGGGTGCCCTAGCACCGGCTCGGTGTTATCTTCTTCTGAGAGATATGTCCATCCTGATTAAATTGCTTTCCAGCAGTCCCGCTCCACCCAAGGACTTATTTTATTCCTGTTAACGCAGGGATCAGAAATATCAGATTCTCAGATCTGTGGCTAGCAGCAGAAGCCAGGCAGATAAGAGTAGGAGGGAGGAGCCACCATATTTGGCTAAGGGAAGGAGGACTGGGTTGTGGGCACTTCAGAGAGTGGCAAAGAGAGTCCTGTGTCCTCAGACCCCTTTCTGCTCTCGTTACTGACCATTTACTGCCCATCCCAGAGCACACAGAGGCACTGGGCAACTGGACAACTGGTGCAGTCAGACTTGTGGGCTCTGATAAAAGCTGAAATATCTTTTGTTTCTCTTGATCTCTTCTTGTCTCTCTGGGCACCTTGAAAGTTTTGGTTGGATTTGGAGCAGAGAGGCCCCTTTTAAAAAAAAATTATTCTTTTTAGTTATACATGACTGTAGAATGCATTTGGACAGATTATAGACACATGGAGTATAACTTCCCATTCTTGTGGGTGTACCTGATGTGGAGCGATCCTGGTGGTGTATTCATATCTATGAACATAGGAAAGTTATGTCTGATTCATTCTACTGTCCTTCCTATTCCCCTCCTCACTCCCTTCCCCCATTCTCCCCTGTCCAACCTGGTGAACTTCCACTCCTCCCTCCCTACAACCTATTTTTGAGTCAGCATCAGCATATCAGAGGGAACATTCGGCCTTTGGTTTTTTGGGATGGGCTATTTCCCTTAACATGATAAGTCTCCAGTTCCATCCCTTTACTGGAAAATGCCATAATTCCATTCTTCTTTAAGGCTGAGTAATGTTCCATTGTGTATATGTACCACATTTTCTTTGTCCATTCATCTGTTGAAAGGCACCGAGGTTGTTTCCATAGCCTGGCTATTGTGAATGGAGCTGCTATAAACATCGATGTGGCCACATCACTTAGAGTATGTTGTTTGTAAGTCCTTTGGGGATAGGCCAAGGAGTGGGATAACTGGGTCAAATGGTGGTTTCATTCCAAATTTCCTGAGGACTCCCCATACTGCTTTCCAGAGTGGTTGCACAATTTTTAGTCCTAACAGCAATGGATGAGTGGACCTCCCCCGCCACCCCCCCCCACATCTCAAAGAGGCCTCTGCTTGCACAGAAAACCACATCTGTGATTTAAGCAATTACACATCGAGCCATGGGGGAATTCCTTCAGCACATGGTCAGATGCTCCAGGAAGATTTCTGGAGTTCAGGTCTGTGTGAAGAGGGGGTGGGGGAACTGTACTTTCTTTTCAGAAATGTGTGCCCACTGTCACTGGAGAATTGGAAGCCCATCCCAATGTGAAGGCAAACCTGGGGGTTAGACATTGGGGTGACCACCAAGCCACGCACACAGCCTGATTTGGGGGCTGAAAGGGACCCCTTCCACCCTAGCCATCACTTGCTGACGGACCTGGGAGATCACTCCCCATTTCCGTGTGTCCATTTCCTTGCCTGGGAAATACTGAGGTCAGGTTAGAGGGGTTCTTTTCTGATCCCACCAGTGTCTTCCAAAGCAAAAATCACAGACTTTCCTTTTTGGAAACGTCAAATTTCCTTTGCATGCAGAATGACAGTGGTGTGGATGCTGTGAAACCCCGGCTAGAGTTATAGACAGAAGGGAGTTGGTGTGTCCTGTTGATGGTGTCAGGTGACTCACACAGACAGGTCTGAGACTCTGGAAGCTGGCTGTCCGGCCCTTCTTTGAAGTGGTGGTTTTAAACACTTTTATGAACTGAAGGTTGGATGAGAAGATGTAAGTCACCCCCTTGGTATGCTGTGTTTTCCCTAACATGCTATTTCCAATTAAAACATCGAGACAAACTGTCTTATTTTAGGACTGAGCCTTACATTCGAACATGCTGCTTGACATCTATGAGCTGCCTAGTTTCTGTGACACTCAGAAAAATGAGTTGCTAGACTTGGAAGTCCCCGGGGGGTGTAGGTTTGGGCCTAGCCAGGGAAAAACCTTCCAGAAGCTGGCCTTTGGAGGTAAGGCGTTTCCTGGTGTCGGTTATGGCCAGACAAAAGCCAGGTGCCACGCAGTCCCCCACCTCTGGGGACATTGCCGTGAGACCCTGACACTCTACCCCAAACGGCCCCATCCTCCTCTCGGTAGGAAACGTCCTGGTTTAATATTTGAAATCTTATCACTCTCTGAAAGTGCCACATTCATTTAATTCTTCACTTGTTTGTTATCACGTCACCCAACTTGAAGGTAGATCTGGCGTGGCAGGTGCCCAGGCTCTCTGGTGTGGCGACCCATGGCACTCAGCAGACACTCAGCAAATACCGAAAGGATGGCATTTTGCCATTGGTCTAGGCTTCATATCTAGGAACCCACCGTTCTAAAGGGATCGGGTCCTTAAAAAGCCTGGTTGTGGATGTTTGCGGGGGTCCGTGGGGTCCCTCCTATGGAAGGAGCAGCAGGAATCAGGCGCGGGGCCTCTCACGGGCTGCATGTTCTCCAGGGAGCCTCCCAAACTTCTGGGTCTCAGTCGTTTCAAGTGTGAAGGGAGGTTTGGATTCACTTCTCTCCCAGCCCTCTCCTGTCAGATGACCTTGGGAGTACGCTGTGTTCACACTCGCTCCTCTGTTCTCAAACTGTTAGTTCGACTTTCTTTTATTAGGGATTTTACGCCTATTAAACAGGGGGGGAAAGTAGCCTTGAAAAGCCAAGAGTAAATAGGAACGCAAATGAATTCTTGTATTCTGCACAACAAATTGAAAAAATTATAGCTAGACTCTAAGGGAAATGGCTATTTAACGAAATAATTACCAGGCCTAGATTAACAAAGATTTTTTTTTTTTCCCCCTGATGTAGGTTAGCCATCTAACTGTCCTACGACAGGCATTCTTCAGGGGACTAGTTCCGGGACCCCTCTTTGGACACCAAAATCTGCAGATGCTCACATTCCTTATAAAAATGGCCCAGTCTTTGCACATAACCTGTGCACGTTCTCCTATGTACTTCATAATCTCTGCATTACATGTAGTACCTATTGTAATGTTTGTGTCGTGTGACTAGTTGTTGTACTATATTGTTTATGGAGTAATGACAAAAATCTGTAATGTTCAGTACAGATGCAGTTAAAATATTTTCTGTACATGGATGGTTGCATCTGAGGATGCAGAACTGGGGCTTAGGGAGAGCTGTCTTCTTCTCTTTTAAATGTACTTTATAAATGGAATCACTTTGTACTTCCTTTCTTCTCTCTGCCCTCTCCAGGAGACAGCAAGTGAGCCTAGATCATTCACTCCATTTTCCTGGTGAGAAATTAAAAATAAGCCATTCTTCATGACGACATAAAAAAATCCTCATTATTGCAATGGTAGGTGCATGTTGACACAGAGGGCCAAGAGATGCTTGTTTTTAAGTAAGCTTGCTTGCTTTCTTCCTCCCTCCCTCCCTCTTTCTTTTTTTCCTTCTTTCCTTTTCTCTCCCTCGCTCCCTCCCTCCCTCTCTCTTCTTCTTTTCTTTCTTCACTGCTGGGGATTGAACCCAACGGCACGATACCCCCGAGTCACATCCTCAGCCCTTTTTATTTTTTATTTTGAGACAGGGTTACAGATTTGCCGAAGCTGGCCTTGAACGTGCCATCCTCCTGCCTCAGCCTCCTGAGTCCCTGGGGTTACAGAGGGGCACACTGTGCCCAGCAAGACTTTACATTTTAGTTGGGCAGACAGGATACAAATTTACAAAGCTCTCAATTAACCAGAACGATTTTATACTGTGGATCCCCTTCTACATACTGATCTAATACAAGACTAACTTGAGAGCAGACAGGTGGAGGATGGATAGTTCAGTTGGTGATAACCTGCTGGCACACACAGTACTGTAAATTAGGAACCCAAGAAGCATGGCCAGCACCTGTCATTGCCCATGGGTTTGAGCCAGCCCACAGGCCCATTAAAATGAACTATGCTCTAGAGGCACGCCATTTCTAAATATTTTGAGCCAACATTTAAAAAAATCAAGGGTTGATTTATTTTCTTAATAGTCCAGTTTTCTAGTATCTCTTGAAAAAATTAAAATATCTGGCCACAAAAGGCTTGTGTCCCTTTTGGCGTCAGCGATGTGGGTCTAAGTAATATCTGTTTTGTTTCAGAGGGGCTCAAGCTCTCCAGTTTGCCCCAGTCCCCACCACTCCCTATAACCACTCCCTACAATCCCCAGAGTCTTCTGAATGTTTTTTACCACTAATGACAGAAGAGCCCTGGAATCTGGATTTTTTTTTTCCTGTACTCATATCTTGATCAAAATAAAAGCGAAAGAGGGCTGTGTTTAAAAAAAAAAAGAGGCAATAGGAATAAAAGTCTATTTCTTCACACATACAAAAGTGGTGGCTGTGTTGGAGGAATTCAGCTCCCAGCCTCACTCCTGAACCTTCCCTGCTGGGTGCCTGCACCTGCTGTGTTTGTGGATAACGTGGCAGGTTATGTAACAGAGAGGCATTACCTTCAGAAGAGTCCTAGGAACTGAGATGATTAAGGGCTTCTAATACATGCCAGGTGTTATGCACTTAACCTTCCTAAGGATCCTGCTATCATCCCTGCCTCTCAGAGGAGGAAGCAGGTGCAGAGAGGTTAACCAACATGCCCAAGATCACACAGCTTCTTGAAGGCCGAGTCAGGGTTTGAATGTAGACCTGCCTGACCCCACAATCTACATTCACTTTTTTTTTTTTTTGGTACCGGGGACTGAAGTCAGGGGCACTCAACCACTGAGCCACATCTTCAGACCTTTTTTCTATTTTATTTAGAGACAAAGTCTCACTGATTTGCTGAGGGCCTCACTAAGTTGCTGAGGCTGGCTTTGAACTCGTGATCCTCCTGTCTCAGTCTCCCGAGCTGCTGGGATTACAGGTGTGAGCCACTGCACCAGCCCTGTGTTCACCTTTGCTCCCTCTGTGTCTTGAGGCTCTAAGACAGATAGATATCTCTGACTTGGGGTGATACGTAGATACAGAGAGTGTGTGTGTGTCTCCGCTAGAATATAACTAAAGTATAAACTAAAATATGAGAACAAAGGTTTTGGTCCCTTTTATTCCTTACTCTATGCTAGTGCATCACCCAGAGCAGTGCTTGGATGTCATGAGCATTCAATAAATTGCTTTGAATCAACACTGGACAGAGGAGCCCTGGAATCTGAACTTGTACCTGAGTATCACACTCTGCTGGGGGCTCAGGTTGAATGGGCTTTTTGCCAGATCTAGGCAGGGTGAAAGGATTAGGTGGGACAACCAGTTTGCTCCGCACCTTTCTGTTCCAAGTTGAGCTCTCCCTCTTCTCTCTTCCCTCCTCCACCCTGCAGACCATGAGATAAGACAGCTGGTGGGTTGAAAAGTGGAGGAAAAAACCATTCTCTACTCACAAAGCCTGCAGGTGGGGAAGTGGGCTGGGCAAGGTGTTAGTGCCTCCTCGGGCAGTGGTAGTGGGTGAGCGGGCAGCGTCTGTGCACTGGTTCCTGACTGGGCTGGGAGAAGCAGTGAAAACCTGCAGAGGGGCTCTGACTGAGTGGTTGGGGATGTAGCCCACCTCGGCTGCTCACCTGCTTTAGTTGCCTAGAAGTGAACTCTGAGATGGGGACCGAGTGGTGATACCAGGAAGCACCAATAGGTGAGCTGGGAGTGAGTCAGAGGAGGGAAGGTGGCCATCAAGGGCTCCTTATCAAGTTAGTCATCGCCCTGGGTGGCTGAGGCTTAATACCACTGGGAAGATCTGGGAGCTAGTGAAGGACACCTGCTTCAGCACACAAGGGGTGAGGAGACTGGAGTATCTGTGCACCAGCTCCCTCAGCCACGGGTTAAAGCCTGATTGGCACTTCTGGCTGGCTCTAGGGCAGCCAGAGATAACCAACCCACAGGCATAGGGACGGTCTGGCAGCTGGAGTTGGACAGATGTGCTCTGAAGGTGAAGGCATTTGTAGTCCCCTTATTGTGTCCACATAGGCTGCATCCCAGCTGCAGCTCAGGGTGGTGAGTGGGCAGTATCACTCAGAGTGGGCAGTGTCATTTGCAGAGGAAATGTATCCTGTTCTGTATCTATTAACTTTTTTTTTTTTTTTTTTTTTTTTTTTGGTATGGGGGATTGAATTCAGGGGCACTCGACCACTGAGCCACATCCCCAGCCCTGTTTTGTATTTTATTTAGAGACAGGGTCTCACTGAGTTGCTTAGCGCCTCGCTTTTGCTGAGGCTGGCTTTAGACTGGCGATCCTCCTGTCTCAGCCTCCCACACTGCTGGGATTACAGGTGTGCACCTGGCTCAATTAAATTTTTCTATGTAGCGGATCACCCCCAAAATTCATACTTCAAACTGCCATTTATTTAGCTTATAACTCAGTGGGTGGGCAATTTGAACTGGGCCTTCTTGCATATCTGTGGTCAGCTGGCAGGAGGGCTGAGGGCTGGCTGGTCTAAGATGGCTTTGGTGGGACGGCTGATCTCTGCTCCACATGGCCCCTCATCCTGCAGCAGGTGAGCTGGGACTTGTCTCCATGGTGGTAGTGGCACTCTAGGAAAATGAGTGTGGACAGGCAAGGGCCCTGGAGGGCTGGGCTTAGAACTGGCACTTCATTTCCATCATGTTCTATTGGCCAAAGCAAGTCACAAGGCCAGCTCAGATGCAAGGGGTGGGGAAATAGAATCCGCCTCTCCAAGGGAGAAGCTACACAGTCATATTTTGGAGTATAGAAACAGGAAGAGGAACACTCACAGCCATTCTTGCAAATAATCTACCACATGCCCATGTCCTTAGGCATCTTGTGATCTGGTGAACAATCAAAACCAGTGTTTGTTCTACTACTTTAGACACAGTAGGAGTCAGAAGCTGTCTGGCTCCAGTGTGGGAAAGTCTCTGTCCTACAATGTCTCTTTCACTGATGTTTTCTGTTAGACCTTGTCCTTTCCTTTGGTCATCTTTAAGAAAGCAATTGTTTCTGAGGGGTAGCATATTATGTCTCTATTGAACAGTGATCCCATGTTGGGGGAGAGAGCAGAAAAGAGTTGAGCTCCTAGAGAAGTTGGGTCAAGGATGCATAATTTTGGCAGCTTACTTTCTTTGCTTTTTGGTCCTGAGGATTTAATCCAGGGCCTCATGCACATTGTCACTGAGCTACCTCCGGCCACCTAACCTCTGGTATTAAGACAAGGAATCCACAGTGCCCTTTCTTTCAAGCCAGGTGGTAGGGACATTGTTAGAGTACCTCTGAGTGGGAAGCTGAGTAAGAACTTAGCAGTGGCAGTTTCAGTATTCCCAGTTTTGATCTGCAGGCGGGGCCCCCACATGCTCCTGATACGGCTTGGAAGCCTAGGGGACCTTTCCCCTGGCTTTTAGTGTCAATGACTGGGAATCTTTAAGTGCTTCACCAGTTCCCAGCTGTTGGGGACATGATGTGGCATCTCTTCCCTCTGAAGGGCTGTCATTTCATATGTTCTTCACAATGTTCCCCAATTTACAAATGGAGAAACTAAGGCTTCTGAAGAGTTTGCCCAGGGTTATGGAGGCCGTAAGGGTGGACACCACATATTTTAGTTCTAAGCCAATGCTTATCTCAGTATCTTATCATAATATCTCATCATTAATCTGGCATTTACTCGAATATTGTATTGAAATGATTTTGAGATTCCAGAGTTGTTATCCTTTTTTTTTTTTTTCCAGGAAGGGCGGGTACCAGGGATTGAACTCAGGGGCACTTGACCACTGAGCCACATCCCCAGCCCTATTGTGTATTTTATTTAGAGCAGGGTCTCACTGAGTTGCTTAGTGCCTTACTTTTTCTGAGGCTGGCTTTGAACTCCAGATCCTCCTGCCTCAGCCTCCTGAGCCGCTGGGATTACAGGCATCTGCCACTGTGCCCTGCTAGGGTTGTTATCCTTTAACCTGTGCTTTTAGAATTTTCCAGCTTTTCAAGGAATCAACAACCCCTTCCTTACATCCCCTGTGAGTGAAATCTTCCCGGCTCTCCAGGCCTCATAGCCCTCTCCCCTCATCTGCATGACAGACATGGCCAGGGCCTTAGCATCTTCCCCCTCCCCAACTCTGGTGGTTGATGCACAGGGGGGTGTCAGGGAATATGGGCAACCGCAGGGTCAGCAGGTCCATCTCCCTCTGCCATCAATTTCCTTAGAGGAGTTATTGGGAGGGAATAATCCGACAACCCATATCTACCTACTAGGTACATAGAAAGTCATTTTGAAGAATGGTGATTTTTTTTAACCTTTCAAATTAATGCAGAGAAATTCTTGTTTGCAGTAGCTGCTTCCAGAGACAGCCCTGGGTCTTCTAGAGATGGCAGACTCCTTGACGGGCGGTAGGGGTATTTGCTGAAATAGGACCCTCGTTATCTGAATGACTCATTTGGTGTCTACCATATGCCCCAGGACAATGGGCGGCACTGCCATTCTCTTGTCCCCTGCTAGGAAACTTTTCTCCTCTTCATGTCATTGCTCAATTATACTCTTTTTGAAGCTCTCATAGGAATAACAGAAAGCACCTAGTATGTGCTAGGACTGGGGCTGGGATGAGGACCAGTCAAGTCAGGCACTTAGCATATAAAATATAAGGAGGCACTCAGGTGCCAGCCTGAGGGTGAGTACTGGGTCCTTTGTGAGCAATGTCACCCTGCCCTTTACATTTTTTTTCTTTCATGCAAACTTGATAGCAGCCTTATTTTGCAGATGGGCCATACCTGGAGCACAGGGTGGTTAAGAAACTTGCCCAAGGTGGCACAGCTGGTTCTAGCCCATGACTAGCGGACACCAACACTATCTCATTTGGTTTTACAACAGTCAGGAGGAGTAATTGGTCCTGTGTCGTATTGATTCATGGTAGCCGACGGCTGAATTTTCAGGCATTTTGTGAGTCAGTTTTTAAACACAGCCATTATTAAACATGAAACCATACACATGTACAATTAGTTCAGTCCATCACATTAAATCAAATGTAATTACTACCCCAAACTCTAGTGCTGGTTCTCTTGTGCCCTGAGAGCAGGGCAGAGTAGGGGCTACTTTGGAGCAAAAAAAATCCCTTCCCTGCAGGGTGGGAAGAGGCTGGCTCCTCCCTGTCCCAGCCGGAAGCCACTTCTTCCGGTCATTCTCTAGGGCGGATACATCGTAGGAAACAGCCACTGAGGTCGCAAGGAAGAAAAACACCCGCTTCCCATGTGCCCGGCCTGGACAGTCGAAAGCCCAAGGCTTGAGTTTCCCCAAGACCTCTCCCTGGAGCCCAGAAGCAACAGGCTTCTTGAAGGGGTGACATGGCCAGGGTAGCCCATGGGCCCAGGAGGTGTTGATGGGAGAAGTGTGCTCTGAGGCTGGGGAGGCTGGTGTATAAGAGCCAGCATGGCTTTGGACACCAGAGAGGCCTGGGTTTGACTCTTGGTCACTCTTTGCCTGTTTTAAGCTGGGTGACCTCAGTCAAGACAGTTAACTTCTCTGAGCCTCAATTTTTCCACCTGTAAAATGGGAGAACACCCAGCTTATAGACACTTATGGAGTTGTGGTCCAAAAATAAGATGAAAACCTACGGCATTCTAAGACATACATGGGGGAAGGAATGGAATCCATGTTAAACGAAGGAACACCAATAGCAGTTGTGAGCCAGGTACTCTGTGAGGCTGGGAGGATTCCAGAAGGGTAGGCCAGAGTCCTAGCTCCAGGACTCCGTGCAGAGTGTCAGGGAGACAAATCCACAGACAGGAGGTAGGGTGGATGTGGCAGGGTCTGGGAGGAGAGGCTGGGAGTGCAGGGGGCAGGCCCTAATTTGTCACGTAGAGGCACTCGCTCAACACCTGTTTCCTGAGTCCCACTATGTGTTCCTGGGTGTTGTGGGGGATACACCTGTGAAGGTAACCAGCCTCTCCCCTCTCAGAAACAGCACTACCCAGCAGGAAAAGTTAAATAATACAAGCAAGAAGAGTTTTGGAGACTGAGGTAGAAGAGACGAGAGTGGAGAACCAGAGCATGTGACCCCTTGAGAGGGTGGCAGAGAGGAAGGGCCCTGTCTTGGACGGCTGGAGACCTGCAGGGAGGGGCTTCCAGGCCGCCAAGCAGCTCTGGGCGCCCCTGCTCTTCTCCATCCCCATCTGCCCACCATTGTGTGGGCCCGGGTCTGCCGCACCGCCACACCTGTCCAAGCTGGCTCTAGCTGGCCAGAGTGTCCCCAGTCACAACTACCACGGGTTCTGGGTGTGCAGAGAGACAGGGGGTGTAGACGCTCACTGGAAGTCTTTCCTGGGGTGGGGAACATGTCCACCCATCCTGCCCTGGGCTCCTCTCGGCTTAGTTGGGTGGACCTTCCTGGGTTGAGGAACCAGTTTCAGGAAGAGTTTGGAGGTCGTGTGAGACTGCAAGGCAGAAAATGAGCACCCCCCCCCAAGCCCCCAGTCCTGCCTTCTCGCTGTCTCAGAGGCAGCCGCTGGCCCGTGGCTCCCCAGCCCGCCCTTCACCAGGGGAGTTTGTCTGTGGCCTGCTGCGTCTGCAGGGTGAGCAGAGGCGGAAGGCCCCCAGGTGTAACATCAGGTGTGACGTGTGTTGGAGTTGGGGAGACACAGGCTCTCAGGGGTGTCATTGTGCTTTACCAAGAGGCACCCAGTGACCAATAATCTGTAACAAGAAGGAAAAAAGACACCCACATGGTGACGGGCTACTCAACGGCATTCCGTGGCCACGTGGCATTACAAAGGGACCTGTTTTTAACCTTAGGGGAGGAACAAAGAGCCGATGAAATGCCAGGCTCACTGGAGAGAGTGGGGTGCAGGGCTGTCCAGTGTGACCCCCTTTCTCCCTCTTACCGTGGCTGCACATGTGTCCACGTGGCTCCGAGGGGCAGGTCTGCATACAGGTCGCGGGTGACTTCTCACGATGCAGCTCGAATCCCTCTTGGAGACAGGGACTCATTTTGAAAGAGATAGGGTGAGCCCCGTTCTGCTCCTCATATCGGGTGGAGGCCTGGGGAGGGAGGTAGTAGTCATTGCAAGTATAGACTCTAAAGTCAAAAGGCCAATCCTGCCACTGCCTTCTTGCTTCTTGTGTAACTTTGGGGGAGGTCACTTTGGAGCCTCAATACTCTTCTCTGTGAAATGGCCACAGTAAGGCATGTCCTCCTGGACAGGTTATGTGGATTAAACGAGGTCAAGTGCTGGTGATAGCAAGCCGGAGAGCTGAGCAGGGGCTTCTGGGCACTTCTTGCTGTGCAACCCTGGGGGAAAAAAATCAAACCTCCTGAGCTGCCGGTCTGCTGGTGTGTTCAGTGAGGGTCACATTCCTGCCATATTGTGGAATTGCAGTAAATCAGGGGAGGATCAAATGAGACTTCCATAGTCCAATACTATAAGGAGCACATAGTAGATGCTCAATAAATGCTGGCCATTGTGGTGACTGTGGCAGGCTGTGGATGGGGAATAGGGGAAGGGCAGAAAGGAAGAGCCATCCTGGATCTACCTGGCTCACTCTGAGTTGGAGCCATGTCCTGAACTGCCCTCAGGGCCAGGCAGGTCCTGCTCCCCCTTGGTCCTCCCAGGGACACCCTCCCTGCTCCTGTGCTCACATTAGCTGGGCTGGTCAGTGACTAGCAGTCGTGATGGAGCCACACTCCTTTCTCTGGAGCTTGAGCCCCCTGGTTCTGGGATGTTACCTCCTTCCACCAACTGGCCACATCTGCATCCCAAACTTCCTCACTACCCATAATAGTTGGGATTTCTTGTCTCTAGCAAGCCCCGCCTCCCCCCTCCTAGTTGGGGTGGTGGTTAATTATGGATCTGGGAATTGGAGATCAGTGAGTGACAGGTTGGGGTGGTCTCCTCAGGGCTTTACTGAAAGTCCCCCTCAGCTGGTTTCCTTGGCTTTCAGCATCAGTGGTCCTCCCTGACCACCCATCTTGTGGTCCACTAAGGGTGGTGGCATGGAGGCTAGTGACCAGCTGTTCCCTGCCTCCTGGGGACAAGCTCCTGGCAAGATTAGGAGTTTGGGTTGCAGCGTTCAGCCCCGAGAGAGGCCACGGGGAGAAGAACCCACCTGGATTGATTGGGGCCCTGGAGGACTTTCCCCATAGGAAAGGGTTTCATCTTTCTGGAACATTTTAGGGCAGCAAGGTCTACCCTGTCCCCTCCGCACAGATGGAGCTCACCTCTCACGAGGGGCTGGGCCTTAACTTCTGACTCCACAGACCTCCAGGAACCCAGGGAACACTCTTGGCTTTGACTGCCTTGTGCGTTTCTTCTCCAGTGCATGTTTTATTTCTTTAACTCTCTTGACGATGAGGACCATGTCCCATGGAACGTCCACACATCACTTACTGCAGTGCTGGCCCTTCGTACGCAACCTACTGAGGCTTCACCGTAACCAGGTGGCTGTCATTCAGGGGAAAGCAGAGCTTAAGAGGATGGGTCCCAGGTTAGAAGAAGCCATTATTAGGGCTGGGGTTGGGTGTGGCCTCAGCAAGGCTGGCCGCAGATGAGGTCGTGGGGCTCAGGGCTGGAAGCAGCCAGAGAGGTGGCTGGACAGACAGACAGGAAGACAGTTGATCCCAGACCTTTGCTGAGAACCATCCCAGGAATCTTCAGATGGCCCCTGTCTTGGTATCAGGATGGGGTCAGACTGGCACCTCTGCTGACCTCAGTGGGGTGGCAGGGGGACATGGAGGTGTGCATGACATGTGGCTTCAGGAGAGATGGAGACTTGGCTGGGTAGGACCAGAGGAGGTGCCTCTGGCCAGGAATGGCAGGGGAACCTGGGCCACTTAAAATGCTACCACAGAGCTTCCTGACAGCCTGGGGGAGGTGACCAGGCCCTGTGTTCAGGAAAAATTGAGTCCCAGAGTTGGCACATGCTAGGTGCCAGAGTCACTCTGGAAGTCTTAGAGAGTTCTGATCAAGTGAGTACCTGGGCTGACCCTGGGACAAAAGGAAGGGCGAGTAACAATAGTGCCACCACCTGTGTCCCCATTTGCGTGCTCTTTCGTTTTACAAAGGGCTTTTGCATCTGTTAGCTTAGGACAGGGACAGGATTAAGGAATTTCAGGTGCTTCCACTCCTGCATACTCCCTGGGAACCCTTCACCTTGACCCTTCAGGCTCTCTCCTTCCGGTCTCCAGGCTAAGAACTTGCACTGGTCTCTGCTGCTACATGCAGCTCTGGAGCAGGGAAAGAGGAGGGGATCAGGGTCTGGGAGCCCTGGAAGGGTGATCCTCACAGCAATCCCGCTTCTTCCCCTTGGTCCTGTACCCCTCTCTTCCCAAGAGATGTGTCCTCATACCTGGCTCACCTGGGTTTCCAGGAAGGCAAGGAAAATAGAACTTCTCTTCCTGGGTGTCCCAGAAGAGAGGGGTCCTGGGACAGCAGATGGACTAGATGCCTAGTACTTAGTTGGCATCACAGTGAATCATTTCTTTCCTCACCCATCCCACCTGCTAGGTCCACCCTGGCTTTCCATCTTGCTCTGTCAGTGGTTCTTTGGGTCCCTCTGCCTTGCAAGGCAAAGATCAGTACCCAGTGCCCTAGACCAACCCAGGCCTGTCTCCATCCTGCCCAATGGCACAGATGACAGCCTCTCTCCTGGCCCGAATAAGTGCCCCCAGTCTTTTTAACCTGGGGACTCCAGCTTGGAAACTCCACCCTATACCCATGGCCTGCTCTGGGCTGGCCAGGAAGTAACAGAGAAAGAGGAAAGAGCTTCAGAAGCCCAGGAGACGAGTGCTTTTGACAAGAAGCAGATGCATGAACTAAAGAGCAAGAATGGTGGCTGTAAGGAGAGGCTGCTGCCACGGAGGGATGGGACATAGTGGGCCAGGGTGCAATGTTCCTTGGAGTGTAGGACAAGGACAAGGACACGAATTTTTTTTTTTTTTTTTGGTGTTGGGGATTGAACCCAGGGCCTTGCACATGCTAGGTAAGTGCTCTAGCTCTACCAGTGAGCCACATCCCCAGCCCCCTGAATATGTTTATATATATATATATCTATTTTTTTTTCAGGTTGGGATATATAAGTCGTGTCACTTCTTTTAACAAATACGATATGATGACTCACCTCTAGGAGACATTATCTTTTGAATCACAAAAAAAAAAAAAGAGTATGGGGAGCTGTGGTTTTAACAATGTCATATAATAAAAAGTCTTATGGGGAGAACTTCCATTGTAAAGGAAGAGTGGGGAGGGTCCCTATGGTCTATGGGGTTTAATGTCATCTACTGGAATTGGTTGATCCTTTCCCACTGAAAGTCAGGAGGGGGAAAAAAAAAAGAATAGAGGGGCTGGGATATAGCTCAGTTGGTAGAGTGCTTGCCTCACATGCAGAAGGCCCTGGGTTCAATCCCCAGCACTTCCAAGAAAAAAAAAATAGCATAAATATCAACTTTCCTTGGGAACAACTAGTGAGCAAATAGAAAGTCAAGGTGTGTGTGGTTGTGTTGTGATAACAAACACAAAATCTTAGTGGCTCACAACAACGAAGGCCATTTCTCACATATACTGCAAGCCCATGGTGAGCTGGCTATAGACTGCTCAATAGTTTTTACTCCTGGCTGATGGAGTGACATGGGACACCTCAATTTGGGACACACATGATTTCATAGCAGATGGAGAAGAGACTGACAAGTTGAAACCCTCGCTAATTCTCAAAGCTTCATCTGGAAACAACACCTGTTACTCCTGCTCATATTCATTGGCCAAAGCGTGTCATATGGCCAAACCTACCGTTCTGGGACAGAGAAATGGAATCCTTCAATGAGCAATGAAGGGTTCTTAAAGTCAGTTCTGCCTTGGGCCATGAGGTTCAGCCTCCCTGGATATTTTTAAATAGCTATTTTATTTTGGATTAGCATGCATTAATGGAGTTCAACATGATATTTCCACACTTGCATATAGTGTGCACTCATCAAATGCAACCTCCCTTTATCTGCCCTGCTCCCTGCCCCCACCTTTCCAACCTCTATTAATAACTTTTCTACATTTAGGTTGGCACTTCTTCACCTCCACAGAAGAGCGAGAATATGCGGTACTTGTCTTTCTGTGTCTGGCTTCTTTCACTTAACATAATGTCCTTTTGTTATCCATTCTGCTACAAAAGACAGGATTTCATTCTTCTTGATAGCTAAATAATACTCATGGTAAATATATGCTTCATTTAAAAAAATCCATCCATTGTTGAAGGGGGCCAATTTTGAATCCCCATCTTAGTCATCCTGAATACTGCTGCAGTAAACATGGGTGTTCAGACATCTCTTTGGTATGCTGACTTCATTTCTTCTGGATATATCCTCAAAAGTGGGAGAGCTGAATCCCGTGGTAGATCTATTTTTGGTCTTTTGACAAACCGCTGTACTGCTCTCCATGATGGCTGTACTAATTTGTATTACCACTAAGAGCACGAAGCTCCCTTTTTTTCCACCTCCTTACCAGCATTGTTTTTTGTTTGTTTATTTATTTATTTATTTGGTACCAGGGATTGAACCCAGGGGCATTTAACCACTCAGCCACATCCCCAGCCCTCTTTTGTGTTTTATTTAGAGACAAGGTCTTACTTGGATCCTCACTAAGTTCTGAGGCTGGCTTTGAACTTGTGATCTTCCTGCTTCAGCCTCCTGAGTCTCTGGGATTACAAGGGTTCTTTCTGGGTTAGATGATATCTAATGATTGTTTTGATTTATATTTCCCTGGTGGCTTTTGAGCATTTTTTCATATAGCTGTTGGCCATTTGTATTTCTTCTCTTTCTCTCTCTCTCTTTTTTTTTTTTTTTTTTTTTTTGTGCTGGGGATTAAACCTAGGGCCTTGTGCATGTGAAGCAAGTACTCCACCAACTGAGCTATATCTCCAGCCCTGTACTTCTCTTTTGAAAAGTGTTTATTTAGATAATTTGCCCCTTTTTGAATTGGATTTTTTTTTAAAAAAAGTTTTTGAGTTCCTTATACATTCTGATATGAATCATTTGTCAGATGAATAGTTGGCAAATATTTCATTCCATTCTGTAGATTATCTCTTTGTTGATTATTTCCTTTGCTGTCCAGAAATTTTTGGTTTGATATAATCCCATTTGCCAATTTTTTTTTTGCTTCTGTTTCCTGTGTTTCTTTGGGCCATATCTAAAAAAGCATTTCCTGTCTTGAAGTGTTTTACCTATGTTTTCTTTGGGTAGTTTTGGAATTTCAGGTCTTACATTTAGGACCTTGATTCATTTTGAGTTGATTTTTGTACAGGGTGAGAATTAGGGGTCAAGTTTCAATCTTCTGTATGTAGATATTCAGTTTTCCTAGCACCATTTGTTGAAAGTTTGTCCTTTTTCCACTGATTGATTTTGTTCCTTTGTTGAGAATCAGCTGGCTGCACACGCACAGGTATATTTCTGGCTCCCCTGTTTTGTTGGTCTGAGTGTAAGTTGTCCCTCCTGTATTATGCTGTTTGGTTACTATACCAGCCTCAATAATTCTTGTGAGATCCAGAGACCTCAGAATCCAGTTGGTGAACTTGGGATGGAGTCATAAATCAGCATAAGGATAGAATATAAGTTTCACGAGAGAAGAATCTTGGTCTCTTTCATTCACTGGTGAATCTCAAGGACCTCAAGAGGCCCTTTGACATTTATTTCTCGCAGAACCAATTATGAATGGGTTTAAGATGCAATCTGGGGCTAGGGATGTGGTTCGGTAGTAGGACTCGTGTCTGGCATGCACAGGCCCTGGGTTCGATCCCTAGCAAAACACACCACACACCACACACACACACACACACACACACACACACACACACACACACACACACAGCAATCTGACCCTTCCTGCTATAGCTAAATTGTCACAACATTATACCTTCAATCTCCTGATATCTGCTTCAAGGGTTTTGGTTTCTTTTAGTCTCAGGGAGCATGTCCATCCCCAAACAGCCCCTGACCTGGTCAGGTTTCGAATCTTTCTATGTTGTTGTAGATCAAGGAACTCTACCTTCCTCTGTCTTGCTTTGGAGACAGGAGTCCACTCTCTCTGTCTGACCTTCTCTAAGGACCCCCCCAGGTTATGCTGGGAAGAAAGAAAGGCATTTGGCTGTGCGTGGGAGAGAAGCTTGCCTCTTCCCCTGTCTTCACAGTTCAGCTGGTCTGAGAAGTACAGAGATCTATTTTTTTAGAGATACGGCTCAGATGTTTTTATTCATGGAACCCGATGCCTTAGACTCCAGATTTCTTTCAGGCTGGAGTGCCTCTGGTGTGACGTGACAGTCTGGAGAGTATTAGCTGCCGCCCCCTCTTCCTGGGTCAGCACCAGCCTTACGTAATCAGAAGTCCAAAGAGGAGACAGTCAGACAGTCAGACTCGCTGGGGCCACAACCTTTCCCTGTGGCCTTCGATTATCTGGTGCTTACAGAGTTTGGGAGCAGGAAGAGGCCTTGTACCTAATGAACTCTCATGCCTCCTGTTCCAATTGGATATTTGGATATTACAAGACCCAAATGCAAGCCTCTTGTCCTAGATGTCAAAGCCAGAACCCAGGACCCTGCGGGTACTACTGTCCCTTCAACTAATTGATGACTGACGCCCACTTCTCTTGCTCCCCTCCTCCACAGATAAACACACCTGAGAGCCCATCCTGGGGAAGGAGGAGGAAGGGGGACCCTCCCCAGCACAGACAGAGACTCAGCCTTGACTTGGGTTGCTAAGCTAGCTACTCCTTCCTTCTCCAGCTGGCAGGGAGCCGTGACCTGGGAGCTCAGCCACCACTGGGGGAGGAGGAGCTGGCCGGGGAGCAAAGATGAAGGAGAGAGGGGAGGAGTCTGGGCAGCTCCCCCTCCCACCTCTGCTCAGCAAAGTGGTGGAGCTCCAGCAAGAGAACTGATAACAGATAAGGGGCTGGCTTTCCTGGGGCCTTGTTTATACAAGCTTAGGTTCTTGCCTGCTGGTCTCTGGGGGTGGGGGCAGAGGGCAGTGTGATGTTCCTGGACTCAAGTTGGCTTTCAGCCAGGATTGTGTGGCTTGTAGATCTTCCCTCTTCCACCCCCCCACCCCCAATTCCAGACTTCCTGCAAGGAGCCTGCACTGGGTGGAGGTTTGAGCTGAGCTGAGAAGCCAGGTTCTCTATACTGGGAGTTGGGGGGCAGGCTTTCACCCAAGGAGCAGTGGGCCTAGCAGCTGTGTCTCTCCTCTGGCTTCTGGGTCTCTGGGCATCTGAGAAAGAAAGGATTTCCAGCCACAGCAGGCCCTTGTGGTAACGTGCTTAAGCTAATTCAAGAATTCCTTTGACCATATTCCTCAGCCTCCGTGAAACAAGCAGGTTCTGAATTGTGACCTGGAAGCTACTGAAGAGCAAGGGCTATGTGCTGGGTGCTGTGCTAGGGGACAGGATCAGTCACAGACACAGCCCATCCCTGGTGGAGATTAAAAGCAATGAAGTGGTTCTATGAATCACAGGCCAAGGCAGGATAGGCCATCGGAGGCTTTGGCAGGGGCCCTAACCCCTGGTGATGGGGGAAGACTTTCAGAGGGGACATCTAAATAGAGGTTTGAAGGATGGGAGAATTGCCTACATGATCACCAAGGTACACAGAGAGCCTCCGGGCAGAGGGAGTACTGCAGGGGAAGCGGAAGAGGGGGGTATGTGCATGGAGGGGGAAAAGTAGCTTTTCTTTTCTTTTTAAAATATTTTTTTAATTGTTGATGAACCTTTATTTATTTATATGTGGTGCTGAGAATAGAACTCATGCCAGATGAGCGCTCTACCACTGAGCTACAACTCCAGTCCCCAAAGTGGCATATTTTAGGGATCCCTTAGAGAAGGAAAGGGGTGATGGTGAGAAATGAAGCTGCAGAGGGAGGCAGGGGTGGACCATAGGGTTGTGGGGAGAAGACAGAAAGGGGACATGGAGGGAGAACAGAACGAGACCAATGGTGGGCTGGTTGGGGTGAGAAGTGGCCGAGAGAGACTGTCCTCTGTCGGGAAGTGGGAAGCACGGTGGTCTTGGAGCTAGTCTTAGGTGGTCACTCCAGGAGCAGAGGCTTGTCAGCTTCACCTGGATGCCCTCCTGGGTCAAAGCTTAGAAAACACTTGTGGGTTTGGGGCTCCCTCACATGGGTGCTTCTGGGACTTGGCTCCGTCTGTGGCAGGTGTCTGTCTGCCTCATCCTGGTGTGTCAGAGAGGACACCGGCCTGGAGATATTGTCCTGTGGGGTCCATGCGTCCAGAGCAGGAGGGGAGGGGATGCACCTCCAGCAGGCAGCGCCTGCTTGCACTGATACGCTCTGCATCTGCCCTCCAAGGGGAGCAGTGAGAAGGATCTCGAACACCTTGCTGATGGCTGACTCAACCATTCCATGTGCTTGAGTCATCCTTAAGAGCCCCCAGCAAATCATGCAAGTACTCTTCTCTCTTTCCTTCCCGTCCTGTGCATTCAAGCATTCAACGGTTATTACATACTCTCTCCTCATTGACTCTCTGGTACTCACACACAGTAGGCACCTTTCCTGGGTTATGCTCTTCACGTTGGTCCAGAGAATCCCAGACTTGGTAATATTAAGCATAATGGGTCAGGGTATAACCTCCAATATCAGATGACTGGGGCTCAGATTCCTTAACAAGCTCAGTGACCTGGGGCAAATCTCTCCATCTCAGTTTCCTCATCTGTAAGATAGCAATAGTGCCTACTGCACAGGCTGTTGGTAGATTAAATGGGAACATTCCTGTAAAAGGCTTTGTGCATCATAAATAGTCCATGGGTACCGATTGCTACTGTTTATAGACATCGGCTATTCATTTTGGGAAAAGAAAATGATTAGGAGGGGAACATTCTTCTTTCGAGAAGGTAATGCAATAATATTAAAGATATTTATCCCACCAGCAACTATTTTTATTTTTTATATTCATTTCTAATATTTATTGTAAGAGCCGAATTTTTAAAAAAATCTAGAAGTCTAGGGAACTTGATATTTTCTTTTCTTTTGATCTACTCCAGTAATCCTGCTATGTATAGACTCAGGAAATTACTCTGGGTGTGGGTTTCACCCCCATGCCTGAGTTGAGTGGTGAGAACCTTGCATCTGGATTCCTGCTCCATCCCTTATGTCTTGTGGATCTGGGAGCTTGTTTCTCCTCACCTGTTAAACTGGGATATCGACCTCCTTCCTGACTATGAGCACTAGGGCTGATATGGGCAAAGAGACAGGCACAGAATAGAAGATGAATAAATACTAGTTCCTGGCCCCTCCCTTGCATCTAGTGTGGGGTTCAGAGAATGGGAGGGACCCGGGAGTGGATGCCACGAGGCTGGCCCAAGCACCTCCAGCCTTCCCCTAGGAGGCCCCTAAGCTGCTTGAGAGGACTGGCACCCTGTTCTGCTCCAAAGACAGGGTCAGCTAGCCTTTGGTTTGCTTTGCTGACACCACTGTAAGAAAGGAAGGGTGGCGGGAGCCCCCTCAGGATTGGAGGCAGGCCAGGCTGGGAGGAGGCAGGGTGAAGTCCTTCCCTGGGAGCTGCTAGGGGCTCCGTCCCTCTGCAGTCAAGGTAGGCTTGTGACAAGTGTTAGAGAGAAGGACTGTGTAACGTGGGCGGGGTGAGCCGGGGATTGCAGAGTTCAGAGAGAGTTCAGAAAGATCTAAGCTCAGGGAGAGAGGCGCTGTGATGATTAAGAGGAGCTCGTTAAGTCAGGCTCTGGGAGCAACCTGGCCCTGTTACCCAAGTCACTCACCCTCCACTCCTCACCCGACCAGGGCCTTCTCAAACACCAGCACAATATTATGTTACTAGCCAATGCTTGCTTTTGTCTGTAGGCATTTCATACATCAGGGCATTCTTTCATATCCGTTTTCTAACTTCGACTCCACCAAGAGGCTGCAAAAGAGAGGCAATAGACCTATTTGGCAGATGAGAACACTGAGGCTTGAAAGGACTAAGCAGCTCCACCAAGTGCACACAACTCCTGGGCTGGGAGAGAAAGCCAGGTCTTTTTGTGCCAAGGCACCCATGACTGAAGGATAAGTAGGAGTTCTCTACACAACAAGTAGGGATTTTTTTAAAAAATTTTTAATATTTATTTTTCAGTTCTCGGCGGACACAACATCTTTGTTGGTATGTGGTGCTGAGGATCCAACCTGGGCCGCACGCATGCCAGGCGAGCGCTCTACCGCTTGAGCCACATCCCCAGCCCCAACAACTAGGGATTTGATTACAGAATAATTAGCATTTTTTTCCATTATTATTTTTTTAATTAAATGAAAGCATTCTCTTTATTGACCTTTTTTGTTAACTTGGGAAATGAATCTCCACGGGGAGGGGCACTCCTGAGTTCCTGTGCCCCTCAGAGGAAGAGATACGTACAGAACCCTGCAGATGGAAAGATTTAGGGCCGCCCTATGGAAGGATTTCTCAGAGCTGCTTGTTAATAGGTGACTAAGTGAGGTTACAAAACCATGCTGTCTGGGCATCAGCTGTCACCAACAGGATTAGGGACCTCTCATCCAGTTAGTCTGTATCTAAGAGATCACACTAACAAACAGTGTGAACGTGGAGCCTTGGGAAGGCCTCTTTACCCCTCGGGGACTTAGTTGGCTCATCTGTAAATGGATAAAATTTGTTCTCCACCCACCCCCCACCCACCATTCCAATTACCTTTATTGACTTTCTGTGCGCAAGTTGGTAGCAAAACATTTCCCAAATTCCTGGAAACCTGTCCCGCTCTGCCAGTACCAAATGGTGGCCCTGGATCTGTCACTTGGGTCTTCCTGGGTCCCAGTTTCCTCATCTGTTATATGCAGAGGGTGGCTTTTCAGGGTCTGTCTAGCTCCTTCTCTGCAGAAGTCAGTCACCTGGGATGGGCTAGGAAACGGGGTAGGAGAGCAAGGCCGAGGGGCTTGTCTGGGTGGGTCTGAATGAGGGACCAGTTGAGTGGGCTGGAGTCATAGAAGCCAGCAGAGGGGAAGGGGTCAGGGGAACTCCTTAGAAGGGCAGAGATAGGAGTTGGTGGGAGGAGAAGGAATCAGGGCACCTGGCTAACCTGTCAGGCTCGCTCCTCCTCTGGGCTGTCTAGAAGAGATTCCTAGGGCCCCAGGGTCAGCCTGGGGAGACCCTGAGGAGGCTGCAGTCAGCTGTATGCCTTGCCCTTGCCTGGACAGCTCTGCCTTGTCCCTGTGCCTGAGGCAGGCTAGCAGGACAGAAGTCCTCCAGGGGACCTTGCCGTGGAGGCCACCGCCTGGCTAGTTCCAATCACCAAGTTAAAACCAAGCTTTCCAGGCCAGTGGTATCTTTGCCATCTGGTGTCTGGATCCCAGCGTGGGGGACAGGCAGGCGGAGACCACAGGCAGCCAGCTGTGTCCAGAACAGCCTGCGGTGCGGTTATCTAGGGTCAGGGCAGCAAGGCGGGGAGGGACAACTGCAGATAATGGCCAAACTGTTCACTCCCCTGTCTAGGGGCCATCGCCTTCCCTTACGTAAGTGTGAGGGAGCCAGCTCCCGTCTGGCTGCTCTGGGGAACTGGAAACTCATTCTTCCTTCCAGGCCCCATGCTGAGGAGGGGAGCCTGCTGTAGACAATGCGGGCCAAGAGCTCCCCTCTGGGTCCCAGGGTCTCCATTTCCAAAGAGAAGGGTGTCTTTGGCCACTCTTCCCTCCTGCTCTCGAGGACATGCTAATATTACCAGGAGATGTGAGCTCATGTCTGTCCCAGAGCTGTGGGTTCTTGGGGGAGGCCCTAGGAAAATGCCAGGTGCTACTATTGGTTATGGAGTGTAAGGCTCAAGAAAAACCCCGTTGGGTTATTACTCATGAGGTCCTGGCCGCCATGCTGATCCTAGGCGGGACGTGGTTAGCTGGGCCCAGACTAAGCAGAAAGCCAAGCGAACTTCCTATTTTTTTTTTTTTGTTGTTGTTTGTTTTTTGTTTTGGTTTAGTACAACCTCAGAAACCTGGGGTTCTCTGCTCTTAGAGACAGCTGATGTCCCTCGTCCAGTAGCCAGGGTAGAGGAGAGTATTGACATCGGCACCTGGGCCCTTGAGTCTTCTCAGGATATGTCACATCATCAGCCCCGTGGACCATCAACCATTGAAAAATGGGACCAAGGGACTATTTGCTCTGAGAGTTGAGCAGCCTCCGATAACTGGAGACCAGAGTCTTTTTTTTTTTTTTTTTTTGTACTGGGGATTGAACTCAGAGGAGCTTTACCACTGAGCTACATCCCCAGCCCTTTTTATTTTTTATTTTGAGACAGGATCTTTATTAAGTCGCTAGGGTCTTGCTAAATTTCTGAGGCTGACCTCCAACTTGCAGTTCTTCTGCCTCAGCCTCCTGAGTAGCTGGGATTACAGGTACGTGCCACTGAGCAAGCTGTCTTAAACATAGAGTCAGAAGGTGGATTCAGCTATGGGACCTTTGAAAGGCACAAAAACATTCAGCCATGGGACCTTTGAAAGGCACACAAACAACCAAAAAGCTATCTATGTCTCAGTTCCCCCATCTGGCAAAGCCAAGCCACAATAATACATGTCTCGTCTGATGGTTACAAGAAACATGATCTAGAATGTTGACGGCTCCAGGTAGAAAAATGCTCAGTAAGTGCTATAGAAGGGAGAGAGGAGAGACTGTGAGGCTGAGGGTGGGAACACTCCAATGAACTTTCCTAACCTTGAGATGCCAGAAAACATGTCAGGGTGAAGATCCCCCAGGAATAGACTCGGTGACTTACGGATGCCATCAAGCCAGGGATGTGTGGCCCAGGCAACAACATTCCTTAAATAAGCTTATTTGGATTAGAAGTAGGTTCCCAGAGGGATCAGCTCTCCTTCCACTAGAGCCCATAAATACTTCAGCCCCTCAGTTCCCAGATCCCAAAGACCTTTGGAGACAGGTGCGAGGAGAGAGGGGGGGTTTTGTTATCAGAGCCCCAGGCTGGGCATGGAGACTTTAATACCTGGAAGCTGTCAGTTACATCACCTAGAATAAATTCCTTAATCATCCTTGGGTAAAGGGCGGGGCCGCAGACAATAGGATTGTGGTCTTGCTGCTTCCGAGAGCTGTGTGAACTTGAACATGTCCCTTGACCTCTCAGAGTCATGGTTGCTCATCTGGGAGATGGGAGTGGTTGTGAGATGGAATGAGGTGATGGCTGAGATCCCCAGATGCATGTGCATGTGCAAGTGAATGGAAGAGGTGGCTGAGAGGAGCCACTCCATGCTGGTCGAATGGCAGGGACTGGTCACCACCCTGGGCTGGAGGAGATTCTAGCATCTCCTCCATTCTAAACAGGTCTCTGCAGGAGTTTAGGTCAAAGACAGGCAGGAGCACCAGCTCAGGGGATGGAGTGGGAGGACAGGGTCACATTGGGTGTGTGTGTGTGGGGGGGGCAATCTAAGCAATCTAAGCTAAATCCTCCAACCACTTTTTGATGCCACTTTCAGAGAACTCTGTTTGGAACTGGAAAACTCATCCTACCCACCTTCCTAGCAGAAGGAGCAAACGAGAATTAATCAGCAAATGTGGCTGTCAAACGTGGCCGGTGTTATTTTTAACTGAACGTGTTGGTTTAAAGGGGGAGGTGGCTTGCTCCAGTGTGGTGTGTGTCAGCTGGCTGGCCAGGTTTGGTGGGAAATCCTGGAGAGTGTTTCCTCATGGGAGTTTACAACACAAATAATTGGTTGCAGTGGTTGGAGGCCTCAGAGGCCAGGCATGATGGCCCCTGATGGCGGATTCTGCAGGGCTTCAGGTAAAACGCAAGACTTCCCTAGGGCAAAGAGATGGACTAGGAGAGGGCGCCCCAAGGGGCTTAGGCGCCAAGGTCTGCAGCCAGCAGGCAGGGGGACCTTGAAGCACACTGGTGCCTGGGGCCCTTTCATAGGCTGGTCTGCCATGCTGCTCCAGAAGACACATGATGCTCAACCACCCACAACTGCACCCCGCTGCACTGATGTGTTACTTACACAGCCAGAGTGGGGGCTGGGGAACACGGGTACAAGGAATCTGGTTTATAATGTTGCTGGGGTGTGAGGGTCTGCAGATAGCATCTTTGCTCTGAATGTCATTTTTGTTGACTCTGTGGCTTTGACTTCATCCACTAATCTATATTTCCACATATTGAATTCTTATGTCCCTTAGTCTTTCATTCTGATTTAAATATCATCTCTACCACTTGTTAGCTGTGCAACTTTAGACATTAGTTAACCTCTCTGTGCCTCGGTTTCCTCATATATTGAATACAAGTGATGTCACCTCTCGGGCTTGGCTTGAGGACTGAATAAGTTAACCTTGGTAAAGCTCTTGACCAGTGGTTGCCCACAGTAAATTCAGTATAAATGCTGGTTAAACCAATGAATGAGTTCTGGTGGCCCTGAGCAGAGCAGGATGCTTTAGGATGCTTAGGTCTCTGTCATTTCCTTTTTCCCCAAACCATTTCAACACGCAGTCTAAGAACAGCGTGTTTGCTCTGCACTTGACATTCCACTTCATGGCTCTCCCTGATCCTGTTGCAGTTCGTAAGTTCCACCTAAGTCAAGTCTGCACCCGCCCGACTATACTGTGGCTCTGTGAAACGAACTTCCTCCCTGAGGTCCCTAGATCCCAACAGCTGCTGGGGTCTTTGTTCTTTGAAAGATGATTCCTCTTCTTCAGGCAGGGGGAGCCCATGCATCCTTGCCATTGCATCTGCCTCCAAATGCCGTAGTCACCTTGCATGGAGGAGAGTGTTGTTCCTGTGGCATGTGGGACAGGGGTGCTTTGGGGTGCTGCTGCGCTCCTTTTGAGTTCTGGTTTGTGTCTGGCTGGAGGCCTCAGGGTGTCCGTGGTCATCTGCTGCTCTGGTTTTACATGGGCCGGGCCAGATTTGTATCAGTGAAGGACATTTATTGACCATCCAGTCATTCCTTCCCTACTTTATTGCAACCCATCAGTAATAAAGATGGAATGCTGTTGAAAAGAGAGCTGGAAAATCAAAGCTCCTATAAACCACGAGTACAGATAAGTGATTGGCCACAGACGCCTTCCTGAAACCTGAGCTGGCTGTGCGCTTAAACGTGTGTGCAGGTGGGATGTGTGTTTATCAAGCCTCTTTAAAAGGTTCACACCTGCTGGGTGTGGTCTCACACCCCTGTAATCCCAGTGACTCGAAGGAGGCCCAGGCAGGAGGATCACAGGTTCAAGGCCAGCCTTGGCAAGTTAGTGAGACTCTGTCTTGAAAAAAAAGGAAGAGGGATGTAGCATCCCTGGGTTCAATCCCCAGTATCAAAAATAAATAAATAAACAAATTGATAAAATAAAAAGGTTCACACTTTGGACATTATCAAAATATCACATCTGGGAAACCATCCTAAGGAAAGGATGTAAAATTTACAAAATGCACAAAGATGTCCTTGGCACAGTTATTTATGAAAGGAGACACTGGAAACAACTAATGTCCATCATTTCTGGGATGGTTGTGAAAATATGATTACCATGATTTTAGTAGTTTTCAACCTTGTGTAAGATCATGAGTTACTTGAGAAACTTATTAAAATGAAGATTTCCAGCCTCTACCCCTCTACCCCTAGAGATTCTGATTTACAGGGTTTGGGATGAAGCCAAAAATCTGCATTTTTACTATACCCTGTGTGATTTTAATGCAGATGTTTTTCAGTTAAACATTTGAAAAAACTGATGGACTTGATGGGATTTTGCACTTGAAATGATGTTTACAGACAGATGATAATAGAACAGAGGAATGCGTTATAAGTGAAATGGTGTGTAAAATTGTATACATAGTCCTGTATCCAATTATGAAATACAGCTATGTAAAGAAAAGCAATATATAAAAATGTAAGTAGAGGTAGTCTTAGGGAGGTAGGTTTTTTTCTTTTTATATTTTTCAAAATTAAAAAAAGCATTATTTTTACCAGATCCTTAAACTCATAATTTTAAAACATAAATTGTTCTGGGAACAAATCAAAGGGGATTCTGTTGGTCATTCTCTCTCTTGGGATTTAGATGCCAAAAGGTTTCATTTTAATTATAGAGGATTGAAAGGTGCTGGGCGTGGTGGTACACACCTGTAATACCAGCAACTCAGGAGGCTGAGGCAGGAGGATTGTGAGTTTGAAAGCCAGTCTCAGCAACTTAGGGAGGCCCTAAGCAACTCAGCAAGACTGTCTCAAAATTAAAAAGGGCTGAGGATGTGCTTCAGTGGTTCAGGGTCCCTGGGCTCAATTCCTGTATCAAAATAAATAAATACAGGCTGGGGATGTGGCTCAAGCGGTAGCGCGCTTGCCTGGCATGCCTGCGGCCCGGGTTCGATCCTCAGCACCACATACAAACAAAGATGTTGTGTCCGCCGAGAACTAAAAAATAAATATTAAAGTTCTCTCTCTTTAAAAAAAAAAGATGTATTCTTACATTAAAAATAAATAAATAAGCAAACAAATAAAAAAAGATGGGAACATTCTGAAGCCAATTTTGGTCTTCTATTCCCAACCCCTCTTGGAAATGCTCTCATGTGCAGCTGTACCTATAGACATCTGATAACTTTATAGAGTTATTGAAGGCACATTACCCATCCCCTTAGTCATTAAGATAAAACATAAATTTTTAGGGGCTTGGCATGTAGCTTCTGGTAGAGCGTGTGCCTTGTGTGTACATGGCCATGAGTTTCATCCCCACCACAGGAAAACAAAGAAAACCCTGAGACGGTAGGACTGATTATTTTGTAGGAAGGAATTACCTTAATGCCATTATCTTAAGGGTTTATTTTAATATTTATTCTTTTAGTTGTAGTTGGACACAATAACCTTTATTTATTTATTTATTTTTAATTTATATTTGGTTCTGAGGATTGAACCCAAGGCCTTGCACGTGCTAGGCAAGCGTTCTACCGCTGAGCCACAACGCCAGCCCCTTAAGATTTTTTTTTTTTTTAAGATATAATTTGTACAGGACAGTGAGGCCCTGTTTCAAGAAACTGGAAATAAGGAAAACAAAGTCGTTTTCTGAGAGAGGTGTGTATTAGTTTGCTAGGGCTGATGTAACAAAGTTCCACAGACTGGGTGGTTTAAAAAACAGAAATGTTGGGGCTGGGGATATAACTGAATTGGTAGAGGGCTTGCCTTGCCTGCATAAGGCCCTGGGTTCAATCCCCAGCACCACAGAAATGCCTTGCCTCTGTCTTGCCTCCCAGCTCTGGGGGGTAGTAATCTGAGGTCAAGGGGTCAGCAAGTGGGTTCCTTGTAAAGGCAGGATCCATTCTAGGCCCTTCTCCTTGTCTGCAGGTGGCCACATCTCAGGTGTGGTGTCTGAATTTCTTCTTGTAAGGACTTTGGTCCTACTGGGTTAGAGCTACACTAAGTACCTCAATTTTAACTTAATTGCCTCTTTCAAGACCCTGTCATATCCTGATGTACTCAGGGTTAGGACTTCAGCATGTAAGTTTAGGGGGGACAGAAATCTGCCCTACAACGATGCATTGCTAAGCAACAGATGGCGGAATGCAGAGTCTTGAGAACACTTGGTTGAAAGGGCTGGAATGGATAGATCCCTGAGATGTGTGACTTTTGGAGCTTTTGGAATGTGTCAGGTAGCTGCGCAAAAAGTTAGAGGCAAAGTGGATGGACTGTTTCCATGGGAACCTGACCCGGAAGGAAGAGCCTGTTTGGCTCTGTTCTGTCACCTGTCTGGTCCTGGCGATAAGTTTGCACTTTGGCAGAGAGCACATTGGGGGAACTTGCTCTTCACCAGATCCGGTTATGGTTTGCTGACTTCCCGGTCACGGGACCGTGGGGGGCGGGGGGCAAGTTCAGTGACCTGTCAAAGCTTCCCCTGGAGAAATGAGAATAACAATTCCTGCCCTGTCTCACAGGCTGCTGGGAGGGAAGGGGGTGAGGGTGCCCTGTCAATTGCACAACCCTTTTTGTCCCCACCCCCCAAGCAGACAGAGCAGCCACGCTCCTCTCTCACCTGTGGCAGGTGATCATGACGCTACCCTTGAAGCTGGGTTCAGTTACACTGCAAGTATCTCGGAGTTCAATCCGTCTCCAAAGGTGGCCGAGGTGGCCGAGGTGGCCGAGGTGGCCGAGGTGGCCGAGGTGGCCGAGGTGGCCGAGGTGGCCGAGGTGGCCGAGGTGGCCGAGGTGGCCGAGGTGGCCGTGGCTCTTGCTGTAGAAGACGTGGAGCTAATCAAACCATTCGTGAGGCCCAAGGTCAAAGACCCCATTTATTTAGAATAGATGTTTTCTCTTTATACGAAAGTTTATAAATTTGGTAGAGAAGATTTTTTTTAAAAAATGAAGGTTTCCCACTCTTAAAACCTTCTACTTCCTTCCTATCACGCAAGCCCCTCTCAAGTGAATTACATCTTCCTGAAGTTGGGTCTTTCTTTCTTTCTTTCTTTCTTTCTTTCTTTCTTTCTTTCTTTCTTTCTTTCTTTCTTTCTTTCTTTCTTTCTTTCTTTCTTTCTTTACTGAGGATTTAACCCAAGGATTTCTAACCACTGAGCCATATCCCCAGCCCTTTAAAAAAATATATTTCTTTTGATATGGGGTCTCACTAAGTTGCTTAGGGCCTCACTAAATTGCTGAGGCTGGCTTTGAACTCATGATCCTCCTGCCTTAGCTTCCTGAGCTACTGGGATTATAGGCATGGGCCACTGCACCCAGCTTCCTAAAGTTTCTTAAACTTATAAAAATATATATGTATATATTTACCCTCCACACAATTTAGTTCACACTGCTTGAAAACTTGTTTCTAATTTAAAGATTGATTGTGAGCTGCTTCTCCAGTCAGTTCATGCACATGGATTTTTTTTTTTTTTTGTACTAGGGATTGAATCGAGGGGTGCTACCTCTGAGCTACATCCCAGCACTTTTTATTTTTTATTTTGAGACAGGGTCTCACTAAGTTGCCCAGGCTGGCCTCAAATCTGTGATCCTCCTACCTTAGCCTTCCCCATGGCTGGGATTACAGGCTTGGGACACCCACCTGCTGGATCTTAACTTTATTTTTTTAAACTGTTGCAGTGTATTCCATAGAAAAGATACATTGTACATCATTTAACAGTTTTCTCATTAATGAACACTGAGGTTATTTCTAGTTGGTTTTTTTTTTTTTTTTTATAATGGGGATTGAACTCAGGGGCACTCTACCACTGAGCCACATCCCCAGCCCTATTTTGTATTTTATTTAGAGACAGGGTCTCACTGAGTTGCTTAGTGCCTCGCTTTCACTGAGGCTGGCTTTGAACTCAAAGTCCTCCTCCCTCAGCCTCCTGAACCACTGGGATTACAGGCGCGGGCCACCACACCCAGCCTATCTCTAGTTTTTAAAAATATGATAAACACTGTTACAAGGAAATCTTTGTTCATGTATCTTTGGGTGCTTACATGGATCTCTGTAAGATAAATGTTTAAGTATGAAGTGATTAGGACTGTGGGGATATGTACACATGGAAATTTTGATAAATTTTAAAAATTGCTCTAGAAAAAGTGACAATCAATTTACACATCAAACTACATGTCTGTCTTCCTTTTCACAAAAGAGACAAAGATGGGGTTGAGCTTCTAATCAAATCTAGTGTCCTTGAAGCAGTTCTGTCATTATCTGTCTAGTTATCTGTGAGCCTCATCAGTTTTTCTGGCCCTCTAACCTCCCTGTAAATAGTGCATCTAAGGGAGGCCCCTGTGAAGTGCTTGGAGGCAACCAAATTCTTGGGAGAGGTCCTATGGTCATAGCCGGCCTTCCCTAAGCTCGTTCACCTCCATCTCCTCTCCCAAGAACATGGCAGATACTGGCTGCATCTGATCCAGAGAGCAGACCAATGGTAACCATTAAGGCAGAGGCCCCAAAAGAATGAGAAGTACAGCTTTGATGATGTTATCCAGAATTTCCTCTTTGGAACCATCGAAAAAGAAGCAATTTTAACTTCAGCATGTAAGTTTTGCATTTTTTGAGCTCACAGTGTTTTATTTTGAATGACAAGGCAACCTGTGCCATATTGTTAGGGCTGAGGACTTCTGAGGGTCTGCCAGTGTCTTACCCTACTGCCAAACTATCCCATGCTAAGTGGGTTCTGGGATTTTCCAGACCTTTAAGAACTGGGTGGGGTGGCTTGGGCCTGTATTCCCAGGGGAGGCTGTGGTGGGAGGATTGTTTGAGCTCAAGAGTTAGAGGCCGACCTGAGCAACACAGAGATACCCCCAACTCAAGAAAGTAAGAAAGAAAACAAGAAAGGAAGGAAGGGGAGGGGGAAGAGAAAGGAGAGAAAGAAAAAGACCCACTAGCTGTTATGGTATTTCATTGCATAATCATTACAGATTTTATATCAAATATTTTTGCAAAAAAGTGGGCTGTGACGATTATGTGAAAAATTTCTTTAAAATTGTGCCAGTATGGGGCTGGGGTTGTGCCTCAGTGGTAGAGCCCTTGCCTAGCAAGTGTGAGGCACTGGGTTCGAGTCTCAGCAACACATAAAAATAAATAAATAAAAATAAAAATATCGTGTCCATCTACAACTAAAAAAAAAATCTGTGCCAGTGTTACTTTAAAATCATTTATTACTAAACCATCTTTGCTGCAAGATTAGGATGCATGGAATACTCATGAATATGCGTTAAAATCCAATAGTTGAAATTGACACATGTCATTTCTTTGTGACAGTTTAGTGAACATTTTTCTGGTCTGAAAAAAAAAATGAACACACTAGTTGTAATTGATTTGTGCATTGAGGTAAAATATTACACTTGAGAACATTGACTACACTGTTGTGAAGTCGGGACTTATAAAACTTAATCTTCTGGGTCCAAAGAGTCTGTGCAATCATTGGTTTGGTTATCTGATCCGCCATCCTCAGCACCATCAAAAGATGGTTTATCATCAGCACCATAGCACTCTAAACAAACCCCGCCAGTGGGCTTTCATATATACTGATGATGTGTGAGTGCTGAGAATTCTAGACTCGCAGCTTACAGTGCTTAGGACAGACATGCATCCATATGCCACTGGTGACTCTGTTGCTGCTGTGTTTACCTTTTAAGTGGTGAGAGGAACAGAATTGTGCAATGAAAGGTTATAAACCAAGTTTTGGACTGAAGGGATGTGACATTATGTGGTGAAGTACAGTATTCGAGCCCTGTTGGTTTTCTCCTCTCGTTAGAAGCTATCCTGTCTCAATCAGGGCATTAACAGAGCAAAACTTTAAAGACTTTAACAAATCATTTGTTGCTTTATGTACAAAGTTCTAGAGAAACAAAAAGAGTTGTGATTTGGAAATTTCACTGTCGTCTTAGGCTTGTAGTACATATCCGTGCCCACAGTAAATATAAATAAATAGATATATGAGTAGGTACATAGAACTATCAATAGTTTATCTAACTATAAATACTGTTGAGTTGAATTGAATCATGCTTGCATTCACTCTAGCCAAGGTCAAATACGAACTTCTCTGTTTCTATCATTTTCATTCCCTATGGAAAAATCCTGTTCTATGTCGTGGGTGGGAAAGTAAAAACTTATATTTGCACCATGCCCAGACCATAGGGTCACTGTACCTTCCCAGCATCACTAGGACCCTTACCATTCTATCATGGAAGAACCAGAGGATTGTGAGCCATTTCTTCCCCACATCAGCAAGGTGACAACCCAGGCTGCTTGATTGCAGACCTTGGCTTGGTCTCACTGCCTCTGTGACATCAGGCCTGCTGTCGTTGATCCACTGCAGAAACGCCAGCTCAGCCTGTTCCTAGTCTCCGTCTGAACAGAGACCCTGGGTTTCACACTTTGAAAATCGCTCGGGACTTTGGCCACTGAATGTCAGATGTCCCCTGTGCAATCACTGCTGCAGTATAAAGCCTTGTCATCCAGGGCCTAGGAGCAGGCCCTAGGGGACAAAGAGGCCTTTGTGGTTGTCATGGGCAGTGTGAGTTTTGTATCCTCCTCTGTGTCCCAGGCTCTCTAGTATGTCCTGACCGAGATCTGTGGGCAGCTTCTTCCTTAGGGGAGGCCCACACCCTTGGTTAGGTGCCCCAGGGCCAGAGCTCCACTGCAGAGCCCATCCATTCATGACTGCAGTTGTTCATTCACCCAGTGACATTCCCTTGGGCCTCACCCCTCTCCTATCCCTGTCACCCATGCTGAGAACAGAGCAGGAATGTGGGCAGGCCAGGTCCCTGCTCTCCAGGAGCTTCCTGAAAGCAGGGGCTGAGTTGACAGCCACCTAGGTAATGCCCCAACCAGTTCTATGAGTGTGGCTGATCAAGAAGAGCTATGGAAACCTAGAGGTCCCATGCACACCCAGGCCTGAAGGTCAAGGTGTCATTGACCAGTTGGAGGTGTGGGGACAGCATTCATTTAATACACATACCAGCTGCAGGTTTAGTGCTTTACAAGTCCTAACCTGTCTCCTTCTCCCTGACCACCCTGTCACCAGGTACTGTGAGCATCTTCATTTTCCTCATTAGCATACAGAGCATATTTAAAACAGGGATGGAGAGGACCATTCAGGGAGTGAGAACAGATAGACCAAAGACGAGGTCCCCTGGTAGAGCTCTGGGATAACCCTGCTTAAGGATGTGGTTGGGCTGGGAGTGCAGCTCAGGGGTAGAGCACCGGCCCAGCAAGCATCAGGCTCTGGGTTCCATCCCCAGGATGGCGGGGTGGGGTGGGGTGGGGGAGGACCTTTCAAGTAGACAAAAAAATAGTAGTTAGGGAGGTGGAGAGGCAGAGGCCCAGGTGTTAGAAAACAACAGAAGAGAGTGCTTCTAGGAGGAAGGAACAAGCACCTGGGCAAATGTGGCCAATAGCAGGGGGGATGAGACAGCCTGAGAACTGACCGATAGCTATCAGGGGAGTGGTGGCAGCAAAGGCAGTTAGTTATAAAAAGTTCCAGAAAATAAAAAGGACTAAGGACTGATACTATACAATTCCTTTGAGGAATTTAATTCTAAAAGGAAAACAGGTTGATAGCTGAAGGGCAGCCCAGTTGCAAGGGATTTTGCCTTCGGGGGTGGGGTAGTGCTCTGATAGGAAGGTCTTGGTGGAAGAAGGGGACACTGATGGAGTAGAGAGAATGCACGTAGCAAGGAGTGGCTCCTGGGATCGCCCCCGGGGATGGAATCCAAGGTGAAAGGGCAGGACAGCCCGTGGACATTGCAACCTGCTGTCTTTTAGTGGCAGGTCTCTGGAATATCTCCTCCAGAGCCTGCCGGGTTGATTCTTTCCCCCTTGTCCTCTCTTGAAGTCTTAGCAGAGCCACCAAGAGAGGGAGGCAACATTCTTCTCTGGACACCGCCAGGGCTGCAGGCATCTTGGAACATCTGTCCCCTGGGTGTCAACAGCCTTAGCCGAGGGCTTAGGCTGAGAGGAGGGCTCTGCTGTATCCCGAGGAGATGTGGGCTGAGAAGGAGGAGGGCCAGCTGCATCAGCTGGTGTTCAGGGACATTTCTCAAAACCTCTTGCTTCTCAGGAGCCCCGGGGCTTTGAGGACTTGGACTGAGGGATTCCTGCTGTTATGTAATGGACATAGTATCAAGTCATTCAAAAACAAGTTCCCTGTGAACCAAATTCCAGCAAGTTAATTTAAAACTTACCTCACAGAATTTCCAAAGGACTAAATTGGCCAATCAGGACCCTAGGGGTGATTTACTCCTTTTCAAAAAGGTCTGAAAACTTAAGAAATGTGTAGCTCAAGGTAGCCCCTGCCTGTTCTGACCCAGAACTCCAAAGCATGTCTTCTCAGCCTGACTGTGTTTGACAGAGAAATATGCAAACAAAAAGAGGGGGAGGAACTAACTTTGGAGAGCTTTGAATGCAAAATCAGGGGATCCCCCATTAGGGAAAAATTCCTCTAGTTACCCAAAAAGAATTGGGTAAATGAGGCAGAAACATCAATGGTATAAGACAACTAGCATGCCACAGTACTGGTTACTTCATTAACCACTTGCTCATTAACAAACGACAACAACAAAAAAAGATTTTTAAGTTTTAAAAATAACATGTAGCTATATCCTCCACCCCATAACCCCCAGAATGTCCAATTCCCTTTCCCCATTTTATTGTAGGTTGTATTGTAAATTGTTTTCCTACAAAGTAATAAAATGTAAATGTGGGTTTTAGGTATGCGAATGTTTCAGGTTGGCTGAGCATGAATTCCCAACCAGTTCTGGGTTGAGGGGCCTAGGAGGAAGCTGCAGAGGGAGTGGGAGGGGGGAGGGAAGGGAAAACAAGAAATTCCCTATTGTTCTAGTTTGAGAAAGCCCGGATTTAGGAAGCCCTGTGATTTGAAGTGAACTGGAGACCTTCAGGGGCATGTTTAGGAGTGACTGGAAGCAGCCAGCAGCCCCTCAGGAGAGTTTTCCAGCCACAGAGGAAGACAGGAAGAAGGCAGGTGCACAGTTCTCACCTCTGGGGGGCTGAGCTTCACTCCTAGGAAGACCCCCTGCAGACAGAGTCCAGGAGAGGGCAAGGGGCAAAGGACGTGTCCCCTGTGGAATATTGTAGAATAGGGGCCTGGTTTGGGACCCCAGTGGCCCCGCAGGTTGCTGGGAGGCCTTCCACAGGCTTCTTATTATTTTTTTTTTTCAGACTCATCTTCTAAGTTACAATGGTAATCAGTGGTAGGTCAGGATTTCCTTCCAGAAATTTCTTAAAATGAAGTCATTTTTTTTTTTTTTTTTGTGAAATGGAGAAATACCTGAAACTTCAGGGAGGATGAAAAACTTCCCCAAAGAAGGTGACTTTGGTTTCATATTTTTGGGTGGAAAAATCCAACTTTGGGTACATTTGGGCCTGGCAGGATGGAGGGAAGGTGAGGGGTATGTGAGGAGCCTTGAGAAGTCGCCTAGGGGACCAGACAGTCAAGAAGGCCAGTGGAGTGGGAGGGAGGGTGGACACCCTGATTCACAAGAGTTTAATAATAGCCAGGAGCTTCTGTAAGCTTCAGGGAAGGGGATTTGCTTCAGAGAAGCCATTAAGGACAAGAAAGGCCTGCATGAGGGATGACCTTAAGCCTGCAGGTGACTGTGAAATGGGAAGGATGCTGAGAAAGAATCCTCAGATCAGATACAGAGGAGTTATCAGGTGAGGTGATTTAATGGAGGTGATAGCGCGAAGATAAATGGGACAGCAAGGCAGTGGAGAAACCCACTGTTGCTGGTCCCCCCGGGGCCTAGAATGTAGGCTGTCCGACTGGACCTCCTTGTGTATCCCCAGGACCCAGGATGGTGCCTCGTGAGGTGGACACTCGTGAACTCTTTGTTGAATGAATGGACGGGCGAAGAAATAACAACTAAAATGTTTTTGAGTTTTCTGAAGAGAACAGTTTGTAATCCCTCAAACAGAATTATCAGGTGATCCAGCAATTCCGCACATAGGTGTACACCCCAAATGACTGACCAGGAGGTTTGAAAGGGTGTTTGGATACTCGTTTGTAGCAAAGTTATTCACAATAGACAAAAGATGGAGTCAACTATCCGTCAACCGATGAATGAATAAATGAAACGTGGTAGAGTCATACAATAGAATATTATCCAGCCTCATCAAGGAAGGAAATGCTGATCCGTGCTACACAACATGGTTGGACCCCGAGGACATGACTGCCGAGCAAAATAAACCAGTCACCAACCAAGGGACAATGAATCCACTCGTATGCAACATGTAGAATAGTCTGATTCATAGAGGCAGAGCAGACTAGGGGTCAACAGGGGCAGGGAAAAGAGAAGAATGGAGAGTTATTGTTAAATGGATATAGAGTTTCACTTTGGGGAGATGAAAAAGTTCTGAAGATAGATGCTAGTGGTGAAAGAGGCAGCAGTCTGAATATACTTAACTCGGAAAATGGATAAATAGTAAGTTCAATGTAACATTTATTTTACCACCATAAACATGGCGGAAAAATCATAACCCTGAAACACGGAACAAGCAAGATGCATGGAGCTCACGGAACATGCTAGAATCTTTCCTAAGTGTCCCCCCACCCCCCGCCGAAACTTTCATTCATGTAATTCTCACAATCACCCTGTGAAACAAGTACTATCATTTCCCCAACAAGTGCCAGGTACTTTACACGTATGGTTTCTTATGGGGAAAACCCTGTGCTGTGGGTTAGTTACTATGTTCATTTCATAGATGCAAAATTGAGCCCTAGAGATGGGAAGACACACAGCTGGCGAGGTGCCTGAGTAGGCTGACAGCTCAGGGTAGGGTGAGCCCAGAAGCCCCCTGGTTTCCTTACACTGCATTGTCTCTTGCAGCCAGGAGGAGGAGAATCAGTGGTGGGCAGAGTTCAGCAGGGGGCATGTATTAAGCACCTACTGAATACTCAGTTTTGTACTTAGTAACTAAGAAGACCAGAAAGGTAGAAAACGCTAGTGTTGCCCTCATGGAGGTTGGGGTGGGGGGAACGTGGGTCAGCCTGCCAGCACAAAACCATCTGAGATTGTGATGCGTCCAAAGGAAGAGAGTCAACGTGGTGAGGTCCATGGGAAAGCTTCTGTGGTAGGGGCTTCATAAGAGGGAGTTGTTTGGCACACACCACATGCTAGGTGGCAGAAAAGCCCAATTGTGTAAATATGAATAATGCTAACCAAACTCACAATCCCTTGTCCGCAAGTCTGAAATCCACAGATCTCAGAAAAACTTTCATTTCTCTCTCTTCCTTCCTCCCTCCCTCCCTCTCTCTCTTTTCATTAATTTGACCAAACATGTAAATGTGACCTGAACTGGACTTGCTATTTGCAGTCTCCAAAAGAAATGTTGGCACATTGGGTTCCTCGTTGTGAATGGTGTAAGCATCATGGGTGGTAAGATCGGCATCCAAGGGGCTAGATGCTAGAGATGGTTTATGTACCATATTGCCCCCTAAAATAAGGAAAATTCTGATATCTGGCCCCCAGGGACTGGGCTGCTTGGCTGTTAACCTCACATGACAGAGCATGTGATGCCACAGATCCGGCTGCAGCAAAATAACCTGGGGGGGGTGGTGGTGGTGTGACGAACAACTTGTGTACATTGATACAGCAGGAGTGGGAGCCGTTTATTGTAGGACAGGAGGGGTATATATACATTCCACCCAGCTTATCTTAATTAACATAAACTAGATACAGCAGTCAACCAATAAGGAATCTCCACACTTAATGGCTCGCTGGCGTTACTTCACAAACCACTCCCTCTGGCAAAATGCCAGGCACCATCTTGACTTGTTTACAAACCCTAACAATGTGACACAGGCATTCTGTCAAATGCTATACCAACATTACCAACATTAACCCGTTTAATTAATCCCTACCCTGTCTACAAGACAGGGCCTATTATTATTCCCATTTTATAGATAAGGAAATGGAGGCCAGAAAAAATAAATACTCTGATTTCTAAGTGATGGGGCCAGGCTAAACCTGAGGTCTCCCTGTTTGCATGAGAGCATTGCTGTGACAGCCTTGGTGAGAGTGGCTTTAGGATCCAGGTAAAGATGGTGTTGGACGGTGGAGGCATAGGAGGAAGGAGCTGGAGGGGAAATGGACCCCAGCGAAGGGTTATCCATATGGGTGTTGGCAGGGAGAGGGGAAGTGACATCCCAGATCAGGTGGGCAGCCAGGCTTGGAGGCGACAGAGGGGTTGGCTTTTTCAGGTGAGCCTCGGCTCCCTGGGGAGGAGGCTGCAATTTGGACAGGACAGGGCCCTGGAGGCCTGGTTCTCCAACCCTGGCCTTTAACCTGTCATGAACTCCCAGACATCAGAGACACCATCAGGCCTATAGACATTCCCCTTTCTATCGAAAGAGGAAGCAGCCCCAGAAGATCCCCTCGGCCCACTCTATGTGGTCTGAAGAGGAACCTGGATGTGATTTGGAGTTTTTGAAGAAATCTTGCTTTGATGTGGTCCAATCCAACTTCTTTATTTGCTGGCCAGACAGGGACTGTGGGAGGCGATACCCCAGTGGGAACCGACTCGGGGGACTGTATCGTCTAGGGACCTCCAAGCAGGGGTTTCCCAGCCCTGGCCTTGTGACTCCTCAGTGACTCAAATTATCTCCAGAGCTGCTGAAACCTTCTTAAGGCAAAATTTAAATATTGAAATACACATTCTACCAAAATAAACCCATGGAAAAAAATAAGCCTATACCAACCAGTATTTTTTTTGGAGTAGATGGGGAAAGAGAATTATAATCTTTTTTTTTTTTTTTAAAGATGTCAGTTATTCTAAAAATGGGTAATCAGGCAGTGCACAGGGGAGCCCTGGGCTCTGGTCTTAACTCTCCTCAATGTATTACTTTGGACATGCCCAACAATGGACTTGCCATGGTTGCTGGGAGGATCAGGCAAGCTAGGGTCCACGATCAGGTCCTGAAATCATAAGTAAGATGGTGAGAGGATGGGCACTGTCTACTCATCACCTTTCAGCAGGAAATATTTCTTCTCATCTGCTTTGATTCTGCTTTCCTGATGGAGAGGAACCTAATAGGTTTCATTCTGGGCTCCTTATTCCCATACTTCTTTCCCAGCCTCAATTTCCCTATGAGTCACACTAAGCCAGCCCATGCCACAATGACAAGGAAGACCCTAAGTTTCAGTGGCTTAAACAATTAAATTTTTTTTCTGCCTCTGATAAGAATGGGCAAAACTTCTCCCATCTTGTAGCCATGCCATCCTGTGTGTGGGCAATAAGGTCACAGTGGCCTGGGCCACTGAATGATTTGGGCCCAGAAGTGATACATGTCACTCATACTCCATTGGCCACAACTATTCAGATGATTCCTCCCTCACTTCAAGGAAGACTGGGAAATGCAGAGGAGCACATGGATTTTTAGTGGACACAGGTAGTCTGTCCCACAGCACCTTCACTTCTAAAATGTGAGGGTTGATCTGAATGATCTCAAAGTAGGCATCACCCAGCTCTGGTCCTCCTCTCTTAAGGGGGTGTCCCTCTGCTGCCCCTCCCAAGTCCCAAATATTTCCAACCTATGAGGCTGAATGGTTTCAGGGGACCCTAGATCGGCACAAATGTTTTGCTTTCCTGAAAGAAATAGGGTCAGACTTTACACTGATGGAGAGCTGATAGCCATGCTGTTGGCAGACTGGGACCACGGGGGACCACCAGGCCCTGCATCCCTTTTTCCCTTTGGTATCTCTAGAAGAAGTCAGGAACAATTTTAAAGACTTCCTTGATTGCTTTTTTTCCTCTTTCTCTATTTGTGTACCCTCTATCTTCTTTCCTGGTCTGGTGAGATCCACATTAATCAATGGAAAAATGCCGACCAAGATAATTAAAGATGGTCTATGCATTTGAAAGGCAATGTGTAAATTGTCAGATGTAAGATTCCTTGGTTTCAGCGAGAGCATTTGACAAACCCTCAGGTGGCCTCAGGAGGAGAGTTGAGGTGCTCAACCTGGGTGATAGAATCTTGTCACATGCTACTGGGCTGACCTCATGCATACTCCCATTGTGATTACCGGGCTTCTACCTTCTTCAGGAGACTGAATCTACCTTGAATCTCTGTTTTGTTAGAGAACCCTTATCACAGTTGCCTGGTCCATACTCCAGTTTCCCTAAAGGAGTGTCAGAGGCCTCAGAATATTGCCTCTTCTCAATTCCTTATCACCATTCAGCAACTTGCCAGCTAGAGCATCTGCCTTGACTGGGTCAGGGGCTCCCAACTCCAAGTGATCCTGTACCTGGGTGTAGGCTTCCAGGGTCCCTTGGCTGTTCCAAAATTTTTAGACTCTCCTTCCATAAAAAAGTAGGATCTCCCCTTGAATGGGACAGTCTTGTGACTACTTTGATCCGTAGAGTATGAAGAAAGTGATGTTCTGTGACTTTGGAGGCTTGATCATAAAAGGCCTATAGCTTCTGCCTGGGTCTCCTGCAATTGTCACTCTGGGAACCCAGCTGCCAGACTAGGAGAAGCCCAAGTAGCATGGAGGTGACACAGGTAGTTCTGTGCGTGGCAGTCCTGGAAGAGCCCATTTGACTCATTCCAATGCAGGTACCAAATGTGTGAATGTAGAAGCCTCTAGATAAGTCTAATCCCCATTTAGTTCACTGTACCCGCGCCCCCCCACCACCCTGCCCCAAGCCCCATATGCTTTTCCCAAATGAAGCCTTAGAAATGGCAGTGCTCTGTCCAAATTCCTGGCTCAGGAATCTTCCTCCATTAATATGAAGATGGAAGATGGAAGGATCAAGGTTCAACCTGGACTCTTGTTCAACTTCCTGGAGAAGTTAGAAGCCCTCTCTTAGGGGGCTGTATGGCTCATTCCTATTGACTCTCTTTGGTGACCATTTATAGAGGGAACAGCAATGAGAAAGGTAACAGGAGGATTCTAGGGAAATTGTGGCTCACAATGGGAGACAGGGCACAGTGATGACAGTTGCTCCATTTGGGTAGTCACCATCTAGGCTCTGACACCTAATGGTCCCGCTCTCTTGGCAAAGGTGAGGTTGCCCTTGTCCTTGTCTCCTGCTTCATTCTTTAGGAGTCCTCACAGCAGCACCCTTCCCTCATCTCCAGACAATTCTGAGTTTCTGAGCATCCCACACCTTGAACGTTCTTGAGTTATCTTTTGGTCTTCTTTTCTGCAGGCTAAATAAAAATTCCCATAATTAATTTTACAACCTAGTCAACAGGACTTCTTTTGAAATCTCTCCAAGCATCTCCTTTAATTTTTAGGGCCTCCTTTTGATGGCTGGAGGCTAAGCCCTAAGTACATAGAGACCAATGACGAGATTGCCGCCTGCTTTCTCTCTGCCTCTCTGCTTAGGTTTCTGTTTAATAACCGCTGAAATCGCTCGTGTCGATGTTATGCACAGAGTACGGAACACCCCACGCCCCTTATCTCAGCCCATCAGCCCTTCTGCGTGATCTTAATATTTCCACTGATTCAGTGAAGCGGGGCCCACTGTGGTCTTTATTTAGATCGTCCTTATTATACCTGTGGGTAGATTTTGTAGGCAGGTCTTAGCACAGGTTGACTGTGGGTTTCCTTTTAAAAGGTCAGTGTGAAACAGGAAGTGTGACTAAGAAAGTCTTCTTCCTCCAAGAAGCCTCATTTCATTAGCTGGAAAAGGTTCTTGCCCCCTCCCCCCACCCCCCAGACTTATTCATGACCCAAGCAGACACGAATCAAAACAGCACATATTTCCCAAAACAGTGGAACGTGCACACCAAGGCTCATGTGCGCAGTTATTTCTCAGGTTTGCTCCGTCTCGGGCCTGTCCTGACGCCAACATGTGCTGTCTGTCATGAATCTGAGAACAGGCAGGGCCCTGAGAGATCTTAGCCACTGTGTGACTGACCAGGGAGGACAGTGGAGCCCAGGAGCTCCAGGCAGAGCCAGAATGGGAATCAGGTCTCCTGACTTCCATGCCACATTAGCCCAATTAACCCACATGCCCAGCATGCTAAGCATCTGGGAGGGCCCCTGCATCTTTCTTCCTGGAGCACATAAGCAGGGTGATGTAGTGTGGACACGAGTTTGTTAGGACAGGATCCTGGGCAAATTAATGTAGGATTCCTGATGGGGGTCCCTTCGGGGCGGGGGGGGAGGGAGTAGTTTGGTGGCTTGGTTTGTAACCTTATTTCTGTTTCCTCATCTGTAAAATAAAATAGAAAAAAAATAAAATACTTGTACTTATTTTTAGGGTTATCATGAAGGGAAAATAAATGAATACACATAAAGCGTTCAGAAGAGTCTTGGTTGGGTGCCGGCTCTGCCAGTGTTAGCCATTGCTATTCTGGTGGGTTCGTTAGCTTTCCTCCATTCTATTCAACTCGACAAGAATCTGGCACCAACTAAAGGCTTTGCTAGGGCTGTGAATAGAGCCACATTGAGGCTCCACCTTAATCCTGGCCGGTCTCCCTGAAGCCAGAAGTTTGCCTTTAGAGCTGAAAGAAATAATATGGATGGCCCAATGCAGACTCAACACTGATGGGTTGTAGGGGTGTCTCTTCAGATAGGACGAGTGGCAGGGAACCCACCCTGAGATGGCCTGTTTCAGGGCTGTGCACAGTGTCTACTCCTTAAAGACCTTTCCCGTGTCCCTTCTGGCTTGGCTGCTGTACTGAGGGTATGGATTGAGGAGCAGGCTGGGGGCTCCAGATGCTTGGACCTAAGGCAGAGCAGAATGTAGGATAATGGGAATGGGAGCCCCGGCCAGGTTCAAAGGTGCTGGGTACCAGCCCAACTCCATCTTTATCAGTTAGCTGCTCTAGTTCTCAATGTCTTTCCTGGGACATTCCAAGGGTGGGAGCTAAACCTCAGCTCTAAAAGGCATGTAGATACTTTTGACCTCTGAATTGCCTCCTTCTGCCCAACAGCTTCCTAAAAATGTAGACTTGCCACATCAGAGGAAGGGTGGACCGTTGCAGTGTGGGCCCTGTGTCAGCAGGATTTACTAGGGGGTGAACTCGAGCTACAGCAGCACACATAGGGAACTGAACAGCACTGAGTTTTAATAAAGCTGAGTTGTGTTGCACACCAATCTGCATTCTTCCAGCACCAACATGAACCTGTGGGCTCTGTGTCAGTCCATAACTGTCCTCTTCCTTACCTCTCTGACTACCTGGGTCAGAGAGCGTCTTTCCAGGAGTGAAGCAGATGTGTCCCAGTACAGAGATGGCCATTGTGCCATTGTCTGCTGCATGAGAACATTTTCTTTTCCCAAATTCCCTGGTGAGTAGGGAGCAGTCATGACCTGAGTGCCCTGGGTGGGCACTGGGCACGGGTGATGGAGGATTTCTTAGCAATCTGCTCTTTTTCTAGTTGGGATCAAAATAATCCTTCATTTCTTTATGGATCTGTACCTGGAATTCATTCAATCTTAAATCACCATGCACCAAACTTTTTATTCACTTCTAGGTGATTTGTAATGAAGAAAATTCTTAAAACTACAGCAACAATTTTTTTTTAATAATTTGTAAGAGGGATTGCTAGTTATTTTTCATTTATAAACCTAGTATTTATCATGTCTTAACTTTCCTGTTGCTTACTTTTGTTCCAGAGTTTCTTATGCAGTTCCTTATGCAGATCTGGGAAGAAATAGTAGAAAAGAAAAGCAGGCCTTGGTTTGGGGGATTGAAATAGGAAAAAGTTGCAGCTCCCAACATCTTATTTTCTGAACATCTTCTGAGCCTGAGAAAATGGCTCTCAGCTGCTCTGGCAGTTACGAAGAAGCAGCCCTTGCTTTTCCTCCAAACCCCGGGTGCAGTTGCAGCCTGGGAAGCACCCACCTCACTCCCAGCCTTCTGGGCATGGGTCGGGGTGAAGATGTGTGTGCAGCTGTGGGGGCAGGAGCCTCACTCCCTAAGGTGCTGAGCTGGCTACACTGCCTGTCTCTCCCAATTAGTTCCCCCAAAGGAACAAAGCCTTATTTCTTTCCTCTCTTAGTTCCCAGGCACTGGTTAGGGAAAGACAATCCTTGGCAGCTGAGGGGTTAAACAGAAAACTCAGTGAGGGGGTGGTGGCGGGCAGCTGCAAGCGGCTCCTCAGAGCCCACTCCAGGCTCAACCGAGGCCCCAGCAACTCCTTGGAGACTTGAACCCTGGGCGATGGAATTTTCCCTGGCGTGGAGGCTATTGTCCTCTGGAAAGGGCCAGGGCCAGAGGAGGGCTTGGGGAGCACTGATCTCCCTGAGCCACAGCCAGGGAACTCCTGAGAGCCCAAGGGCTCCGTCCCACCCAGCTGGGCTTGGGTGAAAAGGCAATGGGGTGCAGCCTACCCCTCCTCCTTTGGAAAAAAGGTGGGGTGGTGGGGGACTTCCAAAGGCCTGGGCACCAGTTGTTGCCCCACTCCTCAGCCCCAACCAGCCAGTCACTGGAATGGAATAAAAGGCTTGGTTCCCGTAGCAACCAAAGTCCTCTGGTTTTTCAAGGAGTACAAGATGGGCCTGGGGAGGAAGGGAGGTGGAAATGAGGGCGGGGAGGGGGAACTGGAGGAGGGAGGGGAAGGGGGAGGGGCAGCCTGTTCACCACGGCTGGTTGAGTTTGAGTGTCAAGGGGAGTTTCTGTAGGTTCTGGCCTGGGAAATGCAGCATACCCTAAGCGTTGGGGGTTCTCTTCACGGCTTCTCTGTTCTGCAGGACATCAGTGGCCCCTGGTAGGAATGGGCGCGTGCGGGCCTCACGCTGACCTCAGGGGCAGGCCCAGGAGAGCGGAGCAGAGCCTACCTTTAGAGGTAACTAGGCAGGGCCCTGGGTTATAACTAGAGCCCCTGGAGGTGTTGATCGAGGCTCGAGCCCATCGAGAGCTATTTGTGAACTGGAGATTAGGAGAGCAGGCGCCTGCCTCCTGGATCTGATCTTGCTGGACTAGACACAGCTATTTTTAATATGGAGCGGGCGAGGCGCTGAGACCCGGACAAAGTGCAGAACCTGGGCTGGCTTCATCCCAAGCACTGATTTGTGAGAGGAGTTTAAAATCTGTCCACAGAGCGAGCAGATGGGTTTAGCCTCAGTGAAAACAAGCGATAAGGACGGGAGACTTTGTCCCAGGACTTGGGGATGAGAGGTCCCAGCCTATCGTCACGAGCACAGAGGTCATGGCACCCTTGGTGTGACCCTCTCTGAGACTTTGTCTTGTGAGGGCTTCTAACCCGGCACTGGCAGGAGCATCTTCTATGCTGCCCATAAGAGTGTGTCCTGTGCAAAAACGGGACAAAAGAAGCAGCCTATAAATTGATATGGCAGCTTAGGAAGAGAAATAAATAGTCCATACTGTTCAAGAATCTTAAAATGATTTAAAAACAACAACAACAACAACAACAACAAAAACCCCCAAACAAAACAAAAACCAAACTGCCTGGTATAACCGGGCTGTTTTTGGAGGTGACAGGAACTGGGTTCTAGTGGCAGGGCTGGCTCCCTGGGTTTTGCTGTTGCTTGAGGATCTGGGCGTGGAGAGGGAGGAGGGGAGAGGTCACTGCATTTTCCTGAGAGGGTGGCTAGGCCATCACTGTGAAGGACTTCCTCACGCTCTCCAGGGTCAGCCCCTTCAAAGCTTGGCTCTGAAGGGTACGTACTATCTGAAAGACACAATTTGAGGAAACCTAGAGGGCGGATCCGAAGATGAGGAAACACCTGGGTGGCAGGTCCCTGATAAGGAAACAATCCCCAGTTACCACTGCAGCTGCTGCCTGCGTGACCTATGGCCAATCTGAGGGCCACCTGCTTTAACAGTCATCATCAAATAATAATGATATTAGGAAGATCAAAGAATCACTTATCACCTAATTAATTTACTTGCCCACTGGTGAGTTGGCAGAGAAACAAGTCCAGGCAACAAAAAAGAATAATCCATTTAGAAAATACAGAGAATGGCGTCCCAGAGAAGAGAAACTCACCAGAGAAGCAATGAGTGTGCATATGGCCTCATTTAACTTCTATGGCAATTCAGTGAAGTTGGTGGGATGATTTCTACCATTTTGTAGATGAGAAAACTGAGGCCTGGGTAGGTTAACTTGAGCGAGATCACAGAGCCCAAGGTGGAGAGCCCTGGGTTTGGAATCCCATCTGATTCTCTTACATCTATACAATGGTCTATTGTCAGTCATAAAGGCACTTTCAGATATGAAATCTCCCTTGCTTCTCCAAACCACTTATTAAGGCAGAGATTATTCCCATTGACAGCCAGAGAAGCTGAAGGTCATGGAGTTTAAATGACTTGTCCTGATCACAAGACGAGAGTGTGGTGAATGAAACTAAGTCTACTCTGGGACTTTTCCTACACTGCCTCGTTTCCTGGTTTCAGGTACAATTCTCATAGAGTCAAGATTTTCGAGTCTCCAATTCATGCATTCATCTCTTCATTCAGACATTCAACTAATATTTGCTAAGCACCTACCACCAACAAAGCATCAAGGGGAGAGAAAAAAAAAAGACTTAGGAAGCCCTTGTTAGTTGTGAGTAAGGGTAGGGTGGAGTGGTGGTGGTGGTATTAAATCTCACCATCTTGTGTCCACTGTCACAATGGTCATGGAAGTTTTCTGACATCAATGTGCTAACTGATGTGTTTTAGTCCATTAAATAAATACTGGAAGGCTAAACCTTAAGAACTAGAGAATCACATACATTCCCTGGGCATCTTTCTCCTTAAAGTGGATGGAGTAATTCTGTAGTTCTGGTTGGACTTGTGGTAATACCTGAGTGGGGTACTTTCAATTCCTGGAGGCAGAGGGACACGGGTCGGCCCAGGATTCCTCTGGCTGTCCCTATATGCACAGCCCTTCAGCTTAGTGGCATTCCTGTCTCCCTGACTCCCTGAAGACTCTGTTGTGAGGGGCCCTCTGTAAACTGACTTCCTCCCCATATCTGATTTCATGGTCTAGCTACTTCCTGGACAGGACCAAACACTATCAGATACCTAAACTTATACAGGCCAAAGTCAGTGTGTGTGCTGGACATGTCCCTCCTCACCCATCTGTAGAGGATTACACGTTAAAAAAAAATGATTTCTGACATGGAACTCCCATTTTGGGGAAAACCTTGCTCCCAAAGTGACAAAAGTCACCAGGATATGTACAGGGAGGCAAGAAGCATTTAGAGACAAGGGGTCATGGTTGTTTGCCCTGGAAAAGTTTCATCTCTGTCCAGACGACCTGACATGCATTAAGTCTCTGGGTCCAGGTGTCAGGTGGAGAGAAACTAAGGAGATTCATAAGGCAAATGGAGAAGGTAAGGAATGCTGGGGGCAGGCTATTGAAGGAAGGGGCTGATTCAGGTGTTCATTCAACTTTCCCTCCTCCTGCCACTGCTCTTGTCTCTGCGGATCCTGGGGCTCAGTAGTGGCTGCGGATGGAAGACCAGGCTACACAGGCTCTTCCTGGTTGGGGATGGCCTCTGGGAGAGTAGAAGGTGGACAAGCAGATGATGGGCGAAGCATGGAAACTCTCATGATGGCCTTGACCTTGGCCCATATGGCCTGAGGTTTGTTACCAAAAAACATCCCAGAGACAGAGGGTTAAAGAAAGGGAATTGCTCCCTGTGAAAGGCATTATCCTACAGTGTAGAAAGTCTCAGGATGAACCTTTTACATTCTCTTTCTAAACACTGGTAAGTTCATTGTTTATGATTTAAGACCCATACGTGGGCTGGGGGGTGTAGCTCAGTGGTAGAGGCCCTGGGTTTCACGCACAGCCACATGTATACACAAAACACAAACCTTTTGTTGTGTTTCATACTTTACTTTTTCTTCTGTACATTTTATTGTTCAGTCTTGGGAATTTTTTCCTTCTTCTATATCCCCTCCCATCTGGCTTCCCCCTCCAATAGGATTGCTGGAGTTAGATGAAATACAGGACACCCACGTAAATTTTAATGTCAGATAAATAAAAAAGTAATCTTTGTTAACAGTAAATACAAATATAGTAGTATAACATGGCAATATGATTTTTACACTAAAATTTTATTTATTTGAAATGAATATGTAACTGGGTGCTCTCCTGTATTTTACCTCAACTTCCAGTTGAAGTTCCTCTTAGGGCAAAGAGTTTTAAGGTTTGTTATATTTTGTGTGAAGCAGTGTCATGATTTGTCCTGATGTAACTCTTCTCACTAAGTGTCCCCTTCCCATCTATTTCAGGAAATGGTGAGTGCCTGCTGGTTTACTGTCTCTTTAATTACATGGAGGTCTCTGTTCAGCATTTGGCTTCCTGTACAGGAATAAGCTAAGCATATCACACAATTTCTCCCTGTGGCTGACTTATATATATCTCCTCCCATCTTTTTGGTTGCCTTTCATCAGGTTTTTTCTTTTTGTGTTTTGTACCAGGAATTGAACCTGGGGATGCTCTACCACTGAGCCACATCCTCAGCCCTTTTTATTTTTGAGACAGAATCTCACTGGGTTGCTTACAGCCTCACTAAATTGCTGAGGCTGGCTTCAAACCCATAATCCTCCCGCCTCAGCCTCCCCAGCTGCTGGGATAACAGGCATGCGACACCACTCCCGACTTCATCAGGTCTCTTGTTAGAGATTTCTGGATGGATGGCATCCAACAGGACTGGCTGCTGGGGACGGGCTCTTATTTTTATTTTTTAAATGGCAGGTCTTGCTATTGAAATACAACTGACTATAGAAAGAAAACATGACGTCACAAAATTATCAAAACATGGAAACGCTTTTCAAACTTCCTATGCTATTTTCTGAGTGAGGTTTCCGTGGTTACGGGGCAAGGTGGTTGTCATTGTGGAATTGGAACGTGGGTGTGCCTGACGTGACCCCCTGGCCCTTCCCATTATATCATGGTGGACATTTACCAGTTGGATCTTATGGGATTCCAACCTGTTTAGAACTGCACGAGCAAGGGTCACGTGGGGTTCAGCACTTTATCACAAAACTGGGGAACTGGGCATTGCCTACTTACATATTCATTTTCATAATATTGATTCTTTAAAATTTTTTTTTAGTCATAAATGGACCTTTATTTAATTTATTTATTTGTATGTGGTGCTGAGAATTGAACCCAGGGCCTCACATGTGCCAGGCAAGTGCTCTACCGCAGAGCCACAACCCCGGCCCCCATAATATTGATTCATCTGCACAAAATTTCTAGAGTTTATGAAGGAATCAACAATGAAAAGACAACTACATAATAATAACTACTGTTTCCTGGATGCCTTGTACCATATGCTAGGATGAAATCTGAACTTCGTTTAACTAATTCTTGTAACAATTCTGAGGTAGGTTATAGATGAGGAAATGGAGATCTGGAGATTTTAAGATCTCACAACTTCTGAGTCTAGGGGCTGAGATTTAGAAAAGCCCAATTAGATGCAGCAGGTTTCATTGTATGCCCATCCTTCATAAAGTTCATTCCTGCTGTTGAGAGTAGTAATTCTTCTTCTTTTTTTTTTTTGGTGTGGAGTGGGGTACTGGAGATTGACCTCAGAGGCACTCAACCACTGAGCCACATCCCCAGCCCTATTTTGTATTTTATTTAGAGATACAGTCTTGCTATGTTGCTTAGTGCCTCACAATCCTCCTGTCTCAGCCTCCCAAGCCTCTGGGATTACAGGTGTGCACCACCCACTAAGGGTAGTAATTCTATATACGGGGTAAAGTTGGGAGTTCATAACCCACTTGAATCAAACTGTGAAAGATGATGTATTAAGAACTGTGTAATGTTTTGAACGACCAACAATAAAAAAATAAATAAATAAATAAAAACAAACCAACAACTCTGAAAAAAAAAAAAAGAAAAGAAAAGAAAAATCCCAGTGCTTTCTCTCTCCCACCTTCCTTCTAAGCAGTTCCCACCTATCTTCATAAGACCCTTAAAAGACGAGAATGTGAGGGAAGCTTCAATTGAATCATCCTCAGAGTCGATTTAATCCTGTAGGCACCTGCAACTAAACAACAATGCAACCATCTGAAGTCACAAATTCCCAATCTTTCCTATGCACCTGTTCCTATCCAACTCTCCCTTCTCTTGGAGTCCTTTGGGACTTTGTATTGCCATTTTTATCATAAATACTGCAGAGGAAATCTGCTTTTTCATTTCTTCCCAGGTCTTGGGAGGATCATTTTCCATATTAAACAGAACATCTTACATTCCTGAGAACACACAGCCTTGTTTTGACAACCAGGTGGGAGGATGAGAGCCCTGCAGAGTGGGCTGCACCATAATCCTGGACCATCAAGGCAAACCCTCTCTAAACAGCGCTGATCATCTGTAGTCCCTGCTCTAGCCGGGTTTCTCAGAGAGTGTCAGTGGGGAGACTCTAATGACCTGGCTCTAATGACCTTCTGCCTTTTCAGAGGTGTGTCCGAGGTTTCTTATCACACTGCCGGTGATCTTCTAACATAGCCGGGTCAAAGATTTGTGTGTTTCACTGAGTAGGTTGTGCACTTATCAACTACTATTAGGATTTCATAACCTTCCCCCTGAGTGTTGTAATTAGGACTCCCTTGCCTTCTTGAATTTTGATACATGATTTTTAAAAGTTAAAACATTGAAATTGTGCAATTTTTTCCCCCTTGTGTGTTTTCATGGAGCTATAAAAAGGACTGGGGAGAGGGGTTTCTCTTGGTGCTTTTACTCACGATGCCTTCTTTTCCAGAAAGACCTGTTTAGCATCATTTTAGCAGCTGTTACAGATTTTCCCCTCAAAGAATTAAAAAGTGCTTATATCTCTGGGGCAGACATTACTATATTTCATAGATAAGGAGAGATTTTTGCCTAACATCGTAGTGATTCTGCTTTCCCACCAGATATAATACTTGTGTTATTATGCAATAAGAATGTCTTCACAGATTTATTTAGTAAAAATTCTATTCAGAGATCTGGGTACTGATTAACACCGCTTGGCTGACTGAACAATGGGTGGAACCAGCTTGATAAACCAAACAAGACCTTTGTCTTGTTTTGCTGGCTGCTCAAAATTGCCACTACCATAAAATCATTCAACCTCCAAGGAGAGGCCAGGATTCCCCACTTGTAAAGACCTGGGTTTTGTTTCCTGCTCCTGATGGATGGCTGAATACAAGTGGGGGCACTGATGAGCAAGACCTTGAGGGTGTGTGTGTTCATGTGTGTGTGTGTGTGTGTGTGTGTGTGTGTGTGTGTGTGTGTTCCTGTGCACATGCTCACAAGTGTACCACTTCTCATTGGGCTCTGAGCTGTAGGGGATGGGATGGTGAAGCAGCTGGCTTACCAGCATGTCAGGGAAAGTGTGTATTGGGTTGTTTCTGCCCAGTTCTTGCCCTGAGATAAGGTATCCATGGCCTCTTTTCCTCCTGCACAGGGCTGGGCCACTTTGCCCAGATGGGTAAAACTGGGACTGAGGATGCTCCAGTAGTTTCCTGAAGGATTACTCTGCTGTCTGCAGGGGTGGCTAGAAAATACTTAATGTATGTGACTGAACTAGCAAAACACTGTGTTTGTCCTGGGAAAACTCCTGGGGTTCATCCCAGATTGGAGTCAGTGGTGCCACTTCTATTTCCTAAAAGTACTCAAATTTCTTAAAACCTTTTTAAATTTTTTAAAAAAATTTTTAATAAGCCAGGCATGGTGGTACATGCCTATCATCTCAGTGACTTGAGGGAGGTAAGGCAGGAGGTTGGCAAGTTTGAGGCCTGCCTGAGCAATTTAGCATAATCCTGCCTCAAAATAAAAAAATAAAATAAAAAGGACTAGGGATGTAGCTTAGTGATAGAGCCCTGGGTTCAATCCTTGGGTAACCCCTCCCTCCCAAAAATTCCTCCACTGGGAGAACTTGCAAGGGTGTTACCAAAGCACTTTCTGTGCCTTTCAGCCACCCCCAAGCTGGGTGGACTGCCCTGGTCCCCAGTATGGTTTTCAAGACGAGAAGAAAGCATTAGGAAGCTATATAACAGTGATTTGATGTCATCATGTCTAGATTTTATACTGGATTACTTTATATTTGGAGAAACTGTGAATGTTTAGTTTGGGGGAAAGAAACTGAAAGGGGAATCAGGCTTATCAACTTAATACTCAAAGAACTGGTCACGGAGGAAAAGAAATAGACCTCTTTAAACTATTCCCGAAGGGTGGAAGTTTCCAGAAAGAGAATTTGGTTCAACCTAAGAACCGTCTAAATATCATCCAACGATGGATGGAAAACTTTCCTAGAGGTGCCGAGAAGGGACCCGTCTGAAGACTGTCTGAGCAGAGGATGGCAGGGGGTGTTGCAATGTGAATTCCACAAGTAGGCACAAGGTCCAGCTGATGACCTCCAGGGTTCCTTCCAGCTCTAAGATTATCAGATTCTATATCGGTAATTTTCCATTTCCCTGTTAAGAAGAAATTTTCCATGTGAACGGTTTTAGCATTTGATTAAGTCTGTGGGATAGTTTGTGCAGTTTGCTTTAGTGTGGGGCTTACTCCTTTGCCTGAGTGGCTTAACACGACATAAACACATCAGTGATATTTATTGGGCAGAGACGTTGGAGTTTATACTTGGGCTGGAAGGTCCTGTTCCCTGGGGTCTGGCTTGGTGGGGCTTGGGGCTCCATATCTAGCCTCACATCCAGTTTCTGAAATTCCTCTACCACCAAAGGACCAGGCATTCGAATTACCCTGGTCTTGGGGAGTAGACTCAGCGTATGTCATCTGGAGCCAACTGTCGCTCTATGAATCACCACGGCACCGTGTCGTCCCCCCCGTTCAGAGCCCTGCCCCAGCTGATCATCCCCAGGAGTCTTCGTTACCTCTCACATTGCCTCTCCCTGACTTGAGGACAGAGTAAACTTTCTTTGAAAAATATCGGACTCTCAACTACTCTTTCCATTAAGCTACTATAAAGAATAAACATTTCTATTTAAAAAAAAGAGAGAAACTTCAACATCCATTAAATACCAGATTATAACCTCATCCAACTTTAACTTTTAAATGGAAAGTTCTTTTGTTTAAAAATAGTCCACTCTTGGCCTTGAAGGTGGATAGCTTTTTGGTTGCTTTGGTTTTTTAGTTACTTGAAGGATACTCTTTCTCCCTCTCTTGGGTTTAAGAATGTGTGGTAAGGAGAGTTCTAGGAGTTAGAAGTAAAATATTGACAATTTCAAAAGGAATAAGTGAACTCAGACCAAACGATGTCGTGTCAATGCTCCCTTTAGTAGAGTGGGATCAAGGATGTGGGATGGAAAGCCAGGGGCTGGGGGTGCTCCCATCCTTAGATCTCGGGGAGATGAACACTGGTTATCGGACCTCTGCAGCTGAGTTTCAGACTAAAAGCAATGAACAAAAGTGCGTGACATGATTAGTCACCCCCAAAACTGAAACCACCAGGAGGGCAGTGGGTGTGCTTGGTATAGAGCACTTGCCTATCATGCACAAGGTCCTGGACTTAAGCCCTCGCTCTGCAAACACAAAACAAAACCACCCTGAGGTACTTTCATAAGCCCCAATAAATAATCAATCTTATCCTGAAAACTTGAAATTTAAAAAGACTGACATAGTCAAGTGCCAAGTGTGTAGAGTAGCTTGGAATGTTTACACAGGCCTGGTGGGTGTGTAAATTGGTACAATCACTGTGGAAATTGTTTGGCAACATCTAGTAAAGTTACAGTTACCTCACCAGTCACACTTGTAGGTATATACATGAGAGAATTGAGTTCATACATCTTCCAGATGTAAAAACTGTTTCTTGCAGCTTTATTTATAATAATCCTGAACATTTGTAGTCAACACAAATGTTTATAAGGGAATGGATAAATAGACCGTAGTATACTCAAATGGAATGCTACGCAGGAATGAAGAAGAACAAACCACCAAACAACCATACCACAACATTTTTTGAAGGAAAGAAGCCACATATGAAAGAGTATGCACTCTATGATTCCATTTATGTTAAGTTCAAGAACAGGAAAATTAATTTCTGATGACACTGACTGGTTATTACCTTGAGTAGAAAGGTAGTCACTGGGAGGTGGGGCAAGAGAAATGTTCTGTGCCTCAACTAGTAGGCTGACTTCATGGGCATATACATTAGCAAAATTCCATCAAGATGTTAACTTTAGCTCTGTGCCCTTCAAAACCTTCATACTCACCAGGGCGTCTAACACAAAGAAGACAGACTATAACAAGTGTTGGCAAGGATGAAGAGAATCTGGAGGGCTCATATAGGGCTAGTGGGGTCGTAAAGTGCTTTGTTTTGGGGTACCAGGCATTGAAACCATGGGCATTCTACCACTGAGCCGCATACCTAGCTGTTTTTCTTTCTTCTTTTGAGACAGAATCTTGCTAAATTGCTGAGAGTCTTGCTGAATTACTGAAGCTGGTCTCAAACTTGGAATCGTCCTGCCTCAGCCTCCTGAACTGCTGGGATTACAAGCATGCACCACCATGCATGGCCTTATTTTCCTTTTAAAAAATTATTTTATTTTACTTATTTATTTTTGGTACTAGGGATCGAACTCAGGGGCACTCAACCACTAGCCACATTTTGTATTTTATTTAGAGACAGGGTCTCACTGAGTTGCTTAGTGCCTCACTATTGTTGAGGCTGGCTTTGAACTCATGATCCTCCTTCCTCAGCCTCCCTAGCTGCTGAAATTATTGGCGTGAGCCACTGCACCCAGCTCCTTTTTTAAAAATAATTTTGGAAGTTCTTTATAAAGGTAAGCATAGAGTTTCCATATGGCCATCAATTCTATTCCTAGGTATGTACCTAAAAGAATTGGTAACATATCCCTACAGAAATCGTCATGAATGCTCATAGACATTTTATTTCTCATAGGCCCCAAGTGTTAACAACCCAAATGTCCATCAGCTGATAGAGGGAGAAACAAAATACAGATGATGGCCATAGAGTGGAATATTATTCAACAATAAAAAGGATAAGCCTTGAAAACATGCCAAGGGAAAGAGGCTCTTTAAAAGACCACATAGTGAATGACTCCATTTATATGAGACATCCAGGACAGTGGACCAAAGTAGATAAATGTTTGCCAGGGGCTGGGGGAGGAGGACATGGGAAGTGGCTGCTCATGAGCATAGCATTTCTTTCTGGGGGATGAAAATATCCTTAACAATGGTGATGACTGCACGACTCTGTGAACATAGTAAAACCACCGAGTTAGACATTTTAAAAGTATCAATTTTATGGTATGTGATTATCTCAATAGAGTTGTTTATGAATAAAAGATTAGTACACACTGCTGTAGGCATTTATACCTCATTAAAAAAAATGAGCTGGGTGTGGTGATGCACGCCTGTGATCCCAGTGGCTCAGGAGGCCGAGGCAGGAGGATCACAAATTCAAAGTCAGCCTCAGCAACTTAGCAAGGCCTTTAGCAACTCAGTGAGACCCTGTCTCTAAATAAAATACAAAAGAGGGTTGGGGAGGTGGCTCAGTGGTTAAGTGCCCCTGAGTTCCATCCCCAGTACCCCCCCAAAAAAAAGAAAAGTAAAGAAAAAGACCCCCCCAAAAAAACACAACAAAAACCAAAAAAGAAAATGAATGGTAAAGTTGAATTTCTCTACTGAAAAAACAAAACAGGGAAGGGGTATTGGTCGGGAAGAGAAAGAAGTGATATCTGCTTCTCAGTGTGCTGGGTACTTTATGTACATTCTTTCCTTTACTTACCAAATAATTCTCATTACATAGACACTTCCAGAGAAAAGGAGGCAAGGCAATGGGTTTCTCCACAATTTGAAGCTGGCACTTGAGGTCCGAAGCTGTTTCTCCTTCATTATCTTCCCTGCCTCTCAGATGCTCTCCCACTGTGGGTGGAATTGACTTTGAGCCGACTTTGACTCATTTGGTAGAAGAGGACGCTGAGACCCAGACATGCAAGGTGACTTATATGAGTTCCCACAGTCAGCATGTGGCAGAACTGGATTAAACCCTCTGCCCCAGTATAGAATTCTCTTGCTAATAGCTGATCTGGTTATCGGGGGCTCTGTTAAACCAACCTTCTTGGTCAGAGAGCAATCTAGAAGGGCTCGGTGCCGTAAGGATATGTCCACCTGGAGCACAGAAACCCCTCCTGGGATTCTTACCCAGAGCCATCCTTGCACGGGTGCTGGCTTTAACCTTTTGTGTGGGAGCCAAGGTTTCTACCACTCAATGCCTGGATAAGTTCACGGTGGTGGGCAAACACTCACAGCTCTGAGAAGCAGGGAACTATAGGCACATACCACAATAGGACAATGTCTTCAAACTAGAAAAATAAAAGGCAAGAAATCAAATGCTACTTAGAGCATACTGTTTATAAATTAAAACTACAACCCCCCTCCCATGATATAATACCATCTGTCACACAAAAATCTACACGTACTAAAGGACATCTAATAACATGTTTGTGTAGTGACTTTTGGGGAGAGGAGCCCACGGTCAGCATGGTGACAAGCCCATGAGTACTATTACCTCCATTCTTTAGCCCTGAGGCCCAGAAATAATTAATAAAAAATTAGCAGCAGCAGATATTTTAGGGAGACAGATATTTTCTTCCTTTCTTGGACTGACAGAAGCCAGAGTTCTCCTGAAAGTGTTTACATTTAAATCTACATTGAAGCCTTTGGAGGTAAGGAGTGATTCCTGACCTGGGTCTGCTAGGTGATGCATGACCACACAGCTTGCTTTCCAAGGACAGCTCATGGCCATCCCCTCACTCTTCCTGCTCTGCCCTTGACATTCACTGAGCACGGGCCTTCCTTAAGGCATACGACATGCTGTCTTCTTTGGGCAATGGGTGGGAACCGGGAACGGGAATATGATTTGGCTAAGGTAGGTGCTACAGGCTACAGTGTGCCCCCCAAGATTCATACTTTGAATCCTAACTCCCAGTACTTCAGAATGTGGCTGTATTTGGAGATAGGATCTTTAAAGTGCTGATTGAGTTAAGATGAGGCTTTTGAGTGGGCTCGGATCCAATCTTACTAGTGTCCTTAGAGTGTTGTAGTCAGGTTTTGCATCACTGTGACCAAAATACCCAACCAGAACAACTTAGAGGAAGAAAAGTTTATTTTGGCTCAGAGTATCAGCGGTCTCAGTTCATAGACAGCCAACTCCATTCCTCTGGGCCCACGGTGAAGCAGAACATCATGGCAGAGCGTACGGCAGAGGAACGCTGTCATCTCGTGGCAGTAAGGAAGCAGAAGGAGAGAGGTGGGAAGGGACCACAGGAAGATGCACCCTTCCAGGTTGTGCCCCCATGACCCGCCTTCTCCAGCCATCCTCACCTGCCTACAGATATCACCCAGTCAGTCCATTCACACCAGGATGGACTGATCAGCTTACAGCTTTCATAATCTAATCTTTTCATCTCTGAATATTCCTGCATTAGCAGGAGGTTTCGGGTGACTTCTCATATCCAAACCGTAACAGTGTCCAAGGAAACTTGGACACCAAGAGACACTAGGGCTACAGGCACACAGAGAAAAAACCACATGAGGACACAGCAAGAAGGTGGCCATCTACCAGCCAAAGAGACAAGACTCAGAAGAAACCAAGCCAACATCTTGATGGCGAACCTCTGGCTTCCAGAACTGTAAGACAAGAAGTTCCTCTTGTTGAAGCAACCCATCTTCGGGATTTGGTAATGGCAACCCTAGCAAACTAATCTGGGATTTAAGCACAAGTCTTTACTCCTGGGTCCCTGGTCAGAGAAGTTGTCCTGTGGGACTTATCTTTGTGAATAAAATTCCAGTGAAAATTTTTTATTGGACAACCCCATCTCTTGGGGGATGCTGAGTAAGGTGGGCCTCTGGGAAGAAGAGGAGTTCTATGTGCTCACTCCACTCCATCACCCTACTCCAGGCAGTGGTTAGGGGAGCTGTGGGCAGTTAGCTGACTGCCAGGCACCCTGCAGTTATCAGGCCCCAGGTGAGAGGAGTCACCACTTCGTGGGATATGCATTCAGCTACAAGTGCCTCTCAACTGTCAAAAATTCCTTTACCGGTGCCAGAGGCCTGAGTAAATATGTACTGCTCCCCGTGGGCTTTTCTAATGATTGCTACTCAAACAAGGCCCTTTGTAGGGGTTTGAAAGCACAAGTTCCTTCTGATACCAGACCAGAGATCATTGTTCCTATATCAAAGGACTAATGAAGGTCAACCAAGCTCAGGAATGGAGGGGCTGAATATGGGTCAATCCACGGGTTTGGGGGAGTCATGCTCAAACTGTTCACACTAGGAAAATGTCCCCAACAAGGAATGGAGAAAAAGGCCTGCTTCTTATACTCTCGAGTTTTAGCAGTGTTGAGGTAAAGGACAGTCTCATGTTCTTCATGTTACCCAAGATCTTGCTTGTCAGTTCTCACCAGTATTCTAGAAACCAAGTTTTTTTTTTTTTTTTAAATATTTATTTATTTATTTATTTTAGTTCTTGGCGGACACAACATCTTTGTTGGTATGTGGTGCTGAGGATCCAACCCTGGCTGCACGCATGCCAGGCGAGCGTGCTACCGCTTGAGCCACATCCCCAGCCCGGAGAAACCAAGTTTTAATAGTAAAGGAGAATTGACATTGTATACCTGTGTGTTTGTGTTAATGGGGGTACCTTGTGTGTGTGTGGGGGTTTGATGTGTATATATATGATGGGATTTAGGTGATGGAGGTAAAAATAGGCAGAGCAGGGACTGGGGTTGTGGCTCAGGGGTAAAGTGCTCACCTAGCATGTATGAGGCACTGGATTCAACCCTCAGCACATAAGTTATCATGTCCATCTATAACTAAAATATATATATTTTAATAGGCAGAGCTCAAGGGAGAAGGGCAATCCCAGCTTCTCAGGTTTTCCTGGAAGTTCTGAGAACCTACTGAAACTTGGACTCTTTCAACCAGCCTTCACTTCCTAAGAGCCTGCTGTGACGAGGCCTCTGTGTTGCTCATGGGCAATACTTTCCCCGTACTATTCCAGCGCTGGTGTCTCTGAAATACCTGTTGAAGATGGCGTCTCAGCTTACCTTGATTCAAGGGGTTTGCTTACTTTTCATACTGGAGGCACTGTGGCTGGAGCCCAGTCAAACAGGCCTGGGTTCAAATTCTTAAAGCCTAAGACCTTGGCATCTTAATGCTTTCCCCAACCATAAAATGAGAAGAAAAATCTTGATTCCATAGGGCTGCTGAGAGGAATAAATGAAATGAGAAATATAAAATGCTCTCTGCATGATGATGGGCATCCAAAAATATTAGTTTCTACCCAAATATTATCTGGGCCTTTGTGCCATTCATTCATTCATTCATTCTACAAACGTTTTATCATTGGCAAATGGTGGCCCCTGTAGGTGTGCAACATGGTTGCTCAGATGTCTCTGCCCTCATGAAATTATAGTCTTATGGCTAAAAAACAAAGTGGAATCAGGTGTTAGGGATGTTGTGACATCCTGTTTTCTTAGCCTTGTTCTCTGATGTCTCCTCCACTGGCCGTGTGGCTGGCTAGATGTGGACCTGGTGCTCAAGGGGTTGTTCTTAGTTGAACCTTGAGAACAAGACACAGTGACTCAACGGGTTAATCTCCACCAGCAGCAAATGAAGGGCTGGGGAAGGGTTAAGGGAATCAAGCAGCTGTCACAACAATCATCATCATCTTCTATTTATGTGGGACTCTTCTCTTGCAAGCTAAGTACTTTGTGGACATTACTCAGTGAATTCTCACAGCTTGCTTCTGGGGCAGGGAGGAGGCAAAGATGATTAGAAATGAGGAAACAGGCTTGGCAGAGAGATAAGTGCCTTGTCTGAAGTCACACAGCCAGCAGAAGCACTGGACTCAGAATTGGGTTACCCAACGTGGCGCCCATTGGCTCACACTGGGACCATAGGGCAATGAGGTCAGGATGCTGTGTGACTGTGGGAGAGCCGTCCAGCGAGCCCTGATGCTTCCCAAATACGGGCTCTAATTCTGAACCTGTTTTGCCCAGGTGGTCCTAAGTGCTACATGTAGAGATAGTCCAGTGTTGGTCCCTTTCCTGTCCTTTGATGTTGTCCTTAGGATGTTAGTGGGATAGGACCTTACGGTTCCACTGATCTCCTTTCATCTGTTACTTGGCTTTCATGGTTTCAGTTACCTGTGTTCTGGAACTATTAAATAAAAAATTCCAGAAATAACCCCTGACTTTAAAATTGTGAGCCAGGTGGGGTGATGTACGCCTGTAATCCCAGTAGCTCTGGAGGCTGACAGGAGGATCATGGGTTTGAGGTGAGCCTCAGCAACTTACGGAGGCCCTAAGCAACTTAGCAATTTCCTGTCTCAAAATATAAAAGGAAGCTGGGCACAGTGGCCTATGCCTGTAATCCCAAACAGCTTGGGAGGCCGAGACAAGAGGATCAAGAGTGCAAAGCCAGCCTCAGCAATGGTGAGGCGCTAAGTAACTCAGTGAGACCCTGTCTCTAAATAAAATACAAAATAGGACTGTTGTGTGCCCCTGAGTTCAATTCCCAGTAAATAATAATAATAATAATAATAATAATATTAATACTTGTGCACCGCAATGAATGACATGATGAAAGCTCTCATTGTCCTGACCCTAAGTGAAGAAGGTGATCATCCTGCTATATCATCCGAAGGACAACAGCAGCCTAGCACTACATCACAAGGACAAGGTCACTCAGCTCCCTTCATCTCATGCATAGGCTATGTGTCACCTCACATCGTTATGAGAGAAAGGGCTACAATTGTAGAAGATCTTGGAGAGAGAGAGACCACATTCACATAACTTTGACTACAGTACTTTGTTATCATCCTTCTATTTTATCATTAGTTATCGTCATCAACCTTGCACTGTGCCTAATTTACAAATTAAACTTCACCATAAGAATGTATGTTTGTGGGGAAAAGCCTAGTGTATATAGGGTTCTCTCCTCTATGTGGTTTGGAGCATCCACTGGGGATCTTAGAATGTGTCCCGCATGGAAATGGGGACTTCTATAACTCAGCCCAACCCCTTCATGTTACCAATGAGGAAACAGAGGCTCAGAGAGATGAAACAACTCACTCAAGGTCACACAGATAGTAAGAGGCTGGGTCTATTACTCAGTGCTCTCAGCCGCCAGCCCCGGCCCTTTTCTCCTCTGCCAGGGAGCTTCCCGGTACTGGCTCTGCTTCCTCAGCTCTGCTTTCCAAGGCTCCCAGTTCTTATCTGCTTCAACTCCTGATAGGATTCGGGAGAGCCAAGCTTCCCATTCATCATCCCTTGGAATATCTTTGGGATGTTTCTTGGAACACTGTCCACCTCCAGGGCTGTCTTGATCACTAGGCACAGGATGGGGGCCTGGAGTCGGCAGTGGGTCCTGGAGGTGGAGGATGGATGGAGGGAAGGGTGGAGGGATGGAGGGAAGAATAAAGGGATGGATGAAGGGATGGAGGGAGAGATGGAGGGATGGAGGGTGGAATAGAGGGAGGAATGAAGGGATGGATGGAGGGAGGGATGGAGGGATAGATGAAGGGATGGATGGATGGATGAAGGGATGGAGGGAGGAATGGAGGGATGGAGGGATGGAGGGATGGAGGGAAGAATAAAGGGATAGATGAAGGGATGGAGGGAGAGATGGAGGGATGGAGGGTGGAATAGAGGGAGGAATGAAGGGATGGATGGAGGGAGGGATGGAGGGATAGATGAAGGAATGGATGGATGGATGAAGGGATGGAGGGATGGAGGGAGGAATGGAGGGATGGAGGGATGAATGGAGGGATGGAGGGATGGATGGAGGGATGGATGGATGGAGGAATAGATGAAGGGATGGAGGGAGGGATGGAGGGATGGAGGGATGGAGGGGTGGATGGGAGCCGATAGCAGCTCCCTCTTTGCTTGTCTGCAACCTCAGCATTCTGAACTGCCTCTCTGGCACTCAGCACGTGGGGGATAGTTTCTGATGACAGTGACTTCTCCATTGTAGATAACATCTGTGTTAGTAAACTCTTTTACCTATCAAGCTTGCCACTTACTTTAACCACATTGTCACACTGCCTTGGAGGCCTCTATGGGTTCCATCAATGATGGTGTCTTAGGCACACTGCACACTGCCTTTGGCCTCTGTCCACCATGTAGCCTTATTTCCATTTCTCTCCCTCTCTAGCCATAGGGGCCAGGGAGGCAGACCCTGCTCTGCTTCTCCTTACATGATTCCCATGCTTGTGAACATGAGTAGATGCCTTAGGTGAGGATTATTTAGTTTTTATTTTATGTCAAGTTTCTATTTTTCAATGTTGTTTCTTTCCCTGGGGCCTGGGAGCAGGGTTCCTGAACCTTGGTAGATCTCCCTGCCATTGATACTACTGATGCTGAGGTGGGGTGCCATGAAGATGTCTGCAAGTAGACCCCCTTTCTTTCCATTTCTTTGAGAGTCCAGCTGACCTGATCCTCACTGTGTTCAGGAAGCTGCTGTGTGGGCAGGAAGGGAGACAGGAAGGACCCCATAAGAAACTGCTGATTCTGTGCTTGAGAGAAGTTCCTGGTGGCCAGAGAGTGATGCTGGCTGCCTCCTGCCATAGCTCTGGGATCCCGTAATCACCCTTGGAGGTCCTCCTGTCCCGTGGAGACAGGCAGAGCTGGCCAGTGGTGTGCACAGGCTGGCGTGGGGGTCTGGGAACAGGAAAGTGTGTCCCGCATGCCCTTCCCAGTGGGAAGAAACCCATGGTGGATCCCTGCTGCTGTTCTGGGCACTGCCTCCCCCGTGGGGTGATCTAGCACCTCTCCTCCCTGAGGCTTTAAGCACTCATGTTTATCTCCCCCATCTGCACACTCTGAGAAGTGCAGAAGAGACAGGTATTATTATCACCGTTTAGCAGATAGAGAAACTGGGGCGCAGAGCAGGTGCGGTGGATGGGTGGAGCTGAGGCTGAGAACACAGGTCTGACCCCGGCTTGCAAGACATACAAATGACAAACTTCATGTAGCTTGACTGCAAGAAATTCAGACGGTCACCAAATTTGGGAAATAATTTCCCTTGCAGGGGAGGGAAGGAGGTGGGTATGTGGTGTCAGGATAGCCTGGGCTTTATGTCGTGATGGTGATGCTTGGGTTCTTTTTTCCAGTTGGGTCGTGTGTGAGTACATGGCTGAAATATACATCCTTTATTTCTTTTCTTTGTATCTTGAATATCACACACTAAGTTAAAGAAGTTCTGGTAATACAAAAAGCATACGATTATTGTCCAAAATGAAGGCAGGTTAACTTTTGTTTTGGAGACCCTGAGTATCTAGGATTAAAAGGATAAAAAGGATTGCATAGAGCAACAGAAAGGGTGGTGGGAATGGAGAGCAGCCATTTAGCAGAGAATAATTGTGGAATTTCTTATTATGAAGTACAAAATTTAATTGACCATTGTGCAATTATTTAATGAAGGTCTACTACATACTAAGTATTAGTTTAGACTCTGGAAAACACAATATGGTTCATGTTACCAGAGCACTCTCTTTCCACATTCTTTTTTCTTTCTTTCTTTCTTTTTTTTTTTTTTTTGCCCCCTTGGGTACTGGGGATGGAACCCAGGGGCACTCTGCAATTGAGCTACATCCCCAACCCTTTTAATTTTGAGACAGGGTCTCCCTAAATTGTTGGAGTCTTGTTAAGTTGCTGAACTTGACCTCAAATTTGGGATCCTCCTGCCTCAGCCTCCCAAACTGCAGGGATTAAAGGCATGTGCCACCACACCCATATCATAGCCCTCTCATTCTTGTGAGAAACAGGTCAAGATAGGTCAGGAGTCAGTGAATACTGGGCTGAAGGCATGAAGAAGGGGTTTAAATAGAACCGTTGGGGGGAGAAGAACCTTTGGTGAACCCAAAGGCTCCTCTGGGTATCTCTCACCATACAAATGTGGGGAGCAGCATGGCTCACTCAGGAGGAATGAGATGAGGTGGAGACAGAGCTAATGAGATAGGCCTAAACCCCTACTAGGGTTCTGGTTCCACCCTAGGTGTGCCCGGGCCTGTGCATTATACTCTAATGAGGGGTTGGGCCAATAGTGACGTGTTCTTTTTTTTTTTTTTTTAATGAGGTGCTGTTTTGCATAGATAAATAGTATGATTGTGATGTGGGAACCAAATGGCAGGTCATTATGCAAAGAGCAGCAGCCGAGGTGAGATTATGGATTATGAAACCAGTTCTGCTTCAGGCCTGCTGCCTGAGCGTGGGAACTAGGAGGTGACTGTCTGGGCCTCCACCTGGGCCAACACCATTGAGGCTGCTCTCCTGACAGCTGAGTGGGACAGCAAGTTGTCTTCTTCTCCACTTTCTACCTGAACTTCATATCCCAGGCAGGGCAATTGGAAGGGGAAAGGCCAGCGGTTCCCCCTCCACTGTCTACACCTAGAAACATACTCTGCTGTGGGTGGGACCAAAGCTCTGCCTTTAATGTACATGGAACTGATTCCTGGCTTATAAAATGAGAGCTGGGCTTCAGGTGCTACAGCAGATGAGTCCTGGACAGTCCTGAGTGAGGCTCAAGGAGAGCTTATGCCTGGGAGGAGTCAGGACCCAGGGAAAAGAAAAACATCTTTGGCTCTGGGGTTACAAAGGGTAGCTGGTTGTCAGAGGAGGAGAGGATGTGAAGAGAGACCGATTACCAGGGAGGAAACTCAGATGGGCTGGAACAAGATGGAGAAAACAGTCAGGGAAGAAGAACAGGGCTTGAATCTTCAGGCAGAGGTGTCTCCCATAGTGGCCCCACTTAAGTGGGACTCCAGGCTGGGCGGGTGAAGCACACCTGTAATCCCAGTGGCTCCAGAGGCTGAGGTAGGAGGATCATGAGTTCAAAGCCAGCCTCAACCATTTAGTGAGGGCCTGAGCAACTCAGCAAGATCTGTCTCCAAATAAAATATTAAAAAGGGCTGGGGATGTGGCTCAGTGGTTAAGAACCCCTGGGTTCAATCCCTAGTACCCCCCAAAAAAATAAAAAGTAGGACTCTGTAGCTACTGGAATGTCAATTAGGTAATAATTGCTCGTAGCTCGTGGTTTGTGCATTTATTTTTTATTTTTGTGGTGCTGGATGTAGAGCCCAGGGCCTTGCACACACTGGGCAGGAGATCTACTAGCCCTTAGTTTTTACTCTGATGTGCTGACATATGACTCCCTTTCGTCAAGTTCAGGAAACCTATTAAGGGTGAGCATTGCTGAGTGTCCAAGAGGCCAGATCCAGGAGATAAATAAAATCAAAGTCAGCACTAAGTGAGGAGAGGCTGGAGTCACAGGTGGCTGGATCCCAGGTGGTGGCTGGAGTTATGGCCGTGGTGGCAGAACTCCCTACATGCACATCACAAAGAGGCAGCCTGAGGGACACCTCTTCTGTGTGCCTAGGCAAAGCCATCCATTCATTTTGTCAATTGACAACTGTCTTTTGAGCACCTACTATAGATCCTGTCTTCATGGAAGCAACCTCAGAATAACCTCCTCACAATACACACATCTGTTTTTCCCTGGTCTATCGGGACACTGTCACAACCTGCTCCTGTTCTTCCCAGTTTTCCCTGGTCTATCAGGACACGGTCACAACATGGGCTCTATGGTAGAAGTGAGACTCAGTTAATGGTCTTCATTACATTTGGACCTCCACCTGGTGTAGCAGCTGGGGATACAGCAGGATGGGAATTGGGGGAGTTGACTCCACTCATCATTCAAGGTCTTGAGTCTCAGTGGACCGCCTCTGGATAGCACCCAGATGTGTCGGGGACGTGGCCAGGAGTGCTGATGATGCAATTCAGTTAGGACTGATAATGAGCTAAGTGCTGTATCTTTATTATGATCAAATATTGAACTATATTAAGTACCTACAGTACCTCAGGCCTTCCCCAGGCATGCTACAATAAAATCGTAAGTCTATACACTCATAACCCCCACTTATCCAACTTCTTTAATAACCTGCCCTTAAATTGAACTGTAAAACCTACTGTGACCCTTATCCCGGAGCACTGAGAAACTGCCTTCATGGAGGATAACAAGGATCATGTTCTATGTCATCCTAGAAATGGCCTTTGGTCTTTATTTGACTATGTTCTCACTGTAGGGAACAAGTGTTGTTGCCTACCACACCATGAATTCCAGCCCTGGGAAATGAATTTGAAGGAAATGATTCCAAAGAAGCAAAAAACTGCGTGCTTGAAAATGTTCACTGCTACTCAAAATTGGGAACTGAACACAGAGGAAATTTCACTATTAGAGGACCAGTTGAACAAAAAGTAGTAAATCTGTATGCAAATGTATCAGTCTGGTTTTTATTACATAACAAAGAATCTGAGGCTGGTTAATTTTATAAAGAAAAAGGTTTCTTTAGCCACAGTTCTGGAGGTTTGAGAACATGGTGCTGGCATTAGCTTGGCTCTGGTGAGGACCACATGGTGGATGGCAATACGATGTCAGGAACTCATGGGGTAGGAAGAGATCATACCACCAGACAGGAGTCAGTAAGAGACCAGGGTCCCACAGTCCCTTCTGAGGGCATTATGGGCCTCCTGCTAGGCCTTCCCTCTTAAAGCTCCTACCAGCTTGACACTGCCACACTGAGCTTCCAATACATGAACCTGGGGGACAAACCACAACCAAACCATAGTGCTGACATATTTTACAAACATTAGAAATGACAATGATAAGCTGGGCACTGTGGTGCATGCCTGTAATCCCAGTGGCTCTGGAGGCTGAACTAGAAGGACCATGAGTTCAAAGCCAGCCTCAGCAATTTAGCAAGGTTTTATGCAACTCAGCGAGACCCTGGCTCTAAATAAAACGTTTCAAAGGGCTGAGGATGTGGCTCAGTGGTTCAACCCTGGTACTAAAGAAAGAAAGAAAGAAAGAAAGATGACAAACTGGGCATGGTGGTACAAGCCTATAATCCCAGTGGCTCAGGAGGCTGAGGTAGGAGGATCACAAGATCAAAGACAACCTCAACAACTTAGAGAGGCCTTGAGTAACTTAGCAAGGCCCTGTGTGGCTCAGTGGTTAAGCACCCTTGGGTACCCAAAACAGATAATAACAATGCTGCTGTAGAATGGTAAAAAATGGTTCTCATATGGCAGTAAATGGAAAAGGCAGAATGTAAAAAACTGTGTACATTTTAACAATCAGTAAAGTATGCATGCACATTGAGGGCTATTTAAAAAAATAGTGATGGTAGAATTGTGGGATTTTATAGGTACTTTTGTTGTTATACAAAATTAGTATTAACATGATTTTAAAGAAATAAACCTTATTTTAGAATTTCAGAGCAGCTCCTCACGATTAACCAGTTCCCCATCACCCTAAACCTCATTCTTGAAACAAGGTATGAGGTCTGCAGTAATCCTAGTGACTCTGAAATTGAAGTCAACCTGTTGATTTCTGGGCCCCACCTCACTAACAACAGAATCCTCTGGGGCTGTAACTCAAGAATCAGCAGTTCAGCTAAGCTTCCCAGTGAGTCTAATGCATATTCATGTTTAAGGATCACTGTTCGAGAAGTTCTCAGAATCACATTGCAAACAGATGACAAGAGGGAAAAACAGATTTTCTCTCATAAGAAGCAGGCCAGTTCTCTCTCTGAAAGCCAATTTACTCAGGAGTCAAAGAAAAAAAATGAAATATTTTAATTAAAATAACATATGTAGGACTGGGAATGTAACTTAGTGGTAGAGGGCTTGCCTAGTATGCACAAGTCTCTGGGTTCCATTTCTACTTCCCCAGCATCAACAAAAAGAAAGAAAGAAGAAGAAGAAGAATATATCCATAAAGACAATGTATTTATAAGAAAATGAAATCGCTCTAGGCCTCTGAGCTTTCAGCAAATTGAATATTCCTTAAATGACTGTTAAGAAAAATATACTAATTGAGAATATTCCAGAAGTTCTTGTGAAATTGTGCATTTAGTGATTTCAAAGAGTTTCCATTTGACAAATCGATCCTTTGGGATTCAGCTTTTGTTGACTTGACCTAGAGTAACCTCAAGAAGCCCCAGGTGACCCCAGTGCCTGGGCTCAGAAGCAGTGTAGAGGCCTAGGAGGTGCAGGGTGAGCTGGAAGGATGCAGAGGGAGCTGTGCATGGAATTTCTCTCCCTTGAGGCCTGATGTCCACCCATAGTATCCTAAGAAGGCTAATGTCTGTTTTCTTCCGTCCATATCCAGTTGGGTCTGGAGCCTGCCAGCCATTCACCATAGTGAAGAGCAGGCCTTCCCAATCTTTTAAAGATGTGTGACCCATGCTTTTAGGAGTTTGAAAAGGTTTGTAATTTAACTGGAGAAGGGACATACTATCCTCTTAGAGGGAGCCACTGTATATCTTACTTGGCCTCACCTAGAGGCAGAAGATCCCCATGGAGAACTTCCTCCTCTGGGGGACTCTATGACACGGCCAGTTTTGTTGCTTACACAAATAGCACATGATTGCCAGGTTGGTGAGCAGCTAGTTAAAGAGTCTTCAAAAGGAGACTGTAGGTGGCGCACGCCTGTAATCCCAGTGGCTGGAGAGGTGGAGACAGGAGAATCGCGAGTTCAAAGCCAGCCTCAGCAATGGCGAGGCGCTAAGCAACTCAGTGAGACCCTGTCTCTTAACAAAATACAAAACAGGGCTGGAGATGTGGCTCAGTGGTCAAATCCCTGAGTTCATTCTCTGGTGCAAAAAAAAAAAAAAAAAAAGAGAGAGAGAGACTGTGCTAATGCCTGCAGGCACTGACAAATACTGCTTGTCAGGTCACACTGAGTGCTTTTCATGGAAGAGTCTGTGTATTCCCCCATATTCATCCTCCACTATCTCACTGAATTCTCTTGACGGCCCTATTAGGAAGTATTAGCATTGCCAATTTATAAATGGTAAATCGAGACCTAGAGATGCTAGAGCCCTTGCTTGAGGCCTCTAGCCCCTCTGCCTTTGAAAGCAAGCAGGCTGGCTCCATATCTCCAGCTTTCTATGCTAGCAAGAAGTACTCAAGAGTTTATTGCCTGAAACCCATCTGTTGCTAGTGCAGTCTTGCAGACGGGTATTTGAGGAGAACATGAAGCAGTAAAGAATGAGCTATTCTCATAGGTGGCCTGCTAGTTGTTACAGGGGTTCAGACTGCACCAAAGACTTTTAAGTGGTCTCTGAGTCTTGGGGCCCACAGCAGATGAAGCCAGCAATTCTTGGCTGAATCACAAAAGAATAGGACCTAAGGAATTCCTCTGAGTGTCAGGCCTTGGAGGGGATGGGGAGCGTCCGACATGACCTTATGCTTTCTTTGTAAGGATGCATAGGATCCCCATTTAAATCTGAATTTCAGATAAAAACCTAAATTTTTAATACGAGCATGTTCCAAATGTAACATGGGATAGGTTTGCACTTTCTGTTGTTGTTGCTGTTTATTTGAAATTAAAACTTAACCCAGAGCCTTGATTTTTATTTGCTGAGTCTGGCGACCGTTTCTTTGGAGAGACAGTTCCTAACCCAGGGCGGGTGTTCATAAAGGCAGAGGGGGAGTGCCTACAGACAGTGAGGGCTTTGGCTGGAGAAGGGAGAGTTCTGGATTTAAACCCAAGGAGGGAACATGACGTCCTGGGTAATAGATCTGGAAGGTTCCTGGATAGGTGGGAAGGATCTGTGAGAGTTCAGAGGGGGGAGTCCAGGCAATGTGGGGACAGCAGCAGACAGGGAAACGTCTAGAGGAGACTCAGGCTGGGGGTGACCAGAGGTGAAAGGCCAGTCTGGAAAGGTCTTGAATATCCTGCTAGAGATATTGGACAATGTCCTTTCGACAACCATGAGGGACCAATCAAAGCAGGATTTTAGGAAGGTAAATCTGGTGGTGGAGGGTAAGACAATGGGAATGACAAGAGTGAATGGAGGTAGGGAGTTGAGCCTCAGGGTCTGTGTCAGGGGAAAGAAGGGTGACCAGAGGGCAAGCCAAAGGAATGGCCTCATCTTTCTTTCAAGTAGGGCATGCAGGTGACCATCAAGAGGGCAGGAAGCCAATAGGGGCAGGAGTGGGAGATCTGGGCCCTGCTGCAGTCATGGATACAGAATTTCAGATGGAAGATTTTCATGTTGGGGTCACTCTCAAATCAGTCACCTCAGGAAGGCAGGTAGAGGCACGAAGAACAAGAGCCTTGACTTCTTCTTTCTTCCCCCATCCCTGCCCCCTCCAACACACACACACTCTTTCTCACTCTTCTCTCCCTACTTTGTGCTTATTAGGTTTGTATAGGTTTCCATTAAAAGCTAACTACTTCTTCAACTCCAAATAATATTAATCGGGGATGCAATTTCAGCCTTTGGGTTTCATTTTTGCTTCTCTCGAGCAAAGCTTTTAAGCATCCACTCTGCTGCCAAAGCTGTTACCAGCTCGGCATGGGACCCTGCTTCTTGAGTCCTCCCACAGCTGAGACAACCCCAATTCTGGTAAAAGATTTCAAGATCCTCTAGGGAAGTCCTCGCTCATGAGAGGATACTGTTGGCCAGCTCATACCTGCTCTGGCCCTGGCGTCCAGCCAGTCCTTAGAAGCCCGCCCAGCTGTTCTACGTTTTCCCAGCAGAGCTACCTGGGCAAGAAAGGCGAGGCCCAGACAGGTTGGAAATGGAAACGGTTCCAGCCCTTTCCCGGGACTGGGTGGGGCAGCCCAGGCCCATGGAGGCAGGGCAGGGGGACGAGTCTCCTCCAGCCAGGGCTGAGCCTGGTACCCTGGCTCCATCTGATCTCTCTCCCCTGGGAGATGGAGGGCTGGGCTGATAGCCATTGTGACTTTCCAGAGTAGCCTGCAGGGAAGGTGTACCCCAGTAGGCCAGGGCACGGTCCCCAGCAGCCTAGCAGTACTCAGTGAAATCAAGGGTGTTGAGATCCTATGTCAAGCCTACGTTGTTCGTCCGCTGACTGCAGGTCTTGGCTAGTGGTGGCTATCTCTTAATGCCACCCTCCAGGGCAGGGGAGTCTCAGTGTCTTCTTCATGGAACTGACCAAGGCCAGCATGCACTTGGGCTCAGATCCCTCTCAGGAACAATGGCTAGCTGGCTCACACAGCTCGGGGTAACTTCAACCTCCAGGTGACCTGAACTTCAGTGGTGTGGAGAATGGGGAGAAGCCCCGGCCAACTGGCCATTCATCCTCATGGTCTCAGCGAGCCTCTTTCCCAGTGCAGTGGCCTACCCTCCAGCCCAAGGGCTGGGCCCTGGTGGGCAGCAGGCCTGCTGCATAGACTGGCCTTTCCCTGTTTTCAGGGCCCCTCACCTCTGCAGGAACTGTGAGCACCCTTTCCCAGGATGCTCTTCCTCCATTGCCTTTGCCTGGGGAATTCCTTGATATCTGACAAAATTTGCTCCTAGGTATTTGCTCCTCTGTGAAGTCTGCGGTTTTCCTCCTCTGACACCTTCTTCTTGGTACTTTTCTGTTCCCTTTGCTGGGAAGGAAGTGCTTATATAACCTGCTATCCTGGAAGCTTTGTGTCCTCAACCCCCAGGTGAGGCTTTGAGCTCCCCTGAATGCTTGGGGTCTAGCCTTGGTGTGGATTTTTTAGGGTTGCCAAGAGGCAGTGTCCAGTGGCTGAGGCTCTGAGTTCCCCATCAGCTCCCAGTGGCCTCCCCAGCTGCTGACTGAGCAAAAGTGCCCCAGCCAGAACCCACACATGGCCACGTGTGTCCTTCTCTCTGAGGCATTGGATTCTTTCTTTGTCCCCCAGACTCCTCCATGACCACTCCCTGGCCCGGTGCTGGCCTTTCTTGCTGAGTCAGCTGGTCAGTTCTGATTGCCTGCAGCTGGGCCAAGCTGCCTTCCTGGGATGCTGTGGGCTGCTCGGTGTTGCTTCTTCCAGGGACCACTGCGGGAGCCATCCCTGCCTGGCCTGGCTGTGAGGTACACAGGGGAGGAGGGCCCAGAGGAAGGCAGGGAGGTGGGGGACGAGTGCGGGTGGGGGACAAAGGGCTCACTCTCACTCTAGTGCCCACAGCAGTGGTTCTCAGTGGCAGCAGCAGCAGGGTTGGGGGAGGGCACATTGGTAAATATTTTGGGTTGTCACAAAACTGTCCTGCAGTTCACAGGATGGCCCCACAATAAGAATGATTGGTCCCAAATGTTGAGCGCTGAGGCGGAGAGGCCCTGCCACAGAAACAAGAGGTTGGACCCCTGGGATGGGGTGTCTTCCATTTGAGAGGTGGGCTCCAGTGGACTCTCAGGAACTGAGGGCATGAATTGTCCTTGAGCACATGTGCAGCTGTCTCTGTCCCCTTCAGTGCCCTGATTTGGAGCAGTGTTGTCTGTGCCAACACTGTTGCCCACTACCCATCCTCACCCGCTGGCTGGGTTGGGGGCCATTTCTACATTCAGTGGATATGAGATGCTGAGAAAGTCTTTTTAAATTTTTTTGTTCCATGTCAGCCCAGTTTCAGAGGCACAAGGGGCAAGGGATTTATTACCTTTATTTTCAAAAGGCTACCTACAGGGTTATTTTCCCTGTGTAACAATAGCATACATGACTGTGCATTGATCATTTATTTAGTGGTGGTGGGGATAGAACCCAGAGCCTCATGCATGCTAGGCCTTGCGCTGTAACACTGAGCTACATTCCCAGCCCTAATCACTTTTTTGTTCAGGAACTTTCACTTACATTATAGGATATCATTGTTACAACAACCCTACCAGATAGAGGTGATAAGTATTCCCTGAAAAAACCAAAAACCAAACCCAAAACCCTAGAGACCCAGATAGTCACAGAGGTAGAAAAGGGAAGTGCTGAGATTGGAACCAAGTCTTTGACCCTCAAATCTGTCATTAGAAACCCTCAAAGATTTCTCCCACAAGGAGCTGATGTCATAGAGGAGCCTTTTAAATGACAGGTGACATGGGGGGTCGTTCTTGCATCTGTCTGAATGGTGTGGGTATGGATAGGGGTGGCCAGGAGAGATGCCTGCAACAGGTAAAGTGGGGACAGGGACCTCTAGAAGAGAAGAGGCTACTAATGGGCAAGGCTGCTGGTTGGGAGTCAGCCTTCATTGGGAAATGCTTTCTTCCTCCTCCCAAGCCTTTCCTGCCCTGGGGAAGTCTGCCTGTGTTCCCTAACCTGTGCTTGATTGAGCTGCCTGAGGGCAAGGACCTGAGTCCCTATCAAAGAGTGCTGTTCCAGTCCTCCAGCCTCACAGCAGGACAGCCTCTCATTGTCTCTGAACCTGTCCATCCGGGGAACTCTTATTGGGCTGCTGGCTGCTGCCTGGGAGCTCCAAGGCTGCAGGAGGCAGGCGGGTAAACAGGAAATGGTTAAGTAGGAGCAGGTGGAACATGAGGGTGCTGGAGCAGGCAGGAAATAGCTGAGAGGCTGAATGGACTCACAAGAATGCTCTGCCTCCTCCCTGAGGCTCTGGCAAAGGCCATTGGCCACCCTCTCCTCCCAGCTCTGCATCATGAGGTGCCCGGCCTGCCAGTGACCTGGCTCCCACAGCCCTCCTCAGCTCTGCCTAGGGCTGGAAGGTGGGACCTGAAGGACCTAAGAAGTCTGGAGCCATGGGACAAGAAGGAGGGAGCTCCTTCCATGCAAGGCTGAGCCAGGCCTGTCTCTACAGTTGGAGTGGGAGGGGCTGTGGGAGGTGAGCAGAGTCTCCAAGAACTTAAAGTGGTTTTCCTCGTTTGGTTCTTTGCTCCATAGAGAGCCTTTGCACCATCTGACACTTCCAGGACCGTTAGTCCCACCTTGGTAGAGCATAGAGCCGGCCTGGGGTGTGGTTTGGTAAGGCCAGACACACAGCTTTCTTTCCTGCTCCGCCATTTGTTGCATACAAGTGTCCCCTAAAGGGGTGGCACAGTCTTAGGAGAGGTAAGGAACCTAACGTCCAGGAAAGTGAAGTGAGCCATTCAGGGACAAACTCCCAGCCTGATGCTCTAGCCTCCACAGGGAGACCCACACTGCTGGGCTCCTGCATGGTACACATGGACGCGGTAGGAAGGGTCACTTGTTCCCAGGGCTGACTTGTCACTTGGTCCCTAGCACGGGCTCCTGAAAGCAGCAGCTCTTGCAATGGCTACTATGGCTCAGTGGTAGCATCTAGCTTTTCAGATGGCCCTGACCCCTGCCTGTGTCAGGGAAAGTGGGGGAAAGAGGCTGTGCTCACATATTTTCTTCTTTTTATCTTTATAATGCTGGGGATGGAACCCACAGCCAGGCGCTCCATCCCTGAGCTACGTCTCCAGCCCTTGTCTATTTTATTATGACACGGGGTCTCACTGAGGTGCCCAGGCTGGCTTCAAATTTGCCATCTTCCTTCTTCAACCCCGGGCGTAGCTGGTGCCACCACACCCTGCTCACACATTTTCTTGACAGCGATTAAGAAATGGAAGGACAAGCTACAGATTGGGAGAAAATATTTGCAAAGCCTATATCTGATGGAGGACCTGTAGGTAGAATATATATATATTTTTTTAAATTCCAAAACTCAGTAGGAAGACCAATTTTTAAAATGGGCAAGATATTTGAACATATTCTTGAGCAAAGAGGAAATACAAATGTCAGATAAACACAAGAAAAGATGCTCAACATTGTTAATCACTAAATTGAAGTGATGGTGAGAAGCCACTAATACTCCTTTGAGTGTCTAAAGTAAAAAACATCAAAAAACAGAAACCTGACAAAATCAAGTGCTGGGGAAGATAGGGAACCACTGGAACCTTCATACCCTGCTGGTAGGAATGTAAAATGATGCAGCCACTTTGGAAAATGATTTAGCAGTTTAGTATAAAGTTGAGCATACATTTCTATGGGAAGTGAAAACTTAGGTCCACATCAAAACCTGCGTACAAATATTTATAATGGCTTTCATCACAATAACCCAAAGCTGGAAACAACTCAAATATCCTTTAGTTCCTGAGTGAATAAACAATCTATTAGGCATCCAAACAGTGTAATACCATTTGTCAATAAAAATGAACTTCTGATGTAAGCCATAACGTGGACGAATCTCAAGAGCATTAGGCTAAGCGAAAGCCATCAGCCCCTGGTGGCTCTGCACCATATGACTCCATGGATATGACATTGTGGACAAGGCACAGTAAAGGGACAAAAAGCTCTGAGAAGTGGTTTTGAGGGGCTTGGGGGCTGTATCCCTCTGTCTGGGGCCCCTCACCTTTTGAAGTCCAGTATAACTCCCATTTACTGTGCATTACTGTGCCTCAAGCCCTGGGTGCAGAAATAAGACAAGTGTCCTTATGTTAAAGAAGACTGGCCTAGGGAGAATGGTGACGATGACTGTAGCTGTGAAAATAATAACAGTGGCAACAACAGGACACCACTTAAGGAGCACTACCATGTGCCAAGTGTTTATGACACCATGACACTCCAAACTCATGAGAGTTCTACAAGATTTGTCAATGTTATAATTCCCATTTTATAAAAGAGGAAATAGGCTGAGAGAGATGAAGTCACTTGCTGAGCTGGTACAAATTCTCAAGGTTGGAACTGGAGTCTAAATCTCAAGGACTCCAAAACTGTAATCTCTGGCTACAGCATTGTTCCAGCCAAATCCCCCTCTGCCCTGTATGAAAGAAAGTCTCTCTCCAGTTCCAACTCTAACTTAGTAGTTCCTCAATTTGGTCTTCCATAGATGGAATAAAAAAACAAAGATGGCTCTGGTCTAGCTCATAGGATACAGACTCTGGCTGGAGATGCCAGTTTAAGAATGTGGGCCAGGGTAGATTGGGCAGGGACGCAGCACCTGCTGGTCCCCACCTTCCCCCACTTCCCTCCAGTACTCTTCCCATTCATTGTATTCATGGGGGACATTCTTCTAAGCTGTGGGGTATAGAATAGTCCACTCAGGGGTAACCAGAGGCCTTGGAAAGATACTCTGACATGTGAGCCTTCCTGATTCAGAGCTTTGCACTGCAGTTTTTGGACAGAGATAAGGCGTGTAGTTGCTGCTGAGCCCACAGCAGACCGATAAATCATCCCCAGGCTCCCAGGGTCCTGGATGGGCTCTGCTGCCTAGTAAACCAAAGACATAATTCACGAGTAACGCAGGCACGATGTTAGATAACAGTGACGGTTGATGGGCTCGGGGCTGACTCACTTCTGAAGGCCTTGAATCAGACCAATATTATTTCCTTGGGTTTCCGATGAGTGGACTAAGCCAGGTGTCCCTGGACACCTGCCTCTGTGGCTGAATCAGAGATGTGGACTCTGGCTGGTGGCCGGTGACTTGACTGTGGTGTCAAGACTGGTTAGAGAGACCAGTTATGTTGTGGGAACTGAGACTCTAGAGCAGGCCTGGCCAAGTGAGAAGGCTATGGAGTCCACAGAGAGAATTGGGAACAGGCAGTGTTTTGGTGGAGGCCCAGAAAGTTCGGAGAGAACAGATACACAATAGGGTCCTTGAACAAGATTAGATTTCTCTCTACCCCTCCCCTCCCACGTTGGAAGGTGGCAGGGCGGAAGCAGGAAATGACTCCCTGGATACTGGCAGCCTTCGGTCATGTCTGCATTGCAGCCTTAAAGGTGACCTAGAAGAGATGTGACCAGGCGAGAGCGCCCTGGTAAGTGGTGAAAGAAGGATTGCCTGTGTGGTGCTCCAGGACTTCCAGGCAGGCGGCAAGCAGGGACTCCCCGTGGCCTGAGGGCTCTGTCACTTCCCAGAAAAGCAGCTGAGAGCAGGGTGGAGTCTTCTCTCTCTCCTCCCTCCTCCCTCCTCTTCCTTCACACCTTCCGGGCATCTGAACTTTGCCTGCTCAAAAGGAGGTGTGGAGAAGGACCCCGTGGGGGTGGCTGGGGTGCTTGGTGGGAGCAGAAGATGCCATCGAAGACAAGTGGGGAGGCCCAGGCGTAAGAGGGACCTTCCATAAACTGCAGGACCCAGTGGGAGGCACCGCTGGCTCTACTGCTGGGCCAAACTTTCCCTGGGTCCCTCGCTTCTCTTCAAGGAGAGAGAAGCTTCTACTTATAGGTCCTACCTACTGACGCTCTTTGCCTAATCTCAGCAGGTGGAGTGATGAGTGATTTTTGCAGCAAAGACTCCTGGAGAAGGGCCTGTCCACTTAGTGTTTTCCTGGGATGGGGGCCAAGGGCAAAGGAGCTCCTGCTCAGGGCTTTCAGGAGGCTGTGAACTCAGAACATGGCCTTTGACCCCTGTGCCCTGCCAGCTCCATGCAGCACCGTCTCCTCTTCCCTTCAGTCCTGTCTTTTTCGTTTTCTTTTAGTTGTCAAATGATCCTTCTTTAAAACATTTCCTATGTAGTTCTTACCCAGCTGGGCACTCCACGACACTGCAGTCGATGTCATCTATGAAGTTGTGAGGGTGTCGCCATCAGTATCACAATCCACAGATGGGACAAGACCTCTTGAAGTCCAAGGAGTTCTCTGGCTAGACAGCTGTTGGGCAATGTGGACAGTCTCAGCAAAAGTGATGTTGCGGCAATGCTTGGTGTTTTTCTGTTCCTCTCCGTCTCTGGGTGGGTCCTTGAGGGCTCTGTGATCATTGCAGAGTCAGAGGTGCCTCTGTGGCCTGTTGGTTCTGAATGGTTAATTTCACTGTGATCCTCGGGCTCTTCTAGTCACTGCTTCTTTGGAGACAGACCTGGGTGCTGCTCTTGGGGTGCAGGAAGACATGGCACTGACTTCCCCACTAGTGTATCTCAGGAGTATGACTTTGGTCTCATTGGGTGAGATCAAACCTGGGTGACGTAGCAGAGGTGGTGGGTCCTTGGCGGGGCATTGGCAATCTCGCCCTCCTTTCCTGCACAGTGGCCCCAGCGCTTCCAGACTCATCTCACAACACCTTCTTCCACATTCCTGGCTGCTGGACACACTGACCTGCCACCGCCACCACGTTGTGCCTTTGTACCTGCCATTCCCTCCCCTGGAATACACTTTTCTGATCTGAGAATATAAGAATACTAAGCTCCTGCCCATCTTTCAAGCTCAGATCAAATAACCCCTGTCTAGAATCTTCCCTGGATCCTCATGGAAAGGATTAGGTGATGATGAGGCACATTGCTCATCTCCTTATGGAACAGAGGGTTAGTCTCATGGCACTGGAATTAATTGTTGGCTCCTACTGGCTAATCCCTGACACACTATAGGTGCTCAGTAGTCCTGTGAGTGCATGAATGTGTGAGTGAATAAATGAGCGTGCAAAGCGAGGAAAGGAAACAGAGGCTCGTGGCTTAAGCGGACACTGCCTTGTGGTGCCTCTCACAACCTTATTCAGGATGCTCCCTCCAGCAGTTGGCTCTTGGGTGCTGTTTCTTCTGCTCTTGCTGCTCAGTGACAGCTAAAATGTTCCTCAATGATGCTGTGCGTCTGCCTGGCCTCTTCCAAGGACTGCTGCATTGGTGGTGTGCTAGTGGATTCTCGGGCCAACTGAAGGCAGCACTTGCATGTTTGGGTTGGGCAGGGACTTGATGTCAGAGAAAAGCTGGGAAACTGGTCTGTGCTAAGTCACGGGAGGAACCTTGGTTCCGCAGTGAGATTGGAGTCTGCTCAGGACACCTCACCAAGTAGAAGGCTTTGGGGAATGAAAGGGAAGGAGAAGGTCCTTGAAGAGTGGGAAATAATAGTGACAACTGATTTGAGGTTGGCTGGGAGTGGGTGTGGGGGTGGTGACAGAGGCCATGGAGAGAGTGAGCAAATGTGTGTGTGTGGGGGGGAGCGGGTGGGAAGGAAGGATTCAGGTGAGGTTTCCCTGTGAGGTAGGAGAGCTGGGAGTGCTGGTTCTGCTCCAGCCTGTGGCAGTTGGATATTAAGTGAGGCAAAGGCTTTACTGTAAGGAGAAGTGCACGAGCAGATAGGAGCCAGCTTTATGGGGACAGAGCGCCCTTCCCTGCTAACACAGGTTTGGTTGCTCAGGACTTGGGCTGGGGGCCCAGAAGAGGTCAAGGAAGCAAGAACAGACCTCAGACGGAGGCCAGGAGGAGCTGGAGGAACCGAGGTTCTCCTCAGGACCAGCCCCAAGCCTTTCCCCCTTTCCCTCAGCGACAGGAGTGCTGGGGGCCCTTGCTGCGGGGGAGTGCCAGCCTGCTTCCCACCTTCCCCGCGGGCAGTTTATATACTAATAGCCCGCTGCACCCCAGGAGGGGGTGAATGGGGATCCATTTGTTTTTCCAGAGTTTGACCTCTGGATAAAACTCTTACCCCAAAATGTGCCGGTTTAAGTGAAAAGCGATAAATCAGCCCCTTTGAAATGCAGAAGCAGCTTGGGGAAGCCCCCTTTGATATGCAGCTTGGAACTGGGGCACTTAAAACCTGGGTTAATTCTCCCGGCTTTATTGGAGGCAGAGAAAGAGAAGAGGAGGAAACCCAGGGCCGGTCATTAAGTCTGGGGACTTGAAAAGCCTAGGGCAGGAGCCGGCAGCCGCAAAGGGATCACGAAGGCAAAGCAGCCCTGGGAAAAGCATCCCCCGCCCCAGTGAACTCTAATCCTAGTTCCCACCCAGACAGATGAGACGTGGAGGGCGGTGGAGAGGAGGGGGTGGGCAGCACCGGGAAAGGCTCTGGAGGATGGGGAGGCGGTTGCTATGGAAACCCGGCGGGCGCCCGGTAGGAGAAAGCCAAGGGCTAACTTGGCAATTTCCTGAAAGGAGCCGGGGAATGCAAGTGCGTGTGGGTCCCATTCACCGGGCGGCTTGTGCTTTCAGAGGTCTGGGGGCTGTGGCCCCTTCATGGGAGCCAGGGATGGATGGCTGGCCGGTTACCTCCAGCCAGGTCTGCGCCCTTCATGAGAAACATCTGCTGCTTGCTGACCTCCGTCACAGGGCGGTGGAGGAGTGAGGCTGTGCAAGTTCCAAGTGATTTTTCAGACAGGGTGAGCCTCTGAGGATGAGGGTCCCCCATCTCATTTTCAGAAGGAAGAAGTGGGTGTGTGTACACAGGGGACCCTGGACACTTGGGGACTCTGCATCTGGATTTTCAGGGTGGGTTCCATTGTGACCCCTACAAGTGACCAGTAGAAGCCTTGGACTTGTCTGATAGGATGCTCCAATTTGGGGTCTGGGCCAGCCTGTGGGCAGGGATGAGGGGAGACAGTGGGTTGCCCCTGTTTACTCCTGCTTGGCCTTTTTTTTTTTTTTTTTGGTATTGGATGGGGAGGGGCTGGAGGCTAGGAGTTGCGGAGCTTTGGAGCTTGGTCCTCCTATTTCATTCAGGTCAGAGGAGAGACCAGCCCTGCCAGCCTCTGACTTTTGGGTGTTAAATTCTGGGGAACATATTTTCAGGCAGTTGGGTTAGCCTCTTGCCCTGCACAGGTCCTGGGTCTGTGGCCTGGGGTTCACCTATACCACCACTCAGGGTCAGCTTAGGACCAGTGATAGGGGCCATTTTTGAGAGCCCAGCACATCTCCCCCACCTCTCCCTTCTCATGGGAATCAGGAACCTACATTCATCTGGAGGAGCTTTACCTTCACTCTTCTACTCCAACGCCAGCCCACCTAGGGTGAGCTCCTGCAGGATCTCCCAAATCCTGGTCCTGCATCAGAACATGCTTACAATCCTGTTCCTTACTGGGTCTTAGACAAGGAGTCAAATTAAATAAGGCACACAGGTAACTTGCTTTAAGTTAACTTGGGCAAACTGAGAGCAACTGCCTGGAAGGCAGGGGCTGCCTGACACTTCCACTTCTCTGGGGCATGTGGAGGAGGAGGGCAGAGGACCCTGGGCAGGACCCAACTCCAACAGAGCTACTGCCCTCCTTGCAGTCATCTCTGGTACCTCCTCATCCCTTTTCTGGCCTTGGGGTGGGCAGAAGAGAAGGCTCCCGTGCCTGCCTTACGGCAACTCTCACGCCTTGAGTCTCGGGTGGCTCCTGGAGTATTTCAACAGCCCTGAAGCAGTAGGAGCCGGGCCAGGTCTGAGCTGCCATGCTCTCTAGAAGCTCAGGGCAGAGGTGCCATTTTGCTCTTCCTCTCTGCTACAAGGAAAGTGGGACTTGGAAAGAGAGGGAGGGAAGGAGGGAGTCAGGCTCCCCAAATACTAGAGAACCAAAGGGAATGAAGAAATAAGAGGGAGGCAGGCACCACTGAGAGACAGCCATCCAAAGGCCTCCAAGGGAAGAGAGTGATGGTGGACCATGGGCAGGGGGATGTCAGAACCAATCCTAGGTCACAGCAGGGGAAGGCCAAACTCTGGGCTATCAGAGGTGTGGCTGGGAAAAGACCTATGGTGGGGTGTGTGTGTGTGTATGTGTGTGTGTGTGTGTGTGTGTGTGTGTGTGTGTGTGAATAGGGAGGCTGTCACGCATTCACACACACACACACACACAGGGGAGCTACAGGGTAGGCCTGTGCCAGAAACTGCTGCATTCCTTCTCACTCCAAAGCCAGCCTGCTTTGCAAGATGCTTTCTCATGGCTTGCAGGCATATTTTCCCCTACCGCACAGCGCTCTCATTTCTATACGCCTGCTGCATTAGAGACTCTCTTCCCTCCTCTCTAAAGCAACTGTACAAACACCTGCATTTTATTAATGCCGCCTGGAGCTGGGGCAGGGCTAGCCCCCCTCTGCTCTCACCACCCCTCCTCCATCATGCTCAGTCAAGCAAAGCGCAAGGGTTAACCCTGTGTGGCTGGGTTTCTATCTTGGAGGATATGGGTTCCCACAAGAACAGAAAAATACCCAAGAGGTGGGAGAGGAGGGTCCTGCAGACAGCTGGCCAGGCATGCTGGGTGCTCCTGGCTCCACGTGTCCCTTGCCCTAGCTTTTGGTCCAGTTCTCTCATTACTGCTTCTATATTTCTCTTCCAGAAGATGAGGACGCTATTTTTTTTTGAAAGGAATTCTTCTAAGAGAAACTCTGCCGGGCTGGCCCTTTAAATGTCAATTCCATCACTCTGCCTTTAGGAGCCATTGGGACTAAACAGTTCCAGAAAAATAGCTGCTTTCCTCTTTAAAATATTTTAAATAAGGAAAGCATAAAGAATATAAAAATGTCCCATAATCCCATCACCCTGAGAGCCCTGTTAACATTTCTTTTAATGCAATACATGCACATGCCTTTTTTTTTTTTTTAAGTATTAGAAGGTATAACATGAAACTTGAGTTTCTCTCCCCTCAAGCCACAGTTGTTCCTCTCAAAGGCAGTGACTGGTAACAGTTTGTTGTGGATCCTTCCAGGGAAAGAATTTGGGCATCTTCTTTTTAAACTAAAAGTTGTCTTGACTTCTTGCCATATCCACCCATGGATACCTTCTCCGCTCTTTCTAAGGGCTGCACATACATCACAAGGGGCTGGAGCATCAATGGTGGGTGCATGGGCTGCCTCTAGTTCATAAGGCTTACAAACATTGGTGGCACAATCTTTGCACAGGAGCCTTGAGTGTGTGTGAAGATAACTGCAGAAGAATCCCTACCAGTAAACTGCTGAGTCAAAATGTGGTGCATTTAACCTTTTGTCTAGACTTTTTTTATTATTATTATTATTATTTTTTTTAAAAAAGGGTTGTTTCTCTCTTTGCCCTTCTCCATTTTTGTTTTTGTTTTCCTATCAGGTAAACTCCTGGTCATCTGTCAGAACCCAGCTCGAATTTCATCTCCTCGGTGAAGACTTCTCTGATTGTTCCAGGAATCTACCAGCTCCTTCTTCCATGTTTCCTTCCTTCCTTTCTCTTCCTCCATCCCTCCCTCCCTTCCTCTTTCTTTCCTTCCTCCCTCCCTCCCATCCCCTCCCTTCCTCTCTCCTTCCCTTCTTTTTTTTTTTTTGATATCAGGGGCACCTTACCACTGAGCTACATCCCCGGACAACTTCCATGATTCCTTGGTCTGTCTTACCTAGTTTTATTGTAATTTGGGTTTTTTAGGTGTCTGTTCTCAGTATTGGAGACTGATTGACATCGTTTCTCCTGGGACACCATGGTTTGACCTTTTTAAAATTTTTCTTTGTGCAATCAACTTCTGGGTGTATACTCAAATGACGAAAGCAGAGACCTATTTGCACATCTGAGTTCACGGCAGCAATTCAAGTGTCCATAAACAGAAAAATGGGTAACATATGTGCGAACGCATATACACACACACACATACACTTGCACTCACACACTGGTATATTATTCAGCCTTGAAAAGGAGAGTAATTCTGACTTATGCTCTAACAGGGATGAACCTTGAGGATATCATGTGAGGTGGAACAAACCAGTCACAAAAGGACACATATTGTATGATTCTACTTATATTCTACTACTTAGAGTAGTCAAATGCATAAAGACCAGAATGATGTCTTATCTTTACGATGGTGGTTTCCAGACGCTGGAGGGAGGGGAAATCAGGGAGTTTGTGTTTAGCGGGAACAGAGTTTCAGTTTGGGAAGATGAAAAAGTTCTGGAGATGGCTGGTGGTGATGGTCATAGAACAATGTGAGTGCACTTACTGACCCTGAAGTGCACATTTAAACATGGTGAAAATGGTCATTGTTATATTACACATATTTTGCCACAATAGAAACATTTTTTTTCCCTTTGTGTGAAAATGTGTCATCTCACAGATGCAGAGCTGCTGGCGAGGGCTCTCCATGGGTTGCTGTAACCATCTCTTACCCCGGGCTTCTCTGACCCATCCAAACTGGAGAGGATTTATCCTATTTTCAGATATTTCCAGGGAAGGGAGCCCATTAAGTTATTAGGCAATCTTTTCCAGTGTCTTAAAACCCCAGACATTCTTGGTACCAGACCTTTCCTGCTGCACCTGAGGTTGATTTTCCTTGGTCAGTAAGTGCTTTGTCAGGCCACGAATGCTTCACACACTCAAAGCCCTCATTACACTGTCCCCAGAAGAGATCTGGAGGCACCTAGTCACAAGCTAGCGAGCAGGCTTTGGAGGTCCAGCCAGATTTCTCCTCTGCATGATGGATGCACATTGCTGGGTTTTGACTCCTAAGCAGGCTGGCTCAGACTCTGGGGCTCTGCCAGGTGAAGCAGCCCACATCTCTCCTGTCCCTTGGGTGTGGTTTGTAGGCCAGAGAGCTTCACCCTCTAGGACCCACCTCTGTACCCTTCAGCTGTAGGTCTCTTGCTGACAGGCGAGTTCCCCCGAGGCCCATGGACAGAGCTAACTGGGAATTTCAGCAACCCTCAGGCTCTCTTCTCTGACCAGAGTCCTCTTGACAGATTAATGAGCTGCTCGAAAGGTGGACCTGGCAGGCATGTTCCCTGCGGCCTGGAAGATGCTGACCTTGTCAGCTTTGAAACATCAAAGGGCCACAAGGGAAAATGAGCCAAGAAGGACCTTGTCACCTCGGTGCCTGCCAATCATAGGCTTGCAAGACCTGACATGGCTGGGATCTGTCTGGAGCTTGGAGGAAGAATGGCCTTCTCTGCTGTGAGAATCTGTCCTCAGCATCCTTCTGGGGCACAAGAAGGGAAGGGGGGCCCTAAATAGTGGCCCGCATACTCAGTGACTCAGATGTCACTGCTACCACAAAGGAAAATCCATGTGGGGTGAGCACTCCCAGTAACCTCCTCACCTGCAGTTTAGGGGATACTAGCATTACTGGGGTTCATGCACAAGGACTGTTATCCCAGAACTCCCATCAAAGGGCCTGAATTAACAGTTCCAATCCAACTTGTGGGTTATATGAAGGACTCACCTTAAGAAGCGGCTGAGCCCTGAGGAAGACAGCAGTCCCCAGGTTGTTCATGGAATCAAAGCCAAGATGAGGAGCAGCCCCATGGGTCAGTCCCGTAATGGAGTTTGACATAAGCTAGGCGATAGACATTAGCACTAATATTAACATAGTTTGTGCATTATACGATGGTCTTGGGACTTTCCCTCTCCTGATCAGCTGGAATGTCTGACAGAGTAAATTCCAGATGCCCTTGTGGAATTTTCATTACGATCAGGTTGCTAAGGGACTTTTCTGTACCTATAAGCATTTTGGAAATACAAGCACTAGCATAGGATTTTTTTTTCAGTATGTGTGGATTTATTTTTTGATGTATTAATTACCCTCCTGCCCCCTTCCCATCTTCGGCTCACCCATCTGAGGAGCTGGCATCAGTGAACTCAAGAAAGAAGGAAGGAAGGAAAAAATATAGAAGGAATGAAAAGTTTGCCCAGGCTTCATATGCAGAAAGGGGCTTTGTATCGTTCACCACTGAATCCCCAGGACTTTGCATGTGGCAGTCATACAGAGACTCCAATTAATAGAACAAGTGCTGCACAACAAGGTTTTGGTCAGTGATAGGCCATGTATATATATGCAAGTGGTCCAATAAGAATTTCTATTAGTCAGTGCCATTGTAGGAGTCACAGTGTCATACCAGACCGCATTATTTGTGTGTGTAGCAATGCTGCTATTATCAAATTTACTACACAGCCAGTGGTACAAAAGTAGAGCACATACAGTTATGTACAGTGCATAATACTTGATAATGATGATAAATGACTCTGTTACTGGTTCATGGATTTACTAATCTATACCATAGGTTTTATTATTATTTTATATTGTACTCCTTCTACTTATTAAAAAGAAAAAAAATTACTGCCTGGGCAAGGTGGCACATACCTATAATCCCAGCTACTTGGGAGGCTGAGGCAGAAGGATTGAAAGTTTGAGGCCAGCCTCAGCAACTTTGTGAGGTCTGTCTCAAAGTAAAAAAAAAAAAAAAGACTGGAGGTATTGATCAATGATAAAGCACCCCTAGGTTCAAGCCCCAGTACCAAAAAAAATAAATAAAATAAAATAAAACAAATTTACTATAAAACAGCATGAGAGGTCATGGCAGCCGTGGCCTCATACATTTTGTGCTTACTGATGTCTTGATTGCATCCAAAGGCTACGTTGAGTGACGACCTATGCCGTCCAGGTTTGTACCAGTACACTCTAGGATGCTCACACACTGACCCAATCACCCAAAGACACACTCTTCCGAACCCATCCTCTTTGTTAAGCCATGAAAGACGGCAGTTGATACATATTGAAGCAGGGGGAAATAGTCACAGGGAGTTCCCAGAGTTCCCAGAAATTCATTAGCCACTTTGTGAGGAAGCCAGGAGGAGAATCTGCCCTCCCACGTGCCGGCCAGTTCTCTGCAGGAAGCCGTGTGCAAACGCTTTTTAAGTGTCCTCTGGGTGGGTTTAGGTGTCCATGAGCTCACCCAGGGGAAGTGGCAGACAGGGCAGGCGTGGCTTTTGAAGCTCAGGACTGGCTTTGGTTCTGTGCCTCAGACAGGATCCAAGGTATTGAAGGGCTGCAGAGTTCCCTGGCTTGGGCAAAACTGGGCCTTCCTGTAGTACTTGGCAGGGGGACTGACTTGGTCTTTGTGCCCAGAGTGTCCAAGCAGCCACATGCCGGGGCCTAGGTCTCTGGAGGAGACAGATCCTTGTCCTACCACCTCGTACCCTGATTCTGAGAGCCAGGACTAGGCGCATGGGACAGAGGCAGCGACTGGACAAGGCTTCAGAACCCCTTTGTTGGCCATGCTTCAGTCTCTCCACCCGAAACCCGCCATCCTGGGGGTTTCAGGAAGTTGATCCAGGAAAATACCTGGGGGTGGAGACAGCCTGACCAACAGTCCTCACCCTGGCCCCTGTTCTTCAGAGTGCCCACCCCAGTGCTTGTGGTTCCACGTGTGTCCCCAGCTGCCCAGGCAGGGTGGAGGCCTGTCACAGGGCTGGTTTTGCTGAGGCCATCAGAAAGCTAAGGAGGAAGCAGGCCCGGGCCCTGCTGGAAGCCTTGCAGGGCTCTTGCAGGGCGGCTGGACTTGATGTGCACAGCCATAGGTTCCCTCTGGGACCATAAAGCCACCCACTGAAGAGACATCAAAGGGCTGGTTCAATCTCGTGGTCCCCTTTCTGTTGATTTCCCTCTGCCTCCAGGACCGTCCTCCTCCCACCTTCTCCTACTGCCCCTCTGGCCCATGCAGTTGCCGGGGACACCGGGACTTGGGATGTCTCACCAGCCGGCTTTCTTCAAGCCAGGCGGGTTCCATCGCCCTGGACAGTCTGAAGGCTTTTTCTTTTCAAGATAAGTTGGGGAGAGGGTTAGGAGAGCGCTGAGCAGCAGCGAGGCCTGTTTCTTCTTTATTTTCCTTTCCCCCTCTGGGGCTCAGAGACCAGATTTTTTTTTTCTTTCTCTCTTTTTTTACAGTACATTTTGGCAGGCCCCATTTTTTTTTTTCTGACAGAAAAAAAAAATAACAGGCATATTTTGGGCGATTACTCAACTGGGGTCCTTTGTGACAGGATATGCAGCTGCGTGACTAATGGAGCTGGCTTTCTCCTGGCTTCCTTCCCCTTTCAGAGCTCTTGTTTACTGCCCCATACCAAAAAAAAAAAAAAAAAAAAAGAAAGAAAAAGAAAAAAAAATGCCATAAGCTACAGATTTTTATACATTAAAAAAAGCCTCGTGAGATACTCAAAGGCAATAAATCCTTTGGCTATTCCATTTCCAGGGCTGCAAACTCCCCGCCCTCTCCCTACTTCTTCTTTTCAAATGCTCAAGCTCTTGACTCACGACATGTGAATCTTCTTTCCCACCCCCACATCCCTGTTTTCTTCTGAACATATGTCCAGCAGACCGCGTGTGTGTGTGTGTGTGTGTATGTGTGTGTGTTTGTGCGTGTGCATTTGGCAGGAGTGTGGGGGAAGGGAGCAGGATGGGAACCATATTTATGGTGCTTAACTCAGCAATTGCTAAAGGAAGGGATAATGACTTCCAGGGGCTCAGGGCCTTTTTCCCAAGGCCTTTGTGTTTCCATAATCTATGACAATTTTGTGGTGTAAGCAAAAGTTATTAGAAAACATGGGACTTAATGAGGAAGGGTATGTTCTGAACAGGGAGGGGCCGTCTCTTTATTGAGGAAAATCCAAATTTGACTGGCTTTGGAATGCTGAATCTTGGCACTTCCCGGACAACTTTTGGAAGAGATTCTAGCTTGTAGTGTTCAACAACTAGAGCTGGCCTTTCTGTTATTTCTAGAGATCAGATAGATGGCTTTTAGTTTTAAAAGGTTATCTGGCCTGTGGGTGGGGAAAGGTTCATTAGCTAGTTAAGGTTTCATTCAGATAGAGTGGTGGAGACACAGCACAGGGTTGGTGGCCAGGTGAGGGGTTTGAGTCTCAGCTGTGAACTGGATGGAACAAGTCTTCTAATATCTGTAGTTCTTAGTTCCTTGGATGTTAAAATTGGGATAGTGTCCCTCCTGCTAGCAAGAAAGGAGCGATGACCAGAGCAGAAGGCAGGAGTTGGCCCATACGTTGAGCAGAGGAGAGAGCTTGCTACGAGGGCTGAGGTTCTACCAATGAAGAGAAAACAGCAGCCCCCCCCCCCCACATTACTGCCCAGGGCCTGCAGGCTGGTATGACCTTGAAGTTTGTCCATTCCCAGTCTGGTTCATGCAGGTCTCATAACCCATCCCATTCCATGCCTATTGGGAAAACTCCCTCCTCATTCAACCCAGACAAAAGGCGCCCATGAACCCCATCCTTCCTGTCCTTTCTTCTGTGCTAATTCATCCTGTGCACACATTGACCCAAGGAACTGAACCCTGGGCACGGCTGAGCCACTCACCCAACCTTTCGTGGGGTACGGCTGAGAGGCCCTCTCTCCTCCTTCCCTTTCTTTTACTCCCTTTCCTCCTCCTCTCTGTTATACCCTGCATGTTGGTCATTTTCTTTTCCATGATTCCATTTATACTTCTCCCAGTGTCCTCACTGAGTAAGAACATCTCAAATGGCACTCTGAACCCTCCGGGAAGCTTTTCACTCTCTGTAGTTCAAAAGACTAATGTTATCAATAAAGAAAGTCGACTTGATTTTGCCAGAGGGTAAACTGAGCCAGGGAACTAACTGCTCAGTTTATACAGCAAGTCAGTGACACAGACAGAAATAGAAACCCTACAACCTGCTTCCAGATTGCTTGGAGTTTAAAGAGGCATCTTAGCTTGGAGATCCCAGAATAGCTTCTCCTAGGCTGACCAGCTGTGAAGTGATGTGTTGCAAGGGTTATTTTTTGCCTTGGCTTAACTCTTAAAAAAACACCCCAAACTCCCAAAATCAGCCTAAGAAAATCCATTTCTCAGAATGTCATCTGCTTGCCAAGTTTAAACCTAGCGTATTACATCATGAACGCCTTCAGACCTCGCTCTAAGCTTACGATGGCACTCAGGTATCTGAATTGAGTTCAGAAATCACAGTTTATTGAAGGAAACAGATCATTAAGTCACTCCACTGGACTGAAGCCCTCCTCCTTGCTTATTTAGAGAAGCTGAGCATTGACTAATGTTCTTGTGATTCTTGTGGACCTAGACTAGCTACAGCTATTTAACAAAGGGTGTGGCCCTCAGATGGCATGGGGCTATTGGGGGCTAATGGGAACAGGGATGGGACAATAGTGTGCTGGAGCTAGTTTGTGAAAGATGGTTGTTAAACACAGCCACTATTAAAAATTAAATGACATAAACTTATAATTAAATCACATTAAAAACAAAAGTCAGAAATGCTAAAAACAGATCACACTAATTATTTTATGAAAATTTACTATTATCTATGCTCTTGAGGTATACATCTATCTTTATGTCTGTCTGTCTCTTTTTCTATCATGCAATAATATAGACTGGCATGCTGCTATCAATCTCTTTCCAATTCTGCATTCAGTAACATCACATTTGTAGCTTGAGATGGACTATGGTAAGAATATTTACACCACAGAAATTGGCAAACTTTATGTTTGGGGCTTGATTTTTTTCCCTCATTATCTAGACTTAAGAATTAAGAGGAAATATTAATAAAGTTGATGAAGTTAACATAAAAGTGTACTGTGTCAATACTCATTACATTGTGTTGGGAATAACACAAAATATTGAGATTATGTCTTTCCTACTTTCAATAGTTACTATTTGATTCAGCAAAGAGTTGCTCACATCAAAGAATAATGAGTGAAATTCTAAAACAGAGTCATATGTAGCTGAATGATGGAGACTTGCCGTGTAGTATGTGGTGTTAGGCAATTTCATCAATATGTGAACATGATGGAGTGAAGTTTCACAAACTAAGGTGACTCTGATGTCACTAGATGATAGAATTTTATGGGACCAGTGTCCTTTATGCAGTTCTTTGTTGATGGAAACATTGTTATGTGGGGCATGACTGCACCTCTTCGTTGTTTGACTTTTCTCTTACTCATTATTGTAAACCAAATTGTCAACCAACATTCATTTGCAGTTGGAAAGCCAGTTGTTAAACATTAACCAGCACACTGCTGGAAAGGAGCATGGTGAACCATTCCCTTGGGGTCCCAGAAGGAAGAACATTATTGACTTTTTAAATTTTTTTGACAGGGGATTGTACCCAGGGGTGCTTAACCACTGAGTCACATCTCCAGTTCTTTGTTGATGGAAGTGTACTGTGTCAATACATTTTTTTATTTAGAGACAGGGTCTTGCTAAATTGCTTAGAGCCTCACTAAGTTGCTGAGGCTGTCCTTGAACTTGTGATCCTCCTGCCTCAGCCTCCTAAGCCACTGGGATTACAGGTGTGTGCCACTGGGCAGCAGCAGAGACTTTTATAAGAGCAGGAATGAGGGAAATGAACCAGATAGGCTAAACTAATGCACACCATCAGATACCAACAAGGTTTGGGGATAGATTCTAAATTCAAGCTGAGCATTAATATTGCTTATACACAGTGCCTATAGGCCTTTCCTCTATGTAAGCTCAGGTACATGATCACCAGAACAGAATCATAAGGAAGACAGGTAAATTAGCTATCAGCACCATGCCTGAATTATAGATGGGAAACTGAGGCACTGGGAAGTTAAGGAGTTTGCCCAAGTTTTCTCTTTCTACATACATAACTAAGCTGAGACTTGATGGAGACCCAAGTAACACAGATTTTGGGGGTCAGACATAAAGTGGCTTTGGTAAGTTTGCTTTATCTTTTAAATCTTGGTTCTTTTTAGCTTACCACATGGAGATGATAATGCCTGGTCACAAGCTTGCAGTGAGGGTGGTTGAAATGAGATGCCAGGTGTAAAAGACCTGGTTCTTAGGAGGCTGACCATGAAAGTTCATTTCCTTTTCCCTCCCACTAGGAAGTTTCGACATTTCTTACACTGAATTTGAATATAAGATTCTTTTGGCTCAACTATTTATTTGTCTAGTTGTGTTTTTTGCTTTAAGTAAAATTACTCTGCAAGGCTTTAGGCCAAACTAGTTGGAGAGGTTAAGGGTAGGGGCAGGGAGGATGGAAGGAGGGAGCCAGAAGAGGATGGAAGCCTAGCATGAAAATTTTGTAAAGAGCGCCTTTGCCCGTGGTAACTGGAGTAATCTGTATGCTTGACGGTGCTCAGCAAGGCCATTGCATGCAACAGGAACTGGACTACCAGAGGAGCTGTCCTGCTCAGACTTGGGCCTCTGCATTATCACCAGCAGAAATGAGGGAGTCCAGAGGCACCCCTGTCCCCTAAACCCCTCATAGTCTCACCACCACTCTCTGCCTGAGGGGAACACCCATCCCTACAGAAAGCAGAGGCCCCGAGCTATTCCTCAGCAGGACAGAGGGGCAGCTCCACACCCAACTTGCTCTTGCCCTCCCTTTCTAGACTTATCATTCTCCTAAGCACTTATCACCACAGGGCATGCTGTATCATTTACTAGACATAAGCTCCATGAGGGCAGGCCTTTTTAAATTACATTTGGGATCTAGGCAACTGCTGGGGACACACAGGGTTCTCAGTAAGTAGTTGCCCAAGAGAGTGAAATGGATCATGATTCTCACTTTCTCTTGAAATTTTACTTCATAAATATATATATATATTAATCAAGTTCAACAAACTAAGATTGGACTCAGTTCTCACAGGTTTGAACCATGGCAATGAGGGAGTTATAGGTCCAGAGCCGAGCTGCCTGCAGAAACAGGTGTCCCTGAGCATGATCTTGACTTACTGATAGGAACTGAACAAGGTAACAGAGCTCAGTGGTTAAGAACCTGGTGGTTCAAATTCAGGCCTTGCCACTTATTAGCTATGTAACCTTGGGCAAGTTATTTTATCTGAGTCTCATTTTTCTTATCTGTAAAATGTGGATAAAAATACCCACTTGAGAAGGTTGTAGAGCGAATGAATAAGATAAAGCATGGCTTAGTGCTTAGCGCTCAGCTCAGAGCCTGGCATGGGGGAAGGGAGTGAGTCTCCATCACCTTGTGGAGGAGGAGGTGGAGAGTTCCAGCAGGCGCAAGAGCACAGCTGGGGACAGGAAAAAGCCAGAGCTCTGCTTCTGCATTCAGGGTGGCATGAGACAGTGCAAACGGGTTCACTGCAGAAACGCTGATCTGGGAGGACCTGGCTGAGGCCTGGCGGTCACCATCACAGCTGTAGCTGGACCTAGAAGCTGCTGGAATGACACTAATGCGTGTGTGTCCAACAACCTTCTTCCCCTTGGCAAAGTAATTACAAATGCACCTTTATATGCAGGAAAGCATAGTAGGGGGAGGGTACCAAGGCCAAAGCCATGCTCCAACATAAGAGGCCGAAGGGCTGAGAACCCAGGAGGAACCACAGGGCAAGTGGAGAGGGCTTTGTCATTTTCCTTCCATGAAAAGCTGTGGTCCCATGGTACGAGAGGGACTTTCAAGGGTTACTGTAAGAGGAACTTTGCTCCACATTTTGTGCTTCCAAGACCACTTGCTTCATCAGGCCCCCTGGCCTAGTGTGGCCCCAGGAGAAGAGCTGCAGCTTCTCAGGTTAATCCTGACCTCCAGCTGGTCCTGCCTGCATGTGGAGACACAGTCCCTGGACGCTGGGCGGAGAGGCTTGTCATTGTCAGTGCAACTCAGGCTCTAAGCGCATGAATGGCTGCCTGCAAAGGACTCTGGGTTCTTTACTTGAAAGCCACCAGAGCGAGACAAAGGTTGCCTTCCCTGCCTGCATTCCTCAGCAAGGGGCTCGCCACGCCCGGCTCCTCAGAAGCACCTGTGCAGGTGCAGACACGTACAGCTTCCCCAGCTGGCTCTGCCCCGACAGTGAGCAAGCAGGTGCAGATTCCTCTCTCCTGTAGCCACCTCTGTGACATGTCACATAGTCCCAGTCTCCCCCAGGTCTCACTTTCCAGCGCAGCCTAGCAGGAGCCTTAGACTCTCTCCACCCCTGGCTACTGGGACATCTTCTGAAAACTCTACGGGTGGTTTTAGATTCTCTGGTGCCTCTATGGGCCAGCCTGTGTTCCCAGACCAAATATAGCACTGGCCTTGATCTAGGTCAGAGTGTTTGGTGTCCTCAACTGTGACCCACTGTGAGAATCTAGAGGCAGTAAGCCCCAGGATGGGGGTTCTGGCTTCCAATTGGTAGCTGTGTGATCCTAGGAAAGTCACTTTAACTTCTCTGTGCCCAGGTTTTTTCATCTCTAAATAAGGATCAGAATTGCATCCACCTTAAAGGTTGTGACATACACAGTATGAACTCATGCAATTGAGTTAGGAGTTACCCAAATGTGGGAGATCCTACTATATTGTACAGTTCCTGGGAAATTTTAAGTGATAGTAATAGTGAGAGGCATTACTATCAATTTACCACCTGATTTATCAGTTTGGTCCCATTTTTCTTACTTTCTTATCATAAGTCCAGCCAGGTCTGGCCTAGGTTTGTTACTGTCATTAACACTGAAAGACTCAAGGGAGCAAGATTTAGGCCAGGGGCTGTAGGACCCAGGTAGGGATGGAGGATTAAGAAGAGGACATGGCTGGGCTGGGTTAAAGGCAAAGAGAACATAAAGGCCATAGAAAACAGGCTGTAGAAATAGTGCCTGCGCTAACCCTCTCAGAGATCCCAGAGAGCCCAATGTAGTGGTCTGTGGAATTCCTGCCTATCTGGGTTCCCCCAGTAGCTACATCACCACCTATCACAATGCTATAGAATGAATTCCACTTTGCAGATTTTAAGTTCATTAAAAAGAGAGTTTCGATTTTGCATTGCCAATGTCAGGTGGGAACACAAGGGGATTAAATTGAACTGAATTGAATTGAATTGCATTTGAAAATTAGTCTATTAACTGTATTCCTCCTCCCTGGAGGGAGAATGGAAGGTCAAGAGTAACTGTGCTTCCTATTTCTTCCCCAGGCCCTTTCTCCATACTTTTGTTGCCGTGCTAAGCCCATCAAGGAATAAGGAATCCTCTAGAGACCCAGTCCGGTTGTGAGATTTGGATTACTGTCCCATGTCACTTTGTCTAAACATTGAGCCACTTCCCAGAGATCATTTCAGAATCATCCCATGGTACCATGTTGGGTTCTGTGACGGGAAAGTCCAAGAGACCTGAAATCTCCTCAAACTGTGTTGCAGAAAAGCAGGGCCCAACTCAGGTTCTTTTAGATCCCCAACTCTCTCTGGATATTAATAACACCCAGATACCTAAGGTGTGATCCTCAGGAAAATGGGCAGCAAATATCTGTTTTTCTTACTGCTCCTCCTCTTCTGCTTTCTTCCTTTTGGAAGAACATTCCCCTTTCCCTTCCCATCTGGAGGGAAATTTCCTGAGGCTACCTACTGTCTTTTCTATACTGTGGTTTATAGTGAATTTCCATTATCAGATGGCCTGGCTTTGCACTTGTTTTGTAATAGGAAGATTTTTAAATTTGCGAGAGTCTTTTTTCCCTCAAAGCTTCTATAAATTCAAGAGAGTGGGAGTGGACCCTCAAGGTTGAGCGGTGGCCCATCATCCCAGGTAGGGTCCCCTTCCACAGCAGGGTGGGAGGGGTGAGCCCACGGCTGTGGAGACACGGCACAGGATGACTTAGAGGAGAAGGGAGGTATCGTGGTTTAAGGATACTTACAAGATGGAACATAGATTCTGGTGCCATTTCTGTAAACATACATATTCATATAAATGAACATGTCATTTATATGAATATGTATGGACTTAGAATCAATGAGAAGGGCATACAGTAAGTGAAAGTGCCCTTTTCTGAATGGTAAGAATGAATGTGACTTTCATCTTTTTCTTTTAGCGCATATACATCTTCTGTTTTTTTCTATGATTAATGTTACCTTAGAATAGAAATTAAAAGACAAAATTGATGTTTTCATATATTTTATGTGAAATTTTGAATAAAATATAACAAATATATATTCATATATAAGTATATATGAAAATAATTCTATATTCCTCTTCATTTATATATTACATTATATAACATATAATGTGAATGTAATATTATAACAGATACCATGCATTAGAATATATAGGTAATTTTTCATAGAAAAATAGTGGAAAGAAAATGTAACAAAATATTATCAACAGTTTTTCTAGTTGTATTTATTCTGTATTTTCTAAGTGTTTTGCATTGGTTATTATTTTTGTAATTAGGAGGAAAAAAACTGTGTTATGTATATGAGTATATGTACAGTGTGTAGGTGTGTGTTATTCTGTATGCTTCCTTTGGTGAAAACAAAAATTTTCAAGTTACTTATAACTAACTCATTACTTTCATTTGTTTTCCTCCTGTGGATTAGCCATCAGCTTCTCTCTCTCTCTCTCTCCTCTCTCTCTCTCTCTCTCTCTCTCTCTCTCTCTCTCTCTCAGCATCAGGGATTGAGCCCAGGGGTACTTAACCACCAAACCACATTCCCAGCCCTTTTAATTAATTAATTTATTTTTTAAATTTTGAGACGGAATCTTACTAAGTTGCTTAGGGTCTTCCTAAGTTGCTGAGGCTGGCTTTGAACTTACGATCCTCTGCCTTTGCCTCCAGAGTCACTGGGATTACAGGCATGCACCACTGCACCTGGCTAGCTATGTACTTTTCCTAACATGAAAAAAGGTATAGCTGATTTCCTGCTTTGATAACTTCTAAAATTTGGGCTTGGCCCCTCCAGTCACTATAGGATTGGATGTGCATTTAAGCTTTGCCAGGTCTGGCTAATGCTCAGAACTGGTCAGCATGGTTAGGTGAACTGTGGATGAGCATCTAGAATTGTTTATAAACAGTGAAAAAAGCACTTAGTGGAGAATGTTCTGGACGTAATTCCCTTGCATGAGAAACATGTTTTGTAGGTGCTGTCTTGTCTTTGGGGGATGCATGGGAGATTAATCAGGAGTGCTGTTCACAGTGCAAAGCAAGAAAGAGGTAATGGGATTGCGAAGCTGTATCCTGGCTGTCTAGGCCCTGAGGGAGATGATCGTGATGATCTCATGGTTATTTTCCATCTCTTATGATCTATGGGACTTCCCTGATGCTTGTGTAGCTGTTTGTAATTTGTTCTTTGGCTAGTACTTTCTAGATTGCGCTGAAGGAAAACACTGATTTTTTTTTTCCCCTGGGCCATGTAAATAGCAAAGTTTTAGGTTCCCACCCTCTGTTTATAGATTTGCCTCAGGCACTATTATCCAATATTAAGAGGAAGAAAGTTCTAAATAGGTGGGCCTGAATTCTCCAGAACCTCTGGACCAACATGGGTCCATCTCTCGGTGAGGACTCACTTTGCATTCCCAGCCCCGTTGCCCTTGGATTCTCTGAGGGCAGATAGTCCTAGAATGCTATAAAGATCAGGGAAGGTGGTGGCTGGGTGAACAGAGCCCTGCCATCAACAAGACCATAAAGACAGCACCAGAGAAGCTAAACAATGTTAGCTTCACAACTCTGTCTCTGCTTAGAATTTTGAAATTTTCTGATGGAAGTTTTGGTGTAATGGCAAATGTCATTTTTGAGGTGTCAGAATGTTTTCCACTCATCACAAATCACCCTTTCACAAAGCAGTTTTTTTAAATCCTTCCCTAGCTCCAATAAGGATTGAGAAACAATAGAGGATTCATGCTTTTGTCTAAATTGCATGGAAAGTTCCAGGGGCTCCAGGAGGGAAGGATGGGGAGGAGAACAAAAACAGAACACCAGGGTCTCAGGATGTTCAGCTTAAAATATTAGCCTCTGGGACTCACGGCTTCAAACATGTCACCGAGTCTATAAATACCATTCTCATCACCTGGAGTTGTGAAGCTAACATTGTTTCGCTTCTCTGGTGCTGTCTTTATGGTCTTGTTGATGGCAGGACACTGTTCACCCAGGCACCACCTTCCCTGACCTCTGTGGCATTCTAGGACTAGCAGGGGAATTGCCTAGAAAGGAAGACCAGTCACACCACTGCCCCGTAAAAGGAACCACCTGGGCCTACACTCGGTTTCATTAAACATTTCTATAGCTCTTCCTGGCTATCCATGGTTTTGGTCATTTAAATTCATTTTTGGATAACCAATCAAATCCGTTAAGTAATACCTAAGACCCAACAATGTTCAGAGCACTGTGGAGGTGCCCTTGGGGCATGCAAAAAATTCTGGAACAAGTTTGGGGGATACAGATCCATTAGAGAGACAGAGGCTAACACATGTGCGACAGAGAACCTGTAAGATGGTCTTCCATTAAGAATCGATCTGGAGACAGTAGAGAAAAAGTGCAGGGAGTGGAGAGGGCGGGAACACAGGCTCCCGGCTTCCCAGAAGTCTGTTGGGAAGTGGGGTGAGTTTTCAGAGAGGGCCTTATTGGAGCTGGACCTCTCAGAAGATGGGTAAAATCTAGATAGATATTGCAAGCAAAGGGAAGGAATGAGCGAGGGAGAAGTAGGAGATGTGTTGGGTTGGTAGGTGTGGCTAAGGGAAATTCATGTTAGAGCAGATGGGGGAATAGTTAAGGGCTACACTATGGAAGGTTTTAAAAGCTTCTTTTTCACTCTAAGTTCCTGTGTGCTATTTTCTAGATAAAAATATGTTGTCAGCAATGGCATGTCCAAAAATTGGACATTTACCTCCTTACACATTGTCCCATCTCCTTCCTCAAACTGGCCCACAGAGGCTAAGTCTTACAGCGCCTGGGCCAACCCAGGATGGGTGGTTAGTCCAGTTACTGTGAATGCCCCACAGACAGTCCAGGCTGGCTTTCCCAGGGCAGGGGGTTTCATTCTGCCAATGGAGCTGGCCTGGGAAAAGGCTAGATCAAGTGTTCGGTCTGTGTCCCCATAGGCGATCATCTTGGGAGGGCCAGTGGCAGACGCCAAGAGCTGGCTGGCATCAGGGTACAATCTGGTAGCCACAGAAGAGACCCTCGTCCTTGGAGGGTCTGAGAGCCCACAGACACCTGCTTGGCTTGGCTCGCCTTGGCTGGTGGTGTTTCCAGCAGAGAGGAGCAGGAGATGGATGGGTGGTTGAGAGGCATCAGTGGTCGGGACGAAAGGGTCTTCGGTATGGTGACATGCGTGAGCCCCTATCTATTAATGCATATGTTCCGGCCTTAGACCAGTGTGGCTAGCAAATGTAAATCAAGTTTTTCTACCAGTGTGGCTAGCAAATGTAAATCAAGTTGCCGGGTGCCGGAAGTACTCCAGGGGATGGTGAGGGTAGAAAGAATCCAACTGAGCTGCTCTGTATGTGAAAGAAAGATGAAAAGGAGTGAATGGCCGGAAGAGCAAAGATGGACTCTATAATCAGAGGATGCGAGGGGTCAAGATGTGAGCCCAAGACCCATTGCTGGGGATTGCTGGGGACTGGGGGCTCCCAGTGATGGGAACTGTGGTAGCAGGTCTTGGGCCCTTTCTGTGTCCATGCTCCTGGCCTACTGCCATGAATGTGGATTCATGAGACCAAGAAGCAGACGCAAGGGATGGAGTGCTTTGCGGCAGAAATGCCGCATAATGAAGGACTTATTCCCACCAACAGAGCTACCGCAGGGGGCCCTCGCAGCTCCTCCCTGCCTCATAACCATGACTTTTTCACTCAAAGACTGTCCATCTGTCCAGCCATTACGCCAAGCCCCAGAGCCCCATGCTGATTTCCTTTGGAAGAGCCCCAGCTCCCAGGGTGACCTCAGCGACAGCAGGGCCCACGGATGGCTCCAACCCCAAACTTCCCGTCACAAGGCAGGGTCGGCCTGGTCCGTGGAAGTCACACTCACACAGTGGCTGTTTATGAGTAAGAACCCTCAATAAAGTCATCGACGGTTCTCTCGGCAGCGTGTCTAATCTTCTCTGGCTGCCTTTCTGGGCGCTGGGGCTCCCGATCTATTTTGGTCTCTCTCTTCTTTGACTCATTCTGGGACTTCCGTGCCATAAATCTGAGCCCCCCCAGTGCCAGGTCCCACCAGCAGGCAGACAATTCAGAATTAGCTGTGGTCATGGTTGTCTAAACTGACAGGCAGGGAAACTGAGGCACAGCAGGCCATAGGGCCTTGTCCCACCTCCCACAGAGATCCAGTAGCACAGCTGCCAGTGAGGCCCAGGGTTCTGGCTGGGACTTTAACTCTGGAGTGCTCATGGACGGCCCAGGGCCATGTGAACGGTTCAAAGCTTTCATAGCCAACCCTCTTGGCTACACATCTCAGGGCTCTGTGGCAAATGGGATTGTGGTGGGAATGCAATGGGGGTGGGAAGGGTGTGTGTGTGTGTGTGTGTGTGTGTGTGTGTGTGTGGTGGGCTTGGTACTAGTGTCTGAAATCCTTCCATGCCTGGAATTTGACAGGCACAGAATAGAGAAAGACCAGAAAACCCCCAAATAATGGGGGTGAGAGAACAAAGAGCTCTCCCAAAGCCATGCTGCTGGCTGTGGGCAAAACGTCTTCCGGTTTCTCATGCAGAGCCCCTGCCCTCAGGCCCTGTGGACTGACTGGATGGGCTGGTTTGGCCAGTCCAAGGCCACTGCTGGACTCCTGATTGCAAACTCTCCCAGCCGCAGGCCCTCCCTGGGTGCTCTGAGGAGGGGAGCAGGGAGGCACGGGGTAGTTAGGGTTTCAGACACTTTCTAGGTGTCTCGAGGGACCTACATATTTCCTATGTAAAGTTCAGTCTGTTTGCAATTAGACTTCTCTTCTTTGCTTATTTCCGGAAAGATTAAAAATAGCGAGATCAGCTTAATCTGGGACTCTCTGAGATCAACAAGGCCACTGTTTCCATCAGTATGAAAATACCAAGCCATCCCACCCACAGCCACAGGTCATGCCACGCGGCGGGCCCCGGCAGGCTCTCTGTAATGAAGGAAACTTTAAGTTGTACACGTTCTCAACAGAGAGGACTCTGTTTTTGGACCCCAGTAAGGATATCTCCTTTTTGACTTTAACTAAAATGGAAGGGATCCAGCACTGTTCAGGGCCTGAAACCCTCTCTTTCCTTCCTTTCTAATGAGCTCAAGTCTCAGGCCCTGTCAGTCCACAAACCACTCTCCCCAGAGCACTTGGAGAGTTTTCTTCTAGAATGTTTCCTAGGGGTGTCAGGGGCGATGGCCAATGATGCCAGGTAGCAGCCTCAGAGGAGGCCTGCTCCTGTGTAGATATAGAGATCTAAACAACAGGCAAAGACTCTGTGTCCCTGGGGACGTTAGAGTAATACACTGGGGGAAGCAGACTACATTAGGGAAAGTCATTTCTCTAATATCTTATTAATAAATACCTTATTAATAAATATTTTTGTTAATTTATAGGAAAGGGAGTAACAGGGAAGTACACGTTGTGATGGTATAAATAATGGGGTTTCACTACAGCAGCAATGCTTACTATTGTGGAAAATACACAAAGTGGGTTTTTACAAAAACTAAACTCAGTAGAAACTGGTGTTTTAGCAATTTCAGTTCTAAAAGATGGTGCTGGCTGGGTAAATTTCCTGTTTGGAGTTCTCCCTCTCCCTGTCTGGGGGCCTCCTGGTGTAACTCCCTGACATTAAAGTAGGTGATATGCCTCCCTCTGTATACTTGAGCTTGCAAAGTCCAGGGCAAGTGCTGGCCTATCTCCTTCCTCTTAGTTCCATTTAAACGACACGTGTACTTTTCAATAACAGCTGTAAAAGAGGGCTTTTTGGTCACCAAATACAGAAAACCACTTTAGCAAAAGGCAAATCTAGTGGTCCATGCAATGGAAAGATCTCAAATTAGAGCTAGCATCAGACGAAACTGGATTCAGGGCTAAAATAATGTTACCAGGACTTGGTTACTCTCCATTTCTCCACCCTGCTCTATGGTATGTTGGCTTCAGACTCAAGTTTCACGTGATGGAAAAAGGACCATAGCTACTGTTTCTAAACCTCTTAGGTATGAGGTTCAAAGATTAAAAAATGAGTCTCCTTTCCAGAAGTCCTAGGGAAAAACTCAAGGTATCTCATTGTCTAATTTATCCAACGTCCGTTCCTAAACCAATCACCATGCTGTAGAGAATGTAATGCTCTTATTGGCTTAGACATGATCACATGCTTCACCCTGAGGTGGGGGTGAAGTTGCTGCACTGAGTTACAGAGACTGAGAACAGGGAACAGTGTGGGACCCCAGGAAGAAGTGGGGACATGGATACCGGAAGAGAGTGGATGAGTGCTGAATAGTTAAAATGACAAACAAGAAAGCCTAAGAGGCTGGGCATAGTGATGCACACCTGTAATCCCAGGGGCTTGGGAGGCTGAGGTAGGAGGATGGCAAGTTCAAAGCCAGCCTCAGCAAAAGTGAGGTGCTAAGTAACTTGGTGAGAACCTGACTCTAAATAAAATACAAAACAGGGGCTGGGGATGTGGCCCAGTGGTCTAGTGCCTGTGAGTTCAATCCCTGGTACTAAAAACAAGGAACAACAAAATGAAACAAAACAAAAAAAACAAAAAACAAACAACAACAAAAAAAAAAAAAAGAAAGAAAGAAAGAAAGCCTAAGATGCACAATCTAGTCATTTATGGAAAAGCATCTCTGGGAGCTTATATGAAGTGGCTCGGCCCCTCTGAGCATGCTTGGTAATTGCCACAGCCCGGGTGATATATTTTCATTGTAAAGTGTTCTTCCCTTGAGTTCATCTCTCAGCACCCAGCTCGATTTTCTAGTATCTTCCACCCAGAACCTGATTATAGACACAGATTGGGATGGGAGGAGGGAGTATATTTCTGACAAAGCTGATGTTTCCATTTCACACATGTGACCAGTAAGAAACTCCGCCAGGAATAACTCTTTTTATACAGCTTTGGAAAGCATGACCTAGGCCATAAATCACTGAACGATGCTCTATCCACATCTTTGAACTTGCAACTCACTTTCCATCTGCCCCGTGTCCTGCCAGAGGAGCAGAGCAGCAGAAGAGCTGGCCATTGAGTGGCCAATTGTGTCAGCCCATTGGCATGGTCCTGGGACTCGGGGAGGTCACCTTCCCATGGCATTGCCCTCAGCGGCCGGCAGTTCGGGGTCAGGCAGAAACTCTGAGCTTGGTCCCTCTTCCCTTTTCTTTGCTGTTTTGTCAATACAGCCTTAAAAGTCATGGAAATATCTCCGGTTTTCTAATTCAAGGGATTCTGGCAACAGAGGTCAGAGAGTGGAGGGTCATGAAGGAGAATGGGGAAGGGCAGATGTCTCCAGGCATGAAGACTGCTACTTGGTAGGGCGACGTGAGGAAGAAAGGAGCAAAAGGACAGAAGAGCATGGCAAAGTTTGTGCTCTGAGGAGAGAGAAATAGGAGTAGGGGCACTGGCAGAAGAGGCTGGGAAAGGAGTTTGTCCAGATGGAGAACCCATGAACTTTGCAGTGCATTTCTATTAGGACAGGTAGCCAACGATCTGCCAAGCTTCTGACACAGGAGATGGAGGATAGTATGACATGAGATGGACCAGGGGATGGTCAACACATTGATCATTCAGTAGACAAGCTCAGTAGTAAAGGTGGGGACAAATAGCAAATAAGTGGACGAACCCAATGTGATCGAACGCAAGCAAGACAGAGCAGGTAGATTCATTGGCAGCCAACAGCCATCCTGCGGCTATGAAGGAGGGAACTGTTTTTTCTTTTCCAACACAGATAGCTGTATTCCTCCATCTTGGCACGATTTCCAACTTTGACAGGACCCAGATCTTTGGGGAATCTTGTTTCGCCTTACCCCAGCTAAAAATAGTTGGGTGAAATGTGACTGACCAGAGAATCTTTGACCTCTTTCAGATTTAGCTTTTGGACCAAGTTAAGAGACTGTTCTGAACCTTATTTTGGTAAGAACATCATCTGGAGGAAGGAGGAGTGGGAGGAGCTCTGTTAGGGCAGGCTGAAGGGTGCCATTTTTTCTTAGTTTAAACAAGTAGGCATCATGCACAGCTGTGAGGCTGGGAGACTTTTAAGACCAATAGAAAATCAATAGGAAAGGGACATCTGGTAGAATGTAAGAACAGCCTCCTAAAAGTATTCATTGTTAAAAATTTTTTTTAAAAAAATAAGTAATAGAATAGACTTCTTCTCTAGCTAACATAATAATAACAACAACATTTATTTTTTTCTTTCTCCTGTAGGATGGGGCAGATTATCTGATGGGCAGATTACCTGGTAGCCATAGAGTCAGACCTTGTAGCTTCTTGCTAGCATATTCTAACACTAAAGCAATACCCTCAATAGTTAGATTTTTTTCTTAATAAAAATCGATAATTTACATTTATTAAGGATGTACAATACACCTGATGCCAATTAGTGTTTTGCAAATATAATCTCATCAAATCCTGATGAAGAACTTGTGAGGGGGAGTTACTGCATCAATTTTATGGAAGAGAAAGCAGAGTTTCAGAGAACTTCAATGGCCCCAGCTAGAGCACCGATGGGAATGAATTCACTCTTGCTCAGTGAGACCACAGATCCTGTGCACTTAAACTCTGCACTGTTTTCACCAATACCTCCACTCCCTCCCACACCTGAGCACAGCTGGGGCTTGTCTTTAGGAAGCATGACTCAAAATATGAGTGCACCAGTCAGCATCCTGGCAGGAAAGAGATGGCACACTTAAATGGGGGTGACTGAGCAGAATTTAGAAATTGAATCACTTACAAGATATGGGCAAGGTTAAACAAAGCTAACAAAGCATGATAAGGTCCTCTAGGGTCAGCAGGGGTGAGGACCCTGAGGGTACAAAGAGGCATGAGAGAAAGTATGCAGGAGACAGCCACCCAACAGGGCCCATGACTTAGATGAAGGGGCCATTGAGAGACAGTCAAGGAGGGGTCCAAGAGAATACATTTCTTGACTTTGACTTTGTCCTACCTGCCATGTCTTGGTGTTCCCCACTGGCTGAACCCAAATGAGACCAGAGGACAAAGGTGCCCAGTAATGGAGTCCAGGTCAGTCTCCTGGGTACAGTGCAGGAGGGAGAAGGATGGAGAGGGGATCTGGAGGAGAAGTGGGCATGCCAAGAATAATGAATTAACAAGTCCAGTTGTCCAAGGGCTTGGACTTTGGGTTCAGGGGTGAGCTTTTCATCTACAGATAAAGGAAGGACTTCTGAAGGCCTAGGAAAGAAAGTGCTGATCGTTAGGAATAAGCATGGATTCACCAAGAAAAGAGGCGACTACCAGATGCATGTTGTTAAGGGAATGGATGGGATGCCTACGTTGGGGGCCATAGCATGGCATTAGGCAATAGCTCAGGCACCTGATGGCACTGATGAGATCAAGGAGAGCTGGAAGACAGCCTAAGTGGAGTGGCTGGGGAGGTGCTAAGTGACTGTCCTTAAAGTTGCTGACAAACGATGTCCCACCTGGGCAGAGGATCCCATCAACATTCTGTAGCTTTCTCACGGTCCTTTCCTTTCAGTACTTCAACCAGAAACTGTGAAGAACCATCAGAGATCAGGCTTAGCTACTGGCTGTTAGCAGGAGAATTCTCATACCTTAGCTATCAGAATTGGAATCCCTAACGGTGACGATGATTGGACTAATGGGGGCTAAATGTGACACAGTGAAATAATGTCGGGACCTTGGGGCTGAATCGCACGGAGCTCTACACGTTCAGGATGGAGGAGATGTGAAAGACTTGGGGGCCTGTACTGATGGTAGATGTGATGTGAGTCAGCCCATGATTACCAAGAAAATTGGTGAGATTTAGGTGACATTGATTGAAGAACAATTTGAGGTGACATTAACTGACAGAGAGCTTTGAGGATGAGGAAAGTCTGTCTTCCTGTTGGACTCTTCGCTTGTCTGTTCCACCTGGGATGCTACCGTGTCACTTCTGAAGAAGCAGCAGAAAGAAACTGCACCTCCGTTTGGAGAGAGGCATGGGGATATTGAGGAGATCTGAGAGTGTGTCACCTGGGAACAGGTGAAGGAAACGCAGAAGAGACAAATAAGAGAGAGGGCAAAGGCTGGTCTTTGAGTATGTGAAAAATGGTTATGAAGAAGAGCCTTGTCCATCGAGCAGAAATAAAGACCAGTGGGTGACAGCTAAAGGGAGGCTGGGTGGAGATTGTCCCGTGGGCGGTCACAGTGGCATGTGCAGAGCTGGGCCTGCTCTTCCTGGAGGTACCCAGCAGCATCGAATGAATAAGAGGGCCACATGGCCTCAGAGGATCCCATCATTCCCAAAGGCAGGCCGCACGAGTAACGTTTGCACACTGCACCGCCTTCTCTATGGATCCATCAGCCGTGGCAAGGGGTATGGAGCACGCCCAGTCGCCAGTCTTCAACACTTGGGTCATTAGGCACTCAGGGCAGGACCTTCCTCTATGAGTGACCTCTGGGAATCTTTGCATAGTGGAAGAGCGTGGGCCTTGGGGCCAGGCAGATCTGGGTTTGCGTCTTCTCTCGGCCACTTCTGGCTACACGACCCCAGATGAGCCCCTGACATTCAGCATCATCTGCTCTGAGGTGCAGGCCCTGTGCCGTCAGTGGGGCGTCCTGTCCTCACGGAACTCACTGCTCTGGTCTATCTCCTGTTCTCTGAGGCAGGAATAATTATTACTGCCATGCAGCAGATTGTAAGAAATACATGAACTTTAAGCCGGGGCTAACCCAGAGTTGGTTCCCTTCCCAATCTTTTCTTTGCAAGGAGCTCAGTATTTGGGGCATTTCTAGGAAATCCTGGGCACCAGCAATCCTCATGGGCCCTTATGTGAAACATGAGGCTGCTGACCATCAGGAACACTTTGTCACTCCTTCCTGAATGGCTGCCCTCCAACACGGTCTGCCACTCTGCCTGTGCCACCCATTCACTAACTTTCTCTTGGAGACCCTAAGTGATGGTTTCTTAGAGACCCTACGTACAATTCGTGGCAGTGGGTGCGAGCGAGTGAGGGAAGGCTGGTGGCAAGAGTAGGGTGGGCCCTCTTTCTCAGCAGGCAGGGGTCCCAGGTCCTAGTTTTGCAGAGATCTCAGTGTCCTGAGAAGTCTCCCAGTTTTAGAATTCACGACCAGCCTGCAACAAGCAGCTCTTCCTATCCACTTTTCAAGGTTCAGCCCAAACACCACTTCCGGTGGGAAGCACTGCCTGGCTTCCTCTTCCCCTTCCCCTCAACATCCTGTGCCAGTGTCAAGGCTGGGTCTCAATTCTCTCAGCTACAGCGTACATCCTTGAGGGCTGGGACCCGGCTCTGATTCTCTGAATCCATCTGAATATCCAGCTCCATTGTGGGGAGATAGTTTGCTGTTTCTTTTTTTCTTTTTAGGTGTAGATGGACACAACACAAGGCTTTTATTTTTATGTGGTGCTGAGGATCGAACCCGGGTCCCACCCGTGACAGGTGAGCGCTCTACCACTGAGCCACAATCCCAGCCCCTGTTGATTCTTTTTCAACCTTCTTCTCATGATTCCTTTTGTGAAGTTGAGATCAGGGCAAGGAAAAAAGAATTTATTCACACAACCAACTTTTTTGCAAATATTGATTCATAAACTAAAATCCGCTCACAGCTACTCTTCGTGTGGCCAACATAATGTTTCTGATATTGATAAAAAGAGGAGTTTTGCTGGGTGTGGTAGCATATGCCTTTAATCCCAGCGGCTCAGGAGGCTGAGGGAGGAGGATCCCCAGTTCAAAGCCAGTCTCAGCCAGATCGAGGCGCTAAGCAACACAGTGAGACCCTGTCTCTAAATAAAATACAAAATAGGGCTGGGATGTGGCTCAGTGGTTGAGTGCCCCAGAGTTCAGTCTCCGGTATCCCCCCAAAAGAAAAGCAACAACAACAACAAAAATAAAACAGGAGCTTTATACACAGCTGTGGATGTCTGGGCTCTCTTGAATCTTTCGTAGTGCGAAGCTGAGTGGTGGCCACCCTTCTAGATGGGTCTGCCTTTTCTTCTTCATACTGTCCCCTTTCAGGGTCACTCCTTTGAGCTCCTGGTCAGTCCCCAGAGGCATTTGAGTTTGCAACCCCAGGCTTATTAGCTGTTGACACCAATAGGAATCCCACAAAATGTGGAACTGGGAGCCATCTGCCTTCCTGGTTAGCTCTTGACCCACTGTGTGATCTGCTTCTCCTGCCCTCCAGCACCCAGCTCAGGATTCTTCCTCCTCCCTCTATGACCAAATCCTTATTGCCACTGTGGGTGCCACACCTCCCACTGGTCTTGCTGGCAGATCTGGGCAGTGGACAGAGTTCTGAAGTCCAGAACAGCCTTCGGGGTGTGCTAAGGTGGGCAAGGGTGTGCCCCAGCCAGGTGCCATTCCAGGTAAGCCGAGACCCCAGCAGTGTCTCCCCATGGGCAGGTTCCCAGGCAGGGGGAGCCTGTTTGGGGTGACCACTCACTGGCCCACTTCTCCAGAGCCTTCTTTCAAAGACACCCCCAGCAGCCGCCCTCTGCTAGGCCTGGTGCAGTGACCTCGGGTTTGCCCATGCTCTCAGGGCAGCAGGGCCCCTGCTGAGGTCCTGTTTCCTGCCCTCTGCAGGCCCAGGTTTCAAAGCTGTTGATTCTTCTCCTTCCCTCCTGCCCGCCTCCCGTCCTCCTTTCCTCCCCGACATTCCTTGCTTCTTGTTTATATTGCAGAAAACATCTGCGAGAGTAAATGACTGAGATGAAAGATCCTGGCAAAAGGCTATTTTTCTTTGCTTGGCTTAAAGGGGGACAGATGAAGTCTTCAGCCCCACCCGTGCCTCCCCCAGCATGACTCCCTCCCCCGGCTCCAGGGAGGAGAGAAATGGATCTGAATGAAGACAGACCAGAAGGTAGCCCAGCCGCCCGGGTCCCCAGGCAGGGGAGATTGTTTTTCCAGCAGAACAGGCTGGCCTGGAGGAAAAGTCTCCATGAGGGTGGAGTGGAGGGAAAGAAGATCTGCAGCTGGTTCTACGGGGGTTTTCCTGCAGCTCTGCAGGCCGACTCCCACCGAGCTCCACTCTTCTCTTGCTCCAGGCGGCAGACTCCATGTTCTGGGCTCAGTGGCATGTTATGGAGTGGCCTGTGATGGCCACCTCACCAGCCTTTCCCCGCTCTAGCTCCTCCGTCCTGGGCAGTTGTGCAGGGCACAGAGTGATATCTTGGGCCTCCTGTTTCTCTCTCCTGCTTCAAAGGAGCTGTGTGTGGTTTTAGACAAGTTAGTGACTTCTCTGGTCCTCAGTTTCTCCATCTATAAAATAGGGACCATGATACCTACTTCTCAGAGCCAGAGTAAGGATGATGTAATAAAGCAGGCTCCACACACAGAACCTGGCCTTTACTAAGTGAAAGTGATGGCGGTGGTGATGATGATGATGATGATGATGATAACTCAGTGTGGGTAGGAGGGAGAGAGTCATGCAGAGTTACCAGGTAGCTTTTTGAAACTCCCCTTCCATGGATGGGGCAGAGCTCTTTTCCTCTCACTACAGGATTGTGACATAACACTGGGCGAGGACATGTGGGCCCTAGGAGATGAAGGTGTGCCAACTCTCCCTCACTGGGGAAGGGGGACCTTGTCATCCAGATGAACGGTTGGTGCCATGCACCTTGAGGACAGACCAGCATGTGCTGGCTCGGCTGAGTGTCCTGGGCCCAGATCCTTGCTCCAGGGAGCCCCCACTTACCTGGCATGGTGGCACAGGGTTTGCAGGTAGCTGCCTCAGAGGCTCTGGAGAGCAAGACAGGGGAGGTGACTGCCCTCGGAGCAGCCTGGGATGCGCTCCCTCCCCCCTCTCACCTGCTGACCTGGCTCAGGACATCCTCTTCTTTATCCTGCTGTCCACACTTCTTGGAAAGGCCAAAACTAGATCTTAGGAGGACATCAGTACCTGGGACCACGGAGATGCAGTTGTCATTTGGGAAAATAATGAGCAGATTCTCACCAGGATGGGACATGGGACAGATAAGTTTGGGCTCAGGTATAGGAGGAAGAAAGGCAGGAGGGGCAGAAGTCTAGAGGAAAAGCTGGCAGCTGAGGACCAGGGCAGGGCATTTCCTTCTGGTAGCATCGCCATGCAGCCTGGGTCCAGGCTCGCCCTCTGGGACACTTGCTCATGGAAGATTCATCTGAGGGCCACAGAGTTGAAAGCCATGCCTGATGGCCTAACCCAAGACTTCTGGACCTGGTCTGCCAACTCTTCTTTGCACTGGAGAGAGGAGACATTGCCTGCACACCGGCCTCCCTCAGCCAAGGCCAGGGAAGAAGTCTGGACCTATATCCTCCTTCCTGTCTTGGCAGCCTGCACCCTCACACTGGCTGAGGCAGGGAAGGAGGATTGGCTGTAAGCGCATCTTGGAGCCGGTGACCTGGACTCTAGTTTTGATGCTGGCTGCACAGTAGCCTGTCCCCAACCAGGCTCACTTAGTATTATTTACTCAACTGTATATTAAATAGTGGGGAAACTGAGTCCTAAGAGGTTAAGCAGCCACACAGGAACAAGTATATATTGCAGAGTCACACTTTGAACCTGGGTTTGTGTGGCCTCAAAGACACAGCATTCTCTCTCCACTAGACCTGCACTGTCCAATAAAATGTCACTACTAGCCACATGCGGCTATTTAAACCTAATTAAATTAAGTAATTAAAAGTTTCATCCTTTAGTGACACTAGCTACATTGCAATGCTTAATAGCCACCTGTGGCTAGTGACTGTCCAGTTGGGCAGTGCACCCTATGGAACATTCTATCTTTGAAAAAAAAAAAAGTTGTTCAACTGGGTGCAGTGGTGCAGGTCTATAATCCCAGTGGCTCGGGAGGCTGAGGCAGGAAGCTTGCAGGTTCTAAGCCGGCCTCAGCAACTTAGCAAGACCCTGTCTCAAAAAATAAAAAGGGCTGAGGATGTGGCTTAGTGGTTAAGTGCCCCTGGGTTCAGTCCCTTGTACCAAAAACAAAAAGCAAACCAAAAAACTGTTAACAAGGCAACTGGATTGTACCAAGGATCTCTCCTGTTTTCTCATGGAGTCAGTTGTAAACTCACCTTCCGCCCCTCCCCTCCTCTAATCCACACGAAGAGAGAAGGGTGATTATTTGCCTGGCTTTGTGAATGAGCACATTGAAGAGAAGGGGTGGGTGACCCATGGGGGTTGAAAGCCAGGACCTCAGCCCCGTCCTCCCTGCCATATGGCACCTTACTAGCTAGATCTGTGCAGAATCAGGGCCTGGCTGGTCCCTTTGGGGTGGAGGGGCCTTGGGGGCTTAACTCACTCACCCACCAAGGCGGGCCCAAAGGTCACACTGCCGACCCACAGCCGCCTCTTCAATCAGTCAGCCTCTGAATGGGAGCCTGTGAGCAAGCTCTGCAAGAGCACAGGAGAAAGGGGCTTTGGGTGGGAGCCGGGAGCTGCTCCGAGCCCCACACAGAAGCCAGCTCTGTGCAGCACTGCCCCTGGCAGGCAGGACCGGAAGGGGCAGCCAGCTCCAGCAGCACATCAGCCTTCCTGTTCTGATCCTGGCTCCTATGGGACAGTCCTCCATCCTCAGTCACCACATCGAGAGCAATCTGAGAGTCAGACAGGCTTTCTACGTTGCCCTGGGGTGGTGCACACAGTTTACCTTGCATCTTGCAGCCACCCCAGCAGGCAGGTGAACATCCGCAGTCATCCCCACGGATGGGCTGTGGCACACAGAGAAGCCTGCTCCAGGTTGCCCAGGTAGATGCTGACAGAGGGGAAGGCTGCCTGTAGACACGTGTCCCTGTCACAGGTCCCTCAGAGCCACTGAGAGTGCTCAGGTCAGGTTTTGTCCTGCAACAGCTCCCGTCACACGGGCATTAAAGACTTACCCATTCCTTTGGATTCACCATCAACGTGGGGGGTCTCAGGGTTCAGGGACCATATTCTGCTCTAACTAAAACCAGCCCCTGGACCATGCCTGGTGAACAGAGATTAGGTGGAGGGGTCCATGACTGAGGTGGAATATGGGCAAGAGACAGCAATGTCACCTGGCTCCTGTCAGGTGTGAGGCAGTTACTTGCCTCAGAGAAAGAGAGGAGATGGCAGAGGCTGGGAAAGTTCCATGTCTGTGTCCTCCTTAAAAAGCCACCAGGAACAAAGAGGAAGGACACCGCTGCTTTGTGGGATGGAATCTGCATGAGCCCCAGCTCCCCAGATCTTAGGGACAGTCCAAAGTTCCTCCCTCGCCCCCTTGGCCATGGCTATTGGAAACTCACTCCAGGGGTCGACTTCCGGGGTACACTGGAGCGTCCCTGGCTGGCTTGGGGGGCCGGGTGGAGGCTGTAACTGGAGCGAGAGCTGCGAGTCAGAGGGGAGCAGGCTGCACAAGGAGACCTCAGCCAGGATGAACTAAATCTGCCCATCTCCCCCCACTTGCCTGCCCTCTCCCCCGACCTGCACAGGTTTGCAATTCATCCGCCGTCCTCACATGCTGTTCCTGCTATCAGATGATGAAAATGGAGATTCATCTTGAAGAAAGAAAGAAGGAGCTTGCTTCCCCCTTCCTAGTCTATTTGAGCCCCACTCCCTCCCCCATCACCATGTGTTCCTGAAACCTGGGGCTGTTCCAAGTCCTAAATGTGCTGGAAAGTGTATCCCTGAGCAGCTGTGAACCTGCTCAGGCTGCAGTGGCCCAGGGTGAATCAGAAACCAAGAGATAGGCAAGCTAACAATGCAACCCCTTGTTCCTGCGTTGAGAGAGACATCACCATCAGCGCCAGGCTCCTGGGAGTGAGGAGCAGTAAAACACACACACACACACACACACACACACACACACACACGTGCGCGCACACACGCACACTTGCACTCACCATTTGCCTCTGGGTGCCATCCACTCACCTTGCCTGTCCAGGGTAAACACGGGGGAAAGGAGTTAGCTAGCAGGCCCAAGGTCATTGTGACTGGCTAGCCAGGCCAGCCTCTCCACAGAGCCTCCATCCCAGCCTCCTATTCTTTCCTTTCACAATAAATGGGAAGGCAGTGAGGAAAGGAAGGGGAGTATCTACATGGAGCCAAATGGAGTGGAATCATCTCCAGGTTTCCCACTGAGCCGGGGGATCATGAAGGACAGGGGATGCATAGCCCAAGGGGCTTCTTGGAGCCTGAGAAGATTTTAGAAAGTCCATTTGTAGGAACCAGACACACTGGAAAAAAAAAAAAAACTTGCAGGCAAGTTCTGAAGCAGGCCTGGTCACAGAGCTGGCAGCCGCTCAAGGCCGCGGTGGAGTCGGGGCCTTCCCATCAGGCCTGATTACAACCACGCACGGCTCCTGCCAACTGCAGGCTCTGCCTGCCAAGTACCCACGGGGGTCTGAGCCACCCACGGATACAGCCCTATTCACACTCACCACATCCTGGCGGGTTGGGGGTGGGAGTTTCTCTTCAATCACAGATGGATAAACTGAGGCTCAGGCACTCGAGTGCCAGAGGCGGTTGGTGGAAAAACTAGACATTCAGTTCCTGAACCCAGTTCCTAAGGGTTGGGTTCTGCCCACCAGATGCCTCCCATGAGCCTAACCTAAAAGCAAACAAGGAGGAAAGACTCTCCCCAACGTAAACATCCCAGCGCCTCATCTCCCCAGAGGAGGTGGACGCAGCCCGAAATCCACAACATTTCCAGGGTGGAAAAAGGCCTCCATGCCAAAACTGGCCCAGCAGGACCCCATCAACTCCGAGGCTCCGGGGTCACCTTCAACTTTATTCTGTCTCCTTCCCCACATCTATTGTCTGTTCCGTCTCAGAAAGAGCTCTCCAGTCTTGTCCCCTTTGTTCCCTTTCCAAGCACCATTGCCTTCAATGCGCACGGTCATCTTCCTGAGTTACCTCCATGCCTTCCCCTCCTCTCCGTTCCTTCAGGCCAAAAATGCATCTGTTCCTCAGGCTCCCCAGCTTAAAAAGCTCCCTGTTTCCTAGTCACACAAGGCCCTTTATGAAGTGGGGGCAGACCCAGTTCATCCTCATTTCTTGTTCCTGCCCAGATACCTGCCATGCCAGGCAACTGTTGTTTTTTTCTGTGACACCCCAGTGCCCTTGCACATGTTTCTCTTTCTGTCTGGAAAGTCCTCCTTCCAACGCCGTCTCTCTGTGGGAAACTTGTATCCACCCTTCAGAACAACTCAAATTCCCTCTGATTCATGCGCAGTCCTGTGTTTATGCCCCTGTTGTAGGGCTTCTTTGAATGGTAACAATCGTTTGCTAGTCTGCCTATCTCACGGGGCTAGTGGTTCTCAACTCGGAGTGACTCTGCCTTTAGGGATATTGGGCCCTGTCTGGAGATATTTTCTGTTGTCATAACTTGTGTGTGTGCTACTGGCATCTAGTGAATGGAGGCCAGGGATGCTGCTAAACACCCCAGATGCCCAGGAGAGTCTTTCCAACAATTATGTCCCCAAATGTTAATCAGGTTGAGGTTAAGAAGGGTCTGTGAGGAAGAAGTATCAGGGAAATCCTCCAACACACTCACACAGCAGGAATCAAGCCCTTATTAGTGCAGAGGCTGCAGGCCCGGCTCCCCGTCCTATGATGGACACGGCATGGACAGAACCCATGAAAACAATTAAACTCTGGACAAAAAGGTCTGATGAAGAAAGGCAAGAGGAACTGACAGTATTTAACCTCAAGAAAGTGATGGCTTGAAACGTGTCCCAATAGACACTTTCCAGTAACCCAAGAAGTTGTCAAAAGGGGGGAATGTCTAGCCACTCTTTGGCACCCAGGACCCAACAGGAAGAAAGAGACGAGGAAGGAGGTTAAATGACTCTGGATCAGCAAGTAAGGGAGGGTTAGGCTTGAACCATGGGAGCTCATTCCTGAGGGTCCTGGAGACCCCAGTGTCTCTTGCCTCTCTTCTAGGTTATTTATGTCCTTATTCCAGCTTTACCGCGCTGGACGGCTGGAGAGGGGGTTGTCTGGCTTCTGGCCTTGCTCTAGAACTTTCCTTTGAGCTGGAAGGGCAGGAAAGATGAGAGGAGCCTGGGAAGCGGGGGATAGAGGCGTATCAGGAAAGCAAAAAATAAAATATAAAAGGTGAGACAGGAGGAGAAAGGAAAGCAAGAGAAAGAGGCTGCTGGAAGGACATCAGGAAAATGTTGAGGCGGCTGGAGGCCCCGGCATCTGGAAAACAGACTGGGGGCTATATTTAGCCTGCCATGACTTGCAATAATTTGTGTGAGAGGGGGAAAAAAGGAAAACGTGAAGTTGGCGTCGTTTTCGGGAGGGAGTGAGTTATAAGAAAGGAACGGCTCGAGGAGGCAAGCTGAGCGTCAGGCCGCAGCCCCCCGACGGTCGGTGGGGTGTCCGCACAGCGCAGGGTCAGGAGTGGGTGATGGTGTCTACTGAGCCTGATCCAGCAACTGCCCCATCCCCACCCGTCCCGTGGGCTCCCCAACCCAGAGCGGAAGGGGCCTTCCTGGACATGCCAGGCAGCCTCTGGACTGCAGCACCCAGACATTCCCCAGATGATTCAGGGTGCTCTCTGGTGAGGTGAGGGCCAAGGCAGGGGCTCTGGATGGGGGCGCAGGGCTGACGTGAGCAGCACTCTGTAAATTCTAGGAATGTGTATACATTGCCGCGGCCTTTCTCCAGCTGGATTATAAATAGAGGATTAGTTCAAAGGCAGGCAGCCTTTTTAAAGAGATGCTGCCAAGTGAAGCCTGCAAACCAAATACAGTAAAACCTCCTTAAAACCCGTTCGTTTATTCCAAATAGTATATAAGTCAAAGCCACAGCACTTCTCGGGCTGACTAGGGGCTTGACTGTCCTTTAGGAAGTAGTCTAGAGGGTTCACCCAGAGCTTGGGTGAAACCTTGGTTATCAAGTACAATTCCAGACCTTCTGGATGGTGGAGCTTTCTAGCTAGCTCAAGGTTCATCCTTTTAAACACATTTAAACCAGATTACAGGTATACACCTATAATCCCAGCTACTCAGGAGGCTGAGGCAGGAGGATCTCAAGTTCAGGGCAGCTGGGGCAACTTAGGAGACATTGTCTCAAAAAATAAAAAGGGCTGGGGATATAACTCAGAGGTAGAGCACCCTGGGGTTCAATCCCTAGTGCAATATAAATAGATAGATAGATAGATAGATAGATAGATAGATAGATAGATAGATAGATAGATAGATAAAAGATTTTGAAAAAATTAATCCTTTCAGATGGAAGTTTTTCTAAGAAAAAGTTCACATCACCAGGTTTCAAAATAAAACATACTAATCTTAATTTAACATCTTTGCTCTGTGTAGGGTCATTATTCTAAACCAGTGATTGTGCTGTTATTCCAGTTTCAAAACCTTTGAGAGACATTGTATTGCTGCATTTGTGGGCTTTGTGGGTCTCCTTCTTATCATTTCATCTCTTTTCTTATGGCCACTAGTTACTTTTCCCAGTTGTCAGGAAGAATGCTATTTTACCTGTAGCAACCTCATAACCCATCTTCTTTTTTGTATAATTTGCGTCTTTTAGTCTGATCTGGGTTGAGAACCAGATATGCAAACTTGTTGAGATTCTGTGTAAACAAAAAGTAAACAGATTACGAGCAAGGAACGTAGCCTTTGCTGTTCCCGTAGGACTCATCCAGTCTCTCTTAAGGAATAACAGGCCATCCAGCCCTCTGGGGAACACAGTTGCTTTGAATTATATGCTACTTTAAATATACCAATATGGGCCTATCTAGATAATTTTGGCTGCTTAGACATCTCTTGGCTCATGCCTAGGTTCTGGTCTGATTTTAGATAGTGAGGTGTCTGAGTAGGTGTGTTTTGGATAGAGGAAGCCTAACTCTAATTTAAAGTCTGTGTTTTCAAGGCCCTTGCATTTGAAGTCATTGAATTTTTTGCCTGTCTATATTTGAGGCTGGTAGTATGATCAACCCAGTGCAGGAAAAAAAAAAAAAAAACCTCCAAACAAGAATCTTGCCCACTGGTTCACGAATGTCTCATTTTCTTTGTCCTGGAAGGTGATGGGAATTCAGATGCAGCACCAAAGAACAGGAGAATGTTTACTCAAAGATACTGGACTGCAAGTTGGTTTAATGAAGCAAGTAGAAACTGGATATTTGAAATGGATAAAAATAGGTCAAGCCAGCCCAGGAAGGTCCAGAGATCTTTGGATTGTTTTTGGTATCTTCTGGAAAGTGGTGAAACTTTTTCCATGGTTAATTGGTGCTTTATAAAGCCTTCAACCAGCTGATCTCCAATTGGCAAAGATCAGACATTTCTGATGGAGAAATTAAGCTTTAAAAAGAGGAGTGTTAGGGCTGGAGTTGTGTCTCAGCAGCAGAGGGCTCGCTTAGCATGTGTGAGGCCTTGGGTTCGATCCTCAGTACCACATAAAAATAAATAAATAAATAAAGGTATTGTATCCAACTACAATTAAAAAATATTTAAAAAAAAAAGAGGAGTGTTTAAAAGCTCCCATATAAAAGCATAGGATCAGACTTATTTTGTTCTCAGACAGTATGGGGTTAAGACATTGGCCCCTTTGCTGAAGGTGTTCATCAGGCCAGAATTCCCACATGCTGGTCTGACCTGTTGTCATGCCCCACCCAGCCATGTCCTATAGCACCTGCCCACATCCCATCTTCACATATGACCTGCCCAGGATGGCCTTGACCTGACGGTGACCCATCTATTAGCTAGCCAGCTTGCTACAAAAAGATCAGCTAGGGTAAATAAATCCTCTCAGGGGAATCTAGAATTGAAAAGGGACTGGTTCAGTTGGCCATGGTCATTGCAGCTAAGGAATTGTGTGTGGGGTATGGAGTGAGGGCCGTATTGTCTGTCCATCTGGAAGTGGACCTTATGGTGAAGTGGAAGCCAGAAGTAAGAAGTGCCAGAGTGGAGCACAGATTTGGCAGGGGTGGGGGTAGAGGTGAGAGGGGGGACAAGGCAGGATGGACACTTAGTACACAAAGCCCCTGAGAGATATGTCTGAGTTCCCTACAGTTTGTCTGTTCCCACGAGTTTCACTTACACTTGTGGATTTCTGGGCCTTAGCTTGAGTAGGTCTCTGTTCCTTGCAACAAAAAGAGCTTTGCCTAAGACTGCCAGGATTCCTACAAAACAGTTGCTCAAACGCTAGGAACTCAAAGCTAGATCCATCTTCATGTGACCGTCTCTAGCTTAAGGAATTCTATTTCTTTAACATTTCTCAGAAGACCCATTTTCCAGCACTTTAATCCTATGCTGTCTTCCTCTGATCCCTTCTAAAGATTTCCAAAGCCTTCATGTTCCATTGCTATGACTGGTGCCAGCGTTGCCCCCAGAGATGCTAGGATTTATTGTAGTGCACACTGTCCTCCTGCTCATCTGGACTAGGACTGCTCTCTGCTTGGTTTTCTAATAACAGAGATGCCCTGCTGACTGACACAGATCTGCCTCTCCCATAACCTGATACTCCCCACAGGGCCAGCCCTGTCACTAAATGTCAGGGCAGGAAGAGGCTTGATGATCAGCTAGCCCAACCCTGTCATTTTAGTATGAGGAAACTGAGTCCCAAAGAGACTACATAACTCACCCAAGGTCAGGCAGAGCTGAATAACTTGTTTTTTCCTCTGTGTGTTTGTGTGTGTGTGCACGTGCGCACACACACATACGTGTGTGCTTTTGCCATTATTGAACTTTATCCCACTAGTTTTAAAATTCTTTAGAGGGCATTTTGAACTGAGTATATTCAAACTCAAACACATGACTTGTGATCCTTTATGACTGACAGAAAGGAGTGTGCATATTCTGGGGGCTGAGGTGGGAGAATCACTGAAACCCAGAAGTACAGGGTCAGCCTGGGCAACATAGTGAGACACAAAAGAAAACAAGACAGAATGAGCATGCAGGTGTTCCACACAACTCTGGATATGACCAAGGTAGAGTGAATGCAAAATATTGTATTATAATAAAACAAGTTTAAATTTGATGTGTTTTAAAATATGTTATAGTAATGTACAGATACTTTCTTAATACATATATTATATACATATATGATGTGTCTATATAACATAGACATGAACTTTTAATACGCTATATAATATAATGTGGTGGGAATTGTGTGGGTTCATACTAATTCTGTTACATGTAATCCCACTGAGTTGATAGTATTTGTTCTTCAAAATGAAACACTCATAAAGAAAAAAAAGTGATAAAATAATCTTAACAGGGTCTAAAGAATATATTTAATAAAATTAATCAAGCATTCTTGGTTTATTATTATTTTTAAATCTCTCATAAAAATAAGAATAGGGATGCTGGGGCTATAGCTCAGCGGTAAAGTGCTTGCCTCACATGTGTGAGACACTGGGTTTGATCCTTAGTACCACATAAAAAAATAAAGATACTATATGTGTTCATATAAAAAAAACCCAATAGGTGAAGCAAATTATGACAATTTCCTCCATTGACCTGAGAATAAACAAATACAGTTCCTTTATATTCAGAATTTTAATGCTGGAAGGAATCTTACATATGTACCTGGTCCCCAGAAGATGCTCAATAAATATCTGTTGATTATGTGAATTAATTACAATATAGCCTCATTTTATATTTCAAATAACGAAACCTAGAAAGATTAAATTATGTAAAGAAGATCCCTTTAAGGAAAATGGCTTTTCTTCATGTATAAGATTAAATGGTGCACACCTGTAATCCCAGCAGCTTGGGAAGCTGAGGCAGGAGGATCACAAGTTCAAAGCCCACCTCAGCAATTTAGTGAGGCCCTAAGCAACATAGCAAGACCCTGTCTCAAAATAAAATTAAAAAAAATTAAAAGGGCTGGGGATGTGGCTCAGAGGTTAAGCACTTCCATCCCAATACCAAGAAACAAGAACAACAAAACTCATGGGGCATCACAAATCACTGAGAAGACTGAAAGGATTTCATTCAGCAAATAGAGCTGGGACAAATTAAGGATCTGAGGGAAAAAAAATGAATTTGGAAACTCATCATACATGTAAGATTTGGACTGTTAAATACAAAAACAAAGCCACTGAAAAGAACTTCAACAGATTTCTAGAAGGAAATATAGGTGAATAAATCTATCAATCTCTAAATGAGAAGGGACTGTAGACAAAAGTATTGGAAGAATCATGAAAGCCCTTGGATTGACTACATAAAATGTTAACACCTCTACTTTGGAGGACAATATAAGCCAAATTAAAAGGCAAAAAAAAAAAATTGGGAGAGACAGAGACATGAGGTTAATATTCTTTAGGAGTTCATGTGGCTTGACAAGAAAAAGATAAATGGGCAAAGGACAGGGCATGGAGTGTCCATCAAGGGAAGTACAAAAAACTTTGAAATATGTCAAAGCTGTCATTTTTGTAGGAAAACAAGCAGTCTCGTTCACTATCAGGGAAGAGAAAACTGGCACAAGTTTACTGAACGAAACTTTGGCCCTGTGTACCCTGAGCCTTGAAAATGTTCTTTAGTTTTGACACACTCCTGGGAATTGTACCTATGGTCAGGATGCTAGATTTAGCAAATAAAAAGATAAGATGCCCAGTTGAATTTGAATTGCATGAATACAATGTAGACTTTTTTGGAGAATAAATTTGTACCGAGTAATATTTTGAGTCTATTTATACTTAAAAAATTACTCATTGTTTATCCAAAATTCAAATTTAGCAGAGCTCTGTATTTTATCTGGCAATTGTTGTCTATAGTAATAACCTAAAATGCAGCATATCTTTGTTTCAATTTCATTTTTTTAAAAAAAATATTTATTCTTTAGTTATAACTGGACGCAATATCTTTATTTTTTTTATTTGTTTTTATGTGGGGCTGAGGATTGAACCCAGGGCCTGGGACATGCTATATGAGTGCTCCTCTGCTGAGCTACAACCCCAGCCCCTCAATTTCATTTTTAATAGTAAAAATATTGAAAGAAAAAAGAATATAAATTATACAATGTCTGCTCTCAGATCACAATGGAATTAAATAGAAATCCATAATAGAAAAATAGCTGGAAAATCCCCAAATACTTGGAGATTAACAACATGCTCATAAATAAGACATGAGTCAAAGAAGAAATTTAAAAATACTTTAAATGGAAATGGAAACACAGCTTATCAAAATTTGGGGAATGAAATGGACCTATTTCTCGAAAGTCACAATCAGGTGGAACCCACACAAGAAGAAATAGAAAAATGGAATAAGTCCTTGTCTATTTAATAAATTGGATCAATAATGAATAATTTTGCAAAATAGAAGACACCAGGTCTGTATGGGTTCACAAGAGAATTCTACCAAATATTTAAGGAAGAAGTTATACCCATTCTCTACAATCTTTTTTCAGAAGATAGAAAAAGAGGAAAAAACCCTGACATATTCTATGAGACCAGCATCACCCTAATACCAAAATCAGACAAAGATATTATAAGAAAAGAAAATCACAGACCAATTATTTCTCAAGAACATGGATGCAAAAATCCTCAACAAAATAGCAAACTGACACCAACAACATATAAAAAGAATTATGTACCATGATCAAATGGCATTTACCCCAGTTATATAAGACTGGTCTAACATTTGAAAATCAATTATGCAGTTCATCATATCAATAGACTAAAGAAAAATAAAATCAGATGATCACATCAATAGATGCAGTAAAAGCATTTGACAAAATCTAACACCCCTTCATGAACAAATTCTCATTAAACTAGTAATAGAGAGGAACTTCTTCAATGTAATAAATACACCTACAAAATAAAAGCTAATATCTTTTTTAGCAGTGAGAAATTCAAAGCTTTCCCACTAAGATCAGAAACAAGGTATGGGAACATCACCACAGTCTTTCAACATCATGCTAGATAATGCAATAAGACAAGAAAAGGAAATAAAGGTATAGAGATTGGAAAGGAAAAAATATAACTGCTGCAAATGACAAGATTGTCTACATAGAAAATCCAAAAGAAATGATGGAAATTCCTGGCATTCATAAGAAGTTATAGCAGGGTTGCAAGATACTATGTTAAGGGCTGGGGTCATGGCTCAGTAGTAGAGTGCTTGTCTAGCATGTGTGAGGCACTGGGTTCAATCCCCAGCACCACATCAAAAACTAAACAAAATAAAGGTATTGAGTCCATCTAAATTCCTTAATATAGGACTGGCATGTGGCATACACACAATATGTGGCAGGTATGATTATGAATAATAATTATTACCATAGCTTTCTGTAGACCTTCATCATTTTAAAAAATATTTATCTTTTTAGTTGTAGTTGGCATAATAGCTTTATTTCATTTGATTATTTTTATGTGGTGCTGAGGATTGAACCCATGACCCCATGCATGCTAGGCGAGTTCTCTACTGCTGAGCCACAATCCCAGCCCCAGACCTTCATCATTTTTTAAAAAATTTTTGTTTTAGTTGTATTTGGACACAATGCCTTTATTTTATTTTTACTTGGTGCAGAGGATCGAACCCATCGCCCTGCATGGAGAGCACTCTACTGCTGAGCCACAACCCCAGCCCCCCCTTCATCATTTTTTATCTGAATTGCATCTGGGTTTCCTGGCTTCTATTCTGTCTTCAAATCTCCCCTCCAAATAGCAATCAGGCTGAGCTTATTAGAATGCAAATATGACCATTATCAGTCTCCTGATTAAAACTCTTCAAGGGTCATCCACTGGCTACAGGATAATGTCCATCAACATGATGGATGAAGTCCTAAAGTTCAGGATCCTGCCCATGTTTCCCATTATATATTTCCCCACTTCTGCTTCAATTTTATTGTAAGAGACAAGAAACTCTGTGAGTTCCATCCCACCCATGTCCCAATGTTTGCCTACATTACATACACACCATGTTGCAGTTCATTGCTACTCAGTGCTGCTCTTTTGCCCCTGTAGTTCCTTAGTTCTGGAATATTCCAGACCACTCTTGGGGAACTCTTCTCCATTAATAGTCAGCTGGTCACTTCTCCAATGAGCCAGGACTGGGTCTCCCTTATCTAGGAAGGCCACCATCATTGCATTTACTACACTGTTTTTTAAGAATCTGTTCTGGTGTCTGTTAGCCCTACCAGAGTGTAAGCTTCTTGAGACCCAGAATTTGGGTTTTTTTGAATTGCCAACATCCAGTAAGGTGCCTGGCTCTCAATAGGTGCACAATAAATGTTTGTTGCATGAATGACTGTATATTGGCATTGGGCTAAGCACTTTACAAAACAGATGCTTTATACCCACTTAACAGATGCAGTATACCCATTTAATAAATGAGGAAGCCGAGGCTCTGTGAGACCAAATTCTTGCTAAAAGTCAAGGTGGCAATTCCTGAATTCCAGAGCCCATATTCCTATGGCTGCACTACAGAGTCCCTAGAAAGGGGTCTTTTCTGGAGCCTGTTGGGTGTTTAGAAGTTAGTGTCCTGCCAGGGGGTGGTGCATGCCTAGTTCAGGAATGTGCTTGTAGGGAAGGTGTGCTTCCCCAGTTCTGTAGTTGACACCCTCCTTCAGATCTCAGTCCCTCTCCCTGTCCTGTGGTGGAGAGGACCACCATGTTAGTCAATTTTCTACCACTGTGAGAAAACACCTGAGCTAGTCAACTTCTGTGGAGAAAGGGGTTATTTTGGCTCACAGTTTCAGTCCATAGTTGTTGGGCCCATTGCCTCTGGACTGGTGGCAAGGCAGTACATCATGGCAGGAGCACGTGGTAGAGTAAAGCTTCTATAGAAGGAGACAGAGAGAGAGAGAGAGGAAGGGCCTGGGGTCCCAACACCCGCCTTCTAGGGCATGCCCCAGCGAACTAACTTCTTCCAATGAGGCCCCACCTCTTTTTTTTTCTTTTTAATATTTATTTTTTAGTTGTAGTTGGATACAATATATTTAATTTATTTATTTTTATGTGGTGCTGAAGATCGAACCCAGGGCCTCGCCTGTGCTAGGTGAGAGCTCTATCACTGAGCCCCAGCCCCAGCCCCTAGGCCCCACCTCTCGAAGGTTCTGCCACTTCCTGACAGCTTCATGGGCTGGGAACCAATCCTCTAACACATGGGACTTTGGGGAACATTCAAGATCCAAACTATAACAACCAGCATCCCACCCCAGTTGTATGTGCTCAGGGCCATGTGACTGAGTTCTAGCCAACTACATGACTGTCTTATTGAAACCTCCTGTGAGATCAGGACATTCTTCTGTGACAGAAGGATGTCAGTTCCAGGGTGGCCCAAGGTCATGTGCTGAAAACAGAAGAGCTCTACTCAACTCAGGATCCTTCAACTACCCCAGGAGCAGAGAGCCCTATTCTCAGCCCTGAGCCAAGTTAGTTTTAGACAAGCAAGAAATAACCTCTGCTAAGTTATGTTTCTGAGATTTGGGACTCTTTCTGTTTCAGCCTATCTGGGTTATGAAGATGCCATTACCCTAGCTCTTCCTTAGCTCCCTTTTACCTATGGATTCAAAGACATGGTTTGGGAGTGGTTTGGAGACCTTGGGCTCTAAGCTCCTACTTCCCACTTACATTGACCATTGACCTTCTTGCACTTCTGTCCAATCTAATTCTTCTTTTTTGCGGGGGCAGGTACTGGGGATTGAACTCAGGGGCACTCAACCACTGAGCCACATCCCCAGCCCTATTTTACATTTTGTTTAGAGACAGGGTCTCACTGAGTTGCTTAGCACCTTGCTGTTGCTGAGGCTGGCTCTGAACCTGCAATCCTCCTGTCTCAGCCTCTGGAGCAGCTGGGAGTACAGGTGTGCACCACCGTGCCTGCCTGTCCAATCTTCTTTATGTCTCCTGTATGCATCCTGCCCACTCCTGCCTCTGCTGTTGTTCTTTCTTTATTTCTGTCCTTACCCTTTCAGATCCATCTCAAATCCTTCCTTCAACAGGAGAGAGTTTTTAGGTCCTCCAGCCATGGGGAATGGCTCCCTCTGCCTGGACATCAGGGGCTCCATCCGATGTTGTATTGAACTATAATGACACACTTGCTTGCTCAGTCCTCCTCCCCCAACTGGACTGTCGGCTCTCTGAGCACAGCCTGGATCTTAATTGCGTCCCTTTAGGCCAGTTAGATGCCAGGTACAGAGTGGGTGCTGGCTCCCCTCCCCCATCACCCAACAGCCCTCAATCTTTCTCCCTTGAGCATGAGGCCAGGGGACTGCAGAATGTCCACACCAGCTCATCCATCTCCCTCCCGCCCAGAGGGCTAACTGTGTGACCTTTTCCATCTGTGGATTCCTCTCTCTCTCTCTCTCTCTCTCTCTCTCTCTCTCTCTCTCTCTCTCTCTCGCCCTTTCTCTGTCTTTAAACACAGGTTTTGGAGCTTGCTCGGAGGTCTGGCCTGGCAGGGAAGAAGTTGGCTGCTCGGTTATATTTAGGCTAGTAGAGACATCAATCTAAGGCTTTTTAAAAATAAAGTCCTGTTTCAGCTGGATCCCCAAGCATGTCCCCACCCACTTCTAACAAGAAGCTCATTTGCCTCTTGCAGGGCCCTAGTCGCCATCACAGACCCTTCACGTGGCCCACAAATGTGTGAGCGTGTGCGTTAGGGTGTCTGCTAACAGTTGCCCTCCCTGCCCACTTTGAAGAAGACTTTCTCTCCTCCTCTAGGCCTTCCTTCATGGGCCTGTTCGCTCCCTTCTGTCGCAGGGGAACCTGAGACTTCTCTGAGGACGCTTCCCTCTGCAGAGTAGCCAGAATCCAACCTATTCCTGGAGAAGATATGGCCTGCTCTCATGGCCCTGCGCTTCTCATTGCCCACAAGGGGATGTTCAGTTCATGGAGAAACTAAGAAGAAAACATAGACCAGGCAGGAAATGGAAAGTGAGGTTCGCAGCTGTGCTGGTGTGTGGCGAGGCTGTGAATGATGCTCCCAGCAGGCAGACTGTGTGTGCGAGTGTGCGCTGTGCGCGTGTGAGTGTGGGTGTGTAACACACCGAGGGGGTGTGAGAAGAGGCCTGCGGGGGCCCACCCTTCTCACTCCTTCGCTTGGCTCCCACAGGGCTGGTTCTTTTCCACCCTCGCTGATGAAACCCTTCTTTATGTCTTATTCACATCCTGTCTTGACTACCACAATTGTCTCTTTGCTGGGCCCACATGTCTCTCGTCACCAATGGGATCCAAATGTCGCTGACAAAATAATCTCACTGCCTTCGTGCTGCAACGACATTCCTGTGCTTTCACAGATTCTCCCCTGTCTCCTATTCCTAGGAGAATCACATGCACGGGCCACCGTCTCCCTGGGCTTCCTCAGATCCACCCCATCCCCGGCTGGTTGGCATCCTCTCCTGCCCACCCCCATCACAGCGCTCAGTATGCCTGGCCCCACCTCCCAGGGCCACAGCCATCTTCAGCCGGCAAATTCACATGAAGGGTGACAAGGCGTGTTCTAGGCACTGGGGAGACAGCAAGAAAGGAAACCGAGGGCAGCACCAACAAATAGAATAGAATGTCAAGAGTTAGACGTTCTCAGAAGAAAAGTACAGCAGAGAGGGGTGGGCGAGCAGCGCTCACACGGGGCTTGGAAGGCCTCTCATAGGAGGCCCCGGATCTGCTCCAACCTTTGCTTCACTCAGAGCTGGCACTTCTGACATCCTCCTGCTCTGCCTGAGGACCCTGGTCCCCTCCTTCCCTTTATCTGCACTGTGTTTATCTGGCTTTCAAGGTCACTGAGGCACCGGGCTGACCTCTGTTACATTATGAACTCCAAGATTCACCAGGCAGAATCCAAATGTGTATGCTAGGTCCCCAGACACCAGCCCACCTCTCTTTTTATTGCCCTGTCCAGAACATGAGTGATCATTTAATATAGCACCTGGTTGACCGGTGGACACTGCCTGGGTGTCCTGTCGATGTCTGAACTCTGTCTCCCCTTCTCTAGAACCAGGAAGCATCTACTGGCAGTGGTGCCCCCAAAGCTGGCTCCATCTACTCACACCAGGCCCCCTCTCTTCCTAAAAAGGGCTGCGGAGTCCACAGCATGCGTGCTGGTGACAATGGGCATCATCTTTCCTGTTAGCAGCTGACAAGAAAAGCACCCAGTGATGGATGCTTCAATCAATACTTTATGAGCAGGTGAAATAACATTAAATTAGTAGCAATAAAAATTGCTGACACTTAAAAAGAAAAGTATATTGAGTTTTCCTTCCTGGGAGGAGAAGGGCAGGGACAAGTAGCAAGGGGAGATAGGTCTCAGTTTACCCTGGGAACACAGTTGTGATTCGCTCATTTTCTCATAGGGGCTCTCCTTGGCAGCCAGCTCAAGGGTGATGGCCACTCTGCTCACACGCTGTCCTTGTCCCAGGTTGCTTAGGATAGTCTCTATATAGATCTGTCCTGTCCAATACAGCAGCCACTGCAGGGAACTAATGAGCGCTTAAAATGTGGGGAGTCTGAATCTGTATGTGAGTGCACCATATGCTCTGTATATTGAAGATGAAGTACAAAAAAGTGAATGTGAAATATCTCACAATTTTTATAGTGGTTACATGTTGAAATGATATTTTGGGGTTAATAATACTGATTGTAGTATATAAAAATAAATCATAATGAATTATAAATTTGATGTTTCCTAAAATTAAGTTCACCTGTTTATTTTGACCTTTTTAGTGTGTCGATTAGAAAATTTCAAATCACATGTGTCACTTGCATTTGTGGCTTGCATCACATTTCTATTGAAAATTGCTGGCCTAGTTATCAGATTTCTGGTTTCAAAAATGTCGTTCGAAAGAGTTCCATTTTGCTCAATGCAGATCTTATGCTATGTCAAGAAGGTAGAAGTAGAGTTGTCCAGGTGGAACCGGGGACCGTCTAGGGGAAGGGGCTACCGGGTGCCAGAGGGGCTGGAATTGGGGAGGAGCTCTCTCCATTAACCAGGGCTTGCAGGGCTCATCTACGATTGGATCAGATCACCATTCATCTGAAATTGTGGAGAGGCCCCCATTCAATCACCCTAAGTGGAATCTGATCCTTATCTTGGGATAAACATTCCAAATGGAAGGTGAGTGCTGGGAGATAAGGGAGATAAGGAAACCATATGGCCCTGTCACCAGGAGGCTCCCAGGGTCTTATTCCTGACAGGATTAATGAGTCTAGAAGGAGAGCGGCTTAGCTGTGTCTTAGGCAGGAGTTCCGAGGCTCCACCTGGGGATGGGAACTGTCTGTGGGCCTGGAAATACAGCACTTTACTCCTCTCTGACCTCTTCTGGGCTCCCTTCTCCATATCCTCCATCACTCCAAAGCCCTGGGTCCCCACTCTGCTCTCTGCAGCCCAGCCCTGTCTGAGACTGAACCCCTACCCTATGATCTGGTCATTCCCAGACTCTCACCTCTGCCCACTCATACCCCTTTCTTTTATGGCTGACCAGGGGTGGCCGCCAAGGTGGGCACACAGGGGGAAAACGGTTACCAGGCAGGGGCAGGGGTTTCATTTGGCCTGATGGCACCCAGAGCTGCGTGGCAGGCTGAGAATCCCAGGTGTGGGGGAGGCAGGTAACATGAGCCCTGGAGAAGGGGATCTGGGGCTGAGGAAGGGAGGAGGGGGATGGAGAAGATGGGCTCTGGAGCACGTTCTCTCCTCCCCTGTGTCACAGGCACTTCATCCTTCACCCCTCTGCTGACGCTGCCACTCCTGTACAGCTGTTCTGACCCTCATCTGGAGGACGTGGAAGGCATTTGGCTCAGGTGCACAAGTGGATGCTCTAAGCAGGGGGTGGCTTCAGGATGGTGTGATGGTAAACACCGATAATAATAGCACAAAGAGTAACCAATGGAGATTGAGGGCTCACTTTGTGCCAGTGCACTACCTTATCTTGTTGAATCCACAATAGCTCTAAAGATAGGTGCCATTTTATCAAGGAGAAAACTGAGGCTCAGAGAGGCCAAGTAACTTGCCCAATGTTGCACAGCTAGTCAGAGCAGGAGCCAGGAGTCAAACTATAGAGGTTGAAACTTGGAGCCCTAGCTTTGTAGATGGGAGCTTCACACTCAATTATTCCCATCAGCCTTCAATAGCATTGGTCAGTGAAAAGCAATCAGAAGAGAGTTGCCCAAACGATCCCCGCCCACATTTTAGACAGCCCCAAGGTAACGTGGGCAGTTGCACTGGCTGCCAACCAAGCGAGTTGAGCAGTGCCCTCACACTTCCCTTGCTGGAACAACCCAATCCCACTGCTGTCCAAACAGCCCTGGCCAAAAAGAGGCCACCCCCTCAACCCAGCACAGTCACATTTTAGGACAAGGTGGGAAAAACCAAAGTGGGGGTGGCGAGCCACAGAGCTCCAGCCCCCAGGGTTCTCTGCTTTGGGCTCACCCTGGCTGATGGCCTTGGTTTCAGGCTTTTCTGTGCTCTGAGCACATCTAAACATTTGGAGAAAAACAAGAAAGCGAACAATAGACGCTTGTGGGCTAGAGAGCAGGGCTGACTTCCCCCTGGGACTCCGGTACTGTTCATAGACTGCCCCAGCTGCACTCTCACGGTCGGGATGTCACTGGAGCCTCGCTGAATTACAGCCTTGTCCTCGCTGGGGGCTGGCCACTGGCTCCTTTTATATATCTTTGGGGGAATGCAAATGGTGGGGGAGCTGGGGCTGTTCGGGAGGAAGGCATGTTTTCCTGCCTGAATTTTGGAAAATCACACAAAAATGATGCATCTGAGCCTGGGCATTGTAGCTCTGCCAAGCCACCCTCTGACAGACATGTCCTGATCAGAGCTGTTTGCCCCACAGGAAAAGAATCAGCTTTCTATCAAGTGTGCTCTGGGCACGGCCCCAGAGACTGGAGGGTCCATGGGACCTGGCCAGTCAGTGCAGCTAACTAGAGCAAAGAGCAGCTTAGCCAGAGGTGACGGCAGACGGTGTGGGGGCCTCAGAGGCTGCTACATCATTCTGGGTGAGGTGGGGGAGGCCAATGGCAGGCTTCTCTGAGCTGGCTCCTTTCAGCTTTTGGGTACAGTTGCGTCCCACTGTCACAGCACAAGGCAGCAGGGGTAGTGTGTTAAGTCAAGAAAGTCTGGAGAGTACAAAATGGAGCTCAGACTCCTTCTCAGTCACAACTGACCCAGTGACACTAACTAATGCCCAGTCAGGCTAAATACCCAATCAGGGGCTCCTCGCCTCCACCCCTAAGACCCCCGGCAACTGTGAAGGGTGTCTCTGTGGATGGCATCCTGGAGAAGGACCAGTGTTTCTGAAGAGGCTGGTCAGACATCACATCATAGTCCCAGACGCCAAGTGGCCCGCGCTCACTTGGCGACCCTTCCTGAGAATGCTTTGGACCAGAGAGAACTTCCTGGCTGTCTTTGCCTGGGAAGAGTGGGAAGAAATCATCAAGAAGCCCATGGTTGAAGTAAAAGCTAAAGGATTAACTTGCTGAAAGTGTCAGTACAGAACCACCCAGGGGACAGGAAGGGCAGTGTTGTAGCAGTTGAAACTGAAGACATTAGAGGGAACTAGAAAACCCCCAAGAGGAGACACTAGGGGCAAAGAGAGAGGGATTCAGACATAAAAAGTTTAGCTTCTGGAAAGTAAAGACAGGATTTTTAGTGTCTTAAGAAAGTCAAAATGGCTGCACTGGGTCACACCGAGAAGCTCAAGTCCAAAGGTAAAAATCAATAGTGTGTGCTGAAGGGTCTTCCTGAGACCTGCCATCCCTTCCTGCCCGCCTTCACTTAGGAAAATGCACCACGGGCTACCAAATGTGAACACGGAGGATCCAAAGATGAGTGAGGAGTCTCACCCCAGTGTTTTCCAGGGCAAGCCAGTGCCAGTTACCCAGTATGGGAAGAGCAAGGTGGGCAGAGACAGCACTCCCAGAGCAGGGGAGGTGTAAACTTGAGCTGAGTTTCAAGGATAAGCCAGGGTCAGCCAGGGAGGTGCAGATAATCCAGGCAGTGTGAACAGACCTTGCAAAGGCTGGGAAAGTAGGCCCCTGGGCCCAGGCCGCCCAAACCGCAGCTATACAAAGAGCTGGTGCCCAAAGAAGAAAAACTACCCCCAATATTCTTTGCTTTTGATTCATGATTTTCATATGAGCTGTGAAAACCTCACGGTATGAGGGCCTCTCTTAAGTCAAGTTCCAACTCTTTGAGCACAGGCCTTGTCCCTGGCTTTGATGTTGCAGTGAGTTCTGCAGAGATGTCTCTGGGCCACCCTCTCCTTTCAGACCTTGTGTTTTCCTGAATATCTGCTGGTCTAACGTGCAAGGGCCAAGCAGCACACTCGCCTGTTAGAAGGAAAGGTTCTGTTCCCAGGAAGCTAAACAATATTACCACTGTACTTCATTGACTTCCAGTGTCTCTCCAACCAAGCCCTAAAAACTTATTAAATCAATGCAGCTTTAGAATTGAGGAAATATGGTAAATGCCTAATTATACTCACTTCTAGTCACAATCTTTGTACATGTCCCAAGTTTCATAGCATATCCTTTCCCTTCACAATGGAACGCACAGTTGTCTGGCTTAAATCCAGTGTGCATCTGACTGAGGCTAAATAACCCCCACTTTTGGCGCGCCTAATGATTTCCATCTTTGTCTCAATTGTATTAGGTTTATAATCTTATCACTAGCATCAGCGCTTCATTTTTCTATTTCCACTCATTCTCATAAAATAAGAAGGTCAAATGCAAGAAAATATTCAAATACTTGCACAAACACTGCTGAACTGTCAAAAGGTGATCTTGCTGATGTGGAACTGTTGGCCAGCAGGCTGCGTTGCCATGAGACTGCTTGAAATGCTGGTTTATCCGGCAGCCTGGGACAGCTTGAAACAAGGGGGGTTGGCTGAAGGGGTTGGGATGGTGGTGGTGTTGTAGGTCAAGGTAAAATGTATTGGAAAAAAAGTTGTGCCAAAGTCAAAGGTACAAGCTGACAGTCATCTAGAATGATCTCACACTCTGAAGCTCAGTGGGGTAGAAATCCTGCGTCTCCTGCCATGACTGTCGGTGAAGGCTGTTCTCCCAGCAGTTTGTGCTATAGCACAGCACACATTCCTAAATCCCAAGGGGCTTGAGGGCAGAGGGTTGGTAGGATCTGTCATCCTGTCATGCAGCTGGGGAGATTCTAAGCACCCATCAGAGAAGTCGGTTAAGTCTGAGATATTGTTTTCCCTTACATCTTGCTCTAGGCTGATCTGCTGGCTGAGGGGTATGGTGGCAGTGGAGAGGGGAGCAGACCTTTATCATCTCCAGAGATAGGGGGCTTTAGGGCCATCGGAGTGGTGAAAGGACACTTAGTATACTTGAAGAAATTCCTCAGGAGGCCAAAGAGTGCCTGGAAATAGACACTCTGGAGCTCTTGGCCACTTAGCAACCCTGGCTGCAGAACGTGACTTAAGTCTTGCAGCTTGTAGGGGTGTGGCCTCTGCAAACTCAGCAGTTCTAGGGAATGCACTGGAAGAGACCCCTCTCCTAAAGTTACCTGAATGCCAAGAGGCTTTCCTCAAAGCTTCTTACTCTTGAGAGTAAGAATGATTTTGTGGGAAAGATTTTGTGAGGCGGTGATAGGTGAAAACCTGGTGTTTCTATCCATGGCTAGCATGTGAAAGAGGACAGAACCAAACATTGGGGATAGGAGCCTGGGCCTCCAGGCTCCCTCTGCCCAGTTTTTCTTAATGGCTCTGGACAAGTTCTCTCATTTGCAAAATAAGAGGGTTGATCTCTGGCTGATCAGCTCTAATACTCAGGGATTAAAGTGTTGGGGAAATGTGAGACTATGTGAAATGTGAAAAACATCAAGCATGCTTAAAAAAAAAAAATCTTAGAAGATATGCTTTTCATTGCTGGGAAATGTAAGTTTGGCCTGAGATTTATAATGAACTTTTGAGACTTTGGGGCTCCCATTCCGGCCTAGAAGAAGCACAACAAAACTACAAAGCCATTTGCTTCTGAATCAAATCACCCCAGCAGATTCCTCCTCCCTTACCTGCCTAAGTGGGACAGTGCCAAGTTACCTTCAGGATGCTGAGGGTATGTGGGCTTTGTTCACAAGGCAGGATATGAAAACTTCCTTTTAATTAAATTTAAGATCAAGCACATTTTTCAGAGTTGCTATGGTCCACATTTTGTGTTTTGCTTTTGAGTTTCCAATATGTAGTCTGAAAGGCAGATATTTTTCTCTACATTTAAAGAAGACAAAGGCAAAGAGACTCGGGTTTTGTGAATTCTATTTTGCAAGCCTCGTTGGAGACAATGCAAACTCCTTCTCTGCAGGCCCACGAAACCAAACACCTGAGCAGGGAAGGAAAGCTACCTGTAGCCCACGCTGGAGGCCAGCAAGACAAGGGAAGGGAGGAGGAGGGGCAGCTTCTCTGCCAGCTGAAAGCCTACTTTTGTTTGAACCACATTCTAATCATCCCCTATCTCTCCTTGGGAGGGAGGGACCCTAACTTGGAAGGTGTGAGTTTCCCCGTAAGGTCATTCCTAAATTGAAGTTGACCACCGTGTAGACCTGGAAACGGTGGCTGCAGGAAGTCGGGTGATACCTTTTCTGTGCACCTCTTGGACCTCGACCTTGGGCAGGTTCTCTCCCCCACATCCCTTTCGGGTTCCGATGGAATGCCATGCTTTTCAAAGTGTCTCAGTGACGGGCACTTTCTAAATATGTACCGCGATGGCCTGATAAGAAACCGAGTGTCTGGCTCGGCGAATGCCTGCCCCGTACAGCCCGCACGGCCCGCTCGCGGCCTGGCCCGGGTCCGGGCGGCGCCCACCCTGCGCTCGGCTGAAACCTCCTTAACGGGCTTGATGCGGAAACGGTTCCGTTCACTGCCAGAGCCCCCATTTTCCAACTTCACTTCTGGGAAGAAGATGAGAACCCCCAGCACCATGTCTCCATCCCCAGCGCCCCGCCCTGCCCCCAGTCCAGGCGACCCAAATGGCTGAGTCACCTTGGCGCAACCGGAGCGTCCCCCCAGGGCCGGCCGCCCCCAGCCCCCTTCGCCCCACGCTCGGCCCCACAATGCGCCCTTGTGCCGGGCCTGCAGCCAGGCCGGGGGATTTGGCGCAGGGATGGGGGCAATATTCGTCAGATATTTAAAACACAGCCGCGAGAACAAAGCAGGCCTTTGTGCGGCGAGGCGGCCGGGAGCCGGGAGCCCGAAGACGCCGGCGGCCCGCGCACAGCTCGGCTGGGCGCATGCGCGGCGCGCGGTCCGCGCACGGTTCGGGACCGTTCTCCGCCGCGGTTCGCGCGCGCTGAGTTAACCCTTCCCCGCCCGCTCCCCGCGGCGGGCTGAAACACAAGCTGGCGTTGATCAGCCGATGAGGACGTGTTTAACTGAAAAAAGGAATCGTTTCCGTGTTTCCGTAGGAAGCCCAGATCATTAAAATAAAAGGATATTCCAATTGGGAATCCAGGTTTTAAATGACCGAGAATAATGGGACGCTTGGGCCATGCAAAAATCAAGGCATTTGGAAAAGACGCCTTTGGACGCAAGAAGTGAAACGTTTATAAAGCAATGGGCCTCTTCTGTCTTGCTTATGTTTGGTGACTGGCTCTTTCATTTCCCTGTTTATTGTCCCTTGGGATCTGGAAGATACGTTGGTTATTGTTAAAGCCCTGGCTTTTGTTTTGGGTGGTGGGCTAGACCGCGTTTATTTATTTAAAAACAAACCCAAAACAAACAAAAAACCGAAATAACTAAATACAAGTGGAGTTGCATGACAGAAAGATGAGCGTGTTACCAACCAAAGGATAAAATTAATCCAATTTTATGATTGTGTGCACACATTGGGGAGGGGAAATAGAGAATAGTTCGTTAAATACATTCTGTTGCTAGTGGGGAAGGTGACTGAAGAGATGCCTCAAGTAGGGTAGACTAGGACTTGGTGGAGAATGTGATGCGTGAGGTACCCACCCACCTAAATATGAAATGTATGTAATGGAAGAGTGACAGGCAGAGGCTGGGGGAAGCCAACTGCGGCTTAGAAGAGAGTTATTGTGCTTGAATGATCCAGATGAATGGGAAAGGCAGTCTCAACCAGAGGATTCCACAGCCTTCCAAATGAGGCTCCAGGGCTCAAGTCCAGCATGGTTAGGTGGAGAGCCCCATAAGGCAAGTCAGGGGAGTGGAAGGAATTGAAAGGGTGTCTTGTGACTTGGAAGCTAGGTGCATTAGCCACCCTCCTCTGCTTGTGTACACACATCTGAGGAATTTATGGCTCTTTCTTTTTCCTTCATAGTTCAATTACCAGGTAGTCACAAGAAAATGAAGTTTGATTTTTTTTTCTTTTCTTTTTTCCAGGGCTGGGGGATTGAACACAGGACCTTGTGCTTGCTAAATATGTGCTCTTGCCACTGAGTTACAGCCTTAACAAAGATATTAAAAAAAAAATTGTAGTTGTAGAGGGACAGCATGCCTTTATTTTATTTGCTTATTTTTGTATGCAGTGCTGAGGATTGAACCCAGTGTTTCACATGTGCTAGGCAAGTGCTCTGCCAGTGAGCCACAGCTCAGCCCCTAGCAAAGGGATTTTTAAGTGAAATCATCTTGGCAAGAAGCTCCCTTACCATCCTTGACCTCCCGGTCTCCAGGGCAACTGCCACTGGGATGTCACTGACACCAGATCATGTCCCTTAAAGGCCATGATGCAGCAAGGGCAGATAAACAATTTTGTAGCAACAGTCACGTAGCAAACTCATTCTTAAATGTGGACTGGTTAGTAGGATGATGTAAGTGGTTTTTTCCACTCTGCTCTACATTTTGGTTCCAGAATTTTGGGCCTAGGACATAGGCTAAAAATGTACCTTGGGATATTAGGTAAGGGAACTGCAAGGGATGGGACTTAGAGAAGTATCTTTTTCAAGATACAGGAACAAATTCTCTTTTCTCTCAGCTTCACCAGCCCATTGTTCAGTTTTTCCCTTCTCAGCTCCATAAAGGCATCTTGTCTTTATATAAAAGAAATTGTGGTAGTGTTTTTGTCAGCTTTCTCACCGCTGTGACCAGAACAACTGTAGAGAAGGAAGAGTTTGAGAATTCACAATTTCAGAGGTGTAAATCCATAGAAGGCTGACTGCATTTCTTGGGGTTGGAGGCAAGTCTGAACATGGAGGAAGAATGTGGCATACGGAAGCATCTCACATCATGATGGTCAAGAAGCAGAGAGAGTCTCCACTCTTCAGATACAAAGTATATACCCCATAGCCACGCCCCCAATGAACCACACCCACCTGCCTCCAGTTGCCACTCAGTAAATCCCATTAGGGATTAATTCACTGGTTAGGTTAGGCTATAACCCAATCATTTCTCCTCCAAACCTTCTTGCATTGTCTCACATGTGAGCTTTTGGGGGACACCACATCTAAACCATAATAGGTAGGCAGATTCTAAGGTGGCAGCCCTGCCTCGTCTCTCTCATATATTTGTACTGCTTCCCACGTCTTGAATTGGGGCTCGTCACAGTCACTTGCTTGACCAAGAGACTGGTGGGAGTGACATTGTGGAACTCCCTATGCTTGGTTCTAAGAATCCTTGTAATGTCTGCTTGAGATTTTCAGAAACCTGATCCCTAAGACACTCACTCTAGCTCTACTCAAGAACCCCAGCTGAGGTGTCAGCCAACATTCAGCATGACTGCCCGCAGAGTGGGATGAATGATGTCTGCTCCGAGCATCACTAATAGAATCCTCAGATCACTCCAGACCTAGCCACCATTTGACTGCAGTGGCAGGAGATTCTGAATGAGACCTGGCTAGCTGAGTCCACTCATCAAAGGTGTGAGCAATAATAATAATTGTGTTAAGCCTCTGAGTTTTAAGGTAGTCTTCTATGTGGCAAAAGGTAACTGAACAGAAATGATATGCTGGTGGGGCCATAGAAAGAGAGGAGAGGGCCTTCTGATGTCTCAGCCATTTGAAGAGCTCCATTTCTCAGCCTTTAGGTCTCTGCATTCCCCCAACACCACCACTCCTTTCAGAGCTGTGACTGGCACACAGCCCCTTGCAAATCTTACATGCTCACTAATTGCTTTGTATGTATTAATTTTTTCAACACGAAGTCAAGGCCTGCAGGTTAGGACTCTGTCTTATTTGATTCCTTCTTTCTTAGCACTGAAAGTACGTGTTTGGTTCTTGTTCTTATATGGTTGCTGCTTGGGCCCACCCAGGAGCCATTCACACCATGGAAGAGTCTGAACCTCATTCACACCATGGCCCCTCAGGGAAAGAGATCTGGAGGGTATTAATCTTCTGTGTAGACTTGTCCCTCTCTACGCAGCCCCAGAAAACTAAAGGGGGCATATGTTCCTGAGAGGATCATCCAGGAGTCCCTGGACATGGGTCTGGTGTTCTTGGACAGGTTGCAAATGTGTCTGGTCTCTGAGGACAGTCCTCTGCATGCTAGGGGTTTTGCACAGCCTGGGCAGCCTCAGCTACTCTTCCAGAATGTGGGGTAAGTTTGGGCTTCTCTCTGGCAAGACCAGAGCCTGCTCACAGGTAATTGCCTGACCCTGGAGCCAGAGAGGACTTGAGGCTAGGAGAATAGGGAACTGAGATTAAGGGTCCCCAGAGCCCCAGGAAGCATTTCAGTTCTCTCCCTTGGCCCCACTCCAGCTGATCTGTGGGGCCGCCAATAGCACCTGGAGAGCTCTGATTTGCAGGCCTTGTTCCATCCTCTCTCCTAGTTTCCCCAGAGCTCCTTTTGACTTTGAGGAAGTCTGGGCAGATAGAGAGAACAAAGGATTTCATGCTGGAGAAGGGACAGCTGCCCCTGACCATGGGGTTGGAGTTGCCCTTGCCAAATATCCCCCTGAGGTAAACACATGGTTTTCCTCTACACCCCAAGTTCCTTCTCCAAGCAACATGTCCTTGTTAAGCCACCATTGAGACAGCACTGAGAGCTACTCATTCTGGTAAAGGAATGTGTTCTCTGCTAAGATGCCTGGATCTCTAAGGGGAAAGTCATGTTCTTGAGAAAATGTCCATTTTACCTCTTCTCTCGGGGGCCCACCTCCTGACCCACAGGCTCAAGGTAAGCAGAGCTCCAGCACCATTTCTGGGCCAGAATCCAAACTCCTGGTGTTACCAACCCAGAAGGGCCGTACTCAGTGTAAACCTTGCACTCTTCTTAAAGTAGTTTAACAGAAAGAAGACATTGGATCCTTCCTTAGTGCATATTGATAGTTCAATTTTCACTGTCATCTAAACTTGGGACGCAGAAGAACAAAACATAAAGCCCTACTGGTCCGACTGGTTTATCCATCCTGTTCTATTACCTTCTAAGAAGTCTGCCTTATTAGCCTATCTGATCACTTGAGGAATACCTGGCTGGAACAGTTTAGATGCTAGAAAGGAACTGATTGGCTGATTTTCCTCCTCAGATGTAATTCTTTGGGCTCTCCACCCAGGGTCACTACGAGTCCATACGGGCATCTATGTTCACAGTATTATAGGGCACCCCTTCCTCTGTGCTGACAGCCATGCCAAGGCACAGCTTGGCTAGAAGAGCACAGGCTGGATTGCAGCTCCCATCTGCCCTCCAGGCAAGTTGGCCTTGGGGAGTAAGCAGCCTGCACAACTCTACATGGGCCTCCACTCATCACTAGCACCAGTTTCTCTTTTTTTGGAAAGGTGCTTATTGGAGAGGGAGGAGGAAATGATGCTTGTTGGTGTACATTCGAGACAGCTTCCTGGTGGCTCAAAAGCAACCCCTTCATGTGGGCATGTTTTGTGGTCTGGGAGAATTTGGGGGGCATTTTACAACAAAGCCCACTTTTTCTGGGACAAAAAAACATGGGTTTTTGAAGTTGAGGTGGCCCTGAGGAACTGAACAGCTGGTCAGTCTGCCCACAAACCTGCTTTAAGGGAATTTTCAAGAACCCATCAACCTCTTCTGAGAAAATAAAGGGTAGGTCCAAGGCACTGCTCTCCCTTGCCTGCTCTGGAGCGTGGCCTGTGGTTAGGACATCTGGGTGCAGAGTTTAACCCATCTCTGCTTTCAGATCTAAATCCAATCACCTGTCAAGGGGCTTGGCTTCCCTGCTTTGATGAATCCATTTATAGAGTTCTTCAAGTTTTGGTGGTGGGGGGGAGGGGGTGGGGGCTGGTGAGTCAGGAAGACTCTGCACAAGATCTCAGGGGTATCATCTTCCCTGGCTGTGACCCAGCATAAGCACCTCTTAAACCAAAGGAACAGCACACAGCACATCCACAACATGTGTAGACCTGGGGGGGAATCGTGGTATCAGGTTTAGTCAGGAACTTCGTAAATAGATGCATTAATACACCAATCCTGTAAGTAGTCAAGGCTATCAGGATTCATTCATTTCTCCATTCATTCATTCAACAAACATTTATTGAGTATCCAGGAATGCCAGCCCAAGACTATGCTCTGGGTAAAGAGGCAAGTGAGGAAAAAGTCCCCCTGGCCTTCAGCTACAATGCCATCTCCTCAAAAAGGCCTTCCCAGCCACCCCCTCTCCAGACTCGGGGCTCCCGTGTGTCTTTTCTTTCAGGACGTGACTTGGCTTCAGAAGGAATCTATCCTGGCACCACGTGGCCTATCCTGGCACAGCGTGGCCCCAAATGATAGGTGCTGGCTGACTCTTGTCCATTCTAAAAGTCAGAAGGGCTCACCTTCTTCTGGCGATGGTCCAAAGTTTAGGAAATCTGATCCCTGTGTAGGGTCTAAGGCCGAGTGAGGATTTTCTGCTTCTGAGAGGGTCAGGACCGGATGATTGCCGAGGTCCCCATAACCTGAGCCAGTGATTCTAGGATAGATGGGACCCTGGAGGTTGGTGTGGTAGAGGAATAACCAGATAACAGGGGTAACCAGGGTGGGGCATGTGTTCCCAGCCACTTTAGGCCTTATTCTTCTTCAAGAAAGAAATGAAGATGTGACAAGGGGCCCTCTATTCTCCACCCCAACCCATGTGACTACTAACAGCTTTTCCAGAGGCAGGAGGTGACATGGGAAAGGGGAGAGGTGTGGTGCTTGGCCTGTCCCCTGCACCCAGAGCCCTGGGTCTAGTTACACTCATTGTCACTGTGCACAGAACCTGCGTCACTACTGGGAAGGAGAGTAGGTTGGGCCCCATTGCTGACCGCACCATTTTATTCTTGCTGGGCCACTGACTCCTAGCTCTGTTTTTCTGTTTCCAACAGCTAAAGGAGGACAGTTGGCCTTTTCTGCTTTGGGAGCTTATGTGTTTCTACTGTAGCATGAACTGTAACCAGCTCAGGGCCCCAGCCTGGAGGCTGGATGCCCTGGGAGTCTAAGTGAGCCCTAACCCAGATCCTGGTCACCACAGGTCAGTTTAGCTCTGCCCCGTGAGGTGATGTAGGCTCTATAAGCAAGGAGCTGTTAGTTCTTCTGGGATTGGAATCAGCTCTCTTTAGTTCTGAATGGTTATAAAATGTCTGTGGTAGCTGCTTTGGGTAGGCCAATACAGAGAGAAGAGAAGAAAAAAGGTGTGTGGCAGGGTGGGGACCATAAGAGTAGAGAAAAAGAGAAAGGGATGGGAGAGAATGGCAAAAGGAGACAGGTGAGGGTAGAGGAAAGCAGTGACACTACGGGTAGCCTTAGGCATCACTCTGGAATGTGCAGCCAAAGTGGAATGATCCAGCAGGCCAAGATGAAAGGAAAAAAAATGCACCTTTCCCTACTTACGCTGGGACTCAGTGACAAAGCCTGCAGGGTTGCTCACTGTTCTTGGATTAGCTCCTCTCTCTCTCCCTCTCTCTCTCAATCTCTCTCTCTCTCTCTCTCTCTCTCCACCCCCACCCCCAACACCCTCAGGACTCCGTCCCAGATTTCCGGTAAGGTTAATCCTTCTCTAGGAAATGGGGCTTGGTGTCCAGTAGAGGTGGAACCACCCTAATGGATGGATGGATGCAAGAGTGGGTGGATGGGTGGGTGGATGACGGGTGAGTGGATCGATGGATGAATGAATAGATAAATGGGACAAAGAATAATGGAATGGGATTTTTGAGGGATTGAATGAGTGAAAAAGGCAAATAGTAAGTGGAAAGTGAGAGAATCCCATGGGAGGGTGTAATCACTTAAGCAAGGATTGCCAACTACAAAGATGCCCGCACGGGGGTGCTTGGCTCCTCCCCCTGCTCCACTCTAAAGTCATCCTAGGTAAACACGCATCTGCGGGGGAAAATGGATTGTTTATATAGTAAATAACTTGAAGAAAAATTCCTGAGTTCCTGTATTTCCCAGCTCTCCATCTCTGGATTCTCCTTTAAGAAACTCCAGAACTGTCACTGCTCACCTGGGAGGTAGTGTTCTGCTTCCCCTCCCCATGACCAGGTGTTTTCAGGCTGTGGACAGACAGGTAAGGGCCTGAAACCTGATTAGAAGAGACAAGAAAAGTAAGTTGTAGATTCATTTGAGAATGGGAAGAGTTAAATTGCCTGAACCCTGTAGGCACTCCTACTTCTCCTACTTAGGGATCTGGGGTATTGATTCCTCTAACAATCACAAATCATGGAGGGGATTGTCTCTTATAGCCTTTCAGTAAAAAATGTTAAATACAGGCTTTTCCCCAGGGAAAGCCCAGAAGGAATAGTTCACCGGAGTCAGGGTTAAGGGTTAGGGATCAAAGGGCTGTATCAGGCAAGCCTTGAACCAATAATGTTATCTCAGGGGTAAGCAAAACTCTTTTTTCATGGAAGTTCCTGGTCAGAAACCAGAGCTACCCATGTGAGTCATATTTCAAAAGCTACCTATGGATACAGGCTAGAAGGGGGTCAAGTAGAGGATGGAGAGAAGGGGTTGTCTTATTCTTAGGCTCCCCACTATCTCAGGGCCTTCTCACTTACTGGGGAATCCCTGGATTTGAGTGGATTCAGTCCAACAACCTGCGTGGGTGTGTTCTCAGGTAAGTCTGAGTCAACAAATAACAGGAAAACACTGTCTCTTTTGCATTAAAAAAAAATGCATCATCATGTAAGAGCAAAGGTAAGGATATCTGATTCCCAGAGAAGTGTTAACCTTATCCAAAATCTTGGAGTCTAGAAGGAGAGAGAGGGGCTGACCCAGGAATAGCGGGCGACCCTAGAGGCTTGGTCACCGAGTCCCAAAGTAGGTAGGAAAAAGGTGCATTACATTTGGAGCAAAGGTCATGTGAAACTCCAGGAAAAATCATCAGCCTTGGAAGGTGAATAGCTTGTCACCTGAGAAACCTCCAAGGGGTCATAAGTGCGCAAAAGGTATGCCATGCAGAAATAACCTTCCGCTCCCTCCAGCAAGGCCAGGAGTGTGAAGGGTTTTCACTGAATGGTGGGAGTCCTTCTTAGGACAGAGAGCCCGGCATGCTCACCCAAGCAGCTGTGTGCACTTTCACGATCTGGCCCCGGGTAGACTGCCATTTTTTGGTTCCTCTGCTGGTGAATTTCTTCCTCCCAGCATCCCCTTGGCTTCTGATATGGTTTGGATATGCAGGGTCCCCCCAAAGCTCATGCTAACACTTGGAGGTGTAATGATTGGATTGTGGGGGCTGTGACCAGTCAGTCTATCCTAGTTTGGATGGATTGGGTGGCAACTGTAGGCGGGCCATGGCTGGAAGAAGTGGGTCACTATGACCCCTTCCCCCCTTCACTCTCTTTCTTTGCTTCCTGACCTGCCGTGAGCTGGGCACTATTCCTTTGCTGGCCCCTTCCCCTATGACATGCTGTCTCACCTTGGGCCCAGAGTGGTGGAGCCGAACTCTGAAACCACGAACCCCAAATAAAATTTCCTCCCCTTTAGGTTGATTTTGTCAGGTATTTTGGTCACACAAAGGTTGACTAAAACAGCATCCATTTCTAAACCGACTCCAGTCTGGGGGAGAATGCAGTGCCTACTCTAACTCGCCTTCTTGACCTCAGGACTACCATTTAAAGAAGACCGACTTAAAAACTCACGACCTTTCCCCCTTTATTATGTAAAGTCCTGAAATGCTCATGTTACTGATCTATGTTCTCAATTTAAATATTATTATTATTATTATTTTTAGTTGTAGTTGGACACAATAACTTTATTTATTTATTTATTTATTTATTTATTTATTTATTTATTTATGTGTGGTGCTGAGGATAGAACCCAGCACCTTGCTCTACTGCTGAGACACAACCCCAGCCCCTATGTTCCCAATTTTAAAATGAAAATAATAGCCAGGTGCAGTGGCATAGGCCTGTAATCCCAGCTGCATGGGAGGCTGAGGCAGGAGGATCATTTTGAGCCCAGGTGTTAAGGCCAGAGTGTGCAATATAGTGAGACCCTGTCTCAAAAATAAATAAGTGAATGAATAAAATTAAAATAACTCTTCTCCATGGAGCAAGTATCAGGAGGGGAGAGTTCCTTGTGTGTGTTGAGCCCTACTGGCTAGGGCCAAAAGACGAGTTGCTGTGTGTACTTGACCCTATAACCCCCAAGGGATGGTTGTCCCCATGTACCTGGTCTTCATGTGGCCTCCTGTTCTCTTAGTTCTCACCAGATTGTTTCTGTTGCAAAAATATGGAGGGAGGGATTGGGATTACTTTGTGCAAGAGAGCAGCTAAGTGATGGATCCCAGGATGGGAGTGAGGAGCTGAAAGAGAGGGTGGGGGATGGGGGAGGAGGTGCTTCTTCTCCAGGTCTGCTCCTGTGGTGTAGCCTCTTGAGTTTGAGCTTCTGATTTATAATAACTGAAGTAGTCAGGATTCGGCCCAGAGCAAACTGAGGCTAGAATCGATCAAGTGGTCTGCCTAATGTCTTACAGTTGATGGGCAGTAGGTAGTTCCCATCTGGGGGCATTGTCTCAGGCCTTTGAGGAGAAGTGATCACAGGCATGTGCCACTGTGTCCGGCTACGTTAGGTTTTATAACATTGAGGAGATGGTGTCATTCCTAAGTCTGAAGGGTCAAGAGGGAGGAATAGTTACCAGGACCTAGAGAGACTACCTGTAAGGAGAGCCTGCCTAACAGGACAGGGTGTCCTTTGGTGGAGGCGCAAAACTAATTCACAGGGATTTAGTAGGGAAGGAATGAAGGGAACAAACAGTCCTTCTGCCTTCTAATTTCCTGTTTGAGCACAACTAGAAACTCAAGCTCAAAGATGCTCTGTTACTGCAGTATAGACAAATGAATTCTCTGGCACACAAAACAGGATAAAGGGCAAGGAGTAGAACTGGAGGAGCAAATGGAAGATGGATAGTCACTGGGAAACTCAAGTGAGGTTTATTTTCTTTATTTTTCTTTCCTTTTTATTTGTTGTGCAATGCTGGGAATCAAACCCAGAGCCTTGTGCATGCAAAGCGTGAGCTCAACCACTGAACTACACACCTAGTCCAAGATTTTTTTTTAAAATAATTTCCTTTTTTTGGGGGGGAGGGGGCTTTCTTTTCCACTGTCATACCTGTCCCTGCATGACTTGCAGATGCTAGTCTTTCTGCTGCTTTCCCGTACCCTGGGACTCCCAGCCAAGCCAGTGTCTAATTTCTGGGCCTGTCTTCTCTCTTCCACCATTTCTTTATCAAACCAATTCTTCAGATATTGGCTTCTGGCCATGACAACGCAACGGGATCTAGATTTACCCTTCCACTGTAAACAACCAGAAGACAGGACAACATAATGTACTGACGGCTTTAGATATTGCATAACTTGCAGGACTGCAATCCCCGAGATAAAGGAAATAAATGAAGTGAGCCCTCTGATCCCCCCAGGTTTTGATTGGAGACACATTCTGGTCTTCACAACAGTAAAAGGAATCCCAAGCACAGCATTATGGTCTCATTAAATTAAAAGACAGAAATAAAGACTAACAAGACGTTAGATGGAAGTTTGGGGGCAGAGTTCTGAAAAATAAGCTGCTTATGTGGGAAAAAAAACTCCACAGGTACTAAGACGAAGACACAGATAGTGAAGCTCCACAAGGTGGGCAAAAAATGACCAGGGGTTGTGAACTGAATAATCCAGAGAGTTCACATGGAAATATGAAATGTACAAATATCAACCCGGCTTGATCACTCAGGGCATTTAGTAAAGACAATAGAGATCATCCCCAAATAGTAGGCCTGAACTATCCTTAGAAAAAAGAAACTATTAGGTTTACTCTAACAAAGTTTTAAATAATTCCCTAAAGAAATAATTTTATCCATAAGTAACTAGTAGCCTATCAGGTTAAAAAAAAATCAACACTCTTCAAAGGAAGATTGTTTTAAAAAACCAAAACCCATAGATATAACTTTCAAAATATCTAGCATCCAATAAAATAAACCACTAGATCACTGAGTAGTGGGAACATGTGACCCATTCCAAGAGAAATATCAGTTAATAGAAATATACCTAAAAATGACAAAATTGAGCAGACAGGCACACTGAAATACCTATTATAAGTATTGAACAAAACGTGTTCAAGGTTTTAGGAAAAACAAATAGAGTGAGGAAACAATGAAAACATAAATCAAAAGCCAAATATAACTTCCAGGGATGAAAAATACCGTGATTTTTAATCCATGAACTTAAAAGCAAAAAGGATATGAAAAAAAGGAAAATAAGTGAAATTTAAAAATACAGCAATAGAAACTATCTAAAATGAAGCCAGACAGGAAAAAGACTTAAAGCTGAGCATGGGCACAGTGTACATGCCTGTTCTCCCAGTGACTTGGGAGGCTGTAGTAGGAGAATTGCCCCAAGACCAGCCTTAGCAACTTAGTGAATTCCCCAGCACTTAGTGGGACCCTGTCTCAAGACATAAGAAAATAGATAAATAATGCACCTCTGTGGTAAAGCACTCCTAGGTTCAATCCTGGGTATGAAAAAAAAAACTTCATAAAATAAAAAGAAAGAAATGAATAGAGTCTTAATAACCTGTTGGGCAATATCAAGTGGTCTAATACATATGTAACTGGAAAGGAGAAGAAGAACAAATGTAATTGGGAAGTAGAAGAGAAGATGAACAAATTCTTGCCAGAATAATGCACATTTTCCCAAATTTGATTAAAACAACCAACAAACTATATATATATATATATATGTGTGTGTGTGTGTGTGTGTGTGTGTGTGTGTGTGTTATTTATTTAGACGTCAATCTAGATAGAAGTATATGTCATTAATCTAAGAATTAAAAAGAACCCAAATTGATGGTACATAATAATAAGAATCAGTAAAAGTTAGCAATAAAGAGAAAATCTTAAAAGCAGCCTGAGAAAAAGTATTGTTATGTGTTATAGAGAATATAAGAAATATTACTGACTTCTTATCAAAATTATGCAAGCCAGAAGACAATGGAATGATGTATTACGCATAGTAAATGGGGAAAAAAGATCAAGTTATAATTCTGTGTCTAGTGATAATACCCTTTAAAAGTGAAGGCATGGGGCTGGGGTTATGGCTCAGTGGTAGAGCACTTGCCTAGCCCATATGAGGCATTGAATTTGATCCTCAGCACCACATAAAAACAAATAAATAAAATAAAGTATTATGTCCATCTACAACTAAAAAATATTTTTTAAAAAGTGAAGGCATAATGAAGAATTTTTGAGATAAATAAAACCCCTAGAGATTTCACCACCAGTAAATCTGCATTAAAGAAACATTAAAGGAAGTTCTTTAGGCAGAAGGAAAATAAGAATGAAGAGTTTCAGAACTGATAAACATAAGAGTAAATATTAAAGACTTTTTCTTTAAAAAATTCCTTAAAATATTAAAACAATAATAATACTGTGGAGAGTTAATAAAACATGTAAAAGTAAATTTTACAACAAAAAATACATAAGGGATAAATGTGTATAGCTAAAAATCAATGTTTTGGGTAAAATTAAATAATGAAAGAGAACATTCAATCCAAAAGAAAATAGGGAAAGATTTTTAAAAAATAAGGTAACAGAACATATTCAACAAATACAAAACAAATATTAAGGTTATACATGTAAACCAAACATGTATGGTAGATATAATTAAAGAAGCCCTTTTTCAACATAAAAATGCAAATAGTTTAAAAGCAAAATAATGAAAAAAAAACTTATCATAATAAACCTGTAGTGGCTATGTCAATTACAGAATTGACAAACAAAAACTCACTTGAGAACAAATAGAATCACCAGAGATAAAGAGACAAGTTTATAATAATAAAAAATTTAAGATATAGTAATCCAAAATGTGTGAACTTCTACTAACAGTTTTATAATGCATGAAATAAAAATTGATGCAATTATAAAATGAAATAGTCAAATCCATAATTATATATATATTTTATTATTCCTTTATTATTATTATTATTATATTTTATTATTCCTTTTCAGGAACTGATAGAACAAATGGCCAGAAAAATCAGGAAGTCAGTAAGAATATTGAAGACTTGAATAACACTAACAATCAACTTGATTTAACTGGTATTTATAGAACATATCACCCAACAATATCAGAATAACTCTGTTTTTAATTCCCATGGAACATTCACCAAGAAAGATTATAATTTGGGCCATTATAAATTTTTTTAATTTAAAATTTTATCACAAAATAATTAAATTAGACGTAAAAGCCAGAAACATGTTTGGAAAATACCCGATATTTGTAAAGTTAAACATTATATTTTAAATTATCTATGGGTCAAGGGAAAAGATGTGGGGATAATGTAAAATTAGTTTGAGCTGAATGAAAATGAAGCCATCACCATTTCAAATGTGACATTATTATGTACATTATTTGTATAAAAAATCATCACCATCTAATTCTAGAACATTTTCACCACACCCAAAAGAAATCCCATACCTATTAGCAATCCATTCCTACTTCTTCTTTCCTCTCCCCCTCTGGATATCATTAATCTACATTCTGTTCCTATGGATTTGCTTATTCTTGACATTCCATATGAATGGAATTTTGCCTTTTGTATTTGGTTTCTTCCACTTAGCATTTGAATAGAATTTCAAGTGCTTAATTAGAGAATAAAAAAGACTCACCCCCCCCCCCACTGAACCAGGGCTTGTGCATGTGAAGCAAGCACTTTACAAATTGAGCTATATCCCCAGCCACAAAGACTCACTTTTGATATCAACACCAACACAATTGAGTAGGGATAGAATAGTCTTTTTGACAAGTGGTATGGGGATACATAGCTATCCACATGTAAAAAAATGAAGCTGAAGCCCTACCTCACACCATATACAAAAATTAACTCAAATGGATCAAATTCATAAATTTAAGGGCTAAAATTACAAAACTTTTACAAGAAACATGGGTGTACATCTTCATGATCATGGTCTAAGCAATGGTTTCTTAGTTGTGACATTTTAAAAAATAGATAAATAGGACTTTATCAAAAGTAACAATATTTGCATATCAAAGCTCACTATCCATAGGGTAAAAATACTCACAGAATAGAAAAGTAGTTGCAAATCACATATATGAAAAAAGACTTGGACCCAGTATATATAAATAACTTTTTATAATGTAATAATAAAAAGATAGACAAACCCAACATTTTTAAAAGCAATTTTTTATTGATATATAAGATAACCTAATTTTTGAAAATAGGCAAAGGGGGACTGGAGATGTGGTTCTGTGGAAGAGCACTTGCCTCCCAGGCAAAAGGCCTTGAGTTTGATCCTCAGAACCCCAAATAAATAAACAAAATCAGGCAAAGGATTTGAACAGATGTTTCTCCAAAGAAGGTATACAAATGGCCAATAAGCACATGAAAAGAAGCAAAACATTTTTAGTCATTAGTAGAATGCTAATCAAAATCACAATAATATAACACACCCACTAGGATGACCATAAAGTAAAAAAGACCAACAATAACAATCATTTCAAGAATGCAGAACATTTGGAGTAGAAAACAGTGCAGCTGCTTTGTTAAACATTTTGGTGGTTCCTTAAAAAGTGAAGCATACAGTTGCCCAAAGACCTAGTGTTTCCTCTCCTAGATGTGTACCCTAGAGTATTAAAAATGCACGCCCACATGCACCGTGTATGAATGCTCGTAGCAGAATTGTCCATATGAGCCCCAAAGTAGAAACAACCCAAATGTGCCTCAGTGAGCAATGGATAAACAAAGTGTGGTGTCTCCATGCCATGGGATATTGTTCAGCCATAAAAAGGAATGAAATTCTGTTACATGCTAGGACATGGATAAACCTGGAACACTTTATGCCAATCAAAAGAATCCAGGCACAAAATGTCACCTATTGTGTAATTCCATTTGAATGAAATGTCAGAATAAGCAAATCCATATAGACAGAGGGTAGAGTAGTGGAGCCAGGGAGGAATGAGGGGTAATTATGAATGGATATGGGGTCTCTTTATGGGATGAGAAAAATATTCTAAATTAGATAATAGTGAGGGTTGCACCACCTCATGAATATACTTAAGGAACCTAGGTAAGTCTACCCTAAAATGTGGCACCCTGGTATGTTGATTACTTCCAGGCCCTGGGAGATCTGCAGAAACTGAAGAGGCTTTACTCTGCTGTTTCCTTATCTGGGTAAAGACCAGACCCACCAAAGAGGGAAAAACCATTGCCTTCAGTCCAGTCGCTGAGGTTTTGTTAACTAAACTCAGATCCCAGGAAGGAAGGCTGGGAAATGCTACCACACCCAGGCCTGCTTTGTCAATAAGCCATCACCTCTCCTTCATTTCCCAGGTCCATTCATTCTTCCAAAGAGAATCATTTACCGGCTATTGTCTGTGCTCTTGGCCCATTCAATCCCCCAACAATCATTGACTACCCTTCAAAAAGAATTGCCTACACTCCCCCTCTTCCCTCTGCCCTACGAGGAAGAAACAACAAACCTCACTGGGTTGGTGGATAATCATACTCCTAAAATTTTCCCTCCGACAACTTAAATAAATTTATATGCCTCTTCTCCCCAGCTAATCTGTGTGTTGTCAGTTCATTCCAGCAACACTTCAGAGAGCAAATGGAGAGTCTTCCCTTTGTCCCTAGGATACTAAAAACCACTAAACTGTACACTTTAAGATGGTGGATTTTTATGGTATATAAATTACTTTTCAATTTTACAAATAAGAATCTGATAGAAATGACTTCATGCCCCAGTCTCAAATATTGATGTGACCGTAATGTGAGGCTCTCAGCAATATCTGGTCTAACTCAGGCTGACCTTATCCTGCAAAAACTGCAGCTAGGACTGAATCTAGCACCCAGGACTTCCAATTTTTCTCAGATGTGGTTGCTACCAGCCTGCCTCCAAGTTCTGCCATAGAGGTTGAATTTTATATTTTAGTTTCTATGCTTATTTTCCTGCAGTAGGAGTTTTTTTTTTTTTTTTTTTAAAAAAAGACCTATTGCTAGCTTGCTTCCCATAGCCAGGCTCAACTGAAATGATAAAGATGACAGATGATTGATAATGAGGTGCTTTACAGTTTATAAAAAGCATTTTAACATTCAACTCTCTTGGCCTTAGACATTTGAATTTGAACTGACCATGTAGTGGCCCGAGCTCTTCTCCCATTTTCTCTGACTCAAAAATTGAAGTCTCTCTTCAAACAACTAAATGTGTTTTTGAACAGGTTATGGAGAAAGGATCTCCTATCTACCCTTCCAAGAATATTATGAAGGCTCTTAGGCATTTAAAGTCTAGCTTCCATTGAAAATCTTATATTGGTCTGTGATATGCACAATGACCCCAATTATTAGTCATGATTTTTTCCAGTATGTTTACTTCCTTGATGGTGTTGTTTGCTGATTCATTTTCACTCCTGCAGGGACACACATGCGTACACACACACACAAACACACCCCTTAGGGCAAGGGGTTGAGCTGCCTTCTCCTAACTGTGCTGTGGCCAGAGCTGAAATCCATTTTTGTTCTTCCCTCCCTCCTCCTACTCTCTCTCAAAAATGCTAAGATGTACATAACATAAACTTTATCATTTCAACCACTTTTAAGTGTACGATTCTAAGGCATTAACATACACTCACACTGATCTGCAACCAACACCACCATTCATCCCCAGAACTTTCTCACCTTGCAAAGCTGAAACTTTGAACCACTAACTGAACCACTAACTCCTCACTCCCCTCTCCCAGCCCTGGCAGCCACCATTCTCCTCCCTGTCTGGGAATTCAGCTCCTCTGGGTATCTCATATAAGTGGACACACAATATTGGTCCCTTTACTGCTTGCCTGACTGTCTTTCTTTCTTGTCCTGGGGATTGAACCCAGGGGCACTTTACCACTGAGCTACACCCAGCCCTTTCTATTTTTTATTTTGAGACAGGGTTTTGCTAAGTTGTCCAGGCCAGCCTCAAACTTTTGATCTTTCTGTCTCAGCCTCTGATTACCAGCACACACCACCGTGCCTGGCTCTTGCTGCTTGCATTTCTTGATAGCTGAGAGTCACATGATTCCAGAGCTGGCCCTTGGGACCGGATGTTTGATGTGGTACAGCGCAGAGGAGGGATAGAGGGGTCTGTAGCACAAACAGCCCCAGACAGAATCAGGAGGGCTCTTTGCACCCTGACGACAGCTGGAAATTCTTTCTGTTCTTCTGAGAGTGGAGTGTTACAAACAGGAGACTTTGCAAGCCCAATCCCAAACACAGGAATCCTTCCCTCGTCAGCCTGTCTCCTGGGCCCCACGGAGACAGCTGGGCTTCCCACGCAAGCGGATGCACTCAGCTGTGACGGCCTTTCCTGGGTCAGCCTGCTCCAGCTCACCCTTGAAGGAGAACATCAGATCCTTGAACGCCATGGCTCATTTTCCATTCCAAGTTGTATGGAGTACAAAGTAGAACACTTTCCAAATGCCCATTTCTGCCACTCACAGCAATTAGTGCACTCAGATTGGCATGATCATTTTATTCCCTGAGCCAGTTCTATGAAATTCATGGCGAGGATTTGAACCTCATGAATGATCATCCTTCCACTGGCTTTTGTGAAGGTGAATGAAAACAATTCCTTATTAATGAAAGAGAAAATCCCTTCACTGGATTTGGAGTAAAGCCACAGCTAGATGGAAAGCCAGACGACCAGAAAACAAAGAAGGATCTAATAGGCCCTGGGATGTCCCAGGCCAAATTTGGCTATGGAAGGCTAAGGGCAACCTGTGTTGTGTGCCCAGTCACAGGCACATGTACACCTGGAGGTTCAGAAAATAGGATTATAGTACTTGCTGCTGGTATTGAGTGTAGATCTGGGTGTGGTGATAGGAAAGTAGGCTGGGCCTGGATACTCATCCAAGGTCTCTCTGTTCTGATTCTAGTCCCCCCAGTTTGTAGGAGGGAAGTAGAGGGTTGGAAGGCCTGTGCAGTTAGACTTTGTACAACTGAGACTGGGATTCCTTGTTTTCCTAAGTACTATGTCAAGGATCAGCAGACCTGGGTGAGGATATTATCCTGCTGTTGACTTGCCTTCTGACCTGGGGCCAACCCTGGCCACACACTTATCATCTGTGAAATTAGGGAATAAGACCCAACTCAAAGGCAATAGACTTCTCCCTTTTGTAGTTCTGAGATGGAATCCAGGGCCTCATGCATGCCAGGCAAGCACTCTGTCATTGAGCTACACCCCAGTCTCCTAAAAGCATGCATGTGTGTGCACACTGATACACCCATGTGTGCAAACACATTCAGATGCAGTTGTAATAGGGAATGCACACTATTATGAAATACTAAAATATATAGTATAATATTTCATATATAAATATTATATATGATACATAGGCTAATATGCTAATAATATACTAAGGGAGAATGAAGAAGGAGAGAACTTGATTCTACCTTATCCTAATGTTTCTTGGAGGAGCTACTCCTTGAGCAGGGTTGGTCAAAGTGCTGACAGGTGGAGACAGGAGCAAGAAGAGGAGGTGCCTCTTGCACATAAAACAAGTGAACAAAAAGAGGAATGGTAAAACAGGTGAGGGCAGAGTGGCAAGCTCTGGGAGTGACGAGTAGGTGGTTATAGCTGGGCACAGGTTAATAGTGCATAATCGGTCCTCAGTCAATAGCTGCTGAAGACTGGCAATAAGGACTGGTCTGGCAGGGTAATGAGGGGGAGCATATGTAGCATGGAGTCCATCTGGGTTTCTATGAGGGAAACAGATTTCTGCAGTGGACTCTTGTGTTCTAGGACAGGTGGATCACTGAAAAAGAAGCACACAGGCTAAGAGAAAAGGTCCAGAGGAGACATGGGGAGTGCTTGAACTTAGATAACACTTTTGCGTCGGTGGGGTGGCCCATGCCTGTAATTCCAGGGTCTCAGGAGGCTGAGGCAGGAAGATGGCAAGTTCAAGGCCAGCCTCAGCGACTTGGCGAGGCCCTAAGCAACTTAGCAAGACTGCCTCAAAAGAAAAAAAGAAAAAAGGCTGGGGACATGGCTCAGTGGTTAAGTGCTCCTGGATTAAATCCGTGGTACAAACAATAAATTAATAAAGAGTGGTAGGAGATTCCTCAAGTTTCCAGAAGTTGATCAGACATACAAGGAGACAAAGAAGGAAATGTAGACAATTTTGAGGACTTGAACCTGAGAAACTTTTCATAAACAAAGTCAGGCTATCTCTCGAGAAGAGAGATAGGTCTGGAATGAGATGATTAACTCAATTTTGTGTGAAAATTCCACAGGGTGTCTGTGTAAAGAGAGCCAGAAGGAGGCAGAAATATGGAAACTTTAGAAGGTAGAGAATTGGGGCTCACAGAAGCAAAGGCTGAAGATGTAAACATGGCTGGGATAGAAGGGATTGTGGGAAGAGGAGGCTGGGTGCGCAGAGGAGCAGGTCAAGAGTCCCTGGATGGAGCGGACAGTGGAAGGCTGCCGGGAAAGAACCAGAGAATCTAAGGACACGCAGTGGACAGGAGGCCCAGAAAATGTGAGAAAGTGGCAGTGGGGTGGCCTCTCTGAGAATGGTCAGAGCCTGAGGAGAGGAAATAGAAGCAAAAGGTGTGAAAGACCCTCTGAGAAATGTATCGTGAAAGCAACCAAAAGATGGCTGCGAGAACAGGGCTAGAGAAAGGCATTTTAGCACAGGGAAGAGTCATGTTTTGGTCTACTCTTCTCCAAGGCTACCTCACAGCTTCTGATTCAGGAAGGAGGATGGGTAAGGAGGTGATGTGGAGGAGACAGGAGCCATTACCATGTTGGGCCAGGTAAATAAGTTAGTTTGTAAAGGAGGGGAATGATCTACTTCTAACATGGGGATGGGTGGGAATATGAAGGACTCTGAGGTGGAGGAGATGAAAGGGGAGCCCTGTGAAAGGTCTGGACCCCAGGAAAGAGGATGGTGGTAGTCCTGTAGATAGAAAATGGAGTTGGGGTCACGGTGGGAAGATCTGAGGAAAGTGAGGGCCTCGGGCATAGCAGCTGGCTGGTTTGCGGGTCCAAGAGGAGAGCTGGGACCCTGCTGAGTTGCTGGATCTGCAGCCAGTGTGAGGGCTGAGCTCCCCCTTGCAGGACCTGGTGTCTTTAGGTGCAGGGGAAGGGAGAGACGAACTCAGATGGGGTCCCTCAGGGCAGGCCTGGGGAATGTTGGGGATGCAGGGGATTGAGGATAGAGATCAGATTGGTAAGGGACCCCAGGGAAGCTCCCAAGGGCACATGGCAGTGGGAGACCAGGTGAGAGTCAGAGGAAGGAAGAGGTGAGGGGCAGTCAGAGAGGGGACAGCTGCCGAAGAGGTCTCCAGGTCTGATAAGTGATAGAGAGTACAGAGTGGAGGCTGGAGATCGGAGGCCTGCAGGAGGGGCAGGGGAGAGGCTGGGCTCTCAGAAGGGTTGATTTGTGACTGAGGGAAAACTAGGACCCCACAGACAAGGAGGGATGGAACCTGGGGCCTTGATGGGGAATTGCGTGGAAAACCGTTCCTCTCATTTAAGCAGCAGCCCCTGTTGGAAGTCAGGGCGCTCTCAGAGGCAAAGGAGCCTGCCCTGCTTGTGCTCCCTAAACCCCAGCTCTTGGGGCCCTGGGTTGAGCCCATGAGGCCTGAGTTCCACATACTGGGACTCTGATGGGAGGTGAAAGGTGACTTCTCCAGTGGCTGTCCCACTGCCAGCCTGCCCCAGCCATCCAGCACTGCAGCTGCTCTCTGGGGCCAGGGAGAGTTCAGACCCTTCTGAGAGCCCAGCCTGTCCCCAGCTCTGAGATCCCAGCAGTTCCCCTTCCCCAGCCCCTGGGGACCCTTCTCTGGTGAGGCAGGGGCCATGCGAGGCCCTGAGAGTGACTCCCGCAGGCTGCCGAGCCAGGGAAAGACAGGCCATCGGCACTTCCTGTCGCGGAAGGACAAGCCAACAGCGCAGTTGGACTCCCTGCTCCCAGTTTGACTCTGTTGGATTCTTTCTCTCCCTGGTGAGCTTCAGTTTGGAGTTGTTAGATCTTCATCAGCAGTTAGGGACATGGTGGGGCTTGCAGGGTAATCCTGGGTCAGACCAGCCTCAGAGGGACCTTTCTAGGCCTCTGGGACTACTGGCCTCACACCACTCCCTGCTAGAAACAGCCACAGGCTCTTTCCCTCCAAACCCCAGCTCTCCTTCTCTTCTCCCTCCCCTAAGGTCTGGGATTTCTTGGCTTTCCAGCCTGGCTCTTCTTTCCTATTAAGGTCTGTAAGGAGTGGACGGGAGGCAGGTGGCTGGCCTTCCCTGGTCTGTCCCCCTGGGGGATCTGCAGCCCCTCCTCCTGCACAGCCAGCCCAGCTTCCTCCCAAAGCCGCCTGGGGGCGGGACAGCCTCTGGCCCTCAGTCTGTGCTCCCCTCCTTTCTCTGTGCCCCTTGATATTTGTCCTCAGCAGGGGAGGGAAGCTCTCAAGGATTTGTGCAAAGACTCTGGGCAGAAGAAGATAAATGGAATTTGCAATAAATCCAGGAGCAAAGTTGTAGCTTGACTTAAAAACAAACAAAGGGGCCAGAACTGCACTTAAGCTCTGCAGAAGCTCATCTCCCAGTGTAAACAGAAAAGGGCAGGCGGCCGAGGAGCCTGGGACAGCAGGCGGGGCAGGGGCAGGAGGACTTCCTCTGAAGACGGGTGGTGGGGGTGGTCTCTGTGGCCCTCTTAAGGGAGAAAGAAGATGCTAGTGCTGCTGTTGGCTACTCATTCTCCCAGGACTTTCCATTTTGAAAAGGTGCTCTCAAGTCGGGTCAGGAATTTGTTTGGGGGTTCTTCTAGGGCCTGCTGCTGGGGCTAGGGCTGGGCGAGGCCTCAGCCTTCTCCAGTCCTGAAATGCTGGGGCTCACTGGGCCTCCTGTAGGCTCAGAGAGGCCTGAGGTTCCCTCAGACCATGGTCTGCCCAGCTTGCTCTAATCACCATGCTTGGCTTAGACGCATTAGGCTGGAATCTGCAACTCCTTGTTTACATACAACTCTCCTGTAGTTTCAAAGTGCTTCCTCTCAGGCCCTCTCACTCACAGGCCTCTAGGTGGAACAGAGATTAGGCATTTTATTACATGAAAGAAGTAAAAAGATCTATTCAAAGTCACACACCAAATAAGCATGTGAGCTAGGTAGGTAGGTGCAGGGGAAAAGATGGGTACTGAGGGACATTTGCTACTCAGTTAATAATGCACTGTGCAATCCTGGGTGAGCTTCTTGCCCTCTCTGGGCCCAGGCTCTCCTCTCTAAGGTGTGATTCCTTTTAAAGGGTAAACAGATGAGTTGCTGCCCTTTTATCTGTGGCTGTGCTTTTCAAACTCAGGAACCTCAGGGAAACCCAGTGGTGAGTCGAGAAACACACAAACCACAGTTTAAACACAGTTTACCTTCCTGGAGCCTCATGTCAGCACTTGGATATTTTTTGGAGGAAAAAAAAAAGGAATTAAAAAAAAATTGTTAATCAAGAGATCTGTATTATAGAAGAAGAGGAAAAAATCCCAATCTTGACGGTAAAACAGGAAATCAAGGGCATTCTGTTCTTGCTGCAGTCTGTTTCAGATCCCCCGGAGAATGTATTCACTTTCTCTTGCCTCTGGGAATGTAGTGGGAGGGTTTGGACCCTGCAGCCTGGGGCTCCACCTTGTATTCCAAAAGCCCATCTCCCTGACTGAAGGAAGGGCCTGTGAGGTCAGGGGAAGGTGGAGAACAAGACAGATGTTTGTTTTGGGGGGTATCGAGAAGACTGAACGGTGTTGGGTATTTCCCCAGCATGTCCTTCCTGGAACCTCAGAACGTGACCTATTTGGAAACAGGGTCATTGCAGATGTAACTAAGTAGGGCAGGCCCTTCATCCAATATGGCTGCTGTCCTAATAAGAAGAGGAGGAGGAGTCGCACCAGCAGAACGCCGTGTGAAGATGAAGGCAGAGCCCTGAGTGATGCGTCCATAGACCCAAGAACATGCCCAAGGATCGCTGGCAGCCACCAGCAGCTGTGGGAGGGACTGGACCCGCTTCTCCCTCCGCAGGCCTGGAAGGCACCAACCCTGCCAGCACCTTGATTTTTGACTTCTACCCTCCATTACTGTAACAGAATAAATTTCTATCAGGTCAAACTTTACCAAGTTTGAGGTTCTTTGCTGTGGCAGCCCAGGGAAACTGGTACAGAGGCTGTTGTGAGTGAGTCCTGGCTGTGACACCGTCCCTGAGATGCTGACAGAGGGTTGCAGGGGACATGAGCCTGTGAGAATGAGGCCTGACGGTGAAGCACACTTTTCTGCAGGATGATGTGACCAGGGACAAATGCTGGCCCTGCCTGGCTGGGGCAGCCTCTGACTGGAGGCTGTAGGAGGTAAGATGGGCCTCATCAGCTGCTGCTAATTGTCCCATTCTGAAAATCTCCAGAATATTTTCAGCCCATTTGCACTTATCAAATATCAGGCTGGAAACCCAGCAGTTTGTGTAGGATCCTTTCCAGAATGAGGGGGATTTCACAAACTTGGCCTTATGTGGGGTGAGTTTCTTGGAACTTCGGCCTCCGAACAAGCCTAGCCTCCGGGTTCTGGGATGGACCGCTTCTCACCAGCTTCCAGCCTCTCTTGTGTGCACCTGGTCACCCCGTGAAAGACGACTTTCTGAACAGACTCTGCAGCCACAAGATGTCTGCGTTCCTCTGGCTCTCTGGTTTCCCCTTTGCATTCTTGGGAGTTACATGACACTCAGCAGCGAGTGATGCTGGCAGTCTAAGGAATACAAAGTTCAGGACCCCAGGCCGCTGCGGCCTCCACTGTGGTTTTTCTGAAGCTCCATTTCATTTGGGCTGGAGGTGAACACTTCCCTCCCGAGACCCCAGCAGGCGGGGGCTGAAGCAAAGTTCAAGGAACAGTCGCTTCCACCATGGCCGGGTGTTTGTCTGGCACACATGCAGCCTGACAGCATGCTGACAGGAGGCCCAGGACCAGCAGGCAGGGCTGGACAGACTGGAGGAGTGGCCGTGGGGAGACTGGGTGCACCCGGCTCCCTGCTCCTTCCAGCAGCGGCCTGACAGGGCACTCATCATTAGCTCTCCAAATGCTTTCATTAAAAGTTCCATGTTACCTGACACTTGGACGTAATTAAAACAGTTAATTTCACTTTGATGACCTCCACAGACTTTTACAAGGAAGTCTCAGGTCACCTCATTTTCAAAGGGAAGCCAAGAAGGACACCGAGGGTCCCAGGAAAGGACGGAGAACAGAGCCCCGTAACCCCTCAGATTCAGAAATAAAAAGATGAAAGAAAAGACACGTAGTGGTTTATGATTCTAAAAGTAACACATGGTCACGGAGGACAATTTGGAAGACACAGAAAAGTATGAAAGATAAAATAGAAGCCACCCACAATCCCATCCCTAGAGACCACTGTGGATGTTCTGGGGTATAAATACCCTTCCTGATTATGAAAATATCTCTTCACATCTGTGCCATAAAAATAAAAGTGGAAACACATTTTAGTATATAGTTCATGGTTTTAAAATTTTTTTTAGTTATACATGGACACAATATCTTTATTTTTTTAAATTTTTTTTTTATGTGGTGCTGAGGATCCAGTCTAGTGCCTCACATGTGCGAGGCAAGCACTCTGCCACTGAGCCATGACCCCAGCCCTACAGTTCATGATTTTTTTTAGAAGAGAGGTCCTAAGATCCTGTGATGTTTCAGATAAATTTGTTATAGGGATCAATAAAAAAATAAGATCCATTAGTCCACAAGTAATTGTTAATTACTTTGTGTCTTCTTTGTGTAAGATGCTCCACTAGGTACTGTGGGGCACTAGAGATGTCTGAAGGGTGTCTAGAAACTGGATACTGGAGAAGAGGAACGCAGGAGCGTGGCTTTTGGTATCTGATCCTCAACCCCTAGCCGAGCTCTCCGTAGGGCCCTCAGGCTGGTTTGTTGGGTTGAGCAGAGTGGGCCCCTCTCAAAATTCCTCCTTATTCACTACCTCAGCAAGTGTTTGCCTTACGCCATGGTGTGTAGGTGTGGGGTGTTGGGTTTTGGCATAGGGAAGCCTTGTGGTGAGAGTGATGTTTTAGATTTGTGTGAGCACTGGTTTACCAGAGAGAGGGTGTGATGGCTGATGTTGTGTGTCACCTTGGTTGGGCCATAGTACCCAATATTTGGTCAAATATTAATCTAGATGTTGCTGTGAAGGTTTTTGGAGATAAGATTAACATTTAAATAAGTAGCTTGGAGTAAATCAGATTACCCTCCATACTGTGGGTGGGCTTTGTCCCATCTGTGAGGGTCTTAAAAGAAAAGATGGAGGCACCTCTCTTCTGCCTCCAGACTGTCTCTGGGCTCCAGCTACAATACCAGCTCTCCCTGGATCTGCAGTCTGCTGGCCTGGCCTGGAGGTCTCACACTTGCAGCCTCCACAATCACATGAGCCAATTCCTTAAAATCTATTTCTGTGTCCATTCACCTGTCTATCCATCCCTCTGTCCGTCCATCCATCCATCCACATACATGTCCTATTCATTCTGTTTCTCTGGAGAATCCTTACTAACACAGACAGGTATGGAGAAAGACAAAAGTAGGGAGAGTTGGCTATTCACAGGGGTGAGGGAGGTCTGTTTGGTCATAAGAAGGGTGGGTGAGTGTATGCTTGCGCCTCTATGTATGCCTGTGGATGTGTGAACACCATTGTGTGCCTGTGTGTGCCTTTGTGTGCATGTTTATATGAACGTGTGTGTCTGTGCTTCTCTGTTTGTCTGTGTATCTCTATGGTTTGTGAACTTGTGCATACATCTTTGTATATACCTAGATGCAGGTCCATGTGCATGACTGTGTGTTTGTGTGTCTACATTTCTGTCTGAGGGTTTCTGAGTGGGTCTGTAAGATTCTGTCTTCATATCTTTGTGTGTATCTGTATGAGTCTGTCTTCATGTGCATCTGGATTGTGAGCCTCTGTGCTTGTCTGTAGGTCCTCATGAGTACGTATCCGGGCCTCTGTTGAGCATCTGTGTTGGTATACATCTATATGAGCGGGCGTATCTGTCTATGTGTCTACATAAGTGTCACTTGGCATATGTTGGTGTGTGCCTAGCTGCATCAGTGTCCTTGTGTCTGTGCTTGTTGGGGGATGTAGGCAAAGGGTGAGTCTGTCAGGGCACCCTAGAAAGGGGCATCTGTTGTTCAATTCTCTGTCCATTCAAACAGCTTGCTGGAAGTGCAAACTGGGTGTGAGAGCCAGGCAGAAAAGTAGGCTGCAGAAAAGCAGGCCACATATGAGCAGGACCAGCAAAATGAACAGGAGACTGGGGCAAGTTTGGGAACAGGATGGCCTGAGGTCAAAGATGGCATAGAATTGACTCAGGGCAGTTCAGTACATGCCACACCTCCCCAGGGACAGGTTTTTAAAGGGGCTGAGCAAGTTGGCTGCATAAGGGCCTGTGTTGAGGGTCTGGAAATGGAGAACAGGCCCCATGAGAATGGAGAAGAGACACTGGGCAGACAGGGTAGGGAACTGGTCTGGGGTCGGTGAAGATGCACTTCAGACCTGTTGGGGTTGAGGAAACCGCAGAACAAGAGAGTAGTGACCAGTGTCACATTACAGAAAGGACAAGGAAAGTAAGGAATGCAAAAAAGTTATCAGGCTTGAGGACAAGAGAGGGAGGCAGTAGGTATGCATGGCAGGAGGGCAGCGTTTGGGGGACCCCCCACTATGATTATATGGAAATGGAAAAACAGCATAATAACCACATGAATGGGCAGCGGAGTTGAGCGAGGGGAGCCCTGAGCATATGTGAATAAAGAATGAAACTCAGTCATCAAGATCTTCAGGCCTGATCCCATTAAGCACTTCCTCCGAGAGTCAGCAAACTGATATCCTTTAATCATGCCTTATATTTATAAAGGCCTTTTTCCAAAGAACTTCAAGTGCTCAATAAACATTAATTAATTCACTCTCCCAGCCTTCTTTAGGGAAAAGTTGGTGGCAGGTATCACCATCATGTTTATAGGCACAGGAATTGGGGCCAAGATGAGAACCACTCTGTTCGCTAAGGACACAAAGCATCTGTGGTGGGAGGAGTCCTACCTCACTCTCCTTCCAGGGCTGAGCCATTCCCAAATCACCCACATCTCGCCAGGCCCCCCATCCCCATCCCCACCCACACCCCCATTACTGGTGAGATGTGGCTCTGAGACCAGATCTGACGCTTCAGGGTAATCCCAGAGGCCTCCAGGGGCCAGGCGTGGGGCTTGGGGAGTGGATCTTTCATAGGCTTGGTCTTGAACTTCCTGGGAACCTCAGCTTACTTTCTGCTTACTTATTTACTACAAGCGAATGCTGAGACCACGCACTCATCAAATTGTCACACTCAAGAAAGCACGCGGTTATTCAGTTCATGTTGGGTGCTTTACACCTTGGGCTGTGCAAGACCCAACCACGGACTCAGAAGCTAAACACTCCTGAAATGCAAAGAATATCAGACACATCCCCATCAGGGGATGATTGGTCACCTCTGGTGGTGAGCTCCGGCTTTGTCGGTCAAAGAAAGGAAAGAGTCGGAACAGTTTGGTCCCAGTGACTGAGGAGGCTGAGGTGAGAGTTTAAGCCCAGCCTACACGATTTATGGAGACCCTATCTCAAAAATAAGTGGGACGCAGGGGATGTAACTCAGTGGTAGAGCACCCCTGGGTTCAACCCTCAGTTAAAAACAAAACAAAAAGAAAGCAAGAAAGGAAATCTTAATGGTTGCCCACTGTGGTCCCAGAGAGTGTTTTGCCTAAAGTCTATCCCAGGACTGGCCTGATGACACTTGCCCAGCTCTGTGAGCTGCCTACACACACATACACACACACTCTCTTAGCTAAAAAGGCCCAGTTCTTCCGGGATCAGTTAAACAGCACACGGTCCCAGGCTGGTGTTTATGCCACTTGTGTGGACCTGGGAAATCCGAGGGGCCACCAGCATGTTGGCTCAATGCCAGGGTTTAATTAGGCCCAAATCTCAGCGATTCCACAAAGAGCCCCGTCCCCCTGAGGCCAGCCAAAGGGAGAGGCATCCCAAAGAGGATTGGATCAGCTTCTTTTGAGTCTTCCCTTCACACCATTGTTGGCCAACTTGTTAGTGCAAATAATCCCCTTGAAGTCACGGGGCAGCTGCACAGAAGATCAGAGGACCAGCCCTGCCCAGGACAGCTTGGTCACCCCAGCCATCCCCTCACGCGTCTTGCTTCCCACGCCCTGTCTGCTGCGTCCTGGGGAAGAGGGGTGGCCACGAAGAGACAGAGGGTAGAGTGGCACAGCAATGCTTTCATTTTGGAGATTCTGTGAGGAGTCTTTGGTGTTCGGTCAGAAGTCAGTAAAAACATCACATCTTCAGGAAACAAAGTAGTCAGCTCGACCATTTGAGTTGGGGGATCCAGAAAGCCCAGCCACTCTGCAGGGCAGGGACCAAGGCCTCATCTTAGGGGAACACCGGGAAGGAAGAGGGTGATGTGGATTGGTTGAGAATGGAAGCAAGACCTGAGACTTTGGAGGAATTTCTGTCTTTTCCTTCCTGTCTCTGTCCCTCTTTCCTTTGCAGCTGAGAACTCCAGTTTCTCACCATAAAGTTGACTGCCTCTCAAAGGGGCAGTCACAGCCCAAGACACGCCCCATCATCTGGGTGGTCATGGGTGAGAACAACCTTGCAGAGAGCTGTCACAGCTGCCGGTTTCATGTAGGGAGGGCTGAGCGGACGGCAGGTGGGGGGAAGAGGGCCTTTCTTGTCCTTCTCCAACTTTCTTTGTTCACTTGAAGAGAGTAGAATAACTCCTTGGGTCTTGGAGTCAGATGGCCTGAGTTTGTCATCTGGAAGATTCCATCTAGCTTACTAGTGCCATAGTTGGTTTCCAAGCAGAGCAGGTCAGATTTCTCCCTTGTGGTTTCTTCCTGCTGGTGTACCGGTGACAGTCGCAGGGTAGCCTCCCCCGTGTTGAGTTGACATGGACCTTGTTGGAACACAGCAGTTCTATAGGGTTGTATCCCGCCTTCCCCCTCCCCCCGGGATGGCTGGATGTGGAGACCTGTGGGCTCTGCCACGACTACTGGCAGCCTCCCCATGCTCCAGGGGTGTGGGAACCGGGCACTGGGCACTGGCCAGCCCTGCAGTGGGCCATGAAGCCAGCGCAGAGAGGGCGGCTGCAGATGAAAGGCCGCTGCGCTTTCCTTTCCAAAGTGCCGCTGTGTTCCTGAAGGCTGCAGCTTCCTCTGCCTGCTGGGTTTTTTTTTTTCCTCCCCAGTTCCTCTCAGTGATATCTTAAGAGGCAAACTTCCAGCACTAACAGGAGGTCTTTTGTTCTCCTTTTCTCAAAGTGGACTTTAACCCAGTTCCTACAGACGGAGTCACTGTAAAAACAAACAAATAATAAGACTCCATTTTCTTCCAGGCTCTTCCAGGCCTGCTGACAGAAAAGCAGGAACCTGACACTGTGCAAGGCCTGTGGGGCTCTTCCCCGCCCCAACCTTGTGGAGGCACAGCCCGGGAGAACCTTTTAGAACATGCTGGAGCCCAGCACTGTGGCTCGTTGAGAATTTCATCAGATTTGGGGTGGCCCGGGACCTTAAGGAATTTTAGTCTTCACACCACCCTGGTGGGATTTATCCCGGACTGAGGCCTGCTCTGTAATGCTCCCAGACCTGCCACCCACTGAATTCTGGGCTGGCCTCCCTTCTCTACTAGAGAGTACACTTCATGTGCAGGCGGACACTCTGCTTTTATTAGGAAGGACGTTGCAATAGTGATATCATCCTGCTCTACTCCAAGGACTTCAGGACAAACTTACACGGGGGAGAGCAGCCTGGGTCCATTCAATAAAAGCTTCCTGGGCATTTAGTTAGCCCCTGGGTTTGCAGAGATGAGAAAGACCTGCTTCCCATCCTCAGGCAGACAAACAGGGAAGGAAGTAGATGGCCACAGGTAAGATGGACTTGTGCTAAGGGCGGGGTGGGGCAAGGTGGGGATGGCCGTGTGCCTGGTAGTGTTGGGAAAGTCTTCTCAGAGGAGAGGGCATTTGAGCTGAGGCTGACTATGCATAGATGCTCATCAGCTGCTCAGGGGAGATGGAGGTGGGAGTGGGGTGGGGACGGGGTAGGGAAGGGAGCAAGAGGAATAAGCCATGGCAGGTTTAGGCCCATCCCTGTGCAAGCTGTCCCTAATTTTTTTAATCTTTATTTTTATTTATTTCTATGTATGTGGTGCTGAGGACTGAACCCAGTGCCTCATGCATGCAAGGCAAGCGCTCCACCATTGAGCTACAACTCCAGCCCTCCGTCCCTAATTTTTATTCAGGCATTTTTGTCTACATGTTTAAGAAGAACTGAGCCTTACTTTTTCTGAGAAGCAATAGTTCCTGGAGGAATGTGTCACTGGCTTTGGGACTCTTTTATGAGGTGTTTGTCTGGCTATATGGAACATGAAGACATGCTTTGGGCCACTGGTACTCTGGACACATCGCCAGAGAGTATGGCCATGGTTTCTAGTAGATGTTAAAGGTTTTACAAAAGGTTGTCACCCACTGAGTTCCCGACCCTCGGACCTCAAGAGCAGGGATCAACATTCATGTCTACAATGAACACCTCGTCCCATCGCCTGGAGAACTCCTACCCCTGGTCAACCCCAATTTAGAAACTTCCCACAGGGGGAGCACCTCCCGAAGCTGAGTACAATCAGGTGCAGTCTTCTTTGGGCTCCTGTGGCTCACTCTTTTTTGTGTGTGTGTGTGTGGGGGTACCAGGAATTGAACCCAGAGGTGCTTAATCTCTGAGCCACACCCCCAGCCCTATTTTTATATTTTATTTAGAGATAGGGTCTTGATAAATTGCTTAGGGCCTTGCTTAGTTGCCGAGGCTGACTTTGAACTCATGATCCTCCCGCCTCAGCCTCCTGAGCTGCTGGGATTACAGGCGTGTGCCACTGTGCCCCACCTGTGGCCTACTCTTTGTTCCTTGATTAAGACTCTAACTTGTAACCCTCTGTCCTCTCCTGGTTTCCTTTTGGGCTGTGGCTCTTGGAAAGGGGATGACAGCTGATGCACTTTGAGTGAATGCACTCGGTGTCTAGCATCGTATCTGGCTCACGACACACCAGGTGTTCTATAGGACACATGAGAGTGCATGACAGGCGAGCGGGTGTTTTGCAGAGTCTGACAGTGACATCAACGGGAGGCTCCACCTCATCATCACTAATCATAAAATGGTGAGGCCTCAGATTTCCTGCTGCTTCTACTGCTTTGTATATAAGTAGATCTTTCTTTCCAAGAAGCTTACTTGCATTTGAAAATTTGGATTTAAAATCAGACTGAGACCGCCCGGAACTCCAGGGCAAAGGGAACCTTTGTTATATATTTTTAAGTTGCCTTTCCTGCTTTATCGAGTCCCAGGAGCTGAAATGGCAAGGATCTTCCATTAACATGTTGGGTTCCTATCCCTGAAATACAGTTCTTTTCATTTCTGTGTCAATCAAAATGAACATTTCTTCTTACGTGACCTGGCAAGACAGGATAGACTTCCTCCCATCTGTATCATTATTATTATTATTATTATTATAACTCGAGGAGTCTCAATCCAGAGCAGGGGTCGTGAGAGTCTTTTTCTGCAGGGGAAGGCGCCTTGGCTGGGCTTTCTGTTCCTACTCTCTGTTCTGCCAAACTCAGCTTCCCCAACAACCAGGAGTGGATGATACCGAAGATGCCGCCCCTCCCCCGGGGATAGAGCCCCCATTCCATGCTCAGCCCCTGGTCTAGCCACAGCTGGTTTCTCAGATGGCCCTCGGCCTCAGACTGTCTCCTGGATTATTATGAGAGGATGAGTAAAAAATTCCAGGAACAAGCTCGCTCTCAATGACAGTAGCTGGTTAATTTCTTCTGAGAAAATGGAAACCTTGGTCTCCTGATGTGTGCAATGACAGGCACAGGAGGAATTTTCCAATACAACAGGGGAATGAATTTTCCAAGGACGAGCTGACTGAGAAAAGCTACCGTCTGACCATGCACCAGAATTAGTTAACGTGGCACCCCTGGAGCAGCAGAGGTGACCGGCTGGACTGTTGGACCAGGAGGACAGCAGCCCCCCCACCTCCCCGGGTGTGTTGCCAAGATCTGCCCCTGATGGGATTAGTGACTTCAGGACAGCTGGAACATTGCAGTGCCATTTCCTACGGTGAGAAGAGACACGATCTTGACTCTGCTTTGGAAGGAGGTGACCATGAGGGGCAGCTGAAAGCTAGATGGTTCTTTAGACTCTGTGACAGAAACAGTATGCACCAGGCCTATCTGCTCATGGCAACTCCACAGCGGCCCCACCGTTTCCTTCTTCCCGCTCACCCAGCTCCGCCCTATGGAGACACTGTCCTGTGAACTGGGCAAAGCCGAATGGTCTTGTTCTAATTCCCTTCATCATCTTTCCACAAAAGGAGGCAGGCCATTGTTCTCCTGGCCCCTTTCACACAGCGACAGCAGGTTTTCAAAGCTCTGAGGGATAGGATGCTGTGAAAGGCCCCGGAGAAGGGACCAATCAGCCTCGAGTTAAAAAACCCACTGAGGAGCTGTCAGGGTTCATAATGGTCTGAGAACCCCTGGGAACTTACGAGCCCTTGGAGATGCTCGTTCCTGACTAGAGAAACAAAATGATTTGGGTTTGATGAATTCCCAGTATCAGGTAGAAACGAAGCCCTCGCAAATCTGTGACAGGTGGTGAGAGAGTCACCTTGGTGATGTTGTTGAGGACATCAGGTTCTCTGTCTCTCATCCCATAAAATATCTGTGATGGGATGGCTGAGGGATTTGAATCTCTAAAACCAAGTGGAGAGGGGCTGGGGATGTGGCTCAAGTGGTAGCGCGCTCATCTGGGATGCGCGAGGTGCTGGGTTCGATCCTCAACACTACATACAAATAAAATAAAAATATTGTGTCCATCTAAAACTAAAAAATAAATTAAAAAAAAACAAATGGAGAAAAGACATGGGAGAAGAAACAGGAGACATAGATTTTCTTTTTTTTTAATCTGATTTTTTTTCCTGATTTTGGAAAATATATGTTCTTGGGAGAAAATTGGAACAATAGAGATAATTTCCAATAAATAGATAAAAGTCAAACATAAGGTTATTACCCATAGACAGCACTGTTAATATTTTTATACACATTTTTCCGGATAAAAATGTACACGATACTTTTCTTCACAACACTGCTATATTTTATGTATTCTGATTCATAATCTGCTTTTTCCCTTCAGTGATATGCTGTGAACATTTTCCTGTGAGATTAAGCTTTAGTCTCACACATAATTTAATGACCATCTAGTATTCCATCTCACAGATATTAATTTAACTAATACCATGTGGCTGAACACTTAGCCTGTGTCCATTTTTTTTTCTTGCTAATAAATTACATGGTGCAGACATGGGAGTCTGAGGCTGCTCTCTGTTCCTATCATTAGTCACTTAGTCCTTCTTCAAAAGCCATTGAACATTTTGGGGGCCAGAGAGATTTCACAGCCCTTGCTCAGAATACAAGGACAAATTTAACCTCATTCAAGCTAGCAGCAGCCCTGAATGTGCTCTTAATTTCCCAGAAATATGCACAGTGTAAAACTGCAGTTAAGCCGAATTTGGTGATGTGCTGTTTTAGACAATATGGCATCTCCTGACTAGTCGGTCCCCTTTGACCCCAGCCACCTCTTCTGTGGGAAAGGCAAGCTCATGGTAATAGAGGGGGAAGCCAAATGCCTTTAGCCAGGTGTATCTGTAGGCGCAATTAGAAGCTCACATCCCAGAATGAATCATTTTCCAGGTTTAGGGCTTTTGGTGTCACTGTTTTGCTCTGTTAGATTAGATAATCAGAAAGGAAAGTGGGAGAGACCCAGAATTCCCAGTATGCCACGGGGTCTGCTGAGATGTTGCAGTTCTCCTGGGCAAAGAGGGAGAGGCCTTGGCCCAGAGCTCTGAGCAACTCCCACCAGAGAACCTGGGGCAAAATCTAGGCCGCCAAGTCCCCAGTTCAGCTCACTCTCAAGAAACTCAAGCCGCCACTTGGGATGAGCCTTAGTTCACCTCTGACCTCTGCATCCCTGACCCTTCTGCCCAGCAGCAGGCCGGACAGGAAGTGTGCTCCATGGTGGAGGGGCAGGAGTTGTATGCCTGGGACATGGGGCCTGAGAGGGGGCAGCTAGGCCACCAGCCGCCACTCCATCACATCCTTCTCGTTCCTGCAACCTGCACACATTTCAGCAGGCTGCTGTATGAGAATACAGGAGGCCCTGGGGCTTCCAGAACATGGGAGAGGAAGACTTAATGGAGAGAGGGAGTTCAAGGGGTCAGGCATGGAAATGAACATAATGGTAGAAATGTGTAAATAAGTGTAGGCCAGAAAGAAATGCTGGTGTGTGTATCCGCATGCGCGTGCACGCGCACACACACACACTCCCTCTCAACCTCCTTTCCTTCCCTTTCTCTCACACTCACAGTTTAATGGGATTTCTGGGAGAGGAAATTGTGGTCTCGATGCAGATGAAAAGTCCCGGAGTGAGCTCTCAAAAGTGAGCGGGAAGGGAAGGGAGCGGGAGGGGCGGATGCGAGAGTCCCCTTAGGCCAACATTTCTGTCCCACCTCCAAAAGGTCATCCTCTCTTCTCAGCTGCTCTAATCTGTCACCAGACAGCCCTGCTGCCTCTGACAGTCCCTGTACACAAACCCAGCGCCGCAGGAGCCACTCCCTCGAAAGGAGTGGATCCAGCACCGGCTGATGAGCTCAGCCATCAGCTTCTCCCAGGAAAGATTGGCTGCCACAGAACCCAGCTGACTGCCACAGCTCCCCCCACACACCCCCACCACCCGGTCCAAGCCGGTGGCTGAGGTTGGGGAAGTTTACAGGGGGGCTGCTGGGAAGAGATCGACGTTCCTGTCCTGGGTGACGGAGGAACGTGGAAAGATCACGGAAGCCTGCCTTCATGCCCATAATTAGATGACAGTGGCACCGTGGTAAATGCCAGTCCAGAGAAATTCCCCATTTCCCACCAGCCCAGGTGCCGGGCAGCTCCAATATGGCCTCTGGTGGTTAGGAAGGGACAGCCCCAGGTCCTTTGCCAGCCCTTTCACCCAGGATGGGAATTCCCCCTGTCCCATAAGATTTTCTCTCTCCCTCCCCACCAAACCTACAGGGACAGGCTCTGATTGGTTTCTGCTACTGTTTTCTTCTCTCTACCTGGGTGACAGTTTGGCCCCCTACCTGCAGTCTTGGCCCCCTCAGCGTGAAGGGCCAGTAAGATTGGAGGGATTTGGAGTTGACAGTCCACCTGGACAGCCAAGGGAAGTAAGGAAATCACAAACCATGGGTGGGCACTGTCATTACTTCTGTTTTACAGGTGAAGACAGTGAAATCCATAGAGGTCCATTAACTTGCCCAGTGTGGCATGCTAAAGAGTAGTGGAATGAGGATTTGAACCTGGCAAGCTGGTTCTGGAATCCTGCTTTTAAGGCCACACTGCAACAGAAATAAAATGACTCTGGTGCTACCAGTCCTGCTGCTGGCCCAGTTCTGACCTCAGTTTGATGACAAGATTCGGTTCCACTCCTGTGTCTAGAGACCTCCTGGGGGGCTCATCTCCCTCATTCTTCCTAGGGTGTACTGTTTTTACCAGCTCCCCCAGCTTCTTCCAGTTCTGGAAGCCCACTCTGAGCCATGGGCCTTGCTGATAGATCCCAGACACTAAGGATAATATAACTCACCTCTGTGTCTCACGTGCAGACGACGTGTGAGGCCTGACACACAGGAGGAACTCCAGCAACAGGTGCTGACAGAAATCCACACCAAATGTCCTATGCCTCAGTTTCTCTTCTGTACAATGAGAGCAAATGCAGAATTTGGGGAACATGAGTTAAGTGAATACATATAAAGAGGTCGGAATTTTATCTGACACGTGGCACGTAAATAGTAAGGCTCAGTAGATACTATTGTCAGCGTAGGTGTTATTGCATACAGGTGGAAGAGCATTGTGGTAAAGACTTTGGACTCTGAGATTCTAATCCTAGCCCTGGACACTCCTCAGATCTATGACCTTTGGCACTTGATCTAACTTTTTGGTACTTGTACCTCACAGGGGTTTTTGGGAATTTAATGAGGTAATATATGTAAAGTACTATGGCCGGCACAAAGACAGATCTCAATCAATGATTGCAAAAACATTATTAGCATAAATGATGTTACCATTTCAAAACCGGGATGCATATGTTTAAAGCATTTGGAGCCACTTAGTACTCTTCCTGTGACTGATCTCTCTCTTGATAATACACACGTGTGCATGCATGCACATACACCCCACTGCACCTCCCCATTCACGGTGACAAGTGCATCAAAGGCATCTGGGGACTTGGCCATTTCCCCACCAGCCCATGAAAGCAGGGTCTCCTGATGCAAAGAGGGGATTTTGTGCTTGAAGCCCTGGCAAGCATCCATTCCCTCATTCCTGATACCAAGAGGACACAACCATCTGGAAGGAAGGGTGTGGCCAGATCCTCCAGGACTTGAGAGCTTCCGTTGGACCCTCTGAAAGTCACTTGCCACTAGACTCTGTGCCTGGCTCCTAGGTGGTGAGGTCATCTCCCAGGGCTTTCTTCCTCCCACCAGATCCAGCAGCAAAGCATGAGAAGGGAGTGACAAAGGACTGCGTTGGGCATCCAGGTGACTGGCCAATTGCTTCCACATCTGGAGGACTCAGGATTGCAAGTGCCATGGCCATTCGGATCCCTGAAGATCTGCCCAGAGCCTCACATGGTAGGAGAGACTCAAAACTCCTCTGCAGTGTGGTGTGAAATCCTTGTTGCAGCTGGTTGTGGGGAAAAGATGAAACAAGCCTCCATGCAACCTCTGCAAATACCCAGGGAAGAAGAGTGTCTGACCCTCAGGGCTCCTCATGTCGACTTGGTTTTTACCGCAGCGGGACCTGATTGCGGTCTCACCGTCAGTGGTTCTGGAGACGAGGCCATGTTGGGGGTGGGGCGATTCTGAAGGGATTTACATACTGATGAGCATCCAAAGGGACCTGTGGGAAGGAAAGCCAGCAGAAAGGGCTGAAGCAGAAAGGGACACTAGGAGCAGGGCTCTTGTTCTGCAAATCCAGCCTCCAGCTTGGAGGATGGCCCTTCTTCTAGTCCTCCTTTGAGTCTTTTTCCAGTTTCGTTTCCCACTGTCCTTGCATGTGACATTAGGCCGCTGGGAATCTCGTTCATTCTGCTGTTGCTTCTCTCTCTAAGCAGACTCCTCCACTGGGGATGCCACGACTCGGCCTCCAAAACACGAACAAACAAGAGCCCGCACCTTCATTTGTTTAAACAGAAGCAGGGAGGAGAGGGCCAAGGTGAGGCGTATGGGTGGCAGAGCGCTTCAGGTGGCTTAGCCCCGCCATCAGGAAAGGCCCCTCGGTGGTAAGGGCCTTGAAGACGGGACATTCTCAAGATGCCACCATGCTTCCTCTTCCTCATGGTCAGGATCGGGGTGGATCACAAGAGTCTGGAGTAGTTAGCTCAGGTATAAAAATAGCTTCAGCAGTGAGTCTGCGACACCCTCCTCTTCAGTAGAGACCATGTGGAGACATGGCTTAGAATTTAGGATAGGATGGCCTCTGGCGGGCAAGCGGTCTAGGTGACCAGGTGATGTTAACATGAAGGACTCCAGAGAGATCTGTTGATACCCCCGTGGGAGCCCAGAGGCAAAATTCAGGTCCACCAGCTCAGTCTTGGGAGGCCATAAAGAGGCCTAAGCCCCAGGCATTCACAGGCCATAAGCTGAAGACCCAAGGTGGTGGGACAGGCCACCCCAAAGCCTGCAGGGGAGGTGCCTGGGAACACCTGTCATGCGAGAAGCTGGGGGGAATTACAGGTGTGATCTGAGGAGTGGCCTGACTGGTTCCAAGTCTGGGACCTGCCCACAGAAAACTGGTTCCATTTTTTAACAACTGTCAACATAACCCCATCTGCGCCCAGGTAGGCAGGCTGGCCCGGCAGAGTCCGAGGGGACACAGTCTCAGCTTTCACTCTCTCTTGGTTGAAACCTCCCTGGACACATAGCATCTGACAGCGACGCTCTTCAGGTTTTGCTGGAAGGACAGGCTGGAGGTGGGGCGGCACTAGCTTTCAGAATCAGCCTTTGGGTGGACACCTTGATCCACTGCCCCAGATGACCCATGTGGGGCTAGGCGGGGAGGAATGTGAGGTATGGGTGTAGGCACAGAGGGAGGCTTTGAAACAGGACAGTAAATGTCAGTGTCTTATTAAGGACACACACCGTGAGAACAGATCTGAGTGCATGTGCAGTTTGTGTGTGTGCACACACGCGTGTAAGCGTGTGTTTGTGACTCAAAGAAATAAGAAAAAAGGAAAATATTGGGGGGAAAAAAAAGTCCTTTCTATCCCTGTAACCATTAGAAAGAAAATGAAGTCCAAGTTGCGTTCAGGGCAGCTGGGACAGAGGAAGAGAAGCAAGAATGGAAAAAACAGGCCGTAAAGATGCCAGGGCTCCTTAAGCAGAAACATCTGTTGAAGTCATAAGACTCTGGGCCTGGTCAGGCTTCTAACAAACCCAGGAAGAGGGAGTCTGCGCTGGATCAGGACTACCCCATCCTCTGCCTCGAAGGGCCCCTGGGACAGCATACGTGCCGTGCCGAGGAGATACCTTCTCCTGGGCTCAGCCCGGGCCTTGCTCCTAGCAGAAGAGGAAGGGAGAGGGAGGGCCTGCAGCAGCTGGGGGCAGGGATGTGACAGCAGTTTTGAGTGTTATTTATTTAAAGCTTTAGCTCACTGGGGTAGCCTGGTGAGCTACAGAGCTCAAGAAAGAAAAAGTGAATATGAGGGGGAGGGAGAGTTGCTGACCTACCCAGGAACCCCTGGGAGGCTGTACTTGCTGTTTTCAAATGCTCTTATTTGTGCTTTTCAGGCTGGGCCAACTGTCCCAGGCTCACACTTTCTAACAACTACCAAGATGGAAGCCACCATTTATTGATTATATACCAGTCCCTGTACCATGTGTTTTGTATAGCAAATCGATTATTTCCAGAATGGGTAAAGAGGTGCATGGCCTTCTTTGTGGAGTTTCTATTAGGATTATCATCCTAGGAGGAAATCTAGGTTTAGTGAAGTGAAATAATTTGCCAGTGTGTTCCTATACCCCGGAGATGCCCCTCCTTCCTCCCCTGACAAAACTAATTGGAAAAGCAGCTTTGCAAAATCAGCCCAGCTTTCATGAACACCTGAAAGCTCCTGCACATGCCCATGGATTGTCCAGCCCTGGACTCCATTGACATTAGCCTGGGCACACAGACGAGAACTACAGCCACAGAACATGTCAGCATCAGAGGGAAGCTGTTGAAACTCTGACCCCCAGGATAACCACACAATCCTGCCATCTCTCAAGGAAACATAGATAGTGGAAGAAATGAAAACCCAGAACCTAGACTACTTGCTTGGAACAGTCAAGGTTCTATAAGTCTCATTACGAAAGCTAGATGCGTCTCCTTTTCTGCAACCCTCTTCTCAGAACTGGCCCTGTGTGGCCACAGGCATTCATTTCCTTTACTCACGGCCACCCAGCCTACACGATACAGTTCAGCCCCTTCCTGGGCCCTGGGGACCTTATTCCACATGAGAGCTACTGGAGATGAAAAGCTACCCTGTTGGTGGCAGGGCTCATGATCAGGAGACCCAAAAGACAGAAAAGTGAAGTAGCCAAAGGGTGGATGGAAGCCACAAGATTTGAGTAGCTGCCCTGGGCACACAAAGGATGTTGATGTTCCTAAAGCAAAGACTTTGTGCTATTGTGGTTCACTAGGGCAAGAGCAGACTAGTGCCAGCCCCTGATTCACCAATCAACTCTGTACTCTAGGTCACGTAACATCTATTTTAAAGGTGAGAAACTGAGTGGCAGAGAGGATACTTAAGTTACCTACAGTCACACAGTTACTGGGTGCTCAGCGGGAATTAGAATCCACAAGGCCGGAGGCAGAAGCACCCCATTGTACCTCAGACTGTCCCATGCCTCACATCACCTGGCCAGTTGGTTGAAAACCCGTTCTCAGACTCCATAGGTGCCTGAGAGTCTGCTTATGTAGTGAGTTCCCAGGCAAAGCCCGCCATGCAGGCTCTGGGAACACACAGCTTCCTTTAGTGCTCATCTGAGCATCTGGGTTGGCATTTCCCGGCCTCTTTAAAACAGTTTCCCACCAGGATGTTAGAATTGCCCAAAAACCCACATTGTGCCGGCCAGTCAGCTCCGCCAGGCAGCTAATCATTGTACATTGTCTCACTTTTGCCTATTACCAGTGTTAAAAAACCCTAACATTGGCTGTGGGTCACAGAGGCTCACGAGGGTCTGCTTCATTGAGGCCCAAAGCCCGGGGTGGAAGACAGCTGCTCCCCAGGGCTGAGATATGGCTTTGATATGATTCTGTATCTCAAGGGGATCCATGTGATGAAATCTCCCTCTTAGGGCCTCTCCCACAAGCTGAAGGGAATTTCCTGCTCAGACCAGCAGAGGAATTAGGAGTTTGCTCCTCCAGGGCCAATTTCAGTGGGAAAATAGGAATGAGAAACGAGAAGGCAAGGGGCTGCTTTGTGGGAGCCCGGCTGAGTTGGGCTCCTGGTTCTGCTCCATTTAAAGCTGGGGGAGGGATCTCTGGCTTTTTTAGTTCTAGTGTGAGAGTCTGCAGCTCCCTAGGGCCTGCTCCAGAGGGCTGGGAGAACAAATCTTTCAGGAGGGCTGGGGTGATCTGCATTCCGTAGAAAGGAGGAGCTGGGAGAGGCTGGGCTCAGGTTTTCTCCCAAGCACAAAGCCAGGCTAGTAAGATGACACAGAAAACCCAAATCCAGCCCCTGCAGCACCCTGATGCCTCTCTAACCCTCCTCTGCTTCTGCAGACGGGCCCTTTCTTGCAACAGGCACAAATGGGGCTTTCCTCTGTGCAGGACTGTACTGGACGTTGACAGAGCTAGTACCTGGCCCTGCAGAGCTCAATAGCTAGAGGGAGCATACTTTTCCACTGGGTTACTAGAGTCCCACTAGGTAAATGCCCAGAAAGGGAGTGTGGGCCAGGCAGGCATTCAAACCTGCCATCCACTGCCCTCCATACCTGGACTGAGGGGCTCCCTCCAGCTGGCTGTCCTCTTACCCACCTAAACTTTGTAAACATGGACTTCCATCCCCCCACTGCCTCACCTGCCCCCATCTCCCCAGCTGCACCCTTTTAGAAGCCACTGGACACCTTGGTTCAGACCAGAGCCATGCATGGGCTGGGTTTCCATGGGCATCTGGAACTGATCAACACAATGACCGGGGAGGCCGTTCCTTGGGAACTCTGCAAATGTTTGCCTTGGTCAAAAATAAAGGTGTGTGTGGAGGGGAAAGGTCGGGAGGAGGTGGGGAGCCAGGAGTCAGGGCTGAGTGGGCGCACACAGGAGCCACAGTATTGCTCCAGGTCTATCTGGGTGCTAGATGCTTCTGACTCCCCAGCTTTGAACAGTCCTCCAGGCAAATCGCAGCCCTTGCAACAGAACCATTGCTGCTCTACCTCTCCACGCCAGCCTCAAGTTGTCAGGCAGTCGCCCGTCCCTTTAATTATCTTCTCTTGCACAGGCAAGGAGGTCCCCGGGGGCTGAGGGGAGGGGGCTCCGAGCAAGACGGATGGCAGCAGATTCACTAAGAAGCGGAAAGCAGATTCACTGTGACCGTGCTGTGGATGCTTTGCAGGCTGTGATGAGATCTGCAGCAGATGAGCTGTTGCCTTGGCAATACTAATGAAAAGCAGGCCTTGGAGAGCCAAGAACCCCCGTGGGCTGAGTTATCTCCCCCCTCGACGCTCTCCTCGCTTCCCCACCAACAGCCTCAGATCAAACTCCCCAAATATTTATAAAATCTCTACCAGAAACAGAGAAAGTCAGCCGCCCGGCCAGGCGTCTGCCCACGTCTTTCCGGAGCTGCTCGGGTGACACTCTTCAACGTGGCTCATTATTCTGTTTTTCTTCCTTTGCCGTGAGCAGGACAACCAGGGAGAGAGGGAGGGGAAGATGTTGGCTCTGCCGGATCCTGGCTGACTTTGAACCAGGGAGTTGGCTAGAGCTAGGGGCCTTACTTTGGAGAGGCCATCCTGCCTCTGGCTGCTCCCTGCTCTTTGCCCCCTGGGTTGTCTTTTACTTCATCCCACTCCCTGTTAAAGCTGGGCTCTAACTCAGACTCTGCCTTGGATTATGCCTTGGTTGCTTGTTTAGCCCCCTTCCTGCTGTCCCACACCAGCTTCCCTCCCGGGGCTTCTGAGCAGTCTCTGAGGGGAGACCACAGCTAAGAAGCTCTTGCTTCCAAAATGAAATGCGAGGGATGGTGGATATTGGCAACAAATGGAGCCAATTTCCCCGCCATGGCAAGCAGGAATTGGGCTCATTCCCTCTGAAGAAAAGGGACTTCCTGAAATTCCCCACGTGGAGACAGCAGGGAATCAAAGATGGTACGAGAAACTCTGGGTGACCTGTGTCCATTCTCCCCCCAACCCCACCCCACGGTCATTAAAATGCAAAGAACTTGAAAAACAGGGCACACAGAGGTGGGATGCAGCTGGAGGCTTTGTCTTGCCAGTAAATGGGAAGGTGCCATTTGCCCAGTGGATGAGTAGGTCACGTGGTTGCCCGTCCTGCCACCCCCTCACATGGACTCTATGAAGGGAAGCAGCAGAGGGTTGTGGTTAAGTCCTGGACTGCGGTAATTTGAGTGTGATGCCCATTTTTGCCAGGACACAGCAGGTTCAACCTGGGCAAGTGATGAAATCTTCCTTTATCTCAGTTTCCTCATCTTCAGAGAATGAGGGTTAGACAAGGTGGTCTTTTAAGATTTCTTCTAAGGTTTTTATGTAACAAGGAAGGAATAAAAATGCCATACGGTATGATATCATCTGTGGGCCAAATGTGGGGTGCCGGGGCAAACAAGATGGGTGACCAAGCAAGAGACAGGTTCATGGAAGTGCTGGGGATCTTCGTGGAGAGGAGGCTTCCAGTGTACCTGGAAGGATGAGAGGCATTTGGACAGAAGTAAATTGAGCAGCTGAGTAGGGGCAGCTGAGCAGGTGCTGGGAGAAGGGGAAGAGCCCAGTGGGAGAGGTGAGCTGGCTGGAGTCAGGAGTTATCCTGGGAACCATGGGAAGGGAAGGTTCAGTGGAGAAGGTCAGCTGGGGCCTTGCAGCAGGAGCAGAAGTGCAGGAGAGGAGAGGCTTTCGTCAAGCAGCGTTTTGGGATACAGCTTTAAGATGGTACTTGAAGACGGCTCCTTCTTGTAAGATGGATGAGTTTGCTCTAAGTGACTCCCACCCACACCCCAGCCAGAAGAGGTGAAAGGAAACCAGGCCAGTAACTGGAGGGCAGGACATGCAGCCATGGATCACGTGGCCCTAAGGAGGCTCCGGGTTCCTGTGGTTGAAGGATCTGATCCTCCAGAGACATGTCCTTTTGTCACCTTTCTGCCAAGGAGGCCAGCCAAGTGGCACAAGCTGATGGGGATTAGAGTCAGGGAGTGTGAAAGGAGGCAAACAAGCTCTCCACTGTGTCAGGGGCATGAGACAGTGACACCTGTGTGACCCAGAGACACAAGGTGGTGGGCAGACACCCAACCCTGGCAGTGGGAAGCACCTGGGTATCACGAAGACCCTTCTAGGAAATGCCGAAGCTCCTCCTCCAACCTCTCGTTGGCTGACCTCACTCGCCTTGACCATGGCCCTGGTCTGGTAACAAGAGTGGCCCATGAGTTAGGGACCTCCTGTACCTTTTATCCAGCCCCAGCCCCAGCCACAGCAAAATGTCCATGGTTTAGAAGAACATGTCTGCCAAGAACCCGTTATTGTCCCTGCTGGAACTTTCTTCAGGAACTTGGATACTGAATTCCCTGGCCAATTCCATGAACCCAATCCTCAGGCCACTTGGGCCACAAAACCTGCATCTGTTCTGCCAATGAGGTGGACAGTGACGCCGGTATGTGTACAGGCCTCAGTGGGTGACAAGGGCTGGCTTGCAGGGGTGGAATTTGGAACGGCGGGCTGAGTGTCCAGACATGTGCTCAGACCCTTCCTAATGCTGGATGGAGTCAGGGTCTGAAGCCAGACCAGGATGGGCTCCCTTAAGCCGCGACATTCCAGTGTGGAACTCTGGCTCATTCAAATTCTAAATTCAAACTTGGCCCTCAGAATATCATGAAGGTGTGTTTGTCAAGGTAGGAGGAGAGAACATATTAAATTTAACAGTTTGTGAGTTTGATTTACAACTTCCAAATATTTGGACATATGGAAGCCAGACTGCACTGGACTCTTCTTGGACTCCCACGTATTAAATGGTGAGTCTGTTTCCGAACCCTCTGACTTCAGTATCAAGGGTCATCTTGTCTCAGAAGAGCTTTGCCTTTCCTGGCAGACCTGCACGTGCCAGGCACAAGCCTGATGGGCAAACCCAGTGGACCCAGGCCTTGGTGAGTCCCGGGGCCTGTCTGTGACTCAAATTCACCTCCTTATGCTGGGCACATGCCTATAATCCCCACGACTCAGGAGGCTGTGGTAGGAGGATCTCAAGAAGTTTGAGGCCAGGCTTAGCAACTTAATGAGGCCCTATCTCAAAATAAAAATAAAAAGGGATAGGGATGTGGCTCAGTGGTTCAGCATCTCTGTGATCAATCCCTGATTAAAATAAATAAATAAATAATCATCTCCTTCCTCCCACCCAATCCCAGGAGAGAGCATGACACCCTCTCAAGTGTGTCCCTTTGGTCTCAATCACTTCATGAAATTTGGAATCCTCTGTGCGCTCCGCCTTATGGAAAGTCAAAGTGGGTCATTGAGTGATTTTGAGGGGCCCTGGAAGATCCCTGTGACCTGCCAAAATACCTGTTCCCCACCGCATTCTCTGCTCCACTCAGACCGGAACCATTTTTACAGGCAGAAAGCCTCCCGTTCACGTCAGGGCCTCCCCTTCCCCTCTCTGCCTTTGCTCAGATGGTAGGTCACACTCCTCTCCCCCCCATCTCAGAGGCAGGCTCCTCATTAAGGAAGGCCCCAGATGCCAGCCAGAAATGTTCCATGCCTGTCCTTAAAACAATTAGCATTATTATCGTGATCACTGTCATAAATGTAATTAATTAATGCTCATGGAAAAAATACTAAGTCATCCAAAAGGGTAGAAAGTGAAAAGCAGAAGCTTCCTTGCCCTTCTGCGTCCTAGCTGCCCTTTGCCCAAGATGACCACAGAACACAGTGGCTCTGTCTCTTGTGGAAATGGTCTGCACGTCAAAGCTGGGCTCACTTGGTCCTTCTGTCCGTTACTTGAGATCTCCAAAGGGAAAAGGATTCCAGAGAGATGAGAACTGAACCTTGGGGAAAGGGCCTGGCTAGATGGGGCCGACCGAGAGAAAAACACTGTGGAGAGGAAATGGGAATGTCAAAAAGGAGAGAAGGAATGAACATGAGCCGTGTCCTTGATGCCGTGGAGGAGGCAGTGGGGGCCTGAGAATGGCACGTGTGCAGGGGGTGGCAAGGGGTCAGGAAGGTCTAGATAGAATAAGGTCAGAAAGAGAATTGAGGAACAGTTCCCAGGAGCAACAGAGGCAGAAAATAAAGCCACATACGTGACAGTATCTGCTCGCACTGGCTCTGTTCTACTCACTTACCATCTATTTACTCACTTAATCCTGACAAGTCCCCATGGGCAGATGAGGAAATTGAGGTGCAGAGGCATTAAGTAGTTCAAGGTCACACAGCTAGTCAAGGGCAGGAATGGGACTTGAACTGTGGGAGACCAGCAGCGTGCTAATCACTACTTTCAAGCCAAACCATAGCCAGTCAGGGAGTGAGCAGGAGGTAAGGAGGTGGGGCCCCAACAGCACGGCTTCCCTGACAAGCCTTCAACTCTCAGAGTACCTTCCAGAATGCTGAGGAGACTGATGAAGGAGAGGAGATACATCAGAAGAGAAAACAAGGGGAGCAGGAAGCCCTTCCCTGTTTTGTCCAGGGATGGTGGAGCAAGCAGAGGTCTCGGGCTAGCAGGCCAAGTGGCCACTCTGGAGGAAATCATTCTCTCTCAGGTGGTGCCTTTCAAGAGACCCCTTCCAAGCTCCAGCCTGTCCTCCTGCCTATCCCTCTCATTCCTAGCCCCTGTCTTTCCCATGCCTCCTCTTCCTGGGCAGATGGCTATGACCTAGCCCTTCACAGATGCCTGTGCCCATGGCCGGGCCTGGAGGCTATCCTGAATCCAGCTCTCCTGAATCTCTGTCTTGGCCTTGTGCCCTGGGAGCATTTCTTCCCTTCCATTTTCTTTCCTGGACACTCTCCTGCAGGGCCCCCTAGAATCCTAGGAAGGGGTGTGGTGGAAAACAGGAATTGGAGTTGTAGGCTGTGCCCCTTGCCACAGGCCCAGCTCTCTGCAGACTGATTTTGGAGGTGCTGATATGTTTAGGAACCATACAAATAGGGTTGCCAGATAAAATACAGAATACCCAATGTCCTTTGGATTTCAGATTAAGCAAGGAATCATTTTTCTGTATTTATAGATGTATCCCAAACATCATCTGGAACATATTTATACTAAAACATTATTCATTGTTTATCTCAAATTGGAAATGTTCTCTGTTTTTATTTGTGAAATCTAGTAACCCTACCTTCAAATGCAAACATCTTGGCCTGGCTCCCAGGACATGGTTTAAGACAAGCCCCCAGCCAGTGCTACTCCCTTGATCAAGCAGAACCGTTAAGTCCTGCGCTCCAGAATGAAAGACATCTCTGAGCTGCCTCCACTCACTGTCTGAGAAGTTGAGGTCTTCTCTCCGGCCCACCCACTCTGGTGGACTCAGTTGGAGGTAAGTTTGGCCATTTGGAAGCAGATAGACAGGGAATGTGAAACAAGACTCAGGGAGGCTCAGAAATGGCTTGTCTTCGGATCCTTGAATTTTCCAGGAGGCTATGTTCTAACAGGAAATTGGTGGCGATCTCACCAACAAGGAGAGTCGGGAGGGCATAAGTCAGCACCAGTGATTGCTAAGAGCCACTTCTGGGTCTGTTTTGTGTCTACTTCTCTACTCTGCACAGAACCATGGAAGGAGCCAGAGGGGAGGCTGGCTGGTAAGGGTGAGAGGACACGGCCAAGCAGTGCATCCAGGCTCACCCAGTGAGCTAGAGGAAAACCTGCAATCCAGGTCACCAGACACCACAATATTTCTAAAGAGCTACATCAAACGACAAATCTATTAGCTGCCCCTCAATGCACATGCCTCTCCCCTGTCTCCTGTCACCAGCTCATGGATCTGGGCCACCTGTCTATGTCCAGACCACCTTCTCATGATCTTGTTTCCTTCTCATTCCAAAGTTTTCCTCCAAAGTTTCTTATCAAAGCCTTTTCTCTTTGACTCGATGTACCCTTCAAGGAGGGAGTTTATCTGAGACATTCAGGTCCTGGGCCACCGATGTGAATCATTTCTTTTTAATGATTGCCTAGCAGATCATGCGTGAGGTGGGCTGGCTGGCTGAACTCTCTATGAAGGCTGCCATGTCACACTATTCAGGGCGGAAAAAGACTAAATTCATCTCTGCTTTTTTTTCTTTCACTTCCCTTAGCAACAAGTTCCAATAGCTGTTCTGCTGCATAGGCAGCAACATGTTTGACAATGTGCTGTTACAAACCACACCACAGAACTGGGAAGACCAGTGTGTTTTCCCAGATTTGCTTCATGGAAATGACCTAAGCTCTGGGCCAGCATGAAGTCTAAACAGTAGGCATACCCAACGCTCCCTCTGATTCCAACCAACCCTTGAGGACACTCCAGATTTCATTCATTCATTTAATGAGTACTCACTGAGCACCTGAAAAATGGTTGCGGCTCTTGCAATAATCTAGGCAAAAGATGGTGGTAGCTTTGACCACAGAGGCAGTAATAGGAAGGAATTGCCAATAAGATTTGCTGACAGCTTGGTTGTAGAATATGAAATTCCTAGAGGAAAGAAGACTGACTCCTTGACTTTTGGCCTGAACAAACAAAAGGATGGAGTTGACACAGAGAGGCTGAGGGAGGAGTAGGTTGGGGGAACAGTAGAATCAGGAATTTGATTTGGATCTGGCCCATAGTTACTCCAGTGAAGATCTTACACAGGCAGTTAGCTATAAAACTATAGAATTTAGCAGAGATTCCATTTGGGAGTCCATGGCTGGATATCACATGACTGCTGGGAGCGAATGAAGACAGAGAAGAGGTCTGACCTTGGAGTCCAGAGTTCTTTCTTGTCATTCGCCAACAATATGGAGGAGCCATGCTCAGAATCAGGTCACCCCGCAGCTGAAGTTGGCTTCTTTTGGGTGCAGACTTTCTAAATCAAGAAAGGGCTCTGAGATAGATGGCACACCTGTTCCACCTCCCTGGGGGTGTAGTCAGGGAGATGGGCAGATCCTGTTGTTGTTGTTGTTTTTTGTTGTTGTTGTTGTTTTGTTTTTAATATTTATATTTTTACTTGTAGTTGTCAATACCTTTATTTTTCAATTTTTTTTAATGTGGTGCTGAGGATTGAACCCAGGGCCTTGCACATGCTAGGCGAGCGCTCTACGGCTGAGCCACAATCCTAGCCCCAGATCCTGATGTTCTTATGTGATATAATAAGAAATATATATTTGGTCTTTGTCCTAAAACCCTTGGAATCTCTGGAGAGATAAGAGCACCTTTTGTATGTTAGTGAGATAACTGGTGGCTGAGGGTCCCCAAGGAGCTTCAGGATGTGAGTTTGTGGCCTGAAGGACCAAGGCAGGATAAGAAGGTTGGAACCTTAGGCCCACTCTCTGACCTCCAGTGGGAGGAGGGTGGTCAAACATTGAGTGACTCACCAACAGCGCCATGCTTGTGCCATGAGGTCTCCATAACAGCCTGTAAACGATAGAGTTGGTGAGCTTCAGAGTTAGTGACCACATGAAGGTGCCAGGAGGCTGGTGTGCCTAGAGAATGTGTGGCAGCTCTGGGTCCCTTTCCCCATACCTCCTAAGCATCTCTCCCAGGATACTTTATGATAAACCAAAAATAGTAAGTAAAGTGTTTTCCTGAGTTCTGTGATATAACCTGGTGAATTTCCAAACCTGAGGGGTGGGGAGATTGTAGAAATCCCCCAATTTATAGTTGGCAGACCATAAATACAGGTGGCAACTTGGGACTTGGGACTGACATCTGAAGTGGGGCAAACTATGAGGCTGAGCCCTTAACGCTGTGGAATCTGCTGCTAACCCTGGGCAGTTAGTGTCAACATGGAATTGTAAGAAATCCAGTTGTGTCTGGAGAGTTAGAGAATTGATTGGCGTGAGGGTGAAGCCCACGCATCTGGTGTCAGAAGTGTTGTGAGTGAAAACATTTCAGATCCTATATCCAGGGTTCCTCCCGGCAAGGTAGTAAGTAAGACTTAAGGAGAACACAGTGGGAGACCCTCTGAGTGAGTGAAAACCAGGCTGTCACAGGTGGGAGTCCTAGGCAGAGCTGACAGAATGTGATCCTGTGCTGGTGACTGGCTCTGGTGCCTTGCAAGCCGGAGATGAGGGGTGGACCAAAAAACGTCTAAGGAAGTAGATCCCAAGAAGCTGAACATGCTTGGGTCAGGGGGTGTAGGGAAGGGTCTAGGCATCTGAAATGAGAGAAGAACCTTACAGTGTAGAAGTTAAGAAAGAGGGCTCTGGGCTGGGAGTGGTGGCACATACCTGTATTTCTAGCAATCTGTGAGGCTGAGGCAGGAGGATTGCAAGTTCAAAGCCAGCCTTAGCAACTTAGTGAGGCCCTAAGCAACTTAGCAAGACCCTATCTCAAACAAACAAACAAACAAACAAACAACAACAACAACAACAACAACAAAACGAGGGCTCTATAATCAGGAATACCAGCTCCTTAGGCAAATCACAAAATCACATTGAAAATTAAAGAGCTCAGCACTGTGCCGGATGAATGACAAATGATGGATAAGTGGTAGCACTGTAATTATCATTTATGATTTTAGGACAATCTAACTATATTTGAGCAAGCCTGGAGAATGGATTTCAGAAAATGCAGTGATAACACACTATCATGCTAAGATAGGGACATGGTTTCTAGAAATGTTTGATTTTTTCTTTTTTTTTTTCTTTTTGGTACCAGGGATTGAATTCAGGAACATTCAACCACTCAGCCACATCCCCAGCCCTATTTTTATTTTTTCAGAGACAAGGTCTCACTGAGTTACTTAGGGCCTCGCTAAATTGCTGAGGTTGGCTTTGAACTCGCAATTCTCCTGTCTCAGCCTCCTGAGCTGCTGGGATTACAGGTGTGCGCCACCGCACCCGGCTAGAAATGTTTAATTTTAACATAAAACAAGGAAGAAATTTTATGTTCATGGAGTGGGGAGCAACTCCCTGAAAGAAACATACCGCAGAAGAACTTGAACCTCAGAAAGAACACACTCTTGTCTTCAAGTGCAACAAGAAAGGGGTGAAGGCAGCAAAGGACAGGCCTGAGGCAGCGTGGGGCTGGGATGGTGGGCAGCTGGCGTGAGCTGCATTAGTGGCTATGTTAGCAGAGAGGCCAAGTTCAGCTGCAGCTAGGGAGGTGCTGCCAGCGAGGTCTTTGTAAAGAATGCCACCTGGATCCAGATGGCCTGGTCCTTTCATTTTGGTGGGAGAAAGCAGAGGGAACCAGACTCCTCAGTGTGCATGGCTGGTGGACAGAGGGCTAAGATCAGGCGCCAGGTAGGCGGAAGTTGCCAAGAGGGACCCAGACTGAGGTGTGAGGACAGTCTGTGGTGAGCAGTGGAAGGTAGGACCCCTCAACTGTGGCCTGAAATTAAAAACAGATTAAGACAGACTAGGGTTAGTTTTTATTTTTTTATTTTTTGGTTTTCAGATTTTTTTTGAAGTAAAAAAACCAGATAAATATTAAGTAAAATCACAAGAATAATTATTTTGCATTTCATTGTAGAAACATTTACATTAAAGGGGAAAGAGAAGTTTTACCCTTCATCCTACTTGATTGAGGCTGAGTCTTCATCTTCAAAATGATAGAAATCAAGGACAAGGTCACAGGACAGGGAGGGTCCAGGGGCTTTGCTGTAGGTATCCAGTGGAGGGCAGCCAATTCCTTGGGGTTTTATGAGGTACAAACCCAACATTGTCTCCCACTCTCTCCCTGCCCCTTTGTGCTTTCTCCTGAGTTATAGTGGTCCTGGAGATCAGCTTGGCTCTCCATTTCTAGGCTAAAGGTCAAGGCTGCAAAAGACTTGGACCCAAACTGGAAATTCTTTCCTTCCCTGTAGCTCCGTCAGCTTGCGAATGCTTCTCTTTCTACAGACCTGCACAGGGCATTGGTCTCTCGTGTTCTGACCTGGTCCCTGGCCTCCCAAGCTTGCTTTCCAAGGAATCTCAGCAGACCACAAAAAGAATCACCCTATTCACTCTTCTGTAATCCAGCATTTTAATTAATTAAAAGACATTAAATATCTCTCTTGCTCTTGAACTATATGCATACTGGGGTCCACTATAGCAGACTCCCCAGCAGCAGAAAGCTCAGCAGAGTTGAGGGGCCCAGCTGGGGCCTGCCTCGCACCCGTTGCTGAACTTAGTCTTGCCCCTGCATCAAACCAAGGTCCAAACCATTCTGACCTCCGACCCCGTCAATAGAACAATAAAGTTCAGACCTAATGGTTAAGAGGCAAGGATGTCTCCTACCCTCAAAGCTCTGAAGTACAAAATCTGGGTCCTTCCTTAGGAGAGTGTCTCTGTGTCCCTGGCACCAGCCATGCCCACTGCCCAAGTGTCTCCATCTGAAAAGCAGAACTCATTCCTCATCATGGAGTGTCACGGAAAGAATGCCAACAAACTCCTTTCAACCAGGAGTTGAGTTTCCCACATCCTTATCCTCACTGTGAGGGGCTTGGCCCTTCACTCCCCACTGCCTGGAGCCCCACAGGGACGGCAGGGGACGGCAGCAGGATTAAGGGGCTCATCCTTGCCCATTGAACCTCTCCTTTCAGACCGTGCCCCTCCTTCATTGCCTCTTGCTCTGTGCCCCTTGGTGCTGACTGCTGAGAATGGAATTACCAGCTTCCTTTGGCCGCTGGCTTCCTTTCGGGCTTGGTCCATGGGGCCCTGGCAAGAGGTCAGAGGTTGGAGAGCATCTCTGCCCTGCTGCCTCCTTGCTCCGCTGCCTTGGTTCTGGCAAGGGCTGTGTCCTTCAGGACTGCTGCTCCCATCTGGTGGTCCCCTCTGTGGGCCCAGCTTTCATCAGGCCCTGCCACACATTTTATCCCCGGTCCCTGGAGCTCTAGGTGGTAACAAGTCCCCACTAGTGCTGGTCCCTGGGGCCTTGGCTCTCCTTGCTGCCTCCCTGAGCTCTCCCGCCGCTCTGTAACTTGTCCTTTACTACATTCTTTTCTGTGGATCCCTTCTGAGAAGATTATTTTCTGCTGAGACCCTAATGGATAGACCTTCCCATATGTGTTTCTCAGTAAATAATGCCCTAGACCATAAAGTAAGAGGGTTTCTGACTTTTGACTCTTTTGAAGCTTTGTTAGTGTCCGAAGGATTGAACTTGGCTGGCTACTGGGGAATCAGGCTGGGTATGAGGATTGCTGTGGCTGCCAAAGTTTCTAGAAGGAGCAGGGTGGAGGGCCCTGGCAGCCGTGGGGCCTTCCTGTTAGGGAGAGAAACAGCTCACCATGTGTGTGTGTTGGGATGTGACAGGGCAAGGGGATAGACTCTGTGTTGTGGAATCTACCAGGCAAGGATTTGGGATTCAATGGTCAATTTTAATTTACCAAATGGGGACAAGACCTAGAGATGCACCCACTGAGCTCATTTCCCTCCAAATAAGCTGGAATTCAAACCTTTATAGATGATCATTTTGAGGAAAAAGGAAATTTGGTGACATCCAGAGAGATCAAGGATGGGGTCAGCAAGGGGCATGGCAGTGGTATTTAAAAGCAATATGAGGGGCTGGGGCTGTAGCTCAGTGGTAAAGCGCTTGCCTCGCATGTGTGAGGCACTGGGTTCGATTCTCAGCACCATGTAAGAATAAATAAAGATACTGTGTGTTCATCCACAACTAAAAAAAGTTAAAAAAAAGAAAAAAGCAATATGAACTTGGGAAAGTCAGAGACTCAATTCCCCTCATTTTTCATTTGTGAATTTTTAAAAAATACATCTTTATAGAATTGCTGACAATATTGCCCCTGCCCAAGCAGCTGGCACAGAGGATGTATTTAAAAGGCTTGGTACAATGCCTGGCACACAGAGACATTCAGCACATGGTACCACTGATGATCTAAGGCCATCTCCCTGGCTTCCCATGACAGAAGTAGTCATTCTCCAGGAGATTCTTGGAAGCTAATGTTAGTTATGACCTTAAGATAATCAGAAGACCAAAGACATTTGCCCTTTTCTTGAATCTCAGAATGGCTTTGGAGGAGACCCTGCTTACCCTGTGCCTCTCTTGCCTCTTGGCCTCGCTTTCCAATCCCCAGCATCCAACAACTGGAGACAAAACCCTGTGACCCTGGCATGCTTCTCCTTCTCCCAGGAGCTCTTGGAATTGACTAATGAGGTCAGCGAGGTGCCATATTGCTGCCAGCCATGAAAACATAAAAATAAACCATTCTCTTTGGAGAGCAGTGATGGGGGACACATGCCCAGAGCCTGTTACTGTGGTGCCCTCAGACCGCAGAGCCTTGTCAGCAGCACATTCCTGATTCACCGCTCCCAATCCACCCACCAACCTCCCTGTCCCACTACAGCAGGCCCAGTGGGTTCAAAACCTGAGTGTTCTGTGCGTGCTGGGGCAGCTCCCTGGGTGCTCCATACAGGCCACTGGGTAAGAGGATGGGAGCTAGACTTTAGGAAAGATCTGCAAAGACTTCCCAGTTTTATTATTTTAAATAGTGTCCAATGAGTTAAAATTAAGACCTGTGGTCAGCAGGGTTGTTAATGGAGAAGGAGCTGCTTCTCATCCTCAGCTTGCTGGAGTCAGGAAGAGGGTGGAGGAGAGATGCGCATGCGTGTGTACACACACACACACACACACAAACACACACACACACAAACACACACACACAAACACAAACACACACACACACACAGAGCAGTCGGTAAGAATAGGACATTGAGCTCAGCTCAGAAGCATGTCCTGCGTGTTCTTATTCGCCAGGTTAGGTGGGAGGAACTGAACTCCAAAGTGAAGTCAAAATCTTAATGTGTGAGCTGAACAGTGGCCCAGGAACAGGCATAGATGGTGGTGGCCTAGAGCCTCCATAGAACCTCAGGGGTTGAGGGGAGGAAAGAATGGCTTCCTCCATTCATTCAACAAATGCTCCGTCAAGGAGCTGGTGCAGAGCAGAGAACAAAGGGCACTGTCCCGGAGCTTTGTTCCCAGGGGGAGACAAACAACTAGTAAGTATCTCAGGTTATCTCAGGTGTTATTTGGTGACTCATTGATGGAGAAAAATAAAGCCAGGTAAGGGGGATAGGGCGTCTTTGGGTGGGGTGTCAGCAAGGGTACACATTGGTTTTGTTCTGTTTGTCAGTAAAGATATCGCTAAGAGAGGAACAGGCCTGGCAGGTGTTGGGGGATGGGGAGGGAAGGGCAACCCAGACCAAAAAAAAAAAAAAAAGAACGAGGTCAGGGCTTTCTGAAGAGCAGTAAGGAGTCTGGTGTGGCTGAGGGGCAGGGCTTGGAGCAGGAGGCCTTGGGGGCCTCATGTAGCCCCTCCAGAGCCAAGTGACGACTTTAGGCAGGCAGCAGAGCACCCCAGGAGTTGTCTGGAATAAGGAGCCTCAGGCAAAGAAACTGGAAAATGAGGAATTGGGCAAAGACACGGGGCCTTACCAAGACAGCAAATCGGACAGCCAGCTCCAGGGCAGCTCGGAGGGTGACACCTCCATCTTATTTCAAGAGCCTTGGGTGGGGGGGCTGCTTGAAGGGCAGCTTTAGCTTCAACAAGGTGGAGAGCCAGGCAGCTGCCGACAAGTTCAGGTTCAAGGCCTGAAGTCCAGGAGGCAGAGGGTAGGGACTGGGCTGCATGGGAGAGAGGCTGAGGAGTCTCTAGGGACCAAGAGACACTTAGCAGAACCCGCTAGTGTATTGGGATTAGAGACAGTATCTCAGAAGGCTGGCCAGACATCTGAGAAGTGGGCCACAAACATCCCTGCTTCTATCTAGAGGACACCGAGGACTTGAGGAACGTTCTTGTACGGAATACAAAACAGCAGAGTGTTGAGGTCTGTGGGAACGTGTAGGCCAAGAATTTTCCCCAGAATGGCCTGTGTTCTAATTTGGGGGATTGTGCTTTATGGATGAATTCTGAGAGACAGTGAAATACAGTCCGTGTTCCCTTTTTGTGTCCACTTCAGCAGCGCCTTCTCCCCATGGAGGCTGTTCACTCTTTTTTCCCTTCTTTCAACAAACTTGATTATCTGGATCTTGGGCGAGGACCCGAGCAGGGGAGTCTCTCAAAAAATAGCCAACTAGCAACCAGACACCAAGAGCTGGACAACTAACAACCGATCACCTAACCAGACACGCAGTAAGAACAGTCCCTCAGAGATGTCCTCGTCCTAATACCTGGAACCTCTGACTGTGTTACCTTGTAAGGAAAAGGATTTAAGGTTCTTAACTGTCTACCCTAAAATAGGCATCGTGTCCTGGATTATCTGGGTGGGGCCAGTGTAGTCACTGGTCCTTACAAGTGGAAGAGGAATCAGTAAGAGGGAGACTGTGGAATAACGGATGGTCAGAGCGCTGTAATGTTGGTGGCTTTGAAAGTGGAGGGAGAAGGTCATGAAACAAGGAATGCAGAAGCTTCTGGAAGCTGGAAACAGATTCTCCTCCGGAGCCTCCAGAAGGAGGCAGGGGCTTGACAACACTCTAGATTTTGAGATGCATGTTAGACTTCTGACTCCAGTTTGTAAAGTAATTAATTTGCATGGTGAAAGCTAATAAGTTTGTGTTAATTTGTTACCGAAGCAATAGACGAGTAACACACCAAACCCATCTCTACTCTGCCTGGTGAAGCCCGGGCCCCAGCAGGTGGTTGTCCAGCCTCAGTTCAGGGGTTACCCACACTGCATTCCAGCCAATCCGAAAACACTGCTGCTTGACAGTCCCTGCCCTTGACCTCTGCCAAAGCTCAAGACCCTTTCTGGAAGGGTCTTTAGATATGACACTTGCACCAACTGTCTAACCTTTCAAAGCCCATTTTCATTGGTTGATGTAAATTTAAAGGCAAAGCCATCCATGTGAGTGATTTGTGAACTGGAAAAGTAAGAAAAATATGATTGTGATTGTGTGTGTGTGTGTGTGTGTGTGTCCAGCCTTTGAGCCCAAGGTCTCTGAATGCTCTCAGAATTTTTTTTTCTTTTAAGGCATTGACCACAGTCTTAAATTATAGTTTCATATATGCAAATGTTATTCTCCTACTAGATTTAAGGCTTCCGGGAGGGAAGGGTTGTGGACTGAAGTATTTATCTTGCTAACCCTGTAGGGAGTTAGCTAGAGGTAAAAATGGGGATGGGGGTTGGAAACCAGAGAGCCAGGGCGTTGTCACAGGCTGCCAAGGACACTGGTTCTCCCTCCGGGCTCAGCGGCAGCCCCAGACTCTGACCCCCTAATGACAAAGCCTGGGCATAATTTGTCCCTTTAACTAGAGTGTGCAATGAACACTTGTTGAAGACACATTTCTCAGTCACCTCCTCTGGTATTTTTTAGATCCTACCATGACACCATCCCCCCAGGTCTGGCCTCTGCTTGGCTCCAGAAGGAGTGGCCCTCTGGGTACTACTTTGTTCCCACAGGTGGGGCAACTGACACAGGACAAAGAGCCCCAGGGCAGAAGGACTTGGGTGTTGAAACCCAGGGGCCATGTGGGCAGGCTCATGCTCCCCTCTGACTGGCACAGCCTGTCCAGTTACCCTGGGCCACATTAGGTAAACAGGGGAAAGAAAACAATGTCTGTCGGCTACAAAATGAACCCATCAGGAGAGGAATGTGATTGCCAAGTGTTCTCAGAGGGCAAGACAAACAAAGAAGGTGAAACCTGTCTTTAACAGCAGTCCCCAGTTCCTAACCATGGCTCCCAGCAGCCCTTCTGTGAGCAGAGGCCTGAAATCCTGTACAGAAGGTCCCTTGATACCTGCCTCTCACTTTTCCAGGGTCCTCTTGGCCTGTTCCCTCAGCTCTGGAGTTGGAACTTCCCGGGGAACAGCTAGTGGGGACAGAGGCTGCTGAGATGGGGCTGCTGGCAGGCCTGGCTCCGTCCCCGCTGCTGGCTGTGCCCTTTCAGCGGGGGCATTCCCATCTCCAAGGAGGCGGTCACGTCAATAAGGGACGTTAGGCATCTTGCCCTCTCCGCGGGCAGAGGTGTCCCATAGCAACTGGAGCTGTGATCTGCATATGACAGCACATTGCAGCTATTCAGGACTTTTCTTTCCCCTGCTTTCTTTGAAACAAGCTTGCCCTATATCCAAGTTCCCTGTGAGCCTCATACAATGAAAACAGCAGTTGACAGGTTCCCTGTAACTTGTGAAATCTGAGTGCATCCAAGGGGAGAAAGAGTGCTCATTACCGAAACACAAAACGAGCCTCTTTCAAGGCCCAGCTAGTCGGCCCTTCAGTTTGCTGCCGCTGACCCCACTGCCCTTCTGAGCACAATGAGTGCAGGAGGAGAGGGAGAGCGAGGTCTTTACTCCGTAGGTTGCCAATTGATCACCCTCCTAACCCCTATGGGGGCTTCTGGGCCCAAACAATTCGGGTGACAGAGGTCAGGGCTCCAGCCCCTTCCTTGGGGGAGATCTTAGCTCTCCCTGCAGGAACTTTCCCAGGTAAAACAAAGACAAGCTGGAGGAGCCTTAAACAAACTCCTGCTAATGACGCACAGGGGAAATAGAGAGAGGGGAAATGAGAGGTGCCCAGAACCACAACACTGGGCCTCAGACCTTTTGTCTACTCAGACCCCCACACCCTTTGCACACTTGGGGACTGGGTCATGCCTTGCAGAGGTTCAGCCAGATCCAACTCCAACATGGCAGCCAATGACAGCCTGGCAAATGGGTTGGCAAGAGGGAGCCATGTAAGAGGAGGAAATGGCGCTGGTTTTGCCCACACTGAGTTTTGTCTAATTAACTAGACTTCTGATATCCAAAATGTCAGACTAGGATGGAAAAGAAGAGGAAGAGGGAGCAGAGGAAAAAGAAGGAAGAAGAGAAAGAATAATTTCTAAGGTAGGCCCCAAATGGTGCAAGCTTGGAAGAAAAGCCTGCAGAGAGTGCCTGTCCCTTCCGAGGTTGTTCCAGGAGGGTTCTGGATGGATTCAACTCCTGCTTGAATGACACACCCTATTGTGTATAGTGCAACGTGGGAAGCACATAGGAGAACAGTACCCTGGGGGTACAGGCCAGGGATCTTGACTGAGCTCTGCCCAGCTCTCAGAAGAGCAAGAATAAGCAAGAATATGCAATGGATGGGGCTCCATTCTTTATTTTCTGGTTCCAGAAGCAGTGATTGAAGGTGACCATACACTCTTGTGCCAGTGATCTGGTATAGATATACTTGGGGATCACAGGCAATCATTTAACTGTTGGGTTTCTGATTTTAACATTAGAAAATAAACTGTACACTTGCAACTCTCTCAATATGCCATGCACTTTTTTTTTTTGCCAGTGCTGTACCTTCTTGTTGGAGTACACCCCCCCACACACAACTTCTCACCTACCTGGTAGAGTCCCTTTGATTCTTTAAGCCACATATCAAGTGCCATATTCTTTATAAATGTTCATATCTTAGCACTTTTCACTTTGCATTATGACGATCTACTTACTTTTCTATGTCACAATAGACTATAGTTTTTTGTGGGTAAGATCAGTCATTTTGTTTTGTTTTGGTGTCATTAGTAGTTGGCACATAGTAGCTGTTCAGTAATGACATGAAGAATTGAACTGAATTATGACGGGACAATTTCTTTTTAAGGTCCTGGGTTGAGTTTTATTCAACCACCAAAGACTTAGGAACAAGTCTATGACATTGTCTAACTCCATTCACATCATGTGAAAGGGACCCCTGGAACAATGCAATAGGCAGCCCTGCTTATGGGACATCTTGCCATAGGGCAAGCACAATTGTGGAATCCAAGTACCACGAATTTACACTCTAATTACAGAGACAAAGCTAAAATGGAAGAAGCAATCATGGCCCAGCCCAATGGTGCCCTGCTTGTGAGTATAGCAGGAATCCTGGGGTGGGAGAGATCCATGTGGACCACCTCCACTGGGAAAGGCATCATTTAGGAAGTAGAACCTGCATATCCATGTAGAAAATAGAAATGATAAAGAGGTAAGAGGTATGCAGAGCATGGAGAACTAGGGCAGCAAACTACTGTGTACAATACTATAAAGGTAGAGACCCATCATCACACATTCATCCAAATCCACAGGATGTAGAATACCAAGGGTGAAAAGTGAATCCTAACGGAAACTATGGATTTGGGGTGACAGTGCTGTGTCAACGCAGGGTCCTCAGTTGGAACAAGTGTAGCGCTCTGGCGGGGAATGTTGATAGCGGGGCGGGGGGTGGGGCTGTGCATATGGCAACTCTTACTTTCTGCTCAATTTGCTAGGGGTCTAAAATTACTCTAGAAAACAAAGTCTATTTTTAAAAATGAAGTCAGTATGAGCTTATTTGGTATATTATCAAAAGAAGCATATTAAAAATGGAGCAAGTAAAATGCATAGGGAAGTTAATGAACAATGTGGCCTGATCATAGATGTGGAAGGGATCCATCCATCCAGCAGATGATGAAGAATCTCGAAAGCCAAGCAGAGAAGTTGGGACTTAATGTTGGAAGACACAGTGAGGTTTAATAAGTTCTAGAGCTGAGAAGTAGTAGCTTTTAATTTTTTTTTTATTTTTAGTGTTAGGTGGACACAATATCTTTATTTTATTTTTATGTGATGTTGAGGATCGAATCCAATGCCTTATGCATGCTAGGTGAGCACTCTAACACTGAACCTCAATCCCAGCCCTTTTTAAATATTTTTATTGGTTGTTCATGGATCTTTATTTTATTTACTTATTTATATGCAGTGCTGAGAATCGAACCTAGGGCCTCACACATGCCAGACAAGTGCTCTACCACTGAGCCCCCAACCCCAGCCCAAGAAAGTAGCAGCTTTAGGAGCAGGATTTGGTAGCCACATGTGTTGAAATAATTGGAGCAACTTGGGAGGCTGAGGCAGGAGGATTGCAAATTTCAGGCCAGTCTGGGCAATTTAATGAGACCCTGTCTTAAAATAAAAAATGAAAAGGACTGGAGGATGCAGCTCGGTGGTAAAGCACTTCAAACGATATGTGATGCCCTAAGTTCAATTCCCATCCACCCCCAGCAAAAGAAGAGAAGCTAATGTAACAGGGTGTGAGACAAGGAGTCTCAAGTCTCACTTGAGGCATTGGTCTGGTTTGCTGCTTACTTGCTTAGTCTGTTTCCTGGGGCTATAACAAAATACCTGAGACTGGGGCTTTATAAGGAAGAGACACTTATTTCTCACAGTTCTGTAGAAGAGAATTTCAAAAGCATGGTGCTAGCATTTGCTGAGGACCTCCGTGCTCCACCATAACATGCTGGAGGGCATCGAATGAAGATGAACAGCATGCAGGTGCGAGACAGAGGAGGATGGGGCCAAACTTACCCTTTTATCGGGAGCCAGTTCCCTGATAACTTATCCACTCCTATGACAACCCTTAATCCATTCACGAGGGCAGTGTCCCCTCCTGAGAAGGGCATCCCCTTTTAAGGTTCTCATCTCTCAACATTGTTATGATGACAATTAAATTTCAGCATGAATTTTGGAGGAGACAAACTACAGCATATACTGTTTGAAATTTGACCTTGATGTTGTTTTCCTGACATCTAACGAAGATGAGTAGCCAGGTCTATTGAAAACAGAACAGGTTTGCTTTCTTGCTTTTTCTCTGGATTTCAAGCAGCGTGTAAGAGCCGAAGATAGGGTTTTATTCTTCAGCTATATCTGGAAAATCAGTCAGTCAGTCAACAAATAGTTATAGACTCTGAGGACAGAGCAGCAAGGAAGGGTCAAACTCACGGAGCCTGTGTCCTAGTAAAAAGTACAAAAGGGGTTGGGACTGTGGCTCAGTGGTAGAGTGCTCGCCTCGCCCGTGCAAGACCCTGGGTTCGAGCCTCAGCACCCACATAAAAATAAATAAATAAATAAAGTTTTATATATATATAAAGAAAGCACAAGAAGTTAGGTTTTCATCAAATATAGAGGATCAAGAAGGACAGGTCCTAAAACTGCTGAATCTAGAGAAGTCAAGAGAGAGAAATGAAGGGTGCCCAAACCAAAGGAAATGTGAGAGAGAAGAGGGAACAAACTTACCTTATTCTACCAGAGTCATCCTTCAAGTTTCTACCCCAAGGCACCCAATGACACACTGCCCTCAGCAAGATTGGCTCCGGGCATGGTGGTGCTAGAGAGGGACATGGATGGCCAAACACCCCTAGAGAGAAGATTCTGATCGGCTCCCCAGCTGCACTGGGAGAACCTGATGGAGGGAGACCATTTTAAAAGATAACATTTTAAAAGATAGCATTGGCATGAAGATGTCAAGCCACCATGGAAATAAATTAGGGTGAAAGCAAGAATCAGTCCATCCAAGATATAATCGAAATATTAATCATCAGGCATGAATTGTAGGTAGTGGCAGCTGGGCTGGGGGAAGGGCTGCTACACGGCTGCCCAGTGAGCATCCCATTCTGGAAAACCTCAAGCCCCCGGATGGCCACTTGAGGGGTGTTGAACTCCCTGACAAATCAAAGCCCTCGGATGCGCTACATGTCAGATTCTGGTAGAAGAAGGCAGGTCTGAAAGAGAGAAGGAACCTGAGGACCGCCCTCACCCAGAACCCGAGAACCGCTTCTCAGTTACAATCACAGGAGCCCCCAAACCTGACTCTTTAAATCGAACGCCAGTCCCTATCCCACTGCACCACCAAGGGCCTTTCCTCTGTGCCATCTTGTGTTACTGGGGAAGCAGTTGAAAGATGGCTGAAACCAACACGTGAGGAAGGGAGAGGCCTGGATGAAGGGAGAGACTTCCTGGGATTAGGACACAGTGAGCTTTGCTCTCAAGGCAGAAACTCTTCCACAGAGCCAGATCCCAACTGCCCTGGGTTATAATGGTCTCCCTAGCTTATTGAGTAAATGGCTCTAAAGTCACCTTTTGCTGGAGGAAGCTTGGTCCTTACGGGAGGGAACGTGATTGGGCCCAGATAAGGCAGGGCATCCTGTCGGCCTCCTGGTCCACACCCTCACAGCTGCGCCTGCTGTGGCTGCTGCTGACTTCAAAGAAATTGCTTCCCTTGGATCCACATCAAGGACGGGATGAGAAAAGGGTCCTCTGACCTTCTTATGGTGAAGGATGGGACCACCTTTGTGTTGTTTGTGTGTGTGGATTTTTCCTGTGGCTATTGTGTTTTCATGAACTAGATGAGGAATATCTGAGAACAATCATCGGAAACAGAGTCTTTCACCTACGGCCAGAGGCTGGAATCTGGCCCAATGCAGGGAGAGGCTGTGGCCCACGTGAAGAAGGCTTACCAGGGTGCAGCCCCAGTCCTGAACCCTGGTGCTCTGAGTCCCTTCCACCAACTAGGTCATGGCCCCGATTATGTGTTCCTTCCGCTCACCAGGGCTTTATCAATAGGCAAAGCTTACCTGGAAAACAAACCTTATCCTCAGACCCATAACCTGCCTTACTCTGAACTCTAACTTTAATGCAGTCTGGTAGTCAAGATCATTCCAGGCCCGAAAACCAGCCTTCTCCTGGGTTCTTGGAAGGGTGCTCTGGTGGTGGTGGTAAGCCGCGGGGAGACAGTAGAAATTCCACTCCTCCTGAGGCTAAGGCTGCCGTGGGAAGCTGAACTCTGTGGCTGTAAGTAAGGGCTGGGGAGGCTCTCCCAACCCACGTCCTCCTTGGGCTTGTGCCTGGCCCCTCTGGGAAGGCAGAACCCATCCCTCTCTGTCCCAGGTCTGTCATTGACCAGGCCCAGCTGGAGCAGCCTCCCATTTGCACCGAGTGCCACAGCAATGCTAACAGGGGCCATCCAGGCCTCTGTGGTGTGACCTCTCCTGAAAAGAGCCCAGCCAAGCTGTGGGCCAGTACCCACAGGCTGAAAAGCAGACAGAGAACACTGACAAGGGAAAAAATGAGAAGCACGAAGATTTGTACCAGTGGGATTTTGGCTCCAGGAAGCCTCTACCAGCTTTCTCAGCCTTTGTCTGTAGGTTCCAAGGTTTAGAGCCCTGTGAGGAAAGAAGGGGCCCAAGCTGATTGGGACCCGATTTAAAAAAAAAAAAAATGCAGGTCACCCCCTTTCTGCCTCAACACCAGCAGAGCAAATGCTATTAATAACCATGGCCTTTCCCCAGGCCACGCAGGGGATGCAGGGCTGGATGGAGCCCGCTCCTCCAACGCGGCCAGCTGTTCCGAAACAGGTTTGAGAAAGTGATCTTTGGCACATAATGAAAAGGGTGTGTTTGGGGGGGGGAGCGCCCAAGACTTCTCTATCAGGGCCAATATTATTTTTAATTGCCGAGAATCGGCCTGTGGCTGTTACTCAAGGCTGCAGGGCGCAGGCTGCCAGGATCAGAAATCAACTTCAAGAGGAGGTAGAAAACCTGGTTCCAAGGACTGTTCATTACCAAGCTGTCGCTTCTCATGGAAAATCAGGTTACGCCTCAGCGTTTATATGATCCTCTCCCCTCCACCTCTCCCTCCTTCGTCCCCCTTTAGAAAGGGAGCAGTGAACTGGAGCAATCTGGGAATTTGGGTTTCTGCCCTTCCCCCAAAGCATGACCGATGGCCCATTTTTCAAGCCAAATCTCACCCCTTGCAGGCAGCTGTCAGGAAACCACAGAAGGTGCTTGAAGGAACACGAGGAATGGCTGGTTCTAATCTGGAGAAAAAAATGAATTAACAAGGCAGCTACTTATGGAAGAATGTTTTCTTTTCTTCAGCCCCAGCCTGCATATTTTCACAACATGTGTACTCTGTTACCTTGTCACTTCCCTGTTTTCTTTGGGTAAATAACTGGGCTCTGGACCTAGGGGAAGAAAGAAAGAAAGAAACACCCAGCTCGGGACTATCACGGGGCAGACCTGGCCAGCTGAGCTGCCCAGGGAGGAGCTTGTGCTGGTTGCCGGTTGCAACCACAGCTTGGCCCCGGCTGGATGGGGCTTTTCACTGAACTCTGCAGGTAATGGTGTGGGAGTCAGAGAAGGGAGGACAAAACCGCCCACCTCAGCCCTGGGGTTGGCAGGCCCCAAGGCTGGGGAAATAAAGAACGTTTCTCCTTCTCCAAGTCAACTGTGAAGGCCTCTCTGAACCTGGCAGAGTCAATAAGGCACATTCAGGCCAGCCCTGCCCTTCCACTGACCAAAGAAGAGAGGTCACTCAAGTAGTGCCCAGTGGTGAACCCCAGCAAGAGTGGCAGGAGCCAGGGCCTTCCATGGAGCATGGGATGGGATCTTCCTCTGTAGTGTCCCAGGGTGGACATTTGAATAAGCAATGGGCTCCGTCCAGAAAATGCCCAAGGGTTTTGAGCCACTGTCTTTCAGAGGTGCTACATAGGATTTTGTCACTATTCTGGCCTTGGAATATTTGCCTTATAGTGTTTGCACCATGCCCCAGGTAAGTACAGAACAGCACCACCTCACTAGTAGGGTATCTTTCCGATCAGCACTAAAGTGAGGGCACTAGTTTGTGAGTTACTCTGATAAATCAGGGTCTTTTCTTCACAAAGTAACAACAACTCTTACTTGCTCAGGAACTCCTGGCTGATCATCAGAGCAAAGAACTGATAATCACATTGCAGCCATATTGCCCCTAATACTGCACAGCATGTGAAAGGTGTTTATTGACCTGGTGCCACTGCCTGCCTGTGGAGCCAGTACTTCCCTGCAGGGGGAAACCAAGGCAGAGAGAACTCAGAGCCTGAGACCAGCACAAAGGCCCCCCACAGCTGGGTTGGCAAAGGTGGGATTAATTGGGTGCTATTTGGGCCCCTGCATATGTGCATTTCCTTCCTCCATCTGCTCAGGAGTCTTTGATTCCAACTTTGAATTTACTATCTCACCTTGTAGATCACACAGCCATCCTCAGGCTGAGGTTTGGAATTCCAAACTGAAGTTTTCGGTTGCAAAGGTCTGGCCCCCATCTGTTGAGAGACTCTTTTGGTATCACTGGAAGGGTACAAATGTCCCACAACAGGGTCACTGGAAAAGGGAGGGTGACAGTGCTGAACTGGCACCACTTGTAAGGTGACAAGAGTTTTCAGAGGGAGAAAAAGGGAAAACCAAAAGCTTTCTGGGAGCAAGAGATGAGGACGTCAGTGGACTAGCCAAATTATTGCCATGGTTGAATTCTGCAAAGACAGCGTCAGAAAGGGGCCATGAGGTAGCTAGGAGCAGCCATGAGAACAAAGGCTGCAGCTAATGGGCACAGAGCCCTCCCTGGGCCGGGACCGTGCTGAGTGCTTTGACATATTATCTCATTTAATCCTCTCAACTACCCTCAGAAGTGGGTGCCATCGTCCTCCTTTTCCAAATGAGGAAACTGAGGCACTGAGAGAGTATGTAGCTTGCTCATTATTTATGGAGAGAGACAGGAGGAGTCAGGATCCAAACACAGCAGTGTGACTCCAAAGCACTGTCTCTGAGAGAAAGCAGAAGGAGCTCCCTCATCAGAATTATGACATTTACCTTGGTGGCCTGCTCTGTCTGGATAGATGGCACAACCCAGACCCTCTACGAGAAGTCTCTTCTAGCTTCCGCCTGGCAGCAGATGTCCGCATCTCCCCAGCACACGTTCCACATGTAACACTATGCCACCGGCCCCTGGGCAGTCCCTCTTGGAACCCCCTTCCTCCTGCCCCTGAGGTGTCTTTCCCTCACTCCGTCTCTACCGTCACACTTTGCTTCCTCCTAGTCACCTCCCCTAAGTGCTCCTGGCAATTTTTGCAGAGTCTAGGCCACATGTAAGCATGCCTGACTCAAAATGAAGTCATATTTTAAGAGTCGCCTCTAGACAACCTGCACCAGAATCCCGCGTGCGTTTCAAGAATGCAGATCCTCAGCCTCTGCCAGAAGCCTCCGTGGGGCTTACAGCAATGGGACTAGAAATCGGCATTTTTCTAGCAGTTTCTCAGAGTGATTCTGATGTTCCCTGAATTTCGAGGCCAACAATTCAGACTTTTCTGTGAAACATGTTGCACTAGGGGACAAGCTCATTGTGTGTTGGGGACAGGCAATGAGGAAGCTGGAATGAAAGTGACGAGTAGCAGAGGAAGAGGTAGGAGGCTGGGCAATGTTTCTGCCAGGCGGTGGGACTCCAGGATGGGCGATGGCCCTGGCAAAAGCACTCTCCAGCCAACGTTCCAAGCAGAAGGCCTCCAGAGTCCCATTTCAAGAATCCAGGAATCTGGCTTCCTGCTGGGAAGCAGCACCCCTTTTGTTCCCCCACCGGAGACCCCAGCAAGCAGGGTGGAAAGAGAATCAGGCCCTAGGCCTTCCAGAAGGAAGGGAAGTGGCCATCCAGGCAGAGAGAGCAGGGGGAGGTCCAAGAGGTGGCAGTGGGGCAGAAGAGTGGCGGGACTGAAGGCCTATTCACCATTCCCGAAGGTCCCTCACAAAGAGGTTTTAGGGAGCCCCTGAGAGACCCCCAGGGAAGGCCCACTTGGGAGACCCCCAACCCATAGACTCATCAGTGAAAAATATCCCAGACAGGCGACTGTGTGCTGATAATGAAGTTAAACTTTAGGTCAATTCATTTGGAAAAAAAAAAATGGAAAAACAATTATAAATCATAAAATTGAAAAAACGAAGTTTTTTTTTTCCACCTCACCAACAACTCCCAAACAACTGAACACAAAGTACCTTAACCTTGGCATGTGGCAAGACCTCCATGCAAAGTCATCTCTCAGCTCATTTGAAGGGAAAATAGTGCTCTTTTTGTGACCACCTATAACGTCTGGGCATGCTCAGCAGATGTAGCTCAAATGAAAACTCTGATGATTAGCTGGAAAAGTGGAGCAAGGAGAAGCTAGAGGAGGGAAAGCCTGCGTGGACGTAGCTGGTGCTGGTGCATGGAGCGTGATTTCCACTTCTAGAACTGTTTGTGCCTGGTAGACCCAGACAAGCTGCTTTCATACTCTGGGTCTGGATTTTCTCATCCAAAACAAGGCAGGGAGACTGCTATGGGGCCCCCAGAGTTGTTGCCCTGAGGAGCAGGAGATGCCCAGGCAGATACACACTCTGCCCATCCAGTGCTCCAGTCCTCTCCTGAGGTCCAGCACCACACTCCTGAGGTGCTTGTGTCTGTGGCAAAGACAGAGCTTTCCCACCATATCTTTAGTAAGACAATCACAGAATAAGCTGTGAGGCCTTCTTGCTTTTGAATGATGAAATTAGGCATTACCCAGAATTGTTCCTATGATTTGTATTATTTAGTGTCATATGAGAGTATATATATTGTATATGTACAATATGTTACCTGTGACATATGCGATGTATGTTGTACATATGACATGCAATGTCATATACATTTACATGTATTATATAATATACTTATGTGGCACTATAAATATAAATCACAGGTATTTGTATATATATTATAAATATTATAGGTATATATAAGTAAATATATTTTAAATATATATAAGTGTATATATTTTAAATATTTATTTTTTAGGTGTAGTTGCACACAATGCCTTTATTTTATTTATTTGTATGTGGTGCTGAGGATCGAACCCAGGGCCTCACACATGCTAGGCGAGCGCTCTACCACCAAGCCAATACCTATTATATTAAGAGGCATTTGTATTCACACATATGTATGGCTGGTATTTGTGTGTGTATATACCTAGGTGGCATTATGTAAGTATAAATCACAAGTATATTTTATGCACACCGCACATATGAGTGGACATGTGCAGAATAACTGGTTTTAGTGATCTAAGGTAATGGACAATAATTATTAGATTCCCATGGTAGGTTAAATTTTGTCCTCAAAAAGATATATGGATGTCTTAACTCCTCTCTGTGGATAGGACTTCTTTTTTTAGTTGTAGTTGGACACAACACCTTTATTTTATTTATTTATTCTTATGTGGTACTGAGGATCGAACCCAGGGCCTCACATGTACTAGGTAAGCACTCCGCCACTGAGCCACAACTGCAGCCCAGGATGTTGTTTTTTTGAAATAGGATCTTTGCAGAATAATTAAGATGGAAGTTATGGTCCTACAAGATCCAGGTGGGCCAGTGTCCAGATAAGAAAAGAGAGAGACTCGGCAGAGGTAGACTCACACAGGGGACACCATGTGAAGACAGACACAGGGAAAGGCCCCTTGAAGGAGAAGGCAGGGCCTGGGGCGATGTACCTACTGACCCAGGAAAGCCCAGGACCCAGGGAGGACCCCTCCCTAGGGCCTTCAGTCTGCAGAACTATGGGACAACACATTTCTATTGTTTTAAGCACCTAGTTAAGTGCCAGGTGGTGGCTCTTTGTTTGGGCAGCCCTAGGAAACACAACTCATCGCAGAGTGGGATGGAGCAGAACCTCCCGCCAGAATTGGGCTTATGCCTGGTGACTCCCTACTTCTTGGCCTCTCTCCCTAGCTCTCCCTCTCGGGGGTAGGGGTGGGGTGCAGATATCCAACTGTTTCCAGCTGCAACCAACACTTGAAAGGTGATGGAATTCCCTACACCTTCTGCTCCTCTGTGGTGGCAGCTGATGGCTAAGGCCATACTGCCACCTTCTAAGCTCAAGTCACCTGAAAATGGGGAGCTGAGAGAGGGTGAGACTTCACAGGCTTCCTGGCCCTGCCCACTCCCTCCCAGCAGCTCTGGAAGGGTGATGTCAATTTATGGTCAGTATCTTCTAGATCAGAGTCCTGCTGTTAGAGGCTTTACTTTTCTTTTTTTACTTTAATGGTATAGAAGAATTCTCTCCCAGCCCCCTCAAAACACTTACACATCTTTTAAAAATTTGCACCTTTTTTTTTTTTTTTTCCAGCCTGGTTTCCTATGGTGAAGGGGAGGTAGGAAATGCCCAATAAATCATCTGTCTTTCCTCACTCAATTGAAAGGCAGGAAATGCAGAGAACAGGCGCAGGACCTTTTCCATTTTGCATATAACAAGAGCGGTCAGGCCCTGTTCCTTTGAAGGGCAGGCCCCTCCAAGAGCAGTATTAATTCTTTGAGCCACTGGAGTTTCTAGTTTCTAGGGACGAGATCCAAAGCGGGTAGGCATGTAGATACTGGCTCTATCCTCTGCTGGCTCTTTCTGAGGGCAACCTCTCTGGGCCTGCCTGGGGAAGTCTATTCATTGAGTCAGTGGCAGTTAGGAGCTTCATGTGCACAAGGCCATTGTGAATCTGTGCAGGATTAAAGGAATTTTGATCTCGAGACCTCATTTTTAAGGAGTTTACATCCAGTTGGTGCAACAACTAACTCACATCCATCGAGGTTATCACCCGCACACAGGTTATGAACAGGGCCCAAGAGAGGTGTGGGAGGACTAGAAGATGCTTCTGGGGGTCAGCAAAGGCTTTTTGGAGGAGGTAAAGAAGGCTCTTGGCGGTGGCTTGAAGTCTGGGTACAATTTGGAAACACAAAAGAAAGGAGGAATGACATTGCTGCAGATGCTGGGGACTCCTGGGAATGTCACAGGCTCAGAGATGAGGAAGTCAGAAGACGCAGAGCTCATCTAGGGGACAGTGAGAAGCCCAGGAGAGGGCCCTGGAGGGGTGGTAAGGAATAAAGTTGGAACATGAAGGAGGAGCCCTTCTCTGGGCCTCCCAAGCCTGGCCTAGGATCGTGGATGACACTGCGGGAGGGTGACGATCAAACCTGAGCTTGGCATCTGTATGAACGGGGCCAGCCCTCACTGGAAGATGCCTCCTTCAGATCCAAAGGAACACAAGTGGCAACACAAGTGTCTGTAACCAGTTTCAGGTCTGATGTGATCTCTGTGAAAAGCTTTTATGAAAGATCACGTAGAAGTTTCCTATAGTGCATTTTATATATATATCTTTATTTTGTTTATTTAGTTTTTAAAAAAATTTTTTTAATGTGGTGCTGAGGATGCAACCCAGTGCCTCACCATGCTCTGCAAGCGCTCTACCACTGAGCCCCAGCGCCAGCCCCCCTATAGTGCATTTCACAGCAAACCTTCTCCAAAACCTCTTGGGACATTTGCTCCTCAGCTTTCACACACTAAAAGGACTCCCTCTCTCCCAGGCCCTTCCTTTCTCTTTTTTCTTTTCTCAGGTCACTGTCCCCCCACGCCCCCTCCCCCCCCATTCCAGGCTGTCCCCTCACTCCTGCTCATCACCCCCCCACACCTGCCCTTCAGCACTGCTGGGCCTCCGCTCATCCTGGCCTCCTGCCCTCTCCAGGAGGACCTCCCTGGCATCCTGGGGCTGGAATCCTCTGCGGCTGGCATCCTCTGCGGCTGGCTTTTAAGAACAACCCGGAATGGATGGCAGAGTGTGAGGGCAGGCAGGGGAGGCCGTGTGTTCCAGGGAGGGGCCTGAGCGAGGTCCTGGGAAGGATAAGACCCTAAAAGTAGGAGAGGAAAGTCTTATAGGCCCTGGGGTTACCCAAGGGCAGCTCTGGTCTGGATGGGCTTTCACCTTTGCCAGTCCCTTGACTGTGGACCCTGGATCATTAAGCCCCAAACACAGGGCGACATTCAATACCTATCTCCTTCACGAATAACTGAATGTGTGTGGGGGTGTACATGAGCAATGCAGCGGTATGAGGTGAAGGCCTGTTACAATCCATGGCCCGTCACCAGGCAGATAACAGGGCTTACCTACACTGCTGTCTCCAAGGGCTGGTACCCCAGCAGGTGGAGTGGGAAGGCTTCACCCCTGGATCCCCCATGTCTGAGTGTAGTTTCTACCCACGCTGATTCACAGCTGGGCGGAATCATAGACAGCACCAGCAATGACACTGGACTATATGTTCCTTGCCCCTGCTCTTGGATGGACAGGGACACCATGGTATATGACTTGCTCATTTTCTGAGAGCCAGAATGGGATTCTCTCCCTGCCCCATGAGCTGGATATTAAAGCTTCAAGTATTATCTCTTCCCAAGATACCACATTCTAAAGGTGGTTTTGCTGAGCAGATAACTGAACACAGAAGGGAAAACAGAAAAGGAACCAGCCTGTGCTGATTCCCTATTATGAACTGGGCAAGGTGACCGGGTTCTTAAGAATTACTTTATATATATATATAGTTGTAGGGCAACACAATACCTTTATCTTATTTATTTATATGTGGTGCTGAGGATTGAACCCAGAACCTCACATGTGCTAGGTGAGTGCTCTACCACCATTCCACAACCCCAGCCCCAAGAATAACTTTTAATCTAATACCTCCACTGTTATTCTCCAACAATACTTTTTTGAGTAACCACTATGTCCCAGGCATATTGTAAGCATGGGGAAACAGCAGGGAACAAAAGACAAAAAGCCGGTCACACATTCTTGTAGAGAAAAGAAGAAACAGGAAAATGGATAGGGAACGAGCCATGCCCATATCTAAGGGAGAAGATTCCAGATGTAGGAGCCATCCACAAAAGGAAAGGTCCTGCAGCAGGACCCAGGAGTGGAACAGCAAGGAGACCAGTTCGTAGGAAGAACACAGACCGCTCTTTAAACATGAGGAGAACTGGCTTTTCCTGTTAGCTCACTTGGCTAACTCATCTTGCAAAGGAGGTCAAGGACACAGGGGGAGGATATATTTGTTTCCTAACAAAAGTCATTTTGCAAAGACAGAGGAGATGGTCACAAGAGAACGGAATAATTATCACAGACTGTCCTTGGAGCTATCTAGAACTCGGTTCGTCTGCTAACTGCCAGTCTGTACACAAACCACGTTTTCTGAGCCTGTTTTCTGTTCTGCAAAATGGAAGAAACCCATTTAATAATATCCACTCAAGGTGATCAGGCTAATGAATTATGTAAAGCATTTTGTGAACTGTAATGGGCTATGTCTAGCTCATGTTGGGTCTGAAAGCCATACTAGTAGGCAGAGAAAATTTCTTTGTAGGTTGCAAAGATGATTTTTACTTATGCCTTATAGTAATCTTATTATTTTGAGTGGGAAAATATTTCATGAGTCTTTCACCACCCCTCTGATCTTTGGGTGTAACCATCAGGGCCATTTCTCAAGCCTGCGATAATCTTAACCTCCTCCCACTTACCCACCCAGCCCACCTCTTCTTGTGTCTCCCAGCCTTGCTGGAGAGAGCTACAGGCCCATGCCAGCATCTGACCTTGACTTGGCTCAATGCTGACAAACAATTCCCTTCCTTTGGTGAAGCCCAAGTTTGCTTCCTGTGGTAGGAGTTCCAAACCTTCTCCACCATCCCCAGGTGCCCAACCCCACATCCCTCCTCTTCTCATAGCACATTTTCTGTCTCCAGCTGTACTTAGAAGAGCAAGCTCAATATCACGAGCTTCTTTCTTTCTGGTAATTCCTTACCCAGACCTCAGTCTATCATATACTCTGCTCATCTCTTCTAAACTCCCATTTCCCCAGTAGACAGGGAAGACGTCTTCCTGCATTGGTTGCCATGTCATACTTGCTAAAGAAATCATCAGAGTGACCCAAAAGATTGATGAATAAGGAATTTGATTGCTGTGCTGCTTGTCAGAGCATAAACTGGGAAGCAACTGCATGTTGAATAGAAGGGGGTTGGTTAAACTGATCAACCCCGAGATGGCTTGAGAGGTTTTATGAGTACACTTCCAATTTTGTTAGAAGCAAAGCAAAATTTGCAGCAACAAACATAAACATGTGTAAAGACTGGAAGAAAATGCACAAAAAAGTAAACAATGATTATCTTCAGATAATGGGCTTATGAGGGATTTTAACCTATTCTTCGTACATTATTCAAAACTGCTAATGTAAGCATGAAGTATTTTTATAATTAAAACTAAAAAAACCAACAGCAACCTTTCTCCATAGAAAAGCTGTGTGATTCTGTGCCTCTTATTATCCCTTTAAATGCAGGGTGGTGCCTGGTGGACAGCTGCACAGTAACTCTTGTTACACATAAGGGCCAGAAGCAGAGAAAGCCATAACCAATTAACATTACAGGGGAACCGAGGCGTGCAGAATGGAAATGCTTCTATGGGAACATACTATTTTTTTCCCCTATTTTGGGACAGGTGTTTAGGGGAATGCCCTAAATTTGCTCCAGATAATTTATTTTTTAAAATATCCTGATTATTGCATTGTTCTGCCCCTATTTTCATGGGAACTTTTAACTTGCAGAACCATTTAGAAATGGATGTTGCATTCTAGGTCTTTGGCTTGAGAGCCTATTGTGTGCCATCACTGGGGAAACCATGGGTTTCCTGCCAGCGGTCCTCAACAGTGTAACATCTTACCAGGTATTTTGGAAATGTGTAGGGGGATTTTTAACTATCAGGATGGAGGAAGAGAAGGTGGGTTGGACCAGGGTTGCTAAGCACCCTACAAGAGACAGGGCAGTCGTGTACAACCAAGAATTGGCCTACCCAGAATGCCAACACTCTATGTGGGGGTGGACATTGAACTGGGACAAGCTGAGTACAGAAGATGCAAACTCAAATGATCAAATGCTCCCCTTCCACCCAGCCACGCAAGGAAGGGCCGTGTGAAGCTGCTTCTTGGCAGCAGCCCAGTATCATCATGCCGAAATTCAGGGTTACTGGATCTCCCAGGCTCCCCCACGAAGCCATAAATCTACATGGTGATGTACAATTTCCTGATTTTTAAAAAACACTGCATAGGCCAAACAAAACATATCTGTGGGCCAGATTTGGCCCTCAGATTGCCAATTCACAGGTCTGTCTTAGGAAAAGACACATCCCTGTCTTCACGAGAGGGTATAACAGAGCCCTGGTGAGTTCAAGTTCTAGAGTGGATAAAACCGGTTCAAATTATTGCCCTGTCATTCATTACCTACGATCTCAGGCAAGTGAAAATTCTCTGCACCCCACTTTTTTAATCTATAAAATTAGAACTAATGGTAACACTCATTGACTTGTTATGAAGATTAATCAGGGGAGAAGTCCTCACTGTCTAGCACATGGGAAATGCATTAGAAAGCAGAGCTATTATTATTATCAAGGATATCACAGTCTAAAACTAAGCACCTATTGTATACAGCATGCTGTGCTGGGTGCTAAGGAATTATAAATATGTATGAGAAAAGGCCCTTGACCTGGAGGGGTTTTTATTCTATAAGGACAGACAAATCCAGGATACAACTATTGTGAGCTGCTCAGATATAAGAATGTGACTGACATCAGATGTTCCCTGGGGACTGGCAGTGGGCACTACTGGTGAAGGAGGTTAGGAGCATGGAATCTGGCCAGGCCAAGTGGGATAGGGAGGGATGCATTGAGCAAAGGCAAGGAGACAGATTATAACATCCTAATAACAACTGAGTGCTTGCCACACCCGAGGCACACTCTGAGTACTCCATGGAGTGGTAAATACACTGTTTGGGCCTTTGTACACACAAAGAACAAGGCATAAGGCTAGAAAGGTCCCCAGAAAGCCAGGCACAGTGGACATACCTGTAATCCCAGCAGCTCAGGAGGCTGAGGCAGGAGGATGGAAAGTTCAACACCAGCCTCAGCAATTTAGCAAGACCCTGTCTCCAAATAAAAATAACATAAAAAGGGATGGGGATGTGGCTCATTGATTAAGCACCTCTGGATTCAATCTCTGGTGCCAAAAAAAAGAGAAAAGAATGAAAGAAAGAAAAGAAAAAAGAAAGGTTGAGGGAGCCTCGTCATGGGTGCTGACTGCCGGGGCCAGAGCATGAGTGTTTAACTTGTTGGTGGGAGAATGAGAACAAGGACCGTGATGTGGAAAGCTGAGCATAGAAGAGGTCGAGTATGGCATGGGCAGAAGTGAAGATGGGGGCAGCAGACTTGGGGGGAGACCAGCCTGGATTCTGGGAGTGGGTGAGGGGGTACTGGGACAGGTACTTTACTACACCAAATTAGGGAGGCAGTGGGGGATGGGTGCTGTCCAAACCAACTTCCAGGGTTTAGCATTCAAGAGCAATGCTAAGCTCTTGTCTTGTTTACCTCCTTGATATCCTGGCTCTCTTTGCCTACAGTCCATGTTCCTTCACTTTACCAAGTTTGTTTTCTCTACTGATTGCTCCTCATGGTATAATATGCCACTTGTTGGCTAATTTTTTTTAAAGTTTGGGAAGCAACTTCTCCTCTGGCTAATTTCCTGCCCCGCCTCTCCTCCTCTCTAGGACACAGATCCCTGCAAGGGTTATTGGTGGATTGATTACAGTAATGCTTCTAGACTTCTGACTTGTCCCGGCTGGCTGATATGGAATCCCACAGTGCACATGAAGGAAGGATGTGCTTAACAAATACTGCGAAACAATATTTTCAGGGGGAAATTGTTAATCCACTTAAAGAACAAACCGTCTCCGAGCTTCCCAACAATATCCGTGGACATTCCAACACGCAAATGTTGTTTACACAGGGGGTTCATCTATTTTTAAAAGTAGACTGGGCACACCTCTCCTCGGGAAGGTTTTGTTGGCTGAGATTCTGATGATTCTGTAGGGCGGAGAGGAATAAGACTATTTTGCAGGGAATGTCTAATGCCTGAGGTTCTTCAGGCCAAAACCTGAATTAGTCCAAGTCAGTGAGGTTTTGCTGTGATGTATCTTTATCATGAAAGAGCCTGTGAATAATCACCTAAGCTCCCTTTACAGATAACTGCAATATTTAACTGTCAGAGAGGTCTGTTAACTCCCTAGAAAAGGACCCTTGGCTTTGAAAAGCAAGTGTCATGACCTCGAGTCCATATTTCCAGCAGGAAAATGAAGTAAAAGCAAGCATGTGGCTAGCAGCTTGCAGACCAGAAGGGAGAACTTGGTGGCTATGCACAGGATACTTGGATGAAGCAGGGCAGAGCCTGCCCAAGGGAGCTGAGAACATCTCCCCACCCACATCTTTAGAAGAGTCCTGATAGTTCTTTTCCTGTAGTAGGACAACTTCTGCCCTCCATATGAGTCCCCTTGATCCTTCCCCCAGGTCCAAGTCTGACACTGAAACAGAGGAGGTGGGTGGCTGGAAAACTTGCAGCAATAAAGAGTTATTGGACGATGGTCAGAGTCAGCCACAGTTTTACTAGGCTGCTTGGTAGGTGGCAAGTTTCCTATCACTAGAGGCAACCAAACAGGGGCTCCACATCACTGGGCAGGGAGGGCAGCGGGACTCCAACTGGGAGCTTCCTCTGGACTTAGCAGCAAAGAAATGACTATCAGAAAGGACTTGTCTCTCCTTCTGGATTCTTCTGTAAAAGTGTGTACAAGGTTTGGGCTAAACACAGGCTAACAATCCTGTGTTTTCCTGGACCTGTGATTTGGCACAAGTCATTTCTCATTGGTCAAATGAGGGTTTGGGCTCAAAGAAATCTGAGTCGTCTCCACCGCCTCAACATTGGTGACGTGCAGACACTGGCTCGAAAACGAGGATGGTTCCAAGGGTGACTCAGTCAAGCGCCTTGGAATTAGGACTGAGGAGGTGGGAAAGGAGGCTGGAAGCATCTTTGGGGGCTTTTGACAGACCTGATACACCCCTGGAGCTCAAAACTCTCAGCTCCCCCAGGATTTACAGTGCCTGAAATGTCAGCCTGAGTCATTCCCTAGGGATTTGAATCTTTCCCCTGCCACTCAGGGGTCCTGTAATCAAATGCAAATTAGGTCTTTAAGCACCAAAGAGGTGGGAGGAGGGATTAGCTGACAACCCTGGGAGCGCTGGGCAGAAGGCCCTGGGGAGTGACGGCCCCCCATGGGGGAAGGTCGGAGAGAAAGAACCGAAGAGGCAGCTCGCTCAGAAGGGGTCAGAGGCCTCAGGTGGCCCCCACTTCATCGCCAGTGTGCCCCCACATTCGGCCCAGGGTGGGGGGATTATCCGGGCCAACCACCCTGCCCTCGGCATTGTCTTGCTGGGTCAGGCCCCCACCCTGTGCGTCACTGACTGTGCTAGCCTGTGATTCTCCAGGCCAAGAGCCCAGAGACACCCGCTCTGACCCTCTTCCTTTGCCTAGGCCCAGAGAAGTCAGGATGGAACACAAAGAGCGGGGCTCTGCGGGATCACATCCTGGAGAAGAGGGGCAACTAGGAGGGTGGCAGAGCCAGCTCGGAGGGCGAAGCCAGCTCCAAGCAAGGAAATCAAGCTGCTCTCCCCAGCTTGCCCTGAAATCCTTCCCAATCAGGGAGTCTAAAATTACCATATTTACAGCATCTGCAGCCAAGCCCAGCACTAAACAAGATGAATAGCCATGACGCACGAGGCTGAGCAGAAGTATGTGGCCAGGCTGGGCTGGGCTGGGCTGGGCACTGGGGCGAGGGATTCACAGGGGAGAGCAGGACCGTCCCAGGAAGGGGGCTTAGGGACAGGATTCACCCACCACTCAGGGAAGGAAGCCTTAGCCAAGTGCACTGCTGACTTTAGAAAGCTCTCCCTCCTGCTTCTGCTCCCCACTACCCCCCTTTAAATTCTCCAGGAGGAAACCACCCAGGCCCAAGACAGTATCCCTAAATGGACTTTCCTGAGTGTATAGGGAATTGGGGGGAGTACCACTAGTGGAGTTTTTCTTTGGACTCTTCTAATGGGGACACCATGTCTCCTTCCCAAGTATCTTACCTACTCCAGGGTCAGCCCACGCAGTCTAAATGACTCCATTCATAAAACGGACCTGAAGGTCTGAGTAATGTAGCTTTGGAGGAGATGGAGACTAGGAAGGACAGGGAATGTTCTGTGTCAGGGTGTCCCAATACGCTTTGTCCCAGCCTGGCCTGTTCTTTCCTGGATAGGAAGAATGCCCAGGAAAAGAGGGTGGAGACTAGTGACCTGCTGACTCTCCCTTGGCCAGAGTCAGAGAGAGGAGGGACCTGTGTACCACTGAGAGATGGAGGCTGGAAGCCCAGTGCGGTTTCTGGAGCCCCAGCAGCTCACCAGAGATTCCTGCACCCCAGATTCTGCAGAGTGAACAGGCGCCGACCCTAACTCTCCTGTCCTTGGCCAGGGCATCTCTACACGACCTGCTTTGTGTACCGGCTTCGTCTTACATTTCCACGTCACATCTATCTCCAGTGACATTAGTATCCAGAAATCACTGATCTGTACCAGTGGATGGCAAGTAGAAGACAGTGTGGGGATGGAGGGAAGGAAGGCAGAATGAACTGTCTGTAGAAAGGGGACTGGATGTGGCGCAGGATGCTGAGAAAGGAGATTTCTACGGAGGGGTGGCCAAGACCAGCACTAATGTGTGAAAACATCTCCCCCGAGTCAAATGGAACCAAAACGACCTGCAATAATCCCCCTAAAGGCTGAACCCGGACTCCAAAGCATAGACCACTTGCCATACATCTATCTAGTCCATGAGTGCGGTTCCTGGTAGAAGATGAGGAGATGTAGGAGTTGGTGGTGTTTCCAAGCTGAGGACATACTCAAATATGCAGAATATTCAGCAGACAAGTAGATCTGGTCCTGCCCTCAGAGAATGCTAGAAGAAGAAATTGATAAACTACATATATGTGTTCTATTCTTCTCAGTGACCCAGAAATGCCATGAGCTCCCCATTGACAATAACGTGGTATGAACTGAATGTTACCCAAGATGGCAGCCCCCATGGCCACTGACCTTTGTTCTGACCTTTTCTGTACAGTAGCAGAAGTTCTCTTCTCCTACCTCTTAAATCTCACCTTTGTCTTCTTCCCTGGCTTTTCTTTCTTACCCTCCTATCAAATGGTATTTGGCTCTAGGTTTGGGCTTCTGTTTTCTCTTCCAAGTCTGCTTTCCTTGAGTGACCTTACCCTCTGCTGGCTCCATTTATCACCCAAAACCTGTGACCTTAGCCCCAGCCATCTTCCTGAATTGCCCACATATATTTCCAACTGTCTACTGGACATCTCCAGTTGGATGATGGTTGTCTCAGATCGCACATGTCCAAAACTGATCGCATTATCTATGCTCCCTTGCTTCCCACGTCAAGCCCTCCTCAGGTTCCTCCCCTATCGTCTCTCTCTAGATATCGCCAGCCACTCAGACATCCCAGTGGAAACCTTAAAGACACTCTGACCCTTCCAGCTCCCTCACCATCTGTCAATGTGAATCTGAGGAGCCCTTTAAATCTCTCTCCTTTTCTCCTATGCCACTGCTGTCCAGAATTCAGCCCTCCACGCCCCTCTGCTACTGCTAATCCCTCCCATGAGAACTTCCCATCCTGGGATCTTCTTCCACACTACAAATTGGAGATAAATATCTAACCACAGATACGATCATAACTAATTGCAGAGGGCCCACTTGGTTCCAGACTTTGTGCTCAGAACTGGGAATAGGTTGGTAAGTAGGACCAATAGGGTTCTTGTCCTCATGGGACTCACATCCCAGTTGGGGAACCAGACCAAAAAATAAGCCCAGAACAGATACATGAATGAAATATCTCTCAGATGGTTGTAAGGAGTAAATAACGGGGCAGGGTGGGTATCTGAGCCACCACCTGCAGAAAGACCTAGCAGCTCTTCGATACCTACAGAACAAATTTCAGAGTTGGGACCTATGTGGTCCAATCTGTTTTCAGCCTTCACCCCCACTGCTGCCTCTGGCCTCCCAGCCCTCTTCCCTGTACTCTATGTCTTATTTCTTTTTGAATCCCTGGCAAGTAACAAGCAGATGTACTGGGGGAGTCAATGTGGGTGAATGGACGGTAGATCATGTCTACTCTTTGGTGAACTTTCCTTATTTTGGCCCCTTCCCCTTCTCCATCATCTCTCATTCTGTTTCTACTCTGGCTACTTCTAATGCTCTTTCCTAATAGACACCTGAGGCATTAAGGGCAAGGCAGATCTTGCACCATTCTGAAAAAAGTGTCTGGCACGCAGTAGGTGCCTGAAACACCTATGAAGAGCACAAAGCAAAGGGAAGTGACAGCTATTCTTTAAAAACTCTTTCCTGCTAACAACTCCAGTGGTCATAGTATTTGAAAAGAAGAGTCACGAAGACATCCTTTGCTAAGAGGATCACCAGAGGTACACACCTGTTCTTGCTCAAGGAACAGCCTCAAAGAGCCCAACTTTGTCCCTTTGTCTTTGCCTTTAAAAATATCTTTGCATAACCAAAGAAGAGAACAAGGAACCAGATATGTGCCTGTGGAATTGATGCCCAAAGATCTGCCATTATTCATCTGAATGGAAAGTCATCTGGGTTAGCTGTTGATTCTAGGGTTCAGCTCATTCCTTCAAATGATCTGTGAAGAACCAACTCGGTTTCCATCCTAGCAACGGGGTATTTATTTCTTTCCAAGGATCTTAAGTGAAACCTAATTTCTCTGCTATTCCCACATCCCATTCCTGGAACTCCCTAATCACTATTCCCTGCCACCAGAATAATTGAACACAGGGTTCTGTTGGTCTTTGGCAAACCCACTGGGAGTCCCTGCCTCCTTCGGCAAGATGGCGGTAAGGTGGACAGGTAACCAACCGTAAGAAATTCAATAAGAAGTCTGATTAAAGGTAAAAATAAAAATAAGAGGTAGATTTTCTGAGTTGTTTCAGGCCCGATGCCTGTTCTAAGAAAAGTACTGGGCATAAGCCAATCTGCCTGGCCTCCCCAAATCATTGGCTCTTCTGAATTTCACACATGGTCACCTCGCCTTCCTTTCTTTTTTCAGTCTCTCCAGAAAGCACCCTACCCGTGGTCCTGAGCATCTCATTAGTCTGCCCTCCTTAGAGGCCATTTCAGATTTCGCTTGACAGTCTTATTTTATTTGCTCGGGTACCACGTTGCCAGCCTCATTCTTCCCAGCCAAGCCTCCAAAGGAAACATGATCCGTTTGCTGCGTCAGATCACTTGGAAATAGATACGACTGGCTGGGCGTCGCTCCATGCGGGGCTGTAAAATTGCTCTCTCCTTCTAAGTGGGTTGGGTTGAGCCCAAACTGAGGCAAGAGGTTTCCAAGGGACACAGAGCAGAGGATTGTAGTAGGTGGTGGTGATGTCGTCAGAGGTCCTCTGGCTTGAGTCAGTGTTAACCTTGCACAGTGTGCGTGGGCAGCAAACCAAACAGCCAGGTCTTCAACACTGGGGTTCATGAAACATTTTACAAGAATGGCGGGGGTGCAGGCTTGGTGTGAATCTCTTCATTCAAGCCAAGTTCTAGTCCAAATTTTTGCGTTTCCAAGATAAATGAAGACTCCTTAAATTGATTTTGAGACTTATGTATCTTGTGCAAAGCTAGCAGGGTGTCTACACTTCCACGGGGCCACGTTTATGGAATACCATTGAAATCCTGATAGACATTTGCCCAAGGTCTCCTTGGATTTTTCAAATGGGATTAATTTATACTTGGCTTAATTTTTCACAGTGGCATTTTGTTCTAATTACCTGAGAGGCTGTCTAGTCTAATGAAAAGAGTTCTAGGTGGGGGATCAGAAGTCCCAGCCGCATTGATCATGGAGCAAGTCACTTAATGTGCCTCAGTTACCTTATCTACAAAATAGGAATTGTGTTGCTTGCCTTGAAAATGATAAAGCATTATATAAATCAACATATGGCGGGGGCTGGCCTCAACAGTGGCTGTGTGATTGAAAATTAAGTGTGTTAGGGTCTGTAAACAAGTCAAGATGGCGCCTGGCATTTTGCCAGAGGGAGTGGTTTGTGAAGTGACGCCAGCGAGCCATTAAGTGTGGAGATTCATTATTGGTTGACTGCTGTATCTAGTTTATGTTAATTAAGATAAGCTGTGTGTAATGTATATATACCTCTCCTGTCCTACAATAAACGGCTCCCACTCCTGCTTTATCAAGGTACACAAATTGCTCGTCACCCCCCCCGGTTATTATGCTGCAGCCTGACTGCAGCAGAAGTGATTCTGTAGGTCTTATTGAAGCTGTGGACCAAAACAATGTGACAGGGAGGTGAACTGGTAGTCAGGTGAGTAGGACACCAGCTGTCCTTTAGAGGACAAGCTAAATCCTTTAATCTCACTCATCATGATTTTTATATAACCTTCCATTTTAGATCACAGAAGTAGGCCATTTGATCTTATACCCAATCGAAAGATTTTCCTCCATTTTTCTATGAGGAACATAATGATAATTCTTGATATTTGATAATCTGTCTTCATTTTTGAACAGCTTCTAAGTCCCAGGCATCTAGCTTCTGGGATATAGGAATAAAAATCCTTGACTTCAGGGAGCTCATTCCTTTGGAAAGATGTACTTGTAAACACAATTATGAAGAAAAAGCCAGAGAGAGGACAGTAGAAAAGTGACAAGCTTTTAGGACTGCCATTGGCAAACTATAACTGTAGGGCCAAATCCAGTTCACCACCTATTTTTGTGAAGAAAGTTTTGTTGGGTGGGTATGGTGCCTGTAATTCCAGCAACTCAGGAGTCTGGGGCAGGAGGATCACAAGTTGGAGGTCAACCTGTGCAACTTAGCTAGTCCCTGATTAAAAAGAAAAATTCAGAAGCACTGGGGATGGAGCAGAGCAGTAGAGGGCCCTAGGTTTAATCCCCAGCACCACACATACACAGAGATGCTCATTTGTTTACATATTATCTGTGACTGTTTTTGCCCTGGCAGAACCGAGTAGTTGGTTCTGAGACAGTATGACCTGCAAAGTTTAAAAAAGTACTTTCTGGCTTTTCACAGAACAAGTTTGTTGACCTCTGGGTTAAGGGAGTCAACTCTTACAAAGATTTAACAGTGGGTTAAAGAAGAGAACAGGAGAAAGTTGACTAGAACAGTCAAGTACAGGGGAACACACTTGTTAGAGAAGCAATGTGCTCTCGAGCTGGGGAGGTAGCTCAGTTGGTTGAGTGCTTGCCTTGCATGCACACCACCCTGGGTTCAATCCCCATCACCGCCACCAAAAAAAAAAAAAAGAAGGCACTTTCTTCCCTTTCGTGGGCATCTGCCACCACTCTGAAGTGGCAGAGGGCATGACGAAAGTCAAGCCCTTTGTGACTTCTGACCAAAGCAGGGGCTATAAAAGATATTTCAACACACCTTCCTGTGTTCACAAGATAAACTCTTCACCTCTTTTCAAAGATTTGACAGAAGTATGGCCTTCAGTTCTGCTCACCTGAAAGGATGACAGAGTTCAGGAGGTGGGTAGGTTCTACCCTGAACAGGTGCAGTGGTAACAGGCTCAAGGCACAATGGCCCATGTGGACCTGCGTCCCAGCAGGTGGTTGTCACCAGGCTAAACCACAAAATGGGCCAGGACCACAAAATGGTCAGAAAGCCAAATCTTGAGAAGTAGGAAAGGAAAGGGGCAAATATACAAAAGAAACATTTGAGAAGGCGCAGGAATGAAGTAATATATAACTTTCATTAAAAACTGCTAAAATGGCAGTTGTGGTCTTTATTCCTATAATTCCAGCAATTTGGGAGGATGAGGCAGAAGGATCACCAAGTTCAAAGCTAATCTCAGCAATTTAGCAAGGTCTTGTCTCAAAAAAGTGTTGAAGATGTGGCTCAGTAGTTAAGTACCCCTGGGTTTAACCTTCCATACAAAAAGGAAAATAAACAAACCCTGCAAAAATGCTAGAGGTAATGTCACGAGCCTGCAATCCCAGTAACCTGGGGGGCTGAGGCAGAAAGAGTGTGAATTTGAGGCCAGCCTTAGCAAATTAGCAAGACCCTCAGCAATTTAGTGAGATGCCATCTCAAAAAAGTAAAGTGAAAGGACTGGGGGTATGGCTCCATGGTAGAGCACCCCTAGGTTCAATTCCCAGCACTCAAAATAAACAAAGAAGACACAAAAACAAAACTGTTAAAATGGAAGAAAGAAAGCAAGAAAGAGAGAGAGAGAGAGAGAGAAAGAAAGAAAGAAAGAAAGAAAGAAAGAAAGAAAGAAAGAAAGAAAGAAAGAAAGAAAGAGAAAACCAGGAGCTGCAGTAATGGGGGGTCTCATTGGTACAAGACAGGGACCAACAGATGAGTCTGGAAAAAATGGGCTTGTTTGGGTGGAGAAGCATCCTTTAAGTCAAAGCTAACATGTTTGAAATCCATTCTGTAATTCCTGGTCTCCAAATGGGACGCATCGTAGAGCTGAATCAAGCTGAACTATTAGGATCCAGGCAGAAATTACTGGAATTCTTATTTTTTTAAGAAATAAGAGATGTGGCTTCATAAAATTTAATATACACATTGAGAATGGGGTCCAGACTTTTTTAAGTTTCCGGAGAACTTGAAACAAATTATGTCAATACCAAGAACTGTTATTCCAACTTCCACTCTGCCAATTTTTTCTTCTTTCCAGAATGTCGATATATCTTTGCAATGAGCCGTTAGTTGGGTGACATAAAATTTTAGGGATGGTAAGTACACCTTAGGAACACCTCATGCCATCTAGACTCAACTTTCCCCTGTGACCTACATGAGTTTCTAAGGCAAAGGAGTCTCGATTAGCCACTGCCACCGCCACTGAGGCCAGTCCCCCTCCTGACAGGCCTGAGTAAGGGACTCTACCGGCAGACACAGTTTCTGAGGCCTGCACATAGGCTTCTGGGCAGGATGATGGCATTTCTCTTCAGAAAGGAGCCAGGTGGGCCCATTAATCGAGATAGCCAGCTCTGTTTAACCACCTAGTCCTTGTCACAAAGAACCCAGTTGCTACATTGGAGGAGTATGACCTATATCCTGTCACAGGCTTCAAGAAAAGAGGAGCTTTTTCCTTCTTGGTGTTCTGTTGCCACGGTTGGCAGCAGTAAGCGAGGCAGGATGCTGGGGAATCTGCTGGGTTTCCATCAGATTGACCAAAGGACCATCAGCTCTGCTTCATGCAGCCATTTTGAAAAGAAAGTTCCAGAGAAACAAAAGCTGTTTCAGGAGGATAACGGAATTCCAGTGCATCTAAAAGGTGGGGGCAGCTGATGCCCTGCTGAATAGAGCCGCCATGATGCTCACAGTTGATGGGATGGCAGATCCCTGTATCAGTTGGCTATTGCCTCACTTCCCAAGAAGCAGGACTGTCTACAGTCATCTCAGCAATCACCTGGTTCAGTTTGATTCAGCTCTCTATAGACCAGTGAGTGATCTGATAAGTAACTGAACTCTTCTTGACTTGCACTAACTGCCACCAATAAAGCAGTCTTTACCGAGAGAGAGAGAGAGAGAGAGAGAGAGAGAGAGAGAGAGAGAGAGAGAGCGCCTGAACTGAATTGAGCAGAGAAAGGATCCGTTGAGTCCCCTGGGGATAAAGTTTGAGCTGTCCCTGAGAAGACAACCTGGAAACATGAAAGAGCATTTCCTTCTCTGTGCTTCACCAAAGAGGGCACAGGCTCTTCCTTTCTGCCTATCTCTTTGAAGAACTTGGGAGGGGAAAAATGAAAACAAAAACAAATGACAGCAACCACAACCACTTTTTATGACCACAGATGGAGTTGGGGGCAGGGGCAGAGAAGAGCACACTCTGCCTGGCTTTCCCAATTCCACATCATCTGGGCCTGCTTTGTGACTAAATCTTACTCCCCACATGGATTCTTCAATCCAGCAGCGTCTGTTTTCTTTCCTCAGAGAGATCACCCAATTCCATTCTTTGCTTTTGGTTGAAATTCCACTCAATGTTGGCCCTCATGAGCCTCCGTCACTTTACAAAGTGTCACCCATTCTGCTACACCCACCCTCTCTTCCGTCTCCTGGTTAAGCCAGAGTCACATTGAAGCAGGGCCCCCTTGTGTGTTTCTCTGATTCAGGTCTCACCAGCTGACTTTCTTGGGAGGATGTGTCATTATGTATTTCCATAGAAATGAGGGAGCAAGTTGGAGAATAAATAATAACTCATTCCTATATGAAGATCAAGATCTTGGAAAATGGAGTCAAACTGAATGAGGGGGAGATGACGCTCATGGTTCATGGGGGGGTCAGAGCTTATCTCAACTGACCAAGAGTTCTGGCTTTAGAAGAATTCTGACAACCCATACAGAGCTGGGGCAGGGTCTGGGCCTCCAATAACGTGCGAATAATTCAGAATTCTATATTTGCCCTGCAAAGACGAGTTGAACTCTCTAGATCTTGGAGTTTTAAAAAGCACAGGGTATGGTTCACTCATGACTGGAAGCATTGGGAAGGGGCAGAGCCAAGGCAGAACTGTCCAAGTGATGTTCTCTGTGCACGTGGCTTTGGTGGGACTTCTGGGGCCGGATGCCAGCACAGACATGCCCTTACACCAGCTCACAGCGCCTGAAGGAAGCACCAACGTGAAGACAGTGCTAACACTTTCAGAAAAAATCTCCGGAGTCTTAGCTAACAGCAGGCTGGAAGATGTGGGACCCCGAAGGAGGCCACAGTTTAGCATCCTTTCATCCAGAGGAGGGAAAAAAAATTCCTCCTTTCTCATTCCTTCCCCCAAATTAAAACAATGAAAATCAGTTCTCATTATCCCAATAATTAAGTCCCATTCAGCCAGCTGACAGCAGCCAAAGAATGATTTTTCTGTGCTGCTCTGTGTGGCTGCCCTCTGCGGCCCCATTCATGGACCACTGTGTGCATTTAATCACCCTTAGCTGGGCTGAGCTAATGAAATGCTGGGGCCTTGCCCTGCCCTGACCCTGCTGCTATTTCTATCTGAGCTCAGCACGTCCTTTGCTTGACAGTTGCAACCGAACAAGCAGATTTTTCTCTCCCATCTATGGAGTGTAAAGAGCCTATTTTGGCAGCCTGTGGGGCTGGGGACCCCGCTGGAAACCCAGTGAATGCCCCTGGAGGTTAATGTGCAAAGCTGTTTTCCAGACCAAGAGGCGGGAGGGAGAGGGGGAGGGTGCACTGTGGCCCCGTGGAGGAAGGGCTCAGGGCTTTTCTGGGGCAGAAAGGGAAGATGAGCCTAGAAGGAAGGGGCCGTGCAGTGGGGGCACGTTGATGTATCCTGGTGCAGACCTGAACAAAAGCCCTTTGTCATTATCAGAAATCTCCCTCCCTCACTGGGGTCAAAGTGAGAAAATCCATCCCGTTGGGTTTCCAGTTCACATGGCGTGGTGAAAGGAGAGGATCCCGCAGAGAGACTGCTCTCTTGAAATTCTTGTTGTTTTAATGAGTCCCCAAGATTCAGAAGTTTGGGACTAAGTTGCCAAAATTATAGGCATTAATCCATATTGAAATTTAGGAACTTACTTTTAGCTAACGGAGGAAAAAAATAAAATCCCAAATTTTCTCTGAGGGAAGTTGGCGAGAAGAGACCCAAACCATTGTTAAATGTGGTAGTAGATGGCTTTATAAAAACAGAAAGGACAGAGCTAAGAAGGAATTTAATAAGGTTGACAAACTCCAATGCCCCTAAGGGCCAGAGAGGTCAGAGGTCACCCAAATGAGTGAAGGGAGACAGGTGGGAACTATGACCCATTGGAAAACACTCGCCCAGTCTTAGTTAGAATGGCGGTTGCTGGGTAGCTCTGGTGGCTTCGTGCCATTCAGGTGGACAGGCCCCGAATTACACGATTCCCACCCCCACACCTCTCTTCCTTCTTTCCTTCCTGCCCAACGCTCCCTCCTTCCTTCCTTCCTTGAAACCAGGCATCTCTATTCTTACATGAAGTCTCTAATTGTTAAATGCTGGAAACTGATTCAAGATGAGAACACACACACACACACACACACACACACACACACACACACACACACGGTGTGCTAGCCAAACAGAATATGTTGGCCAATGTAAGCCCACACCTAACATTTGGAGGGCCTGGGGTCAGAGTACAAATGGAGGCCCACATATCATATATCTAAATATTTAAAAGGTATAAATCAAGCTCATGAACTGTTAACAAAATATGTTCTCTCAACCTACAATGAAAATATATGCCTTCCTAGCAGCATAAAAACCTGGGGTGAAGTCAGAGTTCTGGGATAACTTGGAGTTCACAGAAATGGAGCATGCGAGGAAAGCAGGCTCCTGGCCCCCCCGCCCTTCTCTCCCTACCCCGCCTCCATCCTGCATTACCAGGGGTCTGGCATATCTTAGCCTACAAGTCAAGCTCTGTCTGTCCCCCCCGTACCTGCCTCTTGAATTAGCGCTGTACACATCAAGCGTGCAGACTGCCCGGGGAGAACACACTCAGATGGATTTGGCCACGTTTGAGAGGATGTTGACTGAGGTCCTGGGACCCAGAGTGTGGTCTAAAGGAAGAAGCATGAGCTTGGGTGATCACTTCATTTTAGTCCATGGGACAAGAAAGGGCCACAGCGAGGGGCTTTAAGTGTGGGATCTCAAGACAAGGACCTCTTTTAGCAAGATCTAAGTGTGTCACTGGCCCCAATTTGGGATCTCAAACTTAAATAAGCAAATGTCTGTGATGAAGAAGTTTTGACTCTTGGCCTGTTTTTATAAATAACTATGTGACTTTAGATAAATTAGTTTTTGATTAATCAGTTTCTACATTATAAAATGGGGACAGAATACCTCTTTTTTAAAATATCTTTCTGTTTCAACATGTTTTTTAATATCTTTATTTTATTTTTTATGTGGTGCTGAGGATCCAACCCAGTTCCTCACGCATGCCAGGCGAGCGCGCTGCCACTTGAGTCACATCCCCAGCCCCCAGAATACCTCTTTTAACAAATTTGCTTGAGAAAATTATGCATCTGGAAAGTAATAACTTGAAAAATAAAAAGGAGGACTCAGAAAATAACTTCCATAGACACAAACTTTATCAAAAGGAATACGTGTATAAAGGTCTCACTCAAAATACCTCATTAAAAGTCTATCCTTCCTTCCTTCCTTCCTTCCTTTCTTTTTTCTTTTGTGGGATTTGAACCCAGGCCTCATGTATGCCAAGCCAGTGTTCTACCACTGAGCCCCAGACCCAGTCCTAAAGTCTTTCTTTTAATTCCAGGTATAGACTAAGCCTAGAGGAACTGAAATGACAATACTTTTCGGGGGATTTTCCCTCTCTTCCACCAGTCCATTAGGATGGTTGTCCCATCACATTGTTCTTAAAAAGCTATTACAAAGGAAATAAAACGAAAACAAAACCTGGGATTTCAGTGGTTCATGGCCTGACTGGAGGCACAAAAGGTCTCCTGTCTCCTTTACTATCACACAGCAGTTAGGCCTTGTGGCTGTATCTTGAGTCAGAAGGCCGATGGCCCATTTCTCCTTCCTAATAACACTTTGATTTTCTCTCGAGGGATTATCTTTTCCCTGTAGGATGCAATCTGCGCGCACTGCTGGTAAACAGGCTTGTGATCCATGTTGGGCCAATCAGATGCTCCCTCATTAGAAAGTGAATTTGAACAGAGGGACAAAGAGAGTGGACATGATGGAAATTTCATCCCATCCAGGTGAAGTGTCCTAACCAGAGACTTTTGACCTTTGATATGGTTCTTGCTTCTTAGCTTCTAGAAGTTCGCTTGCTTTCTACATATTTCTAAGACTGATTTTCCAACCTTCCCTTAATCCTGCGGGCGCTCTCCATTCTTCTTTTAAACTCCCTTTGGCTCATATTGGCCAGAGGTATCACTGTTGCACACACCCAGAGGACCTTGGTGGCTATGGTGGCACCAGGGAACCATGGTGCTGGCCTTCAGGCCAGCTTACTAAGCGCTGTTGAGACCTTCCACGTGCCCTGACCGCAGCGAGAGCACAACTCACTAAGGGAAATGACACAGAGACTCAACACTGAAGCAGTGGCACCAGCCCAGGCTTCCTCCACCCAGTTACACATATTCATTTTCTCTCTGGGTTTTCCTGGAATGTTGGAACATTCATTTAGTCTTTCACTTAATAGTATGAGCTGTTCATAAAATGGCCAGCAGAATCCCAGCACTTCAAAGGGCGCTCCCAGAATGAGATTGCAGTTGGAATCAATATAAAAATGAGTCAGCGGGGTGCTTCCAAGGGCTGCTGTTAGATCGATGTGTCAATATCACATGCTTAGAAATTAGGTTACAATGCACCTACTGCCCTTGAGAGAAGTTAGTGGAAAAGGGCAGAAGGCTCGCCAGGTGTCTGGGTGAGGACATGTGGGAACTAGAAAATAACAAAGAAGGGAGATATGCAGGGGATGAAGATGTGGGGGATGGAAGTAAAAAGACCTGGGAGCTGATGGCAGAGAGTACCTGATCACCAGGACAGAGGTGCAAGAATGTAGGACACTGGAGCAGAAAATACCCCAGACTGACTTTTAGACTAACTTTTGAAGTCAATGTTAATAATTATTGTTTAAATGCTGGGGAGGGGGCAGCTAGGAAGGATTGAACCCAGGGGTGCTTAACCACGGAGCCATATCCCCAGCCCTTTTTAATAGTTTATTTAGAGACAGGGTCTCAGTGAGTTACTTTAGGGCCTCGCTGAGTCACTGAGGCTGGCTTTGAACTCATGATCCTCCTGCCTCGGCCTCCTGAGCAGCTGGGTTATTGTTTAAATTTTTAACTTCAGTCATCTCCAGAGCCTTTACCTGAGCTATCACCTGAGCTCTTACCCTGAGATTGCTCTGCAGATCCTCCAACCATAGGAAGAAGGGTAAGGATGCAGAGGCTGTACAGCCGAGCCAAAGCTAGAGAGTGAGGCCCCGGGGTTCTGTCCTCAGCTCTACAAACAAACAGAAAACAAAACCTATAAAGCACTTAGTAATATCTCTGGCACATTAGTGCTCAATAAATATTAGTTACTATTATTCAATTTAAAAATATTTATTGAGCTTTCTCAGTGTTCCAGGCACTGTTCCAGTCCTTGAGATAGATCAGTGAGCAAAACAGACAGAGATCTCCACCCTTGGGGGGTTTACATTCTAGCGGGGGAGACTCTATAAACAATGTTGGTGGTATCACTGCTCTCTGACCCCTTATCCACCCACTCCACTGAGCTTTCTGGAAATCCTCTAAATCCTAAATCCTTTATCCTCTTCAAACATTCTGTTGGTCTTCAAGCCTTAACTCAAACCTGACTGGCCCTGAGGATTTGGTTTTCCCCACAGCACTCAAAACTGGAGCTGGGTTTTCTCTCGTTGTCTATCCCAGAGCCTGAAGTAGAGACTAGCTTCCTCCTGCTATTTCTAGACCCTTCCTCCTGCTACTTCCAGACCCTTTTATGTGTGTGTACAATATTATACATACATATATAAATGTGTATGTGTGTGCGTATATATGTATATATTTTTATTTTATTTATTTATTTATTTATTTATTTTCATTTTTAATTTTTGGTGGTACAGCTTAGATCAAACCCAGGACCCTGCATATGCTAGGCAAGCCGTTTACCGCAGGGCTACATCCCTATCCCTTTTTATTTTGATTTTGAAATATAAATAACTGGGATTACAGGCGTGTGTCACCACACCAGGCTTCCTCCTTTATCCTTTACAAACCATGGCTATTCTCAGCAATTTAGGAGTTCAGAGCCAGCCTCAGCAACTTAGTGAGACCCTGTCTCAAAATAAAATATAAAAAAGGGCTGGGGATGAGGCTCAGTGGGTAAGCACCCTCAGGTTCAATTCCCAGTACCAAAATATCAAAACAAAGACAAAAACCATGGCTACTTGGTTGCCCCTCCCTGCAGACCAGGTGACCCTCTCCCACGTCGGTTGCTGTCACATTGGTCTCTCTGTTCCTCGGTTGTTGAACACTTGGGCTCTAACTCACCTTGCTTTTTCACCCCTGTGTTGTCATTATTTGGGGTCCTTTAGCACCTTGCTCTCCTGGACCTCCTCATTTCCACCCATTTCTGCCACTCATTTCTCAGCCACATGAAAAGGCACAGCCTCTGCCTGTCACGCCATCTTTCAGGCCTAGATTTCAGGTGTCCCCCCAGCAATGACGTTTCCCCCTTCCAGCCCCCCTCCTCCAGCAATTCCTGGGCCCTTATAATAAGACCTCCAATCAGTTAAGTTGATTTACTTCTTCTTATGATTTTTCATTATTTTGTTTTATTTATCACCTTCTCTCATGCCTTTATTTTTTTCTATATCCATAATCAACTCTACAGTTCATTACTACTGAGCTCTTACACCTCTTTGTCCCTCTCTCTCATGCTAAACCTACTTAGATATCACCAATATCGGATTAAACCCATCTACTGGTTTAGGCTGCAATGGCCCTAAAGCAGTTTTAAGAATAACAGAGAAAATAATTCAACTCAATTGACTGATTACGTTTTACATCCACAACTTAGTCCTCAAATGCTCAAATAGGCTACGCTGCTTCCCTAGTAAGTTCATTTTAACTTTTCTAAGAGCACTGGTTACATCTCCTCCCCCTCAGACCTCCAGTGATTATCTGTTCTTAGCTGATGATGTCAACTCAAGTCTCTTTGAGAGAACAGAAATAACCAGACAGGAACTTCCTCAACTCCAGATGTGACATCTGTAAAACTATAACCTAGTATGTCTTCCCTTCCATTAAAGGCAACTCCCTCTGCTTGTGCTGGATGCCATCCTCTCTTGATGTCCCCAGGATTTTGTTCCCAAGGTCATCCACCCCTCCAGCAGTTTCTTCTGCTCCATGGATAATTCTCATTAGTATACAAAGTGCTCAAGTAGATTCCTATCTTGAAAAATTCTCCTTCCATATGACCTCCCTTCCAGCTACCATTTCACTCTCTGATCCCTTCTAATTTGTTTTCTCTAGTGTATGCAGAATGCTGTTGACTTTGATATATTGATGATATTATATTCAGCAAACTTATTACTTATAATGACTTCCCTACACAATGATTTCTTTTTTGTATTAACAATCTCATTATCTTTAAAGAAAGGTAGCTTTGTCTGTTCCCTTTCCAGTTCTTATTCCTCATTTCTCATTGCACTGATAGGATTTCTGGAATGATATTGGGTAACAGGTGATAGTAGGTATCTTTGTCTTTTTTCTGAATTTCATGAATATGCATCTCAGGTTTTATTTTAGATGTGATGTCCATAAATTTATTAGTAATAGATTCCTTATAAAGTTAAGGAAATTCCTTCCTATTCTTTGTTTGCTAAGAGTTTTTTGTTTTATTTTATTTTGTTAATAATGGAGGAGACATAGATTCATCAAATGATTTTTCTGCATCTATGTAAGATGATCATTAACATTTTGTATTTTAATCTTTTTCTCTAATATATTCTGTCAGTCATTTCTGATGTTAGATCATTCTTGCTTTTTTTTTAAATTTTTTTGGGGCACAATACCTTTATTTCACTTATTTATTTACTTATTCATTCATTTTTAGGTGGTGCTGAGGATCAAACCCAGTGCCTCAGACATGTGAGGCAGGTATTCTACCACTGAGCCACAATTGCAGCACCCCCATTGTTGCTTTAAATAAATTCTACAAGAAAGTTTTTTAAAACACACACACACACACACACACACACATCATATCTGGTAATATTTTATTTAGGAATTTTCACCTGTCCTTGTAATAGCATCGTCTACAGTTATATTCTTATGTTTGGTATCAAGTTTATGACAGTCTCATAAATTGAACAACTTTCCCCCTTCTTTTACACTATAAAACAGTTTGTATAACATGGGGTTGGCTGTTCTATGGGGGTCAATAAAACATTCCTAGAAAGCCACCTATGCTCCGTGTTTTTAATGTGGAGATTTGGAGTAATGAGTCAGTTTCTTCATGTGTTATTGTTTGATCTCGATTTTCTAATAAATTATCTTCAATTAATTTCAAAAATCCACTTTTCAAAAAACAAGTATTATTGTCACTTAATGGCATTAAGTTGATTATAAAGTTGCTCACTCTATTTTTTAACAATTTTTTTCATCCTGATTGTATCTATACTTGGGTTATGTTTTCTTTTCAATTCTTAATATTTATTGAATTTTTTTCTCATTTTCCAGAGCAGTCTTGCTAGAGCTTTATCTATCTTAATAGTCATTTCAAATACTCAACTTCTGGATTTGTTTGTTCTATTTATTGTTTCTGTTTTCCATTAATTTTTGAACTTTTAATTTTGTTCTGATTTTTTCAAGCTTAATCTGTTGTTTTCCTTGCTTCTAGATTGAAACACTTAACTCCCTCTCTCTCTCTCTCTCTCTCTCTCTCTATATATATATATATATATATATATATATATGTATTTTTATTCAGGGTCTTAGGATGCTAGGTAAGTGCTCTATCACTGAGCTACATCACTAGCTCTCTTTTGTTTAATTAATGAATTGTACAGTTATAAATTTCCCATCAAAATATGGCTTTATTTATGTTGCTAAGCTTTGATATATAATTCCATTGTGATTTCTCTTTAACATGTAAGTTTCTTAGGAGAAAACTTTCTTTTTTTTAACTATTTTTCAAAAAATTGAATCCCACTGTGATTAGAAGACGTATCTATATGTTAATTAATTGTCACAAATTTGTTGACACCTCTTTTGTGTGACTTATTATGTCCATTTACGTAAATTATTTAAGTGTTCAAAATATTTTTTAAAAAAAGAATACATGTCCTCTATTGTTGAATTTTGAGCAAAGGGCACATCAGTTTGAGGTTATATCTTTTATGATTTTGGTAAGTTTTGTTTCTTTGCTGGTTGGTTTGTTTTATTGTAGTGAGGTCTAACTCTGTTGCCTAAGCAATAATAAGATTTGTAAGATGTGAATTTAGATCTCCTACCATGATTGTACGTTTTGAAATCATCTCAGTTTTTGCTTTACCACGTTGAGGTTTCATGGTTATGTTCTCTGGAGCCTATAGGTTCATGATTGTTAAGTTTTTTTTTTTTTTTTTTTGACCAAGAGTTTCTTTTATCATTATATAGTTCTCTTAATCCCTTTTAATATGTATTGCCCTAAATTACACTTGTCTGCTATTGTAAATGTGAGACCGTCTTTCTTTTGGTTAATATTTTGAGGTATATCCCTTATCATTTATTTATTTCCAAGTTCTGTATGGTTTGGCTCTTGTGTGTCTTTTGAAAAAAGTGTGCAACTGGATACTTTAAAAATTCTAATCTGATAATCTCTGATTTTTAGTAGATATATTTAATATAATTATGTTTATTGTGGGTACTCTAATTTTTTATTGACTTCTTCCAGTTTATTTAGAATTTTCTTTTTATCTTCCTTTGTTCTTCCTCATTTTTTCTTCTTCCCTGCCTTCTCTTAGTTTGGTAAGGTTTTCTACATTCCATATTTTTTCCCCTTTGTGGATCTGGAAGCTATATATTGATATTGTTTTCTATTCATGATTATGCTAAAGTTTTATCATATACATTTAACAATAAATGTTTCAAAGTCTAAAAGATTTTTGGTGTCTTATCTCCCTCTTGAACAAGGCAAAACTCTAAGCACACTTTAACTGTTCAATAAATATCATATTATCTCATCATACTATCTCAATTGATTTTTTGATTTAACCATTATTTTAAACTCCAGATTTATTTTTCTAACCTGTTGAAGTAAATGCATTTTAACCCATTTATTTTTGTGTCCACTATAGCTTCTAGATTTCTATCCTGTTTCTTGAGACTAGTAGGCAGACATACTTAAATCTTTGTCAGGTGGTTTTGTTATTATCATGTCTTTTGTACACAATTCATCTAGAAGTCTAGAAGTGTTACTGTTTCTTTTTGTGTTGATTATCTTTGCTTGGATACTAATTTTGAGTGAGTTCCTTTTTCTTTCATTCTCCCCTATCCTAAAGGCTTTATAGAAGTCTCTGCTTCCCAACTAAGTAGGAGTTGAGATCCTGCCCTGCCATGGTCTTGGTGATGTCCCCCTGAGCAGGGAAAGCATCCTAGCTCCAGTGAGCTATCACTGTTTCCTCCCCTCTCCACAGGCCTGCAATTTCAGAGAAGCTATGATTGCAGGAAGGTTCAGCCTCAGGTTTTTTGGCCTTCTTTCTGACTTGGTTTTTCATCTCAAGAAGTGAGCCTAACTCTAGGAACTTCCTGCACCTGAAACAATTATAGCCCTATTACTCTACAGGAGCTTCTTGTCCTACTTCTGGATTTGGAATTCTGTTCGCTCTTTCTGCATAATTCACCTAGAGAAAGAGAAGCAGTATTTTCTTTTTGGTCCCTGGAATTGAACCCAGGGATGCTTAACCACTCAGCCACATCCCTAGCCCTTTTAAAATATTTAGAGAAGGGTCTCGCTGAGTTGCTTAGGGCCTTGCTAAGTTGCTGAGGCTGGCTTTGAATTTGGCAATCCTCCTGTCTCAGCTTCCTGAGTCTCTGGGATTACAGGCATATACCACTGAACCTAGAGAAAAGCAGTATTTTCTGAAGTAGAATAAGGTTGGGAATTATTTGGAGTTGGACATACCAAGTTTCACCCATAGCCCCACCATTTACTAACATGAAGACTGGGGGCAAGTTGTCTAACTTGGAGTCTCAGTTTTCTCACTCACTAACCAGGAATAAAACCTACCTTTTGACATTGGTAGGATAAAGGTTAAAAAAAGTGACTGGCACCATGGATAGCTATTTATAGCACATATTGGAATGAGTATTAGATAATCATCTTAAAGGTAAATAATTCATTCCAAAAACATCCACCTTTTCCAGGATGTTTTTCACACAAAGTATGGGACCTCGACTTTCTCCTACATGACGTATTCCTACTGGAAATTACTGATCAGGTTGACCACAGGTTCTTACAGGAAATCAGGTAAAACTTCATTTATTTTGTTTATGAAATATGTCCAATTTCCAAAGAGTCCTTGAGATACTTTACCATAAAGACACAGGTACAGCAAGTTAGCCGAATGAGAAAGAAATTTAAACCACAGAGGAGGAAGGGACACTACTTATGCCAAAAACCTCAGTTAATTGTTACTGTAATTGAGCATTAAATTTGTTCAAGGCTCCCTGACAACTAAAGGCTGAAACGAGGAAGTCCAACGTGGGTGACATGAGAAATGTGACGTGTGGGACATGATTCTCAACAGCCTAAGCTTTTCCCTTAAACAGTTTAGCAATATAATGTTTAGTTATAATGGACTGGGAAACATTAGGATTACTCTGCATTCAGGCTACAGGTTGCAAAACAAGATGGAATTCTTCACAGGGCACCTCGGTGTCTTTCCCCGGGGCTTTGGCAGCACGTGGAAGGACGCTAGGTTTGAATGGCTTAGTGCAAATCTAATTAGAACCAGGAAAATGAGATTTTTCTCAAACTGACTTTTTAGAAAACAATGTTTTCAATATTCCAGGTATAAGAATATATATATATATATATATGTTGAAGAAGATTTGGGAACATGAAAGAGTGGAAAGCACAAAATGGAAATATCAGAATCCCATCGAAACAAACATAATTAATATCTAATAAATTTCCTTCCGACTTCTATGTGTCCTTATATTAGCTGCCTTCTTGGAGTTTTTTCCTAGCTAAGTGGTTCTACAAATTGGTGGCCTTTGGCTGCGGTGGTTTTTATGTTTGTAATTAAAGAGCCACTGCTCATATACTGCACACCTGGTGTGCTACAGACAGTCATGGGTACGTTCCAGAACGCCAGTCCTTCCAAGACCAACAGGCACAAGGAAGTTTTCCCTGTTTGCAGAGAGGTTATGTAATTTGTCTAAATCACACAGAGTGAAAGGAGGAGCAAAAACACCGATTCAGGCGTGTCCGTGCAGCAGATTCTTTGACAGCGGGCCACTTCCCAGAGACACACGTCTCCTGCATGGTGCTGCTGCTGGGACCCCCGGGAGTGGGAGTGTTTGTCTGATGGCAGCTCCACTGGCTCCTGGGCACAGAACACAGACGGAGCTGAGGTCCCCACTCTCTCTCTCCTTTTCTCCCCCTTCCCACGTGCTAGGTGGTCAAGAAACTAAGTGATCTGTTTCCAGGTTAGCTCACATGGCTGTTCCGATGGGTTTTGCTTTGATAAAATATTGGAATTCAAACCTTTTCCATGGGAATCAAGAGAAAGTTAGAACCCAGTTCTGTTGTTTTCGTCCCAGTGATTACCAAAGAGCATGGAGAATATTTTTTCCATTGTCGTTATGAGCTTTATAGTTGGAACTTTGAACAGACCGAACTTCTCTCCTGAGAGCCTTGATCTGCCCAGAAACTTCTCTCCTGAGCAAGGACTGAAGCATCCTGCAGCAGCTCCCGAAGCAGTCACTAAGTCACTTCCTCTGACAGACCCAGGCCACACAATTGTCAGGGCATGTTGGCTGCCACACCCAGAAGAGGCAGCGTATTGTGAGTGGCCTCTGTCCAACACAAGCAATGTCCTGGGCACCAGGGACACCTCCTGGCTGAAAATGAGCTAGACGTCTCCCCTCTCCTTCACCACTTTTGAGGAGCTATGAGCTATGTTCTGAGGAACCAAGTGGCCTGAGTGTCAGGAGCTCTTGATGGGCCATGCAGAGAGCCTCCATCCTCCGACAGTGGGCCTTCAGAGCCCCTGGGCAGCCCGGATGAGTCAGGCGGGGTTGCCAGTGAGTCAGTAACCAAGAGGCCCTCTCCCCGCTGCCTTGCACAACTCTAAACACAGGCTTGTCGTCCCCATGATCACTCATCTGGTTGTGGCACCCCAGAGCCTGCTTTCTGAAGGAGATGTTCGTGGGAAAGAAAGTTTGAAAAGAGGATGTACACACCTGAGCTTCCACGTTGTGGGTAATGGGAACTCTTTTCAGTTGCTTGAGGCCTGATACACAGCAAACCACGAAGCAGCTGGCTTTCCTGATGTGCCAAATGACTTGCCCTGAGGTTTGGGACCCATTTAAGAATAAGAACAAGAACAACAATACCATGAAAACTTTCCTAGCTCTGAACATTTACCAGATACTTCTCTAAGCACTTGACATATATTAACTCATAAGATAAGAAAACAGAGGCATGTGTTCAAATGATGTTCCAGTATCATCGAGCTTGTAAGAATCTAAGCTAGAACTCAAGTTTCTTGACCTAACTCAAAAGTTTGCCCTGCATGTTCATGGGGGGGGGGGGGGAGATGGAAGACTGGAGAAAGACCACAGATATTCTAGCAGATAGTTTCTCAAACCCAAGGATGTCTCAGGGTGGCTCGTGGGAAGGATAATTCCATATTCCAGAGCATAGAAAAACTTCCCAGGCCCTGAGCTGGCATTCTGGGCGAGCGTGAGAAACACCTCCACGTAAAGTCTCAGGGTGTATGGGCCACACTGAGGAGAGGCCCTGGCTCGCTGTCCAGAAGTAAAACCCTTCTTAAGAAGAGACCCTGTCCGGGAAGCTCTGGTGGCTGAAGGGCCCACATGTAGATGCATCATGGCCAGGAAAATTATAGAAATGTCCAGACTCAGGTGGAGAACGCTGAGGTAGTTATCGGGGTTTTCAACCCCCAGGCTCATGGCATCTGGCGGAGCTTATCCTCGGCCCTGGGGGGTCAAAAACCATGATGATCCTGAAATAGTTTCCCATGACTCTTCTGGCAAATTACCACAAACAGTGGCAGAAGGCAATACAAATGTATGATTTTATACTTGTGGAGGTCAAAAGTGTGACGCCTAAAATTAAGGCATCATCAGGGTGTCATTCCTGTCTAGAGACTTTAGAGAAGACTCCATTTTTTGTTTTTGCCAGCTTCTAAAGGCCGCCCACGTTCCTTGGCTCATGGTTCCCTTCCATCTCAAAGCTGGCAATGGCCCACCGTGACTTTCTCACTGTGTTTCACATTGACACTGACTCTTCTGCCTCCAGATTCCCCATTTAAGGAAACTCACGATGACCTGTGGCCCATCTGTACGATCCGTGATAATCTCCTTATTACAAAGTCAATTGACTGGCAATCTTGATTTCATCTGATACCTTAATTGTCCTTTGTCATAAAGGACATAATCAAATGTTGCAAGGGTTAGGATGTGACCTTCTTTGGGAGGCCATCCGGCTGCCTATCCTAGGCCTCCAAATGGTAAAACCAAGACTCTCTATCACAGTTGAGGGAATGCTGAGCGGCTGGTGATCTCTGCCTCATGCCGAAGAATCATTGTGGATCTGCTTCAGAAAGCGGGCTGGGAAATCACATAATTGGTTTTTAAAGAGCTACAGATGCACCCTTGTTCTTTTTGTGGTGCTGGGACAAAACCCAAGGCCTCACACATGCTAGGCATGCTCCACCACATTACCCACACCTGTCTTCTTGAGAGATCTGAAGCAATTCTTGTCTAGCGCTCCAACGTGTTTGCTCCCTGTCAGAACCTGGGAAACAACTGTCCGTGGGGTCAAATCATTGATACAGGCAGCATGGAATCTTCCAGAACAACTACCACCCAGGAAAGCTTGTAGGAGAGCATGAACTTTCTCCCACTTAACCTGGCTCAAAATCTAAAAACAATGTAACCAGAATATTCCCTCATCCTGTGTCTTAGATCTGTTTGGCACACTTAAAACCAGCCAGGGCCCGTGAGCTGCTCACCTCACCAGGGACCAGGGTAGTGAGTGTAGAACTCTCAATGTGCTTTTATTTCTTGGTATTGAAATGGATCTATCAAGAGATCTCATGCCAGTCAGGGTTTGCTCTCTCCATACACTTATCCTTCTACTCTGGTCATCTCTCAGCATTGGTCTGTCAGCTTCAGAAGTTTTGATTTTTTAAATTTTAAGTATCTTTTTATTTTTATTTTATTTTTCTATATCTGTGCCACTTCAGAATCATGGCACTGGCTCTCTTGCTGGGCCCTTCGCTTCATGGGCCTTTGGGTAGGTTGTTGGCTTTTCTCTGCCTCAACGGTGCTTGTGTGCAATGTGAGGGTAGTGACAGCACAAGGGCTGGAGTGAGGAAGTGGATGAACCATGGAGAGGCCTCAGAATAGTGCCCGACACTTGGTGATGCTGGAATCCCTCTTAGCTGCTATTATTTGCAAAAGATCAGATAAGAAACACACCTCTTTTCTGGTAGCCACAAACCAGCTATTTTTGATACCACTGGAACACCGATACACCCATCTTGACCTTACACACACATTTCTAAGCAATGTCCCTTTTTCTGTTCAATGGAAAAAGAATATGGACGCCTCCCTCAATAATATTCTGCTCTATGGGGTTAGTATTCCTGCAAAGGCTATTTCTTATAACAGAAGGCAGAAAACTAGTCTCCTGCCAGGTGGGTATTTGAGAGCTGGGCACTTATGTAAGGGCCCAGAGAAAGTTCCTCTACACAGCTGGGGTTAGGGACAAAAATAAAGCAAATTGGGTTGTCTCAGGACTCTTTGGTGCCCACTGTTTGCTCTAATCCTAACTCCTACTCAAAAGGGAACTTCCTATGCAGCGCCATCTTGCCCTGACAGCACGATCCTATTAACTCAAAATGCCTCCCAGATAATCTGACTCAAGAACACATCTTGGCCAGGACACTGTAACATGGCTTCAGACCCCATGTCCCAACTCACTTTCCACCCTCAACTTCGAGGCACAGTGTTCACTGTCATGGGACTGTCCTTGAGGTATTTGCCCTCAGGTTCCACCCTGCCCTAGGGCCACTAGCTGCCCTCCCTGTGGTGTTCCGCTTTCCATTTCCAGCAGCAGTTACTCAACCTGTCTCTCAGTGGCCAGGTGCCACCACCAAGCCCAGAAGTGCTTCAGGGCCTGAGAACCTTGACTCCCAGTGGTACACAGGCTGCATAAATTCCTCAAATATGCCCCCTGAAACAGGAGGTCCCAGAGATTCAGTTTCTCTCACCAAGTTGCAGCTGAGGAAAACCATTCTCAAGGCCAGCCCGGAAAGCTGTCAGAGAACCATTTTGTGTTTAACTCAACATCAAACGCATTCCAAGACTTATCTAATCAGAGAGCCTCTTCAACAGTGAGGCAGAGGCTGTTCCTACAAACTATGCCCAGCCAGGAAGAGGGCCTTGATTTTCAAATGCAAAAATAATGGCACTTTCCTCTTTTGGCACAGGCAAAGTTGGTTGGCAGCTAGAGGTTTGGGGTGACCTCTGACCCTCTCCCACAGTTCCTCCTAAGTCCCACTGCACAATACTAAGCCACCCTCAAATCCCAGGCTCTAATTGGCTCTGGTTTGTTTTGCTTTTCTCTTCTACCCAGAGCTTCAAAAGGCACTTCGATAATTGTTTGAGGCATGAAAAAGGCAGGTTTCAGCTTTCCTAACTGGAACTGGAGGTAATTACTGTCTTCCACACACGAGCTGGTACATGCTTCAAATCAGATGGCCCGGGTTGTTTTATAGAGGGTGGCTGGGCTTCTGAGCCAGGAGGAGGATTACGGAACCTTCCAAAGACTCTCTGTTTCCGAGACAGAAGAATCCAGATACCTCTGAAACCGTGGGGAAGCCTTCCGTATTCTTTCTGCTGTCCCTCATCTCTGCCCAGGGAGGTTTATCCTGAAAAGACTGTGCCCCCAATCCCATCCCGGAAATTCAGGAGGCATCTTGGGGTTTTCTCTCAAGAGACAGAAGTATAACACCCCAAATCACTCCCATCAGCAACCATGGGCTTGACCTGAGCTGTCCTCCTGTCAATCCTTAGAACCAGGATAAACCCAGCCAGGTCACGTAAGAGCTGCCCCAGAGAACTAGGATAGAGATTCAGTTTGGGGCTCTTAGAACAGCAAACCCCTGAAGGGCAGTCCCAGGCTCACGTCTCCCCACCCCCACCCCCCTGAGCGTGGACTCTCACACTCAGGAAATAAGAGCGGGATCCTGTTTCAAACCCACACCTACCTGCTTGTGTCCACAGGTCTCTGACTCACATCTCTAACCTCCATTGTCTCATCTGTGGAATGAGAAGAGTAACTGACCCCACCTCATTGGGTGGTTGTGAAGCTGAAATGAGGTTAACCCACGTAAAGGGCTTGGCATCGGTGCTGGAGCTAGTAAGGGCTTAATAAATGTTAGCTACCATAGCAGTCAGAGGCATGGTTACTGTGCCAAAGGAACCACTCTGAATATTTGGAGCTTTACAAGACTGGAGATTGAGAAATGGAGGCAGAAAAGGTGGTGCTATGAGAACAACGGAAGGAAGCAAAAGGGAACAGGGTGACAGCAACACCCCAAAACATGTTCCCAAGGGCATCACATTAAACACACTAGGTTGCCTGAAGCTCCACAGATTAGGGATTAACTGTTGCCTCTTTGCCACGATATATCTCCGAGAGAACTCGCTGGTTAACCATCATTCAAGACCTCCGTGTGAACAGGTTGCTTTCTTCCTGCTACCTGCACTCATAGAATCTACCACCGGCAGAGGGATTGGGTTAGGGAGAGGAAGGAAGAGAAAGTAATTTAGAGTTTGGAAGCACTGTCCGGGGCCAGAACAGCTGTTCAAGTTCAATTCCCTGGCTGGCCCACAGACAGCCCCCCCAGGCTCTTGGGAGAAGGAGAGGTGAGTTGGACACATCCTGGGAAACCTGCATTGCTTCTCTGACTGCCTCCCACTCTGCCAAGCCCTGCCTGTGAGTGGCCCAGGGTGCAGGCCTCAACCTTTCCCTGTCTTATTTTCATCCCTAAACAATCTCAACCAGGGGGAGGGCTTGTATCGAGTCCCTGAGGCTGACTCCCAGAATTTCTCTCTTGATTTGGATATTGGATGGTGTGCTTGACATCTCTCTTTCAAATGTCCCAAACAGAACTCTCAACTCTCCTCACCCCAACCCCATGTCACTAAAATCAATCCACATAAAAACCCCTCCCAGCAAGGCCTCCATGTAAATATTCTCCCTGCAAAAGAGCTTGGAAGCCAGTTGACCTATTTCTTGTACCATATGCTCTTCCTTCATAGCCCTTAAGACAATATAATCACACATCTCTTTTTATATTAGATGTGTAATATCTTTTTCCTAATAAAGTTCATGTGAGTGAGGTGTCATTTCTCTGTGTCTTTTGTCCTTCCCTACATCTAGTTCAGAACTTACTTGGGAAATTTCCTCATTATAATTTATATAATTATATAAATTTAAAAGAAACCACTGTCTTGAGCAATCTAATGTGGGCATAGTAGGTCCTCACTGTATATTTGCTGAATGAATGACTTCAAAGAAGAGAAAGGTCCTGGGGTCAGGAAAAGAGTTTCTATGCACAAAGAAGGGCCTTGAAACCTGTCGAAAAATTCTTGAGATCACTCACATCTTGTTTTCCTGAAGTGGGCCATTTGGCCTCATTCCCCTGCTATTTGACAGAGCTTCACATTTAATAAAAGCCCTGAACAGTGAGAACAAACATATATGGTATGATCATGAACATGGTGAACTGCTGCAAGCTTAAATGTCTGTTATGGGGAGAGACTCAATTACATGCATAAACATGGTTGACTCTCAATTATCCATTCCAGTGGATAATCTAATAGCCAATAATCTAATAGTTTATAATTTAATAGCCTATAACCCTGACAGTTTAAAGTGTGGCTTCAGATTATGTTTCTGAATTTGCATCAGATATAGGGAGATTTGGTCCTTAGGAATTCACAGTACTTTGAGTTCATATGTCCAATGTCACTGCCTCAGTTACCTATTAAGGGCTCTGGACTCCAACTACATACAGGAAAAATAGTAGATTGTGCTTGGGAGAAAAGTTTATTGGTTTTCGGTCATAAAAATTGGGGTCTAAAGTCCAGCTCTTCATTTGCTATCTCTGTTTTCACATCACCTGGCCCTGACTTTGTTTCCTCGTCAATACCTACCTCCCAGCACCGTTTCAAACACAGTCCACTTTCAGAAAAAAATTGATCTGAACCACCCTCAGGCAGGTGAAAAACAAATCTGAAGCAGACTTGGGGTCCCCACATACTTTCTGTTCCCCATCTGGGGAAAGAAAGACTTCTTTCTTCTCTTTTCTTTTTTCTGCCTTAAAGTACCTTCTCTTCTATGCTCAGGGAGATAAGTCAGAGGTCTCTGCTTTACAAAATCTGGTTGTGAAAGTTCCTGATTATGTCTATGCACTTTTGAAAGAAACCTGCTCTCCTGATCAACCTAACACACAAAACTGACTGTGGGCTTTCCCTGGGCTCAGGTGGCTCCCCCAATGGTATGAATTGATGGTGACTTTCTTCATGATGATGCATATATCTGGGCATGTGCTGGTGCTATCTTGGGTCTGTATCAAGGTTGCAAAGTGGAGAAGACCTGAGATGCAAGGCAGAACCAGTCATGTGGTCAGTGAGTGGCTGGAACCCCAGAGTTCCCACCTCCTTTTCCTGTCCTCAAGTTTATAACTCCAGGGAAAACAGCTGTCCATTCTCAGACCAACTGGGACTGACGCCAGCTGTTTATTCCAGATGCCAAGAGCCAAATGCACACCCACTCTCCTCTCCCACTCCTTACGCTCGAAGTCTCACATTTTGTTGAATTTATGAATAACCTTAGGGACTTGCTAAGGAGGCATTTCTCCAGGCACTACCTCCAGAGCAGCAGATTCAGTTAGTTCAGTTGGCCAGGAAGTCTGCATGGTAATAATAACATCTCTAGCTTATTTCGTCTCTCCTCTAGAAAATTCCAATGTAATTGATTTGAGAATCACATTTGGAGTGGGAACCGTCACCGTGGCGGCACTGGTAAATGCCTAACAACCGGCTCAGATGCAGAGGGGATTCTGGTTTGCAGTTCACCAATTTTTGTGGTGTAAATATTTCTACCCTGGTCCATTCAAGCTACCAACATGACGTCATGATCGTGGCGGTGGGAAAAGGTATGTGCAATCCGTTCTGACAAGTCCAGAATAATTAGTTCCAGAGCACCATGTGGTGGAAAACTCTGGATGCTGCCAAATGCCGACTCCTGGACTCTAGATTAGAAAGGCCACTCACTGTTCAGTCCAGGATGTCACAGCCCTAGTTTTGTCCTAAATCCTGAGCTCTTTGAATGGTTTGTTTTGGTGATGGTTCCCAGAGACCTCTGGGGGTTCCAAACCAGAAAAAAAGAGGCAGAGGAAAGAGAAAGCGCCCAGGGAAATGCAGGTAGTGGAAGCTGCTGGCCACGCCCACGCTCTTCACCTGGTGCAGGCCAGCTTTCAAGGGTAGGGGTTTTCAAACACCTGCTTCGGCCTTCATTTGATAAGCTTTCTGGTCAACTCACATCAACCTGATCCTGCTGACCTGGAGAAGGATGAAAAGACTGAGTGTCAGGGACCCAAGGGGATGAAAGGGGATGGGGGAGGACCATGGGGTGGTCATGCGACCCAGGGTCACCAGCAGCTTAAGACTTCCCCTTTGTCTCCTTGCTCCGGCCCCATGTTTGAAGGTTTTAGTGATTTCCTCCCCCCCCCCCCCACGAGGCAAACAGATGTGGAAAGGTCTGCAGTTCTCAGGGTTCAGGACACAGTCACTGGCTGTCCCTGCACTCACAGACAGGCCAGCTACTCGGTCACTTAGTAAAATGGCTAAGCCCGGTCAGGTGTGGGGCTCAAACCACCCCCTGCACTTTTGCCATGAAAGGATGTGTGGGCTGAACTGAACAAGAATGAAAAACAACCGCCTCCCTGCTCTGTCTCGTGCCAAGTCCCCATTGCAGGAATTTCAAGGCACTGTAGGAGGCCATGCCTGTAGCTCTTCCACAGCAATAAAACGCTCACGGACAAAACGGTGGACATACTGTGGATATGAGCATGTGGCCCACTTAGAGCCCAGAACCAGAGGGGACCTCACCACTCTGAAAAGCAGATCCCTCAGCTTCCACTGCTCGGGTTGAAGGGGAAGAGCGCAGCGCCACAGGAAGGGCACAGCTGTTAGCTTCCTCAGCGCCTTGTTTATTCAACACTGACAGTCTGAGGAATTTCTCAGAGCCTTACCAGGGGGACAAACAAAAGCCTAAAGATTACCCTAATCTCCCTTAAATAAAGAACCTGCCTCAGATCTAGCCCATCCACAAGAATAAGCTGCTGCCTAATGATATGTTTGCTCGCTTATGCAATAAGTGATGGCCATTGCGATTTTGCACAAAGACCTGGTACATGCCTGTCTTAGCATGTAGCAGTCACCTCTAAATGCTACAAGGAATGGTACCCATTTCCCTAAAGCAGTGGTTCTCACAGGAACGTCTAGGGGGCACTGGGATCTCTGAGGTCCTATCAGGGTGTCCACAAGGCCAAACACTATTTCCATAATAATACTAAGATGGCACTTGCCTTCTTTACCATGTTGACATTTGGGGAAATTGCTGGCACCAGACTATACTGGCAGCCATGGTATCCTTCACTGCTACAAACTCACAGGGAGAAAAAAAAGCCAGCTTCACTTAAAAATGTTCTAGATGAAGCAAAGTTATAAATTTTATAAAAACCTTGTCCAAATTACACTTAAAAAAAAAAAAAAACTATTCTGTCATGAATTGGAAAGGAGGCATCAAGCCTTCCTGGTGCACCCTGCAGTGTGAGGCTGTCTCTGGGAAAGCCTGTGGGTGAGTGTCGGGTTGTAGGTGCAGCCAGCCACTTCCAAGGACACCATGTTACCACAAAAGCACCAAATGACCGCGGTGATTTAGACTTGGTCATTTAACAAATGTTTTCTCAAAAATGAAAAAAACGAGATCATCATTTTAAGAGAGATCATTGATAGTATTTACTGTCCAAATAGAAGTTTTGAGCAAAAATTAAGTTTTGAAAACTTGTATCTGCCACAGTGAGCTTAACAGCATCCCAATGCTTACAGACATTTCTGATGAGATCAGTAGCGATATTAAAAAATATGAATTATTAGCTTTCATCATGGCATATATCAATAGGGAAGATTTGCATAATGTAATGAAGCAATAGTTCCCAAATGACCCATACACAGTATTATAAAATCACGCATCGGCAAAAGATCTATTCAAAGTATAAGTCAGACGAAATGGATTTTAATGTGACTGAGTACAAAAGTTCACTGATACAGTTTCAGACTCCACAATTGCAACAAACCTTTAATAAGCTACCATTAGTTGAGTTTGTGTAAAATGTCAAAGACAAATATCCATAATTATCTGAAAAGGCCATTAAAATATTCCTCCCTTTCCCAACAACATATCTATGGGAGGTTGGGTTTCCTTCACATACTTCAACCAAAACAACATTATCACAGCTGATTGAATGCAGAAGTTGATATGGGAACCCAGCTGTCTTCTATTAAGCCAGACATTAAAGAGATTTGCAAAAATGTAGAAAACTGTCAGTCTTCTCACTAAACTTTGTTTTGTTTTAGAAAACAGTTATTTTTACATGGAAACATATTGTTACTTGTAACTTTGAAATCAATGAATTTTAATAAACTATTTAATATTAACTTACACATAAAAAACAAATATTAAACGAACTAACAAATATTAAAATTTTCTGTTTTAATTTTAATATGGTAGATTATTTAATTGTCTACTGCTCCATAGCAAAGTACCCCAAAGCCTAATGGTTTAAAACAACAATCATTTGTTCTCTCCTGTGTTGCAGGGCCCCAGGAATTCGGGAGTGGCTGGGTGCTGCTCTAGCTCAGGGTCTGAAGGTTTGTCTGGTGGTCAGTGGATCTGCCTTCAAGATAACTCACTCATAAGCCGGTCTGTTGTTACTGGCTGTTGACTGGAGGCCTTGGATTTCCTCCATGCAGGTCTTTCCCCAGTGTACTCAGAACAGCAATTGATCTTCTCCAGAGAGAATCCAAGAGACCAAGTAGAACCTGCAGTCCCTTTTATGACCCAGCCTCTGAAATCACACACCATCACTTCTGCTGTTTTCTGTTTGTCACATAGACCAGCCCTGATTCAAGGTGGGAGGAGAATACACATAGGCCAGAGTACTAAGGGGATGGAGATCTTTGGGTGCTTTCCTAGAAACTGGCCAGGACTTATCAATAGAATAACCCCCATAAACAAAGGCTGTTTGGGATCTTCAATAAAATGTGACAGCATTAAAGGAGTTATTTAGGCCAAACATTTGAGAGATGCCAGCCTAAAGAAATTGGTCTATATCTTGAAAAAAATGTTTAACTATTAATTTATTTCCTTAATCTTTTTTTTCATAGTTTTTACCATCATTCAGAAAACGACTTGTTCTCTTACCCTCCACGAGTCTGGACACAGCACTTGTATCCTGTTTCTTGCACACTTGGTTTACTGAGGATTCCCCTCTGTCTTTGGCTCTCCTCAGAGCCCTGACATGTTGGGCTTTTTCACTCCGTGGTGCCTGGGCTCCCCTCAGCTCTAATCATTCAGGCTCCCTGAAAAGTCCTTGTCTCAAAGAGCATGTCACTGTGGGCAGTTCAGAAGAGCCGCTGTGAGCCAGGAGCTTATGGACGTTGGAAAGACAGTAGTGACGTAAACAGACCAAGGTCCCTGCCCTCGTGGAGCTTATGATTCCAGAAGTGGGAAGACAGAACCAAGAAGCATAAGGAAGCAAATGTATTAGAAGGTGACAGGGGATAAGGGTGGAGGCGGTCAAGGGGGGAGTGGACATGAGGGGGTCAGGTGGTGGGGCCAAGGTACGGGAAACTTTGGAGATTAACGAGGATGGTCAGGGTCACTGAGGAGGAGAAATGTGCGTGAAGACTTGGAAAGGTGAGGGAACAAGCCCAGTCCCTGAGGTGGACACACATCTGGTGTGTGTGAAGGAAGCAAGGAGGCCGAGGTGACTGGAGAGGAATGGCAGGGGAGGGGGGGGAGGGAAGGCTGGAGCGTTAACAGGAGCAGATGATTTAGGGCCTCGGCGGCCACAGTAAAAACTATGGCTTTTAGTCAGAATGAGATGGGAGCCGTTTGGAGGCCATTTGGAAGGGTCTGAGAGGGAGGAGAATGTGATCTGATCTGGCTTTTGTGTTGAGAATATATTTTAGGTCAAGAAGAAGGAGACCAGCTAGTGGAAAGGAGAAAGAGGAAGACTTAAGAGATTATCGTAGGTGACACGAGAAGAGACCGTGGTGGCTTAGACCAGGATGTTGCCATTGCCGCTCCTGAGAGTGGATGGATTCTGGACAGCCCCCTTTGGGGGCTCGGCAGTGGGGGCAACTATCAAGGATGACTCCAAGGCTGGAAGTGTGGAGCTGCCTCACTTGAGAAGAGCAAGTTATAGGTGGACCAGTTTGAAAGAATAGAATTAGAAAGTTCCATTAGACACAGGCAGTTGGAGCTGCTCCCAGAGTTTTCAGAAAGACCCCAGTTACACTTGCCCTCCCCAGGTCCTCCTAGTGCCTGCCCAGGGGCAGGGTTCTTAAGGCTGGGAAGGCCCTCTACCACCTGCTTTTTAGGAAACAGTGGAGCAGATCACTCATTGTGTGAAATTATATTTAAGGGAGTGGAGGAATGTTGTTCTCCAGCCTCCCACTCTTTTTTCTTTGTCTTTCTTATCGGAAATGAAAGAAAACAGCCCGAGGAGATAGGATCTCAAGTCTAGAAATCCTAGCAGGTAATTTGGGAGTTGAAAACAAATCTCCCCTGAAATGCATTAAGCAGGTGAAGGGAATTTCAGCCCCAACTCTTAAACCACACCTCATCCTGGCCTGGCAAATGACTTCCTTCCAGCCCCAGGCAAATCCCAGCTCCCACCACCAAATGCCTGTAGTTAATAAAGTTCCACAACAACAAACCTCAAAAGTGAAAAAGGGAAGACTGATCAGGGACCAAGATACTGAAGGGCTGCTTGAGAGCCTTTCTCAGGGAGCTGCCTCTCCAAAAGGAACGTTTGGGAAGGGACTAGAGGCACAGGACTGGGGTGCCAAGGCCCCACTTCTTGTAAAGCACCGGAGCAGGGTAAATATCTGACTGGAGTCAAAATGGTGATTTTTTGTGATCAGACTCGTCCAATTCTTTCAGTAGAATTTCATCATTTTATCACTAACCATGGTCAAAGTTTTCAAAATGGCTAAACCTAAACCCAGTCAGGCACAGAGACTCATGCCTATAATCTCAGCAATTGGGGAGGCTGAGGCAGGAGGATCTCAAGTTTGAGGCCAAGCTTGGCAACTTAGTAAGACCCTATCTCCAAGGCAGGGGGTGGGGGACAAGGAGAAAGACCCTGTCTCAAAATTTAAAAAATAAAGAGCTAGGGATATAACTCAGAGATAGAGCCCTTGCCTATTTATCATATGTGAGGCCCTGTGTTTAATCCCCCCCCCCCAACACACACCAGCATACACACTGAAAGGCTAAAATCTCTGGAATCCTTTACATAAGTCAGGCTTCCCACCAAGTAAGGAAGGACTGGAATTCCCAAATGCTGGTCTAGATAAATCACCTGAGGATAGATAAGAAAGTTCTCATGGGTCCAGGGAAGACTGAGAAAAATAAGTATCATTTTTTGCTATGGGGAATGCACACAAAATTACCTATTATTCCCATTTTACGTATCAGAAAAATGAAGCTCAGAGAGGTTGAGTGACTCACCACACAGTTAACTAGTAGCAGAGTAGCACATGGAGATTCATATGACGTCATGGCAGCTACCATTTGCTGAGATTGGCAGAGTACCCTGTGCTTCATGCATGTTAACTTATTGGATTCTCTTGGATTACTTCCTTTTTAAAGAAGCGAACTGTCCAACAGTACTTCCTGCCATGGTGGAAATGTCCTATATATGTGTTGGCCTCAGCCCCACGCGCTAAATGAGACTGAGGAACTAATTTGTATATTTGTGTGTGTGTGTGTGTGTGTGTGTGTGTGTGTGTGTGTGTGTGTGTGTGTGAGGTGCTGGGGATTGAACCCAGGGCCTTGTGCATGCGAGGCAGTCTACCACCTGAGCTATATCCCCAGCCTGAGGAATTGAATTTTAAATTTTATTTCATCTTAATGGATTTAAATTGGACAGCAGAGTTCTAAAAGCTGGTGAAATGACAAGATAAAGACAGTGTCCTGGGGGCACAGTGAACCCCAAATGCTCACCTTTCCCTTTCCATTCTGCCCACCCCTGTGAGGCACCTGCATTTTGCAAAGTGAAATAGCCTAGAAAGGAAACTGACCAGGCAGTGTGCAATCAGCTGAAAATAAAGCCCGACCCCAGGAAAGGCTGGGTCTCTGTTGGAGCCCACTTCTTCCAGTGTGTCTGGAGGTTCCAAGAGAGGCTTCTTTAGGGCCAGACAAGCCAACTGGGGGCTTGAGACCCTGCACCGGTGACTTCCCAGAGCCTGCCATGGCCCCGTTGGCTGAGGGTTCTGTGACTCACCAGTCCCAACCCTGCTATTTAAACAGCAGCATTTCCTTTTACTGGGCTTAAGACTAATCAGTAGCGGGGTGGTGAGCCATCAGGCCCAGCCTCACCCTGTCAAAACATGTAACTCTCCAAGGCTTCTACTTGAGGCACCGCCCATGAGGCACAGCTACCATGTGCCATATGTCTGAGTACAAACATTTAACCAAAGCAGGGCCACTGTCCCCTCGGCCTCTCTACAGCCTTTGAGTGTTCATCTCTGCTGCATTACTCTCCTGCTCCGAAACCTCCAAGGACATCCCATGATGGTCAGAACAGCATCCAGAGTTGCCACTTGTATGGCTCTTGCCTGCTGCTCTGACCTTACGTGCCTCCTGTCTCCGTTCATTTACTCTGCACCAGTTCCTGGCTTCCTTGCTGTTCCCCAAACATGCCAAACTTGTCCCTGTCCCAATCCTCTGCACTTGATATTCCTTCTGTCTGGAATGTTCTTCCTGGATTGAACAGAGCTCACTCTCTTCATTCAGTCTCTGCTCAAGTGTCACAGTGTGTGACACAGCACACTCCTCACTGTCCTTTCTTACCCTGCTTTACCTTGGGCAAGGCACTTATTACTAGTCAGCTTTCCCCTGTGGGGTCAGCATTTGTGGGTTCAACCAGCCAAAAATATTCAGAAAGTTACATTTGTACTGCACATATATAGACCCTTTCCTTGAAGTGGCATATGCCTGTAATCCCATGACTTGGGAGGCTTGGGCAGAAGGATCACAAACTCAAGGCCAGCCTCGGCAATTCAGCAAGACCCTGTAAAGGACTGAGGATGTAGCTCCGTGATAAAGCACCTCTGGGTTCAATCCCCAGTACCAAAACCAAAAAAAGAAACAAAACAAAAATATAGTATAACACTATGTACATAGCATTTACATTGTAATTGGTATTTAAGTCATCTAGAGATGATTTGAAATATGCTGGAGTATGTACATAGGTTATACACAAATACGGCATCCTTTTATATAAGGGATTTGTGCGTCATGGATTTGGTACCTGCAGGAGTCCTGGAAACACTCGCCTGTGGATACCAGGCACTTCTCTGTGCTTGGTTCACTTGCTCGCTGCCTGTTTCCTGCACAGGGATGTAAACAGGGAGGAGAGCCTTGTCTTTTTTTACCCTGTATCTCAAATAGAGTCAGCCACACAGGTGCTCAGTGAAACTTTGTTGAAGAAATAAATGCATGCATGGATGAGTGCAGGGTAACTGATTACCTCGAGTGCAGGGGGGCAGAGGGAGGCTCAGGCTTGGCTCACTCTACACAGATCAGCACTTTCATGATTTGGATGCTGAACCCTGAGAAACAAAGAGATTTGCTGGTTTAATTTCTTTTGCCCTGGGAAAGTTAAAGATCACAGATAATCCAAAACCCAGTGCCAAGTTCTCTGATTTATAATCGAGGAATTATTCCCACAGAGGTAAACAAGAGCAAAGGACTGACAAATGAAACGGAGGAGGAGAATGATGGGAAACAGGCGGAGAGACCCGTGCAGTCTGCACAACTTCAAGGGTCTGACTTCCCACCGACGCTCACTCAAACTTGGATCCAAAGAATTCCTGCTGATCTCCACTCCCAGAATCCTGTGGACAATGCTGCCCCAGTGGCTGTTAGGAGTAGGAGGGCTTCAGGTGGGGACAGTCGAGGAGAGGCTCATCCCTATACAGCAATGACATCTGCACCCATCTAAAAGTCACACCCAGAATGGCAGCCATTTCCCAAGGATGGCCTAAACTCACAAATGTCATGAGAGTTTCCTAAAACGTGGATTTTCAGGGTAAGGAATGGGTGTAATTTCCTTTCTGTGTCCCACAGAAGTGTATCTTCATAGTCTACCTATAAAAACTTTAAAGAAACAAAATTAGTAGCACCTAGAAAGTTTTAACACATAGGAGGTAGTAAGTAAATACTGAATAAAAATGCCCAGCCCAAAGGGGAACAGTGGCCTCTGAAGAATGGTCTAGTGAGGCCTTCCATGGACAGAGAGTCAGGAGCCGTGGGCTGCACTCCCTGTACCAGTTATATAGCTTTGGACATGCCCCAAGGCCTCAGTTTCCCCATATATAAAGCCTGGCTTCAGCGGACTCCAGTCCCTCTAGCCCCAGCCCTGGCCTTCTCTCACTCTCTGATCATGCCTTCATAGTTGTGTGGTGGACTAGTTCTTACAGGTGTCCTACAGAGAGCAAGGCCTGCTCTCAGGAGTTCATCCATTGTTTTTAAGCACCAGAGGTTATTTAACAGCAGTTCTCTCAGAACATTTTTCATGTCATCCATGAAAGAAGGTTCTGGAAAGAAGCCATCATCAAAATAGGAAGTAAAGCCAGGCCGGTGTTGCATTTATCAGATAACGCAGGCTTAACCAAAGTTCCTGTCACCCCCTGTGGTGATTCTGGGAGCTTGACCCAGAGGTTTTCATATTCAGAGCGGTAAGAAATCATCTCTGTGGCTTGTGGGATTGGGTATCTGTTTCTCTCCTTTCCACAGCTCAGGGCTGTGGGTGCCAAGTGAGGGTTCCAACGACCCCTCTCCTCTCAGAGCCTTAGGCAGACACAGAATGCCAGCACTGGCCAGGGCCGTTCCTCAGCACACTTCAGCATTTGACTTGAAGCTGCCTCTGAACTTAATTTCCTTCTGCTCTTAACAGGGTCCCAAAGCACCAGTCCAGCAGAATCCAGGCTCCTTCTTTACCTTTCCCAATCCCATTCACAGGCTTGAGTCACCAGGAAGAGAAGGACATGGGACAAGGAGCCTGGAAGATCCCTCTGGGCCTCAGTTTCCTCAGACAGGACGGGATGTTGGCTGGCGGCCCCGCCCTCCCTGCCTCCTGACTTCTCCAGCCCAGGGCCAGGGCCCGCCCCTTCCCATGACAGGCCATGGCTCACATGTTATGTAACTTCTATTAAAGGCAGGGGCTTTTCTCTTTTTTCTTTTCTTCTTAATGATCCTAGGTACTCTAGGAAGAGAGAAACATTTTTATGATCCCAGTAACCAAACAACATAATGAAAATCATGGCAACCATCAGCCTCGTAAAACCCATGGCGAAAGCCGCCACATTCTCAACAGAGACCCTGGGAATTCAGAGCTCTCTGAAGCCTTAAGTGGCCAGGGCCTCGCTGAAGGCCTGGGGACGCCCGGCTGATGGCTGATGAAAGGATTTTAACGCGCCACTGAAATTCTCTTTTCCAAAATAACCACTTTGAAACCTGTTAATTACAGACACACAACCAGCCCCAGCCCCAGCCCCCCAACAGGACCTGGGGCTTCTACTGGGAGAGTGGGGCTCCGGAGGCTGGTCACTGCCATGGCGCTACACATGCTTTGTGTTGGGCGAATTAGCTTTAGGAAGAGAATCCAAATTAATTAAAACCACATGGCCACTCCCCCACCCCCACCTCCTACTCCACCTCCCTCCCCTGGAGACGGAGGCCAGCGCAGTCTAATTTGGTCCAGTGTTTTTGTTTCCTAAAATCTGTCTTGGGCTCAGGCCATTAATAGGTTGCAGCTGATTTTAATCTACATGAATCAGAGACCTCGCTGCTTTGGTTTTAAGGAGATTACAAATTGTGTGTCCCGCAAAGTTGGGATGGAGGGGAAAGGCCCTGGGTCGGGAGAGGGAGGGGAACGTATTCTGGAAAGCACAAAAACTCTGCTCTCCATTAAGCAGCCGGTTTGAATGAGCCTGCAATTTCTCAAAGCTGGGGGAGGGAGTTAAGAGGAGGTGAGGGTCTTGCTGCTGGGACCCCGAGCAGAGACACAGAGCCTGGCCTGTGAAATGGCATTAAAATCAAAGATCTGGACAAGCAGAGGCCTCAACTCTCCTACCTTCAACCAATTAATTTCCCAAGTTTGGGTTGGGCATCTACCATAAGCTAAAGCAGGGACCAGAAAATCATGGTCAATGCAGCCTCCAGCCTGCTTTTGTAAATAAAGTTTTATTGGAATACAGCAGGGGCCATTTATTTACATCTATGGCTGCTTTAGTAGTTGTGGCTGAGACCCTGTGGCCCACAAAGCCAAACAGTTTACTCTCTGCCCCTCTGCAGTGAAAGTGTGCCAACCCCTGAACTAGACAACTGTGCTAAATCTCATAGGGCAGACAACCCACTTGAGCTCAACAAAGGACAGGTTTCGGACTTACTCAGTTTCCACATCACACCAATGTCTAGGTTCTTTTTAGACATCATCCTTCAGGAAAGTGTCTTTATTCTCATTCAACTAATGACAATAAAAAGCAATGACAACCACCATGTTCCTGAGTTAAGGGTGCAATGTACTTGCCCTGACAACACACATACCCATTTCACAGGCAAAAGAACAGTCACAGAGGCAAAGGAACACTCTCAGGCTCGTGTAGGAAACAGTACAGTTAGGAGGAGGCAGGCTTCTGAAGCACTGAATAATCCTCTGTTGGTCGGATGATACTAACAGAGGGTCCTGGGGTGCCTTAACACAGTACCACTCCCTGTGGGGCCCACAGGCCATTAAACAAAGTTCTTTTGTGAATGGGTCCACAGAAAATATGGTGCAAACCTTGGGGTAGTATATCTCCTTTTTTAAAAAAAATTTTATTAGCTATTGATGGACCTTTATTTATTCATTTATTTGTTTATATGTGATGCTGAGAATCGAACCCAGTGGCTCACACATGCTAGGCAAGTGCTCTACCACTGAGCCTTAATCCTAGCCCGGGTATCTCCATTTTTAAGGTAAAGATCAGGGACTGGGGATGAATCAGGCCAGGTGTCACTCACTCTTGAAAACCACCTTTACCTGAGGCCCAAAGGCTGGTGAGTGTTGGGTGTCCTCCACCCAAGCCTTCTGGGTCCTAGGCTGGTTCCCTCTCAACAGGGACCCTAGGTGGCCACCTGCACTCCCCCAGAATGTCTCTAAGGCAGCTCCTGGCCTTCAGGAGCTTCTAAGCTAGCTGGAGCAGAGGCCAGGAGGGGGAGGACTGGGATTCTGTGATAGGTACAGTGGTGGCGGTGCCCATGGGGGGCTTAGGACAGTGTAGGTGAACCTTGCCTTTTGCTGAACACAAAGTCCTGAGTGATGAACCTCTGGTGCAAACACTGCTCCTTGGAAGTGTCATCAGGCACCCTTCCCAGGCCTTTGGGAGCTGAATACTGTTGGGATCATTTGGGGGACAAGTAGGGAAGTCAAAGAAATTGGCATCCTCCCAGGAGCCAGTCTTGACAGGTAAACGCTCCAAGAGCAGCGGGAGAGGGGCCACCTCTCCACTGGAACCTATTTCCTTCGGGCTGAGCCTGGGCTCCAGGTGGAGACCCTTCCAGCCAAGGCAGGACATCTTCCAGGGTGTAGTCACAGTGGTGAGCAGCACCTTGGAGCCTGACCTTGAATAGAATCTACAGAGAGCCTCACTAGCTTGCAAAGAATGCAGGCTCCATGCAAGGGCCCCAGGTGACAGGAGGTATACTGGTCTGTACCTCCCTATCTCCGTTTCCACTGCAGTGTCCTGGTCTGTCCTTGGCAGGCTTCTTGAACTTTTAGGCAGCACTTCAAAGGAATTTCAGAATTCACTGAGGAGTCGTGGGGTCCCACCTTCAGAGTCCTGCCCTTTCTCAGTGGTCTCTATTGACTAGAGATTGTGACTTGCCTAAGGATGGCTCCAACTGAGCAGGACTGAAGAATCCCCATCACCATAACAACCAGAGCCTTGCCAAGGAGCAGGGCAAAGGTTGGGAAACAACCCCACCAGCATCTAGGGGTTCTCCTCTCCCAGGGACTCTAGAGGCACAAAGCACGATACCTTTGGCCTCTGTCTCCTAGTGATCTCCCAGAACCTTCCCTGGTTCCCTTCACCTCTAACCGCATTGACGGTTCAGTCTTCAAAGCTCTGTTTTGTAGGGACTTGGCTTCCTGATAGGTTCCGTTTCTCTGCTTCATAGAATACAACAGCAAGGGGATTGTTGCCACTGCTTCCTCCATTCTAGACTAGAGGAAGAACAGAGGCCCATGACTCTCACATGGCTCTCGGGAACCTGGGTGGGTGTGCAGACACCTGCCCTAACAAGGTCCTAAGCTACAATGAGGAGTGATGCTGGCACTGTGTGCCTCTGGTAATGGCTTCGTGGCCCTTGGATGGAATGCAGTATGTCATGGTTAATTAGTGGTCACTGAGCATCTGTCACTAGCTGGGTACCACATGGATGAACATACTGGCAAGACAGACTCTGAGAAGGTCACATGCCAAGGAGTTTATTTGTAGTGTGCAGCTTCTCCCCATATTGAGATGGTCAGAAATGCTGCTCACATCTACGCATCAGTGAGGTTTGGCCAAATTCCCCAACTTATTGTAGGACACCAGTCTGAGGACTCACCAATCCGGAGCTCTTCTAAAAGAACAGGGCATTTAAGTCAAGGTCTACTCTTCTGTGCTACCAAATAAAGCCAAGCCAGAAGAAAGCACAGTGAAAAAGCTCATAAACACTTCCTGGGGCTGGGCTGACAAACTGAAGCTCAAAGCAGAGCAAGCCAGACGAGTTGAAAACCACATAAACACGCGAGGATGCAGAAGCTGCCACAGGCCACGCAGACTGGGCCCTAAAATGGCTCCAGAACCATGAAGGGGGACATGATTTAAAAATCAGAGCTCCACGTTCTTTCCCCTCTAAGCACACCCAGGAGGAAACTGTGGGTTAATATTGTTAATATTTCATTTGTCCTTAAAACAAGCAGGGCAGGGACCTCCATCCAATTTCTTTCCCTATTCGTTCTCCTTCAGCTCACCCCTGAGACTTGGAGCTTTTACTACCAGTCACTTTTTGTGTCCTGTGTAAACACAGGACATGCATTTCACAAGCACTGAATGTGGACCAACCTGTGGGACGGGGAGACTGCCAGACTTTTTTCTACCTGAATGTTTTCACAGACTCTCAAACTTTCTTTCAGCTTCCTTCCTCCACATGTGAACGTGGGCACTTGCCACATGCACACCCCCCTCAAACAACATCTCCCCAGGTCTCCCCATCCTTGTAGAGATCTGCCCCTCCCAGGCATAGGCAGGCTCCCAGAACGTCCCTCTGTAGTACCCCCACATAAACTTGAGTGTGGAGGAGGGTGGGGACTGCCCTCCCTGTCTCAGACACATGGAACATTTTGCCCCTCAGCATGCCCCCAGCACACAGGAACTGGGGAGCCGGGGATGTTTATATTCCCGGGTGTGGACACGCACACACGCACGCACACACACAGCCATGCTCCAGCTGGCGGCAGCACGCCTGGACAGGCCTGGGTCTGTTTGCCATTGTTTTTCACTCGCCTTTACCAGGCTTTCATGTAACAGAGGGGAGGTCACCAGAGGTTTGTCATCCCATTTTGTAGCACTTCCTCTGGGCCTGAGCATTGGGAATGGTGGCTTTTTAAAATTGTGTGTGGGCGGCAGGGTGAACCATGGGGGCAAAGACATCCTTCTGATCTCCCACCCGAGTTTCACTCACTAACGAGCACCATCCTGGGCTTTTTGCAGGACTTTGTTATGTGTGGCTCTGTCTGAAACTGGGCTGGGAGGTCAGGCTCACTCAGCTAAAGAATTTCTGGAAGTCCAATGTTGGGGTCTGTCACTCCTTGTTGCTGCAATTATTCTAGGCCCAGCTGCCTGAGGCAGACTGGATCCTCTGAGAGCCTGGAGGGAGGTACCCAACAAGCAAGGGCAGACTGGGGCAGAAACTGAAGGAGATAATAATGGGCTCCAAGTGGCCACTACCACCCCAGGAACATGGACCCACCAGGAAAACGGGTGCACAGAGGATTCCCTACTCCTCCCCCAACAGCAGCAAATGTTGATGATTCTCTCAGTAGAGCACATACAAAGTGGATGCTGTCTTTGCATAGGCAATAAGACTGGCCAATGGACAAATGCATCTTTTTTTTTTTTAATTTCCAAAAACCAGATGGACTTGATGTTACTGCATAGATCTGGACAAGAGGTAATGTCTTGTATTACATCCTTCACATAGTGCAGCTTATGCATCCTGTGCTCTGGGGCTGCTGACAGATTCCTCCCTGTGCCTCCCTGTGGCAAGGGGCTGGCTGGAAGTGCACACACTCTGTTCACACTCTTTGCTGGTAAATTTCACCAAACTGTCCTCCCCACCAGAGTTCTTTTTTTCAAATAAAATCTTGTAAGAAATTGCAGTGCACACAACTGATAAAAGCCGAGTTTCTTGGTCAGGGGATGAGTTATTTTATTTTATTTTATTTTTTTTTTGTGTGTGTGTGTGGGTGAGTGTTTCCATCTGTTCCTGCTTCCATCCTGATCCTTTCCCTGTCTATACTCAGGGGATTTTTAAAGGGGATTTCTTGGATGCCAGTTTGAAAACCACTCTGACAATTCAGGCCTTTTCTCATAATAGTTGTTGAATGTTGGTACCCAAGAAAACACACAATGACAAAGAACTGTTTGAAATTTGGCAGCTCTTTCAAATTAGCCTAAATATGGCTTATTTTGGGTAGGTGAGGTATAGGTATGGACCCCTTGCTGAAACCCCCAGGTCCACAGCTCACAAATGGGGAGTAAGTGAATCGAAATCAAGAGAGAGCAAGAAATAAGACCAGGTGTGGTGGAACACGCACTATAATTCCAGTGGCTTGGGAGGCAGGAGGATCACAAGTTCAAGGATAGCCTCAGCAACTTAGCAAGGCCCTAAGCAAGTTAGTGAGACCCTGCCTCAAGATAAAATATGAAAAAACGGACTAGAATATGGCTCAGTGTTTAAGTGCCTCTGGGTTCAATCCCTGGTACAAAAAAGAAATAAAGAAAGAAATGTGATTGGGGTCCAAAAAGGAGCCCAGCCACCAATAGGCTCTAGCTCCCACTGAAGGAATCTGTGTCTGATGCTGTTTGGCAAAGCCACTAAAAAGCTATATGTTTTTGTCTATTCAGCTATTTATTTATTCATTTATTTTGTACTGGGGATTGAACCCAGGGAGATAACCATTAAACCACATCCCCAGCCTAAGTTGCTTAGAACCTTGCTAAATTGATGAGACTGGTCTTGAAGTTGTGATCCTCCTGCCTCAGCCTCCCTAGTCACTGGGATTACAGGTGTGGGCCACTACTCCTGGTTCTACCTACTTATTTTAAAGTCAGGAAATGATATGACTGGAACTGAACTAGCCAAAAAAGAACGATTCCTTTGCAGTTTCGGCTGCTCTCTCCTCTCTAGGAGTCTCAGCCTCCACATGCCAGTGCCATAGTCCAACAGGAGCAGGTCCCCTGCAGACCTTTATGGACAGACACTGACATAGAGGCACTTAGTATCTAGGGTGGCATTACCTAAAGTGAATGGCCCAGCCTGAGCCTTGGCAACCATGTGATGGTGAGCAAACCCACTGAGGAACACAGGCCCAAAGTCAAGAATGTTCATGTGGTTGAACAAAAGGGGCATTTATATTGTGTGGAGGCCTAAGTCCTCAGTTCTACCCACCTTCTTCTAGGCCTTCTGGTCCCCTCTGCCCTCCCAAACTTCTCATGGAAGACCTTGGTTTTCTCTGTGGAGTCAGTAAACGTGGCTGGAGGTAGCATCCATAGCCCATTTTGGGGAATGAAGTCGTGCTTCCAGGTCCAACTCTGTACTGTACTCAACTTGAGGAGAATTGCTAAAGACTTTGGTATCAGATTATGTTCATGCCTAAAACAAGGGGTACTGTGAAAGTGCATCTATTGAACTCAGAAGGGGCCGTGGGAATGAAGATGTAGTTAAAGCAGTGAATGCCTAGTGCTCCCTGGATAAAGGACAACACTGTGAATTTTTATTATCTACCTACTCTGTTTTTGTTTTATTTTGTTCTGTTCTCTTCTGTCTTTCCTTTTGGGGGTCTGTATAAACTTTACTAGGTATTCATTTAAAAAAAAAAGTCCTTGCACTTTAGAGCAGGATTTTATTTGGTGCCTCAGAGAATTCCTTTCCATAACGAGGACCCTCAAAAGATTCCTCTTGGTCAGGGTGAAAGAGGCATGCGTGTGTTCGGTTGCTCAGTTCAGTTCCATTTAATAAATATTTATGGAACATCTACTAACATCTCTGTAGCCCCGAGAGGCAAGGCTGGACTGGAGTGAGTAGGAAAGGTTATGAACTTTGAAGCCAGTCTGCCAACTCAACAGTCCTGTATATATCCGGAGAGCCTTGATCGTCTCTCTGAATCTTTTTTGTCACCTGTAAAGTGGAGATAATCCTGTCTGTCTCATAGTCATCAAGTAACACAAAGATCTAAATCTAGTGGGTGGGTGGTGGATGTGAGCTCAGTCTCCGCAGTTCTTCAGAATCTGGCCTCTGGAGGAGGGAGTCAGGAGATGACTCTTCCTCCCTTCTGTTGCTCCTCCCTGAGGTGCTCTGTCTAGGCTTGGATCCATTTAGGAAAGAATGTCAGTCGGTTAAACCAGTGATTCTGGAACTTTCTCATCTCAGTTTCCCCAAGCACTCCTGGGCCACTTATTTCTTCTCTGTACTCCTCCCTCCTCCACCCAAACCTTCCAAGGCCTCCACATTATTATCCCCCTCCACCCTCCCACCAACCCGATTCCCAAGAAGGAGAAGAAAAGAGCGTTTCCATTCTTTTGAGAAGGAAACAGTGCAGTGCAAGTGGCTTTGCTTTGTTGTACCCACTTCAGAAAAGATCAAACTGCGACTCCACCAAGTATCAGTGCTCCAAGGGGGGCTTCAGGCAGGAGCAGGAGGGGCCCGGTCAGGCCCGGTGGGTTGAGGCTATCACAGAGCAGCTGGTGAGCAGGACCGGCAGGACCTACAGGGTGGAGTCTGCTCACAGGTGCCCCCATCTCCCAGGACCAGAACGGTGTGCCTAGAATGTTCCCTGGCAGAAGTACCATCTGGTCTGAGAGAACCGGGCTAAAGGCATCCACAGAGGACTCTGTCCCTCCCTAAATGGGGATTCTTGTCTCTCAGGTTCCCAGGGCGGAAAGCGGATGCAAGGAAGCCCTTGAAAAGGCACCACTTTAAATTAAGCTTCCGATGCTTAGAAGGGGCCTCAGCTTCCCACAAATCCCCTGGTGCAGGGAGCTTTGAGGCCGAGTGTTCAGTCCGTTTGTTCTTTCAAAGGCGTGCCTTGGAAGCCAGGAGTTATTTGTTTCCGAAAGGTAGGCGCACATCAGGTGGGTGGTCTTTGCATTTTTTGTGTGCTTTGATTCCCTCCCTTTCTTTTCAGGACCACTGAGGGGTTTACTTTATTTCCCTCCCAGCAGTGCTGGGGGTTTGGCTGCTCAGTGCATCTGTGTTGGGTTTTCCCACAGGCCCCTGCAAAGGCCGCCCCTTGCCTTCAGAAGACCCTGGGCGGCCCCGTGAGGGGAGCTGAGCTGCAGCTGTGTGCCCCCTCCCTTCTGCATCAGGCTTTGATCAGTTTTTGTGGGGGCTGAGTACAGCCTGACCTCCCATCTCCAGCGTCTCTCAGGTGGAAAGTTCTGTTCAGCCTGTCTGTGGCTTCAAAGGCTCTGCCTCCTTCTGGTTGGGACGAGCCTGATAATGGTTCCCGTTTTGTTGTTGTGTGATCTCCCAGCAGCCCCATCTTTCAATTGACAGGCTTTTGCTTGTTTGGTTGGGTTGCCCTGGCCAAACTGAAACCACCTTTCTGGTTGAGAAAGCACATTGACGTCCTCTCCCATTGAGTGTCCTTTGATGGTTCATACATGGCCTTCCAGCCAGACAAAGGTGACTGGGCTGTAACGGCCAGGCACCTGGCAGATTAGAGTCTGGGCGCTGGGCACGGCTGATGCCCCAAGAGGCGAAGGACTGGCTGAGCCTGGAGTTTGTCAAGAGGAACACTCAGTTCCACCCTTCCTACCCCTCAAGTATGCAGCCTAAGGAGAGCCACGCTTTCTGCTCTGGTTCCTTGCAGGAATCCAGCCGTGGTGACAGATGTGGCAGTCCATCCATCTCATGCTCTTGCTTGAACCTGGGTTGAGTGTAGGAAAGACCAGAAGTTTTGAAGTTGACTACATTTCCCAAGAACTTGAACTGTTCACTATTTTGAAAAGTAGGCACTAGGCCAGCCAAACTCTGGAGGTTTTTCTTTTCTAGCCTATTATTTCCAACAGTGGTGGCCTTATGGCCTCAGTTCTCAGCCCTCGGGATAAACAACAGCTAACTTGGCCACTCCAGAGCCTGCTTCGGCTCCTGCCCTAAACTGCCATTGACCCTGTGTTCTGGCCTTCCAGCCCCCACAGCCTAAATAAAAAGACAAGCACTGGACCACCAAGGTGCTGTCATCCATTTGGATAGAGGTGGCTGCCTCACCAGACGGTCCAGTGTGGCCTCAGCTGTAGCTGCTGTTCCTCATGATGAGGACAAGGTTAGGCTGCACAGTGCCCTTTGGTTTCCTCACATTTAAAATGAGGGTGGCCAAGGGCAACAGGAGCGGTCAGGAGAGCATCCTTCTTCCTCAGCCTGATAGCACAGTGCTCTTCCTTCCTTTTGATCATACTCAAAACAACTGCAATAGAACAATAAGCCCAGGAGGAGCCGGAGGGGGATTTATTATGCTGTTGTCCTGTGGCAGAGCCTTGCCTGACTTTATCTTGCACAGAGGTCTGCATGGGAGGAAATCTGGCAGGCCTGTGGGTTGTCTCCCCCAAACCGTACTCACTCCAACACGGAACACTGAGAGAACAGGGAGAAGCTGCTATATTGGCCACACCCCAGCCTCGGCCCAAGCAAGAAGGAGATCAGCCTGGATCTCCCCAAACTCTGAACACAGGGCTCTCTGAGAGGGACAGGGACTGCTGATAGTTAGAACCCACATGAGTCCAGCCAAACAGTGTCAGTTTGCCCAGGACAGGACCTGAGAACTTTTTCACCAACCAGTATCGTCCCTTCTCTTCTGGCTGGGGAAGTGAGGTATATCAGGGTATGTCTTTTGTTTTTGGAAAAGCAGGAGACAGACATAGCAGTGGGAGTTTCAGATTCTCACACCAGAGGAACCACTTGGTTAAGGGTTTCATCTCTTCCCAGTTACTGAGAGAGGAGAAATGACCTCAGAATCTTGGGGCAAAGGGGAATTTGACTGGTCCTAGTTCTGTGTTTCTCCCTGAATTCAGATGTTTTGCCTCCATCTGCTATTAGCTACCTAGCTCATCTAGATCAACTCAGCATGCTTTTTTTTTTTTTTTTTTTGGTACCAGGAACTGAACTCAAGGATGCTTAACCACTGAGCCATATCTCTAGCCCTTTTTTGGATTTTAGAGACAGGGTTTTGTTGATTGCTGGGGCTCACTTTGAACTTGTGATCCTCCTGCCTCAGCCTCCCAAGCCGCTGGGATTACAGGCATGTGCCCCCATGCCTGGCTACCTCAGCATTCTTAATCTCCATCAATCCATCCCTCTGACCCTCACTGCCAAAGAAAGTCTCCTATGTCAGTGCTGCTAAGTGTTCAGAAAATAAATGCTTTCTCATCAGGCAGCTGGGAGCCATGGGCAGATGGACCAGCTGTCCTTGAGCCTTTTGTAGTGCTGTGGCTTGAGCACAGGCAGACTGGGTGCAAGGGCTGGCTCTATCGGCATTTACCAAGTGACGCTGAACAGGCTGCAGACCTCTCACAGCCACAGTTTCCTCATCCATAAGATGGGGACGAGAATACCAACATCAGGGGATTGTTTTGAGGATTAAAAGAGATAGTGTCTGTGACATACATAGTGTATGTAAACATTCTCCAGAGCATCACCACGCGTTCAAGTAGCTGCAAGGGCCTGATCGATCTCCCTGTCCTGAGCGGTGTCCTCAGGGGAATCATGAGCCCTGCTCTCTGCCCCGAGGAGCAAATCCACAGGAACACAAGAGGAAAACGATGCGACAGCACAAAGGCCAGGCAAGTCCCCCTCAGACACCAGCAGCCAGTCTAGGAAGGAACTCTGTTTTCTAGACTGGATGCGCTGTCCCTTGAGTCACATCATCTCCCAGCACAATCCCATGGGATTTGTCTTCTAGGGCCGCAGTGACAAATTGCCACACACTGGATGGTTTAAAACAATGGGAATTTATTCTTTCACAATTCTGGAGGCCAGAAGTCCAACATCAAGGCGTCTGCAGGACCTCCTCCCTCTGGAAGCTCTGGGGAGATGCCTTCCCATCTCTTCCAGCTTTGGGCTGCATTACTCCCATCTCTCCTCCATGGACACATTGCCTCCTCCTCTGTGTGTCTCATATGAGGACATTTATCCTTCTAAGAGACAAGTGGGCCCTATCTAGAACGATATCACCTCAAGATTCTAAAAAAGACCCTCCTACAAATAGGGTCACATTTACAAATTCCAGGGGCTGGGATGTGGGCATATCTTTTAGGAGGTCACTATTCCACCTATTCCATCACGAACCCTCACCTGCAGCTGGAGAGGAGGGTCACTCCTCTCCATGACGTCACTGGTTCTCCACTTGACCCCAAGAAGGGGCCTCGCTTCCCAGCCTTCAGGGAAGACTCTGGCTTGTCATTCCTTATTGTTGGCAGGAAGAGAGGACAGGTCCTTCCCAGGCTGTGAAGAGCAGAGTGCTGGTATCCAATGGTGGGCTTCAAATCCTTGCAGACCCGGGTCTCCTGTTCTTAGCCAGATACACTGAGATTTCCAGCCCTGCTTTGCCCCGGGGCTGGGAGTGACCATGAAGACTGCAGTGTGCAGAGGCTCCTTCTTGCCAAGCCCCACAGGAAGCTCTGATTCTCCCAGTAACACCTTCTCTATCCTTGCCACCCTCCCAAGGCCTCCCCCAGCTCCTGACCCTTCAGCTACCAGACGGCGAGGGAGGGGAGATGGTCATAGACAGCACTCTCATTCTTCCATTCAAATCATATCTATGTTTAAATTTAACAAGGATCTCAGCTCCTTCCAGTTGGTTTCAAGAAAGAAGCCGGCTCTCTGCCCTTCCCCCCTGATGAGGCTCCTTCAGTGGGCTCGAGTGGTGGTCTTGCTTTTCTCCTCAATAGCTCCTGTTAATAACTTTGTGTCTGGGCTCTTTTTAAAGGTGTTTCTCCTATTTCTGGCTCACAGATGTTGACAAGTCACATGGGTAGTGTGCCGTCCTCACACATTTGGCAGCTCTGGACACTAGGCTGTATGAGAACACAGTGCCCCATGTTTACTGGAACCTGGCTAAGGGTGGGAAGGCACTGTGGCCCTGCAGTCCTGAGAATGGGGTGGTAGAGGGGACTAATTAGAAAAAGGTGAAAATAAGACACAATAGGACTTCTCAACCTGGTGAAGCCCATTATTCTCTGAATCGTCCCTCGACTTGAGGGAGGCTCTCCTTTCTCCCCTTTCTCTGTGCATGGATTGGAATGAAATTTATATCTTCACATGTAGACAGTGGGTTCTGTGTGTGTGGAGACCAGCCCTTTAGAAGGGTCTTGTGTCACTGTAGAAAGTGACTCCTGTGCTCAGACTTTGCTGGTGGGAATATAAAATGGCTGGAACATAGTCTGATGGCTCCTCAGAAAGTGAAAAAAAAAATGTAGAAGCACCACATGACTTAGCAGATCCACTTCTAGCTATGAACTCAAAAGAAATGAAACCAGGTTCTCAAATATACATACACACATGGTCAGGAGCATTGTTCACAAGGGCCAAGGTAAACACAGTTGCCAAATGTCCATTGATGGATGGATGGATAAACAAATACAGCACAGTTTACCCTTACAATGGAATATTACTCAGTCATAAAAAGGAATGAAATCCTGATACAATGTGGATGAAACTTGTTAGTGATAGAAGCCATACAAAATGTCACATAGCTTATGGTTCCACTTAGATGAAGTATCCAAAATAGGTAATCCATAGAGACAAAACTGGTGGCTTTAAGGAGCTGAAAGGAGAAGAAATGGGAGCAAAAACCTGATGGTTATGGGGTTTTCTTTTCGGGTGATAGAAAACATTTTGGATAAAAGAGGTGGCTGTACAATATTGTGAATATTTTAATCGCCAGTGAATTGTTCACTTTAAAAGGTTAAGTCATGGGCTGGGGCTATGAGCACTTGCCTAGTATGTGTGAGGCCCGGGTTCAATTCTTAGCATCACACAAAAATAAACAAATAAAACAAAGGCACTCTGTCCATCTACAACTACAAAAAAAAATTTTTTACAGGTTAATTCATACCATGTGAATTTCAGATTAATAAAAATTAAAAATGTTTAATTTTTAATTAAAAATTAAAATTTTTAATTAAGAAAAAATAAAATAAAATAGAATAATAATAAATTAAAAACTCGCCCTGTGTTCCAGGTACACACCCAGCTCCTGCTCTTGTTCCCAGCTCACATTTCCTTCCTGGACAGACCTGTGTGCCCATTTTCAGTGCCATGTAACAAATCAGCTTATGGTGCAGATCACTGTCCTGCTTTTTCTTTTTTTTTTTTTTTAAAGAGAGAGTGAGAGAGAGAGGGGGACAGAGAGAGAGAATTTTAACATTTATTTATTTTTTCTTAGTTCTCGGCGGACACAACATCCTTGTTGGTATGTGGTGCTTTTTCTTGATCCCTTTCTGAGACACGTCCCCTGAAATCCCATGACTAAAGCTGAGTCTACACAATAGCTAGTAACCGTCCTCCGAGAGAACAATGGGTGTGGGTAAAAACACCTGAAGAGCCAGACTTTTGTTTCCCAATATTTTGTTTTTGCAGCAGTAAAGCGGATTTTCTCGGGAAGAGAAACAGGTTTGCACATTTCTTGTCTTTAAGAATTCCTATGGGCCGCAAGAAGTAAAAACACAATGGCGAGATACCCAGAAAAAGGTGTTTCAGGCCCGCATACGAGCCTCCCAAGTCCTCTTGGAAACTGTAGTGTAAGGAAATGTAGGGGGAGGAAAGTTCATGCTACTCTGCAATTTGCTCCTACCTCACTTGAGAAGTTGAGAGGCCTTTTAGTTTGCGTTTCCGGAGCCGAGATTTAGGATTTCAAAGAGAAAATACCTAGAAGGAGAAAGGAGGACCCGGAGATGCCCATGTTACCTGGGGCTGAATGTGGTAGCCTGCCTGCCGGCTAAACTGTCCTGCTTTCACTGGATGTGGCTGACAGGTGCCTGTGGGCAGCAGGCAGTGGCTCAGCCACTGGCTAGAGAAGACCCAGTCCCTGCCCTTGCTCCCCAGGAGGCTCGGGAGAGATGGGCCTGCATGGCAGAAGAATCCTGGCCATAATGCAATGCCTGGGGCACCAGGAAAGGGCTAGAGTTGGAGCCATTTGAACCCAGGGTTGAAGGGAGATGGATACAGGGAATGAGCAAGGCAGGGGGTGAGGCCAGCAACCCCATTGGCCCAGAGGCATGGAAATAGTGCGGCCCAGAGGAGAACAGGCTTTTCCCTGAAAGTCAGGGCCATGATGGGAAGGATCTCACATTTGACTCAATTCTTTCTGCTGTCTTTTTCCTCTTTATGACAGCCAAATATTGACCATAAATCATTTCCCTTAATCCTTTTGATAGCCCGTGTGTGCGTGTGTGTGTGTGTGTGTGTGTGTGTGTATCTCGAGTTGTGTATATACACACACAATGCCTTTATTTACTTTTATGTGGTCCTGAGGATTGAACCTAGTGCCTCATACATGCTGGGCAAGCGCTTTACCACTGAGCTACACCCCAGCCCATTGATAGCCCCTTCTATATAGATGAAGACAATGAGGTTCAGAAAGGTTAACCAGCTATCATAAAGGGGCACATCACTGGAACATGCATATCAGGACAAGCCTGGGAGCGACTGAGCAGCTCCCTGGGGGAAGCTTGGATGGAGGGGTGGGTGGCAGGAAGACACAGGAAACTTTAGCTGCAGGGAGAATATTTCATTTCTCAAGCCAGGATGGGTACAGGGCTGCTCTTCGTGCCTCTCTGTGGAAATGTTCCTGGTGACCCTAAGCCGTTGCACTAGTGCACAGGGTGACCTCTCTGTCGGATGGGAGGCAGTGAGTTGAGCCCTTTAACGCTCAAGAACTGCTGAGTTTACCATTGTGGTGGAACTAGGTTGCTATTCACTCCACTTCACAAGGCCTCAGAGGCAACTTCTGCTGCAAAAGCAGGACTAACAGGTTTGTCCCTCCTGGTCCCCTGGGCAGAGGGTTGCTGGAACTGACTGTTTCCCATCTTGGGATGTGCCAGGAGAGAGCAGAGAGTCTACGCCCCACTTGGGTCGGCAGGGATGGCCTATGTGCCCTTTGAGGGACGGTGCTTTTTCAAGTGAACTTCCCTTCAAGTTCCACTGTTTGCTTTTCTGCCACAGCATCCTGTCCCCTCCAGCGCAGCCTGGAGGAGGAGAACCAGCCCCCTGCCTTCCTGGCATGCAGACCTTAAAACAAGAGCCCTCTGCCATCGGACATCCTTACCATTTCCAGCTATTGAGTATAATCAGGTGGGCCAGGATCTGATTTCAAAGCCAAAAGCAGAGGGACTCAGAGGAATCCTCTCTCCCCATTGCTCCAGTGGAAGACAAAGGGGTCTGAACAAACAGGATGCACTGAGAACTGCAGCGAGCACTCCCAGCCAGAGGGGCAGGCAGGATGCAGGCCCGGAATAGAGGGCCTGAGAGCCCGGCAAACCAGCATGTGTGGCAATGATACCCACAGAAACAAGCAGGGCAAGAAGAGAGGCTCAGGGATTAATTCAGCTGCCCCTTGGGTGGGTCATGATAGTCATGCTTTTCCAGGGTCTGGAAAATCTCCCCCCCCCCCCCCCCCCGCAGCCTCTGGTAATTAGCTTCACTTTTTAAATTTTATTAATTTTTTTTGTGTCTTCATACATGTACTTTAGATAATAATGATCATCACATTCCACCATCATTAATTACCCCATGCCCCCTCCCTTCCCCTCCAACCCCTCTGCCCTATCTAGAGTTCATCTATTCTTCCCATGCTCCCTCTCTCTATCCCACTATGAATCAGCCTCCTTATATCAAAGAAAACATTCGGCATTTGTTTTTTTGGGATTGGCTAATTTCATTTAGCATTATCTTCTCTAACTCCATCCATTTACCTGTAAATGCCATGATTTCACTCAGCAATAAAAGAGAATAAAAATCATGGAGTTACATAATCTTAACTTGAAAAAAGAATTAATCATTCTAGAGAATAGGACCCTTCTCAGGAGAATATAGGCCCAGGGAAAACTTCAATATTCCTTCCTCTCTTTTACTGACCCCATTTTCTGTGGGAGATATTGGAGATGAAAATAAATATTCCTTAAGAAAGGTCATTGAAGGCAACAAAGTTAGGAAGCAGCTCACACTGGAAGGAGATGTGCCTCTGGGGGTCCCTTGCTGATGGTGGAACTGAGTGATACCTGCCTCCAGTTCACAATACTTTTCCTTAGTATTGACCAGGGGTACTGGAATATTGCATACAGGCTCTTCTGGCTATTACAGCGATCGGGACGCACCAGGCATTTTCTGGATGAGTCTATAAGGATGAATGTCTTCCTGTGCACAGGCCAGTTCCGTCCGATCAAAGAACCACCCCAGCCTTTTGCTAATAGAGAAATACTGATGGGATTGGCTGTTTCTGAAATTCAGCGGAATCCCAAGCTTCTTCAACCTGGAATCTTTGGACATGAAACCCCTGAAAGGAATCTCTGAGTTGGAGAATTTGATTGAAAAGGTAACTGTTAGTTTTAGATGAACAAAAAGCACCTAGAAAGGCCAGACAGCTCCAGTCCAACATTGCCTCTAAAGGCAACCCTGAGACAAGCACCAAAGTACCCAAGAGACCACCGAATCTGACATAAAACATCAGGAAACATATAAGGATGCTTTGGCCCAGGGCTGGAGTTCTGGGAACAAGAGCTGCACAGGCTGCCTCTCAGTTTCCATGAATCGGTCTGGGGCCTGAACTGAGTTCTTTTGTCCCCATAGAGTTATATTGCTGGCCTGTTACACTTCAGCAATAACTAGAAAATAAAATCCCAGCTAACCGTGGGTATATGGAAAGCACAGTGAACATGCTTGTTATAAACTATTTCAGTCTATGAAGTAAACCAGATTCGGACTTTTCCTTAGTATGGCCAGAGTACAACCTAAATGTGAGGTCCTTGGAGGGAATTCTAGCAATGTTAAATGGACTTGTGAGGACTGTGCTTTTGGAGTGGGGAGGCCAAAGCCAGCAAATACCATCCAGATTTTTTTAAAGAGAGGGACTTGATGAACTCATCGTTATATGTATAAACAAATGACCTTCACAAAGAATTTGAATTCTAGGGAGATTTTGAGCACAAAGCTGCAATGTCTTTTAGCACTTGATTTATGATTCAAGATGAACTGCTGCTAACACCAGGGTTATTCAACAGGGTGGGGGTAGGAAAGGAAGATCCATTCATCAAAAGGTATCCAGAGAACCCTGCAGGTGAGCCAACTGCACAAAGGGAGGAAGTGAGCCCAGGTGGAGGAAAAATATTCCTCCCCTCATGTCCTGGTGTGGCCAGGAGACAGGTTTGCTTGAGGGAGGCTCCAAGGATGGTCTAACTTATATTGTCACTCAGAACCACAGTGACTGGACTTGTCTGATTACTTAAATCCTTATTCTGCCATCCCAGAGTTGTATGAGATTAAGCAAGCTACCTAACCCTGAACCTTGGGTCTTCTAACATCAGAATAATAGTAGCTGCCTCAGAGAATTGTTGATGAAATATGTGAATGTTGATTAAGCATCTAATATGTGCCTGGCTTCATTGCCTAATCCCTGTCACATCAGACAATGACAGTTTCGTGAGATCACTCATGTAGTATACTGGAAACACACACTACCTAGCATATATATAGTAGTTGCTCAACAAATATTAGTTTCCTTCCCCTTATTATCTGTGCCAGCTGGCACTTGCTGAGTGCAACCCACTGTGCCAGACCCTTGGACCTGACATACACAGCACTTTAGAGATTCAAAGCTGGCTTTGCACGTGAGAACAAATGTCAGCAGTTTTCACACTTGCCCAATGAAGCCACTTCTTCCAGAATCAGCCTGCAGGGATGGTGGGAGAGATTTTGAGTTCATATCTTTCTTTAACGGAATAGTCCTTCTTCTGTCAGTTTTATATCCAGAACTTCTAAGACAGATCCAAATTATTTATTAAGCTCATGTGCCTAGAAGAATCAGCAAACAAATCAAAGATGCCCATTCTCCAGAACTCTCATGATAGCAGAGAAGACACATGTGACTGGTAAACAGTGCCCTTTATTACACTGTATGGTGATAGGTGCTTCAGGAACATCAATGTAGAGCAGGATAGGGTAGGGAAGTGGACTGCAATTTTAAAGATGGTAGGTCTCATGGAGAAGGTGACACTTTAGCAGACACTTAGAGGTGAGAGAGTCATGCCAATATCTGGGGAAAGGAGTTGGCCAGGAGACTCTAGGCTTAGGGAAGCCTGAGGTGAGCCTGGTGGTTAAAGGAAGAGCAAAGACATGGCGAGGTTGCAGAAGGTGAGCAGGGGGTACAACGTTGGGGAATCAGGGACACTAGAACCCTGGGGATGTGTAGACTTTGCTTTCAGTCTGAGTGAAAAGGCTGTCACTTCAGAGTTTGGTGCAGAGGAATGGAAGGATCTGATTAATGTCTTAAAACTGAGGCATGGGTCACTGCTGGACCCAGGCTCAGACCTTTGGGGAAGGTTGGGAAACCACCGATTCCTCTACACTGGCATCCTCAGGGGTCTTGGGCGTGAAGAGCAGGAGGATTTCTGTTCTCATTTTACATATTGGCAAATTGTTACCCAGAGAGGCTACAAGTACACTTTGAGGGTTCAAACCTGGAAGGTGCTGGGTTGGGAATTGAAGTCTTGAAGCCCTTGGACTTAGTCTTGGATGAGTTGCTGGACAATAGGACTGTCAGTTAAGCAGTATCCACATGAGTTTCTTGTGTCCTTGAGGATTATTTGGTGCAGAGAAAAGACCATCTGGGAATACTCTGGTTTTTGAAAATTGTATTTTATTTATTAAAGGTACACATTGAGAAAATCCAGTTTTCCCTTAGGCTTTAAAGATCACCTTGTAAATCTTATTATATTCCAGTTATAAATCATGGATGTCAATAGAAGTTTGTGGATGATGTCTTCACATTTCAAAAGATCCTTCCTTGCCTTAAGTCTCAACAATGAACCAAATATCTCTCACCTAGTATATTCCACATCATGTACTCCACAGAGAGTCACCCCAGAAAGGAAGACAGAGCACCTTGTGGGGGCCTTGGTGGGGGCACACCTTGGCCAGACACCAACTGGTAACCAGGGCTGGGGATCCGGGCTAACGGGTCTGTGGGATGGGCTTCCCAGCCGGCACTAGGCACTGGGCAGGGTGACATGGATCAAGAAGTTCATGGGGCACCTGAAGGAAGAAAGAGAATGTGGCCTCTCCCGATTCCACAGCTCATTAGTTATACTCACTCTGGGGAAACACAGAGTCCGGTTCTGCCTCCACCATGTTGATGCAGTTTTACAGCATTAGGCCCCTCTGAGCCCTCCCTGCAGCTCACCTCTGCCCCTTCCTTACTCCTCCCCACTCCCAGTTACCTTTCCATGCCATTCTCCCCAGGCCTGCCCCTGCTGTCCTCCCCACCCCCTACCTTATTTGGGTCTTGGGAGCTTGGCCCCCCACTCCACCCTTTTCCCTCCATATCCCCCACTCTTTATTGCTGAATTCAATGTTCTCAATACAATACAGCTTTGATGATTTGCTCCAATTGAGAAGGAATGTCAGTTTAAATTAATGAGGAGTTCTGAATAATAGAATTTTAGAGCCAAGTTGAGTTGCTTTCACCCTTGTAAGACATCCTTTCCAGAGAGAAGTGTTAGCATTTAAATCCAGTAATCGTTGATAATGAAAAATGAGGAAATAGGTTTAGAGGATCTTTTTTAAAAAGTTTACAAGCAGGGAACCCTTTGGAATTGGCATATATTTTCTTTGAATCAGACAATTTTTGCTCCTGAAACTTCATTTTCCTGTCTTTTCAATCACTGTGATTTCACCAGGCTTGTCACAGGTCCAGTACAGTTTCAAGTAGAGTTCTTCATAACAGACATTTCCACATCCAAAGTCTCTCTGGCAATTTTCAATTTTCATCACATGAGCAATACATGAATACATTCTCTTTAAAAAAATTAAAACCTTAAAATAGCACTAAATTAAAAATTTAAAATAATAAAATCATTTATGCCATTTTCTTTAAGGTGGTAACAATGTATTATCTATAACAAACTCCTGTAATAAAACCTTTCTCCTCAGGGCTATCCCACAAACTAAAACAAAATAACCCATCCACACCTGACTGGCTATCTCCTCTAAAAAATAAACAGTATTTAAAGCTGAGATATTTAAAGCTCCCAGGTTTCCCTTCGACATCATTATGGCCCACTCACCCCACTTCCTTACCACATCTCTGCCACTTGCCACCCCACATATCGGCCAGAAAAATTCACCAGATGAAGCATATATAGCAAATATGTAATTACTAAATCCAGATAAGGGTATTTTAATGTTTATTATAGTATTTTTCTCTACTTTTCTGAGTGTTTAAATTTTTCATTAAAAAACAAAAGCTGAGAGTGGTGGCGCATGCCTATGATCCCAGCGACTCAGGAGGCTGAGACAGGAAGATTGCAAGTTCAAAGCCACCTCAGCAACTCATTGAGGCCTAGCAACTCAGCAAGACCCTGTGTCTAAATAAAATACAAAAAAGGGCTGAAGATGTGGCTCAGTGGTTAAGCACCCCTGGCTTCAATCCCTGGTACCAAACCAAACCAAACAAACAAAAACAAACAAAAAAATCCTCCCCAAATTCTAAGAATAGCAAATTTTGCACATGACCCTAGGAAGAAAAAAGGACCAATCCTACTCCCTACTGTCTTCCTCTTCCCATGGATGATATTCATTCATTCATTTTCTCTCTCTCTCTCTCCTTCCCTCCCTCCTTAGTCATTATTTATTGATTTTTTATTTGTTCTTTTGAGATATACATGACAGTAGAGTATGTTTAGACATACTATATATACATGGAGCACAACTTATTCTAATTAGGGATTCTCATTCCTGCATTGGAGAAGGCTATTTCTCACTTATAGGAAGAGAAACCAAAGTAATGACTGGTATATTTCTTAGCAATGTGCACACTCTTTCCAAGCTCATTCACACATATTCTTCTTTTGCCTTTCCAACAATTCCTTGGGGGACAGGAAAGGTAAGCACTGACCCCATGTTACAGATGAGGAAGCCTAGAGGTTAGTGATACTAGCTAAAACTTCTAGTTCACAGTTATTGCTTTCTCACCAGGCAGCAGGCATTGTTCTGTGCACCAACATGTGTTAAGTAATTTCATTTTTAACTCTGAGTTACATGCCCATAGTTACAACAGTAGTCAGTGCTGGACTGGAATATGAACCAGGCAGCCTACTCATGAGCCTGAACTCAAATACCTACATCCTCATGTGATGACATGACACATTTTGCTAGCATCCCCCAAAAGGAAACACAGAAGCCTCCAGGGTGCATTCAGACTATAAGTGTGATTTTTGGCTGGCATGTTATTTTATAACTTTTGAATTTCAAGATTTATTTAAAGAAAGATTTCATCTAAAAATCCAGATTTCTGGCTTCCCTTGAAAATTCAGAAATTCTGAAAACTTTGGACCAGCATTCACTCAACTGGTGGGGAGCTGAGTGCTGCTAAAGAAATATTTTTCATGACACCTATTAAGATGTTAAGTAAGACTTTATTTAGGAAGGGATACCGTGATGGGGTTTTGCAATGTAGAAGAGAGACTGGGCTCAACTCTGAATACAAAAGGAAGAGTAGGAATTTATAGCCAAGGAGCAGGTAGGGGTTAGTAGATGGAAAATTACTGAGAGGAAAAATCAAGGCTAGGAGGAGATCTTGCCCCCATGGGCTTGAAAGGATTCTTACTGAAGGCAGGTGAGTGTGGTAAGAGGTTGAGGGTGGGGTATGAGGAATTTGACCAGACACTGAGGGTAATCAAATACCAAGGATGAGGAATTTCAATAAATGGATTCAGCAAGATTCTTGCTAAAACTGGATTAAGTTGGCCAAGGACAGAGCCCAAGGTTGAGACCTAGCTGGAAAAAGACTCAGAGGAGCCTGACTCAGGTTGGTCAAACAGGGAGTCTTTATCAGCAACTGCTTCCTATTTATAGGACATGTTTTCTCCAATGTGTCAGTCTACACTACTCCTTATTACCACACCTGGCCTAGGAGGGCCAAACCTAATAGGACTGGTTATCTTTATCAGGAGAGGCAGAGACACCAGGATTTCATGCACAGAGGAAAAGCCAGGTGAAGACATGGAGAGGAGGCATCTATCTGAGGAGAGTCCTTAAACACTAAACCTGCTGCACCTGGATCTTGGACTTCCAGTTGCCAAGGCTATGAGAAAATAAATTTCTGTTGCTTAAGACACACAGTCTGTGGTATTCTGTTATGGCATCTCAAGGAGACTATATAGTAAGGAAGTGACTTTCATATGACCTCTGTCCACCTATTTTACCTCTCTCAATAGCCCTTCACCCCACACTTTACCCTGCACAGGCAACCACATATAACACCAAATGCCATTTGGTTTAGCTACCAAGGAAAGTTTTCAGTAACATCAGTTAAAAAGGTCTGATTTCTCCAGCAGTGTGTATACCACCATCAGAATGGGCTGTGAAGGTGGGGGAAGAGCTAAGAAGATGCCACTAAAGAATTGTACCAGCAAGATCGACTCAGACCATTTTGCTCAACAGGGTGAGGAGATGCTGCTTACATTCACAGCATAAGGAGATTTTGGAGCTGAGATGTGGGCATGGAAAATATTAGCATAATAGGTCTATTCGGCTAGTCAGTTGGGTTTAGCAAGCTGTTTTTATCTGGAGAGTCTGAGTTCAGTTTAACAGAGTGATGGTCAAAGTAACTGCTGCAAAATTTGCTTCATCTTAAGCCTTCCTGTGGATCTCCACCAGGTGCTCTAGTTTAGAGAAGCTTATGCTATTGACACAAAGATAGGTAGTTGCTGATTAACCCCAGAGGGGCTTAGAGAACTGGGAGAAAGCCAAACTGGCTTCTGCTTCATCTCTGCATCAACTTCCAAGCTGTTAGATTGGAAATGACTGTGGAGTTTGGAAGATGGTGTTGGCATGAGAGGCTAGACAAACCCCAGATGGGTTCTTGGGTCCCAGAGGACAGCCAATGGCAATAGACATCAACCTCAGACTCTAAATAGAATGAGCAGGGATCTGGAAGTGATCCAGAAGAGCTGGCTCTAGAATCCCACAGCAGCAGGTTTAGCAACACCGCCCAACTTACCTTCTCTGCCATCACAGTCTCCAAGGGGAATACTGCAATTTTAGTCAGTAGATAAAAGTGTCAGTCACAGAAGAAGTTTGACCAGTGATTTAATCAACACTGACATACTCAGAACTCAGGAAAGGGCAGAGGAACAGACTTGTTTAGATTTGTCTGTATTTCACTCAGAGCCTCATGACCACTAAATGAAATATGAAAATGCTGAAACTTGAAAGCAGGTGGTTTGGGTTGGGTTTTTACCTATCTGGTGAGGTACAAAGGTAATGGTATTTACTGAGTAAAGCTTGGTATCACAGTTCAGTTTTTCTCCAAGGCTTCTGATTGAAGTCTGGATTCACGTGGGGCAAAATTTCTCTAACTCAGTTGGAATAGGGCAATATCACATGTGATTGGTCTTCCAAAAATATGAAGATCTGAGAAAAATTTCAAATGAAGAGCTTTGGGCATGTTGGGAGAGCACAGTTTGCAAAACTTTATCCAAACTTACTCCTTCTCTTGTGCTCTGAACCTTAATTTGAAAGTAAATTGTTTAGGACTCGTTAAGAATCTGGGGCAAGAGGAGGTTGGAAGATGAGTGAAGACAGAACATCTTCTGTAGTGCTCAGTCAGGGTTCTTCAATGGAAGTTTGTCTTCTGCTGATGTATAGTTTCAGGGAAAACAAAATTGTTCCAAGGATTAGGAGGAGGAGGAGAAGGAGGAGGAAAAGTTCAGGGTCTCCTGGTGGGAACTGGATTTTCCTTAGCTGAAAGGGGTTTGTTTCCAGTTCTCCTTCCATTCAATACCTTCCCCGACCTTCCTCATATGCCTAAATAGATCTCAGGAGTTCTTCCTGCCCACTCAGCAGTCCTATACTTGTGAGACTGGGCACTTCCACAGGGAAGGAGTAGAATACTGGCATCAGGTCTTGGGGGAGGGAGAAGTGATGGGAGATGCCCAGGCTGTGACAGGATGTAGGAAGGCCAGGTCTACAATGATAGATGGGATGGGGAGGAGGAAGCAGGCAAGAGAATAAGGATCCTTGCAGCAATCTGGTCAGAGGACACAGAGTGCATTAGGTCCCATCATCATCCCGCCTTCTCCTAGCCCCTCCATGGAAGCAGCCTTCCCTACACACACTGCTTAGGCAGCTATGTTTTCAATGATGTCCCTAGTCAACTGAATGACTGAACAACTGAATGACTGGCTAGTGACCAATGATGCTGTGTGTGTCAAAACAATAGGACAAACCTGAACCAATCAGGAGTCTCTCTTAGAAATTTTAATCAAGATAAAAAGGCAATGGAGGCTGAGCTAAAAGGCTGAGGTGTAGTCTAAGGAGCTAGGGACACCATTATAAGCCATATATTACTTTTTTTTTTTCCATACATGACATTTTCAGTAACCAGAACTACACTATGCAGGACAAGTTTGCCGGAAGGGAAGGTGGCCTCAGGTAGACATGCAGAGAAAAGAAGAAAAACCAGGATAATAAATCCCCTAGGGCTGGCTCCCCATTTATATCCTTAAAAACACATGTCCCCTTTTACCTGAGGTAATTGAGACTCTTTTTTTCCTAATGAAAAGGAAACATCATACAAGCTTCATGTAGGCAGGTTGCTTTGGAGAGAATGAGTAGGCTCTCTTGGCAAACATGGCAGACCACCAAAGCTAACCTGGAAACTGCGTGTGTACTTAAGATTAGAGTTTAGGCAGGAAATGGTGTGACCTAATTTCTCTCTTTGTTCTTAGGATGTCATAGTAGGCCAAGACTATACTTAGGTCCTGAAGAAAGGAACTCTTGGCATTTACAAAAAAATGGGTTTGATCTTAGAAAGTCCCATTCAGGTTACTAAAATCTAGATTCACAAATCTCTCTAAAGAAAGGCTTTAAAACAATTTTTTTAAACTAAAGGGAGAAAAGAGGTATGAGAGGCACACTGATTGACCAACATGACCTCATGAATCATTTCTCATCTCTGATTTCAGGGCTCAGGAGGGCTAAACTGGAAGGAAAACCAAGAGCAGTTCTTGTCAATACAAGACCTCATCTATTAAGTCCACAACCTCTTGGAAATGTCCCCCAGCAAAGCTGCCATCAGCACTTGACTGAAAACACATGGAGGCAGTGTACTCGGAGCAGGAATTCATTATTGGAAGAATAATAAGGGAAAGTTTTTACTTTTTTCCCTCTCTCTCTCTCTCTCTCTGCTGTAGGGAGAACTGCTTTCTGGAAAAGTCACAAAGCTTAGGAGGGAATTTGAATCATGTTTGGTAAGAGGAGGAGGAATGGGAGTGGAAGCCAGAGGCCTTTCACACAAAGCACGCTGGTCCTGGGCAACTCAAAGAAAGTCGTTTCATCTTAAGTATATTACTGAAACCAGGCCATGGCTCCCTTTAACACACTATCTTTTCCCAGAGCTATTAGTGCCTAATATAGTATTAAGGAAAAAGAACACAAAGTTAACTGGTCCTTTTTGGATTCTCCTCATTTTCAAAAAGGTCCTGTAAACAAAAATGGGCTATAGAATATGTCACCTTCCTTCCTTAACATTACCCTTTAGATCTTTGATATATGCCAGGTAATCCAAAGGAAAAGTACATAGAAGGAGTGAGCTGGGAAGAAGGAAACAATTGCCAGCAGGCTGGGAATAGCAGCATGTGGCAGACATTACAGGCATTTGCTAGTATCCAGTTCTTCTCTTTTGAATACAGGGCAAGTCTTACCTTCATATCTCCTTCAAGTTAGGCAGGGCTGCATGACTGCAGAGAGTAGAAGTGATGTGTGTCATTTCTTAATTGCTAGCACTCCATCTGGTTCTGTCCTTCTAATCTCTCCCTGTTCCTCTCCCCCACCCCTCTCTTTCTCTAAAGTGGCAACTGTGGAAGTGCATTTGACATTGAAGTGCAACTCATGAGTCCCCACATGGAGGAGAAGTGCCTGGAATCTCTGACTTGCACAGATTTTAAGTCACTGAGATTTGGGGCAGGGTAGGGGAGCAGGGGGTAGTTGTTAGGCAGAAAAACCAAATGTCTCTTGATTTATACCCAATGATTTTTTTTTCTCTCCTCCCAGACCTATTAGAGTTCTGAAAAATTTGTGCATTATCCCAGCCCTATTCTCACCAAAATTCAGAGAAGTGGGTAATGCTTTTTTTCTCATACTTAGGATATTCAGCTGAGAAGTATGATGGAGTCCTTTCTTCCATCTGAGCAAAGGAGGGCTCTGTATTCTGTAGTGGAATAAAATATTCTTCCACAGCATAGGATGAAAGCATGGTAATAATGAAGCGAAAGCTCAGAAAAAAAATGACACTTCAAAATAGTTCTAAGATGGGTTTTTAGGCCAGAATAGAATATTTTGTAATCTTCACCTTCCCTCTCATTTTTTTGGCAACTCTGGTTTTGTTGGACAAGCTTTTTAAATCCTGTCTCTGAGCAGAAACTTTGCTTTATTCATAACACATGACGTAAAGACAATATGCAAAAAGCTTGGCATCTCTAGGTCAATCCAGAAATATTTCTGAATCTTTCCAGCACTGCAATACCTCAAGAAAATGGTTAGGAGCCCAGTGCAATCAGAGTGACAGAGCTGGACTTTCATACACAATACACACACACACACACACACACACACACACACACACACACACATCTGTGGAGAGAAGGATCTCAAAAAACTTCTGAATTACATCATTATCTTCTTTCAATATAAATATTTGATGATACAAGATGCCTTACTAACAAGTCCTGGGTGGTACTAGCCTGGCAAGTTTTCAACTCCTGGGGAAGAGGACCACTTGAGTCTTTTTTCCTGTGTACTTTCCCTGGGGCAATCTTCCTGTTAGTGTTTCCTACTTTAACAAAGGTGAAAAGTGAAGATGGCTATGGTGAGCCTCTGCTGTCTTCTCAGCTCCAGTGTTGGGGCAGGTGCTTCTCAAAGTGGATAATCCAAACAATAGCATTGCTCTTTATTTGAAAAATATTCACTGAGTTACTGAAGAATTGTATGTATGGCATTGTGCTGAGAACTTTGGTGAATTGAACATGAATAAGACAGTTTGCAAAGCTGTGAGCAGAAATACTACATGGGCGAGGGGTGGGAAGGAGGAAGGACAGCCTGGGTACAAACTCCCATTCCATCCTTCCCAGCAGGAGACCAAACCATCCTGTCTTGGTTCCTTACTAGGAAAGAAGGGATACAATGAGGATGCGTCAGGAGACTGCTAGAAGGATCAGGTGGGAGTGTCTTTATGTAGCAGCTCAGCATTAGGAGAGTTTGGTGTGCAGAAGCCATGTTTAGGCCTGTCCTGCACTGTCTTACGAGTTTCTTGGAGTAAAAAAAAAAAAAAAAAAAAAAGTCTCAAGGAAAAAAATCACTAAATCTTTGACATTTAGGATGAAGCTAATTCTTCCTCTTACCTTGTCCAATACTTTTGAATAACCCATTTTAGTGCATAATGGTAGTTTTTCTTTCTTGGTGGACAATGAAATGGGAGAGAGATCACATGAACAGTTATAGAGAATAAATGGTAGCTTTCCCAAAGTAGGAGGGACAAAGTAATATTTTCCTCATTGATGGCAAGGTTCATGCTTGATGTCTATAAAGGTTTAGATATGAGGTGTTCCCCCAAAGGCCATGTATGAGAATATTCAGAGGAGAAATGATTAGATTATGAGAGCTTTAACCTCAACAGAATATTAATCCACTGATATGGGTTAACTGGGCTAACTGTAGGCAGGTAGAGTGTAGCTAGAGGAAGTCAATCACTGGGGTTATGTCTTTGAGGCTTATATTTTGTCCCTGGTGAGCAAAGCTCTCTTTCTCTGCTCCCTTGTTGCCATGTCCTCTTGCTGCTTTGCTCCTCTACACCATTCTGCTATGATGCTCACCTCAAGGCCTTACCTCAAGGCCCAGAGCTACAGAGACAGCTGACCAGGGATTGAACCTCTGAAGCTGTGAGCCAAAGTAAACTTTTCTTCTTAAGTTGTTCTTGTCAGGTCTTTTGGTCACAGTGACAAAAAGCTAACACGGTGCCCCTATAACAAGACACAGGCTTACAAGAGAAAAGCATGTAAATTTATTAACCTTTTTCTTCTTTTGAACTAAAGGTATCTATCTATTCAGTGACTCAGAACTCAAGGCAGTAAGTTGTTTATAACTTAAACAACTTGGATGAAACAGATGTCCTCAAAAGAAAGACAAAAAGATGCAGTCCTTCCAAGATCCAGATCCACTCCCAAGGATGGCCACAAGACAGACACATATGCCCCTCAAGAACTGACAGCACCAAGCACATTAACCACAAATGAGGTATAATCTAATTTCTCTCTGGTCATATTCTTGGGACCCCCCCCCCCAGCCTGAAGTTGTCTGCCTGGACATGCAAGACTGATAAGCTGTATGCCCTGATTGGTAGAAGGTTAAGGCAAGTTCTCAGCACACAAAACAAGACTAGGAAAAAGATGGCTGTTCACAGAGGGAAAAAAATCAATAATGAATAGGTACCCTAAAACTAAATTCAGCCAGAGTCCCAGTCCAAGAAGTACTTTTCTCTGCTAATCTGAACTTGGAAAGGAGCAGACAAGAAGAACTTTTTACCTTCTTCTCTCTACCTAGAACTACAGAGATCCTAGAAAGCTCTTCTTAGTGAGAATCTTATTTCACCAACTTTTTGTCAATTGTCCCAGGATCTCATCTGTAGGTGGCAGAGCAAGAGGGATGGCTCAGCCACCCACATTGGGCACCAAGAAATGTAGGGAAGAAAAAGTGTTATTTTGTCTTCGTTCTTTGCAAGGATCATGGCTGAGGCCCCTACAACAAGAGATCAAAGAGAAAAGCTGACAAACTTATTTATTGTACATTTTTAATGACATGGGACCCTTCAGAAATGAAAATCTCAAGAAATAGGGAAGCCTGTGCATTTTTATGCTTTGATGAAGAGTGAACAGGCCTGCATAAGTATAACTAGAGGGGAAAGGTATATGATCTAATGGTAATAAACCGGGGGCAGGGGGTAGTACTTAGTGAGGCCCATTTGTTCATATTCTTCTCTGCCTCCCTGTGTCTTCAGAGATAAGGACATTCCTTTCCTCAGGGTATAGGGAGGGCACATCTGGAAAGAAGGTTTTATGACCTGCTTCTGGAGAAAGACAGCTAGGTTTTATGACCTGCTTCAGGGGAGTGAGGAGAAGGAAGGGGGAAGGAGACAGTCACTGTCCTGTTCTGCTGTTTTCTCATGTTTTAGGGGTAGCGTGCCCTGAACCCTACCACCAACTTCTCAAATACTTCTTTATATTTGAAATTGGCCAGGTCAGCTTATAAGAATTCATGGAAAATGTGCATTTAACCAGTTGCAAAATTCAGCTTGGTTTTCACAAACATTCTGCGGAAGATCACAAGTTCTCCAAATGTACTTTGCACAGAGGGAGATGCATGGCCTTGGCCTGGAACATTTCCTTCCTTATTTCTTGCAGGTTTACCCAAATCTCCATCTGATGCCCAGCACATCTGCTTGTTGCCCAGGAATACCTTCCCTGGTTCACTCCAGGCAGGTGAGATGCTCCTTCTTTGGCCCTTGCAATGGAGCTTGGACGTGCATCTATCATAACACTTTATTTTATTCTGCTTTATGTTATAGTTATTGTTTGGGGGTCTTTTGTAATACAGTTCTTGAGGACAAGGCATATATCCTATTGCTTTCAAACTTTGCCTGAGCACTTGGTCTGTTTAACAAATATGAAGTTGTTAAGAGACTTGGTCTTTGATCCGTTCTTCATCACTCACTGCTGACTTGGTACACAGCACTCTGTTGGGTGTTGACAGGAGACAGGAAATAGGGTATGACTTGATTTTTAGCCCCTAAGGCAATTAAATTTCCCAAGAGGAGCAGGTAAAAATGATTGTACAGAGGACAGGTTGGGTCACTAATGTCTTGGGTAAGAGCTTGCCAAAGGCTGGGAGTACTTAATGCCTGACTTTGAAGGGGCTGAAGCTCCCAGACCTTTACACTGATCCCAGCCTGATGTTTTGGTCAGAAGCCTGAGGGCAATAGGAATGGGTAGGCCCCTTATTCTCCTGGAAATGCCTAAATTATCCCATGGGTCACCAACTTATTTATTTGCTAATTGAGTGGCCCAGCTTTGGGCTTTAAATCTAAAGAAATCATTTCATCCTTTATTAAATACTGCATGAATCTCACTCTTTGTTCTGCAAGGCTATACACAATATACCAGTGAAACTTGAATTTACACTACAATAGTCATGCCACTAATGACCTTCCAAATGCCACTAATACCACACATGTTCTGCTTCTCGGTTGGATCTGAACCTGTCAAAGAATTCTGAGGCCATTGACCTCCCTCTAATATAAGAACAGACCCCCATGCCCATGCCCACCCCCAGCCTCCCCCATCATTCCATGATTTCATTTCTGAATCAGTTACTCTTTGGAGACCTCGATTCCTTTACACCTACTCTTTTTATTTGGTGGACAATACTTTATTCGGAAATGTTCCCTCCTGTAATTACAAATCTTGTTAGTCATCCTCTTTCTCTCCCCAGGGGGATTGTGGGCTTTAATTAATTAATGTGGTTAAACCGCTTTGAGGTGCCTGGTTGAAAGGTGCTATATAAGTGCAAATTATTATTATTATGTCTGTTGACATCCCATGGTGGCAAAGCCCTCAGCCCTACACATCTAGAGACCTGAACAAAGGCTTCTTCATCTTCACCTTCCCTGCTAGGTCTGAAATCGCTGGTTCAATGGTCTAGGAGCAAATCTGTTACCATCTCAACAGCAATCAACTAATTAATCCCCATTATGTTGGCTTCCGTTTCCTTCTTCCAAGCAGCATGGTCCTGTTTCATTTCACAAATCACACCCCCATCAGCTCTAGACAAAGGTCACAGTATCCCTATGGCCTGTTAGCCTGAAAGGAAAAAGAAAGAGAGAGAGCTTGAAAAAAAAGAATGTTGTCATGAAATGCACTAACTTCTCACCCTTCATGGAAATAAAACCTTCCTTATAGCAGCCGTCCCCTTCCCCTTCCCCACGGAACCACACCTGGCACACCAGATACCCAGAAACACAGTACCGGTGGGATTAAGGTCCGGTGGCTCTGGCTTGACCTACAAAGGGGGACTCTATCTGCACTGGTGGGAAAAGGTCATCCAAAGATGTCGGGGCCCCTCTTCAGCTTTCTCTACTACCCCCAAGTTTCCCCTGAGAAAGCCAGCTGCCATCTGTAGCCAGGAAGCCCTCACAAAGGCTGGGGACCATGATTTAGATGTTTTGTGCTACACCTAGCACACCACAGCCCTTAACAAATGCCTAGTGCTTCCACTATGATGGTAGCCATTGAAAACAGCCCTGTGGGGGAGACTTGGCCTCTTATAGGGACCAAAACACTCCTTACAAGGTCGTGCCTCAGACCCTTTGTTACAGTGGATGTGGGCAAGCCTCAGGGGGTCATGTCTTCATCTGCCTTCATTTATCCTCCCTATTGAAGGGCTCCTTCAGGACATCGGTCAGTCTCTGTGGGAAATGATTTGGAGAGCAACAAAAGAACTTGGGCCCTTTGGGGGGCCTTCAGAATTCAGTAAACATCTGGACGGGGAAGGCCAGATTCTCAAGCAGTCTAGCTGGGGAGATGTCAAAAGAGAAAGAGCTGTGTGTGCAACGTAAGCTCTTAGTTCTGTGGCGACATTTGTTGTCCAGAAAGACACAGACACCCCAGTAGGTAGAAAGGAAGATTTTTCAAAAGCTTCTCTATTTGACGGTTTTTGTGACTGTGGCTCCTGTTTGTCAGTTCTCATGGCCTGTGTGAGGAAATGGAAGTTTCGCATGGTTAGCAAGCAGCATGTGATGTCTGTTCTGATTCTGTATGTGTATGAATAACCTAAGGTTGCATAAGCCTGTCCTGCTAGTTGTTGTTAAACATTTCTGTTATCTTTGAGGTTTTTAAAGTCAAGGTGACTTACTGGATTCTCAGGATGAGCACATTTTAATTGACAAAAAAAAAAAAAAAAAAAGCACTAAGAAGCTAAGTGATTTATACTTCACACAGTGAGATGTAGGACCTGAACTCTTGACTCTTAATGTTCCCTTTATTGTTGAGTCAATCCATTTAGAACACATTAGTCAGCATGATTCAACATTCGTCACTAATCAGCACTAGAGATGGAACTAATCAGCATTCCCCAGTGTCCCCAAAGCTATCCTCAAATAGCAAAAGAAATTGGCCTCTGTCAAGAGACAATGGAATGTGGTTTTTGTTGGTATTCAGAAGCTGAAGTCTGTTCAAGCCTCACATATTCTTAGGAGTTTTCCTTAGCCATCCTAGTTGGGACAACCCTATTTCCTTCCATCCTTCCATATCCTTGAAACTTGAAGTAGCTGTCACAGTTTGCTGATGATTGGATCTACATAATTACATCTTCCCCAACTAGACTGTGAGCTACATAAGGGAAGGAAACTTTTTTTTCCCTCTCTCAATCTTGTATCCCCTGAGTCCTGAGCAGCATGTTCTGCAAACAATAGATGCTCAACAAATACTTGCTGAACTGAATGAAGCTTAAATGATATTCCATAAAGAATACAAGTCCTTTTGGAAGAGATTTTCAGAGAAAATAAAAAACCTGAATTGATTTAATATCTTTTGGTATTATTACCTGGGCATTTTCACAAATGCAAATTGTTAGTTCTGCCTATGGCTTCTAGGTTCTAAAAGTGGAGTGTGGACCCAGGGTAAACTATGGTCCAAGTCTTGGAATGAAATTTTTCTCTATAACCTTATTTCAACTGCATTTTGTTTCATGTTAAAAAAAAAAAAAAGTAGAGGCAGAAAAAACATTTTGGAAAAAAAAATGTTTATAACTTTGGATCTCCTACCCTATTCTGTGTTACAAGCACTAGTAGCTCCCATTCAAGTTTCTTTCTCAAATGCTGAATAACAGAAAACACATACTAAAATTACTGCCTGAAGAAGATTCTGTTTAGGTAGGGTAGGGTGGGTTGCCAAGATTTTGGGGCACCGGTCCTTGGTAGAAGAACAGAATGATAATGCTACTCCTCTTTTCTCTAGGCTCTGGAAACAAACAGGGCCTCAACAGCATTTTTAGCACATACTATATATTTTTTAAATTTTTTTTAGTTTTTGATGGATCTTTATTATTATTTATTTATATGTGGTGCTAACAATTAAACCCAGTACTTACAAAGGAAACTACCAATTACAATACCAACACATGCTAGGCAAGCGTTCTACCACGGAGCTACAATCCCAGCCCCTATGCACACTATTTATGTGGCATTTCAAGAGTATAACTCTATTATGCAGCAAGCCTGATCAAGGATCTGCACTATTGCAATGTGGGAATTAATCTCTGAAAGGTTTATGTCACTAAATATTCATCTTCCTCTTTCTCTTGTGCTAAAAGAGGTCCCACAATTCACAATTTTTGTGGGTACATGGCCACTCAGATTAATAACTACATTTTCATCATTTCTTGCCATATACCCACAGATGGCCAATATGATATAAGTAGAAATAAAGTGTGTAACTTCTGGTTAACATCCTCAAAGAAAGGGGGATACTTTCTCTCCCACCACCATCTCTGTCCCACACAAATCCTGCTACCTGAATGGAGCAATGATGCTGCGTCATATTGGGTCATGACAACAACAATAATATCCTAGGTGTGATGGAGCTACAAGCCAACAGATTGTCCCTGGATGAACCTGGGGAGCCAAGCTGCCACACCAGCTCAGGACCACATTCCTCTGCAGTGCTCTATGAGAAGGGAGTAAGCCTCTCTTTTACACTACTGTTAGTTTAGGTAGTGGCTATGCCCAGCCAAACTTATAACCCAACTGCCCTCATTCTTGGAGGATCATTATATCAGTGTGACTGATACATTTTAGCTTAGATTTTCAAGATTCAACATTTAAGATGGGGCTAAACTACGTCAACAGAGGCCTATGAGGCCTGAGAGATAAGCAGCTACAGGGGCTGCCATGATGGAAGAGGAATGACCCAAAATCTTTTTGATTTTCTAAAATCTTAGGCCCAGGCTGAATACTTGAAAAGGAGTAAAAAAACCAACTTTGAGGCAGTGAACTTAGCTTTACCTTCTTGAAACTGTTTTCTCAAGAAAATCAAGGTGATGGGTGAACTAAAAGCCCTTGTTTGAGGAAGTGTATATACAGTTAGCTTTCGGAGAATGAGTTTATCAGTGATCATCTAAGTACAGGTATAAGGCACACACACACTGTGTAGAAAATCTCTCTGGAGCATATGGCAAGCTTACATTCGTAAGGCAAGAGATAAAAGAGGCATCCATAAAGAACACATAAGAAGATCAGCCATGGAAATATGACAACACATCAACAATTATACATGGCTGCACAGAGATTGGTCCACTACCTCCACAGAGAGTCTAAATTGGTTAACTTATTTTGAGAAAAATTTGGGAATATATATAAAAGATACCTGATCTATACCTAGAGAAACCCTCAAGTCATGTTATAAATAATCAAAATATCTATAAATAAGGGAGTAGATAATGGTGTATTCATACAATGGATGTGGATACCTGAAATAAATCAAAGAAATCCATGTGCATGAATGTGGACATACATAAAAACATTATGTTAAGTGACAAAACAAAGTTATAAAGTAATGTGTATGATAAATCATTTATAGAAATTTTAAAATGCATTAAAAAACAAATCATTATATTATACATAGATTCACAGGTAGGTAGAAAAGTTTTAAGAATGAAAGAGAAGGAAATATGCCAAATGGTGGAGAACTTTTCTTCTGTGGAGGAGAGTCGGGTGGGGAGGGCCTGGAGTGGGGATAGGTACAAAGAAAGGAGTTTTGAATTCTGTCAAATTTTTGTCCTAGAATTGAAAAAAAAAAATTGAAACTACTAGGATAAAAATTTTAACAGTTGTTAATTCTGGGTGTTATATTCATATAAAATTCATGTTTTTTGATTTTCTGTACTATTCTGTATTAAAAATATTTTTCAGGCTGGGGTGTAGTTCAGGGGTAGAGGGCTTACATAGAATGAGCTTGGTCCTGAATTTGAACCCCAGCACCCCAAAATCTACATTGATAACAGTCTCTCTCTGAGGCTGACAGCCAGAAGAAAAGGCGTGAATAAGGCAGAAGGCCAGTGTGGGAGGTCCTGGAAGAAGGAGATGGGAAATAAATGCAGAGAGGAGAAGACCCTGGGTAGATGGTGGTCCTTCCTCTTTCCCCTAGGAAGTCCCACAACAAAGAGGCCTGAATAAATTTTCTGAGGCTGCAGTGGCACCTGTCAGGACAAGGACAATGTGACAGGCTGGCTCTGCCTTCCTCTTCATGACTTCCAGGAGGAGTTTGAGCTCTCTGAGCCACTGAATCTCAGGGCTCTCTGCCCAAGCTCCAGGCTGTGCCAGGTGTGTGAGTGGTACTAGCCAGACTAAGAATCTTCTGGGTCATTTTGAGTCTACCAGGCAGACAATATTTAGATGAGCTACTGATTCAAATCGAAATCTGACAAGCTCAAGTGGTAGTATTTGGGGGAAAAGAATTTTTCAATAAATCATTCAGTTGGCTCGGTAACTATGAAAAAGGAGTGGAAGAATTTAAACCAACTTTGTGACAAGGGAACAAATAGAGGAGATTAATGCCTTTCCTGATATGCTTCAAAAGGTGATCAAACAAACCATTCTTGATTGTAAAAGCAGAAAGATGAAGCACTTAGCTTTCCATAAAAAAGACCATTGTTTCTTTTTTCTTTCTTTCTTGGTTTCTTCTGAAAAAGTGACTAAGTGACTGAAGGTAGCTTGGTGTTCAGTACCTTCTCTGGACCTGTGTCAGGGTGCCCTGGTCTCCTCTGATGTTCTCCAGCTATCCTAAAATTTATGCTATTCATTCAAACCCAAACTAGTATAGGACAGTGTCGGAATCCAAATTCAACCAGTTGTATCTGATCCTGATTTTGTAAAAACTGTCTAAAAACACGTTTCTATCTCACTGAGAAACAGTTGCTACCTTCAGTCCTGCTCAAAACAACTTTGGCTTTCTGTATTTCCAACCCTCCCTAAATTCCCAAGGAAGAGAGAACAGGAAAAAGAGTGAACAATGTACCCTGCCAGCCTAGCTTCTCCATTCTTAGGGCCAGCCCTGCTTGAGAAGCTGCTTCACCTCATCCATGGGCCTCCCAAAACTGGGGGATGGTTCCAGAAGGGTCTGACCCTGGCTTCTTACATGCACCCTGTAGCATCAGCAACATAGCCTGGCTGCTTTCAATTAGCATCTCTGCTGTGTTCTGGGTGGTACATTTGATGCTTACTAAAGAAACAAAGGATATCACCAGAGCTGATGTGGGTAGTGGTGGAGTTCACTGAGAATTCTTCTTCCCTTCTGCACCTAAGTGCTTTGAGGCCCACCCCATTAAAGCTGGTGCCCCACATCAACCTCTGCTTTTCTCTTGTCACCAGATCCCAGCATCCTGCAGTCTCATTCCAGCCTAGGCCAGCTCCTCTAAACTTTTCCACTTGATGGACACTGGACCTTCCATAGGGGACAAAAGGAAAACTGGATTCAGGGCTCCTCCTCCACCCCCACCTTTCCCACTCCAGTTGCACAAAGGGCTGAACTCTTCCTTTGCCCCAACCTGGCAAAGGAAGCCCTCTCTCGGAGCTGAACCATCAAGAAGCTGCTGGCTGCAGTCAGCTCCCTCTCCTTTGGGGTCCAAATATTTCCAGGGTCCAGGGCCAGGCCAGGAGAGGCCAGGATACCAGAAGAACGTGGGCAGACAAAGAAGATGCAGACGGGATAGTATTACCATGTTAATGGCCTGAGTCTGAGGCCTCCTGAAGATGCAGGGAGGGTGGGTTTTCTTTCTCTTACTTTTTTTTTTTTTTTTTTTGCCAAAGGAGAATAGTTCCGCTTTCTATTTTACTTCAACAATAGCACAGACCGGCTCCTTCAAGTGTTTCAAAAAGCGCCTGAGAAATCTCTAACCAGCCCCTGGGTCTCTCTGGCCTGCCGCTTCATTGTCCCTCCCACCCCAGTGAACAAAGGGGTGGGATGGGTGTCAGGCCCCCAGTTGCTGCCTGTTCTCACATCCTAATCCTTGGGAATGGGAGGGGAATGGCCTGCAGAGTTGCTCGATCCTATTCTGCTCTCACTTTTTACTCCCTTCCACTGCTTGTGCAGAGCTTCAGGTATTAGCAAACCTCCTGGGCAGGGGCTGGAAGGAATCTTGGCCTTGCTAAGAGATAAAAGGCACTGAGGGACCATTCCTAAGTTCACTAGCAGCATGGATTTTTCTTCTCACTGCTCCTGCTCACTCTATTATGGAGCCTGGTGTCAAGGCACAGACCTGTCTCACCCTCCCAGCCCTTCCCCTCTGTCTCTGTGCCCTTCTGAAATGGACTGCAGACCCCACTCAGAGCTCCAGGTGCTACCACGCCAGAGCAACCTTGCACACCAGGAAAGCTTTCAGCCTTGACTTGTGGGTACCTTTCCAAGTTTACCACCCAGGGAGAAAAGGGTTTCTTTGCTTTAAGCCTGGGGAATTGTGCAGGTGTCTTTTTTAGCTCAGTCATCAGGTAAGAAAGGGAAAAATAAGCCTTTATGTTCCAGTGTATGAAGATCTCAAGAGAACAACTAAAGGTATCAGGCTAAATGAATGATAAGTATATCACCCCCCAGGAGGATCAGATAAAGCTGAAGTGAAAAGTGAAAAGAAAGCAAGGAACCTGGAGACAAGAGAGTGAGAAATGAAAAATGGAGACCAGGCAAAGATACACATGAGAGTTTTATTTGTCAGAGCTGACAAATAAAGGCACATCTCTCCATTTATGGAGAGAGGCAAAACAGGCTTGGGGTTTGGGACTTTTATGGGGCAGGCTCAGAGATTAGAGCCCCATGGGTCCTAATGAGGGTGGGGTTGGTAGGAGGGAGTGGTGAGCCTTTCTCAGAAATGCCCTTGGGAGGAAAGTGAAATTTTTCTTAAAATGGCTGTCACTTAAGATGGCCATTCAGATGCTAAGCAAGGACCTTACAAGAAGGCTTTTAGAGATTACCAGGGCTGGTTACTGCATTCAAAGCTTAAAAAAAAAAAAAAAAAAAAAAAAAAAAAGGAAAAGAAAAAAAAGTGTCACCCTGCAATTCCTACATATGAATTCATGACATGCACAAGTGCACACACAAGCACACACATAATAGATATTTCATTAAACAATACAATATGTGATATAATCTGATATTTTCTATTCTCCCTTCTTTTTTCCTAAATGCTGATCATGATTTATCAATTTCATATCATGACCCACTAATTGGTTACAGCAAAGTTTGCAAAGCCTTGAATCAACATTTTCACTTTCAAGAGGACAAAATTAGGGCTCAGAGATTTTCTCAAGATCATATCAGAGCTGAAATGAACCCCAAGAGTTCTTTACAATCAAAGAGGGACCCTCATTTTTCTGAGAGCACCCTTTTCCCCCTTAAAGTCTTTGGAGCACAGAGCCAAGAGGGCAGGGAGTGCCGGAAGTGTATTCAGTGGCACTGCCGACAGAGGCAGAAGGGCTCTACTGCCTCCAAGATCTCTGGGAGGGAAGCACAGCTGAGAGTTGGGCTGGAGAAAACCTGTAGCAAGCGTCCAGGTGAAGTTCTGAGGCCACCCAGGCATTTTATATGTTGGTTGGGGATTTACATTATGAGCCATCTCTCTGAATTTCTTCTTTCCTGGACGCACTGCTCTAGGTCAGTTTCCTTTAGTAATCCATTTTCTCCCATTTTCCAGTTTTTTCTAACAGTCATTCCTTGTGGTTCTTTGACCTTTACCAGTTTATTATATCTCTAGTTTCTCTTTTCTCTAACCAGTTTTCTTTTCCCTGTCAAAATCATGGTCTTAACAATGAGGATCAGGGAAGCAATCCAGTAGATCTTAGTTCCACACATGTCCCTGATGTTATCCACATTAGACCAAGCTTAGGAATGTCATTTATCAAGGTATAAACATCTCAACAAGATTTCACTACAAGTCCTTAGGGCAGAACTAATTCTTTTCATCCTGGATTTGTCTTATAATCTTCCATAGGATTTCTTGAAATGTCCCTCTATATTTGCTATTTACTAGACTTCTTATCTTTTAAAACAGCCTCTAAAAATGAAGAGCTCAAAGCCACACTGTGCACTGGGTAAATAAAAACCGAGCTTTCTGATTGCTTATTAGTTATACACCCTTAGAGAGTATGTAACAAAGGGGCCTGCTGTTTGCTTTGCTTAATCTGGTCTTAAAATCTCTGCTTCTTTGTCAGAAAACAATATTTGCAATTGTAAAAAAAAATATTTACCAAGGAACTTGGATAGCATAAGTCAAAGGCTAAGAGCTAAAGGTCAGTAGTTCTTATCCCAAATTTTTGTGAACCTGAGGGTCCCTGCTGTGAAGCTCAATTGCATCAAACAAACATGCAGCTTTTGAGTCCATTAAGAAGCAGACATTTTAAAAGGGGAAGGAAAGGGAGGGCTGCAGTCTATTCCTCAGTCAGAAGGGTGAACTCTCCAGCCTGCCCCACAGAATTCCTGCTAGATATTTGTAAAGCAATGTGTCTCCATGGGAATATTACTGGGACTACCCTCTTTCCAAAATTGTGGAAAAACCTCAACTTACAAAATCTTACCAGGCAGACATTCCTTCCATGAATGGCCTTGGCAATAAGCTTCTCAGGCCTGAGGTTCACCTATGTATCTCTGTGGGTGGACCTGCTGCTTAATAGTGGGGGACAGAGGAATATCGTGGGCATTTCTTTATCCACAAAGGAGTTTTAGACATCTGACCCTTCTAAGAGACTGATTCTTCTAAGTTTAATGGTGTTTGAATTTATGCCTTTATGTTAATTATTCTCTGGAAAGATTTGCCATTGGGTGCCTTTCCTAACCTCCAGAGTATCTGGCATCTGCAGAACAGTTCTGGCATCTGAATTACAGCTTGTGGCCCAGGAGTGTTCCACTTTGAGCAAGAATTTGAGTCCTTTCAAGTCCCAAGCCTATGTTACAAGGTGCAGGTAGGCAAGGCCTGGTCTCTAGCAGAAGGACCTGCTGAGACTCAAACACCAGAAAGGGAAACATAGTAACCATAAGGAGGCAGGAAATGGAGCTCATGGAGTCGGGACACTCCATGAGAGAGTATGTAACAAAGGGTTACACAGGCTGCCAGTCCAGATGCTGCCACAGCCTGTGAAGTGAGAGGGCTCCTCCACACCATCCAGTTCACACCATAGGATCTCTGTAGAAGACTGATGGTGGCAATTCCTAGATTTCTTCCTTTCACTTTTTGGTTCTTCCAATCTGTTATTAACAATATAGTCCTCCCTCATCCACACCCCAACCTTTTGTCAAATTGTTGCCACAACTGCCAATCTCTTGATCTTGTCAGGGAAATATCACTGGCCAATTCACGTTGGCCTTTGATTCTGTCCTAAAATAGATTCTTTTGGACCACAGCAATGTTACCTCTAGTAGTGAGCAGCATTGAGCATAGTCAGCTTGAAGAAATGGCTTAACCTAAGGATCTTACCTTGAAGAACCAGGCCTTCCTCCTTGATGGTGTAGATAAATGAGGTGAAGGGAGCCAGAGGGGATTTGGCAATGAGAATCTGCAAATAAATCACATTTTTCCAGAGTCAGACAAAAAATCAGGTATGAGTCTCTATTTACTACTCTTCTAACTTTGACATAGAGTGGTATCACATGACTGTAAGTCATAAGGTTTATTATTTTCAAAAAATCTTTTAGAACCAAATGTTCAAATGAATGATATCTTTTCAAAATGATCACTTTAGAAGGATATGGTGTTTATCCAAATATTCTGCCACCAAGTGCCATATTCTTGAACCAATTCTTCCAGAAATAAGACACATTATTTTTTATATCACAGCTACTTTTCTGCTCAAAGATAAACCTAGCTCCATTCTTTAATTTTATGAATAAACAGTTAGTTAAAAAAATTCAAAGTGACCCTTAAAATATTTACCATTACTGCAACTATTCAAATTAACTTGCCAAAGACAAAGCAATGGTAAATTGCTTTCTTGGACCCAATCCCTCACCTTGTCTGTATTTACACCCTTTATCTTGTGACTATATTTTCTCTTCAGGTGTAGTGCATTTTCCATGCCCTTGACTGTGGGGTTGTCCACATGACTTGTTTTGGCTAGTTGTTTTGTGCCAGTTCCCAGATTATGCCTCAAGAAGTCTCAAGTATTTCCATTTGTTTTCTTATGCTTCTGCCAATGCCAGAAAAAAAAAATGTCCAAGCTAGGCTGCTATCTCAGAAGGGTAAGAGACACCTGAAAAGAGCTGGCCAGCCAGGACCATCTAAACAGCTGAACTCGGGGGGCCTATACACATATAAGTTAAATATTGCTATATACCTCTCAACTTCTGGTGGTGGTGTCATGAAGCATTATTGTAGCAAGAGGTGACTGATAACACCAGCCAGAACAAAATACCAAAAGCACTTTTGGCAATGGCATTCTTCTACAACAAATACCTATTTAAAAAGAGATGATCATTTGGTTATTTAAAAAATCAGTATCTTTGTTGGACGTGGTGGCACACGCCTGTAATCCCAGTGGCTCCAGAGGCTGGGATAGGGAGGATCACGAATTCAAAGCCAGCCTCAGCAATTTATTGAGCCCCTAAACAACTCAGTGTGACCCCATCTTTAAATAAAATACAAATAGGGCTGGGGATGTGGCTCAGTGTTTGAAAGCCCCTGAGTTCAATCCCTGGTACCCACCCCCCCAAAAAAAAATCAGTATCATTAACTCATTGTCACACTTCATGAAGATCCACAGAAACTCTAAGGATTGGTAGATTTTTATGATATTTTATTGAAGAAATATGAATATCAGTTTCCTGTTTTTCAAATCAAAATAATATCATCAAAAACAGTGACAAGGGAATGGGGCTATAGTTCAGTGCTTGCCTAGCATAGTTGAGGCACTGGGTTTGATCTCAGAACCACACAAAAAATAAAAAAATAAAATAGTTATAAAAAATATATATTAAAAAAATAGTGATAAGCCAGGTGCAATGTTGCATGTCTGTATATGTGCATAGGCCCTTGGTCAATGCCTAGTGCTACGGAAAAAAAAAAGTGACACTGGGTCATGGAACCACTTAGGTAATCAGGAAAGCAAGGAAGAAGGAAGAATTAATTGCAAACAACCAAAAGGCTTACACATATTTCAATTCAACAAATATTTATTGTCTGTCAATTATGAGAAGTGGTAGAATAACGGGGTAAGGAGATCACAGGTTTTAGTCATGGGGTTTGAGTCTTGCTCTTCTACTAGTTGGCTAATCCTCAGCAGAGCCTGCACATATTCCCTACTAGCCACTCCCCTTCTTCCTTTTAGTAAATAACTGCCCAAGTTTCCACATTTCTCTGCCTCTTTTGCAACAAGGTGTGTAGCCATGTGATTAAAAGACTATGAGTACAAATGCCAGGTAGAACTGCCAGATTCTGTTTTCATAAGAAAATTGCATGCCCTTCATTTTCTCTTTTCCCCTTCCCAAGGGCAGGAACCAGTTCCAACCACATAGACAGGACAACTTCCTGGTCATTATGAAGCAACATGGGAGGAGAAAGCTTGGTGACTTCAGATAGCATCAATACCTTCTAGCTGGGTCACTTGTCCCCTCAGGACAGAGCTACTTGTTTCAATCACTGTATTTCAGCTGTCTTTGTGATATAGTATAGACTGAACTCTAACCAATACTGTGATGCTGGACAACTTAAACTTTTTGAATCTCAGTTTCCACATTTGTCAAATGGGGATAAAAGCATTAAATGAGATTATCATGAAGATTAAATTAAATATATAAAATACTTGTCAAACACTAGTAAATGCCTAATAAATAACAGGAGCATTTCTAAGCTCACCAAAACCCCAAATACTTTGCTTTTCAATAAGGAAGTCTCTAGTTGAATCTCAATAATTTTTAGTAGCTGCTCTAAAATTATTCACAAACTTGCAAACCATTTTCATAACCAATGAGTATAGGTGGGAAATTATACTTTTCATGTTAAAAATTAAGATGGATCATTTTCTGACTGAGGTTGAGGTTCACATGAAGTTTAAGGATGCCCTTTCACAGGGGAACGGCATGGCAGAAGAAAGGATAGTGCTTTTCAAATTTCAATATGGGTATGGATCACCAGCAGGTCCTGCTGACCTGCAGATTCTGATTCAGTAGATTTTGAACAGGACCTGAGAGTCTGCACTTCCAACAAGATCCCAAGAGATGCTGATGCTGTGGTCCCAAGATCACATTATAAGTAGCCTGATTGAAGAATCTAAGAAAAACAAGAGATGGGAGGTATAGAGCCAATTAGAAAGATACTACAGTAATTCAGTGATGAGAATAAATTATGAGATGTGGCCTAAACCACAATTGTGTCAGAAAGAATGGGGAAAAGGAACAAGATCAAATAGGAATGAAAGAAACTAAACATACCCCAAATCTCAGATTGCTGTTGTCTAAACGTAGCAACCAAACATGAAACCAAAAGGGTATAAATAAATAGCAATCAATAATGTGACATTCCAATGCTTGATGAAATAATAGCCCCTGCACCTAAGCCTCCCAATTCTGTGGTGCCACCTCTGTAGTCTAATGCCCATCCTAAGAACAAGTCCTAAGTCCCAGCCAAGGGAATCTCACACCTGTGAGGACCCTTCTGCAGGCAATCAAAGGGTTTGAACAGGTCACTGATTAATGCTCCATTTTTGGGGGGAGCAGTATTTAAAATGAGTCATCAAAAGGATGATTTGTGTGCAGTCAGAAAGAGGAAGTGATAAATAATGTCAGATGAATCCCACTTCCTTTTTTTGGGACAGAACTTCTAGATCAGAGGGCTGTCATCAACATGAAATATCTGATTTTGGGAAAAAAAGTGTGACAAACTCTTTTGACAGCCTGGTAGATAAAGTAAAGACAAGTTGCACTGAATACTAAGACCATTAGAGTGAATTTGTAAGTGGCGCAAAGCTCAGTAGCAACCTGTGAAGGGATCAACCTTTGATGTGATGCACTGGTTTCTAGCCTTGGTCCTGTTCCAATTTTTAACTGACCTGAATGAGGATGCTGACATATTCAACTACATCCATACAACAAATGTGGAATCCAGCAGGGACTAGAACTGACAAAAAAAAAAAATGTTGCACTAATAGAGCTTAAAAGCTAAAGGAGGAAAAAGGCAATAAACTAAATATGGTATCTTAAGGTGATTATATGTGCTATGGGGAACAAGGGCAGTTAAAGAGTATAGTAAAGAGTATATGAAGTACATCAGAGGAGGGTGTCATTTTTAAATAGAGTAGTTTGAAAAGACTTCTTTGACTTTTGGATCATGTTACTAACCTTATTGATGGGTTGTTTTAATAACAGGAAGGTAATAGAAGACAAGAAAGTCAGAGGAGGAATTCATATATTAGATCATACAATCATGATATCCTAATGAATCTCAATTTGGTAAAAATATTAGGACCATGTGTTTTAGAATGCCAAAATCCTTGAGAACAGAGCACAAACTTTGGCTATAGAATAGAGGAGATAAAATAAAGCATTCAGAAAATGGCTTAGAAATGTTGGTTAATAATAATTCAACATGAATCAGGAGTAAGATGTGATTCTCAAAGATATAGTATGGTCTTGGGTCATTGTAATGGAAGTATAGTGTCTGGAACAAGGGCTGTGATAGTTCTGCTGTCCTCTTGACTCAGCAAACCACACATTACACAGTGTGTATAGATTGGGGCCCAGAGTCCAAAAGTGAAGCTGAAAAATGGGAGAGCCAACAAGGTGAAGATGGGGCTGGAGTTGTAGCTCAGTGGTAGAGCACTTGCCTCGCAAGTGAGAGGCACTGGGTTCGATCCTAGCACCACATAAAAACAAATAAAGGCATTGACTCCATATACAACAAAAAAATTATAAAACAAAAACAAAAAACCAGGTAAAGATGCCAAAGCAATCCATAATTAACACACTGCAATGCAAACATGATTGTCAGAGGACTGGGTGAAGGTGTTTAATATGAGTTTTCTGATCTAGAGTTTGATAGTGTTACCTACTTGAGAGGAGATGGATCAATAAGCTTTCAGTTCAGTTGGTTTTGGAGGGGAAATATAAGTTAGCTTTTAGCTTAGTAGATTTCAGGGTGGGGGAGGGAGTGATGCTTGCCATGTATCTTTGTGAATACACACAGATTTTTCTTTTTAAAGATCTGAATCAATGTCCAGTGCCCATGTGCTTTTCTGTCATTCAAACTATAAACTATCTTCTCTAAAGTAAACAACTACCCCAGCAGAAAATTTAGGCTATTCTGTTTCACGTGTTCAGCCATTCCATAAATTTGGGTTGTTCTAATATCTGACCTGGGCTGCTATCATGTGTCAATCTATCTTCTTCAATATATAATGTCCTGCAGGGAGGCCTAGAGGCCTAAAAAACCCTCCAAGTCCCTAGTAAAAATTCTGATCCCACTCAATCCTGTGTGCATTGTGTGGAGCTGACTCTGGAATTCTCTAAGTTTTCAAAGAAATATGTACTTGAATAAGTATAGACATATGTGGTTTAGAAAGCCTGGAGCTCCACATGATAGATATTTGGTATGGTGAGCTATTAATTCTACTCTCACAGATAGGTTATTTTTTTCCTGACTATTTCCTTCATATAAGGCCAGTTCTCTTTTTCTACTGCCTATTCTTTCAAGGAAAGTGGTTACAAATATTTTTAAATTATTTTGAGAAATATTTAAGATATGCCTAAATCCCAAATCATGGGATAAATAATTTCCATTTTTTATATCATCCACTCATCTATATACTTGTGCAATCCACACATATTTATGGTATTTTTCCTTTTTGCTGGAAAAATACAAGATAGAGAGGTTCTTGCTTTCATGAAGTTGACATTCAATGACAGAAAACAGCACAGGGAAACCTTGGGGCTGTTGGTCTTTTCCCACTTTGACATTCTACTATGTTTCCTTTGATCTTGAGCATTCAATCCGTCCGTCAACTAACACTGTACTCTGGGCCAGGAATACTCAATTTACCCTGTGTGAATTTGAACTTATTAAAAGACTATCATCTGCTTCTACCTCGGCTTCTGCCTCTGTTTATTTATCAGATGCATATTCTGAACCCTTAGAGGGATAGAGTTTGGAGGCATTTGCTTTGACCTCACCTCTTTCACCTCCATAGGGTCCAGTCAGTGTGTTGCAGCTCTGAACACCTAAAATGACGCATGGACGTTTTTTTCTTACTTTATGTGTGGAGGTTTCTCCCATCTTACAATTGAGAATACAGAGGCCTAAATACTTTAATTAAAGGGTGGAAGTAGCAGTTTGCCTTTGGGGCTCTTGGGCCTCTCCCTGCACATCCTCTCCTCCTTCTTTTATGTTCCTCTTCTAGGGTATCTATTTCATTCTCAGCAAACAAGTTCTTAGTTAATTCTCTCTAGCCCTAAAGTGACAGCTGGTTGAAACCTTCCAATATTCCCGTTCACAGGTGTGTTTGCACTTTAATATAAGGCTCTCAAAGGAGAGGAATGTATCTACAATGGCAGAAAGTACAATAGGATTGGGGTAGGTGGGGAGCCTTCCAGGGTTCTACAGTAATAACAATGACAAGAACAACCATAGCCAAACAACATTAATCTTTGCAACAATGCTTTGAGGCAGGTAGCTTATGACTGATAAAGCTGGATTCCAACTCAGGCTACCTGGTTCTACAGGCCCTTAGAACCACTGTGATGGCAGCCCCCAATCTGCCACATATAGATTACTCTCCTTCTGTGGAGAAAAACATCAAATAAGGCCAAATACACAGCAACAAATAAAGATGTTTTTCTCCCCCTTGCAGCATGGATATTGCATGTTTCAAGACAAAGAAGTAATTAGGTGCTGTAGCTGCTCATGAATTCCATACTGGCAGTTTTCCTTCCACCTTTCATCTCTTAATGTCCACATCCTACCTATTCTTCATATTCCTGTAAATGTCACCTCTTCCAGAAGCTTATATTGGTTTCTCCAGTCTAGAGTGATCTCTCTTTAATCCCATTATGATTTATCTGTACCTCTAATAATAACACTGCTTTCATCACTATTTTTCAGTTAATGTTACCTGGATTCCTCTTCATCTATTTGAAGACATGACCACATCATTGCTGCTGCTTCTTATAGCAACCTCCAGAATGGTACTATTTATAGAATGGAAGCTTATCTTTGAAATGCAAGAATGAATGCATAAATGCACAAATTGGTAACCTACAGCAGCTCTACTGAGTCATACCCACTCTCAGGACTTACCTGGCATCCCCTTCCCAAAGTTAGGGGACTTAGAAGATGCCATAGAAAATAGCAGGCTGCCCAGTCAATCCCTGCCCAGATTCTCAGCTTGGGCAGGGCCCAAAGTCAAGTCTTTGGTTCCAGCTTGCTATAGCATCACATGTTTTTCCTGGCTTGATCCCACTTCCAAAAGGCTCAGAAAGTGGAAAAGGAGTCACGGAATAGAAAGTGCTGGGCATAGGCACTCCAGGTCTTCTCCAGGACAGTGATACCTTCTAGGGATAGTGCCTATGTCCTCCTTTTAAAGTATAAGTGTGCCCTCATCTGAGGCAACCCAGCCCAGTCCTTCTCTATGGGTGGCTAGAAAGGCTAGTGCAGAGTGGGTGGCCAGAGAGGCCGGTGTGGAGCAGGCAGCACCGATGTCAGAAACTTTGGGTTCAGGCTACCCAGGAGGCTGCTTTTGTGGAGCTCTGGTCCTGGCTGGTTCTCTGAGAGTTCCTGCAGTGGAGTCCCACCTTAGGAAACAGTGAGTGTTGCCTTTGTGACCAGGAAAGCAGACATAAAGGGACAGCCATGCACTGAAGGCAAGTTGGCACCAGCTCTTCCACTTTCTCTTCCTTAATTCCTATGCCAGGAAAGCTTCCTTTAACACTGGTGATGAATCCTTCCTCTCTCCTATTTCCTTCCCCTTTTTATCCACTACCCCAAAGCTCAGATTGGTTGGGGGTGAAGGGCAGAGGGAAATGAGCTGGCAGAGAATTTCTTCCTGTAGGGGCAGGTGGTCTGACTGGTTTTCTTTCTGTCCTGCTCTCTGCTATAATGTGACGACAAAATACGTTCTGTCCAGAAAACAGGGTGAGAAGCAACTGAGTGAGATGGCTCAGAAATATGACTTTGTACACATCCACATCCACAACTTCCTGTCCTGTTAGTTTTTTCAATCCTGTTTCAGTCTTCCCCATGTTCAGCAAGATTATATGTTTTGTTTTGTTTGTGGTAGAGGCTCAGCTCCCAACCCAGAGGTACTCTACCACTGAGTCACATCCCCAGCCCTTTTTATTTTCAGACAGGGTCTTGCTAAATTGCCCAAAGTTGGACTTGAAATTGTGATCCCTCTTCTTCAGGCTCCTGTATACCTGGGATTACAGGTGTGTGCTACTGCACTTGGCTTATCTGGTTGTTGATGAACATAGAGGTGATGTGTTTGTTGAATATGTTTGGTACTTTTATCTGCAAGCAAGGGTACTGTTGAGAAGCAAGGGAGAAACCCACTGGCTCTGAAATGTCCTTTGACAGGGATGCTATTATCTCTCCTCAAGTGGAGTCCTAGGGTAATAAAACCCATTGCTAAATTAAACAAACCTTTCCTCTAGCTATGCCAAGTGTCTGCGACAAAAATCCTTCATGCCAGGGTTTTTCCTCCTTGTCTAAGACTTAGAAAAAAGTTGTTTTCTCAGCTGCTTAGAAGCCCAGGAAGAGAGCCAGGGAGGAAAACAAACCAGTTAGTCTTGCATCAGATAATTCCACAGTTTGTGATAACCTCCGTCTTCTGTCCCTTCCCCAGGTTGCTCTGAACTCTCCATGCCAAAGGGCAGAGGGCCGGAAATGCTCCAGACAGGAAGATCTGCAACTGGAAGGAGGCTGTAAGAGCAGGGGGCTTGAAGTTCACTCAGTGATCCTCATAGGAACTCCCTCGTCATCATGTGCAGAGAGCTGGGGAGAAAGGTGGCAGAGGTCCAGCTCCCAACCCATATCTGGATCTTATACTGATTAGAATCAGCATCATCACTTGGAAAATCACTCTCCACAGAACTCTGAAGCCTCAACACAGATAGCTTCACAGGCTTGAGGGGAAAGCAGGGAATGAGATCAATGGCATCTAAACTGCCTTCTCAAAATAGGGGAGTAAAATCTGTAGAAGTTATATAGGGCTGGCAAATGTGGAAAATGAAACGTATTTGAGCCAGCATGAATTTATTAATTTATTTTTATATGCACAACTTTTTTTCCTATAGCACTTAAAGGGACAGACAGTAAGCTGGTCTGAATCCCTAATGAAATATAACTCTAGACCCTGGGTAGAATCTCCTAGAAAGTGTGTGCCTGAGGCTACAAGTTCAGGGTTTTTCATAGAATATCGTTATTCTCTTTTGTGTGTATGTGTGTGTGTGCCTGGTGCTGAGGATTGAATCCAAGGCTTTGTACATGCTAGACAAGTGCTCTACTCCTGAGTTATGTCCCTAGCCCCATTATGGCACTGGGGATTAAACCAGGGTGCTCTACCACTGAGTGACATCCCCAGTCCTTTTTATTTTGAGAAAGGATCTCACTAAGTTGCTTAGAGCCTTGCTAAATTGCTGTGGCTGGCTTTGAACTTGAGCACCTCCTGCCTCAGCCTCCCAAGTTGCTAGAATTACAGGCGTGCCCCCCTGAAAACAGCTGGTTTTTTTTTTTAAATAAAAGCTAATATAAGTATTGCCAATTTCAACTTAACTAGTAAGCATGACCTGGTTTCACTGTCATCTGAATTTGGAAACTTTAGCTCCAATTAAAGCAACCAAATACTGTTACAGACTTTTTCAAGTGACAGAGACCCATTTCCCCCCCCCCTTTTTTTTGCCCTTTCTTTCTCTACCTTTTAATTGACCATAAAAACAAAATGCATAGGAGCTCTGGCCAGCTGTAAATGCTGAGCTCTTTGGACATCCAGTTAAGCATGCCCAACTTCCCAGCACCATCCATAACTAACCCACAGGAAGCAGTGCTGGATCTTTTTGTCCAGGCTTGCTAGAAAACACAGCCAAGGCAACACAGCTCTGGCCTTCAAGGGTCATAGAAGGAAGGCTGTGGATGTGTGATTATTATGGTAAAAAAGATGCCAGGAACTCAGAGGGTGTGTCTTGAATTCTGAGACACACATCCCTATTACATCATGTTTGGGCCACACGGGATTTTCTTTAGTCTCACAGGAACTGATTTAAGGAAGGCAACATGTTTCTATGTAAAGAGGATGAAATCTGGGCTTGACACATCCAAAAACAGCTGGTCAAGTGGGACTGGTTTGTGTAATGCACCATGTCCCTGGCTCTGCTGTGAAGGGTGGAGGAACCAATGTGAGAAATCAACATGCTCTTTCTTCAGAGGATGGTCAAATTAGTTTACCCTCTTACCACAGCATTCTTCTTATTTCCCCAAAGTCCTCTTTCAGTGAAGAAACAGACAAAGGACAAGACAGAAACACCAGACAGGATTTCAGGTGGTTGAAAGTGTTAGAGACATTAGAGTACCCTCCCATCTCTTCCTTTAGTGGTGAAACTCAATCTAGTTTAAATTAGTTTTTGTAACCAGCTCAATAAGATGGAGGAGGGCTGGAGCTTCATAAAGTAAATCCAGTGTTGTCAGGCCACAATCAGGAACCTGTCAGCTTAGTCTTTTGTATTTTTAATATTTTAATGTGACTATGTCCAAATCTTATACTCTATATAAACATCGTGTGAGTCATTTATGAAATATTATTGGGAGACCAAGGTATCTTTATCCCACAGAAATAGGCTCATAGGCTGAAATAATTCAAGAAATGAGGAGCTGCCTGGAAAGGACTTTAGAGAGAACTTGGTTAGAAGAGTTTGACAGCAACCAGATTGGATACATAAGGAGTTTTAAAACTATGCAGTCTCTTTGGGAACTCACCAGATTTGGGGGCCTACTTTAAACATTACAAACTATAGAATAGACTTTGGATAATAATCCCATTGACTTGTCAGGCTCTGAAATCCTCACTAGAATCATATTTGGACTAAATTTGTGTCTTCAGGCAGTCTACTTGGTTAATATATGCATGTACCACCAGGCAGAGCACATTGTCTAGAAATGAGTCAGGAGGCTATCTCACCTAGAACACAGAGCCTTGAAGCTGAAAATTCAATGGATACTGACCATCAGAGAGTCATAAACTGTCCAATATAGGACGGTTTCTGGGCTGGGAAGGGTCTTCTAGGGGGTCCAGCATAGCCTGATACTCAGCTCCCAAAGAAATGGAGGGAGGTAGGAAAGTCTTCCTATTTTGTCATCATGCTAGGAACAGCCCTACTCAAATTTCCAGCGTCCTTTTACATTATCCTAATTCCACAAGTCTTTTTATTGTTGACTATACTGTGGAACTATGTGCCGGTTCCACCAAGCAACACTTTTTCTCTTCCTTCTGAATACTATGAATGTGGCTTTATGCTTTTCTGCTTATATAAATAACACATGTTCACTATAGACAGTTATGAGAAAAAAGCAAACCAGTCCCTTCTCAGTGATTCTAAGTGAGGAAAACTTTTTATGTCAGAAACTATAGAACAGAGTATGAGCATAGGCTCTCTCCCGAGGGAGGCAAGTACAGAAGATCTGGTCATAGAAAGGTCTAAATTTTTTGCAAACCTTTTTGATGTCCCCTTCATTCTGTCACTCCTCTGCTCCTATCTTCCTCCCAGACAGGCAACGACCTTCTGGAATGGCACACAGCAACCGTGGGCATGGCCTAATTAGGAGGCGCAACAATGGGGAAAACCTCCCCTTTGTTCCCGTAGGGCACTCATCTTAAACACAACTCTCAATTTCCACTCCTTCCCAAGGAGTTAATCATGGTTTAGGAATAAACTAGAGCTCTGCCTCATGACTATGGGACAAAAGCTTTCATTTACCAGACAAGAGCCCACCTGAGTTTTCTTCAAAGCTTGGAGATAACTACCCTAGTGACACTGGGGATTCCTATAGGCAGGCAGGCAGCGTCATCCCCAGGCGAGACATTCAGGACTCTTGGAGGAACAGGACACCAATGAGGAAAAAAGGTAAGAGAAAAAAGAATGAAAAGAAAAAACTAAAACTAAAACCAGGTTCAGCAACGCAACATCCTGGAGTGCTTAGCTCTCCTCAGCACCCTGCAGAATCACAGACTCTCACCGGTCACATGGTAAAGGATGTGAGTTTGGGGACAGCTGAAGGGATGGGACTTAAGGTATTTCATTTTTCTGAGCTTGGATTCATTTGGTGACTTGGAACAGTTTTCTGAGCCATTTCCTCTTTTATTTAAATTTTATTATTATTTTTTTTGTAGTGCTGGGGATGGAACCCAAGGCCTTGTGCATGCTAGGCAAGTGCTTTACCACTGAGCTACATCCCCAAGCCTCATTAAAATCTAATCATAAGAAAGAAGCCCAATTAAGATAGTTCCAATTAAAATACATTTTAAAAATAATAAGTATAGGGCTGGGGTTGTAGCTCAGTGGCAGAGCACTTGCCTTGCACATGTGAGGCATGGGGTTTGATCCTCAGCACCACATAAAAATAAGTAAATAAAATAAAGATACTGTGTCATGTATAACTAAAAATTTTTTAAAAAATAATTATATTTAAAAGCCCATTCTGCTCAGATCAATTCAGAACACCTTTTATGGAGTCTTTGTAAAATCTGTACTATGCTCTTTGGAGTTCCAAGTAGCAGGGTTAGACCAGGTTAATGGTGAAGCAAAGCATGGCTATAATATTCATGAACTGAGTTAGCTATTTCTCAAGTGAGGTTGTATTGTGACTTGTCTTGTTTGGATCAAAAATATATTCTTCTTGTTTTACTTTTATTAGGAGGGGTTATTTTGATATCTGTTGTTTTAATAATTAAAAATAAAATATTTTAAATTTTCCTGATATGAGTTTAATGAAGGTAAAATGTCATTTATTTTAATGTTACCATCCTCTTGACTACATTTCTGTAAATCCACACCATGGAATACTATGCTGTTGTGAAAAAGGAATTAGTCAATGTATGTTCAGGAACAGATGATCTGCAATGATAGGTTACTTTTAAAACAGACAATAAAACACATGTGGTGAGTGTGTGTATATATTTATACATGCAGAGAAAATGTGTAGATGTTTATGTACTTCTACAGGATATTATTTCCTACTCTGTGCTATTCTATATTGCTTAATCACCCCCAACCAAACTAGCATGCATTACTTTTTTTCCTCCATTTCAGAATACATAAACAAAAATCTGACTTATACAGGTAGGAGAAGTCAAGTTAAAGGGAGAGTGAGCTCTCTGCCATATTTGGTCAGAAGTCAAGACCGGATATGCAATTTGTTCTTGCCAGGGATTTTCTGTTGAAAAGAAAGAGCCTCCAGCTGAGTATCACTGAAACCTCTCCTGCCAGAATAAAAATACAAGACCTAAAAAGGACAGATACACTTTGCAATTATATAAAACTATATTTACAGTAAGTATAAGCAATGATTACTTAGAACTGAATGACTTATTTAATGTTATATTCATTCAACAAATATTTACGGAGTACCCCCTATGTCCCAGGTACTGAGCTAGACATTAAGGAAAACAAAGATGAATACAATGAGGTCTCTGCCCATAAGAAGCTGAAAGAGCCAGCTTTGAGGTAACCCAGAAGGCTTTGGGAATCCAGAAGATGACAAATGCCTTAAAAAAAAAAAAAAAAAAAGCTTGCTTCCCAGCTCCTTGCTTAGGGTGAGCAGCAAGCCAGGACTTTAGTGGTTTAAATGTCTGTCTAGTTTTCTCAGATTAATCTGAAAAAATTTATAACAGAGATGTCCTAGTAGAGTACATGGATCATATGACTAAATAATCTTAAAGTGAGTTTTCTCTCTTTGCCAGACAAGCAAGACCCCTGCATATAAGCCCAATGTCGTCACTAGTAGATTGCCAGAGTTCTAATTTCTTGAAAGCCACTGTTGGCTCCCTCATATCTACTTTTCACATCTTTCATCAGGTCCTTCTCCATATGGATAAACTTGCTGCTCTAATCTCACCTCTAACCTCTTTTCCAGATAACTTCCAAATCTGACCCTGCTGGGGAAATGTCTCAGGGAAGCCTTTATTTGAATTGTTCTCTCTACCCTGAATGAATTCCATTAGATCCCCGTTCAAAACTCACCCCATCTGAAGCTATGCTTCACCTCTAGCAGGACCATGTACACTTTACAGAGATCTCAAGTACAGAGCAATTTCCAGGCTGTTAGCCTAACTGCACCAGGCAAGCCATTCCAATTTTTCAAATACTGAATTATTTCCATGTTTACATTGGGCAAACAGTTACTGCCCTTAAGCCCTCCAAATGCCCATGGTTGCACCAGCCCCATTTCTGTCCAACAGGCTCCACCAACTAAGGGCTATATTGTCTGTCATAGTATATGTGGGATGGTACCAGAAACAACACCCCTTCCCCCAAGGTCTGGCATCTGTTCTGTCTGGTCCCTTTTTATGTGGTCAGTAAATACTTTTTAATTAATTTCCTCCTGAGCATCACACTGCATTATGGTCAGTGGTTCTGAGATTTACTCATCTGGGCAGATTTTGAAAATTATTCATTTTTGCTTTTTCCAGAATCTAGTCCAGTACATGGTGGATGTTTAATTAAGAATCAGCTTGCAATATAACCACATTTCTAAAATGATTGCTTAATTTCATTTTAGTACTAATGATGCTACTTTTGAACTAGAAAGAATATTTTATAGCCCACATTAATGATTGAGACTAATCCAGAAAATGTGCATTTTAATAGTGGAAGCAATGACATCAAGGACTTTCATCAGGTTTAATATATCGCAAAGAAACCATGGTCAGAAAGGCTATCTAAAACCCCCAAATGGTTTTTAATTGCTTTTAAGTCAATATTTTTACTCTTTATCTGAACCTTTTCAAAGAGCCCTAAAAGGCAGTGAAGCTTTTTAATGCAAATTTCATGCTTTTTCCTCACCACACTGGTGGAAGTGATCCAGAAAAAGACCAAAAGGAAATCTGGAAGAGGAAGACCAAAGGAATGGAATAACTGGTCAAAGGTCAATCCAGATAATCAGAATTTGTCTCTACTTAATGACAAGATATGGGAATTCTGATTATCAATTTAATGATAAAGATTCTCATTATTAGAACTTTCTGGCCTCACATTTATATGTCACTGTGAGCATCTAATGTGTGTATTATTGTTTGTTTGTTTGTTTTTCCTGTTTGAAATAACAGATATACAATTGAGACTAAACAGAATAGGGAACCTATTTGTTCACATAACTGGAATGTTTATAAGTGACTGACCTCAGGCTCAGTTGGATCCAGAACCCTATATTATGACCTTAGAACCTCCTCTCCTCCCCCCAGAACATTATATCTCTTTGTTTTATTTATTATATATTTATTTATTTATTATATCTCTTTGTTTTGACTTCGTTGTCAACCTCAAGTGGGTTCCCTCTGTATGGTGGCAAAATGGCCACTAGGAGCTCCATGCTTACGTTCGATTTAGTGATTTAGTGATCCCGATTGCTCAGTCTTGGGTTTACTTTAATCAGCTTAGCTTGGGTCAACCAATTACCGCAAAACAATCTCTGCAGAAAGGAAATATGATCCTTCCTTTGGTCAGGCATGGAGCCAGTAGGTATAGTCAGCCCTACCTAGACAACACGGGCTAAACATTGAAGAAAGGTGTTTTCTTACAGAAAGATCATAATGCAGGTACTAAAAGAAAGGATAGGAGATCAAGGCAAAGCAAAAATACCAGAGGACTGCCATACTGTTTATTATATTATGAGCAACCTAATGGCTAAAAGTCACTTTGGAGTTGTGATTTGACTCCCTTTCCTACCATTTACTAATTGTTTTAGTTTTAGGACATGTCTTAATCTGTCTGAACCTATTTCTCCCATCAGTAAACTCAGGGTAATAACAGTCACTTCATAATGTTATTGCAAAAACCCATCTCATAGCATAACATAAATATGATGTTTGGGGTTGGGGATGTAGCTCAATGGAACAGTGTTTGCTGAGCCTGCCCTTGGCTATGGGTTCAGTTTCCATTACCACTAAACAAACAAATAAACAAATAAATAAATAAGCAAGCATCTCATACAGTTTTTCTTGTGCTTGGCACAAAAATGGCAGCTGTTAATGTTGTTATTGGCATTCCTTGGGGACAGCTATGGAAAGCTCAAGGGTTATAGTAGAAACGAGTCAGAAAGAAGTTGTATTGCCCCTACTTAGATAGCAAATTATGGTGTACAGTCTCACTCTTCAGCCCCTCTGGAGTCTATTGGCTTGATCTTGCCTTTAATTCCACAAACCTTCTCAGTCCAACGTCACATTTGTTTCCACTCTACTGTGTAAGTTTGGTAGGATGGACAATCTCACTTGTTCATCAAGCCAATCATTTTCTTTTTAAAAAAAATTTTGTTCTTTTTAGACATACATGATAGAGTGTATTTTGACATATTATACATACATGGAGTATAACTTCCCATTCTTCTTGTTGTATATGATGTGGAGTTACGCTGGTTGTGCATATGAACATAGGAAAGTTATGTCCAATTCACTTTCTATACACCTATTCATGATTTTGGACAGGTTCTAATTTGAGGTTTCCCAAAATAAGAAGATACAACTTGAAAACATCCAGACCTAGTTATAATTTAAGGTGGGCTAGCAATTAAGAATGCTAATTTTAATTGTTTAATTACCTGTGGCCTAATGTTGTAGACTGAAAGAGGGAAGGATTCAGGAAAGTCAGTCAATTTAAATATATATTTGCAGAATTGAACTTAAGGTTGGAGAATAATAAGAACAATAACAACTAACAACTCTTTTTGACTCCATGTATAAAATGGGAATAACAGTACTTACCTTACAAAGATGTGATGAGTTTATTGCATTTATATCACTAATATGTTGCAGATGGCTAAGTACCTCATAAAGATTACCAATTGTTGTTAAAAAATACTGCATCAGAAACCAGTAACTTAGTAATATATAGATATTTTCCAAGTAAAGGTCTTTCCTTCTGAAGGAAGGGAAATTAAAAGGTCAGTCTTACAGATTGAGAGCCATGTGGAGGTGGGAAAAGAATTCAGCATTCTCTTCCACTCACTTACATCTTTGTTGTAAGCCTCATGGGCCAGCTCTTAAGGCTATAAGCAAAGCAGAATGTGGTAAGACATCCTGTAGTTCTAGTTACTTTTGGCTTTGGATTCCATAATGAGGGTCTCTGCCTACCTCTGAACTTCATAAACATACCCATAAGAGGAAAAATTAGCCAAAGTTCAATTATGTATCAAAGAAAGCCACAGAGTCAGAGAGCTCCCTGAGGACCCACACAGCCACTTTGCTTACTGCCAAGCTATGGTCCTAATGCATGGGTATGTCTGTTAGCCAAGAGCCAAAGCCACAAAGCCCAATGAATTCATTTAGCTTTGGCATTTCAATGTACTAAGGAGTCTGTTATTTGGATTGTTGTCTCATTGTTAAGGGTAAAAACAGAAATACCCTTCACCCCTGTCATCAGAAAACTGGTTTACTAAAATCACCACCACTCCTTCCACCCTACCCCAGCCCTACTATGAGAACAATCCTATTGCCTTGTGTGACAAAGTGGAACAAATGCCAGTTTTCCCCACTGGTGATTCCTGATTTCTTTGTGGTCATTCTTTCCCATGAGGCTGACTTGGATGGGCCAGTTTTTCCACATCCCAGGGTAGGAGCAGCCTTCTGACCATATCACCAATCTAAATCTATCTCAACCTGTCTCTCTAGAATGAAACATTCTTCATGGTTCAATTTCTATTCCAATAGCTTGTCAAATATGCCCTAATATAATTTGTCTCAAAATCAAACAAAAATGTTTACAATTCTTTCCACCTTTGGAATTTGGTTGTTTCTTTAAATGGTGCCCTCCAAATCCAGTGAATGCAACTTTCTTCCCTGGAAGTCATGATACTCTGAGATCTAAAAAAGTATCCAATTGAAAAACTAGGTACAGAACTTCCCATTAGAGAATCCTGAAGTTATAAATAGCTTGTCATCTTTGGAGAAGTTTATTTCACTTAAGTCAACAAATGCATGTTAGGTATCTGCTCTGTGCCAGGCACTGTGGGGGGACTTTTAGCCAAGCAGCCAGGGTGACAGGAAAGCAGGCAACAGGTAACTGCACTTAAAATCATATGCAATGGAAGCCCAGAGATCCACATTTTCATGGTAGTTGACAAGAATGTAGGGGAATAGAATCATTAAGCCCAGGCCACGGGGAATAAGGCTGCAAAGCTCTGGGCACTACCACACACTGCGAAGTCTTACTGGAAACATAAATTATGACTAAAAACCAAATTTGGAGCAAAGAAATGGTATCTAGCACTAGTAATATTTCTTATCTGTGAATTCTGTTTGAAAATTCAAAAATTTATCTTTCACTACAAGAACTTTTATTCTTGGAAGCACAAAGCTTTTAAAAAATTGTTTAACTTTTGTTTTAAATAAATTTATGTTTTTTGTTTTAAATAAATTTATGTTTTTTGTTTTTCTGATGTTAAGAAGTGAGTTATCCAAGGCTGAGCAAAGGTCAGTGTATTGAACTCTGAAAGTGGCCAACCTGGAGGCAGAACCAGAATTCCCATCTTGTGTGTGTCCACCAGACCACCCTGCCATCTTATATAACCAACATCATGTCTTAGTTTTGAGCATTTGAAAATGGAAAGAAATGTGACAGGTTAGAATCTCAGATTCCCTGGCTTTCTGATTAGTTGCAAATCCACATAAGGCTCACATATCATTCTCTTGCATGTTGTCAGTATCTGACTTTGATTGGTTGTTGTGTGAGTGATGAAAACTTAAAAAGCTATGTTCATGTGTCTAGCATGTGGGAAATCACTCCCAGGTTCGCTCTGCCCCGAAAGGGCCTGAGGGTTATGTATACAATCTATACCCAAATAGACCTATTTGTCCACTCGTGTACACATTCAACATTACTAGACACTCATTTTAAAAACAGTGTGTTGTGTGCTGTCTTGATGGGAAGCCACAGGCTAAGCTCTCAGACATTGGCCAAGAAGACATGGAATCCAACCCATCCCTAGACCACAGGAAAAATACTTTCAACCACAGAGTTGGCTGCAAAATATTCTTTCTGTAGGAAACAAAATGTTTCCAGCCCTAGGATTTTTTTTTTTTTGAGTCCTTTCACTGTTATTGAGTAGGAAAGGCAAATGCTTAAGCAAGAGGCCAAGTAAACATCTAAGGAAACCAAAACCAGTTTCCTTTGCTGGAGAGTGGAACACAGGGTAAATAAGTGGCACACTGGATGAGCCCCAGGCCTTCAGAGGCTTTGGGGGAGCAGTAACCCAGGCAATATTTTATGTGTTTATAGCCTCAGTTAAGTTCTACTTCACTGCAGCTCCACTTAATGACTACGTAGACTTGGACAAGTCACCTTACTTTTCTGAGCCTCAGTTCTGTAACAAACGGGAATAATAGTGATCTCATAAGTTAGAAAAGTTCTAGAGGGATGAAAGGGTCTGATCAAACCATCCAGGTAGCAGTAGGCCCCTACTATGCAGACTGGCCTCAAAAAGTAGAGAGACTCAAAAACACCCCCCTCATAGAATATTACATGTACTATCAGGTGGCAGTAGATCTCAGACTTTGTGTCTCCCTAAGAATGGCCCAGAAATGTAGAAATGCAGACTTTTAAAAAAATTTTTAAAAATATTTTATTTACATTTTAGTTTTCAGCAGACACAACATCTTTGTTTGTATGTGGTGCTGAGGATCGAACCTGGGCCGCACCCGTGCCAGGGGAGCACGCTACCGCTTGAGCCACATCCCCAGCCCCAAAATGCAGACTTATTAACCTGCCCCAAGAACTGCTGATTCAGTCTAGGAGGGCTCAGAATCTGAATTTTTAAGCCATGCAGGTAGATTTCAAAAGGTATTCCTAAGACCATCTGTCAAGAAATAACACAAGAGAAGTCTTCAGTCAAATAAATAAGCAGAGTGCAAGGACTGCATTCTGCAGGTTAGCACAACAAATAATATGGCAAGCTCCCAAAGACAATGAAAGATATTCCTGTTATATAAGATAGTAGAGGAGGTGGAGCATGATGACATGGCTTCTTTTTCATAGAACCAGAAAATGCAATCATCTTCTAGATCATTTCTCTCTCTTACAGAAGAACCCATGACTCAGAATGATTTATCCAAGATTATATATCTCATTAGATACAGAGCTGGAAATTGATTATAAAATATCCTTATCTTTTTTGCAATGGAAAATATTTTTCTTGGTATCTAGAGATGAAGATGGTGGCTATATGTGTATACTACATTCTAGAGTCCATGAATTCATCTTAATCTCTCAAAGAATTTAAAAAGCATATTAAATTTCTGATACATTCAAATGCAAAAGTCCTTCCATGGTAATTCTGGAACTGTGATTCATCTCAGAGACTCCTTTGCAGGCTAATAAAGGAAAATTGGTCAGAAGAAAGAACTATCAAGAGAATAGTGCTGGACATTTCAGAGATACCAGAAATTGTAGTTAAATGTGTGTACAGCACCCACTTCTATCTGCTTCCTTAAATTCTACTCAATCTTGCTTCATTAAAATCATTCTCCTTTAATATAAAATATATACCTGACCTTAAGGTCTAGAAAGTTCCATGTGACATCAAATAACCATAAAATATCCTGGTTAGTGATTACTATGTTAAAAAATTTGTGAGCCTCCTATACAATACCCAAATAAATCAATATGGCATTGGATTCAAGTCATTTTCAAAAGGATGGAATTTCGGATTTTCTCTGTAATGACGGAACATGTAAAAAACTCATTTCTGGGGCTTTGTCTCCTTGGACTAGAAATCATGATCACTTTCTTCCTCTTGGCCCAACATTGAAGGATATGAGCAGGCATATGAGTATGGATCCTCTGTTTCTACTTTACTTTGATGAATATTTTAAGGGAGCAATAATCATCCCCCAACAGAATCCCTTTTGGACTTTATTTATTTATTTATTTATTTATTTATTTATTTATTTATTTATTTATTTGGCGGTGGTTGGGGGTGCGGTACCCAGGATTGGTACTGAGCCACATCCCTAGCCCTATTTTGTATTTTATTTAAAGACAGGGTCTCACTGAGTTGCTTAGTGCCTTGCTGTTGCTGAAGCTGGCTTTGAACTTGCAATCCTCTTGCATCAGCCTCCTGAGGCACTGGGATTACAGGCATGCACCACTGCATCCTGCCCAGAATCCCTTTTGAAAGTGGGCTTTGAAGTGAGAGACATGGCAGTGAAAGCCATGACCTTCTTGAAGAAAACCAATAATGTATTCTGCAGATGTTGTCTGTCCTCATAACAATCTCAGAAAATTACAATTCATTAAGTCAGTAACAGTGGCCCTACAAGATTAAGGTTTAATCTTGCAACCATTATTATTAGCCAAATAGGGCTCAAAGAAGGGAGTTTATAGAAGTCTCCTTATAGAAACTGAGGTGGCATCTAAATTAGAATCCAACTGCATCACTAATTACTTAATAATCCTTTCCTTCCTAGAGAGAATTCTTTAGAGCTGTTCTTCTGTGCTATGTCATCATGCCTCTACTATGACACGGACTCATTAAAGGATGGGAGCCTGCTATTCTTTCCACTAGGGAAGAGCAGTTTGGATATGTACATACAGATCCTGGAACATTTCAATGCACCTCTTTTAGAGGAGGTCCTTTTGGTCTCAACTCCCAGTCCCCACGAGACATTATTTCCAGCCATTAAAATGCTTCCTGAGCTTAGATACATCTGGAAAGTTTTGGAAAATCCTACAGGAAGGAGACTGAGCCAAAAGAGCTCCTTTTCTCATGCCATGCAGGAAGCACTGTGCAAAATGTTTGCCCTCCAAGATAGCCCAGCCCAGAATCCCAACTCACAGGGCTGGAGAACTATGGTACATAGATGAGTCCTCTGGGGAACAGGGCTAAGGAAGAACAGATTTGGGTTCCTATATTAGCCACGTGCCAGAGAGCTTATGTAAGACCCATACTTGTCAAGGTCTATCAGAAAAAACAGGATTCATCCCAGGCAGTACAAGAGAGAATTAATTTGGGGAACTAGTCACAAATATGTTGGAAGACCTGAAAGGAAAATAGAAGACAGCAAGACAACCCAGAGTTCAGCAACAAGAAGCTACTATCATCCACAATCAAGAAAGACGTGCTACTGCTGGAGCTCAGAGGCTGATGCTGCCCAACTAGACCTGGGACAACCAAAGGATCATGGAGGAGGAACTAGAATCACTGCCTAAGAACCCACTGAAAGGCAGGCATGGAGAAGGGACAGAAATACATGGCTTCTCTCATATTTCTTCCCTTCAACCTTCCCCCAGGGATCAAAATGAACCAGAATCAATGGAAAGGTAGCTTGGGAAATATAGGGGTCAGTTCCCTGTGGTACCAAGCAGACCAGGGAAGGACAGGGGCGTGGATCTAAGAACAAATAAGCCATTGACTTGGCATGACCCACAAAGCAGGAATTACTGATTGATTCTCAATTTGCAGATGGGTATCTTTCAGAAAATATTTAAGTCTAAACTATTGGTTTTCCAAATTAGCTACTGATGCCACAGCCTTGGATTTTAAATTTGCCAAAATTCAGTGGGAGGGAGACATGGCTATCAACAGGGCCCTCTCCTCCCTGAGTTAAAGGGTTTTACCACAAATAGTTTGTACTCTTCCCTTTCCATAGCAGGCATATCCAAACTTTTCATTTTTCACATGTTCTGATAACACTGTCTCTGTACAGAAACCAGGGTTCTGAAAGAAAGAAACAGCATTGAGGGTGAAAAAGGAAGAAAGGAAAAATGGGCTGGAAGCAGTGGTAGGAGTCAGGGGGAAGACAATTTTCACTCATGATTCTGTGTAAATTATGAGAAATCATTTTGGATCTCCAAACTAATTCCTGATGGCAGTCATTTAATTCAGAGTGGAAGAATGAAAGTAACCATACTGTGCTATATAATCAGGGAAACACGTGTGTCAAGCAGAGTCAGCTGTTGCCTCCCCTCCTGGGTCTGCTCTTTCTCTTTTAACAGCCCATTTCAGTGGGCAATGACCTCATCTACTCACCTACTGCATCAGAACCATCCCCTTCCTTCTTCTCTCTCTTAAGGGCTATTAATCCTGCTTCCTTGCCATCTCATATCTCTTCCTTTCTCTCTACCTCCATGGCCACTGTCTCCTTAGGCCTTCATTCCCATGGATCCTATTTCTAATCCCTCTAAATCTATATGGCAAACTTGTACAGGAGAGCCTTGAAAGTGCAAATCTGATGTCATTGCCATGACTGGGGCTTCTGAAAACCTCTGCAATCAAATCTGGTATATCCTTCCTTTCCTTGCTTAAATGACAGGCCCCACTCTCTCCCCAACCAGATGTTGCATAGACACAACCTTCAATGTAGCTACCCTTGGCAGTTCCCATCTCAGGGCCTCTACTCATGGTTTCCCCAGGCCCAATCTACCTGGCAATACCAAATTGCCTTTTAAGTTTTGTCTAGCTCTCACTCCTTCCTCTGAATCCTTCTCTAATTATCCCTTCACTACTAGGAATTTAACCAGCCCAATGTTGATGCCCACACTGTATTCTCTACAGTTCCCTCAGTACTTTCTTGTATTTATTTATATGTCTGCTTCTGTCTCCTAGGTATTCTCCTGTAATAGTATGGTAATTTAGGACAGGAGGTTGGGCTTCATTTGACTTCATATTCCCCAATATTTAGCACATATTATCTACCTGAAAAAGATTTAAAAGGTGGGGGGGAGAAAGGAGGGATGGGAGAAGAGTGGTGTCCAACACAAAGAACACTTAATGGTTTTGTCTGAATGAAGACCAAAGAATTAGAAGAGGACTCGTGTCTTGGTTTCAGCACAGACAAAGGCACTATTATAATTACCATTTGTACAAGACTTGTTCCTAAAGATTTCAAGCTGTAATGTGTACTGCCTTAGTCTGTTTTGTGCTTCTGTAACAGAGTGCCACACACTGGGTAATTTATAATGAATATAAGTTTATTTCTCATAGCTCTGCAGGCTGGCATTTGGCAAAGGCCTTCCTCAGGTCATCATGTGGTGGAAGGACAAAGAGAGGGAGGGAGAGAAACTCATCTTTCCAAGGAACCCACTTCCATCCCAACAGCATTAATTCATTTATGAAGGCAGAGCCCCCTCTCTAACCACCTCCTAAAGGTCCCATCTGTTAACCCTGTCACAATGGCCACTAAGTTTTGAACACATGCTTTGGGGGGACACATTCAAACTATAACATAAACTTTTCCTTAACTGAGGGAAAATATTAGATTTTTAGGAGATGAAAAAGTGACCAAGGCTTCAAAGATGCCATGGCAGTCCCTCATTCAACTTCTCTCTCTGAGTTTTCTTGGAAAATAATTGCCTTTGAACCATCACACATGTAGAAAGATCCCTTAAGCAGTGGGGTCATAGAGACTGCATTTTAATTCAAACTAAGATTACAGGCAGCTCCTGAGAAGGACTGACCTTCTCAAATCAGTGGGATCAAATGCTGACAGATCCTTAGCAGAGCCAGTCACTGGGGGTGGGGTGTGGGGTGCAGGGATGGGGGGTGGTATAAAAAGGCAAGACCAGTGCCAGAATGGGGCCACAAGTAGGAAATAGAGATCAAAGGAAGAACCTAACATTCCAATGCAGGTCAATATAGGACAGTATGTCTGGAAAAAACACTGTATAAATAGCTACAAATATGAGAGAACAGTTTGGCATAAGCACAGCTGTTGAAGGGTTAGGGGCCATGTTGACCCTGATAAACCTTTCTGTTTTAAGGAAGAACCAGTAAAAGAACATGGAACTATCAGAAGTTTTCCCATTTCACTAGCCATTGACTGAGTCTTCACTAGGGCACTGGAGTAGTACTTTCAGAGAACAGAGAATTCAGAAAAGATTTAGAGGAAAACTCCAATATTTGTTGCTATATGGGAAAGTGAATTTGCAAGGAAAAAGTAAAGGCATAGATATTATTAATATGTCATTCTCTATCATTCACAAAGGAAGGGATATATCTCTGGGGTACACCATGATACTTCCTAGGCCCTGCTGCTTTTCACTGGAGGAGACCTGGACAGACAAGCACAGGTCTGCCACACTGTGGGCAAGACTCCATAGAGATTCTCTCTTCTTTGACAGAAAATGGGAGAACACTGAAACCAAACCCATTACATGAAAAGACATTGACTAGAAAGGCCAGAGCTTGGAAGCTGAGGGAGGAAGGGCTAGGATGTATAGCTGAATGGCAAGAGTCAGGGGACCAAGTTCTGTGGAGCCCATTCTTTCTTGAGAGGGTTCTGTTGCCATACAGAGCTACACAGTTATAGTTATAACTAATGATTATTTAACAGAGATTGAAACAGTTCTCAGGACAACAGGGCATTCCACTCGTTGAAGGAGGCATTCTACCTAATATTAGGAGCCTACTACCCCATAGTTTAAAAGGAGAAATTATCTCCAAGTCATATGCATAAATAACCTTATATTAAGATGGGACTTGTGTCAGATAAAAGTTAAGAACCCAGGGATGTTGAATAGGGAGTGTATGTATGTGACTGGGGTGGGGATGGGGGCAAAGGAGAAGGAAATTCTGTCTTTGCTACCTTAAAAGTCATGTGATTTAGAGCAAAAATTTAAAGCTCTATAAACTTCAATGTAGTCATCTATAAAGCATACCTATTAATACCTACCTCATAGAGTTGTTGTGAGGCTTGAACAAGAAAGTGCCCATAAAGTACTTGGCAGAGTAATTGGCACAAAGGAAACTCTCAATAAATGCTTGGTAGACAAAGAAAAGCAACCAGAGGGCCAGGGCTGTGGGGACTTTGGGTAGATTGTTCCCAATTCTTCTCAGATACAGCAGGCGCCTTGATTATAAGTTTCTAGTTTGTAAAGATGTGTTTCTTCCTGGAAGTTTGACACTCTGAGAAGAATTTGGTGAGTGTGTGTGGATCATAATCCCAGCTCAATCTCTCATTGCCAACTTTGAAAGGAGGGTTGAGAAAATAAGCAGTGGAGGACAACCAGTGCAGCTTGGCTCTCCAAAGGTGTTCTCAAAATCATAGTCCCTTAGGTAACAATAAAACAGGAGTCCAAGACTCAAAAGCACACATGGTCTTTGTCCAAGATGCCAGAACTCTAACATTCTGCCAAGCCAAGAAGGGAAACTTCCAGAAAAAGACCCTAAGTGGAAAAACCTCTGTTTCAAGCATTTTAACTTGAAGGCAGTTGCCAGGAACCACTGGGGACAGGGAGCTGGGCAAAAGGGTAGGAGGAAGGTTAATGGGGAGAAGGAGTAAGTCAATTCTATGCGAAGTGAAAACTTCAGATTATTTAGACCAGGAGAAATCAGGAAAGCCCAGTGACTTCTATTGCATTTGACAATCAATCATGCATTGGACAATATAAAACATATCATAAAATGTCATGGTACATAATAGATCTTACACAAATTCAAATTGAATACTTTTATTTGATTCATTTTCTTTCACACTTCCATTCTTTGTCTGCATCCCCTGCCCCTAACTTCATAAGCTATTAAGATGCTAGAAGGGCCTGAAGCCCCACAACTCTACCCATTGCCCATCAATGACCTTGAGAAAGGACTAGAAATGCACACCAGTATTGTACTGTGTTGTGCACCCTCCAGCCTCAGGAGAGAAGCAGAGACCACAGTCTTAGGCTATGCACTGCCTTACCATCAGGATTCTTTCCCAGGAACAATAGCCAGAACATAGTGCTCTAAGCCAGACCTACCTTGGCCCCATGTGTGACAAGCTGTGCTTTTCAAATCACATACACAGACAGAGCAAAGAGCATTTCTGGATCACAGTCACATGACAGGAGTATTTCCAAGTCAAACAAAGCCAAGAACCAAAGAAAAAACAAGCAGCAGCTCATTGTCTCCTTCCTTTCATGTCCCTGTCCTGCAGTAGGGGATGCCGTTTTCATATGTAACTTAGTAAGCTTTGCAGGTAAACTAAATGACATTCTAGATCTAGTCATCTTTGGGGAGAAGGCAGAGAGAAAGATAGTAAGGATCAAGCCAAAAGAATCGTTAAGACTTCATTTCCTAGCACCTCATTTTATTTTTAAAAAGATTAAAAGAACAACAACAAAATCCCATTACATCTTAGAGAACATGGTATATGGCAAAAAGAACTTGGGCTCTGAAGCTATACTAACTTAGATGCAAACCTTGATACTACTATTGACAACAAGATTTTTTTTTTTCTTTCTTTCTTTTTTTTTTTTTTAAAATCTTTCAGCCTGGTTTCTCTATCTGTAAAAATAAAGATAAGGTGTCTGGGAAGGGTGTTGTAGGGATTAACGGAAACAATACCTGTGAAAGTCTCACCTGCCACCCTGTAAGCACTCAATAAAGGCTAATTCCATTCCATCCCCAGAAAATAAAGAGGGCTCTAAATTTGTATTGCCTGGAGTACTGGTATCAGGAAATATTCTTCACTACTAACCAATGGACACTGAGATAGTAGGAAATGGGTCGCACACAAGTGGCCTCCTGCCTCCTTTCCTCTGTCTTGCTCTGCCTTTTCAAATAAAGATGCACAGACTCAAAGATGTGATTACCACAAAGTTTCTCCAAAAGACCACAAAACTCTGGTTCTCCTGAATCATGGCATATCTTGAGCTTATTAAAATGGGCAATTGGAATCTCAGGGTTTAAGGGTGCTACTCCATGAACTCAAATGACATTTGTAGGAGACCAGCAGCCATGTTGTCTATAAGAAAAGTCACTTGATTGGGAAGTTTATGCTCACTGTGAATTCAACCTGGAAAAAGTTACTTAGTCACATGAATGGACTCAAGAATTTTAAGTTGACTTTTATCTTGAAATACATTCCAATTGGGGTGAGATAGGACTTTTTTTAAAAAAAAAATTTCTGCAGACTTCTGCAAAATCTTTTTTTATGAGCTACTGAAAGTCTTAAGGGATACAAAAATCACATCACCTGCAAACCCAGTAATTTGGTTGGGTTTGGGAACTTTTTTTGCCCAGAGTCTTCCTACTATTGCTCCTACTATCATCAGATAAAGTGAAAATAGCAACAGGTTAGGAACTGGGAGAAGTGAATTCCAATTCCATTTTTTCTACTTACTAACTGTCTGATCCTGAGTAAATCATTTAACTCCAACTGTTTACCCCCATCTGTAAAATGAAGGGGTTAATAGATTACAGAATAGATTATAGGACTAAGGACCAACCATCCACATGAGAATTACCCTAAGTGCTAAAAACTGCAGATTCTGGGCTTGTCCCTACTCTTACTGAATTCATCATTGGAGGCAGGACAGGGGATCTCTTTAGACAAGAGTCCCTGGGTTAGGAGATCACTAGGAGGTATCTCAAACGGGATACTGTTATTCTAAAAGTTCTTATAGTAGTGAAAGTGCTGATTTGTTTGAAAGTCGGTTCATAGTTTATGCAGTTATTGAACCCTTCTTCACTTTTTACTTTCCCAATCAACAACTTGCCCCATTTTCTTTTCATTCATAGCTAAAGAATCAAGGCTAAAATACAGCATCCTGTCCAACTGTTATTCCCAAATGAGCCAAATACTTTTCACTGTCCTTGACTCTCAGGTCACTGCCTTGTTCAAGAGATCTTGTAGTGTTTCCCACTGCAAACATTTTTATTTCTTAGCCAGACAAATAGGGTCCTCCATTTTGTTCCAAAGCCCTGTGTCTCTTCTACTTCTTTCAACAGCTCAGATTTCTCTAAAGATCTCTCATGCAGGTATTTGGCCTAGTTTACTTAGCAAGTTAGAGCTGGGAGGATCATAGCATAAGGAGATTTGGAACCAACAGTATGTAAAAATAAAATTAATCAGAGCTGGAAGAGAATGACTAAGATGGTGAAATGAGTTGCTCATTTCAGGGGAAATCACTTTTCAAACACTTGTGAGTAGACCTGTCATTTGATCCCTGATGGTCAGAGATCGTGATCCTAAGGACAGAAATAAGGACATGTAATAAGTCTGTCATAAAAATAAACATATTCACTTTAAATACATTAATCCATATGTTCTTTATTCACAGATCCATCTGTCCTGCTTTTTGATGTTAAAGTGTCTATTTTTTTTTCCCCTTTTTGAAATGGAGGCAACTTTTTTTTTTTTTTTTTTGTGGTGCTGGGGATTGAACCCAGGGCCTTGTGCATGCAAGGCAAGCACTCTACCAACTGCGCTATATCCCCAGCCTGGTAACCTTTAATTTTATAACCTTTCAATAAAAATGTTTTGCTTTTATTTTTATTTAAACTTTTCTTGGTCCCCAAGGGATCAAACTCTCCTAATAAAGACTGACTCTCTCTGGTGAAGGAACATATTCTATCACAGCTGAAGCATCAGAAGAGAGACCCCCAGCTGAGGCAAGGGAGGAATTGTACCTATGTATTTTCAAATACACCTTTCTTAAGAAATAACTCTCTTGGGCTAGGGATGTAGCTCAGTGGTAGGGCATTTGCCTTATATTCACGAGGCCTTGAGTTCAATTCCCAGTACTGCAAAAAAGTTTTTTAAAAAATGATCTGTTTGTTTACTGAATTTTACTGAAGCCCATTCAGAAATGATGATTTCATGGGCACATGGACTTTTTTAAAAGGGAGCCCCATTGAATTCATTTGTAGGTGGTAGGAAAGATATAGATATTCTTGTCTCAAATGTAGAGATAGAAACAGGAGTGTTGTCCCTTCTCTGATGCAGCCCATCTTATGCTCTGCTGAGTTACCGACTCACTGCATTCATTTGTGGTTGCTACATGCTTGTCTGGTGGGATTTCCTCAGATTTCAATACATTTGCCTGGTGACCTAAGAAAAGAATCCTTTCAAAGTCACCTTTTTCCCAATCTGTTCAACACCTGTTAGAACACTTCTGATGGAAGAGAGTGGCAGAGGCTTTGATTCTGCACTTAAGCAGATCTGGAAAAAGAAGAAATATTTATACCCAAGGCAATTTACTTGGCTGGGATTCTATGTTCCCTTTGCTATTTCTGCAGATATTTCTTCTTAAAAAGGTTTTTCTTCTATCTCTGCAACACAGCCAAACTCACCTTTGGCTGAATCCAGGTGTGTGCTCTCTCTCTCTTTCTCTCTCTCTCACACACACACATGAATGTGCACATACACCTACACAGAAGTCTCCCTGACTAAAAACAGCAGATGAGCTGGAGGAGAAAACAAGAGCACATGTTGATTTGGAATCATTCTGCTCAGGGAAAGGGATTCATATCTGAGTTAGGGCAACTAAGCCTGATCCCTCTTTAGAGAAACCTGGGAGTAAAGAGACATACAGGGTGGCTTATATCAGGTAAAACATCATCTGTGGTGTCTCTCTTTGGGTGAACATGGGTATAAGCCTGGTATTCCACTCCAAATCTACGTTTCAGCTTACCTGGGAGAAAATTTTAATCATTTTTTCTTTGATTATTCTGTCATTTATTAAGCCTTCCCAACCACAGAAAGGGGAAGTTAAGACTTCTAGAAGATGGCAGCAAAGATTTCTGCCCTTTCTGCCAAAGTCCACATGCCATCTATTTTTGAAAGTGGCTGCAAAACCCTCCCTCCTAGGCTTCAGTCTATGTTTAGGACCCTGGCTCATTTACACAAAGGAATTCCTGTGAAAAGTATTCTTGTGAAAAAACCTGGTTCCCATTCACTCATAGCCCCCAGTAGACTGGTTCTGCATAAACATATTCTTATATTCAGTATTTTTATGCTATTTCTATAGAGATATCTGCTTGTAATTGTCAAGATTTTATGCTAAACTCTTTTATTGACAATTACTAATGCATTAGAGGGACAATTAGACTGTAAAACTCAATTCCTATGGGTAAGAGTGATTCTAAATCAGCAATGTGTCCTTCCTCAAGGGTAGGTTAACAGTCAGGCGTGTAAAAGACTACACACCTGTAATCCTTGTAACTCTGGAAGCTGAAGGATCACAAATTTAAGATCAGCCTGAGCAAGTTAGCAAGCCCCTATCTCAAAATAAAAAAATAAAAGAGAGGCTGGGGCTGTAGTCCCGTGGCAGAGCACTTGCCTAGCATGTGTGGGGCACTGGGTTCAATCCTTAGCACTGCATAAAGAACTAAACAAATAAAGGTATGCTGTCCATCTACAACTATAAAATAAAAAAACATAAGAGGAGCTGGGAATATAGCTCAGTGGTAGAGTGCCCCAGAGTTCAATCCTCAATACCACCCCTCCAACACATAAAGAAAGAAAAGTAGACTGGGTTTACTTATAGATACAAGGAATTTCTTTCTTTTTCTCTGTCAAATAAGCATATCAAATATATAAGTGTTAAGCATTATCCTTACTTCTGAGGGTACATGAATAAAAATTCAGTCATAGACCTGAAGGGGCTCATAATTCAGGGTTTAAATGTTTAAGAATAAAGACAAGTACCAGGTGCAACTTGAGGAAGAAGGGCTGATTAACACTGGGTGTCAGGAAAGTATCCATAGTGATGGTGTTTGAGTCTTTGAAAATACCAAATGGACACCAAGAGGATCAAAGCACCAGAAAATAAAAACTGAATATTTCCAAGATGCAAAACAACCTGAGAGTTTAACAAAAGCCCATGGATACAAGTAAGGATAAGGAGATGGAGGAAGAATGTTGGTCCTATCAGTAATTTACTGGTGTATCTACTTCTTTCAACAGTTCAGATTTCCCCCAAGCGTTCTTTAGCTTCAGGGTGCCTTCTAAATAGAAGATGAAAATATTATTATAAAACCCACTTAAATAAACCTCCTATATGAAAAAGTCAACTCTTTCCAATTTGTTGAAATAGGAGAGATATAATATTTATTTCATCAAGAGGGTGTGAGGCTTAGTTGGGATTAATTTATTTCATTATTCCTTCTAGGGTACTTCAAAATTTATATAATTCCCTTACGTGGTTTGTAGGAATAGACTTCATGAGATTTTGATGAGAAATATTATGAATACTTCATCAGGGTTTTGCATCATTCTTTCAAGTATAAGCTTTTCCCAGTCCCTCCCTCATCACAAGGTACCAAGCTCAATGAGAGCTTCCCAAATGCAAGCCTTGGCTAATCCACTTTCCATGCTGCTGCCTCTTTCAACACTCCAGAACCTTCTTTAATAGTAGGGCCCTCTACCTCCTCTATGCTTAATTCTTGATACTCTTAGAGCATATACTGTTCACATGCTTATGTTTCCCCAAGTAGATTGTGAAGAGCCAGAGGTTATCAATTACCTTTCTTTGTCCTTTGATTTTCTAGCATCTTATACAAGAACTAGCAGACAAGAAAGGATTAAATAAAGTTTTATCAAGTGAATGAGTGCTCAAACCCTTTGCTCTGGTTACAAGGTAAAACCCAGCCTGTGGCACCTGAGGATGTGTCACTTTCCTAATTTTCTTTTGGTTATTCATCTGCCCAGCATGTCCCCTTTCTGATGAACTATGGACATCTATTATTTAAGGCAGGGGTTCTCAACCTTGGCTGCACATTGCAATCACTTAAGCTAGCCTTATAAATAAAATGAACATTGATGCATGGACTCCTACCCCATCCCTGGCAGAAATTTAAATTTCATTGGTCAGGGTGGGGCCCAGGTATTAGTATTTTATAAATGCTTCTGTGATGAGTCTGAAATGCAGTGGGGTTTGAGATTCCCTTGGTTTAAGGTGATACTCAGGTCCCACCTTCTAGAAAGACTCAAGGTGTCTTTGATAGTTTCACCTTCCTTAGGATTCAAAGTATGTACTTTTTTTAACCATTCATTAGATAAAAAATAAAATGCTGCCTTGTGACTATATTTCAGTATTTCTTAAGTTCTTTAACTCCTGTACTGTATTTGGTTGTTCATGAGTCTGTATATATGTATCGTCTTCGTCCCTATGCTGGAAGCAACTTGAGGGCCAGAACTGTGTCTTCTCCTTCCTTCCACCCCATGCCATGCACATCATGGATCCAGATATATTTTTGATGATTTAAAACAATTGCAACAACAACAACAAAACTAGTAGAGGCCACTTTAATGCTACTCTAAGGACATGTCTTTGATAAGAATAAAAATGTTGCAAAAAGGGTGAGGCAGGATTGAAGCAGAGTAGGAAAATGGTAAATGAAAGTCCAATGGGAAAAAAGGCTAAATTAATCCAAAAGAAAATGCTTCCCAGTTTCTCAAGGGGGTTTTTCCAAATACTGAAGCAGATAAACAAGAGAATTAACTTGGCTTGTGACCTGATAAGGAGACTTCATTTTTAGTTATATAATTTTACACAGTTTCCAGGGTGTAAAGAAAAAAATCAGCCAGGGAGGACTCCTTCCCTTGGACTATTCAATTCAGCTCTTGGGTTAATCAGATTGAAGATTGTTCAGCTTGACCTGACCTCCTTCCAGGCCCTGTGATCCCAGACTAAGCCTCACATTGAAGAGCCCTGGTGTAGAGCTCAATGTCATAGAAACGGGATGAAACATAATCCTTATTCCATAACCTTGATCTCTTGGTGTAGCAACTTCTGCTTGTGGACTAAAAAAACTCCAAGAAACAGAAAATTATATTTGATATCTTCTCCAAGTTGCTGGTGTCCCACAGGTATGACTGTTCTATAATGACCAGGCACACTTTTCAAGGAAATAGAATCATAAGAAAATATTATTTGGTGTTATTACCTGAAAGCCTGGCTTTAAAGTATTATTTGTGCACATATCACTGAAAAGGCTTATCTTCACGTGGCTTCAGTACTGGTCATGAAGTAAGACCACAGGAAAGCCTCACGGAATCACTAAGCCTGCCCTCTGCTGAGGCAAGATAAGGTCATCAGGCAGAGACATGTTTTTTACATCAAATTTTATTCTAGTTATTGGGTCACAAATTGAACAACTCATTCCCCAAAGCATGCTTATTTCTATAGTGTAGTTAAATGTATGTTCTTTTGCTTGGTTTGTCATTTTTACACTGGTGATATTTAACATTAATTGTTAATTATTGTTTGAAAATATGATTCAAAGGCATTTAAGTCTACCCCTGATTGATTAGTGATGATAGTACAAGTTGTCCTTCATAGATTAAGATAACATCACTGACCCGTCTAATAGGATATGAGTTGATGACTGTCACTGATCCAGCCACACTTTGCCCCTAGTTCTTCTTGTGACCAGTGGCCTGCATTTGACCTTATCAACCAAGAGCAAAGAGCCACCAAAATCCTCCTGTTACCAAAGAAATGCAAAATAATAGCATTTGTCCTCCCAGCCACTTCCTGTTGACACTGACAAAATGTAAAGGACTGGATTTTTTAGTTATTACAAGGAAACGACAAATGTGGCTCTAACTTGAAAATTCTAACTGGAATTAGTAAAACTAGGATCTAGGAGCCTCGAATTCATGATACTGTATATAACAGACCAAATCACAAATTCAGGGTGTATTACAGAAAGAATGTCCAATAAAATCTAAAACAGATTTGGAGGAAAAAATAAACAAACAAACCCACAGGCATAAACTATAGGCTTTTAAGAAGTGGGTAAAAGATTCATGAAAATGAATGAATCAACACTGATTCACAAGGAATTTTGCTTCCTCTAATGCAATTTAGATAGAAATACTTGACAGTCCTTAGTGATATCTCTGATAGCTGCAAACAAAGTTTACGTATCATGATTTACTATCTAGGGTACAAACCAAAGGTCATTAGGTTCTCCAGGAATATTTTTGGGTATGTTCCACCAGGAAGAGAAGTGATGGAGCCCAGGATACCAGAATCACTGGGGGAAAGGTATCATTGAGGTAATGAGCATGCCAGGGCCTGAGAACATAAGAATGCTTCCTGAACAGAAATAAGTCCATCTATCTTCTCAGAACAGGGCTGACCTAGTCACCAAGCTGGAATGTTATTTACACAATCCCAAGAAGACCTAGAATCCTCTGTTCTGTAACCAGGGCATTCATAAAGTTATGTCTGGAACAGGCAAAGACTCATGTCTGTTTTTCATAATTCCTGTCTCCTTGAAAAAGAGCCAATTTACCTAATGCAGGTAAAGGTAACAACACCCTACCTCCCATGTCCAGAAAGGACCACCAGATGTGATAGTTCATATTCTTTAATTAATAACCTGAATATGCCATATACTTAGCAAGTTGGGCAAATCTGGCTTCTGAATTCTGCCCTATTCAAAACAACCTTTTTCTTTCTGCGTACAGAAGAGATTGTGATTAAATCTGGTGACATAGCAGGATAAAGTCAAGGTAAAACATTAGAAAAAGAATTTCCTGATTATGAAAAACATCAGGCTATGGTATTCCTTTCTCTGGAGTATGAGAGAAGATAGAAAAAGTGGTAGACAGTATAGCTTTCTGGATGGAAGTGGGGCATTCTCACTTGGGGCCAGGATAGAAACTGTAAATAGGGAGCTCTGAGGAAGTCATTATCCTTTCCAAGGTCTCTCTGGCACCATTCAGTACTTTACACTACAGGCTTATGTAGTAATGTAAAAGTACCAGGATCTGGGGAAAAGTTCATTCACTTAGCAGGATCTATTTGGGCTAAAGTTCTCTCTCTCTCTCTCTCTCTCTCTCTCTCTCTCTCTCTCTATATATATATATATATATATATATATATATATATATACACATATATATATATATATATATACACACACACACACATATCTCACATATATGATAATCTCACTAAAAGCACAGTTAATATTTAATTAACAGACAAATTATCTAGAGGTGTGGTTCTTGGTTATTGCAAATATCTGGGGACATGCTAACTTCCTGTGATTTATTCTTACATTGTTTTCCAGTATGTGACTACTGCCCTCACTTCACTATAACTACCAATGAGTAAGCAAGGTTTCTCAATGCACTCTTGCCAGTGTTGACCCAGGATGGACAAAGTAGCCATCACTTTCAGAAGATGCTCTGATTTCTCAGTACATCTTGTTTTCTAACCTTGACAATGAAGAGAACACTGACAAAGAACTCACCTGTCTTCTCTCTGAATCAAGGGACCGGAGAATCAGCCTAGTGTTCACACTGTGACTCCAAGTGTTTCCTAGGGCGGCAATTACACAGCTGGATTCAGAAAAGCCTGAAATGAGATGGCAAAACCATGCTTATGAATCCCCTTTCTTCAAATAGTATTTTACATAAAAAATGTCCAATTAGTACTTGTTGCTTAGACAGTACTCAGAGGCTTGGTTCATCACCACAGAAGTCAATAAATTAGAACAGGAGGACGTGGTTAAGAAGCTTGAGACTGAAAATAAAAACTAGCATGTGTTTCCTTCAGCCTCTGTGAAAGTGACCACCACTGGGCCAAACAATAGCAGTTATATGCCAATGAGCTTGCACTGCAAAGCAGCTTGGAGCCATTGCTAATAATCAATCAAGCTCCCCAACATTCATGGCAGAAAAGCATTAAGAGCCAGTATGAAATAGTTTAATTTAATAGAGTTAGAGTTTTTTTTAGCTTGATAAAAATCTTAACTTAATTTTTCTTATCAAATAGAAAAAAATGGCAGCATATACACATAGAATTCCTTTGCCCTCCTACCCACTGTACACATATACACACCCAGAAGGGGAATCTGGAAGATCGACATTTCACTTCTAGTCTATTTTAGACAGCCCTATTCCAAGAGAAACATGCTTTTAACTTCTAAGACTTTCCTTTTAGGGAGAGGATCTGAAGTAAACTTCATCTGAGTTCCACGTCTACTCCAACTTGCACTAAATGACTCTCTTCCATCTCTAGTTTCACTGATTACTCTTGACATGACAAGAAGAAAACCATTTCCACTCCTTTCCCATCTTCTTCCACAGGGGAAATTCTCCAAGTCCCACCACAAGAAGCCACCTCCACTAACATGTCTGGTGCATCCTGAGGTCTCCTCTGAACTCTCTTGCCCTCTTTGGCCCTTGGGCCATGGCAGGAATCCTGGCCTGGGGCCATGGATGTTACACATTTCTCCTGCCTCATATCTTCCAGATAGCATTTCTTTTCAGCAAGGAGACTAAGGCAGAGAGACTGAAGTCCACTGAAATATCTAAAATAAAATTAGGCCTTAGTGTCTCATTTTTATCCCCTGCTTGCATCATCTGATATGTACCCTCAGTATGGAATAGGAATTGGTCCTTTTTCCAAGCAAGATATCCTTCAGGGTAGTCTGTCAATTGCACATGGCCTTAATTGTCTGGGTCCAAATGCTACAGTGGATAAATGCCATTCAGTGGCTATTAGCTGGAGGCAACTTTGTTGGAAATGTCTAATTGAGAGTGCTAGGGGCATCTAGAAAGTAGAGACTGTTGAAGCCATTAAATATCCTGGGCAGTCCCATGACAAAGAATTATCCAGCCCCAAATAGAACAATACTAGGTTGAGAACCCCTGGGTTAGATAATACCAGTCACATACATCTTTCCTAGTTCAAGCAGGTCCAGGTATAATTAAGATGGAAATCAATAACATTTCTCAACAAATGGAGATTTTACCTTGAAGGAGAATTTACTATAGGAAAGAATAAGGGGTAGCTTTGGATCACCACGGACACTATTCAAAACATGCACAAACTAATGTGAACACAAATAATGTTCACATTTGATCTGCCCCATTCCCCTATTTAAAATCCTCAGTAATGCTCTATGCCTAAGGATAAAATGTCTACTCCTGAACAATGCATTCTGGGCACTTCATCATTTGCCTCCCTCTCTAAGGTCTATCACTGAATGGTTCACTGTGACCTCTTGACTTCTTTGTCCCATCCTCCTTGACCTCTTGTCAGCAGCTGATAGAGCATCCACTCTACCAGCCTTCTCTGCTTCTCCTTTTACATGTTGATTACTTCTTTTCGTGCCCTGTCTTTTTCTCCCTCTCTTCTTAGCTGTGGTGGACCTCAGGAAGCTCGGGAGACCAGATTTTTTCCCCTAATACCAAATGCCTTCAGTGGCTAAGAAGGTAAAGGTAATATATGTACATTAGTAAAGAGCCCAGATGTCGATCAATTAATATGTAAAGGTCTGTATTACCATGAAGAGAGGTACTCCCTTCTATTCTTTTTGAAATATACAGTCTACCTTTCATTTTCCGCTTCTTGATAAGGACAATTTTTTTCTGCTATAGGAAAGTCAACACTTCAGGGGCAATAGCAATTATATTTGCATTTTAAAAAGTAGCTTTATATGTGTGAGATAATTCACACATCATAAAATTCACCCATGTGAAATGTACAGTTCATTGGCTTTTACTGTACTCAAAGTATCATTCGACAATCACCACAATCAACTTCAGAACATTTCATCAGCTCCAAAAGAAATCCCACATCCTTTAACCACTGTCCTGGGCACCCCATCCTTTGTCCCCAGCTCCAGGCAACCGTTAATCTACTTTTTATCTCTATAGACATCAAGGGACTTTTAATCTTGGAATATCAGGGAGGTGAATGGGAATGGGAACTGTGGTGAGAATGCATCCAGGATCTCCAGGGGCAGCCTCTGTTGTCATGTAGCAATGCAGTTCATAATTAACCACACCTTTTGATGTTTTTAAAAGAGAAGCCAGAAAACGATATTTTATGTAAAATTTCCTGATTTTTAAAATGTTAGCTTAATCTTAAAATTTTTGAGTTTTTAAGAACACACAAACATACTTGTGAGCCAGATAGTCTTGTTCTCATCAAGCTAGCAATGTCTGCTCCATACAGCATAATCTCACTGTTGACAAGTCCTGTGCAGGTGATTTCTAAGAATCTGTTTCAACCTCTGACTTGTCCCAGCACCTGTTCTCCATTTTCAACCACAAGAACTGCAAGTTGGACATATGAATTTTAGACTATCATTTCAATATCTTCAAAGCAAGCTCATAACTTCCAATATAAATGTACTCTTCCTTTTCTGTTGTTTTCTTCAGTCTTCCAATTACTTGTTTGAAACTTCAGTTTAAGTTTTATGTTTCTTTCTCTCCTATGCTTTTTACTTCAATAATGCTCACATTTGATCTGTCCCATTCCCCTATTTAAAATCCTCAGTAATGCTCTATGCCTGAGGATAAAATGTCTACTCCTGTACAATGTATTCTGGGCACTTCATCATTTGCCTCCCTCTCTCTGGCCTCATCTCTCTAAGGTCTATCACTGAATGGTTCACTGTGACCTCCTGTGAAGTCCTATTGATTTATCTGATTTATTTCACCTACATCCACCTCCTACCTTCCATCCCTCCTACTCCAATCTTGGACCCACGTTAGTTTCTACCTAAGAATGACCAGGTTAGATTTCTACCTGGTGTTCTTGCTGCTGTCAGCTTCTCCATACTGAAGACAATCCTCTATTTTCCTCCCTGATGACCATGGATAATTCCCCCAATTGAAGATGTTTTCAAGCATGCATAAGCACACTACTGTGCCACTTAAAACCAATATGCTCAAAAACTTTCAATGGCTCCCAAATGACTTCAAAGAATTTTAAGTTCCTAAGATGGACATTCAAGGGCCTTCACCCTGTGCTCAACCTGCCTTTTGTGCTTCTTTTCACTCCACTTCACATAGCCTTTGCTCCAATTTAATCACCCCAATTCCCCTCTTTGTCTGGAATGCTCCTACATTCACATGTCCAAGACCTACCCTGCCTGCAATGCCACAGTCCACGTGCTGACTTCTCTTATTGTTAGAGAAATAATGTCTTCTTCCTCTAAACTTCCATAATAATTTACTTCACTCTTTGAATTGGGCACATTCTATCATGATATAATATTTGTGTGCTTTTCTTATCACCCTTAGTATATATTTTAAAAGGGTTAGATGTATTTCTAATTTATACCAGCATGCCTGACTGAATGCAAAACATGAGACCCAGAGGATGCTTAAAGAGTGATTAAATCACTAATAGGTTATTTCAATAAACTTTGAGCCATCTTATATACTTGTTATAGCAGTGCATTAAATTATTAATCCTATCTTGCTTAAGTTATCAGATTTAACTTTTACAAGCAAACTCGAGAAGCAAGTTGCTTATAATGTCTGCTAAGGGATAGGATAATGAGAGGCTAAGCTTTAAAGTTTGCCAAGAAAAAGCTACATGTGAATAATTAGGAGTTGTTAATTGGTTAGGCACTCTTTTTTTTTTTTTTAAATAAATCCTTTATTCTTTTTTTTTTTTAAGAGAGAGTGAGAGAGGAGAGAGAGAGAGAGAGAGAATTTTTAATATTTATTTTTTAGTTCTCGGCGGACACAACATCTTTGTTGGTATGTGGTGCTGAGGATCGATCCCGGGCCGCTAGGCACTCTTTTTTTTAGATAAACTGGAGGAGATTCCTGGGTCTAAAGGAAGACACAGGATGTTTTTAGTGGTCAAAGCTGCATTTGGGCGAGTAGCAAGTATTTAAAGAACTCCATGACACTAAACCAATTAAAGCAGCATAAAAAGTACAATATACTTAACTCCTCAACAGGTTAACTCAGGTCCCAACTATGGGCCATGAGTGCAAATGACCATAGAAGCATTTCCAATGAAAACTGAGTAAGATTGAGATGTATCTCCAGGAGTCCTTACAAATATCATGCCACTGTAAGAGTAACAGCAGCAAGGCCTTGAAAGTTAATGATGCTAAAGACAATGTTTTTAAAAGTACTATACACTGGGCACTGTGAAAGCCTTTTTATCAGGGGCTTACATACTGTTTGAGTTTCATATCTTACATCTTTTTTGATCTTCATAGCAACCCTGTGAGATAGATAATGTTATTCCTATTGACAGGCTGAGGCTTTAAGAATTAAGTCACTCCTTCAAGGTTACATGGCTGGTTAAATCTTAACCACTACTCCTAATTGCCTTATCCAGGCTCATTATGTCTCTTAAGTCAAATATCCTGTTATTGTGCTAAGTCAATGGGGGCCTTAGGGAGGACTTGGAGAGCTCAAAGGCCCATCTCTTTGGATGACACTGGCAGAAGTATGTTGTGAGCATCTTATCACTCATCTGAACTCTGAATGTCACTAGGGCTTCACACTCAGCTTCCTCTGTTCTGATGTACTTTGATAACCTAGGGCAAGAGGTTTCCAGAAAGATAGCACATGTCCTGGCTCTGCAAGTTATTTAACCTTGCTCAGTTGGCCCTGTGGCTGGATTCACGCAAATCAGGTGGCCTGGAACTGACCCTCCCTGTCAGAGGCTTAAAATCTGATCAAGACTGGGAAGATACTTCACTTACAAGGGCCTTTAATGTAGGAAAACTATTGGAAGTGATTATGGAGGTGGGGTCACTTGAGATTGGGAGATGGAGAAGCTGTCAGTTATTATAAATGTGTACCCTTATTTTCAACCAGAAAGCTTAGTGGTCTCTTATGTCTGTTGACTTTCTAGCATTCCTATGAGAAGGCTGGTATAAATGACTGTTAATGTTATTTATGAGAAATTTAAGATAGGAGGAATCTGCTTACTGGCTTTTCAGAAAAGGTGATTTCCTGCCCAGTTGACCTAATTGGTCAGGAAACAGATAAGACGAGCATAGAGAAGATTCACTTAAGAGGAAATTCTAAAAACTGGGGTATTTTCTCTCTCCTTTTTGATGATTGTGATATTTAGACCTACCAAGGCAGTATGACTTAATTGTCTGGAATTTGGTTGATTTTAATACAAATTTTTAAAAATAAAGTAAATGAACTAGGCATTGAAAACATCTTATTGGGGGAATTATCCATGGTCACAGAATTGAACCTGCAGAAGCATTTGGGTAAGCTGCATAGAGAAAACCTAATTTATTTACTCTGAAGTCAAGGTTGTCTAAAAAAGACTGTGGGAACATTCATCCCCACTCTCTCAGAGACTCCTTTAGGTAAGTCAAAGCATGTTCTCTTTCTATGATGCTTATCCATCTGTAAAATGTGAATAATAATTGTTGCCTCCAGGCAACCAAAGGTTCTTGGTGACCCTGAGATGGAGATACTTGATATGGTTAAATGACAGGAGCAATGATGACCAAACATGAAAGATGAAAGTCAAGAAGAAAAGAAGTTTAATCACCCTATTCTCTATTTTTTATCCTGCTAATCATTAGGAAAGATAGTAAAGCTTAGTAGTGAAGCAGTTAAAACATGGATTCGCTTTCTAGAATCTTTCATGACTACTATCTTTTGGATTCCATTTCCTACTCTTTTGGAGTAGGAGTTGGTTATGAAGAAAATTTCTCACAAGGCAAGGAGCTGTCTCTTTGCTCTCTACATACAGAGTATAGCCCTGGTGCAATGAGACTGGAGGAGGATAATTAGGTTGTTATGTAGCTTTAACTTTCAAAAAGGGAATGGGCCTCTGGTACCAACCCGTGTCAGTATTCAGAAGGGGCCTGTTGGAGAGCCTGTAATGAGAAAACTCCTTTTCTGAAAACATTTCAATTTATGACTCCTCTCCTAAGCATTTCTGGGAGGTCAGACTGAATCTCTAGTGCATAACAGAAAAGTGTTTGCCCTGTAGCAGAAGGGTCAACTTTAAAAGGATAGACTTTTCCAAGTTAAAAAAACAGTGAAGAAAAACAAAGTAGTGACTCCCAGAATAGGAACAGAGGGGAAGGAAAAGTTCACGGCCTTAGAGGAATGAATATTCTGGATATTTGGTCCCTCCTTTCTCTTTAGATGAAAGGCAACTTATTGAAACTAGAAGAGAAATTTTTTATAAAAAGGGGGATAGGGGATGATCACACTTAAAAATGTTTTCAGGACTAAATAAATCCAGGGAAGGGGTGGTATGTTACCACTGGAACTGACATTCTCTTTCTTATCTCTGTCCTCACATTCTGAAGCATGTTCTATGTAATGCATGAGAGCTGTTGGCTAGCAGGCAGGGCCCTGAAGTTCTATTTTTGACTCAGCTGTGGACTTTTAATGAGACCAGGTGGGAGAAGGAGAGTGGGATATGAAGAACATCAGAGTAGGCCTCAGTAATGACCAGTTATGTTACCTCTCTCAGCCTCAGTTTCCTCATCCATGACAAGAAAGAGTTGTTCAAAATGACCTCGAAAGTTCCTGCCTGGATTACAAATTTTGTCTATGGTACTCTAATGACAAAAAATTAGTTCCTCATTCAGAACCTCCCTTTCCCGGGGAAGTCTGAGAATGCAGTACTCCACAAGTTGTCTTTGAATTGCTACCCAGCCAGTACCCATTTATGGATATATACGGTACCCCTTTTTCTGACAGCAGATTTCTCTCCAGACTAGGGATTTTCTTTGTCTATTCTACCTACTAAAACCTTATGAAGGATAAATATGAACTGGCTAGTGGCCAAGTCCCACCGAAACAACTTCACAATAACAAAGCTTAAGGATGGGAGTCTGAGTGCTAGAGTCCGGATCAGGAGGGGATTATCATCCATTAAATTCAGTTTCTCCTGTTTAAAACCTGGCCCAGGGCAGTTGCTGAGCTTCAGCCTCAGTTTTTCATTGGGGCATTCATTTGAACTGGGGAAGTGACAAAGAATCTTGGTTACTCCTAATAGAAAGATGACCTAGGGGAAACATTTAGATCTGTTTTTCCCAAAATTTCCAAGTAGTCTAAGCTACCCCTGTGGGTCTTGTTCTATTCAATGCAAAAAGACAGAATTTCAGCAACTACAATGGAAGAGGACAAATGGATTATAAAAGAAGGAAGGAGACTGCCTAGGCTAGGCTATTTCTAGAATAAGGATTCAAGGTGACCTACAAGCTCAGTGAGGCCACAGGGCAAAGGTATCAAATAAAAGAGATTGGGATAGGCTCAGACAAATATTCTCCAGCAAAATTAATTTCCTTGGGGGTTTGTAGTTCACTAACTGAACCTGTGAACCAGCTGTACTTAGTGTGCACTCTACTTCCTTGGGTCTCTAAAACTGACAATGGTCTGTAGGTCAAGTTCCAACGGAAGTGATATTTTTGACCTAGCTCTCTATAAATAGAGCACTGGAAAAAACCCATCAGCTGCAATGGCCCAGGGACCACACGCTATCTATCAAATAAGTAACCACAGTATCTGTGCTACCATTTTAGTTGAGAAAGAAATATCTTTTGTTATTTATAATCCTTTGAGCTTTGAGATTCTCAAAATACTTTAAAGCTATTAGTCTTCTTTCAGATTTACAAATAAGGGATCTGAGGCATAAAACCTTGTAACAACTGCCTCATCAAAAACCATATGCCCATGAGGGAGGCATTTAGCTGGCTAATAAAGAAGGTTGCTTCACTCTGGTAAAGCAAAAAAATTCATTTCCAATGTCTTGGCTGGAAGTGAAAGGGACAAATGCAGTTCAGCTTTTCCCTGCACTACACACCGAGGCTGACTGAAGTCTCAATAAAACTCATTGCTAGGGAAAGAAAGAAAGTGAAACAAAATCAGAAAGGCAGGGCAGTCAGCACCTCTGGAATGCAAGACTTAGGTATGGATTAATCCTCTTCGGCAGAAGGTACAGCAGGAGCAGGGGTAAACTAATCTCTAGGATAAAGGCTGGTTCGTGCCAGCACAAGTTACTCAAATGATGACACTGGCTTTTGCGTGGGGAGAAAGTATTTTGTTTCCATAGTCTCGAGTGTCATCTAATTAGGACACTTTTGAAAATGAAATGGAGACATTTTAATGATTATATTGAGATAGCAGGTAAATTGGGACTGTTCTGGGCAAACCAAGATATATGGTAACATTCCAGGGACACCATGTACAAAACAGCCCAGAATCTGGGTGAGGATGTTCACTCTACTAGAAAAAGCTCACTGTGGAAACCATCCCATATGCCAACCAAACACTTCTGAAGGGGATATTACATAGGGCTGCTCTGTTGTGTTTGTAGTGACAATCATCAAGGTCCTCAAAGATAGCTGGGGAACACTAGCAAACTAGAGAAGAACAGAACTAATGTCCAAATAGAAAGACACCATCTCCTCTCACCTGCTCAGCTCCTGATATCCTCCAGGAGATCATGTCCCTGAACCTCTTCTCCAATAGTTCAATTATCTGCTTGCTATCATCTATTTAAGGGGGGAAATCCTGAATGATAATCTGGATCCTAGGCTCCCAACCCTTTGAAACAAAGTTTTTAATTAAAAGTGAATTCCTTATTCAAGAAAACACATGCCACCCTTAGGTAAATACTAGCAAAATAATGCAAAGAAAACAGAAACTGAACAATTTTTTTAAATATGAGGAATTTTCTTTTTGAATTCTTGTTTCATTGAAGATAAAGTCACAGCCAAATACGGGGTTCATGCCTGTAGACTCAGCTACTTGGGAGGCTTAGGCAAAAGGATTACAAGTATGAGGCTAGCAACATCAACTAAGTGAGACTCTATCTCCAAATAAAACAAAATAAAAAGGGCTGGGGATGTAGCTCACTAATAGAGTGCCTGTCTGGTATTATGTAAGACCCTGGGTTTGATCCCCATCACTGGGGGTGGGGTGTGTGTTCGGGAGAGGCTGTGTGGGATAAGACAGAAGGATGAGAAAGATGCTACTTGAAAAAATTTTTTTCCTTAATGTGTTCTATCTGCTGGCTCTGAATTCTTCAAATTGCACATATCAGCTGTCTTGGTATGACCTTGGCTTTTCTGCTCCCATAGTGGAATCTCAGGCAGCAGGAGGACACCAGAGCTGAATTCTAATAAGTCTTGCATATTATACATGGTTATCATCTCATTTTTGACCATCTGATATTTATTTCAGGTGACATTGGCTGACACAGAAGGAACACAGATGTTTGTTCTTATATTGGTTATAGCTCTAATGGCTGGGGACCAGGGGCTGGGGGAATCACACCCAGATGTGTGCCTTTAGTCAGCTACCTTTGGAGAGAGAGGGGAAGGGTAAAAAAAAAATGTCATATCCTTTATCAGTTACTCTTCTTGATAACTATATCACTTAACTGAAATGATATCACATAACTGACTTAAAACTATAATGAAGTAATATTTGAAAGCTTTATATATCCAGGGACCTGGATTAGATAATGAGAAAGTCAGGTGACAATGCACTTGACTGAAAAGCCCGAGGACACATGTGATTTGCCTTTGGGATTTCAGTTCAGAAGGAAAATTCAGGACTGAGAGCTGGTTTTTTGCTGGTGCCTTAGCTGATATGACTTAGTCCTGGATGAAGACTGCTCTGCTTCAGGCTCACACTAGATCATTGGCTCCATGTAAGCAGTAAGGGCACAAGAGAATATTGTTATTTATCGGGACATATATTTTAAAAAAGAAAAATGTTTTCATGAATATTTCCATGAAAACATCAGTTGTCACAAGCCATCCATGGGATGTGTGTGGACTATTGTGCGCAGTAGCCTCGTGAGGGGATAAGTCTGGCACTGGTAACTTACCTGGGGCACCCCCCACAGGGATTGACCGCCTGATACAGGTGAACTTCCCCCTCAAGCTCTGCTAAAGATCCCACACAGCACCTGAGATGGGTGACCTGCCAAGATGTCAGTCAACCTGCTGACTGCAAGACATCAAGAATTAAGACTTTGCCCTTGAAACCTTATCCCTGCCTTTGATGTACCCCCTTAAGTAAACCACAAGAGCCATCTTTTCTTTGTCTAGTTCCAGACAAACTAGATAGATCTAGTTCCATGTGGACTAGATCTATCAGGGGCTTCGCCTATTATATATATATTTCTGAGTATTTGTGTTTTGTTATTTACTAATTATTTGAGATTTATAAGTTTTAGGGTGGCTTAGATTCCCCTGGGCAGGAAGAAGAACCCCCAAATGAGATGTTGGCTGTCAATCCCTGATAATCAGTGGCTTAAAAAATTAATGCAAAACAACATTTCAACTTAATGCAATGTCTAATCTTGGACCAAAAAAAAATGTCATAAGAGGGGTGAAGTGGCGACTTGGAAGGCTAAAGTAGGAGGATTACAAGTTCAAGGCTAGCTGGCTTTAGTAACTTAGTGAGACAATGTCTCAAAATTAAAAGATAAAAAGGGCTAGGAGTGTAGCACAGTGATAAAGTGCCCCTGGGTTGGGTCTCCCATACAAAACAAAAACAAAAACAAAAAAACACCCAAAGAAACAAACAAACAAAAGCCATAAGGACATTATTGGGACACTTGGCAAAGTTTTAACAATGCTGGTATATTAGATAATAGTAGTGTATCAATGCTAATTTCCCTGGTGAGGTAATTACACTGTGGTTATGTAAAATAAATTGTTTTTCTTGGGAGATAAATGCTGAAATATTTGGAGATGAAGGATCATGATATCTATAGCATTCTCAAAATGGGCATGCAGATATTATAAAAATAAATTGATAACAAAATGCAAGAGAGATAAAACAAATATGACAAAGTATTAACAACCTAGGTAAAGGGGATATGGGGAGTTCACTGTACTTTTCTTTGAACTTTTCTGTAGGTTTGAACTCTTTTCTCTGGATCTTACCCCTCAAAAAATTATTGTGAAAATATAGATTAGCTTACCCTAAGAACGATCACTGATATAAAATCAGTACATTGGATTGGATTTCTGGAGAAATTATTAGAGCATTGTTTCAGATGTGCATTCTGTGCATCAGAATCACCTTGTTCACTTTACAACAATGCTGAATTCTGGGCCCCAGCTCAAACTTAATGAATCAGCATCTCCCAAGGTGCTGCTCAGGAGTCTGCATTTTTGAAAAGCTCTCAGAGATGATGTTCATCATGTGTGAGGCATATGCTGTTTCGCTTGCAATTGTAGCCTCCTGGGTCCCCATGGAGAGTGCACATACCCTTAAGGATACATTTGCATTAGAAATCTGCCACCTTGTATCTTGTGAAATGGCTCTGTCCTTTTTATTTTGAAGGCATCATTCTGGAGAATGTCCTTTGGTGCAGTTTTTAAGACTCCTGTTTGCTGATACAGAGGGGAGAGGTAAATGTTCTTTAGAATGGCCATAATTAATCTGACTGGAGCTGTTGTCAGAGATGTCACCCAAAACATTAATTCAGAAAGTCTTGGTGAGGAGGGGTAACCGACAGTCTGTGGCTTAAAGAAGGCCAGGGCTAGTACCTGGTCACTCTGAGACCCTCATTAAAGTCCCTTCTCCGTCATGCTCCCTGACCTGTAGTTCTTCAAGACATCATCTTTCAGAGTTCCAGCTCCTCTGTCTCCTCTGTGAGACAGGAACAGAGTGCCTCTCAGGGAGTCAGGAGAATCAAGGGGACAGGAGACAGCCGCCCTGAGGTGCTTTGAAAACTCAGAGGACATTAGTGCAGCTGATGAAGTCAACTAAAGTGTTTCTTTCCTTTGATCTCAAGATGTGGGCACAATCATTACCTCCACTTCATACAGAAGTGACTTGATCACTGAAACCTACTTCACTGAAGGCAGAGCTGGGGCCTGAGCCCAGGCCTTCCAGGACTTTCCATGGTCCCTGTGCTTCCTTTCTGACATAAGAGAGCACATCTTTGTGGAGAATGCTTTTAATTATCACCTTGCCCAGAGCGTGATGATTTATTGTTATGCCTTTCTCCCACCCAGCTCCGCTGCCCCTTGCCCCTTGGGGAAGCAGAGGATCCAGATAGGAATCAGGACATGTTCCAAGCAGGAGGGAAAGGAATGCTGGCGTCACACTTGCTTACTGACCCCGAAGGCTCTCAGAAGCGGGTGAGGGAAAGAAGTTTGGTGCAGGGGATCCCAGTTTCTCAAACTCCTGAGTTTTAGATGAGAACCCTAAGGAATTTCATTTTCCCACATTGGTGAATTCGCCTTGTCTGCTTGAATTCCCTCAGTGCTGCTTGTATTTCCTCCATATCTGAACTGGGCCTCCTGAGTCAAGGCTAGGAGAAGCTGGGACACTTCTCCTTTGGGGAGGTATGTGCCCCCACATGTACGCATAATGTGAGAGACAGGGATGTCCCTATGGCCACCCAGCCAACACAAGGCTCACAATAAATGGGGGTCATTGGGGGGAAAATTCCATTTTTGATAGACAATCACACTGGCCTCTAGAACAGAAGTTGCAAGATTCCAGCAACATGCAGACTGTTAGTGTGTGTGTTGTGGCAGGTGGAGGGGGTCTTGGGCAACAGAGATGACCATCCTCTAAATTCCTAAATTGGGTGCCCCAATCCTCAGCGGCCCAGTCAAGTGTTTTCAAGCTGCCTCATAGAGGGAAAGGAAAACAGTGAGAAATATGCTGATACCAGTGGGATTATTTTAACTGGGGGAACTGGTTTTAGTGAGCAGCAGGCAGTCAGGACACATCTGCAAAATATGAATTCTTAAGCAAAGCAATTTCCTTCTTCCTTGACAACTACTATTTATCCAGAAACAGGAAAGAAATATCCAGAAATGGGTTTGCTGAAAATGGCCAGTATCAGCAGAGTAATCAAGACCTCCGATCTCGTGTTATGAATCCCACACCTCAGATGTCAGTTGATGTAACAAGTAATGGTCAAGACTTATGCAGTAACACTTTGAGATAATTAGTGTGTTTCAGGTGCTAGGCTAAATGGCTCACTTACATTATCTCTATGAGGAAGGTACCATTATCAGACCAATTTTGCTTGGGAAATGGCAGAACCAGGATTAGAACACCACAGTCTGGTTCATTATTTTTCCTTTCAATGATTCTTTCAGTCATTTAGAAAGTATTACAAGAGTGATCATTCGTCATCCCCTGTGGGAGGGAACCTCAACTCATCATTTCTTAGACACTCCACTTGTCTTCTTTTCCTTATTAAATTTTAGTATGCAATTTATTTTTCAGAGTCATCTGTGCCATTCTAGAAAAGCATATTTTAATAACGTTCTCTTCCTAATGTTAGGAAACTCTTAGTCATATGATAGGCTTCTAGCAATTGTTACAGAAGAAAAATAAATCTCCAGGTTTTCTCCAACTGAAAATATGTAAAATAACCCCAGTTGGCAAAGCCATGACTGGCTTTCTTTCTGTGATTTTAATTTACACATCTAGCTCACCTTTTGCCAGAAATGTATGATTATATATTTTTATATCTTAGGATATTTCTATATTTTATGACATTTTTAATTTTTATTTTTATCACCACAATTCTAATATTTATATGATTTCTTTTATAAGTGTTTACAGTGAAAAAAATAAAGCAGAGGAAGTTAAACATAAGAGAGTTAAGAAGAGCCCTAACAAAAGCCAGTTAGCCCATGTTTTCATGTTCTGTGCTTCTGGGGTGGGAAGAAGGACAAATCATAGCTACTATCTATGAATACCTATTGTGTGTCAGAAACTGTTCTAAGTACTTAACGTAATGATAAACTCTTAATCATCACAATAACAAAACAAAGAAGATACTATTATTGCCCTCATTTTATAGATGACAAAACTTTACCTCCATTGTACAATTAGCAAGTGAAAGAGCCAGGATTCAAAACCTTGCAGTCCAGGACCCATATGCCAGCCTTACCCAGGATTCTGACAAGCAGCAGTGGCTGGGATCCTTGTTCTGGACACTTCCCATGCCAGCAACTGAGTTAGACTACTAACCAAGGATTCTTTAAAAATCCTTAAACCAAGAAGGCCCATAAAGTTTTTATGACATTATCATAAGCCCACATGTTTATGAAACAAAGTAATGGTACAAACAGAAGAATCATGTGTTTATTATTTTTTGAAATGAAAGATTCTATCATTGGTTCTTAGAAAAGTGGTGTGCCCACAGCCATGCACTTAAGCCACTGGTCAGTACTAGGATAAACACTCCATTCACATCCACCCCTTGAGTCTGTATTACTGGTTCACTTGGAGGGTCCCATGGACTCCCTTGCCTGGATCCGGGTACCTCTGCAGTTGTCTATGGCTGTGTTTAAGATGAAAGGCTCCATGGCAGCCCAAGTTCTAAATTAAAAACAGCACAACAATGATGATGTAGCAGCAACAATAAAATAATAATAAAGTAGGTGGTGGAAGTAACTCAAGGGTGTAAAACTTTCCTTAAACTGATCATCAAGAGAAGGCAAGGGAGGTTCCCTATTTAAACAGGCAAGTGCCTAACAGCAGGAACCTAAACTCATTATTATTCTCTATTTTCTTTTTTCATAACTGGAAAATTTTCCTATTCTTCCCCCTTCTATCCCTCTCAAAAGAATCACAAACTTTAAAAGTAGCAAGCCCCTACTTTAAAAAAAATTTCTAAATAAAAACTCATAAAACCATAGTGATTGCAAAACTGTTTTGTCTGGGGGAAGGGCAGGGTTTTTTTTTCCTTAGAAGAGCTAATTTCATAGGATTGGAAAAGGAGAGAGATGAGAGGAGAAAGGGTGGGAGCACAGAAGAAGAGAGGCGGGAGAGGAGGGGATAAAGAGGAAGAATCGCTGGCTTCAAAAAGCAACATTGTCCAGAGAGGTGAAAGGGAACAGATGGCCGTGGAGAATGTGGCCCTCAAAGCCCCGAAGAAAAGGGCGATGCTGACAGATCTTGCTGTTTCCCATTGAAGCTTGGGTGTTCTGGGGTGGGGAGCCGAGGCCAGCGCAGGGGACAGACCTCTGTTCCCAGCCGCTCACTGGGACACTGGTACTGAGGCTCACTGAGAAGAAAGAGCAGGCATGGGGGTGTGGGGGCAGCAGCTGTGGCCACAGAGGGAAACCACAACAGTGGGCAGCAGCAGGGACAGCCTTCTCCTTCTCCTCTGGCTTGACCCAGGAAGGTTAGCCCAGTGCTGGACTTTGTCCTGGCAGAGGTGAAGGAAAGGACAGGAGCTGGAGAACCCACTGGGGGAGGCTGTCTGGGGTAAACAGATACCCGGGGAGAGGGAAATGAAGAGAGGATTCCAAGTGCCTTTAGAAGATTGAAGACATTCAAACTACAATAAACAAGAAATCTGGGTCTTTGAAAAAGGTCAGAGAATCCTGCCAAGTTAATCTGATATTATTTCACAGCATCTCAGGGCACAGAAGCAATTTGCTGAGGAAAACTCAAACCTGAGTTGGTGGCAGACTCAGGAAGGGACCCAGGAGTTGGTCTCAGAGGTTTGTCAGCCCCTGAAGAGGTGCAGGCTTCAACAGGGGTTGCCTGACAGCAGGACCAAGGAGCAGAGGTGGGTTTGTGTGTGCACACGTACGCCTTAGGCACAGGAATGGGATGCCTGTGGGCTCCTTACATGTAACTACACCACACTGGAGGACTGTCACTGGAGACTCACATGTCATTTCAGAGCAGAAAGAGTACTTGAACCCCTGGCCTGGCTAGTGAACTTGTCCTTCAGCCTCTGCAGATGGAGGCCTGGAGAACGGGTGAAGAGGGGAACTGGTTTGCGGAAGCAGTTATTACAGAGAGGCTCATAAACCTCAGGGACAAAGATGTAATCAGTACAATTTCCTTAATATAACTTTGATCAGGAAAATTATCATTTCAAATGACGTCTTGACCTCTCTCTATACCCTGAGGAGGCTCCTGCCTCTTAAGAGGGAACCACATTGTTCCTGTCTCATGGTCCAGTCAGCCCAGAGAGCTGTAGTAGCTCAAAGCATTTCTCTAGTTCTGATTTTCCACTCCTCCTGCTTGGCCCTGAAAAGGACCGCAACCTGTACTGAGGGCTGAGGGTCTGGAGACAGTGGAGTATGGGTTTGGGGGAACAGATCCCTCATCTGATCATTTGGAAATATCCCCTATACGTCAGGCCCCATGAACATCTCTCATCTAACCTTCTGTGGGAAGAAGGGGATTTAAAAGAAAGCTCTAAATATACTGAGTGACCTGCAAGTTCACCTTTATCTGGGGCTAGGCCTCCCTTTTCACCTGAATAAGGGTGTCACATGGCCATCAAGTCCCACATTTTGCACTGTACATACATCTGAGTTACTGAGAAAATTCCCATGGAGCGGCATAATAAAAAAGATCAACCATGATAAAGACCTTGGCTTTTATTTCCCTGCTTCAACCAAATTGCTCCACAGGGCTTTAGACTTAGAAACTCCACTAATCAACCTTATAAACAGCAGCCCAGCCTCTGCATAGAAATTACTTTGTATAGCTCCTAAGTGAAATACCCCGGGGGATAGAAGATGCCCAAGGCTTTAACAATCACAACATAACACAGCCTCAGTATGAGAATAGAAGACAAGCACACTTTGACATCCCAATTGAAACTCCAGACTGAATCCGACATAGAAGAATGTAATTACCTTTCCTAGTTTGATGGTACACTAAAGAAATTGGAGAAGTAGAATACCTATTAGGTCCCCACTAATCCTCCTCCTACATTCAAAGCAGGGCTAGTTCCTGGAGTTCATTTCTGAGTATTCTTACTCTCCACTATTGTTAAACAGCTCAATTGATAAGTGCTTCCAGCTAATAATGCGTTCTGCTGGGCTAACCCCCTCCTCTTTCCCAGCAGCTCAAAGCACTTTACAAATATCACCTCATTATTCTTTATGGCACTCAAGTGAGCCTGATAGGTGGAAAGGTTCATTATCTTCTCCTTGCCAATGGGGAAATAGACAAAGGGAGGAGAAGTGACTCGCTGAAGCCAACAAAGCAGAGGCAGAACTGGAACTAAAACTCAGCCATTCTCCTGACTCCAAATGTGCACATGTCCTATGTCAGCTTGTAAAGTGGATCTGCTGACAGGGCAGGATTTCCTTGCTGTGGGCTGTGTTGTAATCAACAGGTCCACAGCATCAGGACAGTGGGCTAGAGGGGAAAGGGCATGAGTAGAGATGGAGAGGCCACATGAAAATGGCCTTAACTAGTTCAGACAAATTTCTTCATCTCTGAGTTTCACTTCCCTCCTCAGAGAAGGAGGTATTTAGGTTAGAGGGTCCTTCAGCTCTGAGACAAGGGTTGAAGTGAGAGTTTGAAAAAAAAAAGGTTTTATTTTTCACCAGCCCCTTGTGATCATCCCTTTTGTAAGCTTGAAATAGCAACCTTGTCTTTTGATAGAGTGCTTCATGTCATCCACTGTCTACCCAAATAATAGTGGGGATCAAATCAGTCAGTTTGATATGGAAAGTGGGAGAGGTGGTGCTGGGGTATCAAGGCCAAGTACTAAAGAGAGACAAGACAGGCAGAGAGCAGGAAGACAGACGATTGCAAGGGCCATAAAGGGAAACATTGGCAAGCAATACCTTGAGCCACGCCTCAGCCCCAACCAGGGGCACTCCCTACATTCCATGGAACCCAGGACAAGTTCTCCAAAGTATAAGAAGGTCCCAGTGACACAGGGTTTGCTATGGTTTTTCTAAATAGAGGATTCATTTGCTAACCCCCAAACTCATGTGAACAATGTCCTGATGTACCATGCAGTGGTGGTTTTCCATTTAAACAGAATTTCATTTTAATGAAATATTAATATGCCTTCTTCAAGTTAATTAAAACTGGATTACATAGCAGATTTTGTAGGTTTTAATTTGTGTGGTTTGAATCCCATAGGCCAGAGCTTTAAAAAAAACAAAAACAAAAACAAAAAACCTGCAATATCTTATCACTCTGATATTCTACACTTTCTTTTCCTAAATGATGCTTTGGTACTCTTCTTGTGCCACAAAGAGAGTTAGAGAGTAGGGACATTTAGTAAAATCAATATTTGTTTGTAGAAGCAGCCCCCACAACCAGCCTAATAACCTTGGAATGAGTTTTGGGTGATGGGCCGATTACAGTGACTGGATATAAAAGACTGACTGTACAGCCGCCAGAAGAAACACATTTTTGTAATAATTGAGTTGTTTCTATTGGCCCAGCCTTCTTTGCATTCACCATGGGAACTAAGTCAAGTTTGTTTGCTTTTTGTTCAGAGATTACAGAGCATTCTTATTCCTTCTACAGACAGAGTAAAATGAAAATAATAGATATCTCCTGAAAGTTTTTTTTTTTTAAAGATCAAATTGTAGTCATCTTCAAGTACAGCTGTAAAGGCAACTGGTTGCAAACTCTATTCCATCTGCTCTCTCTGAGGGCCTCAGCTTGACCTTGTGGAACCTTCTTTCTGGGAAGTTAAAGAATTTCCAGGATTAGCTCAAGTCTGAGACTGCCAACTGTGACAATCTACAAAGCTCTCTTAGGTAATGATTCAGACCCCATTTCTGCTCAAGGCCAAGACGATCCCCAGTGAGTTAAAGATATTCTCATTTCCTGGACCTAGACTATAATGTGAGTTGACCCCGGAAGAATTTTGGAAGGCAAGCCTCAGCATCTTTGCATACTAAAGATTCAACAACTGATATATCTGTGACAACTGAAATGTAATTAAACTTGGAAAGTAAGGGTGAAGAGGTCATCAGAAACAAGTTTCAGAAAGAACACCACAAGAACAGAGAGAGAGAGCGCATGCAAGAGAAAAAGACTCACAAATTTAAAAACGATCGATCTTCACTATCTGATTGTGAGGGAAGTGTCTTGTGAAAATCTCCTGGACTGAATATTTTAATTTTCCAGCAGAATGCCAAATTTCCAATGCTGATTAGATAAAATGCCAAATTCCTCTCACCATCCCAACCCTAAGTTGGGTAAGAATGAGTCAGTACTCTCACTGACATCAGCTGGCCCAGGAAAGAGAAGGCTGCAAATCCTACCAGAGACAGCCCAAGTGTAACAGGGTCGGAGATTGCCCTGATCACTCCTCAGACACTGTCTTTCCTTGAATCTTCCAAATAGTGCAGACATCTAGGTGGCTGATGAAACAGCAAAGGAGCTTGTAACCTCTCTATAACTAACTCTCTGTAACTAACTCATTCTGTGACTTCCATAGACCTCCCTTTCTCCATTTAAACAACAACAACAAAAAAAGTAGGATTGGAGTGATTCTAATGTTCCTTTGACCTCCGAGATGCCCTGTGACTACTGTATCTCTGCACAGACTGGCATTTTTCCCAGATAGGGTGTATTCTCTACCTTTTAAGTTTCAGCCAATGCGGGCCTCCAAGAGTGCCTGACAGTCAGTGTCTGAGGAGTCTCAGGTCATGTATTCAAGTTTTACTTGCTAACAGGAGCATTTACTTCTTCCACCCCTGCAGGATGGGAGTTACCTCAGAATTATAGTGTTCCAGGTGACATTAATCAGGGAAAACCACGAGTAAAGATGAAGATCTCAAATGTGAAGATTTAACAAGTCCAAACTATAACAGGTTAAGCTCATAGTGTGAACATTTAGTCAGTAAAGAGTAGCTTTTTAAATAAATGACTAGAATTTTAAAACTTAGATTTTTCCATTATCCAAGATTTGCAATCTAGCTAATAACCCAGCTCAGCAACTATATCCATAACAATGTATTTCCACAATGTTGGTTGAGGAAATTTTAAGAATAGTCAGCAACTCCAAGAAACTTTTCATTCAGGGACTCCAAAATGTTATGTAAGTATTATTTCTTATGATCCCAAACAGATGTGGCAATGAGGCTCTTCATCTGAGAAATAAGGAACATTTTACAGAGTTGTCTTAGGGTAGAAAGTAAGCCAGGACTTGACCGAGATTCCAACAAGCCACTCTCAGAATTATCTGGCTTCTAATCTGTTACACATTAACAGAAGAAGCAACGGGCTCAATTTGGTCTTCAGTATCAGATTTCCCTAGCAACTCAATGGTCCATTTGCTTACTACCTTTATTTGGAAATCTGGAAGTCTGACCAGGATGGACCAAATATAGAACTGCCAGAATGATTAATACATAAAAACTCCTGTGTATTCTTAATTTTTTTTAAAAAATGAATTTTCACTCTTCTACATTACTTTTCAAGTCAGTTTAGAGTGCAGCTTCCTTAAGATAGACTGACATTTAGAACACATTGGTAAATCTGGATAAAGTAAGTACAAAAGCTAATTGCAAAGAAGTTGTTAAGCATTATGTTCTAATTTTAAAAACTGACATAAGTTTTATACATAGAAAAGTGGTTAGAATTATAAATACTTATATTTTTCATCATCTTACTGTAATGGGTTATAATCTTTATTTTCTTTTTTGGCTACCCATATTTCCTATTAAAAAGAACATAGATAAACTTCATAACATAATATTGAACAGAAGAACTAATACCAATGAGGTTCAGAACCTACTGTTTGACTCCATTTATATAAACAGGCAAACTAATCTATGGTTGTAGAAGTCCAAAGAGTGGTTTAGGTACTACTAGGAAGAGCGGGGAGGGGTGGGACAAGGGGAATGAAAGGAAAGGGGAATTTGTGGGTCGGGTATTAAATGTTCTGCTTCTTAATCTGGATATTGGTTATACATGTGGGTCCGCTGAGAAAATTTTTGGAGCTGTACACTTATGATGCATACACTTTTTTGTTTGAAGAATATACTTGATTTTAAAAGTTAAAAAAAATACTAAATGCTTCTTCACACATACTGCCAGGAAATCTAGAGGAAAGGCTCTTTGTGAGGAGGCAGAGAGAGAGAGAGATTTCAAACTGCACTTTCAACTGTACAGTGGTCTTCTTTGGGTGATGACAATGACAAGGAAGAGACAAGTATAACTCCACAGAGAGGGGCCCTGGCATATAGCTCCTTAAAAGCAGGAAAAAAACCCACAGATGTATGTCACTGAAGGGTCCCAATTTGTAAAGATCAGTATCCTTGCACATCCCTTGACAATACAAGATTAACGGTAACTCTCAAAATCTGAGCAAAAATTTTTCACTCAACTCAAGCTCACTAGAGGCCTTGCATGAACCAGATGTAGCTACCTTGGGAGGTGCAGTTCCTGTACAGGGCGGACATTTGTGAAAACAAGTAGCTGATTCAGTTACAAGGGAAACTCTGTGAAGGCAGAAACTTTGTATTTCCAATGCTTAGGGCAAGATCTTCAGAGGATAGGGACTTGATAAATATTTTTGAGGTAAGTGAATATAGAAAGCTACTTTCAAAAAGAAGAAACTATTTCAACTCAAGTAGCAATTACCATGAATGGTAAAGGGGAAGGAAAAGGATGGACTTAGGATGATTCATATTGGATTGGTGATATATGTCTCTGTCCCCTCCAGTGTTCCTTCATTAAGCTAAGATGGGCTAAGGTATGGGGAGATTTGTGCTGCTGTCCATGTCTGGTAAAGCAATCCAGAAGAAGAGCACTGTCCAAGAGAAATATAACACAAGCCACAAATATAATTTAAAATTTTCTAGTAGCCATATGAAAAGATGAAATAGACATCAACAATACATTTTAGTTAGCACAATATGTCCAAAACATTATCACCCTAACATGTACTCAATATAAAAAATTAAGATATTTTACATTATTTTTTCCCACTTTATCTTGAAATTCAGTGTGTATTACACTTATAACACATTTCAAGTGCTCAATGACCACATGTGATTACTGCTATTGTATAGACAATGCAGATCTAGGAGGGTGTCCATTTGGTGGTGTTAGTAATATGTATGTGAGAGAGAGATGGTAAGAGAGAGAGATGGTAAGAGAGAGAGAGAGAGAGAGAGAGAGAGAGAGAGAGAGAGAGATTTTGATAGGATTTAATCCTGGCCCTAGATGTTCTTGAGGTAAGCTGTGTCCCAGTCCTTTGTTTCTATAGATATACCAGTATCCTTGTGATAATTTTACTTTCTGTCACATGCAATAAAAAGAGACAGATACAGAGAAAACACACCCACAGGTATGCTTTTCAGGCACATTGCCTGTCAAACCATAGATACTAAATCAGCATAGTTTAATTTGTAAAATTAAAAAATAAAGGCATTAACAAAAATGAGCCACCATTTATTCTAAAGGTTTTTATGCCACTTGCTGTAGGTTACACAATCAATTTGTCTATCCTTTTTGTGAACAAATGAACCAAAGTCTAGTTCCAACTTGAAGAATTCCAGGTGCAATTTAGCTGTAAATTCTGAATCAAACAGGAGTTTAATAAGGTGCAGGCACTACAAGTTACCTGGATACTATCCATCTGAAACTGCTTCAATGTAAAAGAAATTAAAATAACAGCCTTTCTATCAGCCAGCACACCTCCTGCTTCATCTCAAGACTTGTCTTCCTGCCAACATGCATTTACTTCTGTGTGTCTTCAGTTAAACATGGAACTGGAGTTTGAGGAGAATGAGTCAGTGGTTTGGGTCTGCTGAGGGAAAAACAGCAGCCATCTGTGATACCAAAACCCAAATCATTTGGTATCATAAGTTTGGTATTTCAGTATTGTTGTTCATTTCCTCCAAATAGGTCCAGACACACACAGGCAGAGGTAGTATCCATGAACTTACCGTTTCCTCTGGATTATAATTTTTCTGTGTCATGAACCAGTCTTTGGGCTTTCAAAACTGTAAATGCTACCCTAGTTTTGGGGATATCTTTGCAGGTGGCATAGTGTAAGTAAGTTGGAAAGTCAGGATGAAACGAGAGGCAGAAACAATCACCTTCCCACTGGCTGGCAGGAAAATCCCCCTGGGACCAGGAAAAGAGAAACACTGAATGCCATTAAGAGGAGTTCTTTTTTGGGATTGGCTTACTTCGCTTAGCATGATTTTCTCCAACTCCATCCATTTACCTGCAAATGTCATGATTTTATTCTCTTTTAATGCTGAATTACCATTGTGTTTATATATAACAAAGTTTCTTTATCCATTCATCTATTGAAGGGCATCTAGGTTGGTTCCACAGTTTAGCTATTGTGAATTGTGCTAATATAAACATATATGTGGCTGCATTAATATAGTCTGCTGATTTTCAGTCCTTTGAGTAGAGACCCAGGAGTGGGATAGCTTGGTTAAATGGTGGTTCCATTCCAAGTTTTCCAAGGAATCTCCATACTGCTTTCCAGATTGATTGCACCAATTTGCAGTCCCACCAGCAATGTATGAGTGTGTCTTTCCCCATATCCTCGCCAACATTTATTGTTGTCTGTATTCTTGAATATTCTCTCTGATAAGTGGCTGCTGATCCATAATGGGAGATGGGGCATGGGAAAAATGGAGGAACTTTGATTGGGCAAAGGGGAGGGAGCAGTGGAAAAGGGTTATGGGGGCAGGAAAGATGGTGGAATAAGATGGACATCATTACTCTAGGTACATGTATGAATGCGCATATGGTACGATGCTACATCATGTACAACCAAAGAAATGAAATTGTGTACAATGAATCAAAATGCATTCTGATGTCATATATACCTAATTAAAATAAATTAATTAATTTAAAAAAATTTTAAAAAGCTTTGGAAAAGTAAAAAAAAAAATGTTTAAAAAGAGTTCTTGTTTGGCTTGGAAAACCTCTGATGCTAAAAGGAATGTGCAATCCAGTGTTCTGGAGAAGATTGGAAGGGCCACTGGGGTTCCAGGCAGTGTCATGGCAGACACAGAAAGAACTAGGCAAAAGCAAGCTCTCCATTATCTCCTACTGCTAAGATTCCTGAATGAGTCCTGGTTGTGCTGAATGTGGGAGGAATTTGCTGTGATTCCTGCCATCCAGATGGTGTAAGATAGTCAGTGGGTGCCTTACAACAAAGAGTGGAGAGGAATGGTATGTGGTTGCTGCTTGTGTATGACTCATAGGCTTGTAAATGCCTTTATATCTTGCACAGATCATTCAACATTTAATTGCAGAACTTAACTCTCTATGAAGTTAGACCATAGACAGTTCCTGATTTGCCCCAGTTAATAGGGTCAAGCAGGTCAAAGAATATGTAATATTTAAATTTTCTGCTCATCCTAATTGTTTGGGAGAGACACTTAGCAGATGGATACCCCTGCAGAAAAGGACTCTTGAGTTCTTCCAATAGCTTCTGTGTATTAAGTCCCTACTTTTATCTCAAAGTGCCACTTATTAAAAGGAGGCAAAAATAACCTCCAAAGAATACTGCCCTAGCTGTGGATGAGATCATTCCTGAGAACCCACAAACATTGGGAGGGACCCTGGGGAAACAGCAGTGAAGTGATTAAGGGACCACCTTAGGTGACCACAATAACAGGCTAAGGCTATAGATTCTGGAGCCAACCTCTCTGAGTTTATTAATTAATTAATTTTTGGTACCAGGGATTGAACCCAGGGGTGCTTAACCACTGTGCAACATACCCATCCCTTTTTTATTTTAAATTAAATTTTACTTTGAGACAGTATCTGTCTAAATTGCATAGGACCTTGCTAAGTTTCTGAGGCTAGCCTCAAACTTGCAACCTTCTTGCCTCAGTCTCTCAAGTTTCTGGGATTACAGATGTCTATCATGATACATGACCTGAGTTTGAATTCTGGCTCTGCCACTTATCAGCTATTTGTATTTAAACTAATGGCTCAACCTTTCTGCAAATCACTTTTTTCATCTATAAATCCAAGATAGAATGGTATCTAGGTACCATTAGATGGGATCATGAATGTCAAATGCCTAGTACAGTACCTGGAACACATATAAAATATTAGCAAATCCCATTATCAATGTACAGTATACTTTTACTTTTAAAGTTGGAAGAGTCTTCAAAAAATATTTAGTCCTTCTCACTAAACACCCTTTTACAGATGAGAAAAGTGAGGGCCAGAGGGGTCAAAATAGGTCATGGAAATGATACACATATTCCAGGAAGATCATCAGAAGAGACAATGACATATCTAACCAATTATTCACAGAATAATTGGAAGCTCTTAATGTTAGCTGGAACCAGAAGTAATACTGCCCTTTTGAGTATAGTTCTGGGGAACAAATTAGGATTCATTTGTTGGTTCTTAGCTGTGTGATGGGCTCTTCCGAGAGAGAGAGAGAGAGAGAGAGAGAGAGAGAGAGAGAGAGAGAGAGAGAGAGAGAGAGAGAGAGAGATATTCAGAAAGCATGTGAGAGCATTTGCCTAGTGTTATCAAACTTTGAAGATGGTCACCATGAAATTGCCAGTTGCCTGGAGGGGTGCTGGGGAGGAAGACAGTGCGAAGAGGTGAAAAGCCAGAAAGGAATAAACAATTACATTGCCTAAAAGAGTCTTTGGAAGAATGAACTAAGTTGTTCAGAGGTTTCCATGCCTGTTGTAGGGGAGGCGAAGGAGGCTTCACCTCAATGTGATGCAGCAGTGAAGGGTGTCAGGCCTGGCATGCTGCCCGATGCAGAGAAGCTGTGGCCCAGCTGACGGGAGAGTCAGGCTGAGCAGTCCCACTGTTCCCTGGAGACTTGGATCAAGCTCATAGCCAGGGGAAGTGGGGATTAACACAATGTGGTGTCCGAGCTAATGAGTTAGCAAAACAGAGATAGATGGCAATTGAGTAACTTAACTCACCCATCTCTGTTTGCAATGTACTCCCACAGCTTCTCCTCTGTCCTCCTGCTATCTAACTCTGCTCAGCCTTTTCCCCAAAGGTCATGGCCACAAAGTAATCATCCTACATGAAAAGTAGCTACAACCCCACTTTCTAAACACAAATGTCACCCACAATTGGGGTGTAGTGGTGGGGAGGATGTCTTTCAGATGGCTTTGGAGAGATACTGACTTCTTTTTTAAAAAATCACTTTCCTTTCCCTCTTTTTTAAAGAGGGAAAGGAAAATGATTTTTACTAAATTATTATTTTATATTAAAGATATAATTCCTTGAAAAAATATGTAAAAGATAATGTATACAAGACTACTAAAAATGTACATAACTTGCAACTTGGGGTTGAAAACAAGAAAAGGAACTTTTATTTTGATCTATATTCGGATTTGTAGACCATGCAAGTTTCCTTCACAGGCCCTAGGCAGAGGTGCAATGGCCAACAATGTGACAAATGTGCATGCTTAGACCAAACATGTCAACACTGACACTTCGCAACAAAAATGACTGTTTTACAAGTTGCCTACCACTCTGTGCCTCTTTTAAGGTGTTTTTAGGGGAGAGGCCCCGAAATAACCAATTTTTCTAGTGGTCATTGTTACCCAGTCAGCAGCCAACAATGAAACTCATCTGGCTCTGAAGCCAGACAGGACATAGCCATTTTGGAAAATCCTATCTTGTACCTTTGGGTATTTGTTCATTTTTTATAATGACCTCTTTAATAATAAAATTCCAACCACATAAACAAAAGGAAAAAAATGAGGTTTTTACAAATCCTTGATTTATGAATTATGATAAAAGGTTTAATTTTCCCCCTTGTTCTACCTAGTTATTTCATTCAATGAAATAATAAGAAACTTTAAAAATTTAAGTCAATAAACTCCATTGATAAAAATGGATTTTGCTTTTGCAAAGTGATAACTGACTCATGACAAAAAACTTACATGATCACTGAATTATTCAGCTGAATTTATACCTAAATAGGGACACTGACAAGGAAGTTTAAGCAGAAAATGTATTCCCCACTCCATCTACACCCCCAAACTTTCCTGCCCAGGAACCCTCTCAGAAGCTACCTGCTTAGTTTTGTCTTTTTAGAGTGGGGCCTTAGGATTGATATAGGGTAAAAAGCAAACAGCTCAAAGAATCTATTGCTTACTACCTGGCAGAGTCAACTTTAAAACAAATTATATCTGGGGAAATATTTATATTCTACCCAGATCCTCTGTCTGATAATAAGGGACAGTAAAATATGCTGGTGAAGACCTTGAATACTGGATATCACCAGACTCTTGAGAAAATAAACTAAAATATAACAGACTTATAGGTAGGACTTCATTATGAATTTTGTTACTTGTTGCTGATGGAATGGAGTGAATTAAGAATTATTTGAGATTATGTTGAGATTTTTTATCTAGAAAAAAAGAATCAGAATAAACTAAAGCAATACAATGAATATAAGGTCATGTAGTATCAAGAAGTACAGTGGGGGAATTTGCAGGCTGGTCCCAGTCAGGTCAGAAAAAGCCAAGTGATATGTTCTAGTGATTTAAGAAGAGCTTTTACTTATTTATTTATTTTTCCACTTACCCCTAAGAGTCCTTTCAGCTTTAACCATGCCCAGGAAGCTAACAACATATCACCAATAGTCTGTGTCTTTAAAGTGTTTTTTAGAGTAGTTTAGAATACATTTGTGCTCATCCAGTTGTGAAATGGCTGGTCCAAGTTAAAGGCAGACAGGGAATATATAACTTCAAAATCTTAACATCATTAGTCTTGGTGAGTAAGTCATGTACACTGAGTAGAATTTAAAGAGTATTAAGTTCAAAGTTCTTATAGGGAGGGCCTTTTCATCTAGATTTATCAGAGTACCTGACATAATATCATCTGCAACATTTGTTCTTTGAATGAATGAATAAACATACAAATTATTAATATTTGCATCAGATAAAGAATGTTTAGGAATGGGCATGGTGGCACACGCCTATAATCCCAGTGGCTCAGGAGGCTGAGGCAAAAGAATTGCGAGTTCAAAGCCAGCCTTAGTAAAAGCGAGGCACTAAGCAACTCAGTGAGACCCTGTCTCTAAATGAAATACAAAATAGGGCTGAGGATGTGGCTCAGGGGCTGAGGGCCCCCTGAGTTCAATCCCTGTTACCCACCCAGCACCCAGAAAAAAAGGGAAGAAATAATGTTTAGAGTAAGTTTGTAACTATAGAGATTAAAATTAGTAAAACTAATCTATCCTCTCAAAATATCTGATGTTGGTGAGATTATTGATTCTCAATCTGGGACAATTCTCCTCCTACCCCCACTCATGGTATTTGATAATGTCTGGAGACATTTTTGTTTGTCACAAGTTGAGGAATACTACTGGCATCTACAAGAGGGAAGAGTGCTGCTAAATGTACTACAATGCATGTGATAGCCACCCACAATCAAGAATTATCTAGCCCAAAATGTCAATGATGTTCTGGTTGAGAAATTTTAGGCTAGACCAAGCACCAGGTAGAGCTAAATAAATGCACCTGACCTCCAAATGTGTTTTCTACCATCTCTGTTCTTGTTCTTCCTAGATGTTTTCTATGTTCATTCCCCTTGAGCCTCCTAATCCCAAACCTTATGTGTATTTTGCATTCATTGGCCATTACATCCAATAGTTTCAAAGATAATATGAGAATATACATAGAATGGATTGACAGAAATAATGGTCAGAGTCCCATAAAGGAGAGATTTTAAGTAGACAGAAATAGAACAGAAGTTATTTCCTCCCGAAAAAGAGCAACTGGAAAGGGTTCCAGATAGAGACTCAATTGGTGGTTTCCATTCTAATCCAGTCTTCTTACTACTATGGGGAAAAAGCAGTGTTAGAACCGAATTGTACACAAACTCTATAGTTTTAGAGCAGAAATTCACCATGACCAATTTGGGGAAATTAGAAAATAAATCAGTATTGCTTTAAGTGGGGCTTACATTAGTCAATTCATCTAAGAGGGAAGTAAAAATATATTTTCCAGAGAAGAGTATCTGGTCAACTGAAATGACTGGAATTCCAGTGAGCCAGTGTCTAACTAGCTGATAGTGGTGTGGCTCCAAAAAATCACTCCCTGTCATTGGGACTTGATATCCTCATCCAAAATAAATGATCACTGCCATCAGCTCAATTTAATGATTGACAGGACAAAGAAAACAGAACATATAGAGAAATAGAAAGAATAAAAGATTTCAAATAAACAAGAAAACTCTCTCTTGGCTTAAATTGATGGCTCCATATCCTTCTCATTTAATTTAGGTCTATCAAATGATACCAATAAACCAGTCACCCTATTGATCAGATCTCACATAAAATGACTGACATGCACACCTCTCATTTTTTTTTTTTTTTTTACAGGACTGGAATCATCACTCTTTCAAACTGAAGGGTGCCTTATGTAGATGCACACAAATCACTGCTTTGATAAACGTGGATTTAGAATACAGTTTTCTTTCTGCCATCCAAATGTTTGACCCTAATGCTAAATAGTGAGGGGCTGGGGATAGCTCAAGGGTAAAGAGCTTCCCTGGCATGCATGAGACCCTGGGTTTGATCTCCAGCACTGTAAAAAATAAATAATAAAATAAAATGGTTCTAATTCTGATATTTCAACAAAAAACTTGGGTTTATATTTTCATTGAAATGACACTGGGGTGGTAGTGCCAGACAGACTTCTGAGTGAGTTATGGCACAGATGCAACCCAGAGACTTGGCTTTTTGTCTGTATGTTTTTTTTTTTTTTTTCCTCAAGTGATGGCTCTCACTAAGACTGTAAAAGCCTGTGATCCCTGCTTGATGCCCCCCCTTCCACTCCATCTCTCTGTAGGAATCATAATATGATTAAATACTCCTAATTATACAGACACACTGACATCCTGAGGAAAACGATGAAAACTACCTGGCAGAAAACATAGGTGTATATTAACTCCAACCATCTGGGGCCTGCTGGGGGACTAACCACAACCCTTGGCTTTTACTTCCCAAGTGTGGTATCATTCTGAGCCCATGTGTGTGGTCAGTTAATAATGTGTGTTTTAGTTTGGCTGGGTACATATGCTCTGCAGTTTCACTTTGGTCCCTTTGAAACATTCTTAGTTTTTTAAGATGACCAACAACCCTGTCAGAGAGGAATAATTGGGAGAGAAAGTTGCCTTTCCATTGGCCAAGCAAAGCCAGACCATCCGACATAGTTCCCAGAAGCTACTTAGAGGCACACTTGCAGCACAGGAACATCTCCGGAACCCAGAGGCTTTCACAAAGGCAACTTAAGAGAATGACAACAAAATAAAAGCCTGGAACTTCGGGAAGTGGTTCCAGGAACAATGAGTATATAAAAATGAAGTGGAATTACTTTTTCCAAGCAATCCACTTCCATAGACAATGCAATCATATGACAATAACCATCATTTATGAGTATGTGAGTATACACTCTATGTTTATAGATACCACAGCAGCTGCCAACAGCGGAAGAGGGTGAGTGGATCCCTCTGTGACCAGCAAACTCCCTCTTCACCCTGCTATAACTTCACTACACCCATGGGAGCCTAGTTTCCCAGCCCTGCAAAAATTGCCTTGATTAAAATGTGATGTCCTTGGTCACTAACAGTTCTCTTGGGAAGTTGAGGGAAAAGAGCCAAACCACACTATGGGAGGAGCAGAGAAAACATCTCTCTCCTTTCCATGCAGGCATATCCTGACCACAGAAATCATCTTCCCACAGCTTCTCTACTCTCCATCCCAACTTTCCATCTTGTTATATTATCTTTCCATTTCTTCACACACCTCTGTCATTCCTCTCTTCTCCCTACGGTAGAAGTGAATATTTTGTTCAACTCCAGGCAGACAAAGAGATACCATTTCCTGTGTCCACTCAGAGGCCTAAGAAATCAGTCCTAGACAGGTGGGTAGATAAAGCATGAAAGAGGATTTCCTCTGCTGGTTTACCAGTGCACCTCTCTCTCTCAGCAGTTCCCTTTTCTTTTGTCCTTAAAGCACTTGGCAGTCTCTAAGCAAATCCTACTGACTTAGTACCTGAAAAAATGTTGGCAAAAAATCTGTACAGCAAAAGTTGATTTTCAAGGTAAAAATTTAATCAGAGGTGTTTTTAAGAGTCTTTTATTCATTCATTCATCACCAATAAGTATTTATCAAGTACCTTTATGTAGTAGGAACTAGACTGGGTGAGACCGGATAGGTCTTTTAGTAAATGATAGCATGTGACATGTCAGGGTGAGTAAGGCCTAGCAATGTCAGTCTATCTTTGAATAAGAAGCTCCACTTAGGATTTCCTGGAACAAGCAACAGGGGAATAGCACAATATGCTAAACAACAGGTATTCTTCTATTTTGTTGCTGTTATTAGTGGAAGAAACATTGTTGGGAAGAACAAGTCTAGTGAGTCAGAAGATTTATACTCTTTCTAGGCCTGAGCATCCTCATTTGTAAAATGGGGATCATGCTACCAGCTTCACATACTAGAAGAGATTACAGTGAAAATCAAAAGAGATACTGTACATGGAATACACTTTGTCAACTATATAAGTTGAAAATGTACATAAACTACTATTGCGATGCTCCATCTCAGGTTGACTGATGTGAGTAGTGCATTCTTCACTTCAACCAATACAAAAACCTTTTATAGAGGAAGGTAGTCTCAATTAACCAGGTTAGTCACCAAGAAATTAAATGATCTGAATCTTAAAGGGAAAAAAAGGAGCTATTGAGCGAAACATGCTCTTTATAATTTAATATATAGTGATTGCAAACAGAAAATATTTCAGTTATAAAAAGAAAAGAATCCCATATGCTAAAAGACTTAAACATTATTGGGGTGGTCCGAAAGTAATATGAGAATAAGAAAGTTAAAACTAATATTTTGTCCTACTTCTATATCCAGTTTATGAGTAAATGGAATCAACCCAGCGTTCCTCAAACTGGACTGATATATTTTTTTGAAAGGAAAAAATTATTTGAGACCTCTAAAACACATTTAAAATCCTTTAGGAGATGTCAAAGGAGGTTTTACAAATATTAAGATATTTAAGATTTATTTTTTGAAAATAACTTTCAATTGCAAAGTATCATTTTTATAATAATGACATATAACAAATTTGTGATAAAAATATAACCAATTTACAATCTCTAGAACTTGCAAGCCTCAATTTGAGAAATACTGATTTTGTCTTGCCTTTGCTATTTATGAATGAACTTGGTCCTGTGAAGACTAAGTGACTCCTCTAAGCCACACAGATGGTTATGAGCAATAATGAACCATAAGCCCAGGTTGCCTGATTTCTAGAACAGAGCTTTTTCCTTCCTTACACAAGGCCTCCTCTGTTTGTGGCAGAGCTCACTATCTGCTCCAGACAGATACCAGCATTGTGTTAGTGCAGAGCCAGGGAAGCAGATGGAGGCGAGAAGGTTTGAGGGGAAGTGACGTGGGTGTGGCTGATGCAGAACATCACTACAGCTGGGTCACAATTTGAAAGGAAGGTATTCCAAGGCTTCATTCTTTTGCTCATCATTGAAACAAAGAAGCCTTGGATGGAAAACTCCAGTAGTTTTAATAATGGGAGCTTTTCTGCTTAACAAGTCTAGGCAGAAAAGTAGAAAGAACATAGTCCTGAGCTAAAAATCGGAGAGGAACTACAGAAGGTATGAGGTTATAATTCAGGGTGGCCAATTTAATCAGCTCATATTCATTAAACACCCACATACACACGGTGCTTTACAACAAACCCCTTCCCTCACTCTGAAGCATCCACAGGCCTGTTTTAAACAGGCCACCCTGTACATGTTGGGAATCTGGCCAGGGTGTTAAGGCAACTGCTTCCCTTCCTAAGAAAAATAGGGTAGATTTTTAGACAACCACAAGTAAAGGTTAAAACTTCTAGTTTTACATCTCATCTGAAAGCTGGGAAAGATTTAGGGAATCTGTTTTCCAAGATTTGTTTGCAAAACTCAGTAATATATTAAATCCTTCCATTTCAGAGGAGTAACATCCTATACCATCTAAATTCCCAGACTTTAACCCTGCAATTTCCTTGGGTGAATTTCTCTTCATTACTAGAGCTAAATTCAAGTACTTTATGAATATTCCCACATAATGACCGAAGCACTATGACCCCTGAGTTACATATAATTAGCCAATCAATGATTTTGGTCACTTCCGGCCCTTGGATAATGAACTCATTGTAACTAGAGAAAGCATGTTCTTACCACTGCCTGTTTAAACTGCCAAGAATATTTTCAGCCTGACTGATTTATCAAGCAACTTTTGATTGCAATCTGATGAGGGGGTTGATGAGGCCTGTTCCCTTGAACAGGAAGGGGTTGGGTCTAGCAAACTTCTGGTATTAGGTGGTCTTTAAATACCAGGGAGTAATGTAGCACAAGTCACCCAATTTGGGTCCCTGAAAAATGTTTGGCAAGTGCTATGATTTCTCTTAAAAAAAATCTCTGGTAGTTTCAAAAACTCACACAGGGGGCATCAGATCATGAGGAAAGACTGAAAAGCTGTTCTGATTTCAGACTCTTCTCAGATAACCTTCTCATTTTTACATTATAATATCTGCCAGAAGACCCCATGAAGCTCAGGAAAGGACTCCAGTCATTCTAATTGCAGCTTATGATCCAAAGCACACAGTAGGTACTCAACCTACCACCGATGGGTGGTGGGTTGTTGTTTTGTTTTTTACTTGGGTTACTTTCAATGTGAGGTTTAGGGAAGTGAGAAGGATTCAAAAGGTGGTGGATACAAAAGGAGAGACGGGAGGGGTTACTTCTGCCTCAGTCTTCCTCCATGGTACTCTTAGGGACATGTCTCCAAAGATGTGAGAAGGAAAAAAAAAAAAAAAACCCAAACAGGTATTTTTCAAGCCAGTAAAGGTGAACAATCATAAGAGATATAAAGTCTATAAAGTAATAAGTTTACTTTAAAAACATCCTCACATTTTTATAAAATCCTGCTGTTGGGTGTACATGAAGTAAATAGCAGGCAACCCCCTAATTTGGAAGTAAATCTGGAATGCTTGGGTCCCCAGGAGTCCTACAGATTAGGAAATAGAATATTATCAATGTTCTGGAAGCCTCTTGTGTAATCCCACGCCAACAGCATCTTCTCTTCTATGCGAAGGGAACCTTTATTTTAAAGTTGGTGATTTTTATTTCAGCTATTGTCAACATTTCAAAAATTATTCGTAATTTATACAGAATAGGGCTCTCCAAGCCAATATAAGGAAGAGCTTTCTTTTATTTTTTATTGGAATTAAATCAGCTAATTCCTTAATCCATTTAACAAATATTTATCAAGTGCCAACTATGTATCAAGAAAAGACTTAGGCACTGGAGAAACAGCCATGAACAAGACAGACCTGTCCTTACAAGCAAACAAGTACACAAGTAATGCTAGTTGTAACTGTGAAAAGAGCTGTGTGGGATGGTGTCCCTAAGAGAGCACCACGGAGGAAAACTGAAGCAGAAGGTACAGCACAATGACTCTAGACGTCACTAAGAAAGAAAATCATTATTTCCTAGATCCAAAGCTTCAAAATATTGAGGTCTACAAAGAGAAATATAATATACAGTGAAAAGTTTGGAAAGCTCTGCTCCAGAGTGACCCCTCCCCCACTGAAGTCAGGAAGAGGTTGAAGAAGGCTGTAAGAAAATTCAACTTTACCATCACACATACAGAGATTAAAGATTCTTGCACTCTGGCTCTTGAAGTGCTATTTCCCAAGACCAAGCAGCAGACCCATCCCAAGTTTAAACAGGGTAGAGCTATGTCTCAGTTGCTGAAGCAGTTCCATCTCCACTAACCTTTATAAACCATGACCATGTCAGTTTTTCCAAGCAGGAGAAGTGGATGGAAAGCCAGGCCACGTCTTAATAAGGCCCTGGTGAGCTAATGGGTGTGATTATTTCATTGTCTCGGATTCATGCCAGCCCAAGCTCATCAGATACAGCACAATCCAGGAGAAACATGACCTCACTTTCAACATGGGACTTCGTGTGCAGATGTCAGTAGGAATTTAGCGATCCCTCAGCGCAGGTAAAACTGAACTCTTTACGGTTCCAGCTAATGAGAAGCATACCAAAGTTACCTAAAACAGTAAAGCTAATATTGACATTAACATACTAGATACTGTTAGGGGAAAGGAAGCCAGGAAAAACTTCTGAGACCATCTGTGCTAAGTGTGTCACATCCATAATGAGGCGTGTATTTAAGATAAATTGCCATCTCTTTAAATGATTAAGTACCAGATTTATGGAAAGCTATAACCCTACCAGGACCACAGGGTTGTTAAGTGGTTAAGGCTATAAAGGTGAGAATCTCAAGATTTCAAAATGTTTGCCAAGGTAACTTCTGTGCCTCAGTTTTCCCAACATTAGAAAAGCACTTCCATTACATAGACTGCATAGCTGTGAGAAGAGCAAAGGTTTTGCAATCAGAAACATGCATGCTCTTACTGATTAATTCTCAGAACCTTCTCATTGCATCATGTTGGCATCCACTGGAGGACCAGAAAGCACAGCACAAGGCTTGATGTGTCCTAATTGCATCTCAAATCATGTTCATTCATTATTCATTCAACATTTTTTTCCTGAGCATCTACTATGTGCTAGAATCAGATTATGTTCTATGCACTAGAAATGTGATAGTGTTAAAAACCGACTCACTCCCTGCTCCAATGGAGCTTAGAGTTTACAGAGGGATAGCATCAGGCTTGACTTTTAACTTCTCTGTGAGCCATGTGACATTGGGTAACTTATTTTCTCTGTTATGTTTCACTTCCTCATGTGTAAAGTAAGGATGATAAATATAAACTATCTGGTATGTAAAGGTGGCTAAAATTACATCTGACACATATAAGCTATCCAATAAATATTGGATCTTTCTTTGTTCTCTCCAAATCATGAAAGAAGACAATACTTACAGACCTTAGATTTTCAATGGAAGATTCTTCACACATGCAAATGATCAAGACATTATTATCATTGACTGTGTAATAGGTAGTATGGTACAGTGGAAAGCTTTGAAAACACAGACCAAAGTTAGAATCTTTTTTTTTTAAAGAGAGAGAGAGAGAGAGAGAGAGAGAGAGAGAGAGAGAGAGAGAGAGAGAGAGAGAAAGAGAGAGAATTTTTTTATTATTTATTTTTTAGTTATTGGCGGACACAACATCTTTGTTGGTATGTGGTGCTGAGGATCGAACCCGGGATAGACAGGGGCGCAGGGAAGTCCTCAAAGGAGTTTCATTTGACACACATGCCAGGCGAGCGTGCTACCGCCTGAGCCATATCCCCAGCCCCTAGAATCTTTTTTTAAAAAATATTTATTAGTTGTGGTTGGACACAATACATTTATTTTATTTATTTATTTTGATGTGGTAGACACAATACTTTTATTGTGTGGACACAATACCTTTATTCATTTATTTTTATATGGTGTTGAGGATTGAACCCAGTGCCTCACTCATGGTAGGCAAGTGCTCTACCACTAAGCCACAAACCCGCCCCAATGTTTTAACTTTCTAGTTTCAGAACACCAGGCAAGGACCTTAGACTGTCAGGATTCTAATTAACCCCAGCAAACTGGCAACATTTTAAATAGAATCCAAATATATACCAGGGAACACAGTGTGCTCTAGTCAACATTCTTCTTCACCAGCACTCACTGTTGGGTCTGTAGTATATGCAGATGTGAGAGTCAAGAGCTCTTTCAGAAACATGAAAGAGGCATAGTGTGGATTAGGATGATGATTAGTTGGAGAAGTGCCTCTAAGCAACACAGTAGGGAGGAGGATGAGTTGGTTCAGTTTTGCCCCAAGAAATGTGGCAGACATGTCCCGGGCTCCATCATATTAGCCAAGTGGGCATCTTGGAAGAAGAGGCTCTGACTGTCTCCTTACTCGACACACCCTACGGGGGATAGACAGGGGCTCAGGGAAGTCCTCAAAGGAGTTTCATTTGACACAGCCACCAACATTGCATCCTTCCTTTATATACCCCCACTTAATCCAGCATTCAGAGCTGGGAGCCACGGAAGGAACCCTATTTGTCTTTTCTGGGTTCTCTATATGTTGAATAAATTACCAAGTCTAGACCTAGATCTGTTTTCTCATGAAGTCATTAAGGACTTAAAGTCAGTGGTGGTATAATATAAAGATTATCTAGCCATTTCATATATTTTCCAATCTGAAAATTTGACCCTTCCAATCTGACCCTTCTTTGCTTTCTGCTGACTATCTCATGTCTTATTTCACTGAGAAAAGAGAAACCATAAGAAAACTACTTCAATCTCACACCACCAAATCTACTAACCTGCTGGCATTTATGCTAATGTAGTCTGCCTTCTGTTCTGGTCCAGTGAGTCCTTCTTCAGCCTAAGGCTACCCTGCACACTTGAACCTGCACACCAATCCTTTCCTGTATCCTCCAGGTCTTTCATCAGTGATTACTCTTTTTTTCTCCAGCACTGTCATATTTTCTCTCTCTACTGAATCATGTATATTAACATAAAAAAACTTAAAAAATAAAACCTTTGACTTCTCTAGCTACCACTTCAAATCTGTTTCTGTTCATAGCAAAACATCTTAAATGATGGACCCATGCTCTGTTTCTCTCTTTAACCTACTCCAGTAGGGCTTATGTCTCCAATACTCCATTGAAACAACTCTTTTTTTTTTTAATTGATTTTTAAAAAAAAATAAATGACAGTGGAATGCATTACAATTCTTGTTACACTTACACAGCACAATTTTTCATCTCTCTGGTTGTAGATAAAGTATGTTGACACAAATTCATGTCTTCATACATGTACTTTGGACAATGATGTCCTGAAACCACTCTTGTTAAGGCCTCCATTGACTGTATCCTGCCAAATCCAAGGGTCAATTCTCAGTCCACGTCTTATTTGTCCTCTTAGCAACACTGGATTTAGCTCCTTCCTTCTTGAAATATTGTTTCATCTGGCTTACAGAAAACCACACTCTCATGGATTTCTTCCCACTTTATAGCAGGTTTCTCCCCTCTTTTTCACTTCTAAATGTTGGTGTACCCCCCAGGAATCTTAGTCCTTAGTTGTCTTCCCAACTCCAGCTCAACCTGTCCCCTGAGTTCCAGACTCACATTCGGCTGCTTTGACTTTCTCTCTACTTGCATGACATTTCAGACTCAACTTTTCTACTCTGCTACTGCCCCCCCCATTTACTCTTTTCCTTAAAATTCATGGATTTTTTTGACCTAAAATTAGAAAAATAACACCATTTCCAGAGTTATCCAGACTCCCAATTCTAGAGGATAAGTCTTTTTTATACTCATATTTCATATCCAACCTATGTGCAGGTCTTATAAACAATTTCTTCAAAGTTTATCCTGAATCCAACTGCTTCTCACCTGTTCCACCACTATTTCCAAGTCCCAGCCACCACAATCTCTTTCCTGGATTAGTGTTATATTTCTTGCTAGGTTTGCAGCTTCCATCTAGCCCCATATATAGTCTGTGCTCCACACAGCAGGCTGGAGAAACTTTTCTAAACATGTAAATTAAGTCATGTCCATTCCTAATTTAAAATTTTGCATCATGATGAGAATAAAATAAAAACTCTTGACCTGCCTTTACATACCCTAGGGCCAGACTATATGTGCCCAAGATCATATATATGCCCTAGCTGTCTCCAAGCAACTCACTAGTCTTACTGCATTGTTGTGAATATAAAACTAGACATACAAAGGGATTTTAAGTTTATTAGGTGCCATAAGTAGATGCTATTGTGGTTGCTCTCATTGGATCAGTTAGTTGCCCTTTCATAAAGAGTTTTAAACATGTCTTCTAAACATAAACTGTAATTCTTGCCAGTGGTTCGTTACATGTCATTACAGACAGATTGCATATTAGGCAAATCTTTTCATTTTTGTTAATAGGTTCAGGCATTATTTTCCTGCTATATATTTAACTTTGTCTTTTTCTCTTCTGGATATAGGTTGTCCCTTGCAGGAAACAGCAGCTGTGCCACTAACCCTGGACATGGTCCAAGGCCATTTCCATATCCTGTGACAGAATCATTCTTGCGAAGTTTGTTTTTGCAGTACAAAATAGAATAAAGATCATTTTTAAAAAATATACATTGTATATAGCACTTTTTGTCCAGAAACAACTTCTATGTGACCAAAGAGAAAACCAGGTCTTGATCTCCAATTCTGCAACTTGAACTAGGCTAGTCATTAAGAAGATTCCATCCATCACTTAAATGTAAGAGGCACTACATAGAACCTAGTTGTCATAAATAATGTATAATGTCTAAGGAGGGGAAATGAAAGATGTGGCACCCATTTTAAAGAACAGGAGGAGTTTATGAAAGAGGAATTTCATTGACTGAGTTGCACCAAAATTGCAAAGATAAGCAGCTAATATTAGTTTCACATTTTACTCAAGCAAAAAAAAAAAAAAAAAAAAAGATATGACCAAGAAAGAACATTAGATGACACAGAAATGCCTTGTGGATCATAAACAATACTTACTGAGTGCCCTATTTTCTTAGGAAGGGTTTCTAAACTCAACTCAGTGGGCCCAATCTGTGCGAGAGCTGGAGTGCTTAAGTGCAACATGCCCAAGCTTATGCAACGCCAAGAACATCCTGATGGCGGTTTCCTAAATAGCTTTCCAAATTTTACAAATAGCCAAACCCATTGGCACTAGGCTATTTGACTTAAGTGACTTTTATTTTTAGATGAAAAGTCAACAAACATATGAACAATCTGAGGATTCAAGCAATGAGCCTGATGGGTGATATCAACATGGAACCATGTCTCATCTCCCAAGAGGGATGAGTCATCCAGCCTCTTCAGGACAAGCAAGTACTAGCAGCAGGGAGGAGAGCTGGGTACTGGCTAAACTCTCCAGCCAAGCCTGTTGCCTTCTTTCTTTCTTTCTTTTTTTTTTTTTTTTTTTGGTTGCCATCTCATTACACATAAAGGAGGAAAAAAAATACAACGGCCTTTAAAAAAACAAAACAAACAAACAAAAAAAGCAACACCTACAACTCAATTTTAACAGCTTCCCTGAAAATGATCCACAAAATCCAAACTCGAGTTTATACCCAAATTTCAGATGCTTGTAGTCTACTTCACTTAGCCTTTTCTACTTTCCTTATTCTTCCCTTTCAAGTCTTAGCAAATCTCTTTGTAAATTCTCTGATCTCTTTCATTTTTGTAGGAGCACAATATTTCCTACTTTGGGAAGTAGGCATGGCTTTCCTTTATAAGAACTTTAAATTACTTCTCTCATTCACCCCTTTTAGGATGAAGTAAAGATGTTAAAGCAACCTCCCTGATGAAAGATATATAGCATGCCTACCACCACTACCCCACCATACAACCCACAGGAGCAGCTGCTCAACAATACCAATACAGTAGTCTAAGCAACCACCATCAAGAATTTGGAGTTGAAGGAAAGATCTATTTGCTATTTCTCACTAAAAACACCTAGGTATTACAGGGGTGGGGGAGAATAAAACACATCAATTTTGAGCATGGTGCACACCTGTAATCCCAGCAGCTTGAGAGGCTAAGATAGGAAGATTGCAAGTTCAAAGCCAACCTCAGCAAAGGCCCTGTCTCTAAATGAAATACAAAATACAAAATAGGGTTGGGGATGTGGCTCAGTGGCTGAGAACCCCTGAGTTCAATCCCTGTACAAAACAACAACAACAACCACAACCACATCAACTTTATAGGAAAAGAAACCATGGTCAATGGCAAAATCAAAACAAATATAAGAGAATTCAAATAGTCTACCTTTACCTGAAGATTTATGCTCTGATATTGGGAGAATAGATTATGGAAAAGACATGGGCTTTACCATGTACTGGTTGTTAGGTTCTGATGAATTTATCTACCTTTTCTGAGGCCATTTGCTTGTTTTTAAAAATGTGACAAAACATTTGCTTCACAGAGTTTCCATAAAAGTTACAGGAGAAAAATGAAAATATATAGTTCACCTCATGATTAAAGTTAGCTCTTTTCCTGACTAGCTTTCTAGAATTCTAGTTCTTAGAAACAACTTTACCCAGCTTTTGTAATATTTCCTCAGTAATAAAATACCTCCTTCAAAGTGAACAAGTAAAAAGAAATAGAAGGATTCTGCTAACTCTTTGGCATCCAGACAGATCTATATCCATTAAGATAAGCATTGATTCTAGAATGTTCCCTAAGAGTTCTTTTCTACATGGTTGCCACAGGTCTCAGAATGTCCATACCCATAAAGATACATTTCAAAATAATATATTTTAAATAAATTTTATCTTGTATCCCCTTTGCTACCCAGCTGTGACACTGGAAGTTTACCTCTATTACTAATAATCCCATTTCCTCAAGACCCAATGATGGCCTGTTGATCCTTCCCTTCTGTGAGAAGAATGGCGATTTTAGCCTGCTTGTCTTCTCTGGTCAGCTTAATTACCAATTCTGCCTTAAGGCCCCCTTCTCATGTTCCTTCAATCTTTATGAACCTGTGTTTCCAAATATCTAGTAATGAGTCTTGCTCTACTTTATACATGTTTTATATTCTTAAGCCTGATATATAATAGCATTCAATAAATACTGACTGAGCAAATTAAGGAATTAATAAAAAGTTCCCTACTTTTCAGATGGACCCTTACAACTCACACATAAACATGTGGGTTTGTGTAAGTCTTGGGGGTCCTCAAGCTCAACTGTAAGAAAAAGGAAAATGGCCAACTTTCCATTTTACAGGCCCATCTAATTTAGTCTAGATCATAAAGTCATAACTAGGGAAGTAATTAACAAGTACAATTTGAAAAAAAATTATTGTCATCATCTTTCAATCCCAATAACACATTTCATGAGCAGTTTTAGGGGCCATTTTGCAGAGGCTTTCAGGTTGCCCGCCCCTCAGACTGGACCTATGCAATTACAAGAATTCCACAGTAGTCTGCAGACCCTTCCTGAGTTTTATAAAGAGCACTTCAAAATGCTCTGAAATGTCCTAAATGCTCTGTTATGTCCAAAAGCTCCTGAGAGTGAAATGTTACAGTGGGAAGCTGCCTGAAGCTCATTTATACACTGAAGTTATTAATCTCCTTCTTATATGTTTGATATAAGCCCTAGGGCACTTGGGAGAGTGATCCAATTACCCAATTCACAGAATTGCCCTTTTCTTTCAATCAAGTTCAGAGCTCTGAATTTTTGTTCCACCAATGACTTTTTGTTTCAGTCAAACAAGGTCATGGAAGAGGCCAATATCTGCCAAGGCCAACAGGGGTTTCATTTACATGCCCACTAATGTGAGCAACATAAGAACCTCTTGAGAGCATTAAACTAGGGTGTGGGACAACAAGCCTGTTATTTATTTACCAGCTCCCAAAGCCACCACCACCATTTTCTTGCCACTCAACATTTTTGGTTACCATTTTGGATTTAATGAAACTCTTTTCCGTGCATCTGGAAGATGTGTTGGGATATATTAGTAGGAAAGAATCTCTAAGGGAATTTTCCAATGGGCCCCAGAGGAAAGGGCTTGAGCCTGGGTCATGAGGCAGATTACACAAAGCCTATACTTCCTTAAAGTCAAACATTTCCAAAGTTAGGTTATTAATGATTGTAGATCAGGGGTTTTCTTTTACCATCTAGCTTCTGTCACAGATCTTAATTATATTGATGATTTTATTTATCATTTATTTTTGTTGCTATTTCCTTTACAATGAATAATAAACATAAGTCAGTCTAGCTTTAGCTAAGACTGGAACACTTCCACCCTGGCCAGAGAGGATGGTCTGGCCAGTGTCCTATCACTGTCAGAGAGACACAGGCTATCTGTTTGAATTGACTATGGGGTGTTTGTTACTTGAAGCTGATGAACGGTACTTCAGTTGAAGTTGAGAATAAACATTTAACAGATGGTCCAGAGAAATAAAGCAATATGTCAATCCATTTATCAAAAGTTCCAGGACGCCCACTTTAGAATTTGTGAACAATTAAAATGACACTGAAGTTGTTAAGAGAAGAATTGATCTTAGGAATGTTTGTTAAATTCAATGATAATGTTAAAGGAAAAAAAAAATTGGGGGGTAGGAGGGGGTTTCTTTAATTACCAAAATGTGATACCAGCTTGTAGTTGATCTGTGTTTGTAATAAAATAATCAATAGAAGCATCTGGAAAACTCTTCTTCCTGCTAATTTCACAAACATGTTCAAATTGTCTGTGAAAAAAAAAAAGTCAGAAAATAAAGAGATGAAGAAGTAAGTGAAGAAATAAATACTATATTCTTCTAGTGGCCCAATGAGAAATCCAAAAGCATTGAATCTCCTAGGTCAAAGAGGTGACAAAATTTTGTGAACAGCTGGAGATATGATTTATAAAAAGCAAAAGAATTAAAAAAACAGTTTAAAAATATAATTTAAATAGCCATATAGCTTATACAGAAGAGTTTTTTTGATATGTTCTGTTCAGATGGCTTGGATGAGGAAATGTCTTGATTGCCTTTTTTGTTTTTTTTCTCTTTGGAACAAAGAGAAAGAATTCATAGATCTTGCTGATTAGTTAATGATCTGGAAACTAAAAGACCTGAGTTTTAATCTCAAATCTTAAAATTAATTCACCATGTGGTTTGGGAACAGCTTTAATCTGTCTAACCTCAGTTTCTCTAGGTAATATATCTAGATGATATGATTCATCATGATTTACAAAATAAAAAGCATTTACATATAATAATGGTTGCTCACTCAAGCTCTAAGGTTAAACTATGTTCCACAGTCTGAAGATCCAAAACACTTGCCAAAGAGTCATAAGAAAAATAGGACAGTTGTTTCCTAGTGGCTCAGTGAGGGTATGAGAAGTAGTACGCTTACATCTTTCTCATTACACAGCTAAATCAGGCACAGGACCTGACTGCTTTTAATTCCACATGCATGTCTTCTTCCAGCTTATTCCCTGAACCTCTGCTGTTAAAGCTGATGGTCTGTCCTGAGGTGGCCCATGAAGTCCTTCTTCTTCCCATCTAGGCCTCTACCTTCCCTTTGCTTTGAATCCTAGCCCTATATACCCTATTTCAAGCACTTTATCCAGACTCAGAATGAAAGAGAAATGTGTAGGAGCATATTTCTAAATTCCTGCCGAGCTCCCTCCCCGAAGTAGAGGGCAATCAGAGGCCAGCACAGAGACATGGGCATCACTCTGCCCCAACACCTGCCAATTCCTGCCTAAAACTATCCAAAGAATGCTGGGGTCCAGGGAGCATGAGCGGGAAAAGGGTAACTGCTAGAAGGAAAAACACAATCCTGGTCTCAAAGCAGCAATAAAAATAAAATTAAACCCTCACACACACACATAAGATTCTTTATGTCCTCAATTGAAGTTGCCTGAGTACTTCACACTGGAGCTATGGGCAAGAGGATTTTCTGAAAAAACAAACCACACACACAACAGACCTTACTGCTCCCTTGAAGGGGCTTATTTAAGGCAAAACAAGGCCTCCCATCATTCCTGTGAGAGATCATTGTCCCCCTTGTTGCCACAGCGCCCTGTGAGGCTGTGGGAAACAAATGACCTCAGAGGCACTGCAGTGTGTGTCACTGCAAAAGAAAAGAGAATGGAAGGGGCTGAGGGGGAGGGGGAGGCTGCTGGCGAGCAGAGTCCTCCACAGCCCGACAGTCCTCCAATGATATCCCTCCAGGCACAGCAGGAAAGAGGCTTGTAGGCCCCAGGAGTCTCCAGCCCGCCTATAACGGGATTAGGCTCCCCTTCCACAGAAGCAAATCTTTCTGGATGTCCCGCTGCTCATTCTGGTCAATCTGGCCTCTAATTGGCTCTCCCAACAAAGTGCCCATGATTTCAACCGTCTTACTCTGTTTCATGGGTGTCTTGAGTCAAGAGAGGGCTCTTGTGAGACTTGGAAGAGTGGGAGCAGAGGAGGAGGATGGCTGGGCTGGGGTGGTGGTGGTGGAAGGAGAAAGAGCAAGGCTGAGCATGATGGGAGGGGCAATGATGAAGCAAACCAAGGTAAATAAACACTCAGCACTGGAGAAGGCAGCCCACTGTGGCCTAGGTCTTGCTCAGGGCATGCACTGGGAAAGCAAGCATGCAGCCCAGCCACAAGTGCCTTCCCACGCACAACCGCCTCTTGTGAATCTCAGTGAAGTAGAGCAGTGGATGTGACACAGAGACACAATAGTTGACAGTAGGCTGAATCTCACAAGTTGGCATCTCTCTCTCCCTCTCTATGTGTTAGGTTCAGTTTCTTGTTCTCCCAGATAGGAACGTTAAAAGTTAAATTTAAATGTTAGAGAGTCACATTTTACTTGTGGAGTTGACACCAGCCCCTAGCCCTGCTGCTTGAACCACAGAGCTATATTCACTACAGAATGACAAACAAAAATGGGGAAAGAAGACCTGGTGTGTGCAGGTGATGAGAACTTGGCACCCTGGAGTGAAATGGCTGGCCTGATCTAGAGTCTGCTCACTTGAGGATGCTCCTGTGTTTGTACTAGGGAAAATTTAAAACAAACAAAAAATGAAAATAAAATATGTAATACAAGATGTAGTTTATGTGTAAAATTCCCTTTATATATGCATGTATTTTCTACAGAAATATGTGCTGTGTATATATATACATTTTTAACCAACTGTGAATCATCTGTTAATTTGCCATTTACTCTTTGTATAGTACTAATTTCTGAAAATAATAGACTTAACAAGAATTCTGTATGTCCATAGAATTTGTTTTGGCCTCTACAAAATATTCAGCCAAGTTTCAAGAGTAACAAAAATTGTAAGTTTGTTGACCATAAAAAAACTATTTTGTACTAAAATCTTTCCTCGCAGAACAGCCATAATATGGTAATGCAGATTTTCTCACCAAGTTGGCAACTTAGAAATTCTGCTTTGAGAGAAGCTGAGTTTGATGCAAAAAGGTTCTGCCCATTTTGAGTTGTTTACCAGGAACATAAATGTCTCTGGGCTGCCCTCCTTTCTCCAGGTGCTGCCTGGGACTCTGCAAAACCACCAAAGGCCTTTGCCTTTCACAGATACACTCATTTCCCTGAAAACATAAATCAGAGATAAGGATGAGGGAACTAATATACCATCTTTCTGCTATGCTTTTTACAGAGTAGCATGATTAGGAAATAGCATAGTCTCTGGAACCAGAGACTTGGACTCAATCTCCATAACGCAACCTCTTTGTGTGTCAACTTCCTTAAGCTGTAAAATGAGGCCAATAATATTTACATCATCAGTTGCTACAAAAATCAATTAATATAAATGAGTTAACATATGAAAAAATCCTTAAAATAGTGCTTGGCATATAATACTAGATGTTAGTTTCTGCAATACTTATTAATATTAATTAATATACTGCTCTTGGCTCATTCCCATTTAGGAATTTCAGTACTATACTCAAAGATTAAAAAAAAATCACAAGAACTAACATTTACATTTTTTCAGTGCTCACTATGTGCCAGGCACTAGAGGTTCTTTATATGTATTCCACAAGAGAAGTCTGTAGGCATCTTCTTATGGGCTCTGACAGGGGCGATGTATCAGTTTGAACAATATGATGAGGCTGGTATTCATCCATTTTAGATTTCTAAAAGCAGTCACTACATTTGGTTTAGCCTAATTTCTTTGGGGTGTCTAAAAAGACCTCAGAGAACAAAGAACAGGTCAAGAAAAGATGACATGCAAGAAAAGAACCAAGACAAGGCAGGGGAAGCTACCCTTCTTCTCCACTCCATCTCCCACCAAGAGGAGAGAATGTAACTGGCGCGGAGGGGGCAGGAGTGGAACAGCAGGATGAAATGATACAGGTAGCTGAAGAAGGGGGACTCAGCCAATGGGCCAAATGTAAAGCTGTAGATCTTGAGATTCCTGGCAAGGTTTCCCCAGGCTCAGAAAATGATTTCAGGGCAGTTCGTTCACTGAGCAGGTCTTTATTAAGCAGCTGATAAGAGGCTCTGAAATAGTGAAAATGAGTAAGATCTGAATTCTAACTTTGGTTTAGCCATTGGTAGCTATGTAACCTGAATTTTTAACTTCTAAACCTCATTTTCATCTATTAAATGGAGAAAATACTCCTATGATATTGGGTTGTTGGGAGGAGTGAAAACAGGACATATGAAAAATGCCAAGTGCAATGTTTAGTATTTGACACACACTTAATAAAGTGTCATTACTACTGTTATTGCAGCTGCTAATCCTGATAGTACTGTGGTCACTACTCCCACAGGCATTACACTGAACACTAAGATTGGGTCCTGCTTTTAAGGATAACAGTCAGTGAATGGGAGAAACATAAAAATGCAATGATAAGGTGTGCCCTGAGGAAGCTCAGTGCAGTTATGGCAGTCTTATATGATGGCAAGAAGATTTCCCCCAGTGAAGGGCACAGGAGGAGAAGCCAGTAAGGTGAGGTGGGCACTGAGCCTGGAGGCTCTGCAGTCTAGGAGTGTGTGTGTGTAGAGGGTGGCGTCTAGCAGTATGGGGAGGATGGAGTCTAGGAGTAGGGGGCATATGAAGTCTAGGAGTGCGTGGAGGGCAGATGGAAACCAGGAGCACTGGGGGTGGGGAGATGGAGCACAGGAGTGAGTGCTTGGGCGGGGGGAAGATGGAGTCTTTGTGTGGAAGATGGAGTCTTGGAGTCTGTGGGGGAAGATGGAGTCTAGGAGTGGAGGGTGGGCACATGGAGCCTATGGGGGCAGGGCTGATGGAGTCTGGAGTGTTGCAGGAAAGCATCTAGGAGCGCATGGGGATGCTGGACTCTAGGAGTAAAGGCAGAGCCACTGGAGGGAGGAGAACAAGTAAGCACATGTTCTCTGCTTCACCAGGAGTTCAAAACCAAGTAAGACTAGATACATATTTAGGAGACTCTTCTTTTAACTGCCAAATAAATTGTTTTGATTATTTAAGTTTGTTGTCCAAGATCCAGGAGCCCTTCCCAGGCTGACTAGGCCGGTTTCCCTGTAAACACCGTAAAATGTCAAAATGCCGACAAGAAAAAGGACCCAGACTGAAGGTAAACTGCAGGAATTTTTTTCCTTTCTCCCTTTTTCATTACCTATCACTCTTCCAGCTCCTAAAAACTGGCAGACAAGAATGACTACCCTTTTTTTGAGAGAGAAAACGTATCACCCACTACCAACAACTCTCAGGAACATTTTTGACAGGAGCATTCAAAATGATTCCTTTGAGTTAGCCAAGAGGAGCCTGAAGAGGTGAAAATCTCACAGCTACACATGCTTCTAAGAAAGGCAGTTGCCCTTGGAGCTACTGGGCCTGGTGGAGGTGGTTGACTGGCCTGGCTGTCCGGCACCCCTCCTCCCCGTGTTTTCAGGCAGCAGCCGTTTGTATTTACAGCTCACTACCTTGAAGCAGGGAGAGGAGACTTCATTTTCTTTTTTCCCATCCCCTTGACTGCCATTCTCCTTCTCCCTAGCTCCCTGGAGCCCTCTCCTAAAACAGCAAAATGTCCTGCTTGCCCCTGAGTGAAAGGAGTCCAATCACCCAGCAAGGGGGACTTTATGAGCTTTCTGGGGGCTCTGGGCGGATGGAAGGGATTAAAGTGAGGTGTGCTTTATGTCTTTTGTACTTTACTCTCCTGCTGCCTTATAGAGTAGCCAATTCCCCACCTAGGACAGGTTTGCTTGTTCTTCTTGGTGGGTTCTGTTTTTCTTTCCTCCCCTGTGGTTTTTTTCGTGAGGTGGAGGGAGGATGCAATAAAATCTCATTTCAGATGCATCATAAAACTCAAAGAGTCTGGCCTGTGGCAGCTTCAAGCAGGTGGGGTGTGCTCCACTGTGTCTGCAACTCCTCCGAGAGAGGTGTGAAATCAGAGAAGTTTCTAGAAATTTTGTTACTACTTCCTGGGACTGCAGCACAGGGGTACAGCCCAGTCCCACCTTGTCTAGTAGCTCCTAGCATTAGCTGGTCTCCAATTAGCATCATGAATTCCTTCTTCGAATTCCATGGCATAATCATAAAACAGGATATTCTTAAAATAGCTTTCTAAAATTTTCTTTACCAAAGGCTTTCATATCAGATGATCTAACTGAAGGATAACTTATAGCCGTGATCCTGCATTCCATAGACAAAGCAGACCATAACCCTCCCAGAATTTTCTGACAGGACTAAACAAGCAAGTCATAATAGGAGAAATATAAGTGGGCAATAAACACCCCAAAAGATGCACATTCTCTTCAGCAATTAAAGTAAAGCAAACATGAACAACAATAAGATGTTATCATCACTTAAAAGATTTGTAAAGAATAAACAAAACAGAAAAACCCTACCAGTTAGGTAATAGTGGGGGCGACCAAGAATTCACAACTACTACTAATTGCCATGAAAATGGATACGTTCCTGACAGGTGGTTTGGCAATACATATAAAAACTGAAATATGCACAGGATCCATCAAAAGCAAATCAAGAATATATCCAAAGGAGATGATTAGACAAATTTGGAAATTTGAATGTAAAAAGTTTTTAATGATAGTAAAAAATACAAAAAAAAAAAACCAGAAATGATCAACAATTGGGAATGCATAAATGGTTATGGAGCAGCTATTTAAATGAATATTATATATCTAGACACCATAATTAACAGTGTTATTTTTATTATAATTATTAGTGCATATCAATGTACAAAACAATAGGATTCTTTTATTATAACCACCCTACTTTTCCTCCCAGTGTCATTCTTTATCTATGAACATAGAATTGTCCACAATAGCTTAGTGAATCACAGTTAAAAAAAAAATAACAACCAATAGGACAGTATGAACTTGTTTTCTAAAAATGACATATGTGAGTATAATAGGACACTCTACTAGATACCTGGAGAGATGCTCATCATAATATTATTTCTGTTAGCAGTATGAATTTAATTGACTTTTCCCTTTAAACTTTCAGCATTTTTTAAAAATTAGAATACAATAATAACAATATGTGTATTTTCATTGGGGTAAAAAATTTCATACAATTGGACTAATTGCAAATTATGACCAGCAAGTCCCATGAATTTTATTCAGTCTAGTTTTAAGGATAAATAGAAAGACAACTATAGCCCAGTTAATATTAGAAAGAGTGTTAATATTGGGTATAGGGGATGGTGGATTAAAACTGGATAATCTAGTAGACCCACAAGCCCAAGTTTTACTTTACTTTCTCTTGTTTCCAGAATCACAATGAAGCTTATAACAAAATGAGGAGCTAAACATTTTAGGCAAATTATTTCAGTTCTAAATAACATTAAGGTAAATTTTTAAATGCTCAACTTACTTTGAGCTAACTATCCACTCAATATAATTTGGAATCATGTTTTCTTTATGCAAAGGGTTAAAATTTGCGTCTTCAAAATTGGCAATATAAGAAATGTGATATAATGGGATGTAGAACAACACATTTGCACCAGTTCCACTAAAGCCAGAGTGCTATCTCTACCATTCCTGAGCAGGGTACATTGAGCAGCTGCTCACATAGTTCCAACAAGATAGAACCCCCTTAACTGTGCATATTATGGCTCCTCCACAGTGAGAGAGTTTGCTTCATCAAAAGACTCGCTAAATGCCAAAAGATACTAAGATACTAATAATCAGTCAACATTGTATTGTTTTGACCAAAATACCTGACATGAACAACTTAGAGAAGGAAAAGTTTATTTTGGGCTTATGATTTAGAGGTTTAACCCACAGATGGCCAACCCCATTGCTCTGGGCCTGAGGTGAGGCAGAATATCATGGCAGAAAGGTGTTGTAGAGGAAAGCTGCTCACTTCACGGAAGCTTGGAGAGGGGGGCGGGGAGGCGCCAGGGACAAGATATAATCCCCAAGGACACACCCTCAGTGACCTACTTCCTCCTACAATGCCCCATCCACCTAAAATTACCACCCAGTAGTCCATTTAAATTATAAATCCATCAAAAGAATGAGTCCACTAATGAGGTTATACTTTTCATTGTTTAATCATTTTGCCTCTGAACATTCCTGCACTGGAGATAATATTTCAAAATGAAGATTTTGGGGGGGGACACTTCATATCCAGACTATAATACTATTCTAATATTGAAATTTTTTTTCTCCAACGGAAAAGGAAACTAAGTCACACTGCAGCATAGACCTGAGAGCCTGAAATAGGGCTCTCAATTAAAAATTCATTTCCAAGTCCATTCTTTACCTTTTCTTATTTGAAAAATAAGTGAAGCTAGAGGCTAGCACATAGCTTCCCGAGGGCCAACTAATTCATCTTCCCTACCTAATGGCTTAAGATCTTTGGATTTTTAAGCTTATGAGTAGTACCCAAGGGGAAAAAACTTTATTTTCTAGTTTAAAACATTATTGGAAGATGCAAAATTCTTAGAATAGGCAAATTTCCTATATGGTACAACAAATAGTGATCATGGCTCCTTTTTCTAATGTTCTTTATTACTTTACAAGTAATCTTTTTGTCATAAAAATATTACCACTATAGTCAACACTTCTAAACATTTTTTTTTAATTTCATGGAAGGGGTGATGAGAGAGGACCACATATTTGTTTGCTTAACATCACAGGCATTTCTTATAGTGTATATATATATAAGCTCATCCCTTAGAGACCCATGGGCTTGAGGGTACCACACGTGGTTACATCAGTGGGTGGCCTGAGCTTCTCAGAAATCATAACTATGTGAATGCTGGGAAAGTTCTCAGCCATTCTCCCAAAGTGGCAACTTTTCAGACAATATTTAAGTGACACATTGATACTTCATGGCTTTCTTTCCTCTGCTGCAACAATCAGGCAATGATGGCCTGGACTCCCTTCCATATCCACTCTCTGTGCTCTTATAGCCTGGCTCCACCTCTGCTTCCAAACCCTGATGCCTGGAAACCCACTTTCCTCAACCCTGGTCCTTTATCTCATCTTGTCCCAGTGCCAGTCTGAATCTTCAGTGGCAGATCTGGTTATAGAGACAAGAAGGGACAGGAGAAAACAGAGGTATACCAGCTGTGGTAATATCCTAGCTCAAATTCCAGCTCTTCACAAGAGTCCTCCCCTCTGCTACCTAACCCCTACACCTACATACAGCTTAGATTCTGAGACAAAGTACCATGGAAGCAACTGCACTGGGTCATATCCTCTCTCTTGAAGGAAGATGAAAATTATCAGTCCTTTGTGAACTGATTAGTACCAATGCATTACTTAATTTTCCTTTATGGGGTTAAGTAAGGTGACCATAATTCAGCTTCTAAACTTTTTTTAAAGGGAAAAGGGGTCCTGGCATCCCAAGGGCCTATTAAACACAATGCTTCACAGAAAGGCCTTCAGTCAGTTAGGGTACAGGGTCGCAACAGCCTAGGAACCCAGGAGCTTCTTTGGCACAACTGGTTTACAATTCAGACAACTACTTCTACATGAACTCACCCATCAGTAAAGTAGGAGGTTAGAAGAGGTGACCTACTCACTTCCCAGGTTTTCATTAACTTTCAGAGTATCCTTAGGAAGCATGAGATTGAGCTACAGGGAAAACCACTCATGGTTCAATTTTTACCTATTAGCAGAAGACTCTTATGGAAGGGGGTCCAGGCCATCATTGCCTGGTTGTTGCAGCAGAGGAAAGAAAGCCACGAAGTATCAATGTTTCACTTAAATATTGTCTGAAAAGTTGCCACTTTGGGAGAATGGCTTGCCACAATACAATTTTCAAATGAAATTTCTAAATGTTTATTGCCAACCTAGACTTCTTCACTGAGCTCCAGAATCCTACCTTCTGGGATATCTTCTCAGTGTTACAAAGGTATCTCAGAGAAATTGTGCTCCTTCCTGTCTGTGCCTCCCCCCACCCTCTTCTTCTCCCCCTCAATCTCTCTTTTTTCTTGGTGGTGCTGGGGATCAAACCCAGGACCTTGTGCATCTCAGGCAAGCACTCTACCACAGGGCTCCTCCCCGGTCCATTATTCCTTCTCTTCATCCTCACCACCATTATAACCAGCACAAAAAACCGGCACATCTCACCAGGACAATTGCATTTGCCTCCCAGCAAGACTCCCTCACTACACTTTTTTTAAAAAAATTATTTATTTTTTTTAGTTGTAGTTGGACACAATACCTTTAATCCATTCATTTATTTTTATTTGGTGCTGAGGATCGAACCCAGGGCCCCGCGCATGCTAGGCGAGTGCTCTACCACTGAACCACAATCCCAGCCCCTACACTTTTAATTCATTCTACACCACAGCCAGAGTCATCTTTCCAATGAGTAAATTTTATCACCTTTTACCCCACTCCTTGCTTGAAGCTGGCCAGTGACTTTCCTTTGCTCTTAAATAAAGACAAAACTTCAGTGTTGGCTTCTCCCAGACTCTGCAGTAAACCATGTCTGTACCACACATACCTTCGCTCTCTTGGGGTCTCTTGCAATATGCTGTGTACACATTGACTCCTTTCCGTGAAATGTTCCCAAACTGATACCTATTCTTCCTTCAAGTGGCTGGACATCTCTTCAGCAAAGACCCATAAAGTATGTCTGCTTCTCCTGTAATGTTTTATCTTAGCTCCTTGATGTATCCATCTCCTTTGAGGCAGGATCAGGGCTATAATTTGCTATTTACTCTGAGTTTCTTTGATTCATGGTTGTTTCTCCTTTAGACCATAAGTTGTATGTGGGCAAAGGTCATGTTTGTTTGGTTTACCACAGGTATTAGTTAAGTAATTATTAAATAAAGGAAGAGCAAAGGAAGGAGAGAGTGAGACTTATTCTCATACTCCCTCAACATGTTCTATACTTTTCTGTTTTGGGAACTTTCGATCATTGTTTTTCCTTTCATATAGCATATTATTATACCTCTTGCCAGTTAAAACCCTGTTTCTCACCCAAAATGCCACTCTCCAATAGATGTTAGACATTGCCTCATGCCCTTCATTTCTAACATTCTTCGAGTCTGGTTTGGATTGGGGTGATCTACGTACATAATCATTTTGGGGGGCAGGATCCAATATCTTGTATGTCCTATATCCTACCACCACCTCTGTCACCAGCCTCAGAGTTTATTGAGCAGAATTAAATTCAGTGGAGTCTCTGATATTAAGGCTGCAGCTGAGATAACTTTTCTAGAGTTAGGGGATGCCATGTTGTAGAGTCACACTACTATCTGGCATCACCCTGTTTAGGACTTTATTGAAGCTCTACTAGCAATTCTACTAGACTCTTTCATGAAAAAAGTCAAACAGATGCAATTCCTACCTTCTAATATCCCTATCTAAAAAATGAGAGCAATAATAAACCAAACACTTAAATTAAGCCTAACAGTAAGAGTGTTCAGTGGGTTTGATGAATGAAGGTGTAGGGAGTTAGATACACAGGGGCAACCGTCACCTCCCCTTCACTAAATCAGGGAAACTGTCTATCTTCTCTTAGTTCTGTTTACTTAATACTAACCTAAAGAAACTTGTTTTAGTTTATCCATCTGTCTCATGGTTGCCACAATATAATTTTCAAATGAAATTTCTAAATGCAGACCACACACAATATTTTAGTGGACCTAACATTGATTTATGCTAAGACTGGGGGAAGGGAGATGCTCTGAAGAAAGATGCTTTGCCAGCAATTTTCTGCTGCCAGCCTTTGCTTGTTCTGTAGAAGCACGCAGCTGTAGTTTAGAGTCTCAATTACTGCTGGATTTGGCCCATTCAAGAGTTATATCATCTCTGCAATACCAAATAGCGTGAAAGTCAAAACTGGGATTCCTAAGACAACCATGGTGATAAAATATAAATTAAAAGGCTCTAGCTTGCTTAGCTATTATTCTGAAAACATCAGAATGCAATTTGTTGGGCAGATTCTATAATCTGCAGATGAAGGCAGTTATAGGGCTCAAGTTTATCCAGCGTTAACAAGCCCTAATAGTCTAGTTCAGTTCAGACATAACAAACGGAAATGGCTTTAAATTATCCTTCCCTAGAGACATGATTTCATAAGAGAACAAACTCTATATGCGCACAGAGAGATTTCCAATGTAAACATGTGGTGGAAGCTAAAAGCTGCAGCCGGGTTTCAAGGCTGGATATGCCAATGGCAGAGTATTTGATTTCAAAGACGCCGATTTCCTCCCAGTGCAATAGCATGTATGCTTTTTATGCTGACTATACTTTGAACTGCAGAATATACACAAGCTTGCATATATGTGTAATTTTATAGTTTTCTTTCTAGCTGGGATATTAATAGATTTTACTTAGCTTTTCCATGCAAAAGTATGACTGGGATACAGATGCTTAAGGGATAGGGTTCCTCATGGAAAACACAAGGCTCACTCATCACCTGGCTGCATGAAATGTAGTCTTTAAAGCTTTGAAAAACACAAGGTGAGCAATTTGGCTCTTCCATGTTCAACAGGATATAAACCTAACTCCCTCTGAATATGAAAAAGTAAGAAAAGGAGAATTCTTTTATCCTCTGCAGAGGACAGAACACCCTCATTTGTTCCTTTGGGCTGATCAGCTCTAAAAAGCCTAAGACCAAGATTTTGCAATGATGATTAGCCAATGTCCATTTGGCCTATGTGCCCCTTGTTCTGTTTTTTAAAATTTCACATTTTTAAAATCAATTAAAATAAGGCAAAGGAAAAAGAATATTTTGTGACATGTGAAAATTATATGGAATTCAAATTTAATTGCTCATAAATGAAGTTTTATTGGAACACAGCTATCCTCATTTATTTGTGTACTGTCTATGACTGCTTTCAAACCATGATGGCAGAGTCATCAGCTCTAAGATCATATGACTTGCAAAACCTAAAATATTGTTATTTGGTCCTTTTACAGAAAAGGTTTACTGATTTGAGATCTAAATTATGAGGCAAAAGCAATGATGACCTTCAGTTGCCACTTTTGTTTTTCAACAAACCTATGCCTTCTGCACAGGAATTCACAAATGAGTGACTCCTTGCAGCCAGGTATGATAATACACCTCTGCAGTCTCAGGGACTCAGGAGGCTGAGGCAAGAGGATTAGAAGTGGGTACAGCCAATATGGAAAGCAGTATAGAGATTTCTTAGAAAATTGGGAATGGAACCATCATTTGACCCAGCAATCCCTCTCCTTGGTCTATACCCAAAGGACTTAAAAACAGCATACTACAGGGACACAGCCACATCAATGTTTATAACAGCACAATTCACAATAGCTAAAATGTGGAACCAACCTAGATGCCTTTCAATAGATGAATGTATATAAAAAAATGTGGCATATATACACAATGGACTATTACTCAGCAATAAAAGACAAAAAATCATGGCATTTGCAGGTAAATGGATGGAGTTGGCGAAGATAATGCTAAGTGAAGTTAGCCAATCCCAAAAAACCAAATGCCGAATGTTTTCTTTGATATAAGGAAGCTGATTCATAGTGGGATAGGGAGCGGGAGCATGAGAAGAATAGATGAACTCTAGATAGGGCAGAGGAATTGGAGGGGAAGGGAGGGGACATGGGGTAATTAATGATGGTGGAATGTGATGATCATTATTATCCAAAGTACATGTATGAAGACACGAATTGGTGTGAGTATACAATGTATACAACCAGAGATATGAAAAATTGAGCTCTATATAAGTAATAAGAGTTGTAATGCATTCTGCTGTTATATATAAATAATTTTAAAAAAAGAAGTATAATAGCTTAGTGAGAACCCCGGCAACTTAGTGAGATTCCATCTCAAAATAAAAAAAATTAAAAGGACTGGGGATGTGGCTCAGTGGTAAAGTGTCCCTGGATTTAACGCCCAGTACAAAAAAAAAAAAAAAAAAATCCCTTACATTTATATCAGAATTCACTTATCAATAGCCAAATGCTTGTCTTTCTATGTTTTTTCCCTCAAAACATCAAGTCATGCATGAACTACTTAGACCTGAGATCATAAAGAAACTACAAATAAGGAAGAAATCTTTGTTTTTATTAAAAATTTCCTAAATTTGGAAATACATTCTACTGTCATGTATTACTAAAAAGAACAAATAAAAATAAAAACTCATGCTAGTAAAGAAAAAAGTTTGAAAATTAAAAATAAAGATGAAATATAAATAAATAATATAGAGAATGAAAATATATTTAATTTTTAATCTATTCTCTGCACATATACAAAGACAAAGGGGGGATCTTTTTGAAAATCTTTTATGGAGTTTGAGGGATCATTAAATTCTACACCTTTTCAACAATCACATTCTGAGTTTGTCAAAAGAGACAGGGATAAATATACAATGTTGGTCTGGGCAATGATTTTTTAGATTTGACCCTAAAAGTGAAAGCAATAGAAAAAAAAATAGATGAATGGAATTACAGTAAAATATAAAGCTTTTACACAACCAAGGTAACAAGAGAGTGAAGAAATATCTATGAACTGAGAGGAAATATTTGCAAACCATATATCTGATACAAGATTAATATCCAAAATACATATAGAATCCAAACAACTTTACAGAAAGGCAATAAATAATCCAATTAAAAATGAAAAAGGGACCTGAACAGACATTTTCCCGAAGAAGACATACAAATGGCAATAGATACATGAAAAGTCCTCAACATGGCTAACCACTAGAGAAATGCAAATTAAAACTACAATGAGATAACACCTCACAGTTGTTAGCATGGCTATTACCAAAACAAACAAACATAAAAGAAAGATAACAAGTGTTGTGAGGATGTAGAGAAAGGTGAATCCTGTGTACTATGGATAAGAATGTAAATTAGTTCAGCCATTATGAAAACAGTATAAAATTTTCTCAAAAAAAAATAAAAATATTGACCTAGAAATCTCATTTTCAAATTCCAAAAGATTTTAAATCAGTATGTGAAAGAGATGTCTGTATTCCCACATCATTGCATCACTATTCACAATAGCCAAGTTATGAAATCAACCTAAGTGTTCATCAGATGAATGGATAATGTACTACATGTCACACATACACACACACACACACACCCTTTAAAAAAAGAAAAAAAATTTGTCTCTGCAACAAATGAATGAAATTGGAGAACATTATGCTAAGTAAGCCACGTATACAAAGAAAAATACTTCATATTCTCATTAATATGTGGAATCTAAAACAATTGAACTTGAAGAAGCAAAGTAGAATGGTGGATACCAGAAGTTGAGGCAGGGAGAAGGAAAGAAATAGGAAGATGATTATCAAAAGCTATGGAGTCTTGGGCTGGGGATGTGGCTCAAGTGGTAGCGCGCTCACCTGGCATGTGTGAGGCACTGGATTCAATCCTCAGCACCACATAAAAATAAAAATAAAGATATTGTGTCCACCTTAAAAAAAACTAAAATATATATATATGTGTGTGTATATATTTTTAAAAAGCTATGGAGTCTAAGAAGAAATAACTTTTTTTTAAAACTCTGAGATATATTTGCACAGCAGTCAATCTAATAAATAACAATGTATTGTATATACCAAAATTGCTAAGAATTAATTTCAAATGTTTTCACCACAAAAAAATAGGTATATGAGGTGATATATATCTTAACTAGCTTGATTTAATTATTTTGCATTTGTACTCTTAGGTAATAACACTTAGTATCTCATAAATATATACAACTATAATTTGTCATTTTGTAATTTAAAATAATAAATCAATAAAATGGCAGCAGAAATGGGAGCAAGGGCTAGACATATTTTAAAGATAAGAAGCAGGGAAAATCTCTAGGATTTTTGCCTGAATGGATTTGGAATAAGTATCTCAAAGACAACGAAGACAGGAAACCCTGAATACCTGCTCACATTCACCTAAAACTGAACATCTAAAAAAATTCTATAAACATCATTAGGCCAAACATAGACATGCATGAGTTTACTAGATTTAGACAGCACAGTGCTGACCATTATTGCTAAACCTTCTGATCTCTCAAATGTTCTTCTATATGGTGATAAGCAAAACATTCTCTGTGTTTCCACTTTTCAATCCCTTTTGATGGATTGTATTTTATGGTAAAGGTTTATTTTGCTCATTAAATCCAAGGCACTCTTTATTTCAGAGACAGAGAGAGAGAAAGACAGAAAGACAGAGACAGAGACAGGGAAGAAATGTGGGAGGTAAGGCATGGGCACATGGCAATAGTGGGCCTCCCCCAAACTGGATTAGGCAGTGGTCCTCATACCTCTGGCTGATGGAGGGTAACAGCTGGATATGAGAAATTCTTCCTTATCCCAGATTCACCAGTTAGACAAGCTATTCCATTTATTTGCTCTAAGAAGTAATGGTAAAGAAGCAGAGAAAAGCTAAGAGTGGCTTACGGAAACCCTTTCTCATAGAGAATAAATGCTTTCCCTTATTGCTTATTTATCTAAAAATAAAATTTAAAAAATATATTATATTATATTATATTATATTATATTATATTATATTATATTATATTATATTATATTATATTATATTATATCTTCAGCAATAGATTTAATAGAATTCAGTTCCACTCAGTAAGTATCAAGTGGATTTTGTGTTCTGGGCACTGGACAAGTAATCAGAAATAAATAAAAGACAAAGTTCTGTTTTCAAATATTCACACTCAATTTCAGAAAACATGGTCCTTTAGAAGGAAAACAATCATGTGTTATAGTAGAGGGGTAAGCAAAACATTTGAAGAGCAAATAACAAGTAATAATTAGTTGCAACCTGGGCGATTGGAAAGAATAAAAGAAGGCACCTTGAAATTTTTTTCTTCTACTACCTACAGTATTTCAAGTCATCATTTCTTTTTCGTTACTAAAGTTTTTTTTTTTTTTTTTTTAATCACAGGATGTGAAAGTGCACCATGTACCACTATGTGCAACATTGATGGACATGTATTCTTTGTGCCAAACATCCCCTCCACCTTTCCCCTTTTCTCTTTTCTTTCTTAAATTTATTTTGTGGTACCAGGGATTGAACCCAGGGGTGCTCCACGACTGAGTTAGAGTCCGAGCCCTTTTAAATTTTTTATTTTGATATAGGTCCTTAATAAGTTGTCCAGGCTGGACTTGTTGCAATCCTCCTGCCTCAGTCTCCTGAATAGCTGGGACTACAGGTGTGAAAACTGCATAGGCTTCGTCCCCTTTTTCTGATATCAGAAGTCTTCTTTCCTGTGAAGAACTGCACCAGCCCCACCTTTGGGGCCTTGTCTTTTTTGCCATAGGGGGTAGATAAGTGATCCAAAGGCCAACAGAGGACGCCTTTGGTAATGATTATATTAAAATCGGAAAGAAAAAGGACCTCATATCTTCTGATATTCTAAGTGATAGAGACTGAAGAAACTGGTTTGCTACCATGTGGCAAAACTTACAAAGAATAAATCAACAGGAGGAAAGTAGAGCAGAGAGATGGAAAAAGCAAAAAACAATGATGATATTGTTAGAAACCCAGTTAGATCTATGCTTGAGACTTCCCAAGTATATTGGGCAATAAATTCCACTGGATCTGTCACTTGTATTTATCATAATCTTCTTACTTTAAAACATTATTTATAGATTGCTTCCACTGTACTTTTCACTTTGGTTATTAAGGCTCAGACTTCTACAAAACTTTATGCAGACCTTTACCAATTTAATCCTTTAAGATATGTTCTAGAGATTGCCAGTTATTCCACGAATGACACAATGTCATTTAATGATAGAGCTACTTTTTCTCTTGTTTTAATTTATTCTTTTTAGATATACATGACAGTAGAATGTATTTTGACATATTATATGTACATGGAGTATAACTTCCCATTATTGTGGTTGTACATGATGTGGTATTACTTATATTCTCCCCATCCCCTTTATTGTGTTAGCATCCTCATATCAGAGAGAACATTAGGCCTTTGGTTTTTGGGATTGGCTTGTTCCACACCATGATAGTCTCCAGTTCCATCTATTTACCAGTAAATGCAATAATTTCATTTTCTTTACGGCTGAATAATATTCCATTATATATGTATACCACATTTTCTTTAGCCATTCATCTATTGAAGGGCACTTAGGTTGGTTCCATAGCTTAGCTATTGTAAATTGAGCTGCTATAAACATTGATGTGATCACATTACTATAGTCTGCTGATTTTAAGTCCTTTGGGTATATGCCAAGGAATGGGATAACTAGGTCAAATGGTGGTTCCATTCTAAGTTTTCTGATAAATCTTCATTCTGCTTTCTAGGGTGGTTAGACCAATTTGCAGTTCCACTAGCAATGTATGCATGTATCTTCTTCCCCACATCCTTGCCAACATTTATTGTTACTTGTATTCTTGATAATTGCCATTCTGACTGGAGTGAGATGAAATCTCAGTATAGTTTTAATCTGCATTTCTCTAATTGCTAGATATTGAACACTTTTTCATATAGTTGTTGACTGATCATATTTCTTCTTCTGTGAATTGTCTGTTCAATTCCTTAGCCCATTTATTGATTGGGTTATTTGTCTTTTTGGTACTAAGTTTTTTGAATTCTTCACATATCCTGGAAATTAATGCTCTATCTGAGGTGCAGGTGGCAAAGATTTTCTCCCATTCTATAGGTTCTCCATTCGTGTTCTTCATTGTTTCCTTTGCTATGAAGAAGCTTTTTAGTTTGATTCCATCCCATTTATTGACTTTTGATTTTTACTTATGCCTTAGGAGTCTTGTTGAGGAATTCAGTTCCTAAGCTGACATGATGGAGATTTGGGCCTATATTTTCTTCTAGTAGGCGCAGGGTTTATGGTCTAATGCCTAGGTTCTTGATCCACTTTGAGTTGAGTTTTAGAGCAGGGTGAAAGATAGGGGTTTAATTTTATTTTGCTACATATGTACTTCCAGTTTTCCCAGCACCATTTGTTGAAGAGGCTATCTTTTCTCCAATATATGTTTATGGGACCTTTGTCTAGTATGAGATAACTGTATTTATGTAGATTTGTGATAGAGCTACTTTGATACAATGTCATTTATCAACTCTCAATCTTACCTTTGCTTTTCCTATTATATCATACCTATTTATAGCTCAAGGTTCCCTATGTTTCTATGTTTTATTTTATCCATCATGCAATTTTTTTGTATTACAGTTTACTGAAATACAATTACTTTGGTTGCTGCTGTGCTTTAAAGAGATCAAATTTATATTTAATTTTAATTTAGACATTAACATTTTGCTTTACCTTAATATTCTCTCTGTGCAACACATCTTAGTGGCATCTGTAAAGTTAAATCACCTTTGACATGTAGAAATCCTTGCTTTTTACCTTCTTTGAAGTTAAAATTGTCATCAAAATCAGAATTTTAAGTTGTAGTATTTCTCCCTCCTTAATCTACAGTGATAAAATGGGACCAATGAACACATGTGGAGATCTCTGAGCACTGAAGGCAGAGCACTGCCTAGGGCTTTTGTATTTTATTTTTCCTACCAGATTTGTTCTCTTAGGGAGCCAAGTATCCTAGATGCTTTGGCTATCCCACATGTGCACAATGGTAAAAAGAGAAAACAGGAAAAGTTTTTCTCTCTCCTTGATAACTCATTCCATTGGTCTAAAACCAAATGGGAGTTAATTTTGATAAACATTATTAGTGAAATAGTATTGAATACTAGCCACATGCCAGGCTCTATTTTACATTCCTCCTGAAAGCATTTGCTCTTCTTTTAACCCTTGTATAAACAAAGAAAAAGCAGCAGTCTTCTCTGTAAAGACTATTATAAGGTCACATCTCAGCATTGTCTATGATAAACTACCTCAATTCCCTTAAACATTTGTTATTGTGGTGATTAAAGGTGTATACATTGGAGACAATGGTTGTGCCATTAGATTTACTACTTATAGAAGCAGATTTCCCAAGGCTCTGGCTTTCTCAACATTTTATCTGATTCGTATTTATAAGAGGGAGAAGTATACATGGAAAGAGAAAGATATATCCAACACTCATCTTAGTGACATCTGCAAGAAAATCACCTCTAATATGTGAAAACTGTTGCTTTTCATCTATCTTAAAGGTGAAAATATCATCAATAAAACTGAAATCAGAAACAGAGTTATTTGGTATAGCTATTAGATAAAACGGAAACATGTAAAGCATAAAGACATACTTTGAGACATCTAAACAGCCCCCAATCTGAATCCACATATGGGTGGGACCTTGGCAGCCATGTTTAAACTGTGATTTGATTGGATTAAAGGCACACACATTATCTGTGCCAAGCCAATCAGATGCTCTCTCAGGAATTTAGATTGATTGACATTAGTCTGCCTGGGTGGCAAGCTGAAATCAAGAACATATAAACTTAAGTCCTGAGGATGCACCACATTTGGTCCTATGCTCACCAAGCAATGAAAATGGATAGCTGAAAGAGAGAGAGAGAGAGTGAAAAATGCTGAGAAAGGGAGGTCTGAGTCCATAAGTCTCTGAGGGGAGCTAGGCAGACAGGCAGATTCACTAGGAGAGCAGGCACTAGCAGCTTTCATTCCAGGCTCTGGTCGCTTATGAAACCAAGGACGAGTTTCTATCTGTGGGTTCTGGGAGAGTCTCCTGGTTCCTTATGGTAAATTAATCTGTTTTGCTAAGATAGTTTGAATTGGTTTCAATTATTTACAAACAAATGATTTCTAACCCAGGCAATAAGAGAGTGGTTTTTGATTTGGGTTGAAAATCAGAATACCCTTATAGATTTTAAAAAACATCTGCCCTGCCCCAAGGGATTCTAACTCAGAGGATCTAGGGTAGAGCCCAGATAAAATGAAATTTTAGAAATTTCAGCCTTAGAACTATGGTACATTGAATGGCAACTGGTAGATAACCAAAAGCTAGGCATCAAAGGAAAAAAAACAGCAAATGGAATAGAAGGAAACAGGATTCAAGATGTGTACCATTTTTACAAAGCTGCATGCTATGATGACTAATCCTGCCGAATAAATTGGGATCCACTTCAATTATCTGTCTTAAAAAAAATTTTAAGGATCCAAGGAATTGAAATATTCACATATCAATGAACTACCCCCTGCACCTTTAAATCATCTTGGTATGTGGAAGCCTAAAGTCTTAAAAAACATTATTTAGTTGGACAATTACAGGTTGTGATGGGTTAGGATAGGCACGAATGAAACTAATAGATATGTGCAAAAGAGGCCGTTATGTAAGAATTTGGTATAGAAATTCTCCCCTGTACTGGAAGAAATTGAGTCCAATAGTGGATTGCATTCATCTGACGGCAAGTTTAACACCCAAATTATGGAATAAGTTATAAGTGAATTACAAATGAAATCACCCTCATTAGTTTGACCAAGGAATTTATTTATTTATTTATTTATTTAAAATACTTTTTTAGTTGTAGATGGACACAATACTTTTATTTTATTTATTATTTATATGGTGCAAACCCAGTGCCTCATGCATGCTAGGCAAATGCTCTACCACTGAGCCACAACCCCAGCCCTATGACCAAGGAATTATTCTCAGGTTTAAAGCATGGATCTTTTTGAGGTAGATGAGAAAAATTACTACAATATTTGTTAAAACAAAAACTTTAAAACAAAAAATTTGTTAAAACAAAAATTTCATCATAAAAATGAAATTTATAGTATTCTATAAAATTTTTTTAAGGACTACATGTTATGTTTTAGAAGCAGTGGGAACAAGTAAAAATATGGTTAGATCTCTTTTAAACCCTGGAATGAATTCTCCACCAATGAATGGGTTAGGGTCTGAAAGGCACGTCAGGATTAATATAAAATAGCATTAGTATCAAGGAATTGATACAGAGAAAAAGAATCTGACTTGAAACTTAGAAATTTCCTCCATATAACAGATGTAAATTTGTTCATGAGCAGAAATTTGTCATGATTTTATATTAAGGTCCAAGAACTTTCTGTCAAAATGACTGCAGGAATCAGTGTGGGAGAGTATTTCCTTTCTTAGAAAATTCAAGAACTTTCTGGAAATAGTGCCTTATGACAGCAATCTGGGTGGTGTATAGTCAGACCCCTTAGGACTAAGTCCTCTATTTCTGAGGTCAACTTAATTGCTTCAGATCCCCTGCCTGTAGCCAGCCCCACATGTTCCAAAAAGGATGAATAAGTGTTGAATGAAATATAATGAAAGGGCAGTATAATCACTACCACACATTTATGACATTGTTGTGGACAAATAAATGATCTTACCTTTTTGAAATCTGCTTCTTAACTAAAACTGAGATTCATCCAAGTCAAATATGAAGGAAGATACTAATGACAGTTTTGAGATATAAGTATGTGGTTTACGGCAATAGATGGCAGAACCACAATACTCTTTTCTTCATTGTTCTACGAATGATGTAATAAGTTAACATTTCTTTAACACTTTATATATCAGACACATTCTTACATATTACATTATTAATTCTTTTTTTTGAGAGAGAGAGAGAGAGAGAGAGAGAGAGAGAGAGAGAGAGAGAGAGAGAGAGAATATCTCTTCTTTTTTGTAGATGGACACAACACAATGCCTTTATTTTTATGTAGTGCTGAGAATCGAACCCGGGTCCAGCCCATGCTAGGCGAGTGCTCTACCACCGAGTCACAATCCTAGCCCCCATTATTAATTCTTTTAAACCTCAGAATAATCTCTGAAATAGGTACTATTATTCATCTCATTTAGACAGTTAAAAGAAACAGTGGCACAGAAAGATTAAGCAATTTATGCAAGGTAAAGCAGCCAGAAGTGGCAGAGCCAGGATACATACCCATGAAATTCTGGCTTCTGATAAACCTTTTAACCTCTATCTATATTGCTTCTTGAATGTAATGCCCACGCATTTCACCTCTCTCCTGTGAGTCTCTTTGAGTATTGCTGGACTAAAGGCCATTTTCATAATGGGCTAAATGCATAATGGGTGCTTGCTCATCCCCAGTGAAGTCTCTATGGAGCTTTCCTTAATTCCCATATATTAAAGCTGCTTGTTACTGGAAAATCCAAAGTCATATATTCTGGTCCCTTCTACCTTTAGTCAGCCAGATGCACCTTAAAATGTCTGTTAAGGCCTCAGTTTCCTTATTTTGTCAAAGGAAATTATATTTGATGACCTCTCAAACCATTTTCCAAATCTATGAAAAACTTTGAAGAAAAGAAAGATCCCAGACCTGTTCTATAATTCCCCGCTTTGTCAGATCTCATCAGCACCTCCTTCACGGAGCTTATAATGTTTATAATCAGACAGGTGAATTAGCCCTGGCGAAACTATTAGCATCATAAAGGAAAGCCCACTGTTTCCTTCAGGGCTGGAAAGATGCAAATCAGAAAATTACCCTAGGCCTAAAGTATGCAGGAAACTGCGTGGATGACTATTTTCTTTTTTTAGTTTAGAAAGAAACTGAAGTGCAGGAAAGTACAGACACTGTTACTATATTTTCTTCTTTCTTTTGTATATATAAAAATATACATCCAATCGTCAGGCATGGTGTGTAGCTGGGGACTGAACCTAGGGCCCTTGTACATTCAAAGCAAGCACTCTACCAACTGAGCTATATCTCCAGCCCTGGTGAGTTCCTTTAATACCAACTACTTGGGAGGCTGAGGTGGGAGAATTGTGAGTTTGAGGCCAGCACTTAGCAAGACTCCATCTTAAAAAAAAAAAAAAATCAAGTTGAATAACCCAATTGCAATTCTTTCTCCAGTGACAACTACTATCAAGAAACAGACATCCATTCTTCTAGCCTTTTTTTAAAAAAAATGAATATAGTTTTGTTGCACATAAACTTAAACATGAAGCATAGCCTCTCAAGCATACACCTAGAATTGCAGTTATTGGGCTGCAGTCTTGTGTCTTTTCATAACTAACTAGTTGCTGTCAGATTGTTCTTCAAAACGACTGTACCAATCTACTCTCCCATTAGCAGTATGAGTTCCTACTTCTTCACACGTTCACAATTTTTCTTTTGTTTTGCCAAAGTGATAGGTAAGAGTGGCATCACATTTCTTTATAAAATTTTATTTCCTTGATCATTAATAAAGTTGAACACTCAGATCTCTACCTCTAAAAATTACCAGTTTATATCCTTTGTCCATTTTTTCTTTTATTTTTTTCTTGTTGATTTGTGGGTCTTTACTCATTATGATATAAATATGCCTAACTTCCTAAAGTTACAAGGTTATAGGTCATAACAGACCATAGTTGGCCAGGCCAGTGCCAAGGGGACACCCAATCTGCTGGCTGGTTGCACGGCAGAGTCTACATTGCAGCCACAGAAAGAGTGAAGGTAACCATTCTATGCAAAGAACAGCTAACTGGTTATTCATCTGGGTGGGGAAATTATGGACAGAATCCTCAGGTTTTCTATCATTTGCCTAGCCACTGTCACTGGGTTATAAACCAGCCATTTTTTTTTTATTACATTAATAGAGTCAGAGAGTGAGGGAAAAGAAGTCTAGATGCTCTTGAGCTTTCAAAGAAAGGTCTAGACAAAGATGAAATGATTTAAAAATATTTCTTCTCAGCTTACAAAATGTTAAAGGAAAGAATATAAAACTAAGCTAAACTGGAATAAGAAGAAGATATTCAGCTTTAGTTCTCTGCACCTCCACTGTTTTCTTCTGAGAACAAAGGGGAAATAGCTTTGCTGTCTTTGGCATAGGGCTAACCAGAGATAACCTAGAATTAGAGGCACAACAGATACAAAATCTTGTCTTCTGTACAGCAAGTGAATCCAAGGCTCCTTCCCCAAGAGAACTTGAATCTTTTAATATGTAGACCATGAGGCTGCTCCATGGTGCAAAAATTTCTCAGTGGAGAAGAGCCATGCACCCTACAGAGGTTTATAAAGAAAACAATACTATGAAAGGCAGCTTAGTCTCCTTGGATTTTCTTGAAATAATGATCTCATGCCAAGTCTCAACCCTTAAAGTGAATTGTATTTTGATTAATGACTTTATTATGTTAAAAAAATAAATGACTGAAGTGTGTGTTTATATATGCAGAGATGTACATTACACACATGCATGCGTGTATGCGTGTGTGTGTGTGTGTGTGTGTGTGTGTGTGTGTGAGATCTGTGTATGTGTGTATATATCAAGAGTAGAGGAGCCAGCTGGTTTAGCCATTTATATTTGGAGGATGAGCCCATATAATACAGTAAATTCTGCTGAAAGGAAATTATGGGAAAGAATTTGATATCCTGGATTTTTGAACACAAAAAGATTCAGAGTGAGAGTATGGAAATAAATTTAGAAAACAGTTTCTTGCTTCTAGATCAGTTTTAAAAAGTAAATATATAATGGGCACTATTTAGGTCAGGCCACTGTTATTGTTGTTTGGTTTGCTTGCTTGCTTGATTTTAAGCTGATTTTTTTTTTTTTTTGTACAATTCAATTGGAAAAAGAGAATGCATATGGTATTGTATGGTCCCTTCCCATCAAAATCACTATCTTCAGCAAACTTTCCCCCGATACTTTCAACAAGAACAGTTTAGAAAACTGACATTCTTTTCTCTTCCCAGTTATTCCCTGTAAATTGAAAACTACAAACCTAGAAATTATCACTTGAATTTATTCAAAATAACTGATTGTAAAGTCAGCCAACCTCTGTTATTAGTAGATTCATTTTAAGGTTGGGAAGCCTCCTGGAAAAACTACTGTTAAGTGTCCACGTGGGTTCCATAAGGGGAAATGACTGCTAGTGCTGAACACACGGAAACTGTCTAAGCGATGTGGCCCAGGAAATTGCAGAACCCAATTGTGGAGCTAATTAGTAGATATGTGGATGCATGAACACTATAGTCAGGAGAGCTTATACTTACACAAAGCATTCTGAGTCACCACACAGAACTTAATGAAATAGTCCAACTGCTATAGAAAAATGTGGAGCAACATATAACCTTTAATTTTTTAAATTTGACTTTTAAATAAATCTAGATCCATCTAAGCAGTAACAATGCCAAAACTGTTGTTCTTTAGAAGAACTTTTCCATATATACAACTAGAATTATTTCTCTAAATAAAATCTATTTTTCTGAGTCTTGATTTGAAGTCTTTGGATTCCAAATTAGACTAGCCAAATTACAGTAGGAGCAAGGTACCTACTAGTGCTGGCATTAAGTGCTCCTAACTCAATATGGAACCCATACACCTAATTCTATCCCTTCAAAAACAATGCCACCAGGCTAAGCAACCCCATGGTTTGCCCCATTTGTAGATTTAATAAAGAAACTAATCGTGAATGAATTGTTGCCTCACAGCTGAACAGAAAGAGCAGAAAATAGCAATCCTAGATTTCATCGCTCCTTTACCATTAGTGTTTTTTTGGTTTTGTTTTGAGTTTGTGAATTGTGATGCTTGTTCACATACAATACTTGCCTCTTCCCAGGCATATTATGAGTGTGGGAAGTGATTCCTGGGCAGAAACTACATCTAAACCAAATCAGTCAGTGTTTCTCCATCTTCCCTTTTAAGATGTGCAGCAAGGAGTTTCACAACAGTTTTGAAAAGGAAATCCTTGATCTGGTGATCACAGAAACTTAGGTAAGAAGAATCATAAAAGTCAACTCCTCCAACCTCTCACCTAGTACAAGGATCCTATCTGCTTAGGGGTTAAAAAAATACACTTCTTTTGTATACATGAGATGTCTTAGGTAATTTTCTCTTAACATACTCAGTGGAGGAGGAAAACATCTGGCCATCCTTTTCCTTATAAGAATTCTTTCTACACTTAAATACCATTTATTTTCTCCCTTCAATCTTCTTTTCTTTCAGTTAAATAGCCTACTTTCATCATTCTTCAGAGATCTGATTTTCCATGCTTTTAATCATTTCAATTGCCTTCCACATCCTCTGAAAAAGCAGAAGTCCAAGCTGGGCATGGTAGCTGAATGAAATCTTTGCTACTATGTGTCTTATTAATGCAAATATAAAGATTCAGTTTTTAACACCAGCATTCTGTTAATGTAGCCTAACATAATATTAAATTTAAAAGTATATTTTAAAATAAATTAATTCTTTGCTTGGAATTTTTATGTTATACATTTTCAATATTAACTTGTTCAAAGTGTAATCTTAAAATCATTTAGAGTGCTCTAAGGTAAAAACTAGATCCTTCTCCCCAGGGTTTTAATATACTGTATCTACTGGTTCTACATCCACAGCTTCAAATAACCATACAGTGAAAATATTTAGGGAAAATTGCCTCGGTACTGAACACATACAGACTCTTCTTCTTGTCATTGTTCTCTTTAAAAAAATACAGTATAGGGGTTGAGATTGTGGCTCAGCAGTAGAGTGCTTACCTAGCATGTGTGAGGTGCTGGGTTCGATCCTCAGCACCACATAAAAATAAAAATAAATAAAAATAAAGGTGTTGTGTCCAACTACAACTAAAAAAAAACTTTAAAAATATATTAATAACAACTATTTATAGAGCACTTATTTTGCATTAGAAATGATTTAAAGTATATGGGAGATGTACCTAGGTTACATGCAAATACTATATACCATTTTATATAAAGGACTTAAGCATCCATGGGTTTTAGACCTGACCCCCCTTGGATACCAAGGAATGACTATATTTAATTGCAGATGCCACACACAGCTGGTAATGCACTTGTTACCAGTCTCAAGTTTTCTTCTATAATACCTGAATTCCACATGTGTGTTTGTGTTTTCTGGAGCCCAGCGAAAGGGAAAATACTCAGTAGGTCTCTGCAATTCTCAAGTTGACCTTAGTATTTTTTTCCACTTATTTATTTATTTAGTAGTAGTTTGTGGCCTCTATGGGATTGTAGGTCCCAGAGAATGTTGACTTCTCAGATGGATACATATTTCACTCACAGATCTGGGTTATTAGTGGCAGAGTGCACAGTCCAATTAGCATAATAGGAAAAGCAATAGGTAGGTCTGAAGTGGTAGACTGAATGGGTCATATTACCAGGGGGCTAAACCTGACTGCCTATGATGATGTGAATCTTTCCCCATTTTTCAGTGTGCTGACATTCTTAGGCAGGCTCCTCCAAAGCATGGTTTACAGGTTTATTTTCTACCAGGATAGTGACCCTGGCAGACAGAGGTCCCTCTTTTCCTGTAGTTCTGGCCAAACTCTTGTGCTGGCATCTTACATGTTCAGCTTGGGTCACATGTCCTAAACCAACCCCACAATTCTGTTTGGTCTGATCTAGTTGATCAGGTACTAATTCCAAAAGATGGGAAGTTGAACGGGAGAGAACATGAAAAGAAAGGGTGACAAGTTGTAAGGACAGGCTAGGACTGTTTACAGTCCTCAGGAGTGTCTTCGTGGTTTTCAAGGAGCCCACACATGGCACAATCTCTGATATGCGGTATGAAATCAGTAAAGGCTTGAAGGATGGATCCAATGGCTAGCTTTGTGACCACTGACTCATTGCCAGCAAAAGATCTCAAACACTTAAGGATAACAGTAGCATTGCCTAGCAAGGCACAGGAAAAAAATGTTTATTGGGTCAGGCTGCGGGGAAGGAACAGAGGGGAAAGGGTTGAGGAGATATAGTCCTTTCTATGTAATTTCAGGGAGAGAAACCTAAGAATTAGAGAAATTGCTCCCACAGATCTAAGTAGAAGCATATACTTAAAGCCTATAATGAGCATTTCTTTGTTCCCTGGTTCTGTAAAGTTCTGATCAAAATTTTGCAGTGACTGTAAAGGCAGCTTGGTAAAATAGGCAGGGTGGCCACATAACAGACTGGATAAAGGTGTATGAGGCATATGGGAAGAAGACAAATGGAGGGCTCTACAGAGAAGTGGGTGCCTAGGGGCTCCAGGCAGAGGTAGGATAGCTGTCTAGAAGTTGCCTACATTTTGAAAGTGATTTAAAGGGTTTCTTACTGAATCTGATATTAAAATAAATGCATTCAAGTGAATAATTAGAAGACAAATCCTATTCTAGAACTTACAAATACTGTGCTGCAATGTGGCCTAATCATGTTTACTAAGGCACGGTGATAAACACTTAAATTCTATTTCACTTTGCCTTTTACAGTCATAGATATTCCTTTGCAATTTTAAGTTATATTTAATTTATGACTACTGTATCCTGTGTTTTAATAATAACTTCTTAAAGATTAATATCCACTCATAGTGGTTAGAACTTGAAATAATTACACTATGTTTACCTTTGGTTCCTTGCTGAATCTTAAGTTAATTGTAAAAATATTTGTAAGTAATAAAAATAACCTCTTTGGGCAATATGGGCATTGGTATTAAAAGCAATAGAGAACCAGGAAATTTAGTTGGATTCCCAAAGGAGTCTTTGGCTGAGAAAGGTTTGGGAAGAACCATGCTAGATGTCTCCAAAGGTAATACATTCTTGGCCTAGGCACAGAAAAAGAAAGCAGTGGAGAGAAACAGAGAGGGAAGATGAAACAACTCACTTTGTACAGAGTAAAGTCTCTGAGAATAATATTTTTATTTTCTGTGTGCTCTGGAGGAAAGCAGACTAATTTATACACAACTTTTCAACTTTCCCTTAAAGGTCTTGATGGGGGGAGGACAAACTAATAAGACAGTGAGGAAAATAACTGAGATCATCAAATTGATTATGTAATAACTATGGCAGAAGTATTTTATAACCTATTAAAATTTTAGCTTTCCCAAACTGATAAAATTGAAACACACATGCTTACCTGTACAATTGACAGTAAAACAAGTTTGTAGGACATCTGCTACTGTGTCCATCCAGACCTACTCTCATCCTACTCCACCATGCCTCTACCTTGGAATCTGGACTATGTGGATCATCAACAGAACTTTCCTGGATTAGGCCACTGGGGAGCACCAGCAGAGGACTGGAAAGAGGGGAGTGGCACCCATAGGCTGTAGCACCTCTGGATGGAAGGTCTCAGATCCTGCTGGGCCATCCTTCCTACACAGTCAGTCCTTTTTGTCTTATCTGTCTCCTCACCCTCAGTCTTGGGGTACTGATAGAACCTCACTGTAATTGGCCCCACAGCACTGCACAGCTTTTGAGAATTGCTTGTACCCTGTCCATTCCTGATAATCCAGTCTCCTGAATTATCAAAACTAAAGTATGCCATCTCATTCCTAATAGGATCCTGGCTGATAGAATACACAATGTATTAGGCTGAATAAAAAGAGGTCAGGTTATAGAAAACATTCTGAAGGCAACCAATACCTCATTTTACGTCTAGTCCTAACAATTATTGAGATTAGAGTTGAAGGCAGGCCAAGCCCAGGGATAAGGAGATCTATGACCAAAGGAGTCTTCAGTTCTCTCCTCACAACCTGGCCATGGATGCAGAGAGGACTGGAACAAGAGCTGCCTGGCTTTCATCACACTGGCACAGGTCAGCAGCTTCCTCTCCTCTTTCCTCCAGTCCTAGCCTATCCTTACAACTTATCACCCTTTCTTCTCATTGGATAGGGATGGGGCAAATAGCAGTGGGGCTAAAAGTGTCCAGGCAGCACTAAACACACAGCTAGTTCAGTTGGGGAAACTAGTTTTGCAGGAAGGAATAATAAAGAATAATAAAATTATTCAATTAGGATTTTTTAAAAAATGTTATAGCTCAATGAGCACCACAAATGGCAAGAATCGGGTCCTATCTATTCACTCTTGCAGTCTTCCTGTTTCGTCGGGGACAATTCAGAATCTCCAGCGTAGGTCTGAGTAGAGAGAGCCACCTTGAAGTTAGGGGTATGTGTGGAAGTGTGCTGGCACCGAATGTGGTATGAGAGGAGGGCTGCCTTCAAGCAGGGAGACAGAGGGATGTGGGGAATGGTGACAAAGGGAGAGGAGGCCAGTAGGGCTGCCTAAGTCTTGGAGAATAGAATGAGATCACTTTTTTCAATAATCAATCTCCTTCCTTCCTTCCTTCCTTCCTTCCTCCCTCCGTCCCTCCCTTCCTCCCTTCCCTTCCCTTCCACCCTCCCAGGGGCACTTTACCAGTAAGCTACATCCCCAGCCTTTTTAATTTTGTACTTTGAGAAAGGGTCTCACTAAGTTGCTTAGGGCCTCACTAAATTGCTGAGGCTGACCTTGAACCTGCCTCAGCCTCCTGAGTTGCTGGGATTAAGGCTTGCTGCACTATGCCTCTTTACTCAGTTTCTCAGTTTTCTGAGAAGACTGTAACATTATGCCTCTCACCACTGCTTCCTTTCCCCCTAGTTTCTCTCTTTCTTTTATTTCATTTTAGAATTGGATGACCTTGATTATAAACTGTGAGGACTCTTGGTTAAAGGAAACAGAAAGTAGGAGAAAGGTAGCACAATGGGAAGCAGGAGACAAATGAAGAGAGCACAGAGAAAAAGGAAGAGAGGATTCACTGAACTACCACAGGGGGCCAGGCAGATGAGAGAGGTGCTGAGTGACACAAGGAGGCTGGGGAGGCTTTCACCCAGAAAGAAACCCTGTTATTCTGAGACCTTGTAAGAGAAATTCTTCCAGACCTTGGGTCCATGATCCAGAGTTTAAGAAATGCGGTTGGGGGCTGGGGTTGTGACTCAGTGGTAGAGCGCTTGCCTAGCACACGTGAGGCCCTGGTTTTGATCCCCAGCACCACATAAAAATAAATAAATAAATAAACGAATAAAAAAAGGTATTATGTCCATCTACAACAAAAAATATTAAAAAAAGAAAAAAGAAATGCCGTTGGGATACTTGGTAGAACCACACCCATAGAGATATTTAACAGTGACAACTGTAGCCACAGCAGACGATAGGATGAAATCGCTAACTTCATGAATGTTCCCAGCTGCAGCAAGCAAACCTTTTTACATAATGAGATCAAAATGCTGACAAATCATTTTATATAGGGAGTGAACCAGGAGGAGGATGTGTTAGTTCAAAATGAAAATGGTATTGGGCAGTGTATTCTGCTACTTCTAAACAGGAGGAGAGTTGAGAGGAGGAAGTGGGTGGGCAGGAGGGGTAAGCCCTTTCTGTTGGCGGGACAGCTGGCTGAATTCTGCAGCAGCCTTACAGTTTAGACCAACAGCCATTTTGGAACAATCATGTGGTTCCTATGTAGCTCATCTTGGAGCTGTTAGCCATTTACAGTTTAATGCTTGCAAGTGTCTTCAGGCTCTTTAAGGATACTAAAATGACAATACGTTTTAAAATAATGTTCCTAGGCTTTTTGTTTCTCATGGTTAAATCATTTTCATAAAACAGGAGGCATTTGAAGTTAACATCTTCTAGTGCAAAGATTTCTTTATTGTGTTGCTGTGACACATGTGAACAAAGATTGTTTAGGGACAAGTTTAGACAGAAAGTTCTCTGTCAGTTGCATCCAGTAAAAAACAAGGAGAAAAAGGAATGATTCCAATATGAAGTCAAACTGGGAGTTTGGAAGGGGGTGGAAAAGTGGAGGATTTGAGGACAACACTGAGGGTACCCAGTGGTTAGGTGCAGGGGTTTTGGAGTCAGAATGATGTAAATGCTTATCCCAGCTCTGCCTTTCAATGGCTCTGTAACCTGCACCAAGTTACTTTACTTCTCTAAGACTTCATCATTTGAAAAAAATGGGGGGGGGGGGAATAACAATATCTGTCTGTCTCCTAGAATTGTTAGAAGGCAATATGAACTCAAGAAGGTAGATGCAGGTAATGAAGGTAACGCACTGGCACACAGTAAATGACACCTGTTCTTGTTCTCAGAAACATATCTAATGAGACTTCACTTTACTAGGCAGGTAAGAATTTCATAGAAGCACAAATTCAAGCGGTCCAAAACTATCCTAAGGAGATGAAATACTCTGGGTTCAGGCTGTTGCGGCTCAGGGGTAGAGCACTTGCCTAGCATGTGTGGGGCACAGGGTTTGATCTTCAGCACCACATATAAATAAATAAAAATAAAGGTATTGTGTCCATCTACAACCAAAAAAAATTTTTTTTAATTTAAAAAATAAAATGGAGAAACTATTGCATACACACACACACACACACACACACACCACAGTTTATTTATCCATTCATCTATTGAAGGGTATCGAGGTTGCTTCCACAGTTTAGCTATTGTGAATTGAGCTGTTATAAACATTGATGTGGCTGAGTCACTATGTTATGCTGATTTTTAAGTCCTTTGGGTACAGACCGAGGAGTGGGATAACTGGGTTAAATGGTAGTTCCATCCCAAGTTTTCTAAGAAATCACCATACTGCTTTTTCCAGAGTGGTTGTACCAGTGTGAAGTCCCACCAGCAATATAAGTGTGCCTTTTCTCCCACATTTTTACCAACACTTAATTGTTTGTATTCTTGATAACTGCCATTCTAACTGGCATGAAATGAATCTTAGAGTAATTTTGATTTGCATTTCACTAATTGTTGAGAGCCACAGACAAAGGGGCCCCAGCAAACTTCCAGCTGCCAGCAAACTTCCAGCTGCCGGCTGATGATTGGCTCACAGTGGCCCCAGCAACATCTAGCTGATTGGCTCCTCTGCGGTGATGTTCATTGGGCTGTTTCCCTGCCCTTCAGACTATGGAACTGCTCATTGGGGGACTTCTTTGGCTCCGCCCACGCGACCCAGCCAATCAGCCTCAAGAGCAGGAGGATTGTGGGAGGCGGAGAGGTTGGTGTGGGTGAGAGGCTTGTGGAAGCAGGTGGTGGCAGTTGGGCTCTGAGGGTTTTTTTCCTGAGGAGCTGTTTTGTTTGGCGTTTGTAGTTCTAAAAATAAAGTTAGTTTCTTTTGACAAGTGGCTCCTGAATTGTGCCCAGCCAGACTTCGGCAACTAATTACTAGAGATGTTGAACATTTTTTCATATATTTGTTGATTGATTATATATCTTCTTCTGAGAAGTATCTGTTCAGCTCCTTATTAATCAATTTATTGATTGGGTTATTTGTTTTTATGGTGTTATTTTTTTTTAGTTCTTTATCCTGGAGATTAATACTCTATCTGATATGCATGTGGCAAAAATTTGCTCCCAAAATGTAGGCTCTCTCTTTACCTCACTGATTGTTACTTTTGCTGAGAAGAAGCTTTTTAGTTTGAATCCATCCCATTTATTAATTCTTCATTTTATTTCTTGCGCTTTAGGAGTCTTGTTAAAGAAATTGGGGCCTAATCTGATATGATGAAGATTTGGGCCTACTTTTTCCTCTATTAGCCACAGGGTCTCTGGTCTAATTCTTAGGTCCTTGATCTACTTTGAGTTGAGTTGTGTGCATGGTGAGAGATAGGGGTTTAGTTTCATTTTGTGCATATGGATTTCCAGTTTTCCTAGCACCATTTGTTGAAGAGGCTATCTTTTCTCCAATGTATGTTTTTGGCTTCTTTGTCTAGCATGAGATAACTGTATTTATGTGGGTTTGTCTCTGTATATTCTATTCTGTACCATTGGTCTACATGTCTACTTTGGAGCCAATACCATGCCACTTTTGTTATTATAGCTTTGTAGAATAGTTTAAGGTCTGGTATCATGATGCCTCCTATTTTACTCTTCTTGCTAAGGATTGCTTTGGTTATTCTGGATCTCTTTTTTTCCAAATAAATTTCATGATTTCTTTTTCTATTTCTATAAGGAATGACATTGGAATTTTAATTGATGGAATATTACTCAGCATTAAAATAAAATTATGGCATTTTTCAGGTAAATAGATGGAGTTGGAGAATATCATGCTAAGGGAAGTACGCCAATCTCAAAAAACCAAAGGCCAAATGTTCTCTCTGATAAGTGGATGCTGATCCATAATGGGGGGGGCATGGGAAAAATGGAGAAAATCTGATTGAGTAGAGGGGAGGGAGTGGAGGGGAGGTGGTATGGGGATAGGAAAGATGGTTAATGAGATGGACATCATTTCCTAGGTACATGTATGACTTCAAATATGGTATGATGCTACATCATATACAGAGAAATGAAAAGTTGTGCTGTAATTGTGTACAATGATTCAAAATGCATTCTACTATCATATATACCTAATTAAAATAAATAAATAAATGAATAATACTCTGGATTCCAAAGAGATCACTTTGGAATCTGATCAAAGTCTAGGTTGATCATCTGAGACACAGGGCCATCCAGATCATCTACAAAGTTTGATTATAGGTGGAGTAAACCTAGGTGGGTATTGCAATGGAAATGGAGCCTCAGAACTAGAAGATAAAGGAATGAGAAAAGACTTACTTCACTGTGGTATTACTGAACTGATTCTGTTTTCAAAGTTTTATCACATATATTGTTTTGTTTTAATTTAAAATTGATCAAGACTTTCAGTAAACATTAAAGCTCCTGGGCTCTTTGGATGGCCATTTTATTATAACATAGAGTGGTCATATTTAGCAAAACTAAATATGGGAGGTTCAGTTAAATTTAAATTTAAATTTCAGATGACAAATATTTCAGTATAAGTACATCCCAATACAATATTTGGGTTCTATTTACACTAAAGAGTTAGGTCTTGTTTATTCAAAATTCTAATTTCACTGAGCTTCCTAGATTTTATTTGTCCAACTTAAACAGTGGCCTAAAACTTGCCCTTTTTAACATGCAGAGTGGCAAAACAAAGTCACCCCCTGTCTACAATTAGTACTGCACTGGAAAATAAAGTACAAAAAAAAAAAAAAAACAAAAAACCCAAACAACCCCACAGTTTCCAGGGCTGTTACTTCTCAGTACATACAATTCTAATTCACAGACTTGGTTTCATAAAAATTACTTCCCCACAGAGGATTTTTTAAAAAGCATCTCAAGTCTAGAGCAAAAATAACAATGGGAGGGGACTTCCCCTCTGATGGCATCTAAATAATTATCAGTGGGTTGATGTTTCAGATATAATACTTTTTAGCATTTTGACCTCTTACTTTTTTAAGCTTGTCTAGCAAGGCCAATAGGCTAAGCTATGTTCTTTCAAAAATCTGTCTTTATTCTTCGTGAAAAAAATAAACATACAGAAATTATATTCCTCTAAATGAAGCAGCACTTCCTTTGGCAGGTTCAATGCCACTAAAAACTATGAAATTAACCTTCAGTGCTTAAGGACAATGCCCGATAGTGCTAGCCATTGTCTCCAGCTCCAGCTGCAGCCTGGTTATTCACACTGACCTCAGAGAGAGAGGCTGGCCATGTCGTGAACAAGGCCACACAGTAGGTGGACCATCCATGCAAACAAACAAATGCAAAACTCCCTCTTCCTTGGTAACATCAAAACCAACTGAGATTTTTCCTTCCTGATTGAAAGTTAACAATATTCTCTGCTTTCCAAAATATCTCCAAACACCCTCAAGTTCGAGATCTCTAATAACTTAAAATTGGAAATAGGTTTACTCTGTAGGGCACTGGAAATTTAAGCAAATGGCACTATTATCCTTTAATTTTTTTTTTCCTTCTCAGACCTTCTGTCTACTTTCTAAGACTACTCAGGTACAGTGATTCTTCTCCCAAAGATTAGCATTTATATTGTTATAATCTTCTTTAAAGGACTGCATTAAACTTTTGGGCCAGGGCACAGTAAGTCTATGGCCAAGTTGAACCAGACAGAAAAATGGAACTGGTTCCTGCTTACCAAAATGGCATGAATTATGTACAGGTCAGATAAATGATTTTTAAATCATGGGAGTCACTAGTAAAAATTCACTGGTGCTCTGATGGCAGCACAGAGGCTGCTGACCACATGAAGAAAACTTAAACTGAGAAAGAAAATTCATCGTCATATCATCATGACACAAAACATACATGAAGGACAGAGTAAAAGGAACTGCTTTTTTAGGACACATTCCTTGATCCTGGCAAGGGAAGGCAGAGCTTGCCATCCCACTGACTTCCTTGTATAGAAACAGCTTACATCATGTGATGTGTATCAGTCCACCTGGACCACTCACTGCTGGACCACTACTCGCTTATCCCAAGCTCTCCTGCCCTGAGTCTGTTCATACCTTTCCTCTGGACTGCTTCCCATCTCATACCAAAATTCTGCTCAACTACTTCTTCTAGGAAGGCTTCTCTGAAATGGTCGTTTTTCTCTTCCAACTCCCAACATGCTTTGCTTTTTCCATTTTATGAAATTACTTCATCTATTTGGAAGTAGACTTTCTCTTATTGATCACAGACCCCCTGAAGGCAGGGACCAGACCTCACAGAGCCTCTTCCAGATGGAGCACAGGGCAAGTGTTCAGGGGCAGTAGGACTGATGTACTTATTTGCCATGTCTCTGGTTTCTTTGTAACATCTCCCCTAGGAATTCTTTACTGAAGACCTTTCTGATTCCACACAGTATTATGTCCACAACAGAGTTCGTGACATCATATTGAAATTATCATATAAGCCATCAGACTACTAGTTTTTGAAGGTAGAAACCTCATTTCACTAAGTGTCTGCAGCACCTAAAATAGTACCTGACAATGTGGACCTGTTTGACAATGAGATAGCACATAAATAGATATTGATTAGATGTTCCAAGCAGACTGCAGGCTCATTGAGGGGAGCTTATAGTCTCATATTCTGAACCCTTGCTTTATAATCAAGAAACATTAATTGATGTGGACAATGTAAGGCAAGCTCAACAGCAGTTTCTCAGTTCTTGTAAATAGGTCATATTATTTGGTGAGCAAAAATATGGAAAAATCCTCCTAAATATAAATGCTAATCTCAAGGCTCCATATACTAGATGTCTCAAGTGACTTCTTGGTGGCCCTTTTTTCCTAGCTAAAAACAACCTCAAAAATTTATTTTATACTTTAACATAAGCTGCATTCCAATTTTGATCATTATTGGTATTTTAAAAATAAGTCCAACTAAAGTTCTAAAACTGAATTGTGGTGATGGTGACATAGCTCTGTAAATTTACTAAAATTCATTGAATTGTATACTTACAATGGGTGAATTTTATGGTATGTGAATTACACCATGATGAAGCTGTAAAAAAATTAACTTAGATTGCTCAACAACAGGGCATCTAAACACTTGTTTTTCATTTTGACCTCCAACGTCCACCACAGTAACAGCATGGCTGTTCCTCGTTAGCTAGGAGGTGTGTCCATTTTGGCAGGAGTGCTCAGGCAGGTCACCAAAAGTAAACAGGTCTGTAAAGGTCATCACAAAGGCGCTGTTGTTCTGTCTCATAGCCAAGGAGCAAAGGAGAGTTGCACAGAATATCTACTCTTTTTTGCATCCCTAATTAGAAACATGTGGAAAAAAGGCCCACCCACAGGTCAAATCAGCCAGAAAGGCCCTGTTTCTTCTGCCTAATGTTGCATGTTGGCTAAAGAAAGATCTCTCCCTGGGCCTTCCGTGGGAATGATTTCAAGTTATAAAAGTATCTCCAAAGGCCACTTGCAAAGCACCAGTGGATTTTCACTAGTGGCTCCCCATAATTCGACCAGCACATAATTTATGCCAGCTTGGTAAACTGGAACCTGTTCTATGTGTTTATCCAGTTCAACCTCACTGTGGACCTGTTTGTACCCTGGAGCAAATTACATACTGCTCAGATTCCCTTGGATAGGTGAAATGCACAACTTAGAAAATTCAAAAGCTCTGGGCAGCACCTTGGCAACACAGATCATGCAAATGTCTGCATTCTTTCTTGTAATCCATCTAAGGTGTATTACTTTGGTTATTTCCATTTTACAATAGAAAATATAGCTGTCTCAATGAGACATCAAGTAAATGAACGTTAGATTATATAAACTCTATTTGTTATTCCTCAAAGAAAATACAGGTTAAGATATAAGACCCAAAGAGTGTTACTGCTGTTCACATTCATTAAAACTGTCATTAATATTCACCTTTCTTTAAATTCTGAGAAACGGTGACTCTTTTTATTAGTATAAAATTGATAATAAAGTCAGTGCAAGTAGAACTAAGGTTTTACTTTGGTTCTAAAGAGCTGCAAATGCTGGGAGACCTAATTATTCACACAAACAAAAATAGTCTCTTTTATTAACATAGGGAGCAATACATGCAAAGTCTGCTGTGCTGGCCCAACATGGGGCCTTTTGCAAAGATCAGATAGTTCAAGAGACCTGCTTTGATCTGACCAAAGGCAGGCATTTAATCTCCTATGTGGAAGAAAGCTATAGTTCTTAGATTAATTACCCGGCCACAGATCTGCTGCCAAGCTGCTCCAAGTCTCTCTTCCTAATGGGAAATAAATATCTATTTACTGCAAACCATGTGGTAGAGTCAGCTTATGCCAGAGATAGCATTCCTTCTTTTACTCACAGATAAATAAAGAATCTGTGCATCATTCAGTGCTTCAGGAGCAATAATCCTGTACTCTGAACTCCACTGTTTCTTACAGGTTTGCCAGACAGAGTATCAGGGACTGACAATGTCTGATTTTTGGAAAAAAATGGTGCCAGCTAGAAGGGGTAAATTTTATATGTGGAGAGTTGATCTTCTTGGGTCAGATAGGGAACTAAAATGAGATAAAGACTGAACTCACCAAGTATCATTAGCTACCTTTCTACAGAAAATTGACTGGGTTCTAGCAACTGAAAGGTGATGACAATGGGTGGAGAAAGGAAGTCATAATTTAGAACTCATAGTTCCAGTTATATTGGTCACATACTTTATAGGAAAGTGGCCATCACTGCCTGTCACAAGGACCAGAGGATCAAAACTTGGACTCAATGGATGTTCCTGAGTGAATATTTGACCTTGCCTGTGCTACCTCATTAGTAGTAAAAATTAAAAAAGACCTTCCACTTTGGTGTGAAATTAGATGGCATCACCTTTTGGCTCTATAACCAAGATATGTCTTGTTAATAATATACTGCTCTGAAGAACTGAGTGGGTGGAAGCTCTGGACTTCCACTACAGGAATGAATGCCAGGGACCAAGTGATCAACATCCAAATGTGAAATTAGAGTCTCTAAAAAAGAGGCAAGCATTTTAAATCTGCCTTTCAAGAAGCTGCAGCCCCACCTGACTGCGGAGGATTATGTAAAAATGGTTCAACATTGGCAGTTTTTCTTTTGCTAGTAGACGCCTTATTGACCACCTCTGAGGGAGGTCTGGTCTGAGTGAAGGATCAGAATGAGTGCACAAGGGTCAGAGGGCTAGTGATGAGGACAGCAGAGGACTCTGTGGAGTGGAAGTAAATTGTCCTTGGATCAAATGCCTGTTTTTCTCTAGGCAAGACTATTAGAGTGAACTTGCTGTCAACACGCTTTCCAGATGCTTCTTTGAAGAATGAGTGACTCTGATCAAACCCTATACAAATTGGTAGTTGATGAAGTAGAAAGGGATATGTAAAAAAAATGTGATGTACATAGAATTCTTTTCTTTTTTTTCCCTCAATAGGAAGTTAGATTCACTTCTCTGTCATACAGAGTTGGTAGTCCCTAAACTTAAGCTTTCAGACCTCTAGAATCAATCAGAGGTCACAGGGGTCTTTATTCTCCTTCCTCCTTGATTTCAAAATAGCCAAAAAAAAAAAAAAAAAAAAGGAGGAAGCTAGGCACTAAGAATCCTGGTACTGAACAATCCAAGCTATTGTCACCCCATTTGTATGCCTTCTATCAGCAAAACCATTTATATCTCTCCAGACCTATGCACAGCCCCCACAGTCTTTCTGTCACTCAACTTATGATCGTTCCAGGGGAACTGCAAGCCAGAGGTGAAGGATTCCTTTGTTTCCATCTCTATAGTAGGATGACATGCGGTCCTGAGTGCCAAGGTACTAAGATAAGAAGGGTGCTCAAAATGCCCAGATGGCTAGAGAATGAAAACCCGGAGAACAGAGCCAAGTTTGCACAGCAGACAAGGGCCACTGTGGCCAGGCTGGAAGTAGAGTCCTTGTAGTCCACAGGCAGCGGAACTAAAGGGAAGACATCCCCCAACTCAGCTGGTGGGAGCTGGGCAGCTTCCCAGCTGGAAGGGGCTCTCAAACACATCCCTGTAAGCTACCCATGAAAGACAGAGATGCCGTTAAAAACAACAAACAAAAGGAGCCGCTAATCAAGAGGAACTTTAGACTTAAGAATGGGGTTCAGTCATCGTTCCAGAAAGATGCATGCCTGGGCCAAGGCCCAGGAGAATGGCATTCAGCTGCTGTACCCCTCTTTGGGGCCCAAGTTTGGAGGCACTGAAAGGAGAAGAGATTCACAAAGGAGGCAGATGGACATGTAGTGTGGTTCCCATACAGAATATTAGAATTAACCTGGTAGAAGCAATCACAACTGTGATCAGCTGCTTGGAACTGAAATAATGTTTTAAATAAGAAATCAGCAAAGACATCAAAACTCACATCATACCCTTTCCTTGTAAACCTTGAAAGTTATAATTATTTGATGGTTGATGTACAGTTTTGGAAATTAGCAATCACTGGTCTTGGCCACCGCAGATTCTGACTCTCAAGACACTCCAATCTAGAACAGTGTATGTGTGTGTGTGTGTGTGTGTGTGTGTGTGTGTGTGTGTGTGTGTGTGGTGTTTAATAAAACAAAGGTATTTTGCATAGAAAGCCCAATGGTCTTAATTCTCCCTCCAAGTTTAATACTTATTTTTTTAAATAATGGTTGTTCCATTCCTTTCCTATATTTTTGGTACTATCCAAATTGCTTTTAACAACATTTTATCTTCCACTAATTTTTATTGTTATTGTTCAAGGGTGTTTAACCACTAAAAAGTAATATCCCAGCTTTTTTAAAAATTTATTTTTAAATTTTTTTTTAAAAAATTTTGAGACAGGGTCTCACTTAGTTGCTTAATGCCTCCTTAAGTTGCTGGCTTTAAACTTGAAATCTTCCTGCCTCAGCATCCTGAGTTGATGAGATTACAGGCATGCATCACTATATCCATCTACCTTCCACTAATTCTTCAAGCAGAAAAGTTATGACATTACCAGGTGAACCAGACAACAAGAGGTAGAAAAGATAAATGTTAAAAGCTTAATAATTATGCTGGAAAAATCCATAACTACAGTAAAGAACTACTGATGAGATTTTTTTTTTTTTTTGAGAAATGTCTGAGCAATTACCACACACACCCCTTGAAAGCCCAGCTAGCTTGTTTCATTGCAGGTAAGGAATATATTTGACCCTGCCACCCTCAGACAATAACAGGTTTAAGACTGGGGAGATCTGCATGAAGACTGATCCTTCCTGCCAACCTTGTCTTGATGGCTGGATGAAACAAAGGTAAAGCCACAGTCTTCTCTCTCTGGACTTTAGTTTGCAACATATTTGCATCTGGAAGACAGTGGGAAACAGAAATCAGTTCTATATTTTGCCTTTTACTCCCAGGTGCCTCATGCATGGTAGGCAAATGCTCTACCACTTAGGTACACCCCCAGACCTTTTAAAAATGTTTAAATTTTGATAAAGGGTCTTGCTAAGTTACTGAGACTGACCTTGAACTTGTGATCCTCCTATCTAGCCTTTTGAGTAGCTGAGCAGCAGCTGTACCTGTCCTGTATATTCTGCTTTGAACATGCAGGGATACAAAGCAACTGAGAGGCTCCAGGAAACCACATTTTGCTTTTCCCACTTATTTAGGTATTGCCAGTGGAGACTCAATTAGGCTTCATAATCAGTGTTTGATTTATAACTTACTCTTAGGCACAATACTTTTCACCAGCACTTTAAAGTACAAAACTACATTTATCCTCCATTGTGCTGCTCTTCCTATATGAACTTGGGCCATTGTGGCCCACTTATCTTCTAAATGAACAAAATAATATTTATTTGATTTGTACAACATGAAATAGCAGTGCTGAGTTTCATGGGTCCATTTACTGAATTATTGAATATTTGGGGACGAATCTAGTTTTCTTTAAATCCTGCCTTCCCTCTAATAACAACATCTATGGAGAGAGTCTTCTGAATAACACTGGTGCTATTTTAGGTATGAGGACAGAGGGAAAACCATGATCTTGAGCTGAGATAGCATAAGAATTGCAATAGGAACAGGATACCCTTTGAAAACACAATTTAAGTTCATCACGCGAGCGAGAATTTAGGATGTCCTAGGTCACTACTGGTGGCATTGGTCATTTATCACTGCACAGCAGCCAGATTTCCTGGGGAAAAAAAGGTGTTTTTTTTTCTGAATGTTCCGCTGACATAAGCCATTATCTATTTGCCAAAGATGAGGGCAAAAAGGCATGCACACAGGTTAAAATACCAAGCCTTTAAAATAGTCACTGTCTGCTTCCCAAATGGCCTCCTTATTAAGTCTCATTTTCTTACAATGATTTCCTCTTCAGACAAAGGTGTCTAGGGGTGGTCTATTAAAGTGATTTTATTTCTTTTCTTTTTAAACTATATTACATGTTGGGCTGTCATTAGTAAAGCTGACATGGCACCAGCAGTCTGTTCTTCAGCCCCACACTTGAAATGACTTTTTTGGACAGATCAAGTTTTGTTCATGTAAAAGATGAGGTATACATAGTCAGAAAGATAGGAGATGAGGAAGTAAGGGGCAGTGGATGTAAGGCCACTATCTAAACAGGTTCATTTCCAATAAGCTGTCTGAAAACTGACAGGAGCTCTGGGCTAGAACATCACTCAAACTTTCTGTACAAGAGAGACTGCACCTCACTGCAATGTCTTCAGAAGGTCTGTGAGAGGAAGTGAAATGGTGGGCAAGGAGGCTAGAAGAACAAAAGAAAAGTCTAAAACTGGTTCACATAAGTAAGGCTGTTTACCACCCTGTGGAGTTTCATTTCTTTTTGGACATACCAGCTTTCCTTAAAGAAAGAGGTAGTTGACTCTTTTTAAAGACTGCCTGTTCCCCTCATATCTGCTCAAGCACTCACACCTATCACAGTGGTCCTGATAACAGTGTACAGTGCTCCCCTAAGACTATTGGGATCATATCTGTCATGCAGTTCATAGGCTTCGTGGTTTTCTGAAAAACAAAAGCACACAGGATGAAAATGTAGGACAGTTGAAAATTCACCAGGTGATAAGAAGAAATTGGGTTTGAATGCCTGAGGGGACAAAGTTTTGATGTTATCCCATCTGTCCTAGAATGTACAGGATCTCTGATCTTGCTTGTCCCCTACATGACCTGAGACTGAAGATGCCAGAGAGAGAGGAATTTTACACAAGAGAGATGTGGGCACCCTCACAAGGCTTTACAAATCTCCCCAGGAGCCATGTCTCAGGCAACTGGCTGATGGCTGATTAAGAACTAATTTATTTCTAAGGTCTTGAATTATAGAAAACAGGAATATACATGAATGAATTTCCTTTCCTGAAGATGGCTCCAAACCAACATAAAATAGCAGAATCAAAAATAACACCTTAAAAACAGTCATATATTCATCAAGTTATGTTTCACCATAAGAGCCTAGCAGGTGAATTTACATATGGTATCTTATATATCTAAGAATCTTCCTTATATGATGTCATCATATTTCACTGAAATTTTCTAAGCATCACAGCTAGAAGAATGAATTCCCCATAATTGTTCATTTCTTTTGGTTAGAAGAACTAACTCTGTCAGTGACCAATATCAGCAACTCTATATCAGTGCACTCCCATATCTTTGGCAGATGTTCCAACTTCACTATTAGCTGAAATGTTTTATAGCAAACAGCTCTGCATTTAATGATGCTTCTTTAGAGAGACTTAATAAAAGTGATGTCTATTATTAAAATGTCATAGAAGGTTTTAAGGTAGACTGAGAACCCTATCCCCCTGTCCTTTTCCCTTCATCCACCCTCTGATTTTCATCTCCCCAAATAATTAAAGCTAAATCTGTTTGGCTTCATGGTCTTGGAAGAAGCAGTGTTGCTTGATCATCATTTGGATTTTGGCCTATAACCTTTGTCTTTGTCTACATCTCTGTGGTTGTCCTTTCTTCCTTAACTTGACAATAAATATTCTTTTTCTGATCCAGTACCCCAAATCACAAATGTGATCTCTCTGTGGCTCATTTTATTGCCAATTCCAGTGCCATCGAATTGGCTTTTACTTTAATAATTGGAAAGTGGGCAGAAGATTCCCACACTTGATGAGGCTGCTTTGCATCAAATGCTTCCATCAGACTCATAGAAACAGAGCCACTTTTCTTGGTGGAGAACATGAGCTATTATTATGCCTCCTTAGTTGAGGAGATCTTCTGTAAGAATAGCTTTCCCATTTATAGCAAGATAACTCATGGAAGGATCTATTAACATTTCTAAGAACTAAATATGAAATGCCCATCTTCAAGAAACACAGGAATATCATAAATTAGAGGAGTGTTGCATCAATGATACATTCATAGGTTGAGTAGTGAAATAAGTGCTATTATGATATTACAGCCAGGATTTCCCTGTTTAAAAAGAACCTTCCCTCTCAGGATGGTCTATGAGCTGACATAAATGGCAGCTCAACAGAAAGTGCATTTGGTTTCAATTCACTTTTATAACAACAGAGACTAACCCTTAGCAAGATGGGGAACATTAAGCTCCATTGTTTAGGCTGAGGATGACTGATTTGGGTGGCAGGAAGTTGAACAGTCTCTTCTCTGGAGAAGAAATGCCTGTGGGTAGCAAGCCTTATTCCCAAAGGGCCCCCTTCTCTTCCCCCCAGATAAAATGTCAGCAAAAGAAAACCAAAGAATCATTTCATAGTACTGAGAAGAGACCTCAAGAAATCATCAGTTGATTCAATACTGGCTAGAAGCTTTTGTTTTTTAAATAATTACAGGAACTCTGAAGCATTGTTATTTAATAAGGTCTAAGGGCACAGCAAAGTATTTTATAAAGCTTCTTGTATTATATAATGAGAAAATGAATAAGATTCTTTGAGATTTGGCAGCTTAAAGATATGAGAGGTTGTTAAGTGGAAAAGGTAGGGAAAAAAATCCAAGTTGTACCCAGGCCACTGGTTCATGTCTAAAACAACCAGAAACTCATTCTCCATCACTGTAATTTTTCAGAAATACCATGCCAGTTACATTTCCTTTTCTCTCACTGACAGAAAGGAAGGCATATTGGATAAGCTAATACAATGAAAGAATTCTGACGCACAAAATGTCCTAACAAAGTGTCCTTCAGGGGAGAAAAAAAACCCAAAAAACAAAAAACAAACAAGCCCAAGTAGGGAATTATGTAATTCTATCTTTGATATTATTTAGAAAACAACAGGGGGAAAATACCATCCACCCTACGTTCCTCGAGAACCTCCAATCAAGAGCTTGGGCATGTTTCCTGGCTTCAGGCTGGCTATAAATAAATTTAATAAGGATGAAAAAAAATCACTGCATCATTTACAGTTCGCTCTTGACTCCAGCTGACAAAAATCCAGTCCAGATGTTTGTTTTGTAAGACCAATAGTAAGAGAGTAAACCTCTATCCTAAGAATACTCTAGAAGATTGGGATGAACTTGAAGAGAAAAGGAGAGAAACCTGGCAAGGAGGAGGTGGACAAACCTGGTTTGCTATCAATTTAATAGAGACATGGTAATTAATTTATTTTGTACATAAGAAATCCAGTTTATTAGCCTTTCCTCCACCTCATCCCCCTTCAAAGCCACAGGCGCTTGGCTGGTGAAGCTTGAAATGGTTGTTCCATAACCTTTGCTTTTAAATTAAACAAATGACCTCAGATTTTGGAGCGGTTATTGACTCAGGGGAAAGTATGCCATTAAAAGTGTGCCAGAAACAGATTTAATTGGTACAAGTTCCAAAATGTGCTCAAAAGAGCGCAGGCTTCCCGCATATAGATTTCAGGGAAATTACTCAAAGGCCGCACAGCTTTGTCAGAATTTGAGATGTGAAACAAGGCAGCTGAAAGACTCCGTATCAAAAGGGTAAATTCAATTCAGGAGATATTAATCTGATTACCTAAGCAAGGCCGTGAATCGGATATGCTCCATTGTGTGCTCTCGTTCAACCTGGACAGCTGGAGGAGCCAATGGCTTCCTATTCCTTGACATATAATTAAGTTTTAAGAGCCGATCAAGTTACGGATACAAAGTTTTAAGAAATATTTCATTCAGGAGTGGCATTTACAGTGCTTGCCTGTTGCAAGAGTCATTGTTCACTTTATTTCCTTGAGCCATGCTGGAGAGTGTGTGGATCAGGCCTAAGGGCCTGGTGTTTGTGTTTCAGGCTACAATAAACGCCCTCTGTGCACCTGCCTAGAGGAAAAACCAGTCCAGCCGCCTCCTAAGACAAAGGGCCCTGTATTAAATGCTGAAAACCCAGACATGAACTGACCCTGTCAAATTCCAGCTAGGAAAAAAATAATTAGTATTTTCATCCAATCCAAGAGAAGCTGTCATGTAGATTTCTGAGTTTCTTTTCTCTTCTGCACTGAATCTGAACAAGGGTGACTAGTCAACAGAAATCACCTCCTTTCTCATGAGTCTCCTTACCTTTCTAGAATTCTTTCCTAATGGCACAATCCATTGCTTGGCACACCATAATCTGTCCTCTGAGGATTAATATGTACCTTCCCAACCTTTCTCCACAAGGTCCTTTCCATTGCAGTTTTACTTGGGTCATGCAAATGCATCTCCCCAACTATGTGTTTTCAAAGATATCTCCAAAATGCACTTGTCACAAATTCCAGGTACATTTAGGATCGCAAGTATGTTTATCAGTAGGCCAAAGGATCAAGATTATATTTCTTCCTTGTCCATTGTAATTCCCAAAGCCAGCTGGTGAAAGGCCAGACTGGATCACACAGACAGATTTTAGATTACTTTCCCTGGGAGAACTGTTCAGCTTGGGCTCATTCTAATTCGTATCTAGAATAAACCATGCTAGCCTCAGCTGATCTGAACATTGTCATGAAGAAAAAATGATTTTTCAAAAAATTTCAAGTCCAACAAGATGAGGTTTCATTTGTGAATCTCACTAGAGGCATGGGTAACTTTGGCCTTGGTATTAGATGAATAAACTGAGAAGGGCAACTTGACTGCACTGACTTCAGAATGAGTTGGTTTACAACACCAGAAAGGACCTGTGAATTGTCATCTCCTACTTCTTTAAGAAGTGGGATAAATTAATTAAATTATGATTTTTAAATTTATTTTATATTGCCATTGATAGTAAGCCTTTGGCTGCAAATAATTTTTTAATATATTTGGTGATGAATAGCTAAATTTTTGAGGGTTAACTGCTTTCTCAAGGTTGCTTCAGTAGCTCCTCCAAACTCTAGTCCCAAGGGACAGAAAACCTAAATGATGTGCTTAATTGTGTCTGGAAAGAGCCTAGGAACCAAGCAGCATTTTATCTGATTTGGTGCTCATTAAATGGCCAAGAAAAACAGTCACCCACCACAGGTGCTAAGCTATGCTGAACTACATTGGCTAGAATAATAAAGTTTTCAAAGAAATATGGTGCTGATTCATAGCCTGCCACTTGATGGGTGGCTCTAACTCAGCGATGGAAATTGTCTACCAGCTGATACCCAGAGCATCGTATATGCTCCTCAAGAAAGAACAATCAGGGAGTCCATTTTAGTTCTGTCCTGACATCCTAAGATGGTCAAAAAGCCACCATAACAAAGATCACAATGCCCTCTTCTTTCTGTGATTGCCTTTAACATAAAAAATCTGTCTCCCCCATCCTGGCAATTCACTAGGTGCTCTGCCACAGTGTGACTTTAAGTGTTGCATGTGTGTAAGGCTCGTTTTCTGGACCTTCCTTATTTTCTTATCTTTTCCTATCTTATCCACTGTGGCACAACACAGAGCCAATTTAGATGTAAGGTTTAACTTCATTACAGTATGCAGAAATTCTAGGCTTCCAACCAAACAAAGCTGACAAAAAGAATTAGCCTTTATGTTCTAGAAAACCAGGGACCAAGTCTAACTTTGATCCTGTTGCTCCTGAACACCTCACAAGCGTTTCACAGTAAGTGCTCCATTTTGTATGAATAAGTGAGTGTGTGTGAAGGAGTGAACAACTGATGTGCCAAAATGCTCACAGAAGAGTTGGTCAAGCCTGGGGTTTGCTCGGTTAATCTTTGAACAGAGAGGACTGACTAAGGCTGTAAAGAAAATATATAAATTTTCTCTGTGAAGACAGAATGCAACAGAAGAAGCAAACTGAAAAGGCCCACAGACGTCACATAATACAATCCCGTGTTGTGGCTGAGGGAACTGAAGTCCAGAGAAATTAAGAGTAACATTGCTCAAAACATAGCTCAAAATAGCACAGATGGTTTGTGGCAGAAATAGTCCTTGAATGTAAGTCTCCTCATTTGAAATGCAATGCTTTATCTACACTGTTTCTCTAATGGCTCTCTATAAAGATATTTCAGGGTACAGGCAATAAAACAGCAACAATTATATGGAAGCATGGAATTCAACTCTGCTACAACAGAAATACATGGCCATAAGTTCTAAGGTAGTGGCACTATCCCCCCGAAGACCTGAGTATATATGCTGGTCGAAAACAGACTCTGGAGGCAGACCCTCTAAGTTTGAATCCCTACGAATTATTAATTATATCAAATTAGGTAAACACTCTGTCCTTCCATTTCTTTGTTTCTAAAATGAGGGTAATAATTGAACCCCATAAGCAAGCACAGGGCTCTAGGTTCCAACCCCAGCACACACCACACAAAAAAGAAATTGAACTTTACAAACTTGCTGAGCTTTTCTGTACTTAGTATAGTGCCTTGACACATTGTAGGCACTCAATATTATTATTGTAATTGTTAGCAAAAGGAACATAAAACATATTTATTTCAACTCATTTGCTATTTTTCTCTCACCTCCTAACAAAGAATTACAAATAGTCTGATTGTTGCTTTTAACTATAAGGCACTTTGATAACTGAAGGGCTCACCTAATGCTATTAGAAACCTAGTCTCTCCCAAGTTGATGAGGTGGGGAATTTAAACTATACAGAATCTCAGAAATGATAAAACTTACTATAAAGTTCTCATTGCTTTAAGAAATTTAGGACTAACCCTACCCCAAAGGGATTCCTCTCTAAGAGATCAAAATCAGAGTTCTCTAGATTCATTCCCATCTCTTCTAAACTGTAAATTGTTGTCCAAGAAATCTCTTTGTTTTTTTTTATTATTAGTTGTTCAAAACATTACAAAGCTCTTGACATATCATATTTCATACATTTGATTCAGGCAGATTATGAACTCCCATTTTTACCCTGTATACATATTGCAGATTCACATCGGTTACATATCCACTTTTTTACATACTGCCATACTAGTGTCTGTTGTATTCTGCTGCCTTTCCTATTCTCTACTATCCCCCTCCCCTCCCCTCCCCTCTCCTCCCATCTTCTCTCTCTACCCCATCTACTGTAATTCATTACTCTCTCTTGTTTTTTCCCCTTTCCCCACACTTCCTCTTATATGTAATTTTGTATAACAATGAGGGTCTCCTTCCTTTACCATGCAATTTCCCTTTTCTCTCTCTTTCCCTCCCCCCTCTCGTCCCTGTTTAATGGTGGTCTTCTTCTTATGCTCTTCCTCCCTGCTCTGTTCTTAGTTGCTCTCTTTATATCAAAGATGACATTTGGCATTTGTTTCTTAGGGATTGGCTAGCTTCACTTAGCATAATCTGCTCTAATGCCATCCATTTCCCTGCAAATGCCATGATTTTGTCATTTTTTAGTGCAGAGTAATACTCCATTGTGTATAAGTGTCACATTTTTTTTTTTATCCATTCATCTATTGAAGGGCATCTAGGTTGGTTCCACAGTCTAGCTATTGTGAATTGTGTTGCTATGAACATCGATGTAGCAGCATCCCTATAGTACGCTCTTTTAAGGTCTTCAGGGAATAGTCCGAGAAGGGGAATAGCTGGATCAAATGGTGGTTCCATTCCCAGCTTTCCGAGGAATCTCCATACTGCTTTCCAAATTGGCCGCACCAATTTGCAGTCCCACCAGCAATGTACAAGTGTACCCTTTTCCCCACATCCTCGCCAGCACTTGTTTTTGTTTGACTTCATAATGGCTGCCAATCTTACTGGAGTGAGATGGTATTTTAGGGTGGTTTTGATTTGCATTTCTCTGACTGCTAGAGATGGTGAGCATTTTTTCACGTAATTGTTGATTGATTGTATGTCCTCCTCTGAGGAACTTACCTCAACATTATAAAAGCTATCTATGCTAAGCCTCAGGCTAGCATCATTCTGAATGGAGAAAAATTGAAGGCATTCCCTCTAAAATCTGGAACAAGACAGGGATGCCCTCTATCACCACTTCTATTCAATATAGTTCTTGAAACACTGGCCAGAGCAATTATACGATGAAAGAAATTGAAGGCATAAAAATAGGAAAAGAAGAAATTAAATTATCACTATTTTAGGACAACATGATTCTATACCTAGAAGACCCAAAAGGGTCTACAAAGAAACTAATAAATGAATTCAGCAAAGTGGCAGGATATAAAATCAACACGCATAAATCAAAGGCATTTCTGTATATCAGCGACAAAACTTCTGAAATGGAAATGAGGAAAAACACCCCATTCACAATATCCTCAAAAAAAAAAATAAAATATTTAGGAATCAATCTAACAAAAGAGGTGAAAGATTTATTCAATGAAAACTACAGAACCCTAAAGAGAGAAATAGAAGAAGATCTTAGAAGATGGAAAAATATACCCTGTTCATGGATAGGCAGAACTAACATCATCAAAATGGCGATATTACCAAAAGATCTCTATAGGTTTAATGCAATGCCAATCAAAATCCCAATGGCATTTCTTGTAGAAATAGAGAAAGCAATCATGAAATTCATATGGAAAGATAAAAGACTCAGAATAGCAAAAGCAACTCTAAGCAGGAAGTGTGAATCAGGCGGCATAGCGATACCAGATTTCAAACTATACTACAGAGCAATAGTAACAAAAACAGCATGGTACTGGTACCAAAACAGGCGGGTGGACCAATGGTACAGAATAGAGGACACAGAGACTAATCCACAAAGTTACAACTATCTTATATTTGATAAAGGGGCTAAAAGCATGCAATGGAGGAAGGATAGCATCTTCAACAAATGGTGCTGGGAAAACTGGAAATCCATTTGCAACAAAATGAAACTGAATCCCCTTCTCTCGCCATGAACAAAAGTTAACTCAAAATGGATCAAAGAGCTTGGTATCAAATCAGAGACTCTGCGTCTGATAGAAGAAAAAGTTGGCTCCGATCTACATATTGTGGGGTCGGGCTCCAAATTCCTTAATAGGACGTCCATAGCACAAGAGTTAATAACAAGAATCAACAAATGGGACTTACTTAAACTAAAAAGTTTTTTCTCAGCAAGAGAAACAATAGAGGTAAATAGGGAGCCTACATCCTGGGAACAAATTTTTACTCCTCACACTTCAGATAGAGCCCTAATATCCAGAGTATACAAAGAACTAAAAAAATTAGACAATAAGATAACAAATAACCCAATCAACCAATGGGCCAAGGACCTGAACAGACAAGAAATCTCTTTGAACTACAAAATGATCTTGCCACCTTCCAGTTTCAATGGCTCCCATCACCCTCAGTAAAAAATTCCAACCAATTAGCATGATGGATAAAAACCTTTCACAATCTGGCTTCTATCTATGTCTGCATCCTGCCTTTGTTCCATTAGCAAGGTTTTTCTCTCTGCCAGATACACCTTCCCACTGTTTTTTCCCTCTTAGAAACTGATATTGATTCTTGGAGGTCTGGCCAAAGCGACTCCTTGCTGCAAAGTCTTCTTAGAGAGTCCCATCCCTAAACCAGAGATTCTGTGTGCTTGACCTGCAATCTTCCTGGCCTGTGCCATCATGGTGCCAAGTGCAATTTATGTGTTCACTAATTATTCCCCTCACCACAGGGCTCTGAACTTCTCAAAAAGCAGCACTGCTAGTTTTGCCTCTGTGTCCCTGGCACCTGGCACAGGAAATAGTAGACAGTAAGTGCATGATAGATGTCCTCATTTTGTATCAGACTAAACTACTTCAATCACCTCCCTTGTACAAATATAAGATTCCTCCTTGAAAAGCTGAGTTACTAGGCTTCTGTTCTTTCACTGCTAACACTTTCCCCACACTGCCTATTGTCACTCATCACATATGGATAGATAGTAAAAAAAAAACTGCCCACATTTTGAAGGAATTTTGGAGCATAGAGATGTATGGGTGACAAAAACTATGGTGGTGATTTCATGCCCTTTACGTGAATACAGTTCTAAAGCTTAGATAATCCTCTCATAGCTACTGGTGCCTCATTCATGCATCATGAATTTATTGAGTAATTATTATTGCCAGGTACAATTCTAGGCTCTGGAGAGCCAACAGTGAACAAAAAACAAAAGTCCTACCCTCAAGGAACCAACATTACAATGACTCTGAGACAGAATTTTCTTGCTGGTTTGCCCTAATTTGGTATCATCCAGTCACACAGCAAGCCATTTTCCTCAGGTCCAGTTTGATCCCTGTAGGGATCAGGCATTTCCTCCCGGCTGGTGGACCTAGTCCCTGGACTCCGACAGTTGCTTGTTCACTGATACTGTTTCTTGGGCTCCAACTTTGAAGGTTCTGATGACTTCTTCTCTTTCTGGTCTAGAGCTCTCTTGGGGACAAGATTTCCTAAATTTGTTTTGATACTTTTCCTTCCTCATTTATCCATATATCATATTTTAAAACAAAACAGTTTTTGTCATCTTAATCCCCTGCCCACTTGGGTAGCCTCTATTGTCTGTAGCTGGAGGCGACACTGCCAGGATACATAGATTCTCTTAGCTGCTCTTCTGGGCCTATTATATGGGGGAGAAATGGTTAAAAAATCAACAGCATGACCTAAAAAGACCTATTGTCTTCTATTAAACACAGGAACTGCCCCAATGCACACAACTACTGTGCATTGCTAACATATGTGCATACACATACACTCAGACCCTCAGCTGAAGGAACAGAGTAATTTTGCTCCAGCTTATTGTAAATTCAGAAAGGATGTAAATTATAGGTATGGAGTTCTCTGCTGCAGGAATTTTAGTTGTTCAAATGCCACCCTGGCTTCTCTGGCTTACCTGTCTTAAGTAGTTGATAGATAATAGCTGACTATGGGATGTAGTTTGTGCTAAAGTACCCTGTCATAGTTCCTGAATATGAGGTAATTTATACATAGTTAAGCTTAACTAGGCCTCCTGTCTCATCAGATAATAATAGTTGAATGTAGACAGTAGATTCTGGATAAACATATGAAACATCTTTCCTCATGTAGACAAACTCTGTAGCTATAATGGAAATGAGAATAAAGAGGAGCCAGGTGATTATCTGGGATCAGAAAGAAAATGTTTTTGAATATTTTTCCCACAGTAAATCGGGTTGAAGGCATGGACCAATGATACATAACTAATACCAAATATTTGATCTCAAAAACCAAGAGGATACTGAGAATGGACATCATGGATGAGATTAACTGAGGTACAAAGTCTCATTTACACTAATGGATGTTATGTTGGGGTGCTTACCTCATGGGTTCTCTATTCTAAAGGAATCTGTTCTTCATACAGAAACTCTTATAAAGGGGAAATGCTCCTGTTTATGGGCCATGCTAAAAGAAGAGGGTATTCTGGCCACTTTCTTAGTTATGGCTGATTAGGTGAAAGGATGAACCAACAGACAGAATAACCAGATAAACAAGGTCAATCAGATCATAAGGCCAAGTGTCAAGGTATATAGAGAGAGGAAGAGAGAGGGAGAGGGAGATGGAGGGGGGTAGAGAGAGAGAGAGAGAGAGAATGTGTATGTAAATATATGCACACACACACACACACACACACACACACACACACACACACACATATGAACACAGAACAGAATGACTAAGGTTTCAATCTTTCCAATTCCCATTTTATCTGGCTGTACAAATAGCTAAAAGAATCCCAGTTGTATCCTTAGAGAAGAGCCTAGTGATTAAATGTGTAAGTTCTGGAGCCACTCTCTGTAGGCTGGAATCCTGGCTCTGCTACTATGTTATCTTCTAACCTCAAGGTCCTTCATATATTAAATAGCATGATGAATACAGCCCTCAGAGGGTTGTTGTGATAATGTATAATGCCAGGCACACAATACATGGTCCATAAATGTTCGCTACTCTTATTAGGTCTACCTTTTTTTTATAAGGCCAATTATTTTTTTAAAAAATATTTTTAGTTGTTGATGGAGCTTTTTCTCTATTTATTTATATGCAATGTTAAGAATTGAACCCAGTGCCTCACACATGCTAGGTAAGCACTCTACCACTGAGCTACAACCTCAGCCCCCGATAGGTCTAACTTTTAAAAAGTAATCTTGAGAGAATTTCTATTTCTTGCCACCAGAAGAGACCTAAATCCTTCTAGTAACTCCTGTATCTCAGACCTGAGACAAAGCCTATAGATAAGACCACTGGTGACCCAAGGAGGCATATGATTGTGGTGAGTGCTAAAGGAACTCTATACATCTACTCCCCTTTTAGAATGTCATCTCCTTGAGATTACAGGTAGAGACACATTTGTCTTGGTATCTGTGATGCCTAACATAGATAGGGATTCAATGAATAAAGCAGTGTTTCAAAGTGTGGTCCCTAGACCAACAGTATCATCAACCCCTGAGAGTTTGTTTGAAATATAAATTCTCTGGCTTTTACCCAGATAAACTAAAAATCTGGGAGTAGGAGCCCAGAAATGTGTATATTAATAAGACCTCTGGTGATTCTGATGCATGCTAAAGTTTGAGAACAACTAGAATAATGATTCTGGTGGAAAAACACAACCACTCCATATCTTTGACCGAGGAACAGCCCTACTTTATCTGGGAAAGTCAGCTTTGGAAGGGATAGATATTAGAACCAAGGTCACAGCTCAGCTGGACCACCCTTGGGCCAGACTACCTGGCCAGATCTTGTTATGATCATCCGGCAAATGCTAATAAACATCACATATGATCATGCCAATTCTTGGCATCCCATTCTCTGGGCTTTAGCCCTATCACTTCTGTAGCTGAGGCAACTGACAAAGCTGACTTTGGCATTCTGGTTCCTTTGGTCTTCTTCTGAGACCTTAACAAGAACATGTATAGACCTGGGAAATTAGTAAATCCTAGGTGGTAAAGAGGCTTGAGTCTAAGGGGGATATATTTCCAAAACATGTGCTCAGCCTTCACTGAACCACTTCAAAGACTGTTCCCCAAAGAAACCTGTCTGGCTCTCATCTAACTTGATTGCCGTGTATCTTGTTCTTCAAATGTGTCTTCCTTCAGCAAACTAGCACCAGCAAAACAGAGCTCATGACCAAGAAGTGCTTCCTGGTGGTTGACTTTAATGTTCCCTTTCTCCTTTTGATCCCTCAGTCATGGTTATATTACCCTCTGGCCTCCCTGCTGCAAATCCTCAAGAAGTTTCACTCTTGAGATTTATAGCTTTTCAGATATTTGTAGACTGTGCCCATCTCCTCTTAACTCTAGCCTCTCCTACCCTACATAATATTTAGACTTTCTTTAGCCAAACACCACACATGTTTTGGTGCCTTTAATCTTTTTCTATAAATTAGATTTTTCACGGCATCTGATCAGTTGTTGGAAGTAATATAAGGCTAGTCAAGTGTTGTGGATTCCCTGGAATGCCAGGAAGAGTGGAGCATGCATAAACATGTGTGCCCTTGTGAATAGAAGCATGTGAAGCCTTATGTGCTGACATATGTCTATGGCTTTGGAATCAAAAACTGAAAGAACAACAGGACACTTAAATACTTTTATCCAAAACTTGCTCCTAAGAGGCAACACTGTTCAAATCTAAGATTTCATGGGAAGCACTTTGACTTCTGTTCCTGCCATGGCCACCTTGCACTGCAATTGAGCAATTCTCTTCTCTCCTTCATGCTTCATTTGCTTGAGGTGGATTAAGAAATTCATCATTTTAAAACATTTTAAACATTTACTAGGGAAATGCTAATGCTAATAATATTGATTGCAGTCACACTGTGACACCTTATAATTTCAAAGCACTAATATAGCCAACCTGCACTATACTCCTGGGGGGGTGGCTACTGAAAGCTGCTCCACCCATATCTATTTATGCATGGTCTACACAAACCAATTAACATTCAATGTGAGATTGGGCCACGAAGGGCCTTGGAGCTAACAGTGGAGAAAGTTCGTCTAACTTGACCAACCCACCCTTAGTTTGTGGTTAATGGATTACAAATTTGGGTAATGCAGAACAATAAATCACAACTAAAATAATAAAGCTGAAAGTACACACAATTTAAGCAGAAACACCAGTGTTTTTTATCGGAAATGAAAGAAACCATTGATCATAGCAACTGTCTGAGATTAGCAGGGAGCCACATTTTCAAACATCCTGCAGTAAATCCAGAGCAGATCCAGCTGGAAAGCAAGAGTGGAAATAAAACTTGGAAATTCATACCATGCTTTGAAGTCTGCTTCTTTCACAACCATAGGTCCCCCATTCACCCCAACCATTCTGAGCTGTTCTTGCTTGCTGAATTTATTTTAAAAGAGACACAAGCCACACACTTGCATATAATCTTTCAAATGGACTCCAGCTTTTTGCAGGGATGGTTTGTTAGGGAATTTGAATCCCAAAATACTTTCTCTTGCACATGAAATCAGTCCATCAACTCCTGACTCTAACCAGAATAGAAAGGCTCCCGGCACTAAAACTAGAAACCACTTTTGGTTCTAGTAAGCACTGCTTTTTTCTTGTGTTCTTTCCCTGACCCTTCCATGTACTTTTAGTTTTCATGTACTATAATCTGTCAAAAGCTATTAATGCAGATAGGAAGATACCAACGTGCCAGGTGCTGGGAATGCCAGGATGGCAGCCTTATAACGTCTTCCTTCCTATGAAGCCACCTGGAACTCCTGAAGTGGGCCATGTCACTACACTGAAGTAACTGTTACTCTGCTAAAGCATCAGAAGAAAATTAAATGTCTAGATTGAGTAGAGCTTCAATCTGTGCAAGATTGCAACTTGCTACAATCTTACTAACTGTGCCTGATAAATGGAGACTCAGCTAGTTCTCAAATCCCAGGCAAATTCAGAATAGGCCAGCTGGACTTTTAGATCTTTTCTTTACTGACCACTATAGGGAACAGAGAGAGAGAGATTCCTTATGACTGAGATTTGACTGTCCTTAGTATTTTCTATGATCACAAGAAAGAGCTGGCAAGGGCTAAAAAACAAAACAGTTACAATCACTGAGCTCCATGATAACCCAATAACTCCATGATAACCATAATAACTCCATGCTAGAGTTTCTGCCAACAAAACCAAAACTGAAGAAGAAAATAGTTTGAATAACAGTGTCTGGTCTAGAACAATATAAAATATGAAAGCCCAAATCCTTATTTTGGCCCCATCTCGCCTGTTACATGATAAGTTGGATAAACAGAACATTCCTAGTTTTTGCTAGCTTTGACATTATAAGTTCATAAGGTAGGTTTGAAAATCAGGAGCATCCACCCATGAATGAAATTTTAACTCTGATTTATAGAGTGGGAAGAATAGCCTTGTGGCTGATATTGTCCTAGTTTAAACAAATAAAATTACCAGGATCTTCAGAAGTTCTAGCATTGATACTTTTGGCATATCTATAACTCCATGTACTACTGTCTATTTCTTACTCTATTCATTTCTGGTCTTGTCAGTCTATCTCTTGTTCTCTCTGCCTCTCTCCAACATAAACAACCAGAAGTGTATGCAAACTAGTGTGAGAAACACACTTGGGATGGGGGGACTTTGGTCAGTTTGCATTAGTCCTAGGAGTTCCATTCTTCTAAATAAATGAGAAAGTTTGTAAATAAAAGGCTACAAACTGATAAGCATACAGCATAAATGAAGAATTATTTTAACTAAATAGGGAAAATTCAATTTGCCCCTTTAATTCTTCTCAAGTCACAAGCTCTGGGGCAGGAAAAACATGGAGAAAGTCTTTTGCCTTTGAGGTCTTCTCCCTTCTGTAGCTCTCCCACCTGGGAGCTGGATAACTCAACAGTGGAATTGAACCTAAATGAAGGATATCATACCATAGACTTAAGCAGTGAATACTGGGTCTACTTAATCCAAGCAACAACTCAGTCGCAATTTTAATAAGGGTGTGGGTGTGGTGGGGGAGCAAAACAAAAACAAAGAACTTTCAACTTTACAAACACTGGGAGGGCAACAGCTGGTCAGTTGAGATTAAAGGAGCGTGAGAGAGCACCTCCCCATCTTCTGATTTCTCCTCCCCCATAGACGGCCCTGTAGCCAGCCAGGGTTCACTTTTACAGCCCTGTGCAGATGACCTTGTTCCAGCTAAGATAGGGGCTCCTTTGATCTCAGCAGGGGGATGCTCTGGTCCTGCAGCTGGCAGATATTAATAGCACAGGATCTGCTGGGGTAGAAGGATCTCTCAGTTGGACCAGGTCACTTGTATTCCCTCCTCTGTGTCAGAGCAGAAGGAACTTCATTCCCTGAATCAGCCCCTGCTGGGTACTCTCCTTAGGTCAACTCAGATCCTTTTACTGCTCTTGCCGCTTGTTCTCACCTTACAACTGTTTTCAAGGGTATACTGCTTAAGCAGATCCTCTGCTCTGCAGCTGAAATCTATTATAGTACTCTCTAAATTAGAACTAAACCCCATCCATGGGTAGATACTCTTGATCTGCAGACTCACCTCACTATCTGATAATGTTACAGGAGGAAAAGACTTGAGCAATCATTTATTCATCCAACCTGTGGCCCAAAGTAATTTAAAAACATGCCTGAGATCAGGTCACTTAACACAAATGCTAAGCGGATACAATAAATGCTTGAAAAAAACAAAGCAATTTATATTTTATATGATAGATATATGTCACATAAATACACATCTCTACATATATATTTGTACATATATATATATATATATATATATGAACTTAACTAGTGCAATAGTTGAATAGATATAAATGTTGTAAGAAATTTGTTCATTTTAATTCACTAGTAAGTAGTTTCATTATAGATCCTAGAAAAAATATTTCTATATCCTCTTTTCTGTTCAGCTATATAAGAACAAGAGCTAAAAACAGCAACAACAAAACCCAATTGTTTCCTTTCTCCCTTGGATTTCATAAGGGCATGTTGCCTAAGGATGTGCTGGTAATTCTCCCTCTGCTAGCAACACTTCATCATCTTCTTATAGCAGTCACACTCAAGTACAAAGCCATTTCTTTTGTCTATTTTGCTCCTCTTCTTTCCATAAGATAAACCAGGAAGCCAAGATAAAGAAAAGTGCTATAACTGATTTTCAAATGAGGAAGCCAGACACTCTATTCAGGTCTCCTCAGAGTGGAACAAGTGTGCACAAGTGTGTGTGTGTGTGTGTGTGTGTGTGTGTGTGTGTGTAATCATAATAAATTTTAATGCTATTCTCAGGTGTTTTATGTGATTCTCATGGTTCTTTCAAAGTATTTACTATGATATTCACTGAGCATCTATTTACTGCTTTCAATATGCCTAGAACTTTGCTAGGAATTGGGACATCACACGCATACAAAACGAACATGACATAGTCTTTTTCCTTAAAAATCTGCCAGTTTGGTCAGAAAAGCATGAAAAGTTAAAGTCATTTTTCTAGGCCTTATCCTTACTCAGCTGAACAAGTAGAGAGAGAAGCAGAGAAGAAGAAAGTAGTGAGACTAGCTACACAGGCAAGAAGACTCTGCAAGAGGCAGTCTTGAAGCCTTGAAGGAATGAACTTTGGAAGAGAATAAACGAGAGAAGTGAACAAGGGAAATGCTACTCTAGATAGGGAGAGTGATCTCTGCAATGGTGTGGAACCAGGAGTGGGAAGGGTCACCTAAAAATCAGCACCAGAAGCACAGGAATGCCCCATAAGGAATTGGTGGGAACTGAGGCTGAACAAGAAGGAAAGGACAGACACTAAAGGCTAAGAAGCATTAATTTCATCTAGTGGAGCTCTGGAAACTGGTCCACTCAGAAGAGAAAACATAGGAGTTTTTTGTATTTACTGACTCTTGTGATATAAATACTTCTACCCTGATGATTACAACCCCAAATCCCTGAATAATTTTAAATTGACTTACTTATTTTGTCCATTCTCAGAAAAGACAATTCCCAGCTTTCTAAGTAGGAGAAAGACATGGTAGAAAGAAATCAGATCAGGGAAGTTTAATTTGTTAGCAGCAGAATGAAAATGGTAGAGACTAGAATTGGCAAACTCTTTTGGATTAAAAACTAATCCAATCATGAGTTTAATAAGCCAGTTGTTCACAACATAAATTATTTTAAAAAGGGAGGAAAGATATATTTGGATAGAAAAGCTAAAGAGGATGATGAAAAATATTTGAGGGAGGAAGAAATCTGGATGATTCAGATTTTCAGCCCAGATGGCAAGAGAATGATAATGTATTACTAAAAGTAGAAAGCATTTAAAGCTTTTATAAATTTATATTTTATAAATATGCTATTAGTTTTCACCATGAAAGACATCAGCAAGAAGCAGGAATGATGTTCTTGCAGTTTCTGAGATCATAAACCAAGGCCCATCCACAGAAGACCACCTGGGCAGTCAGGAACCTTGCTAGGCCTAAAAGTTACCTGTAGTCCATTATGAAAAATTCTCAGAAAGTGGAAAGGGAAGAAGGACCCATAAGAGCTCTGCATATCTACCCAGGCCTACAACATTGTACCTGAAATTCAACTTTGCCTAGAAGTCAGAAATGTCAAGTAAGAACATTCAATAAAACTAGAAACTACTGTCTGGCTTGCTGATGTAATTCCTCTAGCTAATTAAAGCTCATTCCCATCAAATATATAGCCAGCCTGACCTTTGCTAGCAGAAAATTTTTCAGGTTTACCACTGTGGAGATTTTTTCTTAAACTTCCTGTAAAGTTTATCAGGAATCCTACACCTATGGCATAAGAAACTGCTCTACACTTTTAGCCAGGCCAAAAGTACTCAAGACAAACAAAAGGCTAAATTGCTATGGGGCCGTTAGTAAAGGGGACCTTTGAGTATGGGTCTCAGAATCAAAATCATTCATCAGTTTGCCAGACCTCCTAAGGATCTGAGACAACCCACAGAAGAACCATCAGCCTCCAGATGGAGATGATGGATGCCTGTGAAGATGATTCACTCAAGTGAAAAAAGGAGCTCACTACTGAGGTGGGGGCAGAGACTCCAAATACAAACAATCAGATACCTAGAAATGTGGCTAAACCTAAATCACCAGGCTTTAGCTGGCTTCACTGGCCAGCACCCATTAGCCATGTCTCCAAACTCTCAACAGGAGGCAGGGAGGCTGTGGGATGTATGTCAGTGTCAAGTTTCAGCCTCTCCAGGACAGATACCTTACCTTCAGACAGGGACAAATCATCAGCTGGAGACACCAGGTCTGCCTGAGAAGCAAGGGCTCTGCTCAGATGGGTTGTAATTTGATTCGTCAGGATAACCTGTGAACAGACAGGGAGAAGGGAGAGGGGAAGGGAGAAGAAACAGAGAAGATCAAATTAATTATTAGAGCTATCCAAAGGCAGACTATAGTTTAGGAGAAGACTGATAAGTACCTATGTAGGAAACCCCCAGCTCTAACTTTCACCAACTTTATCTTCAGGCAGGGCCTACAGGTCATTCAAAACCCAGAAATCTGAGAAAAAGAGGGTTACTTTTTTTCAGAGCTTAAATGGCTAATTAATTATTTCTAAATGATGAGAAAATTGGGACCAAGAAGTGTTATGTTAGCTAAAAAAAAAAAAAAAACAGAAGAATAACCAGAATTAAGATGTACATGCACACATTTTATCAACATTTAATTAAAAAAATTATGTCCACAACCTAATATATTGTTGGTGCCAAATAAAAATAATTAAAAATCTCGATGCCTGTGGTTTCTTCCTTGTTATCTAAAAAGTCAACGTTTTAGTTCCAAATTTGTGAAACAGGAATAAGACTCAATTCTAGAGGAATAATTGTCCTCTTTTAAATTAGTTGAATTGTAATGAAAGAAGTCCAAAGTCTCACTATGCAATTTAAAAAAAGTGAACATGATCCTACAAAATAAAGTCATAACATTTACAATTCTTAGAAAGGATTCTGAAACTACCTAACTACATGGTCCATTGCCACACAGTATTTTTATATTCAGTACAGTCAAGAAACTTTCTTTCCAAAACAAACAAACAAACAATCAAAATCCAACTTTCTTTCCTTAAAAATTCCCCCTTATAAAATCTACATCATTGTTTAGAAATTTAAAGGAAGAATAAAATGCACATTCTTTCCTAGAAAATAGTACCTGCTGAATGCCACAATCATTTGAAAAGGATTGGGGATTCCCATCATCAGTAGAACTGTGAACATCTTGGTCATTTGGAGGAAATGTCTCCCCTGACAAGGTCATTTGGCATCTAGTGCACAATTCTGGAATATGTATCCAGTCAGATTGTCTTGGTCTATCCTGGGGATCAGCTATGGTTTTGTGGCCACCCTGATGAGAACAGAAATGGAAATCATCTCCAGTCTTTATTATCCAGCTTTTCTGCCACACCTCTGTCACTGTGAGTTTACCCGTGACACATTATACATTCTATACCAATGGCAGTTTAACTGAGGGTTGAGAAAAGAGCAAGATGGCAAGGTAAGGTTAAGAAATGTCTATTAGCAGAGACAAACTCTGAGATCTTCATGTGTCAAGGAGACTCATGAGTCTCCAGTTACTCTGCAGAGCTGATCAGGTACTATGGGATTCCACTTAGTGTTGGCTCATCTCACCTCTTGTATTCTTTTGGACAGCTATCTTTCATCTAAACTGGTAAGAATCACAGAAGAAATATGTCTTCAGTTAAGATGCCTGGAAATGTTCAAACAGCCTGATCTTTTAAAAACAACTATTCATATTCAAGAGGATGAATAAGGAATTGTGTTCATCTCTCTTTATAACAAGGGTATGGGCTCTGGAATTCAACAAAACTGGGTTCAAATTCTGACTCCGATACTAAAGACCTTGGGAAAGTTATAAAACCTGTGAGTTCTTCCATTTGAGCAGATAAAATAATATAAATCTTATAGAACTATTATGAGAAGAGAGATAATCAACATAAGGTGCTTGACACAGTGTCTGGTACTTAGTAAATTTCAAATAAATAGAAACTCTTGTTATTTACTGCAAAATGATGATATCTGGTCTAATAAATTAGTACATGCCACATGCTTCAGATAACTGGATCTAGCAATAGAACACTAAATCACAATTTCCTACATCAGGAAATAATTTGGCACCTAATCATTTTTACCATTTTTTTTTCAGTGCTGGAGATTGAACACAGCACCTTACACATGCTAAGCAAACACTCCACCACTGAGCTACATCCCAGCCCTCATTTCTACCAGTTTTGGTCCTTCTAAGCATTTATTTATTTATTTACTCATTTAGTACCAGGGATAAAACTCAAGTTGCTTAACCACTGAGCAACATCTCCAGTCCTTTTTTTATGTTTTATTTTGAGACAGGGTCTTGCTAAGTCCTTAGGGCCTCCCTAAGTTGCTGAGGTTGGTTTTGAACTTGTAATCCTCCTGTCTCAGCCTCCTAGAATTATAGGTGTACACTGCCACAGATGGCTCTAAGTTTTATTTAATTGCAAAGAATCTGTGTAAAAACCACAGCAGGAGGACTAGGGTTGTATCTCAGTGGTAGAGCACTTGCCTAGCATATGTGAGGCATTGCATATAAACAAACAAACAAATAAATAAATAATATAAAGGTCCAAGGACAACTAAAAAATATTTTTAAAAAACCAAAGTAGGAAAAAAAAAAAAGTAATTAGTTAAAGCAAGACCAGTAAGATTCTGGCACTGCTCTGAAAATACTATGTGTTTTATTTACCAAGAAACAAAATAATGTATCTGTCTGTTCTAATTTAAAAAAAAAGAAAGAAAGAGAGAGAGAGAGAGAGAGAGAGAGAGAGAGAGAGAGAGAGAGAGAGAGAGAGAGAGAGAGAACTTCTGAGAGGTTCTAAATATGTAAGCTTTAATTTTATGGGATTCTTCTCAATGATGGCTTGATAAGAATGACTAGGAACTCCAGTGATATAGTAAGAAAAGCAATTACTGAGTATGGTACTTACTATGAAAAGTAAAGCATGTTATCATACACATGGAGGACATTAAGAGGTAAAAGTACTACATGTCTTCCATCGAAATTTATAAATTAAGTGATAAAGCATTGATCAGAATATTTAGATCACTTTTTCACAATTTTGGTCCTATAATGGAAACTTATACTAAGATGATGGTTTTGTGGTATAGAACTAATGACATGATGCCCTGTGGAACCTAAATCAAACTATAGCCGATTTAAAAAATACCCACTGGGCTGGGGGATGGGGGAAAGTTCAGTGACAGAGCACTTGCCTAGCATGAATCAAGGCCCTGGGTTTATCCCTAGCACCTTTGAAAATGAAAGAAAGAAAACTTCTCTCATTTCCACTTGCAATGGAAGAGTAGAAGAAAACATTTTTACTCTCACGTGGCAAAAAAAAAAAAATCTGCTTAAGAGCTAATAAGTGGTTCTGTTAATCATCTTCTCCCTTTTTATTATGAATCTTAAAGCCAAATTACTGAAGGAATATATGGCATCAGACCTCAGGGGTTTGCTAATCACATCATCTTACTGAATTGTGGTTTTCTGAATCTGTGTTCAGCAAAATGATAGAATGGAAACATTTCCAAAAGCATTGATTACAAATAATCACGACTTGGGCAGAAGCCTACAGATGTGTTTTCCTCTGAGGCATTCTAGAGACATGAAAACTATGCTCTTAAAATAACTTATAAAATAAGATTACAAGTTATAAACAGAGTCTCAGCACTATCTGGTTTCTGAAAATGAGTTCTGACACCTCAGAGGGGCTTTCCTATGCTTTGTTCCATTGGAAAGATCAGGGCTTCTGTTGCTAAACTTGTGCAAAAGCAGTTTGCAGTGGCTGGGACAAGGGCTTTGAAATCAGATAGACCTGTGTGGAGATGCTGGACTCTACCGCTTCCTAACTGAGTGACACCGGGTAAGTTTCATGACCTCTGAGGGTGTGATAACACTTAACTCACAGAGTTTTGAGGATTAAACTGGATAATGTATTTACAGTCCTTGGCATAGTGGGTGGCTTGTTGTCATCCCCATTGTTGTCATTAGTTATCCTTTGCTGATTTGTGTCTTGGTTGTTCAGAAGCCTGATTCTCAATATTATATGGTACCTCATTAAAATGTACTACTTTTATGTTTTTATTATCAGTAAAAAAAAAGCTTAAGAATAAAAATCTTTGTACAACATATAGCTCACAGTTGACAAAGAACAAATATTTGCTGCTTATATCCTCAAAAGCAACAAAACTTTGAGAGTGCATCTGCTATTCCCTGAAAAGAATGGCTAATTAAAAACATAACATAACCTCATTATCATCAACTGTAAACCCAAAGACAGAGTAGAATAGATGGACAAAGGGAACGATATACTGTATAATCTGAAACTAGGATTATACAGTATATCTGTATAATAGAAGACAGAATCTAGCTTAAAGTTTACTCACCAGGAAGAATACCAGCCACTTTACTGGGGAGAATAAGAACGCTTATAAATTGTATAGATTAACTACTGTTTCAACTCAGCTTTTAATGGAGAGACAATTTATTCCCAAGTCTTCCTCACACTGCCTTCTCAGGTGTCAGATGCTTAATGAGATACATTTGTATATGAAATGGCCTTTCATATAAGGACATATAGACCTCGAGTCCCTCCCAAGGCAAAATGGGAGAAGATTTCTGCCTTCAAAGAGCACGTCCTTGGGTTCCACATTTCCTGTGGCATTTCCTACCTTCTCTAAATGCATCTTATTCAGTCCTTCTGTGTGCTGTTGTACAATGCTTATTCCTCAATTTAAGGAAACAGTTAAAATCTCTTTTTTAAAAATGCAATTTAGGGCACAGATTCATAAACAACCCAATAGGTCTTGGAAGAACTTGTAAGGTAGAGAAAACAGATGGAAAGACAAGAACCAGTTAAAGCTGAAGTAAACTGATAAGGCAGGTTGCTGGGAAATCAAGGTGGTTTTGGTCAGAAGGCAGAGGGTCCTGAGCATGAAAAACCAACTACACACAAATAAACAAAAAATGAGTGTTATTTTCACCAGGTATTAAAAAGGCAGCTTTAAGACAACAAAACTTTGAGTAGAATGAGCTGGTCATCAGCCCTAAGAGTCAGGACTGGACAATTCAGGCTGACTCTCCACTAGTACATGTGTCTGGTACAGACTGTCTGCCTTCAGTTGACCCATCTTTCTTCAGTTATGCTGTAAAAAGACTATATCTAGGTGATACCCACATAGTGCTTGAGCTTACTGCTTACTGCCCAGAATACATTTGGCCTTAATAGGCCACTGTATGCATCTAGTCTGATCCACCCTACATTGAAGGGGTGATGGAGATTCCATGAGTAGCCATTTAGTATGTTGGACAGAAGAGAAAATTAGACTGCCTTAGAAAGAACAGAGTGAGGAACTGCCAAGCCTAAAGCATAGCCTTTGATGGAAGAAGTTCCTTTTACTTGACTTTAAGGTTACAGAGAAGAGGGAGTTTATGGTTGGTCAGGCATAGAACAGATTGGAATGTGATATCTAGTCCTGTTTGTCAGCAGAAATATTCATGGTCATTGGAACAATAACTAAATATTTACAAGTCAGATTCTTTTAAGGAACCGTGAATATGACAAACACCATCATTTAGCTTTCTGGGGGACAGATCACCTTCACTGATTCGAACTAGTAACCTGCCTGAAATCAATAGCTCAGATAAGAAAAAGGGCTGCAGGCCTCCTGCTTACTCTCCTTCCTAAGGGTGGGGAGAGAAGAGTTCTCAGTATAGACCCACTAATAGGTACCTTCTCTAGACGTTGAGGTCTTGGCCTAGAGAATTCAATCTATAAAATTATGAACCTATGTCCAAAATACTCTACAAGATTGTCAAAAATGTTAAGTCATAATAAGCCCAACTTTGGGATGCTAAGAAACAACCATAAGCCAAGTAGGTAAATAGCTTCCATTCCTATGAAGTTCAGGTATGGAATGAGTCTACAGAAATTATCTCAAACTTTCTGGTGGTCTTCAATGGCCTCAGTACATATAGTTTGTCATTTCTGAGGTCACAGGAAGCTTGGAAACAAAAGCTCTTTGTGAAACTCATGTCTTTGCAACCGAATTCAAGGGGCTGGCTGGTGAGTAGAACATGGGGCAACCTGAGACAGCTCAGGGGCATTTCTGTGCCCATAAGAACATCTACTTCCTCCTCCTGCCTACTCCCTGCCCCCCCCCAAAAGGCCACAATCTAACATAATAGAGAACTTTAAAAAATCACTTTAACTGGGCCAGCAGGGTTATGTGCAATGATTATCTTGAAACTTCCACTCCCTGGTAAACTGGCAGCCCATTGGATAAGCAGGTCAGCTTATCCAGAAAGAGCAACGAGAAGAGAATGTGGGTGCTGACTCTACTCACCATCCGACTAGGGCTCAGCCTAGTGCTTTCAAAATGATGAGGTACTGCCTTTTATCAATTCCGAAGGCATATTTAATCTTTTTTTCTTTTAATACTAAAAATGCTCTATGGGTTTCAGGCACTGTTCTAAAAATATTACTTTTGGTTTCTAAAATGATGCTAATTGCCAGATACGACAGTGACCTAGCTTCTCTATCTAACAGCAGGCTTCAGTAAGTCAGAAATTCTGAGTTTTAATCCTGGCTCAGTTATGGGTTGCTGAATGCTTTGCTTTTAAGGAGACAGAGGCCGGAACTTTCCTGTGAGAAACTGTTCGGGTTCATTGAATCCTTTCATGGCCGAGGCTTGAGAGAAAGACTCTGGAGTGGTTTTCACCGTGCTCTCCTCTTGCTTTCCAACCATGACGGTGTCCACCCCTACCTGTCTGCTACTGGAGAGCCACAGTGAGGGGGATTGGAGGGAGTGAAGAAGGAAAGCAGGTTGGGTGAGAGGCCAAGGGGAAGAGAAGAAAAGGACCCCTAAGAAGGCCTGAGGGCTACACTCCCAGACTCAGCCCCTCCCAGGCCCACTCCCTTCCTGCCCACTTGAGCTCTGGAAAGAGACATTCAGTATTAGTTGTGAGGAAAAGTCAGACCAAATATTCTGGAATTCGAGCAAGATAAAAACAAATCTGGTTTCACTATTCTCTGGCTTAGTTTTGCTGAGCTCTGGAAAATTATGAGTTATTTCATGATGAAAATAAATTTTTTTTTCTGTTTCTGATTACAGAATATCGTTGTCAGTTTTAGAATAAAGAACTGATAAGGTTTAAGTATTCCAGCCTACTATTTCCATTTTGAGTGACTGCACAATTGTTTTCTGGGAAAATCTAAAAGGCTGTGGAGATTTTCCTTTTGAAATATTTGTAATAAAAAGAACAAACTTCAATTTGGCTTTAGGAAAACACAGGTATGGGTGTTGGGCAGCCTATCTTTTATTTCTGGTTCTGACAGTAACCTGCTGTGCAGTTCTGTTCAGTCTGAAGGAGATGAAAAGGAAATTAATGTATTAATTGTTAATATAACAGGCTACAAAAAAAAAGTTTCCTATGTTTCACTCACATTAGTACTAGTGTTGTACTCAAAATTCCACCATTGTTATTGACTCTCACCATCTCCAGCCTTAAGAAAACCATCCTACCCAAAACGGACTGGCAGCGGCTGAGGCAAAGAGGAGGGGAAAAGGGTAAGGAAGACACCCTAACATAATATGTGTTTATGGTGAGAATTTTTTCAATCTGAATAAAATTCATGCCTCTCCTTGTTAATGGAGGAGAAACCTCTTCTGAGTTATCACTCTGACAGCCACAGGTAAAGCTAGAGAGGTGCACTGCCTAGGAGAGTCCCTGAAGAATAGGCTGGCTTGGTTTGAGGCAATGTAGCTGGAGGAAGGGAAAAGGATCAGAGTTCTACACACACACTCACCCAGTCACAAAGGGACTAGTAACAGTACTCCTTCCACTCCATGGCAGCCACCTCTCCTGACCACTGATTTCCCAGGGAATGCACTGAAGTAGGGCTGTTTCTGCCATATGGTCAACATGAACGCATCGCTAGGGCAAGTAACTGTGCAGCACAATAGGAAGGCTTTCTCTTTGGCCTACTTCTCCTGGATGCGCATTCAAGGGGGAAACCCAGGCCAACGGCTGTGGTATAGTAGCCACGGGCATGGAGGGTTCTGGTTCCACTGTTGGTGTGCTGTTTTCCTGGCCACAGTGGGCTGAGGCTAGCATGTGTTGGTTCTGAGACTCAGAGGGGTCGACAGTTGGGAGGAGGCCACAAGCAGTGAGCTATTTCCGCTGTCAGCCCAACCCTGTGGCCGCATCGCTTCAGTGGTCTTGGGCCTGCTGCAGGAAATAACACACACAGTTGGTGAACTGCGAAGGGGCAGCTACAGTGGCTTCCAATGGAGCATTTGCCAACTGTGTGCAATTTTGCAGTTAGCATGGGGCCAAGACAGCCTTTGGCCAGCCAGGGCATGAAAAAGAACAAGACACTGTCAGATGACTCTGAGGTTCACACGGACGTGGAAGAAACTTTCCTACCAGCTGCACTGTGCATTTTTTGTGGCCAGCTTGCTTTTGCCCGAAGTTTGTTTGGTTGTCTTCACCCACTCCCTCACCCCTGCCCACTGAGCCCTACAGAAAGGTAGGGGAGGTGAATTTCCAACAGCCCCCTGAGTTTCTGCTGACCTTTTTAGGTGTTTTTTTTTTTTTTTTTTCTTGGTGGTGCTTTCTATTCACGTGTACGCCTGGGCTCTGGGGATTCCCCTCCCTTTGATTTTAAGAAGGATTAGAAAGACACTGCTTTGTGATCAGGTCATCACAGACGACTGGTATTAACCAATTTCCCCTTCTTAGACTCATTTGAGACCCAGAAAATAGTTCTGTTGAGTCACTTGCTCACTGGGGTTCTGGAAATACAGCTTTTGGGGGAGTCCACATTGATAAACACCAGCTCTGATCTCCACCAGTCCCAGCTACACTTACAGTGGCTTATAACAGACAGGAGCCAGAGCTCAGAGGAGCCTCTGGTCTCACATAGCCTCTAAGAAAACTCCTGTGGGGGGTGAGCCCATATTAGTCTGCCTCTTTGTATCTCTATGCCACCAGCATGAATGGCATCCTGGCCACCAAGGGCTCTCCAAACTTACTGACTGGACAGGTACAATCAGTTCTATCTCTAGAGTGACTCTGGGGCATAAAGTAGGAACAAAGGTCATTCAGTACCTGTTCAAAAGGAGGCCAAAAGGTCTGCCTAGGAACAAATTCCCAAGTCAGCAGCCTCAACAGATATACTCTTAGGCAAAAATTATTTATTTGATGTCCTCAAGAAAGGAATGTTGTATAAGTGTTATGGGGGGGGAGTTGAAATAATGCTGTGTCCATATTTAAATAAGTGACATCAATACAAACAATAATAACTTACAATGAAACAGAGTCAACATAGAAGAGACACAATAAGCATAAGTCCAGAACAAACACATAAAATGGCCAAATATTTACCTGGTGAGTAGGAGAAGACTTCCTTTCACAGTGAGGTCCTTGCAATGGATGGAGATCTTCCATCATGTTCAACAACAGGCCAACTACAAATCACATGCTACAAGCCCATTAAAATGGATGTCCTGACCATGGGTACAACTCACGTGAGCCTCAATGCCAGGTGACAAATACAATTTTAGTCTCTGATACCCATTCCAGTGGCTTGGACATGGCCACTTGGAGCACTGCCCAAGAGGAAATGTGAGGCTGTGTGAGGTCTCAGAGTTGCTAGAGGGAATGGTGAGGCACATATAGTACATACATATTCACTAGGTGCTATCCTGAACTTTTCTCTCCCTCCTTTTCAGGTGACTATTTGTTACTCTCATCTGACATCATTAACAGGAATAATGACATCATGGTACTTTATATTTAAAGAGTTTGTTCACAGAAGGGTCTTAGCTGTCCTCACTAGCAGGTAAGGGAAACTGGGAGCTAACTGAAGCAGCAGTTGTGTTACGAGTTCTAGGTTCCCATCTCAGATCCATCACCTAATAGCTACAGAACACCTATTCTACACCTGCTCAGGTAGAGTACTAATCTCTCCATGCCTCAGTTTCAACTGTCCATTTAAGATAGCAAACATGCCCATTGTGAGGGGGAATGAGTTGGCACATAAAATAATTAAGACAGTGTCTGATGCCTAGTAGGTACCTAACAAGTATTACCTTTCTTCTGACATTCTCATTCTAACTGCTGTATTTTTCATGGTTCACTTCCTCTGATTCTCATCCTCATCCCAAATGTTCCAGTCTGGACTATCCCCTTTCCCTCTTAAGTTTCCATCTTTCAGGAGTCAGTTCAAATTCCACCCCATGATGGAATTTTCCTAGCCCCAACAAATCTTTCATTTCCTAATATCAAGTAATCTACTTCAAGTATTTTTCTCTGATTATGTGATGTGCATTATTCTTCGCTCTCTACCTACAGCGTAAACATCATGAGATTTTATGTATTTCTGAAACCCTGACCCCATTCTAGAGGAGAAAAAGGAAGAGAAACCAGCATTGATTGAGCACTTCCTATGAATCAGACCCTGTACCAAGTGCTTCACACATGTCATCCGCATAACTCAGTGAGATAAACATTACTACCCTAGTTTTAAAGATGAGGAGACAGGTTCAAAGAAGTTGAGCAGTTTTCTGAGATCAAACAGTAAGCATGTGGGACAGCTAGATTCAGACCAGGTCTGTCTTTCTAGTCTATACTGATTCTACCTCATAAAAGGTTCTCAACATCAAAATTCATGGCCTTGACTTGGGAGGATGAGATAGGAGGATCGCGAGTTCAAAGCCACCCTCAGCAAAAGTAAGGTGCTAAACAACTCAGTGAGACCCTGTCTCTAAAGAAAATGCAAAATAGGGCTGGGGATGTGGCTAGTGATCGAGTGCCCTGGAGTTCAATCCTTGATACCCCCGCCCCCCAAATTCATGGCCTCATGTATATTTGTTGATTAATATCCTCAGAGTAAAGCATTTGCTCATATTAAATTTACCAAGACCCATGTTGTTTAATGCAAAATGACATTTAATGGGAAAATGTAAAAAATGTTTAAGAATAAAACAAATTTTCAGTACCAAGAAGAAACCAGTCAACTGCTTTGTGGAATGTACTTTGAATTCTGGTTGGTAGAGATGGAAACATTGAGTTCGCAGGCTGGAGAGGAACCATCCTCTGGTAGATACGGCAAAGGAAAGGACACAGATTCCTGGATTCTATTCCTGGCTTGGCCACTAACCACTCTGCTAATATTTTCACTTCTGCTAAAATGTGATAATGAGAGTTTCCAAAGAAAAGTTGCCATATAAGAATAGGCAGTTAGCTGGTTAAATGTGGTAGAGCCACAAACAACGCTGGGATCTGTAATAGGAGTTCACAGTTGGGACAAATTACATTTGGGCATTTGTCTTTCTAGCTCTGCTTCAACCTATAGAGAGCAGCACTGAATATAAAACAATCTTTAAGTATAAATAGTAATAGTATGTATGTTTTTAAGGAACTTTTGTTAATTTAGGATCCACTTGAACCATTTCTACTTGAAATGACATTTGTATTTTTCAGACTGGCTACTATGCACAATGGCAGTGCTAAATAAGAAAAAAAATTGATTGATTCTTAGCATGTTTGAAAATCAACACATATGAAGTATGCCTCTCTCTGATCCTGTGGAGTATCTCATCCTTAAGATAAAGACATAGCTGGGTCTGAGCAGGTAGGACATTTGTCATTGGTCTTTGAAGTCATCTAGCCAAGAGTCCAGGCCTGAAAGAACTGGTGATAGTGGAAGGCTATGACTGCTTCTGTAATCCTTTAAGGTACACATGATCCTCTTGAAAAAAAAAGGGACCAGAACCTGTAGGTAGTGACTGTCCATTTGTACGCAGCTAAAGTCCTATGGAACCCAGAATCCTGGAACTGTGAGCAAGTCTTGTGGACTTCCTGTTTCCATCAAGGTCTAGAAAGGGATCACTGCTGAGAACAGATACCCTGCTGCTTTGAAACAGGGAGGATAGGCAAACTCTTTTCTGTCTGGTTATTGACAACACAGTTTTCCTGCTCATGGACTCCTCCTGCCCTCCCTAGGACCACACTGAAATGACTAAATCTGGCTGTTCCTCCAGTGAATCCAGTCAAATAAATAAGTCAATTCTCTTTTAAGTTTGTGGTCTTAACTTCTTGTTGGTTTATTGCAAAATTAGAGGGCACATAGAGTAGAACCATCAATCAGTAACCAGCAGAGGAATAAGCTCTTTGTGGAATGTACTGAGAGGCAGGAAAGAAGAAGAAAAAATGAAAAGAAACCTCATGAAATGGTCATTTGTTAGAAGAACACAGAGGGGGAAAAAATCACCATTTTGCATGCAGGATTATTTCGGAAAAGTCTTATTAAAGGTTTCCTATCTCCCCAGGAGAGCAAGCACAGGAATGCAAACAAAAATCCCTCAAATGATTTGCCATTTATTAGTGCTGGTTTCTTGTGGGTTTTGCTGTATTCCATAGACACAGGCAAAGATCAGGGGCTTCGGGCTAGAACAGTGACTCAGCAGGCCATAGCCCAGGGTTAGAAAAGGAGAAGCCATTATTGATTACTACAAAACAAACAAACTATACTGGCTTCTGCAGCACTCTACCCCAACCTGACATTCCCTTAGCACCCCTTCATTCAGAGTTAAAGCATCCACTGCCATGCCTTACGTAGAATTTCTGATAAATGTTACTTGATGAGGATGAATGAAGAAGCTATGGGAAGAAAACTAACATTCATTGAGCACCTTCAGGTACAACGGGGGGGGGGAGCGTGTATGTAGTTCAGTGGCATAGTGCTTACCTGGCTTGTGTGAGACCCTAGGTTCAAGCCTCAAAACTGCAAAGAGTAAATAAATAAACTGGGCATGGTGGTACACATCTGTAATCCCAGTGACTTGGGAGGCTGAGGCAGGAGGATCTCAAGTTTGAGACCAGCCTCAGCAACTTAGATCCTGTTTCAAAATAATAAATTAAAAGGGATGGGAATGTAGCTCAGTGGTAAAGTGCCCCTTGGTTCAAAAAAAGAACAAACAGAAACCTCATTACAACCCTGCGAGGTAGGTAACATTATTCCCCACTTTAGGGATAAAAATCATGTTGCAAGCATTTCTTTCAACTACATATCCCATGTTCAAGCATGGCACCAAAAATAAACTATTGTGAAAATATAAATTCCTCTGAAAGAAATGAAACAGAGAGGGCATGGGGGTAGAAATGATGGTGGAATGTGATGATCATTATTATCCAAAGTACAGGTATAAAGACACGAATTGGTGTGAATATACTTTGTATACAACCAGAGATATAAAAAATCATGCTCTATATGTGTAATAAGAATTGTAAAGCATTCCACTGTCATATATAAATAAAAATAAAAACAAGAAAAGAAATAGGTAGTTTTGGAAATTGCATAATAGTAGTCACTCACCCTATATCTACTGTGCATATTATTTTTCTCCAGATAAGTTTCTTCTCCAGAACAACTATTATTCTTGTCTATTTCATAGGAGGAAAAATCAAGGTGCTGAGTAGGGAAATGTTCACATGGGAAGCAGAAGAGCCATTAGAACACATGTGGTTCTGACTCTTACCTATAAGTTGTAGAATAATTTGGTCATAGGGAAAATTCTTTGTTGCTTTAGAATACTAAAGGTGCTATATTTAAATATATAATACACATGTGAGTGAATATTAAATCTCATCTGAATCTCCTTATTGACAATGATATGGTAAATATTACATCTTTTCCCACATCGGAGAGAAAAAGTGATTTTCCTGAAGTTTACAGCATATAAATGAACCAAGACCCATATCCAATGCCATATCCTATGATATTTACACTCCTTGATCTGGAAGGAAAACATACTTTCCAGAAACAAATGACTAATGGTAAAGGAAAAACTGCTGTGAGAACACTGGTCTCATGTCTTTCTGAAATGAGGGTGAGCTATGTGATATCTAGTGAAACCACATCTTGGCTTCCCTCTTCTCTCTACACAGGTTTTAACTATCAATGCCATTAGAACATACACTCTCACTGATAGTGGTCCTCTGTTGATAATTCGAGGGTCATTGGTTAAGGTTTATTAGAAGTGGTCTCCTTCATTAACTCAGTCAAGGAGTTCCTGAGGGAGAAGGGTAGAAGCAAGAAGCGAGGGAAAGCCATATTTGGTACTAGGCAAGTTCAGAACAAGACTATAAGGAAGTTAACAAGTAAAGTTTATATTTAGGGTTTCCCTTCCTAATCCCCATTATAGTCTTTCTGGGCTTTATGTGCCCATCCTTTCCATTGCAGGTGAAGTGGAACCCCTGCCAGACTTCCCTTCCCAGCCAGCACTACCTGGAAGAGTTCTAAGAGCCCAAGACTTCTTCTATGTACCATTCACCACTATTCAGATTCTACATAGTCTTTTCTTCCCTTCCTTGTTCCTGATGAACTAAGTCCTAAATAAGTTTTGCAGGAGTCTTTTTTTTTTTTTTCACCAGAGAGGCCCCTACTGACATGCAATATCTCTAAAGCAGTGACTCTGAAGAGGGGAATGTTGGTGAATCCAGTTCTTCTTTCTCTGGGCTCATATTAATTCTCCTACCTATTCTTTTCTTCCCTCTCCTGAAATAGGTTTGGATTTACATCTGACTGACAGATTGGCCTATAGATATTCAAAGAATATAAGCTGAATATAAGATAAAAACAAAATTACAAGTAATTTATTTAAGTATTAAATTTTAAAATGTTAGTAAAACATTTATTAAATACTAATTATTGTTAAAACAAAGCAAAGTAATATTTTTCTGTTAAAAAGGAAAAGTAACATTACTATGTAAATGAACTATAATGAAAGGGAGCAAATTATCCTTGCAATAGGAGAGGTGAAAAAAGCTACAGGAACCTGTGTATTCAAAGAAGGTATCATTCAACCTAGGCCTTCATTAAGAGAGGAAAATTTACACATGTGGAGTTATATTTCAAGTGGCAGAAAAAGCTCAATATTATACAAATTTGGATCTGTGGAGTATTTCAGAGAAGGTCCCTGAACTCTGGGAATACTGGAAGTATAGTGGCCAATCACAGGCCTTTATAGGAATTCATCTGACTCTAAAAGGAGCTCTTTGAAAAGCAGGCTATCAGCTGAGAGACTTCCCCTCTTCACCAGACTCTCATGTCCCTGAGTATCAACCTTACTGAAAAGACAAGATGCCTTCAGAGTCTCCTCCTGCCACTGATCTAATTCTTATGGAACAGATTCTTGCAGTTAAAAGAGAGAGAAAGAGAGAGGGAGGGAGGGATAGAAAAACAAGAAACTTCAGCTGAGAGATTTAAGGGTGTTGTGTATGCACACATGTGGACACACAGACACAGAAAGCTAGGTTTCAAACTGTATTTAGAAGCTAAATTCTGCTAAAACACATCAAAGGATATCAAGCCCCATCACAGAAGAAAGGAAAAGCCCTAATTCAGATGCAATACAGTTTAGGAAAAATCATTATGAAAGACTTCTTAGAAAACTAGGGGAGTTAAAAACTAAAACAAAAAAACAACCAAAATGTCCTCAAACGACCATGTATGTCATCAGGGACCATTCTGGTACCTCCCTCCAATTTCCTCACAGGCAGAAGCAACCCTATCAGGCCAGAATTTCCCTGCCCTTGAGAAAGTAGACACCATAAGCAAAGCAGGGGCAGGAACTGTTGTCTATCAGTTTAAGAATTATATTGTTATTAGATTTGTGAAACAATATAAATACTTTATTTTGATGAAAAATAAAATTTACATTAAAATTTTAAAATAATATATCAGAATGATGTGGGGAAGATGTTTGTTATCCAAAAAAAAAAAAAATTAAATACAAAGGACAGAGACGCAAAGATGGCATTGCTTTCACACCTGGGAAGTCCAGTTAGAGGGGCTGGTTTTCAGCAATGCTGAAGGGTCTTGCTGAGACTCACACAACAAATAAGGACCAGAAATAAATAGAGTCATTGCTCATCTTTTTCAAGTTTACAAAAGGAGTGAAAGCCAATGAACTCTGGAGACATTATAATCTCTTCAAATCATAGCTGCTGTAGTCAATCCCATTAGCTTCAAACCGGCTGACTAAATATCCAGATTATATAAATCCAACTCATGTTCACCTGGTAGAGAGGAGCCTCTGCAGCAATGGAATCCAAAAATTCAAAAACAATCTATAAAAGCATAACAGAAGATAAAGAAAGGATCATGGCATATAGAAACTTTCCACTGTCCCATTTTCAAGCTGAAATAAATGTCTCACAAAGATAATCTCAAACATTTGTCTTTTTCCCATAGGAGAAGGGAAAATGAAAAGAAAGTGATAAATTTAGGAGATTCTAAGAGTTCTGTTGTTTTTCAAATTTATTGAGTAATTACTGTTCCCGAAATTGAAACTAAACACCTTGCAACATCATATAGTCATCCTTAATCCTTTACTGTGAGTTGGACAGTCTGCTAAGAACTGAACCAAGATTACTTCCTTTAGTCCTGACCACTGTCCTGTGAGGCAGGACATAGTATTACATTCATTTTACAAGTGAAAAGGGTGAGCTCAGAGAATTTATAAAAGTTATACAAGTAATGAAGAGAGCCAGAACTTGAAGCTAATGTCCAGAACCCAGACCTATTGAAATACAAAGCCTTGCCTCTTTATCACCATATGGTTTTGACTCTATATCTTTTCTGATCTTCACAACATACCCTTGAAGTCAGTACCATAATTCTCATTTTATAGAGAAAATTGAGTCAGAGAAGTCAAATTGCTTTCTGTAGACACACTGATCAGTGGCAAAGCTGGGATTCAAATCCAGAATCATTTTACTCCAAAGCGCAAGCTCTTCACCACAACATTATATGACCTCTCTTTTTGCTAAGCCATCAGTTCGTTCATTCAGTAAACATTTATCAAAGGCTACTATGCACCAGGTATCAATCTAGGTACCTAGGGTACAAGATGAATAAAATAGAAAAAAAAATCCCTATGGGGAGTATATATTCAAGCAGTGGGAGGTGACAATAAACACAATAATGATAAATGACACAGTATGCTGAAAAGGAATAAATGCTATGGGAAACTAATGAGAGTAAGTAGTGTTTAGCATGAGGCATGGGAACATGTTGAAATCTTAAGTAAGTGGGCACAAGAAGCTTGGTGAAAAGGAGAAATATGAATATAGGCTTGACAGAGCTGAAGGTGGCAGGCATGTACATATCCAGTCAGTTTGTATCTCCTCACCAGAAATCTTTAAAAAGAAATCCTCTAATCCTTTATGTGGAAACACCATACAAGCAAAAATAGTTAAAACGCTAAGGTCATTGGCTTTGGCTTCTAATTTGCTAAAAATAGACACTGCAGGGAGACAAGAAAATATGCGTACAATTCATCTGCCATTACAAATGGGAATGGCAAGGCTGAAGGTTGTGCCTAGGAAGGGCAAATGGAGAGCTAAATATTTTACCTATTAAGAATTTTCTTCCAAAGTCAGCAGCCTTCTCCAGGCAATCTGGGTGATGTCTTCATCAAGCTCTCAGCCTACACATGTTAACATTACAAAACTATTCCCATAAAACTGCACTCTATAACAGCCAAAGACTGGCTGAACCCCTGTGACCCAAATGTGATATCTCCAGAAAAACCAACAGGGCAAGCTATATTACACTTCCCACGAGTACACAAAACCCTGACCAGCATGCAGTAAGAGCTCATTACACTGCAAGGGTCGTTGAGGAGTTCAACCTAAGACTGTGGGAAGTTACAGATATAGTCTCTTCATCCAAATAGAAAAAGATCTCCTCCGTTAAGAAAGATCCTGAGAGCTCATCCTTCAATTTCAGACTTTTTAATGAGGAAGAATTAAGGCTAGACACTGGATTTTGGTGCCTGACCTCCTCTACAAATGGCCTTTGGTTGAACCATCTTCCCCTTCCAGCTCACAAGCACATTTCTGGATCTGACAATGCATATTCCAGGGGCCTTTTCCATACTGGGCTGGATTATGGGGCACATCACAAAGAAAGGGTACTGAGAAGTGGAACTCTCCAATTAGTGACAGAAATGAACAGGGGAAAGTTACCAGTGAAACAGATGCTAGTAGAGTGTTACACAATTATCTGAAATATGTTTGTACTTTTGACTTACTGTTGACCCCTGGAAAAAGAAGGTGGTTCTACAATAGCTGTTTTCAGTTGGCAGCTGTGTGGATCAGAAGCTTCAGATTAAGGGAAGGCCTGTGCTTCAGCACTAGAAGACATTGCTTTTCATGACGCAGGTTCTATAAAGTGAGGGAAAAAGGGAAGAGAGAGAGTGCGAGAGCATGCAAGCACGTAGAAAGGAAAAACCAAAAAATCAATCCCTTAATCGGGTCCACATGGGTTACTGAGCACCCACTGGGTGACATGCATAATTCCAGATTCTGAAGCAACATCAAGAACAGGATGAATAAAGCCTCTGTCTACTCTTATGGAATGAGACTCCTGGTCAGAGTTCAACAAAAAACAAGGAAACCAGAGATAAGATAGTTTCAAATAGGATGAGTGATATGAAGAAACAAAATATTAGGTATGAACACTGATAGGTTAGGGTAGGCTTGTCTGAAAGAGGACATTTAGGCTGAGATCTGAGTGACAATCCCGATTATCTGAATTCAGGGCAGAAGAATGAATATAAAGGTCCTAAGGAATAACAACCACAGGATGAATGCCTTATGAAGCCAAAGAAGATAAGGGTGGCCAGAGGTTAGTGAGTAAGAAGCAGGGACAGGGGATTGGGCAGGGCTGAGTCAAGCCAGGACAGAGGCTTGAGTTTGCTTAAAGGGGTGGTGGGAAGCAGTAGACTGACACAATCTGGTTTATGTTTTCCAATGTGCTGATTCTGAGAAGCTAAAGCTCCAATATTGAGCCCCACCCCACCCCCAATAAAGATACAGCTTTTGTAACCTGCTTAATATATTCATGAGTATGTAATTGCTTTGAGTTAGAAAGAAAAGAAAAGAAAAGAAAAGAAAGAAAGAAAGAAAGAAAGAAAGAAAGAAAGAAAGAAAGAAAGAAAGAAAGAAAGAAAGAAAGAAAGAAAGAAAACATCTACCAGAGTTCGTGACTCTGGCTCCCAAGACATAGCAGGACAACAGAACCATATCCAGGGGAAGTGTCCTCACAGCCCTTTCTACTCAGGTGACATCTGGTGGGAGAAGGTGTCTGATAATATTGTATCTGCTAGAAATGAATCTTAATAGTGGCCACAGTATGAAGCAGAATATTTCTAGCTGGACATACTTTCAAAAAGAATTCCAGTCTGTCTAACACAGGAAGTGGTCTCATTCTATCAATGAGCACGTATTTTTCACATTTCTACCAAACAAAGATGAAAAAGTGAATATTGTGTAAATTAAAGATACAGTGTGTTTTTGAGGATTTGAAAGTTCCACAGAAAAGAGAAGCCATAAGAGGGAAAATATCTACAATGGTACATTTATGTAGATATTTAGAGACAGCTAAATCCAGGTTTTTTGATTCCTGTTATCAATGTCTCAGGTAGACAAACCCACAAAACCATGGTTTATATTCCAGTTGTGATGGGGTGTTTTTAGATGTTCTACCAGAAAACCAACTCCTGCTATTACCCCCAAGAAGACAAAGGTCATCTACAGACAGCCACTTGGCAGAATCCACTTCAGCAAATTCAATCTCTTTGAACCACCACCAGTTTCACTTCCCTATGGGGAAGCTACAAAATGTACATGGGAGGAAGTGAGAATGGCATGCCGATGACCAGTTATCTTTTTTTGAAAATGCACACTCTATACAATGATATATGTGCATACACAGAGGCAAATGGCAATATGGTGTGTGTACATATGGCACTGGGGACTGAACCCAGGACTTTGCACATGACTCTTCTGCTGAACTACAACCCAGCCCTAGATACCATTCTTTTGATTAACATTAATATTTCCTCAATAATCAAACCCTCTACAACTAATTCTATTAGTTCTTTGGATTCTTTTTTGGTACCGTGAATTGAACCCAGAGGTGATTTACCAAGACTGAGCAACATTCCCAGCCCTTTTTGTTTTTTATTTTGAGATAGGATCTCACTAAGTCATCCAGGCTGACCTTGAACTTGTAATCCTAGGGCTTCAGCCTCCCAAGTTGCTGGTGTTATAGGTGTGTGCTGTTGCATCTGGCATTCTTTGGATTCTTTATTACAAACTTAGGAAATAAATAGAAAAGTTATCATTCTCACTGACAATGAGAAAACTAAGGCTCTGAAGTTCCTGAAATTGCTCTTTCTAAAGGAGATAGGATCATAATTCCAATTTTTAAAAAAATTTATTTATTCTAATTTGTTATATAAAACAGCAGAATGCATTTCAATTCATATTATACATATAAAGCATAATTTTTCATGCCTCTGGTTGTATACAAAGCAGAGTCACACCATTCGGGTCTTCATAGATGTACTTAGGGGGTTAATGTTCATCTCATTCTACTGTCTTTCCTACCCCCATGTCCCCTTCCTTGCCCTCCCTCCCCTTTGCCCTATCTAAAGTTCCTCCATCCCTCCCATGCTCCCCCTACCATCCCCATTATGGCTCAGCATCCTCATATCAGATAAAATATTCAGCATTTGGTTTTTTGGGACCTAATCCCAATTTTGATGATGTACAACATCATCATTTTGAATAACCAGCAAAATAAAAATGAAAATTTAACTTTAGCAAAACTATAACATCAAAAAGCATATCAGTGTTTTCTCAGGACCAGGGGGAGGAGAGGCAATTGACTGCACAAGAGCTTGAGGGAACTTTTTGGGGTGGTAAAAATATGATTAGTAGGTGTACAATTTGCCAAAACTCATCAAACTATATACTTTACTGAATGAAAGCTAAATTTTAGAACATTTGATGTCAATGTAAATTCCCAATTTTGCTTTCCATTAGCAAGAAAATTACGGATCTTCATTTTTCTCCTACTGTATTTGTCTACAAGACTAATTCTTTTTGAATTTTCTAATGTTAAACATGTTCTCTTTGTTATCATCCCTTTTATGTTAAATGCAATGACATTAAATCACATTTCTAGTTTTGCTTAAGGGATTTTTTTCCCATATAATACCGTATGTATTTGACTTACCCTGGTTGCTTATATATTAAAGGTATGTTTTTAATATCTGTGGTTGTCACAGTGTTACTATTATTTGGGGGCACTCTATGGATCTGAATCAGCTGGACTATTCACCTTCATAGCTCATAACCCAAAGTGCAAAATCTTCCAATGAGCAAAAAAAAAAAAAAAGGAATATCTTTGCTGAGAACACAATACTCTTCCCTTTTTCAAACTGTTTTTTATCAAGTTGAAAAAGACAAGGTCACCAGGGACAATGCAATGAGGAAGACTTAGAAGTTAACTTTTCAGAGTAAAGAGCATCTAGTGAGGGCTCAAGGTTTTGTCCTCCCACTTGGGAGCTGGTGAATAATGACTGTGTTTCCCTAGAAGAGGGGTCCTATGTCTCTCTAGCTCTTTGCATCATGCATAGAACTACATATTTAAATGGTGTACTGATGTTTTTAATAAAATAATGACATTTACATATTTTCAAAGCACTTTACAAAGTGTTTTCACTTTTATTACTGCACTTGAGCTATAACTTTGTGGGGCTGTTAACATTATCAATCCTATTTTATATAGATACCAGATTCACCAGGAATATATGTAACTTGTCAAAAGACACTCAGCTCTTAAGTGGTGGTCACCTTGGTCATATAATCTGTCCTCTATTCATTTTTTTTTAAAGAGAGAGTGAGAGAGGAGAGAGAGAAAAAGAGAGAGAGAGAGAGAGAGAGAGAGAGAGAGAGAGAGAGAGAGAATTTTTAGTATTTATTTTTCAGTTCTCTGCGGACACAACATCTTTGTTGGTATGTGGTGCTGAGGACCGAACCCGGGTTGCACGCATGCCAGGCGAGCGCGCTACGGCTTGAGCCACATCCCCAGCCCTGTCCTCTATTCATTTATGCCACATTGTCTTATAACTGTGCTCAGATCAAAAAAGCTATTCCCCCTCCAAAGAAATGTAGGGACTCAGAATATGATACTCTAAATACGGTACCTTGGCATACTGAGTATTTTAAGCTAAAGGAAATTAATAAAAAAACCCACAGATGTTTCTGACCTTTTTCATCATTCTCCCCTGAAGGAGGTCAAAAAAGAATTCTCTGATCTGCCTCCCCTGAAAGAAGGTCATAAAGATCCTCATTCCAGAGAGGTCCTGCCCAATACCTGGAAGCCAAAAAGAATCCTAACAAATAGGCCCTGCTAGGTTCCCCTGAGTTTACTGCCATTAGATCCCCTTTGGTCCTCCAGCATATTTCTGCATGCCAGTCTACAGTTTCCCTAGGTCTTTAGGTCTTCATTTCTGAAGGCTTCTGTGTCACATAAAACTGTGGTTAAATAAATTTGTTATGCTTTTCTCTTGTTAATTGGTCTTTGTTATAGGAGTATCAGCCATGAACCTTGCAATGAGTGAGGAAAGGATATTACTCTTTCTTTCCTTCAGAGTTGGATGCCCAACTAAAGCCTATTTCCAATTAGTGCACTGATCACTTTGCTGGACAAAGACTTCCTCATGAGAAGAAAAATGAATAAAGAACAAATTTGATGGAACCATCCATCTATAAACAGAGTGCATGTAGTTAATCTGATTTGGTAGCATTATATCTCAATAACTGCATTTCCAACACTGCAATACTTATAATTCACTTTTTGCTGAGCATAGTCATATTCATCCCTCCAAATTCTAGCCATCTACTCTGAGTTCTTTCCTGATATTCCAAAGTGAATTATTTTCTTCATCTCTGCTGATTGATTTGTACCAATACAATATCATATTATCTTACATTGAATAGTTGGTTATTTTCATGTCAATCTGTTCCACTGAGGGGGTGGGGGTTGTGCAGATCTTAAAAACAAAGCCAATGTCTCATTCAATTTGGGAGCTTGGCCTAACACCTGATTGTTGAATATTCACTATGGAACCTAACAATTATTTGTGATAAGCTTAGTCATAAATGAGTGCTAAATCATAAGACTACACTTAAGAAAAGACAAATCATTTTCCCAAACATATACTAACTCTGTCATTTATAACCTTATTTCTGACCTAGTTTAAGAACTCGATTTTAACCATTGATAATTGCTATTATGGTTCAAACAGTTTAGTTCAGACATCAGGATGATAGTAAGCCCTAATGGGAATGTGAACAAGACATAGGACAGGAAGCTGAAATCCAAAACTATCCTACTCATTCTAAGATGTCTGGTCACTTGGCCAATATTTTACCTAATCTACTTGCCCTAGATGATCCTGTTTATTTCTTACTAAACCCTATAGGTGTTATATGCTATTTTAGAGGTAAAGTTACAAGAGATAAAGGTCTTCAGATTCCATTAGTCATGTTTTCCTACTACCCTAAGCAGCTTCCATACATATCCCTTCAGTTTGGCATAGGCAATATCCAGGCAAAGCAGATGAGAAATAATAAAGAAGGAGGTTGAAACACAATGCTAACCTCTCTCTTGTGCTCTCTGTCATCCACTTTCCTTGGATCCTGAGAGCTTCTGACGTCTCCTATAGCACTCTCCAATCCCCTTTAACTAGTTTCTACTGATCTCTTCTCTGAAACAATTGCACTTTCAACCTTCTTACCCTGATAATTGTTTAAATTCCTGGTAAACAGCTTATATCTACTTTTACCTTTTCTAGGCTCTAAAATGTAAAAACCCTAGGAGATGCCTGTACTTCTGGCAGTCCCGACAAATTGGTAAGGCCCAGGATACTCCAAAGTACCTTGCACTGGCTTATCCAAAATCTCCTCACAAATCCCTGGTCATCCCAAACACAATCCTTCTCTTTTTTCCACTTTGTAAATTCTGTCACCAAGCCTATAAACCTCTGATATTCTGTCAGGAGTCTAGGTCCATCACTGCCTTTACGTCCCAGAACTCCTGGAAGACTAGGAAATTAAGGTATTCAGATTTCCTTCAGGGCTAGCTCTGTTGGCCAGTATGACAACTCTAGCCACTTATTACCAGCTAGTCAGATTTTTCTTACAACTCATGAGCCCTGGTCCTGAATAAACACCCTTACATTAAGCAATAGAGAACCTCACTCACCCTTGTGTTTGGAGGCCTTGGCTATTCCCAAAGAGAGAAGTATGTGGCAGTTGGAAGACAAGCATTAAAAAGGTGAAATTATACATAAAACAAATTTGCTGCTGACTTTTCCTTGCACACTGCTTTTCTGGCATCTCTTTTACCTAGTATACACTATTTGTGATTTTTGCTTTCTGGTTTCTGATGATCAAGGCTGCCATTAGTGCTTATTCAAACCAGATGTTTTCCACAAGAAAATGTCAGATGAGGGGAAAGGGTTAGGCCCATTATGAAAGAACAGAACATAGGCCTTACAACTTTCCTCCTTCCAGAGACTGCTGATTTGACTCAGGTTTCTGAATTGAAGGCCTGACATACTCTTTTTTTTTTTTTCTTACAGTAAAGTGTAGCTTTGTTTGTTTAAATAAGAACTGGGGTGGGGCACTGTGAAATATGCAAATCTTTACATAGCCAATGTTGATTATATAATGCTAAAAATATAAAATTAGAATTAAGTACTCATAACAACTGTAATCCCAGCAACTAGGGAGACTATGTCAGGAAGATCATAAGTTCAAGGTCAGCCTGGGCAATATAGTAAAGACCCCCATCTCAAAATTAAAAGGGCTGGGAATGTAGCTTAGTGGTAGAGCATCCCTGGGTTCAATCTCCAGTACTACACACTAATAAAAGTACCCATAATGAATATTATTATGAAATCACAATTAAGTTCAAAGGCTTTAAATTTTTGTTCAAAATAAGTTAATATCACTAGAATCCTGGCCATCCCAAACACAACCCACTTAATAAACTATCTCTTCTTTCCACTTGATAAATAATATCACAAGGCTTATAAACCTGTGACAGTCTGTCAGGGGTCTGGCTCCATCCCTGCCTATAAGTCTTCCCCAATCACAGTCACAGAACTCCTGGAAGACTAGGAAACTTAGGCATTAGGAATCACTGTGTCCCCACTCACCCTATTCTTTGTGCATGGTGACCTGCATCCTTGCTCCAATCTTTTTAACACTTTTGGCTCCTATAAAGCAAGAAATTTTGCTTTTTTCATATAAATTGGTTAGATTTGGGTTTATGTCACTTGTAGCAAAGTCTTGACCAACATGTTGTATGACGCATTAGAACCTTTTAGGTTTTAACTTTCTTGCTAGGGCAGTTTCTTTCTAGGCAATGTACAAAAATTACAGGGAAGTACTCTCAGATATCCTGTTCTCTTCAGCCCTGACAATATACCAGGGAGAGAGGTGCCATCTTTTTGATGGAGATGAGGAAACTAAGGCTCAGAGACTTGCTACAAAAACTAAAAGCTACCATAGGCAACAAAAAATTTTATTTTTCCCTCACTTATTGCTAAGTTATGGCTGAGTCCTTCTAACAAACAACAGATAACAAGAAGAAAACCATAACAAATTTATTTAATATAAGTTTTACATGACTTGGGAGCCACAACCCCAGCCTTAGCTTATATATTTTATACTTAGGTTTAATCAAGAGGTGGATGGTTGTGAAGAAGCATGATTGAACAAAGAGAGTGTGATCTAATAGTAATAAATGCATATGTGTGTCAGGGGTGAGGGCACTTAGTAAAGCCTAATTGTTTATAGTCTTCTTTGTGTCCCAGGTCTTCAGAGATAAACATGTTCCTTTCCTTTGGGTCTAGGGAGAGCACCTCTCCAATAAGGGTTTTATGACCACTTCAAGGAAGAAGGGTAAAGGGAAAGAAAGAGTTATTTACCTTCCTTGCTTCTGAGGTATTTTGCAAATGTCAAGGTGACTACCAGGAGTCAGGGAAGGATTCTAACTCAGTCAGATATGATTCAGAATTCTATTAACCTCCTAAAGGAGATGAGGTTGGGGAGGGTAAAAAACCCGCAGCAGGGGTCCATGATATAAATTTCAATTGCACTTGGTAAAAAGCTTAGAGGGATACAGGATGAAATGTTTCCTCACTGCCAATATCAGAATGTTTCCTGCCTCTGATTTAAAAGACTGCATTAGGGTGGTAGAATGGTTCTCCAGGCCAGCTTGTGACAGGGGCTACAGGTTTGACCTTCACTCTCCCATCCCCCCAGTATCTCAAGTCCCCACATCTAATTCTGCCCATATACCAACTAAAGGCAGAACTTGCTCCTGAAATCTTGGACCTAAATGCTCATGCCTTGTCCCTTCTTTCCAGTACTGCTGCTGTCTGTTCTTATCTGTCTGCAATATTACCAACACATACACACACACACACACACAGAGATAGAGATAGAGATAGAGATAGAGAGAGAGAGAGAGAGAGAGAGAGAGAGAGAGAGAGAGAGAGAGAGAGAAACATTCACATGGAACAATGTACAAGTAAACCCTCTTAGAAAGTGGATAAGTCTAGGAGAAAGGACTAATACCCACCCAGTGTGTGTGTATATGTGTGTGTGGGGGCGGGGGGCACTCCCATTTACAAACACAGTACCAAGCCCACAGCATCACTTTAAACCCCAGATTCAAGAGTTAACAGCTCACCCAAGAACCATCTCCTTCCCTACCTGATTTTAGAGTTTACTGATTGCTTGTGTCCAGCATCAGAATCCTTGTTCCTCACTGAAATCTTACAAATTCCTTCTGTCTTGACACTTCTCACAAAGTCCAATCTCAACTCACACCTGTTACTGTTTTGGGATGATGAGTGAATATGAGTCTCAGTTCTGCTCAGTCCTGTACTTGGGAATAAGCAAGAATTTAAAATATCTAATAATTTTATTTTACATGCAGATTGCATTCTCAAGTTGGTGTTTAAGGCCAAATTTATTTACATTATCAAAATTACCCTGGAAAATCCCTTAAACCTCTCAGTTCTAAATACATGGTTTTGTAGTTACCAATGCTGCACAGTAATATGTGTATACAGTAATATGCATAGCATATAATTAAAATTACAAGTGCAAAATACGGTTTCACAGTATTCTTAATTACATACAAGAAAGAGAGAGCACACAGTTGAACTTGAATAAATTAAATGGGCCACTGATGCTACTGTGCAATATCTTTCACCTCAACTCCCACAGGCTTTTCGCACACTTCTAAATAGGCTTAAGGGCTCCATTTACATGAAAAGACAGACAGCTCCGGGAACCTTTGAGGCCTTCTCTTAAGATGCACAATCACCACAAAAGGAAAAGAGAGAGCATTCTTTCACACAGGTTTCTTTTCCTGTTTTGCCTTGTGGCAGGAACAAAAGAAGATTTCTGAAAGAGAAAGCCAGTAAAAAACTGCCGGCCATAACTTTTACACTAGGCTGTGAAAGATGCCCAGCTTGAGAATGCTTCCCTACGCTGTGACACCCACAGCACAGAGCCTTGAGGAGACTAAGTGTCTAGTGACCAACTGGCCTAGAGTCTTTGAAGGATGTAAGGCCTTACTTAAGGGAAAATTGATTCTCAGAAACATGCAGAATGAATTAAAAGGAGCATTCAAGCTTATGTATGGGGTAAAACAAAGGTTAGATTAGGCACTTAAGAATTAATGGAAGATTAATGATTCTTGTGGATGTGCTTGTTGTTTTTTAAGAACTTTTCTTCTAAGTACATCTTTAAATACAGCATAGGTAATTGATTATATTAGCTGTCAAACATTCCCTAAATGTGAGAAAATTAGGTAGAGCATAATGAGGTGTAAGAAATGCTAGCCCCAAATATGGCATGACAGATAGTTTTTTAAGCTGAAAGAAACTGAGAAAACTGCAGAAACAGGAAGGTTTCTCTCTCTCTTGAAACCCATTCCTGACCTTGCTAAGCACACACCTCCAATTTATTACCATTGAGTGACACCCACTTTTTATCCAACTACATGCTGCCTATTCTTAATTAAAGCTAACCATATAGTCTTCTGGGGCTGGCGTTGTGGCTCAGCGGTAGAGCACTCACCTAGTATGTGTGAGGTCCTGGGTTTGATCCTCAGCACCACATAAAAATAAATAAATAAAATAAAGGTATCGCATCCAACTACAACTAAAAATAATAATAATAATATTTTTAAAAAAGAATACAGTCTTCTGGGTCTGAGTGTGCATTTCTGAAGGTTCCTATGTCACTCAAAACTCTGATTAAATACATTTGCCATGCTTTTCTCTCATTAATTTGTCTTTAGTTGCAGGAGTGTCAGACACTAAACTTTCTATGGGTGAGGAAAAAACACTACTTATTCTCTCCTAGGATCACTCTCCTCCTCCTTTCCCCACATCCATTTGCACATACAATGCCTTAGCCATGCTGGCCTTTTAGTTCCAGAATACTCTAACCTTGCTCTTATTCCAGGGCCTGTGCATCACCATTTCTTTCTGTAGGAATATTTTTCCCTCAGGTCTCCCCATGACTGGGGGATTCTTCCATGATTTAAGTCTAAGCTCAAATCTCTTTAAAGAGGCCTTCTTTGATTATCCATTTTCACAGCAGACAATGCCCCATAGCCACCTCCCATTATTACTTGCCCTAGTTTCACTTTCCTTGTTGCATTTATCATTTTCTGAGAATACCTTATATACTTGTTATTTTGCTTGTCATCTGAATCCTTCCACGGAAGTGCAAGCTCCTTGAAGTCAGGACCTCTGGTTCACCACTTTCTCCTGGATGCCTATCACATGCTTGAACCAAAGTATGTGGTCAATAATATCCCATGAGAGAATAAATGATTCTGAGGCAAAATAGACATGGCTATATACCCACAGCCCTCATGCTTGGGCCATGCAATCCTGATCAAGGCACTATGACTGGTACCTGCTTCCCTTAGCACAAAAAAAGGGACTAAGAAGGAAAATAAAGTTTTACGAGCTCAACTTGCAAGGCTAAATTTATTATTAAATTGATTGGTTTGAGGTTTCTCTGTATATTATCTCCCTTTCTGTCTACTGAAATACCACAGAGTTCTAGCCTCTGAGTATTATAAGAGAAGCAAGCATGGTTATGGCATAAACATTAGACTCATGATGTGTTCTTCCTTGACCAAAAGAATATACCATATACTTTCATTGTATCTGTTAAAATTCAATTCAAAACATCTTTACTGAGCCCACATCATGGACCAGACACTGCATGAGTGTTACAGAGAACACTGAGATGAGACTTGGTGAACACAGCTGCTGCTTAATACAAACATACAAGCCAACTAAAAGGGCCAGCTTAGGCACAAAAAGTATTTGTTTCAAGATTCACTTATTACTATAACTAATAATCCACTCAGATGATAAAATAGAGTCATGGGAACAAATCATAATGAGTTTATGTTTCCCTATTATCTGAGCTGTGGAAGACAAAGGAATAGCCAACTAGAGAATAAGGACAGAGTAAAATAGGGGCAGAAAGGGGTGATATATTTCCTTACCCCATCAGAAAGGTCACAACCAACACTCCTATAACAAAAGAAAGTTTAACAGCTAAGCACAACATATTTACTTCATAAATAAAAACTTCATAAAAGTTGAAAGTGACATGAGATCCTTCTGAAAAAAAGTCCAAAAGGGACATGGAAAGGCAAGAAGGCAAAGAGAGAATTTGCTTCTGAGGTCTACCTCCAAGGCCCTTCAATCCTCATTAGTTCAAAACACTCAGAATGCCAAAGCTATCATTTTCTGAGCCCCAAAATTAGTAACAAACCATGAGGGATAGATGAACAAACAAATATTTTCCAGAGTGTCTTCTAATGTGCCGAGCATCATTTTAGTTTTGCTATTTATTTCTATAAGGGCCATTTAATTCTTGTAATAATGTAAAGTAGAAGTTCCATTTTTATCCTTGCTTTGACACATGAGGAAACTGGAGCTCAGGGTAATGTAATAAAGGCAATAAAGTATATATGTCAAGATTGGAACCTAAATCTTGAGACTCAGCATCCAGTTCTCGTTTTATTTCTCTACAATAATTTCATTGATCAAAATTCACATAACTCCGGCTGGGGTTGTGGCTCAGTGGTAGAGTGCTTGTCTCGCACACATGAGGCACTGGATTCGATCCTCAGCACCACATAAATAAATAAAATAAAGGTATTGTGCCCATCTACAACTAAAAAAAAAAGTCTTAAAAAAAGGATTCACATAACTCAAATATGTAAGACAGAAAACCACCTGTCAAATGTATTTTCCAATCTAGCTTTATTGGTGAAGAGTATATAAACTTTCAAATAAAAAACAAGCAGACAAAAGAAAAGCAATAGGATTCCAGAAGGCGATATCTTCTACAGAATGCACAGAAGTGGTGATACCTATTTGGGGCTGTATCATTTATTTTTTTTTTAATGTTTGATATAAATATCCACTGGAAAATATCTAACTGGATATTTTAACAGGAAATAGAAAAGACTAAAATAGATGTAATCACTGGCCATCTACCAAAAATTTTCTAGGATGACTAAGAGAGTTTAGTTTATATGTTACCAGCTTCTTTGAATAGACCTGAGCTATAAAAAGTACATTATTCGGGGGGGGGGGGGGGAGGGCTGGGGTTGTGACTCAGTGGTAGAGTGCTTACTTAGCATGCATAAGGCACTGGGTTCGATCCCCAGCACCACATTAAATTTAAAAAAATAAATAAATATATAAAATAAAGGTATTATATTCATCTACAAATAAAATATATATTTTTTAAAAAGTATATTATGGTTTTCTCTGCAGGTATCCATCACAGACTTGTGTTTATTGTTGATATGTTATCCACCTCACTTTGGAAGCATATGAAATCATGACCATTTATAACTATACATGGCAGATTATAACTGGCCTTATACACTTAACCTTGTCCAATTTTCCCTTAGTCTCTAAAAAAAGGCAAATAAATACTTTCTTGTTAAATCACACTTGATGATTTAACAAATAAAAAGTCTTTTAAGCAATCTATTTGTACCCTGAAAACTTTTAGATTTTTGGTGTTGGGGATTAAATCCAGGGCCTTGCACATGATAGGCAAGCACTCCACCACTGAGCTGTCCCTGCAGCCCTCTGAGAGTTTTTAAGTCATCTTCTCAAATGTATTGCATTTGGTCAATTTTTTCAAAATTTCAAAAGACCAGATAAACCCAATGGGGGTAAATACTGAGTGAGAAAAGACTAGCATGCTGAAACGTTCATCTCCACATTTCCTGAAATTCTGATATTTCCTTTAAACATTATTTCAAACATTTTAAAATTCACTTACAAGCACCTAAAAGCCATGTTTAGACTTCCTTGAGAAAAATAAAGTACTTTAGTAGGACACTACAATCATATAGTTGCTAGGAACAGTGAATATGAAAGAGAAGTAAAGGAAAGATCTCATTATTGGAAAGAATCATTTATATTAATGACAGTCCAAGAGGATGTTCATTTGGTATCCCTTCCTCCATTTTTATGTATTTATTTTTTGAAATGAGTCTCTGGAGTAATTCAGTTCACTTTATTAAATAAATATTCACATAGTACCTTTTATGTGACAGGCTCTGTTTAAGGTGTTGTGAATATAGGAACCCAAGACACAGTCCCTGCTCTTATGGAGTTTACTCTGCAGTAGCATAGATAGTGTTGGTGTTAAACTGTCTACAAGTTCCATAATACAACTCCTAGAAAAGATGGTGTTTCTGAGCCCATCCCTTGAAGTTGAATGGGTCTTTAGGATGCCTCAACACAAAACTGTAGTGAAAGGAACACACATGACTCCTGAGGCTAGACTTTAAAAGGCCATGCCAACTCTGCTGGTTCTTTTGAGACACACACTCTAGAAGCCTTTGTTGCCAGGTAAGAAGTCTAAGTATCCTAAGGCTGGTGTGGAAGACCTTGAAGAGAGACATATGAGAGCTTCCTGAGAAGCTCCAGCTATTCTCAACCTCAGTAGTTTGATTACTCTAAGCTCAGTTACCAGACATGGTAGGTGAAAAGCCTTCAAGATGACCTCAACTCCACTACTGGCTGGGCATCCCCACTACTGCATGAGAGGCCCTGTGTACAAACCCACTAGCCAATCTTATTCAACTCCCACACAGTTTTGGGAAAGAGACGAATTGAGGACTTAATAATAATTAAAAGTGGCATAAGCCTTGGTTTAGGGGATCTTGATGTCATCAAAGTATTGTTGGAGTGGAGATAATAAAATAAATGTGCTATAAATACTGGATATAAATGAGCTATAAATATTGGAGGTGATAATCAGAGAAGAGGATATTTGAAACCATGATTTTACAGTGGGGCTGGCGTCAATGGTAACATCAGGAATAAGGTAAGATCATGTGAATTTTTGAAGTAGAATAGAGGAAAAGATTCATGGGGGGGGGGAAGGGACTCATCCTGAGAAGTTAGGATGTAGGATGGATGATCTACTATGTGAAATAAGGTCATCAAGAATGACCTCATTTATAGGCATAATGTAGAGAGAAAGGGAATCAGAAACCTAGTAGAGAGTTGATCAATGCCTGTTACTAAGAAATTGACATTTCATATGTCTCTCTCTCTCTCTTTTTTTTTTTTTTTGTTAAAGTATTGGGGATTGAACACATTCTAGGCAAGCATTCTACCACCGAGCATTCTCCCCAGATCTTTATTTATGAGATGGGGTCTTGCTAAGTTGCCCATGCTGGCCTCAAACTTCAGCTCCCTGAGTATTGAGGATTACAGGTGTGCACCACCACACCCAGTGAGGCCTTATCTGCCCTCACCCCACCCCTATCTCTAATTGGAACCTAATTCTTACCTCTGAGTGAACAAAGAATCATAATTTGGTTCTAGGTATCAGTATCTTATGAAAAACAAATCCCAAGTATGATAATTTGCTCATATCTTTGTAGCAGATGCTTTGATTTTTTTTAAACTTTTTTAAATATTTATTTTTTAGTTGTAGTTGGACATACACCTTTATTTCACTTGTTTATTTTTTTATGTGGTGCTGAGAATCTAACCCAGGGTCTCGCACATGCGAGGCAAGTACTCTACTGCTGAGCCACAACCCCAGCCCAGATGCTTTGATTTTGACCTGCACAATTTGTCTCCTTGTAAGGGAAACTACCTATCACCATTCCTTCTGACAGTGTTGGTATAAGGCACATCCCTTACTTGCCCCTAGAATTCATTGATATAAGCCAATGAAATTTGGGGTGCTTTTTTAAAAATGCCACACTAAATAGCATCCTTTCTCTCCTCCCTGCAAATAGGTTGCTGCTCCTAAGCTTCTGTAAAACTTCTGGAGCCTCCACTGCCAGTGGCCTAGGTAGCCATTTTTCAAACCAAAGTGATTCATTCCTAGTCAAAGTTGACTAAACTAGAGTCAAGTGACTAAGTCTAGGGCAGAAAGTAAGGGCAGGGCTTGCCAGAGGGAGGTGAATCCAAGAGAAGTTTATCAGACTGTATCTGAGACATGTCATTGAAGCTGCCTTACCATGGCTCTTGTTCTTAAATTTCCTGGAGATTCTTATTCTTTTGCAGTAAGTCTTCTTGTTATTTGAGCTAACTGGAGTGGGCCTTTATTCTGACAACCACAAAAGTCTAATTTAGACAGTGCCAATATATGAAGGAGGGAGAATAGTGCTTTCCAATAAACTGTCTCATTGGGATGGTCATGATCTGCTCCCATACAACAGGCAATCTGTAGGAAAGCCTTGAGGAGGAGAGTGGAGGGAAAGGCCCTCGCCCCTCATCATCTTACAATCTGGTATGCTGGTATGCATTGTGGATGCTTAAGATGACATGTTATTTTTTATAAAATAAATTATACTTTTAAGGAACTAGAGAAATTATTAGTAACACACACACACACACACACACACACACACACACACACACACACACCATTTTTATTAGTCTGTGAGCCCAGAGCCTTTAAGTCCTATTAAAACACAAAGGCGACAGAAACTTTCCAGAGTCACAATACATATTACAGGTTAAAGAGATATGTTTCTGGAATAAAAAAATAATAATTACTATAATGAAAGTCTTTCAATTGAAAAGGTCCAAATTCTACCACCTTAACAAATCAACTGTTTTCACATATCTGTGTCCCATTCTCATCTTACTTCACATATACACATTTTTTAAAATTTTATATTCTGCTTTTATTGCTTAGCATTATAAAAATTTATTGGTGCATAATCTTCAAAATTATCATTTAAATTAACAATTAACACACACATAAAATGTGTGCTAAGTGTGTATATCATAGTTTAAATCTTCTGTTGTTAGACATTGGAGGAGTTTTCCTATTAAAAATAATGCTTCAATTAATGTGATTAGTGCATTTGTCATTTTGTAAATATTATTTGTTTTAGTTTCAGGTTTAATTCCTTTTTCTTGGAACTTATGCATCAGCAAAAAAGATAAATTAATTAAAAATAAAATAAAACTTAAAATATAAACTTTGTTCTTAGAAAGTACTGATTATGTGGGGCTGGAGGCACCGTTCAGTGTTAGAGCAGTACTTGGCATGTGTGATGCCCCGGGTTTAATTCTCACACCCAAAAGGAAAAAAAAAAAAAAAGCTGATTACTTAGAAGTCTCTTTAATATGAATAAAATTAGATTTATGTAGATAATTTTACTATTTACCTGATTCTATTTGATTGCTTCCTGAGCCAAAAGTTTTTTTTTTTTTTTTTTTTTTTGTACTAGCTGTCAGATCTATAGAAATGAAGAGGCAAGAGTAGGACTGGTAAAGTGATTAAGATAATAGGAAAGACTCATGAGGAGGTGGGATTTGACCTGGATTTGAAAAGCATGGTACAATAGTGAACAGGGCTCAGGTAAGGAAACCAGCTTGAGAGAAAATACAGGGGGTGCAAAGACCAAGCAGGGTGACTTCCAAGCTCATACCCCCAGCCTCGAGCTACCCATTAAAGTAGCAAGTTTTACTGAAGAGGCTAGCGAGAGAGACAGAACACGCCAGGGAGTGGACTTTTATTGGGAACAAAAAATTCTTGGGAAAATCCCATCCAATGAAGATTAAGGGAGGCAGTGTCCCAAGGTCAGGTGAGATGATTGGGTCTTCAGGGGCTGTGGTCAGGCACACCTCCACACAGACAAGCCCTCGGACCCAAGAAAGTTGAGGAAAGAGCTCTAACACAAAGATGTGTCTGAGCGCCTCTCGCCCAGCCGGGAGGTAACTGGATCACATGCAAGGATGGCCTCCCACAAGTGAACAGGGCTCAGAAAAGAAACCAGCTTGAGAGAAAATACAGGGGGTGCAATGACCAAGCAGGTGACTTCCAAGGCTATTCTCCCAGGTGCAGTAGAGCTGTTGCTGGGGAACAGATGGAGTAAGCTTCCATGAGATAAGAAGGGGCACAAGGTAGAAGGACTTGAACGCCAGTCTGAAGAACTGAATCTTCTCCAAGCAAAACTAATTCAGAGTCACAGTCATCAAATTAGATAAAACTTTTAATGAACTTTCAGTAGTCTTTTTTGGGGGGATCACAGACACCAAAATCTACCTGGCACGATGAAGAGAGGCCTCTTACTCCTTTCCATATAGACTACTTAGACATCATATGGCAAGGGGCATGACAGAAATGGTCAGTGAAGTGGCCACCACCACTGACCTTGGACAGGTGACAAAGCCCTTCTAAGGGCTGTAACTCTGGAGATTAGTCATCAAAGTCAGCACCCAAATAGGGTAAATCTGTATCCAGTGGTCAAACTCATAGCAACACCTGACCAAATCTAGTCAGAGGTAAGTTATAGCACATATTTCTTTGGTTGACCACAGACTAATATCCTGGATCCAGTAGAACTTTTTTTTTTTAACAGTATTTATTATTCTAATAAACCAAATGGAATGTTTAGAGATGGCTGGGCCAATCTGATTGGCACACTTACAGGGCATTAATTCTTCCAAGGTGACTGGTGTATAAAAAGTGAAACTATAGCACTCATGTAAACAATCCATCTGCTTCGTTTCCCTCCCCCAGGCACCTCTAATTTTCAGCTTACATTAGCTGTAAGAGGAGCTAATGTTTTTAGTGTAGAAAAATGGCATTATCCCAGATGCAGAAATTAGGAAAAATAATTTTACAGACATACAGATTGTATAAATCGGCAACTGCAACCCCGGGGCTATTAACTGTAGTAGATGACTGAGACCATAGAGCAAACATCTCAGTAACTAAATACTAACTTATTACCGGCATCAAAATTTTACTTTAGGTGAATGAATTATGTGACAACTTTTGTCCATAAAAGGTGTATACTTTTGAACTAATCCCAAAGAAATTACTGCAACTCAACAATACATTCTAATAGTCATTCTCTCAAAACAGGTCCCTCCTATGGGTACTTTGAAAATTAGAATGAATGACTATCTTATGAGGGAAATGATTTATAAAAGTAGTTGGATAAGCTTATTACAAAAGCAGGACTAAGAGTCATGGGGCCAGAAGCAAGGTCCACAGTTTTCCTGGGGCCAGACAAGCAAACCAGGTAGATAGATGCTTCCTGAGGTCAATTCCTAATTATCTCCAGGTAATTACTTTATGTTCATTGCTGGCAAATCTTGCTTTCAACTTCTTGTTCACTTTTTAAACTCTACCACTTTTTGTTTATCCCTGTTGTTTAATCCATTCTTAGACCAGAAAGAGAAAAGTTTTCTGAAAATAGGTGAAATAACAACTCCTTAAAACATTAATTTTTTTTTGCAGTGGTGGGGGGAGGAAGAGAAATAAAGGACAAATTGAAGTGAGGAGCGAATGAGAAAGAAATGAAAAGGAGGGGGATACTCTCTAAATGAAAAAGGCAGAGAAAGGAGGGTCACAAAAGAAGAGGGAAGAAAATAAATAGTTCTATTTAGGATGATGAAGAGAATTATTCCAGAAGTGAAAGAATCAAAGCATTATAGTGGGATATGTAGGGATGTTTTCCAGATCATCCCAGGTTACCCCTTGATTGCTCAGCACCCAATGAGTATAAGGTCCAAGGTCATCCCTGTGTCCGGATAAACTGTCCTCAAGGCTCATGTCACCAATCTCTTTGGTAACTGGAGAAGCCCATGACCCCTTCTCAGAAAAGTTTATTGGAACATACAAGGAAATATGTAGGATTATAAAGGAAATCAGTTTTATGGAAATACAATTTTCAAAAAATTTCTGAATAATTAAAATATTAATAAGTGTGCTTCTTAAGCACTAAATAGCAAAACTTAGTGGTAGGACTAAATATAACTACTATAATATCAAAATAGTGGATGAGTATGAAAAACATCTAAAGAATGGAACAAATAAAATGTAATACTTAGTATTGGTAGTATTAAGTATATGTACCTTAAAGTCCTAGGCATTGCTAATAGTACTGTGGTTTATTGCCTACATGCAAAAAATTGGAGAAAATTCTAAATTTCAGTCAAACATTGGTGAAAACACAGATGCAGGTTTCTTCTTATCCAAATTCACAGATCTCCTGAATTTGGGGGGAGGAAGGGTATGAACTGACCTTAGGAAGAGAACCACTTAAATAATAATAATAATAATAATAATAAACTTGAAGAATTGTTCCACTTACTTTATGAACTTTTTAATATTTTTTTAAACATCAAATTGAATACTTATTTATTTTTACTGTGGTGCTAAGGATCAAACCCAGTGTCTCACACATGCTAGGCAAGTACTCTTCCAGTGAGCCAGAACCCCAGCCCCTGCTTATGAACCTTTTAATCCAAAGTAGCATGAGATTCCATAAAATTATGCAGACCAAAGTTGCTGAGGAAAGCAAGATTTCTGAAGAAATAAACAATTAAAAGAACAATTAATATGAAGTGGCACTAATTATTAAGGATTCTTGGAGAAGGCAAGTCCTTTCAAGTTCCTAAAGAAGTGCTAATATTGGGGATGTTGATTAACTGAAAAAATTAAATAGGAGCTCCATCTTACATGAAAGGCAAACTAGAATTAGATATAAAACTATTTTTAAAAATTGGAAGAAAATATGAGTGTTTTCTTCTTTGTTTTCAGTGACTGTTGAGATAGACTAGGACTTAGCATAATACTTGAAGTCAAATACACCAGAAAGACACACAGCAACATAATGTAGTGGATATGAATGTAGGCTCACAGGACAGTGCCTGAGTTTGAATCTTGTTTATGCCACTTTTACCTATGTGATTTTTTATACCTTAATTTTCTCATTAGTGAAACAGAGACAATACTACATTCCTCACAGGGCTACTGCTAACAGTAAATATGTAAGCTTTTATATATCAGACACTTAAAATGATAACTCATAAGTGCTTAAAAATGTCTCGTATTATTATAGCTTTTCTTAAGCCTAACAAAAAAATGTAAGGAAAATATTGAAGTGTTTGATTACCTAAGTTGTTTGCATACCAAGGATTTGAAAAACAAAATTAAAAGACAACTTAAAAACTAGGGAAAATAATTAAAACAAACATGAGACAAAAAGTTAACAACAACCTTACTGTAAAAAGAGTTCTTATAAATCAATATGACACATAAACATTTCAACAGAAAAATAAACAAAAGACAAAAATTTTTCAAAACAAAAGATTAAAGAATATGAGAAGATATTCAAACTATAAGATTAAGTAGGGGAAAACTGCTATAGATAACATGATATTAATTTTGTTAGTACACAAATACAATTTTAAATAGCCTGGAAGGAAATATATCAGAATGTTAAAGAAGATTATGGGTAGAAGATTTTGACCAGATGATTTTTAATTTCTTCTTTATAATTTTTGTCTTTTTGAATAGAACTTTCAATCAAATTTATAAAGAACATTATTTTCTAATAGAGGAAATGACATTGTAGCATTGTTTGAAATAGTGGAAAGTTAGAAACCATCTAAATATTCATCAATAACAAATAGGTTAGAAACATATATACTCTGAACATATTTGATAAAACTTAATAGCTAACTGTTAAAAGATGAAATATATTATTTCTGTAATACCAGTACATAAATAAAAGTTACAAAATAGTTTTTTAAGTATGATCTTACTAAAAAATGCTGTGAATATTTCTCCATTGGTAAAAAGTGTGCATGTTTATATATGTATGTATATATACATATATATTTGTGTGTGTGTGTTTATCCGAGAGAAAGAATAAGAGAGAGAGAGAAAGAGAGAGAGAGAGAGAGAGAGAGAGAGAGAGAGGGAGGGGGGGAGGGAGGGAGAGTGAGACAGTCAAACAGACACAAGCAGCAGTGGTAAAAGAGAAGTAGGAAAATGGATCAAGGCCAGGGGAGTATATTGAATTTCCAGAATATAAGCTAGGATCATATTTAAATATAAACTTAAAAAATACATACCCAAGCTAGATTTACATTATTTTAGTTGGTTCCTAGTTCTCCCCTTTTCACATAATTGAGAAATTTCTCAAGCAGTTGGGATAAATAATAAAGAAGACCTAGATTTGAGTCCTTATTCAGATTATTTCCAAGAAAACCAAGATCAAGTCATTCTCAAAAGCTCAAGATTTCCATAACTAAACCACAATTTTAGAAAGTCATCACCTTGCAGTTTAGGGGTTCAGCCTCCTGGCTGCAAGTACACTCTTTTCTTATAGGCTGTTAAAGACTAGAGGAAGTATTTGAGCTTCTCTTGTAAAAGCTGCAAGAAATCCTTTAGAAATAAGGGACTCAGGGCTGGGATTGTGGCTCAGCAGTAGAGCGCTCACCTAGCACATGCAAGGCCCTGGGTTCTATCTTCACCATGTAAATAAATATTTAATTGTATTGTGTCCAACTATAACTAAAAAGTAAAGATTTTTAATTAATTTTTAAATTTATGTATGACAGTAGAATGCATTACAATTCATATTGCACATATAGAACACAATTTTTCATCTCTGGTTGTATACAAAGTATATTCACATAATTTGTGTCTTCATACACGTACTTTGAATAATAATGACCATCACAGTCCACCATCATTTCTAACACCATGCTCCTCTTCTCCTCCAACCCCTCTGCCCTATCTAGAGTTCCTCTATTCTTCCCACACTCCCCCTCCCTATCCCACTACGAATCAGCCTCCTTATATCAGAGAAAACATTTGGCATTTGGTTTTTTGGGATTAGCTAACTTCACTTAGCATTATCTTCTCTAAATTGACCCTCAGCATCACATAAAAATAAATAAATATTTAGTTGAGTCCAACGACAACTAAAAAATAAAGATCTTAAAAAAAAAAGAAATAAGGAACTCAAAAAGAATGGCTGATAGACATTCCTTTTAAATCTCAATAAATCAAGTCCCTTCATGCACTTTACAGGTTATGAAGGTTTCCCCAAAGGGCAAACAGGTTTATCTTATGTGCATGATAAAGTGTCAGAATGAGAACTGCATTCAGTCATAACAAATCCTGATATTTTCCCCATAACATTAAAATTGGAGAATTTTTATATAAATGTATTAGCATGTCAGCCCTAAACAACACTATTCTTTCTCAAAAACAGTATTTCACACTTTTTCAGGGCTGGGCTGGAAAAGTACAGAAAAAGTATAGCACTAAAGTCTGAAAATCTTCAGCTGGGCAATGGGCAAAGTTGTGGGGACCCCATGGACACAGAGACAAGTGAGTCAGCTTGTGTACCTGGTGGGACAGATATAACATTTGTAGGATACTTCACAGAACGCCCAACATGGGAAATCTCTTAAAATGAGCTCCTTTGTTTTGTTTTCTTGAACATTAAAGTCAAAGGATAACTCCTCTACATTCCTTCAAGAACTTTCACAGGTTTCAACTTATTTACCAGCATTTAAAATAGAAAAAAGGAGTGGGACTTCTTCCCTTCTAAAGCTACACTCCCCTCTGAAAAAACAACACATGTTTGGCTCCTTCACCTTATGCTTTTAAGAAGGAATTTTAATGGGATGGGGTTCCTCGAGGTGCACCAACTTAGGAGGGAGGAGCACAATGTAAATTATACCTTACAACGAGTCTGAGCCCACTGGCCACTGCAAGGGATTTTAAGTCCATAAAAAAAAAAATCATTTTTGTTTTTGTTTTAAACTCATCCCTGAAAGGTGCAAGAGAAGATGAATTGCTTCTCTTGTTTTTCTGAGTCTGTCATAGAAAAATCAAGAACCAAACAGCAGTGCTTTGACAACTAGTCAAAGACAAAGTTGTTTTGACCAGCATCTTTCTTTACTCTAGAAGCACTTTCCCTCCCAATTAATATAACTTATGAGGCTGTTTTGGAGAGTTTGATAAACTGACACTCAGGAATATTAGTTGACTTTTTTATGCTGAAAACCATGGTAAGCTGATATATACAGCTTGCCTCTGTGAGGCAGAAGTGCCAGAACTTCTGGTAACCCCTGGCTGCAACCCAGCCACTGGGACAGCCATTGTGTTTAGCCCATATTCTTTCCCCGCTATGAATGTTCCCTACCCCTCAGCTCTACTCTCTGATTCTTACTGTTAGACCCCAGCCACTTGGTTTCTGGTCTGAGCTGTCATTTTGATATAGGTCCAAGGCCCTCAGTGAGTGTCCTAAGGTGGTGAGCAGGCCTGGGCAACACCAGAAAGGCCCACTAACAGAGGAGTGGGAGAGGATTTTGCTTATTTGGGCCACGCTTTTACTCTCTATGGAGAAGAGTTGTTTCTAACGTATTGCATCTAATTAAAAGAACTGGCTAAATTTTGGTTGTTTACTCTTAAAAGTAAACCATACAACTATCTACCTCAGGCATTGTAGTGAGCAAATTGAGCTTCTTCATTCAGAAACAAATATAGAAACAAGCTGTGACTCACTTTTACCATCATTCTATTCCAAAAATTTAAAAACACAAGCTGCACAGTGAAGATCTACATAAAAATGTACAGACACATTTGCTATAGCCCTAAGAGCAAAGAGATCAATTAATTGGAGGAGAATGAAAATAAAGACAGGACAAATAAGAGAGAGAGGGCAGTAGAGAGAGAGAGGAAGGTATAATACATAACAGTAAAAATATCACAAATTAATAATAATTCAGAATGGATGCTAAAAACAAAAAGCAGGAGCAAAGTGAGGCTATAGTTTGGAGCCTGCATCAAGGGGTATTTTGTACAACAGGTTTATTCACAAAGCACCAAAGTAGCTATTAGAGGAAACAATAAAGAGACCCCTGCCCTCTGGAAATTTGAGCCCTGCTTTGGAATTTTTATGACATTTCTTTCTTAACAAACAAGAAGGTTCCACCACCCTTTCCTAGCTTCAAAGCATCCCTATAGTGGTGGTCTGTGATTAGTAACCTTAGTTTGATTTATACATGTTATTTGTGGTATTCTCAAAAGTCATATAATTTATTCTTTATAAAAGTATTGCAACTCTGGCAGGCAAATAAATAAACAAAACCCCCTTATCCCTAATCTACAGGAATATTCTGATTACTGTGACTCACTCTGATCACTTGGACAAGGCCCTTTTATGTCATCAGTTCTATGTGTGCAAAATTAGGATGTTACCAGCACCCCCAGCTAAAAACTAAAATATACCATGAAATTCCAAGTTGGGAAGTAGTGTAGGATGTGATGTAAACATGTCACTTATTTTTTTGTTTTATACAAGTGGATTCTTGAAAAGTAGAGATTTACACTTTCCCCCCATTTTTATAGATGGATTCATTTGCAATTCACATCAGGAACTCACTACTCACTATTTAATAGGAAATCTGATTGTGGTTCTAACTGTAAAGAATGCTTTTGTAATTAAAATCTTTTTGTTTAATCAACGTTATATATTCAGACTCAGTTTAACTGGAGTTCTCAATGCAGGATACACTAAGAGTTTTATTACCAGTTGGTATGTTATTGTTTTATTTTAACACTATTCCTTCTTTTTTCAGAAAAAAAAAACAAAGAAGTATTTCTGTACCTAAGTTCATGCTTTTCATGACACAATAAGACAAAATTTGCACTGCAGCTTTATTTAGCTTATTGTGCCCTGTGGCATGTGAGGCATCCACTGGAAGAGGACACCAACAAAGTACTGGGAAAAACTGGAGGCCATATCCCACCAACTGTGTCACTGTACTTCCAAGCCATCTACCTGGATGAATGGAGATTAGGCTGCTCTTTTAAAACAAAATCCTGCTTTGCATATCTGAGTTATCAAGGACTACATCTTCAACTTGATCTAATTCAGTCAGCTAGAGCCACTCAGGGCAAGGGCTCAGAAACCTTACTTCCAGACCCTCTATGACCCACTGACATACAAAGTCAAGAGTGCCAGCACCATTGGGCACATCCATCCCAATCTGCCATTTCAAAGCAGCTGCCTGCAGGCTGTGTCTGCCCTCAGCTACCAGAATGCAATGGGGCAGAAAAATTTAAACACAGGGGAGCTGGGGAGGGGGAGAAAGAACGAAGGGAACTTAAAGACAGTATCTTGGAAGCATATGTTTTAGAATCACTGCAGCCAGTTCCCTGTCAAGAAAATATTGTCCAGGTTGGTTGGTCCAATCTCATACAATCACAGATGGTTTATGTCTCCCTATTCAGGGTCCCAGTTCCCCCAACTAGCAAGAAACAAAGGAAATGGTGCTTTGTGGTGTAGTTACTCTGCCATCTAGTGTTACATGTGAAAACAAACAAATAACAGCTGAAAATCGGGCTGTTAGAAAATTAAAAAGAGAATTACAAATTTTGCTAACTTGCATATTTTTCTTTCTGAAAATGAAGATCCTTCATTTCCACTGGCAGCCTGGTGAAGCCCTGCCAACCATTACAGCAATCCTTCTCATTTGAAAGGAAAGCCAGAGGGTATTAGCTCTGAAGTTCAGGATGTGGAGAAAAAGAATATAACCTCAAAAACCCACTTTAGTGATTTTTAAAAGGCCTCCATATAAGGCAAACACCATGAATATAGCAATACAAACTAGGCAGTGAAACTGTCAGGACTGGGCAAGGACAGTATGGCCACTTCAGTCTTTACCTTGGAGAAGACAACAATAAGTAAACAGAGAAAATATGGATCATTTTTTGAAGTATTATCACTTCAACAACTAATGTATCATGAAGTAATGAGGTGAGCTGTGGGCTTGGAGTGCAAGTCTGCTTTGAGTCCCAATTCAGTAGTCTTCTTGTTGCAGGTAAGTCATGCAGTATCTCTGAGCTTTAGTTTTGTCTTTGGAAAAACAGATGTACTTACATACATTCTTTCTGCTTTCATAAAACTGTCCCAAGGATCAGTTAGAAACACATCTGAATGCTTTTTGCCAACTCTAAAGCCCACTACAGCACCATAAAGATATTTTCCCCTCTATATTATTGCCTTCTTTGGTTTGTGGCAGTCACTTATTTGTATGTGACCCTCTGTGTGAAGGACTTATGTATTTAACTTGTTCTAGAAGTGCCAGTGTTCATTCTTGAATAAGCGCTCTTGGGGTTAAAAGAAGAATTAAATGAGAAAATGTTTATGTGTGTCATGCAACATATGAAAAAAAACTCCCCACTGGACTATGAAGAATTAGCATTGTAGTTCAAAATGAAGTTATTCTAAATGTTTCTCCTTAAAATTATGTTCCACTGAGAATAAGAAGGCTTTCCTGATTAGTGGTTTCTATTGAAATGCGATTTTTTTTTAAAGTTCCAGAGACTCTAGCCTGAATTTTCTTCTTGGGGACAGAGCTTACATTGCGAAAACAAATCAGGCATCAGGAAATTTAGAATTTTTCATAGCTGTTCCTATGACTACTAACTGTGTAACTTCAGGCAACTCGCTTAACCACTATCAATTTCAGTTTCCAAATGTGAAAAATAAGTGGTAAATTAAACAAGCAACTCCTTCCAGTTCTAGGATGAAAAGTTGTCCTACTTCTAAAAGTGAAATTTAAAGAAAATTTAAAGCTCATCACAGACCAGCTGTAATGTAATTCTTCAGAAAAGAAAAGTTGCATGATAGAAAAGATAACCTTAGGAGAGAGGGCTATTATAGTATGGGTATGTTTGTGTCTTATATCAGAAATTTCTTAGATACTCAGAAACCAGTGTAGGCTAAAATAGGCTGTAAGAAAATGCTTACCCAGCCATCTACCTGGGCTTTCAAAATTACAAAGAATGGCTTTTCTTCCATTTAGCTCTGAAAACTGCCTTTGCTCTTTTTAGTAATATTTTTAACAATGTCAAGAAAAGAATTCTATTTATCCAGATTTCTTCTCTTTCTACAAATGTCAATACTACTTGGAAGAGCAGTAAAAACAACCTGGTGTTTTCATGATGTGAACATCAGACCAAAGTCACACTGTGGAGGGATCGAACTTGAAACACGACTGCCAGAAAAGGATATAGTTCATGCCTCTGGAAAAAAAAAAAAACAAAACCCAGCTGTTGACCCCTGTTACAGAAATCACAACCACATCTGGTTCACTAGCACTTCCTCCCATATGGAGGCCCCTTATTTTAAATATCCCCAATTCCCTCTGCTTTAAGATGCCAGTGTCTTATCAAATGGTCAGCTTTACTGAGTCGCCCTGGCTATTATGGCACACTGGGGCCCTAGAGACTTAGCCCTTTCTTTTCCCTCATCTACTGGGGCTTACATCCACTAAGTCAAATAATTTTTTCAGGTCTTTCCAATAATCTGCTGGAAACCATGGAGACAGATCTAATCAGGGTTCTCATCAATCTTTCTCTACTTTCTCCAAACAGAACCAGGAGACTAAATGGAATGGTGCTGGATTTTTTTTTTTTTTTTAAATCCCTCAAGTCACTTCTGTCCAGGGAGTTAGGGCCCACTGTATGCTTCTGGGAGCAAACATTTTCCTAGGGAAATTTCAGGGATTTTACATTTGCCCTAAACCAAATACACATGAAACTTTTAAGTCTAAATTCCACGGAGCTTTTTAAAAGGGGCTTTGCCTCTCCTTGGCTTACAATAACCCTGAAGGTTTGTTGTATCTCATTCATTTTGGCTGTTTTCCAGAGCAGCTGACAGACTGAAAATAAACACACTGCTGTCCCTACCACCCCATTTCTCTCCTCCAACCTTCTGACAACCAGCCCTCCTCACACAAAGACCCAGGAGCATTTATGTGTAGGTACACACCACCATAGCCTCGCAGCTCAGAGTTCAGTATTGACCTTGTTTGGATTTCTAGTTGGGATTTCAAATGTAAGTATCCTCAGCCTAATGACAATAGAATTAGAGCCTTATTCAATATGTGAGTGGGAATTCACCTGGTCTAAGGTCAGAAGTCTCTGTCCTTTTTGAAAAGCAACCCTACATTTGGGGAAGTACTGTTGCACAATTTGAACCAAATATTTAAGGCAAGCTTGGGAACTTCTGCTGGAAAACTGATTTGGGAAGAGGACGTGTGAGGCATCCTACACTTGTAGATCACACCAATACAAGAAAGTCCGAATGATGGACTCCAAGCAGGAACCCAGGATCTCTATGTAAAGCAACACTGCCAATGTATTATTAACAAATCAAGAAAATCTGATCAACCATAGCTAAGAGTCTATTTTACTCAGAATTTAGCAACAGCTTCATCTCCCAAATTGGTAAGGGGAGACAGTAAATAACAAGAACTGCTATCTTTATTTTGCCTTTTTTTTCTTTCCGGAATGGAATCTAGAACCTCATGCATCACTCAGCTATCACTGAGCTATGTATCCAATCCCAAGAACTACTATATTTGAAGTATTAAATTTATAGCCAGCCCAGTTTGCTGGACCCCACCCTAGCTGGGTCTCCTCTAGATCACAATACAAGTGAGAACAGGAATCCTAGGACCAGAACTGGGCCTGATTGGCTTAGTAGGAATGGAGAAGGCAATGAGGACACAGGTCATGGTTTTACCTAGGTGTTTTACTTATCAATCAACACATCCAGCTAGTTTGTGTTAGGATAGTCTCTAACTCCTCCATCTAAGAAAAAGATCATTATCTTTTCATACCATAATCATTCATCTACCCAAATATCGGGAGATTGTTTTCTTTGTGAAGTATGACGATTAATTGCCAAGGCAACACCTGTGCATCCTCTTTTTTGCTATGGGAAGCATTCTAGGAAATTCATGTACAAGACCATGCAGAGATCACCCACCCAGTGGCTTGGAATGCAGTGTGTCCAAAGGCATTTCCAGAGAGCTCACAGGGCACAATGGTCATGCATGGGTGGATTTACTGGATGGATTAGACAAACCAACCGCAACCTTTCCATCTTTTGTTTCGATTCCTTCCAGTAGATTGGCCTTGTTACCAATACTGATGCCAAGACTAGCAATTGCTAGCAACAAAGAATTGTTGTTAACCCCTACCGCCTGTTTCATTCACCCTAATTATTCTCTAACAATACAATGGCTTCAAAAAGCCTCCAACTGTCCAACAGACACTATGGGCCAGAGGAATCACTGAACACAAGCAGCCTATCAATAAAAGACAATCCTGAAGCCGCTTCTGTCTGAGTATTTGCTTCATCTTCTCTAAGACAATGAGAAAGAAAACTCAGGGGAATAAAAAGGAAGTCCTGCCCTACAGATCTTTTGTTTGTCTGCCAATGCTGTATCTGCTCCAAGTTCTTGGGCGTATTCTTTACCACTCCCAAATACAGGAAAAGACCTCAATTTCCTAGGAAATGAAGCTTCGAGATTTTTAATGAATTCTCATTTTACCCAAGTCAAACTTCAGTGAAGATTCTGGTTTCTATTTTTTTTTTTCTCTCCTAAGGACAGGTATCTTATTATATGGCAGAGATATGTGAGCCACTGGACCAATTCACAATAAAAACAATAACATAAATAGGTTTCCCATATTTTAGATGACCAGCATAGAGCCCAACATGTCAGTATTTTTTTCTTTAATAGATAACAGGGGTTGATGGCGTAAGTGTGTAAAAAAGCAATAGACTAGAAACAGGTCATCAAGAAAAGAGACCTGTTTAATAAAAGAGTCTGATAGAATAATCCTGAAGGTTTCCAAATAGGGGCATATAAAGTCAACAGAAAATTAAAAGAGAGGAAGTCTATGATGAATACAAATCAACATATAATTAGACTGAGATGTACCCATGGTGATGAAATGGCATGAGAAATAAAAGTTTGGTTGTTTCCAACAGGCAATCTTGTCAGTCCTCCTGTGCTTAAGGAGAACAGACCAACAAACTGACCTAGAATCTCAATGATATCTTAAAATAAAGGGGATCTTTTATGGTCTATTTGAAACATCAATTAGAATATGTCCATATATAAAGGGAACATGGGACCTGGAATGTGTATAGTATGTCAATTACTATAGAGTATTTAAAGCAATAAAAACCATGGCTGCAAACCATACCCTCAGCAGAGCTATAAATAAATGAACAAAGGTAAACTGAATTCCCCAAGGAAGAAAAAGCCTATATTGAAAAAAAAATCAGCAAGCTCTAGACTTTAGAAGATACAAAATAGCACCAGCTATGATAATTTAATAGTGTTGTTACTCAGTAATTTTTATAAGATGAATTAGTCAAATAGATAAAACATTAGAAAAACAAAATAAACAACAGAAAGTTGCTTTTCTTTCCCTAAAAGTTTGGATAATATAAGGAAGTTCATGACATGAAAAATAAGAAGAATGCTTTATTAAAAAAAAAAAACAACTTTATTTTACCAGACTTACAAAGGTTAAAAAATTGAATCATCTTGAAGATATATTTCTATCTAGAAAATAGCAAAATTTTCAATAAAAATTTTAATACCAAAAATTATAATATTAAAACTTATTTAAAGTGATTACAAAGAAATGTCATTGATTATTGTGTGAATCAAGGGAATGAGTGCTCTGAAGGTACCAAGTACTGATGTGTTTTAACATTTCTGATATAAACAGTCCTGGCTTTTAGATGTAAATTAATCCTGAAGAGCACATCTTAAAAAACAGCAGTAATAATACCTAAGCACACACTACTGATGTTATCATTAGTGTACAAGATACTAGATTTACTAGTGTGCAAAACAAACTGCCTAAGCCCCTTTCAAGGAAGGACTCACTGCTTAGCTATGAAGAGTATGGCCAGCAGACAGCTTCTAGCATAAGCTCCTTCAGGTTCAGGATCAGGTTTATAGGCCCTCCTTGTCCAAGGTCATGTCCTTCCAGGAGTAGACCATATTCTAAAACCAAGAGGCTCCATCACTGACAACCTGAGTGACCTTGAACCAGTTACTAACTTTTCTGACCTATAGCTTACATTATAGTACACCAATAATAATATCTTCTACATGTGGTTGTCATGAGAATTATATGAGATAACATGTGAAAAGTGCTTTTTTAGCATGGTACATAGCACCTGAGAAGGGCTCTGTGAATTGCAGCTATAAAATTATTGTTTTTAGGGGCTGGGGCTGTAGCTCAGCGATAAAGTGCTTCCTTCCTACGTGTGAGGCCCTGGGTTCAATCCTCAGCACCACATAAAAATAAAGATACTGTATGTTCGTCTACAAAAAAAAAATATATTGTTTTTAACCTCAACAAGAATAACACAATTTCTAACACTTGGCAGGTACTCAAAACTCTACATTAATGAAATAAGGCTAAATATTGATGGTTATATACACTACCTTCCTTTGTTTGAACATTAAACTATTGAATTTAAACTGAGGAAGCAAAAAGATAATAAAGGGGGCTTTATTATTTATTTTATTCATTCAAGAAATTTTTATTTAGGCAATGCCATGCAAGAGAAACTAGACTTCCTACCTTCAAGGGGCTTACAACCCTTCTAGATAGGAAAATAAGATGCATTAATATCTTCTATTTCCAGGCAATATGTGACAAGCTCCATCCAGGAATTCAGAAGTTTGCAATCACCTCCAATGATTTGGGGTCAGGATGGCTCCGGAGGGCACCTTGAAAGGTGACAGATGTAAGTAAAGTAAAGCAAAGAAAAGTAAAGTAAAGATGAGAAAAGGGATCGTTCTGGGCAATCAAGATGGACTGAGCCAGATGAGAAGTGAAGCAAGCAAATGGATCTTTAGGGAATGCTGAATAGTCTAGGCTAGCTGGATTTTATGCTAGGGAATAGTGAGAGACAGGTCTAGAAAGGGCAATGTGGACTTGTCCGGAAGGGCTTCAGATGCCAAAGCACAGGTGGTAGAAACCAGAGATGCTTCAGGGCTGAGGGATGGCCACGCTGAGACCAACTGATCTGACAGCTGTGGACAGGGTGGACCTGAACAGGGGAAACCTAGAGTTAGGGCAGACACTCTTTAACAACCCAACTAGTATTCTCAGATGGGAAAAACTGAGAGGGCATGCGCCCAAGGTCTTTCAGTTCAGAAATGATGGGAGTGGGGTATAAATTCCAGAGTTCATAAGAAGAGACATGAATTGGGCAGGGGAATCACTTGATGTCTTGGAAACAGCAATAGGTTGCAGGCAGAGAACACATGTGCTAGATTGTCTAGGGTAGGCAATGGAGGGAAGGCAGGCAAAACTGGATTTTTTTAAGAAACAAAATCTGGGACCTAAAAGAAATTAAATTTAAGTGGTATCCATATGTATTGTATTTAGCCAAAATCATGAAACCAAATATTTTATCATGTCACCATGATTGACAATTTAAAAAGAGTACAATATGTTTTTCTCACAACCAAGGAAGAAGGAAAATAAAAAGGAAAGAGAAAAAAAGGTTGTTTGAAGGTTGTATAGCAGCTTCCAAGTGAGAACATGCAATTTGGGTTTCTCAGTATACCAGAGCCACATTTTTAAGGGAAAGGCAAGAATAGAACATGCCCTGGTGGGCTTCTGGGGTTAAAGCCATGATAACATATAAACAAATTATAAACATACAAAGATGCAAGTTCACTGGAATTGCTTTTCTCTGCAGACATGTCATATGAATTTGGTTTTAATTTAGTTGAATAATATAGTATATGTAAAGTGTCCAATACAGGATCTGAGGCAAAGCAAGTGCTGGTTCTTTTTCTTTTCCTAATCAGCATCTTCCCAACCTACCCAACAAAATGTAAGATACACTTAATTTCTCTTATAGTTTAGTTTGGAAAAATATAAAACAGTTTTATGATTCTTCAAGTTTCCACAGGTTAAAGTCCTTGAGTTCTGGCATTACCTACAAGTGAGTGGGGACAAGTATGAGAACAGAAGCTCTTTCCTTGAAAAGTAAATGAGGGCAGGGACATGAACAAACAGTGGGCCACTGAAAACAAGAGGCTTTTTGTACTCTGGACTCTTTATCTTATTCTACCAGTGACTCACCATAAAGAGCAAGTTCCTGTGTCAGTGAGAGCTCAATCTGTCCTTCTTTGCTCAGAGAAATAATTGTCCTTTATCCCCACTTTACCTCCTAGCAACTGATGAGTTAAAGCTCTGGTAATGATACATTAGGAGAGTAAAAAATATTCATTATTACATATGCTATAGAAAAGGCACTCTAGTCACTCACAAGAATTCTAAGTCATACTAGACTGAAGAAAAAGGGCTCATGTTGCTAGTAGGTACCATCGTCTTCTCTCCACTCTTCCCAACCAATCCCCAAAAGTTTCTGTATATTGTCTGCCTTTCCTAAGTGGTTATATGTGGAAGTGGTGTTAAGGCTGTTCAGCAGATCCTGGGGTGAAAGGTATTGTTCTATGTCACCCCACTCAACAGATTTAATACGCGGCGGCTATGGCTCCAAATATATACAAGGCCTCTTTTGCAATGAAGAAAACTAAAGACCCAACGTCGTTTTTATTATTGTCCATGTAACACCCAGGGTAAAAAGAGTGTCCTATAAAACCACTGCTGCTGACAGAGAGGATGGGGACTCCTGGACAACATTGGTGTCATATTTGGTGAGAAGGTCTCTCATCTTCCAGATGTCTTTGTATATATCTTGTGGCCAGACTGTGACCCTCAGGGTAGAGGGACTAGGTTAAAATAAGGAACATTTGTAGGTCCAAATAATGTAACCAATGTAGCTTATCCCATCCAACCTAAGACATTTCATTTTTTTTTAACTCAGATATTAAATTATACTTAGATTGGCCAAATTTTCTCAGATAAAAATCAGGTCCTTTGTCAGTAAAGAATATTTAAGGAGACAATGGAATAGAACATTTAAAATGAGATTACTGAAACATCAATAGTTATATCAGATTCTGCTGCAAAAAAAAAAAAAAAAAAGGAAAGGACTCTTGTGCTTCTTTTGGCTGGGTGACTATAAAGGAGGCTTTAGGGTCTGGCAAATAATGGTGGTACCACTGGGCTGGGCTGATGGGATGGGCATGTCAAAGTCAGAGAGAAGGAAGAGAGAGGGAGCAGTGAACAAAAAAGCAAACAGCAAGCTGAAAAACACATGCCAAGTACTGGAGTAGAATCTTAGAGCTCAGTTAAAAAAAAAAAAAAAAAAGACTATGGTGAGGTACAGCTTCCTAGGACAGAAGGCGGTGTGACTTCTCAGAGTCAGGCAGAAAAAAGGGTTGTAAATCCTCTTGAGCAACGGTCTCACACTGAGGATTCCTCACTGATAGAGGAACTCAGTACCCAGAGAGTAGCTGTGATGCCTTGAGAGAAAAAGAATCCAGTGGGCCTGGAGTTGTGGCTCAGTGGTAAGAGCACTTGCCTAGCATGTGTGAGGCTCTGGGTTCTATTCTCAGCACCACATATAAATAAATGAATCCAATAAAGGTCCATCAACATCTTAAAAAAAAAAAAAAAAGAATCCAAGAAAAGGAATCAGAGAAGAAGAGAATAGGATGGGAAAGGCCATAGGAAAGCTACAAATCCATACATACTCCCCAGGTGCTCCCCAGGAAAGTGACAGAAGAGTGAGGCATTTTCCTTGGATTACAGTTGTATCTTATCTGGAAAGAGTGTCCCTCAAGGAGACTGCCTTGTCACAGAAGAAGGGATACAGCTTAGTCACCCATGTGGCCTGAGCAGTCAGCATGGCGCCTTGCATGTGGTGACTGTTCAGAAAATGCTTGTTGTTTGTTGTTGTTAAGATGCCAAGATTCCTCCAGAGCTAGTGCCTTCTAATCGTGGTTCACAGAATGCCCAGAACAGCTGAAAAGCACCACAGATCATGTCTAATTTCCTGATAAAACTGGCTAAGTGGAACAACACAACTGGCTCAGGATCACACTCTAGCCACAGATATTCTGATCTCTGGAGGGAACCGGAATCTGAATTTTTATCAAGCATCACATCAACCCCAAACTGATGGAATTCATTGCAGGTGCTCCACAGACCACAACCCAGGGGCATATAACATTACATTTTGTGGTCTGGCTTTAAGAACTGAGATCAAGCTGAGAGTCCCAGGGATGAGTAACAGTCAGCAACATTTCTTTGTAACAATTAAGGAATTCTATTTTGTAAAAAATGTTTTTGATCAAAACCACAATGAAATATCACTTCATAATGACTGTGATGGTTGTAAGGCTGACAATAAAAAGTGTTAGCAAGGATGTGGAGAAACTAGAACCCTCACATATTGCTGGTAGGAATGTAAAATGGTTTGGTCATTTTGGAAAGCAATTTGGCAGTTCCTCAACATGTCAAAACAGAAAGTTAACATATGACCAAATATTACACTTCTAGGTATATTCCCAAGAGAAATGAAAACAAATATCCATGCAGAAACCTGTATGTGAATCTTCATAGTAGTGATATTTACAAGCTGAAAGTAGAAGAGAAATAACCCAAATCCTTAGGGGCAGAAAGCAATTGATGATTGCCAAAAGCTAGAGAAAAGCATTGGGAATGGGGTAAGGAATGGAGAGTGACTGCTAAGAAATGTAAGATTTCTTTTGGGTTATAAATGTTCTAAAATTCAGTGGTACAACAATAGTTATATGCTTCAGTGAGTATACAAAAATACTTAACAGTATACCTTAAGTGATTTTATGATACATGAATTATGTCTCAATAAGTCTGTTTAAAATATTTTTAAAATATCATGCTAATTTGTAAGCATCTAAATAATTTTACCACGAGAGCCTACAAATAAAGATTACAGAAGCAAGTCATGTAATATAAACCAACCAGTTAACAAATATCTGAATGAAGTGGGTCAGGTGTAAGGAAAGGGAGCAGTGTGAACTTTGGCAAACTGTGAGAGGCATGCCCATCTAAAGGGAGCATTCGAAGCTATTGAGATCTAATGAATTGTCACCTGCAAGAATGTGATACAACATTTTGAGAGCTTCTAATTTGAAGTAAAGAGCCTGGATTTTATATGACACCTCTCAAGTTTTAAATGCTGACACTGAATTAATATTTTTTTCCTAAAGACATCATTGAGAGAGTCAATAAAATATATCTACAGGTTGGAGGATCCCATGGCTGCCAGCTTGTGACCTTGAATCAACACATGCACCTTTCCTAAGCAATTAGTAAAGTAGATTGCATTCAAGTTGCTCAGAAGACTTTTTATAGGTTAAGCTACCTTCACAACATGGAAAACCCAACCAGTTAACAAATATCTATTATAGACCTCTTAGGTGTGAGGCGTTAGAAGGTAGGGGCACTATAAAATTAGAGCACAAGTCAGAGAAGTCAATTTTCATCACAAAGGAAAAAGCTGCATCCCTGAGGGAGTGGCTCCAGAAGCCTGCAAGATGGTTGTGCTTATGGCAGTAAAACTAAGGCTCTCTAGTCCCAGAACACTGCTGGGTCCCATTTTGTGATACTTCAAACTGGCTATGGACTATCTGAATTCATTTACTTTTCATTGCTTCAGTGAACAACAGGAAGAAACAGAGTTTCTCCATGTGCTTATGAGCTTCAATTTCAAATGCAGCTCATTCCTGTAGAGTCAGAAGGGAATAGACACTTGAATCCAGGTGCTCTGCAGGCTGGAAGAGTTTTAAATCTCTGAGTTGGCTCCATAGCAAAAAAAATAAATAAAAATAAAAAAATAAAATAAAAATCCCAATAACTCTCTTATGAAGCAATTTCTCCTAGAACAGGGACTTTAAAGGCAGATACATTACTGCCCACATAATTGAGATAGCAAGTGAATGAAAGGTGAAGGGGCAGCTGATTTGATAGAGGGTCACACAGGTGTCCTTGAAAATGGACAAGTGCTGGGAAATCAATTTGTGTCCTTTCTCAGAGACTTGAGGAACAGATTGCTACAATTAGTTAAGGGGCTGCTTACAAGTGACACTCTGTGTGGATGTCTGCAAATCTATATAACATCAGCAGTCACTAGGAATCAAGGCCAACAGGGAAAGCTAAGCAGGGGCATGTGTTTAGTATTCAGGAGAACAACTTCCCAAAGAGTCACAAACTAATAGCTTAGAAGGGATCAGTATCCTACTAGATTTTGATTGAGACTTCAAACCTCATTAAAAACATTTGTCATGTGCAGGAAAAGAACAGAATCCAAAGTGTATATGATTAATGATTCCTAAAGTTTTCTCTATACAGCAAGGTGTACATGCCTTGATAGGCAAACTGAAAAGAATACACTATTTGCTGTCGTGGTCCTTTCTCTTTTGCTTGATTGATCTAATCAGCTGGCCTGGTTTCAAGTACTTTAGGTACTTCTCTTTTCTTGACTATTCTATGGTTACTTACTGAACTTCTCTACCTGAATGTCTTCTCTTACTAGAACCTTTATTTAAACTCAACATGTTACAAAGTAACCTTGATATTCTCCAAGGTTGCTTTTCATTAGAATTTCTTGTTGATGGCATCATGATCTACCCAGATACTCAAGTCCCCAACCCGGGTCTCATCTGAACACCAATCCCTTCACCCAAACTTTCATTGCAGTCTCCCTATTTGGCTTCTAAAATGCTTTGTAAATCTATCCCTTCTTTTCTCCTGCTGTGGCCACCACTTCCAGATTAGACAGCAGCTTTCCTAGTGGTCCTTTTATTACCCTTTTCTCTCACATCATACTATCAGAATTCTCTTTCTAAAACATAACAAAATAAAGTTCCTTTCTTTCTTTAAAACCCCCATAAACCCTTCTAGTACTATGCTACACAAGGTCCATCACAGTCTTAACCTATTTAGGCAATTTTTTCTATAATCCTATTAAAATGTCTTCTTGTACCTGAATATGCAATGTTCTTTCACACCCTTATCATTTACACATGCTGTTTTCTGCATTGATGATGCTCCTTTCAACCTTGTCAATCTAGAAAATTTATTTGTGATGTTCCAACTCAAATATTTCCTCCTCTTCTTCACAGAAATATCTACTTCTTCTTCTATGCTTCCCTAAGTATTTTGCTCAGACCAACCACAAAGCACTAATTCAATGAACCTTCAGGTCCCTACCAGGTCTGTCTTATTTACAGCTATATCTCCAATGACTAGTATACTCGGGTATTTAATAAATGTCTCTAAACTCAGAGAATCAGCCAGGAGATTAACACATCACAAAATCAAGAAAAATGAACTTTCCAGTATAACTTAGAAGTATAATTGCAAACCTAAAAGTGAACAATTTCTTAAATAACAAACTTCATAATGGGGAATACTAGCCAGGCAAAATAATGCAATTGGTATCTACACTTTGGTTCAGACAAACAGAATTGACCTTTTAGTCCTGTAAATATATAATCTTTTAAGAAAAACAGGTAGTTTAGTGTCTGACAAACAATAATAAGCACTACATGTGTTTGCTGTTGTTTTTATTGTTACAGAGTTATGACATAGTCTACTGTCCATCTAAATAGCTAAAAAGATGATATGTCATGATGGAATTCTGCTGTGTAACCAACCTCCAATTCCTAATTTTACATTGAGAAACTAAAATACTCACATATAACCAAGTTTCCTAACACACATGAAAATATTCTGTTTCAAATACTTGTCTGAGCCAGTGGCCTCTGGCCATAGCCCACATACTACCATTTGAGGAGAGCATGCTTAAAGGCTTTTGGCAATGTCTTCTAGGTTTTTCTATAGACTAACATCAAACTAATTTATCTGACCTTTTTGATCTACATAGCCCATCCACTACCTCCAACTATTTTCTAGAGGCCTGAATGAGTCAGAACAAGAAAATGATTAATCAACTTGGAGAGATTTGAAAGCTGGAAAAGAGCCATCCTGTGAGTAAAGCCTTGAAGCTGTGGGACTGCAGCAGTTGGAAAGTTAGGGGATTTCCATGGTTGAAAACATTTGGCCAGCTTGCTATTATCCTCTGACCTTGCAATAAGACAGAACAGACCAAGCTGGGTGATTTACCTCTGACAATATCCTATGTCTGCTGCCTTTGGCTGTTCACTCTGACTTGACAAAATCAAAGTAATTCCCCCTGAGTCTTATGACTTTGGAAATAACTCAGAAAATTCCCTCTACTTTTTCCTCCCAATGGATAACATTCTCAGTCCTTGGCTACACTTTTATGTATAGTGAGGTTTACACTAGAAGTAAATGCAAAGCACCTATAATAATACTTGGCAAACAGTCAGGTGGGTCTGCTCTTTTGTTAGCTGGGGCTGGTTTCTCAACACCCAGGGTGTATAGCACCATCTTTTTTTTTTTTTCCTTTTTACCAGTTGTTACCCTGCCAGTACAACATAAAATTACTTCTCAGGCTTAAGATTGGTATTACTTGCCAGTGTTCCTTATTACATCTATTTAAATTCTCCAATTCTCTTTACTGAGGACTTGATTTCCAAAGTGACTTTTTTAGAAAATACTACTCTAGTATTATTGAACTTTTATATCCCCAAAGTACCAAAGATACTTTATATGTATAATTTATTTGCATTTCCCTCATTTGTTGTTTAACATGTAATATTATAGTGATGAGAGGAGGGCTTCTTGCTTTTCTGATCTACTTGTCTCCACTGCTTATGCCTTTACCTTCATTTTCTTGCCCTTTCACACTATGTACACTGTCCCCTTTCTTCTTTCATTTAAATGCGTGAATGGCTTGGATTTTATTACCATCTCTTCCTTTCCTGGTTCTGCTTTCTGTTCTATCACTGCATCTGTAATACATTCCTGTGCCTGCTCTCTCAATAATGTGTCAGCAGAATATATAGATGCCTGGTTGTTTATTGGTGTCCTGTCTCTGTTTTTCTCCTTAGTATATTATCTATTTTTCTCATAAACTTCTTAGACTCTCAATCTCATCCATTTACTTGACTAAAAAATAGGTTTAGACAAAGCTATCTGCAAAATTCTACCAGAAAAGATCCAAGTACTGCTCCATTCAGCAGATATTATCATACAGCTCATATATACATGCAAACATATGCACGTAAACATTCATTGTCAGGATTCTTATCCATTGATTCATGGGTCACAAGGAACTTGCTGAGCATTGACAGCTGCTGCTTTTCACTGCACTGGCATGGAGAAGGTTTTGCCTTTTGGCACATAGGTCAGTAAACACAGTGGGGATTAACAGCAGAGAGATAAGAAGAGAGAAAACAGAAGTGTAGGAAGAAAAGCAGAGTGATTGAGGAAAACAAAAATCAGAACAGGCAAAGAGAGAAGAAAAAGGCAGCATGCAGCTTTTTCACTTGAAGAAGAAAGCATGAGGGAAAACATTTAGGAATTAGTAAATACAGATGAGAAGACATTCCAAATCAATGTGTCATCTCATTTTAAAATCATTTTTTATTATTATGATCTACTGTCCACAATATGGCTTCTTATTACAAATCCCTCAGTCTACAGAAGCAGAAATATCCATCTAGCAATTTGTTTGAGGTCAGTCAGTTAGTCAAAGCCCTCAAGGACTCTAATTCTAACACTCTACACAACTCAAAAGTGAGCAAATAAGTGAGATGTTCTTCTGACAGTTTACTGCTAATGATTAACCCTACTTTTGGCCTTCCATATGTAATAAACATGATGATGGGATTTTCTATCACAGTCAAAGAATTTTTAAAATTCATTCTATTCCAAACTACAGTAACCAAAGATGCTTCTTGCTAATTATTGATCTAAATTCTAAAAGTACATTGTAGGCAAAAGAACACTAACATCAGAGCCAAGAACTCCTGAGCTGGATCAGGGTCACTTTGGCAAGTGAAGAAGCAGAAATCCCTTATAAAGCTCATTTCTTGATTGAAAGACTAAACTTATTCCCTCACTATAGAACAGGTTTTGCAGTGGATATCTGTTGTCTTCCAGCCTCCCTTTCTTTTGGTAGAAATACTCTAGTTTGGATTTGGGTATAACTACTGCCTAACTTCCTCAGGACCAGTGCTGATAAAACTATCTTCCAAGATACAGGTCCTTTCCCTGGACAAGAGGTAGGCTTATAATCCAAGCCAGTTAGTCAGGCTCTCTTCTGGGAATGTGAACAATTAAGATCAGAAAATATCTGAAGTGGATTCACCGCATCAGTAGTAACCTGACGTAACTGTCCAATAGGTTTTTGGTCCCAGTACTCCTAGAGCTGTTCTGATCTGGAAACTGTTCCTCTTTAGGATATGACCTATTCCATATCCATTCAAAGATTATACTTTATTTCTTTAAGTTAGCCAAGGTTAATTGCTATTACTTGCAATCCAAAACCCTGAACAAATATAATGCAAATTACAATGAATGAGAAAAATCACCTGTGTAAGACTGTCATAAAATTTGGTGCTTTTTGTAACCACTTAACTAGTTACAGGCCACGTCTCCTCTGTGCCTTCTCAGTTCTGGACACCCTGTTGAAAAGTTTAACTGACACTCAAAAGCAGAGGAAGAATACAGTTACATGCTAGAAATGAAGCATTGCTTGAAGTATTGCTTCAAGCTAGTCAAAGTTGAAATTTTAGGATGACCAGACAGTGATAGCCTTACCTACAATGGCATCAAAAGCTGGTCAGGACCATTCTGTCCGATCCTAAGTCATTTGTGTAGATGAGATAGTTTTGACAGTTGACAGGGTACAAAGATATAATAGATCTATGACACAGCTCTGAGCCTGTCCCCAGTTTGAAGGTTTGTCTAACCAAAAGGGCAAGCCCCAAACTACAGCTGGGATCTTGTTCTGTCAGTTTTCAGGGCTATTCTCTTTATCCGGAAACAAGATGAATGAATGACCAACTGAGATGCGAGTGTTCTTCAGTGTATGCCAAAGGCCTTGTGGCAATGTAGCTGAGCCTAGACTGAAGACCAGGGCTTAGTTACTCCCAACACCCTGGAGACCACCTTACTCTGAAACTGGCTGTGAATAGATATCCCATCCTGCAACATATGAGACCTTGAAAATGGCAAATTCTTGTCATGATTAAGAGGAATAATACAGTGGCATCTGCTGAAATGACTTTCACTTGCACTGAGAAATGTCAAGAAGTATCAAAAATTATTTCATCATCTTGGTTCTTATCATATACTACAACACTGAATAGTGGCTTTTGGGGTTTAGAGTGCATGAAGTTTTAGAACCTACCTGTTGGTAAGTTCAGAACTTCTTATAGTATTTTTAGAAAACCTTAAGTTTTCTTACTAAATCTGCTGGTTTCTAGGGTTCCAGATGAAAGTGAGAAAAAATCATGTTTTATTCCCATGCTCATACTCACTTATTGTAAAATTAGTTATAAAAATTGAGACACAGAAGGGGCCTTAGTGAATATTTAGATTAAATTCTATCATCTTACAAAGGATAAACTGCATGTGAGGGCCAGTCAAGAAGTAGCGACAATATAAGTCATATATATCACTGACAGTGGTCAGGCTAAATGTAGAATACAAATTATATGACTTGTGACCAGAGCTCATTTTTTTGTATCAAGTGCTTTAAAATAAAACTGTTTAAGGGCTGGAGTTGTAGGTCAGTGGTAAAGAGCTTGCCTGGCATGGGTGAGGCCCTCAGTTTGATTCTCAGCACCACAAAAAAAAAAACAAATAAACAAAATAAAGGTTAAATAAATAAATAAACTGTTTTAAACCCATACTAAATTCTCACTCATTTATTTCCCTCAACTCAAATTTATCAAGCATGTCTGATATACCAGGAGCTGTTTTTATGAAGACAAAATGATAGAACTAAGTTCCTTAAAAAAAAAAAATTCAAAGAGAGTGATTTCAAAAAGTGACAGTTCTGGGGCTGGGGATGTGGCTCAAGCGGTAGCGCGCTCGCCTGGCATGTGTGTGGCCTGGGTTTGATCCTCAGCACCACATACAAACAAAGATGTTGTGTCTGCCAAAAACTAAAATAAATAAATATTAAAAATTCTCTCTCTTAAAAAAAACTGACAGTTCTGTTTCAGTAAATTTTCACACTGTGGTAAAGGAAAGAAAGAAAATGAAATAACTTTAATTTTCATAACAGTAATGATTCAAATAATTCAAGCAATATGTGCATTGTTTTGCCAGCAAAAGGGAACACTTTCACCAAACTAATCATACTTCCTATGAATGCTATGAAACCACTCTGACCTATAGTCTCTAGACAAGTGAGATGTTGAGTCTTGCCTAGGATGGGGAGGAGGGAGCTACGCTAAAGGAAAGCATGTTTTGGAGCTAAGACACCTTAATTTAAATTCTGGCCCTCCCATCTACTACTTGTGACCTTAGACAAGTTATTTACCTTCCCTTAGTCTCAAATTTTTCACCTATAAAACAGGATGAAATCACTTACTATAAAAATTAGACATAATGTATGCAAAGCAGTTAGCTCATTGCTGACACAGAGTCCTTAATACATAATAATAATCATTTTTATCACCAAAATAATAATTGATAATTAATATGATCAATAGAAAAATTGTATAAAAACAAAACTATATCACACTGTCTCCTCACTTGATAGGTGGACTTGCTCTTCTCTGCTGTCCATGAAGAATTTTAAAATAATAACACAGGCTTGGGAGCATAGGTCAGTAGTAAAAAGCTTGCCTAGCAAGTGGAAAGCTCTGGATTTCATCCCCAGCACTTCAGAAAACTTTATTTTTTTCAAAAACAATAATGTTACATAATGGATAGAATTAAAGGATTCCAGGATGTCATCAAGTCTATACCATAGTCCTTAAGCAAGACTCATCTTAAAACAAACCCAAAGAGAATAGAATATGAATCTCTGTGTGTGTGTGTGTGTGTGTGTGTGCATACGCGCACCCTTGTGTATTTAATCCTCAAATTCTACCATATTTTTTCAGTACTCCACTCCAATTTTGCTTGTTAGAAGATACTTCCTTATGTTCATACAAAATTGTACATACTGTAGTTTAAGTTTCTTGTGTTGTCCTGAGGTGAGATGGAAAACACAGGTCACTAAGCTCTACTTAGCTTCATTGTATACATAAAGATTGCTATTAAATTGCCCTTTATCCTCCTTTCTTTCCATGCTGACTAATCCCAGTTTCTCTAAATTCCCTCATAGTTCTTTCCCAATCCTTTAATCACCTGTGTGGCTGAACTCTCAGCCACCTCTAGATTCAACCTCTCCCCAATAATTACAAATTGCTGAACTGGGCACAATTTCCAACTACAGTTCTGAATGTCAACCAGCAAGCTGAATGTGTTCCTGCAAAATAGCTGTCTAAATTACCATCCCATATTATGCTTTTGCTCTGCAGGCTATAGCTTATGCTACACCTTATGTTCTATAGGATATAGTTTGTAGAACCTCAATCTAGAAAGAAAGTTATTTTTGCAGGTTCTTCATAGCAAATTTAAACTTGAACTGCCTGCCTCCCAGCTCTTATCATGTTTCTATATCCTCCAAACACTTATGGAGAACTAACTTCAATGAAAATCCAGGTAAAACATGAGTATAAGAGTAAATAAGCTGGACTAGAATCCTAAAATTTGTATCAAAACATAAAGATAAATTGGTTTGGGTTTAAGTAGCATTGTTCCTCTACAAGTACAGATAATTCAGTAATAGCTATGAAGCAAGATACTGGAACAAGTTGCTAAAGTACAATCTACTATGATTTATTGTTCCTAGAATGTTTTAGGTTTCTTTTCACAATTTTTCTAAATCTACAATGTTTATAAAAATAAAAACATTTTACCATTTCACAATAGTATGTCTAAATCTTTTTGTAAAAAACAAATATTTTCTCTTGTGTTTTCTGTATGTACTATAAAGGCTTAAAATATTTCTTAAAGATTATTTTTGGTGTTTATATAAAAATATATCCTGGTAGCATAAGAAAAGCAATTTCCTGAGTCTGGATACATCTCTATCCCTATTTCTATGTCTAACTCTATCTCTATCTTATATATATAGAGAGATTATTTGGTGGTCCTGGGGATTGAACTCATGGCTTCAACAAATGCCAGGCAAATGCTCCACCACTGAGCTACATCCCCAGTCCCAAACCTAATATTAACATCCACTTAATAAATACTTAACACCTACTATGCATACACTGGATCTTAAAGAGTTGGATAAAATATGAAACACAATGTAAACCTGAAAGCCTTTTAAGAGGAGTGATATTAGACACTGAGGAAGGAGTTGAATTTTGACAGATGTTCCAGGTGAAGGAATATTTGCCAAGCAGAGGAATGCTGAGCCGTGTTTTCTATTTCTTAGATGCTGAGCAGCATCACTTATGTAGCTAGTGAGACACTGGCAAAGGATGTAGGAAAGAACAAAATTGGATCCTAAACAAATGCTATTTTTACAATAATTTTTCCAACCAAAAGTTGTTCTTGAGAGTTGTCCAAGTATTGTAACAGAGTCATACCATTTCAGTGCAATCTCAGGATGAGAAAGCAACTAATTAACCCAACAGGTTTTATGCAGGATGACACTGCATAAAAGGAGGTGAATTAAAAGATCTGGCAATAAGGAAATCAAGTCATTTTCTTTTTATAGCTTAAATAAGTTCATCCTCCACAGGTTCACATTTTTTCCTTTTATTCATACCATAATTGTTTTGCCCCACTTGGCAAACATGAAACTTCTTTGTGAATGTGTGTTTCTCAGTAAGAACAACAAAAAATGTGGCTAAGGTTGATTTGTAATTTTTCACTGTGGTTTTGAATCATGGATGATATCAGCAGAGCTACAGAAATTAGGTTTGTCAGTTAAGCTCCCTCCCTGCCGGTTAAGCAGCAGAGCATGAAACATAAACCATAAAGAAACAATGGCAAGGCTCAAGGGTTATTTGTTGTTATTCTCCAAATACATCTTAGTGACAGAATGGAAAATGGTCAACTGGAAATCCAAACTCTATCTTCATCAAAGCTGGGATAATTTCATAGGTTAGGATTTTCTTTTTCTTTTCTTTTCTTTCTTTTTTTTTTTTTTAATTTTTAAACATTTGTTAACAAAGGAGAAAGAATAGTTGAGAAATGTCTGAGAATGGTTTGGCAGAATGGGATCTGTGGCTTAACTAGCCTGAAGGAATTATGAGTTATCGTGCCAGACTTTTCAATCCATATCCTCTTAACAATTGCACATGCCTCTAGGCTTGTGCCTTACAACAATCTCCACAATAAATTAAGGGAGTCGAAGAACTGGTCAGGAGTTGGTAAATTTGAAGGGCTGTGAGAACACTATATGTATGTGTTCGCAGGCACAAATAAGTATTTATAAGTGTGTGTCCTTGCAATAGAAAATGAAAAGCTATAGAAAACAAAGTCTTATTCATTAGACATTTATTAAAACCATATGTATCCCAAATCAGGCAGAGATAATAAAGAACAAGACAGAATTCTGTCTAGAGGGAGTTCTGAACCAGAAGAAAAAGGAATATAAAATTCAATTGGACGGGAGTGGGTGGTAGAGTGCTTGCCTCGCACATGTAAGGCCCTGGGTTTAATCCTCAGTACCACATATAAATAAACAAATAAAACAAAGGTATTGTGTCCATCTACAACTTAAAAATATTTTTAAAAATTTCAGTTGGTTATGGGAAAGTTTCTATGCTCCAAAATTGTGACTAAAAAGATAATGAATTGCTGTTAAGCAAGATAGGGAGAATGTGAAAGTGTCCTTTTGGGAAAACAGACTAACAGTGCAGATCTGGGCATTCTGAGTAGGAGGGAGTCACACTACATCTAAGAGAACATTCCCAACAGACACTTAGAAACATGGGCCTAGAGCTCAGAAGTGTGGGCTAGATGCAGAGATCTGGGACTCACCAGGGTATGGGTGAATACTATAGGCATAAATTAGAGGTGGAGAGTAAGAAGAGAATGAAAGGCAGCATCTAGAATGCTATAAAATGACAATTCAATAAGTACTTCTAATTACTCTGTGGAGTCATTTTGTGAGGTACTTCCAGACATAGAAAGATGAAGAAAATGTAGTTCCAGCCCTCAAGGGGATTTCTACAATGATGAGCATTTGAGTAAGAAAAACATTTCTCTCTTGATATCAACAGTGACTTCCTTATAGTCACCTCACCCCCAGAATTCACTGAAGTGACATGAGAAAATATTATTCTATCCTTTCTCAGTCTTAAGTTTTAAATTTTGTTCTTAAATTTAAATTTACCAATTGTCAATTTTGTTTCTGCCATCAGAATAGTAAATATTTTAGCCAGGTGTGGTGACACCTATGATTCCAAACTACTTGGGAGGCTGAGACATATTTTGCAAGTTTGAGGTCATCCTCAGCAACTTAAGGAGACCCTGTCTTAAAATAAAAAGGACTGAAGATGTGGCTTAGTGCTTGCCTAGCATGTTCAAGGCCCTGGGTTCAATCCCCAGTGCTACAAACAAAAAAACCTAACCAAACAAAAACACTAAGCTCCTTGATGTCAGGGGCCACTATAGCCTTTATTTCTTTTCCACATTTTTAAGATCTTACATGAGAGTAATAAATACCCCTTGTTGAGTACATCTCCTATGCCAGACATTACTTTTAAGTGATTTTTATTAGTTATTTTACTTAAACATCACAACAACCCTACAAGGTGGTATTGCTATTCCACTTCATAGATGCTACGTAGATGGGTATACAAACATTGGCAAACAGCAAAGCCAAGACACAAGTCCAAATCTGTCTCATGTTCATGGGAGTAAACCCATGCTCATAAAAGGTTCTTCTAGCTGTTTACTGCTCAAGCAAAGGGAACAGATAATTACCATCAGTGACAGGAGGGAAGTTTTATAATATCTTCCATTAATCATCTCCATTCAATCCCATCTACTCCCTGGATCACCTTAGGAAATTAGTTATCATGTTTTGAGAAGTACCCTGCTCTAAGACAATTTAATGAATGTCTAAGCTTTTGAGGAATGAAAACCTATTACATCCTAATAGGACTTGTTATATCCATAATATCATGAACTTATCTAAAGACAAAATAAGTAATGTTCTGGGCAGATATGCAGATTGGCTTTGGTCTTTTCCTCAGTTTATAAATAATATTATGAAGGTAGTAAAATTAGGTATTAAAAGGAATTTTATTAAATTGAAGGTAGAGAATTAAAGGGCTGAGCAAAGAATGTAATTTCATGGTAGAGTGCTTTCCTAGTATGTGTGAAGTTCTAGATCCAATTCCCAGCACCACAAAAAGAAAAGGAAAAAAAAAAAAAAGAAATAAAATACTAACCCAGTTATCTCACTCCTTAGTACATATCCAAAGGAGTTAAAATCAGCATACTACAGTGACACAGCCACAACAATGTTTATAGCAGCACAATTCACAATTGCTAAGCTATGAAACCAACCTAGATACCCATCAACAGACAAATGAATATAGAAATTGTTACACACACACACACACACACACACACACACACATTGGAATATTACTCAGCCATAAAGAAGAATGACTTGGGCTGGATTTGTGGGTCAGTGGTAGAGCACTTGCCTAGAAAGTGTGAGGCCCTAGGTTTGACCCTTAGTACCACATAAAAATATAAATAAGTAAAATAAGGCATTGTGTCCATCTACAACTACACACACACATAATTTTTTAAAAAATAGAATGACTTTATGACATTTGCCGGTACATGCATGAATATGGGGACCATCATGCTAAGTGAAATAAGCCAGTCCCCAAAAAAACAAAAGTTCAAATGTTCTAAAGCGTGGATGCTAACACACAACAAGGGGTGGGGGTCAGGAGAATAGAAATTCAATGGACTAGACAAAGGGGAATGAAGGGAAGTGGGGGTTTAGAAATAGGAAAGACAGTGGAATGAATCTGACATAACTTTCCTATGTAGATATATGAAGACATCACAGTGAATCTCAACATCATGTACATTCATAAGACTAGAATCCTAATTAGAAGATATATTCTTTGCATGTATAAATATATCAGAATAAATTCTACTGGCATGTATAACTAAAAAGAACAAATAATTTTAAAAAATTAAAAAGAAAATTTAATTTATTCCCTTAATATACTATACTAGTTATGTAACCTCCAAGTAATGCCTCTTCTGGGGGACCTTTCCTGATACCCTCTCAAGTGAAATAATTTTTCCTCTTTTATGTCACTTACCATATTCCATTTTGTGTTCTCTTTTCTGCATTTGAATCCTGTTTTATATCAGTCCATGCACACAATATCAAAGATATTGAAAATCCTTGTCTAGTAAAAAAATAAATGACACAATGCCAATTTTGTTCAAAAAATAAAAGATTAAACAAGATCCAAAACCTCAAAATGACAGAGTGTTTCTGGGGTAAAAATGGAGTGGATTATTTGACATTAATGTAGTTCTGAATTTAATAATTAGGCAAGAATAAATAAAATGTGAGGTTTCCATACAACAGAATATTATTCATCTATAAATAAGAATGAATGAAATCTCTTTTTAAATTTCTTTTATACATGACAATAGTGGAATGCATTACATTCATTATTATTCATTCACAGCACAATTTATAACTCTGTATATAAAGTATGTTCACGCCAAATTATGTCATTATACATGAGCTCTCTTATTGCTTTTTTTTGCATTACAATTCTTAATACACCTTTATACCACAATTTATCATATCTGTTTGTATAAATCTTGATTTATGCTATAATATGAATCAACATAATTATTATGCTAAAAGAAAGGAGCCAATACAAAAGACAATATTTTGTTTATGGCTTCATTTATAGGAAATGTCCAGAATAAGTAAATCCATAATAGAGAAAATAGAGGAAATCAGATGTGACTGATAATGGGCACTGAATATTTCCTTTGAGGTGATGAAAATGATCTGGAATTCCATAGTGATGATAGCTGTACAACCTCGTAAATATACAAAAACAAGAACAAAAAAACGTTGAATTATGCACTTCAAAATAAGTCTATTTTATGGTATATAAATGATATCTCAAAAACTGCAATTAAAAATACAATTCAAAATTCAAGCAAGGAAATGAGATTCATAAGAAAAAGTACTTATGAATCACAAAAGAATTTTTTTTTTTTTTTTTTTTGGCAGTACTAGGGATTTAACCCAGGGTGTTCTATCACTGAACTACATACCCATCCCTTTTTATTTATTTATTTTTAAAATTTTGAGACAGGGTCTTACTAAGTTGCCAAAGTTGACCTTGAGCTTGTAGGTCTCCTCTTGAGTGGCTGAGATTACAGGTGTGCATCCTTGCTCCTAGCACAAAACCATCTCTTTATTAGTGAATTGGTCAGGCTTTATGGACAACAGCACTAACTTCTGGGCTCCAGATGGTTTAAAAGAGAGCCACAAGACTGATTAGACTTGGAAAATAAGATTTACATGGAATACTAACATGATGGGAATGATTCTATCTGAAAATCCAAGTCAAAGGTGGTGATTTAATAACAGTTTCTTGAGTACATAGGATTCTAAAGCAGAGAACAGTAACCAGCTGTTTTCCATCTTCTCTGAAGACAGAGCAGAAAGAAATGGGTTCAAAAGATAATATATGGGATTTATACATAAAAGAAATTATCCTTACAGTTGAGAGTTTAACAAAAGGCAATGTTATTGGCGGTATCCAAAACAGGGGCAGAGGACTGTCCCTGAGGACTTTTGTAGCGTATTTTCAAAGCTGTATTTGTGAATTTGTCATTGTGCCATTCTAAAGAATACATTTTCTATTTTAGGATTTAGGTGAGCAAAAGAAATTAAAGGACTAGATAAAGTCCCACCAGGTTAATGTTAGAGTAAGTTTCTATAAAGTGATTGCAATTTCCTACTGGTTCGCTTCATAAAGCTTCCTCATGAAAAGAAAAAAAAATTGTTCTCCTGCTCCAAATGAACTGAGAGCCTTTCACATATAAGATCCAGATTCTGTGCCAAAAACATTCCCATGCTGGGAGTTTTAGCTACTTAGAAGCTCCCTGTCTCTTTATTAAATGTTGTAGTATTTTATAGTTTTTCCGTAATTTGGAAAATATTTCTGGTGTCAGCCTTCTATCCACCTACCCTACCCATGAGCCTGTAGAAACACTCCTACTGCCCTATCACCGGACTTGCTACTCCACTGAACCACTCCTGCATCACTGTCCATGACAACTTCTATTTCTGATGCACAATCTATCAATAGTGCCAAGTTGCAATAATGTGCCTTGGTATTATATATACACCCACTGTCTAACACTTCCTACCTCCACACCGAAAATTCCAACTTCAGGTTATACTGTGAACTATTAATCACCTGCTTATACAACATTGCTGTATAAATATTCTGGTACAATCAAGGTGATTTTTCACAGTTCTTAACTACATGTTTTTCATCTCCAAAGACAAACCAATACAGTGATGTCATAAATATACATTTGAAGTTATGATTTCTGTCACTTGATTAAGTAGATATGAAAATTAATGTGACTGCCACATCAACAGCACTCACATTCAGGTAACATAAACTAAGCCATCACTTAGTTTAGCATTACAAGAAGTATATATTTCTCTGATGCCCATCCTCAGAGAATCACAGCCACATAAACTGTTAGGAAATGTACTGCCAGTGATACTTAACGAAGAGCATGTAGCTCATTTTGCTGAAGCCAAAATCAAAGTTAGATCAGAAATGAACTAGGTGATATTATAAATCTTTTTCCTAAACCCTGGTACTCACTTGGCAGTGGATGGAGGTGGGGGGTGGGGGTAATATCAAATAATCTTTATGAGTCAGAACAGAACAGGTCTTAAAATTGTTCTTGGCTCTATTGCCCCTGGGTCAGCTGCTGAAACAGAAGTCAGGCTGTGACTTATAGGCTTACATTCATTTTCCTTATGCTGCTTAATTTTAGTGGCATAGTTTCCACATACTCTAATTTCTTGTTTTTGGTGTTGTATGACATGTCTTATAAATAGTGTGAAGTTGGTTTAACTCTACAACATTAAAGTTATATCCCCATTAGGTCTATAACCTAAAGACCTGTTACAGATAAGGAACTGTTCTGATCTCTGGTAACTACTGAGAATTACGGAGAAATCCAACAAGGCTCTTTTGCTTGAGACTAACTTTAAACAAGAAGGTCTTGCTAAATTATACAAAGTTTTCCTTTCAAAACTAAGTAGACCGACACTTTATATTTCAGACCCTGAGTCCTCCATGACTTCCTGTTTCAGGAAAATATTTTTTGTACATGAATGCCCAACTCCCTACTACATATTCTTCTTTTCTCACTTCTCCACAAAGACTAGGAAAGTGAGACATACCAAACTTAATTTGGCCCAGAACCACACAGTCCTACCATGAAACAAATCTTGTGAATACCACTCTGGACAGGGACTGTGTTTCCAACCACAGCACTCCTTGACTCTGAAGAAGTTAAGGTGCCCATTCTTAGATTGATGAAAGTAGAACCTACTTCCCTGACCCCACACTCCATTATGTAGTACTGGCTAACTAAAAGGCACTTATGTTCTTGATCAAAAGACCACTATCCACTTTCCTTATAAAAGAGCTACAAATGTCATATTAATTAACCACAAACTGTACGCCTTCACATATTAAGCTCTATGAGGTCTATACATAACTGATGAGATTTGAAGCTGGGAGTTTTTAGGGAGAGGGGATGAAGAGTGGTCTAAAAGCAGCAGTGAGGATAACGGAGGTCACCTAGTCCACCCCCAGACCGGATGGTAGGAGAAAGTGGAGACAGCATTGCCATCACTTAAGAGGGTAGCAGGAAAAGCAGCATGCTTAGGACAGCCAGATTTCTAATAGAGTTAGAAGGTAAAAGGAATGCTCTGAGAAGGGGTTGGGAGCACAGGAGTCTTTGCTGAAGATGGGTTCTGAATGCCAGGGGACACAGGAATTGAGGAGGAAAAGAAGAGAGGAATAAGAGTTTGGGAGGTAAAAGTTCCTGGGCAAGTCAGGCTTCTTGCACTGACTAATCTAAACAGTGACCAAAGGCATCATGAGATTAGATTGCTTGAGGCAAATAGCTGTGATTAGGCTGAGAGTGTGCAGTCAAAGAGGAATTACTGTCCAGGTTCCCTGTGACCCCTGTTAATGGAAGTGCGGAAATCCCAGAAAAGGGAGTGTTATCCAGGTATTTATGTCCCTCTTGATCCCGGATGATAAAGGAGGTGATACATAAATCCATAAAACAGAGGAATATACATACTTTTTAAAATATTCCATTGTAATTCCAGATTTAGTTTTATAGCAACAAATAAAAAGATGAAGGAACCACTGAAATGATAGAACTTAGATGGGATTCTTTAGGAAGACTTTGATAGCCTTATTCAGGAAAACTTTGGGGAAGGCTTAAAGATACTTAACAGCATTTGGGAAATGCATTTGAGACTCTAAGGTATAGTTCACTTTGGGAAAGTTATTAAATATCCTTGAGATTGTTTCCTGTCTTTGTCAAGTGGTGATAATAATAACTATGTACTAGGGCTGTCATGAAGATTATGTTAGGCAAATGCAAGCACGGCACCTACCATATAAGTTCATGCCCCCAAAGCATTTAAAAAGCATTTAACTACCTTTTCAACTTGTGCTTTCTACTTTCTAACAAATTCATGAGACAACTATTGGCTCCACTTTAAAATGCAGTGATGGAGAATATATATATGTTCACAATACCTTTATTTCATTTATTTAGTTTTTTGATGTGGTGCTAGGGAACAAACCCAGTCTCCCTCGTGTGCTAGGAAAGTGCTCTACCACTGAGCCATAACTCTAGCCCCCAGTGATGGGTTTTTAATGAGATACAGTCAACTCATGTATGGTCTGTCTATTATGAAGAAGCTGAGCTGGGATTTTTAACTCTGCTTGGCTGATGCCAAAGGTTAGTCTGAGAAGCCTCACTGACTCTCTTATTTGCTTTTCTGCTACAGTTAATATGAAAACTAATTTCCTCCAAATTGGTTGGGAAACATACTGGCTCTATCAATTTCAAACAGAGCAAAATAGCTGAATCCAGAACAAGCTCTTGTGTGAATCACTATCAGACAAGGACTGCCTGTATTAACTGATGATGATAGTACTGGTAGTAAAGAATAAACACTATGAGGAGAACATTAGGTACTTAAAAATCCCGTAAGAGCCTGAGATTCAACTTGGTACTGAACTGGTTCCTCTATGTTATAAAGGGAAATTTTGACTCAGTTTTCATTTGTTTCTTTTCTACATATTGGGGAAAAAGACTAATGACGACCAGTGAAGTAGCTTCAAGGTGTAGAAGATGTGCTGAGCAGTCTAAAGGCATAGGTTTGGGCCTTTGAGTAGGTTCATTACCTTCCTGGTGACAGTAATCTGGTTATTAAGAAAAATGAATTTCAGAATCAGAAAGCTGTATCTGATTCTCATTTTTTACTTACTACTGCATGACCTTGGGACATAGCTTCCCCACTTCAAACTGGGGAAAATAGTACCTAATTCATGTATAACAAGTATAAGGATTAAATGTATACTGCAGATAGTTAGCACAGAGGTGGTGTTCAGAAACTTTTTGTTATAATTGTTACCACTAGTACTCTCTGATGTTCATGTTCCCTGTTTCTGAAATGGGGACAATTGAACCTATCTTCCTTCCTCCGCTCTACTTTCTAAACAGGATTATTTGTGATTATTATTGTGTGTAAACTAGTACTTTATGAAATGAAAAAGATCATACAAATATTAGGGTTATCATGATGATAGGAGAGAATTGAATTATACTATCTTAAACATTAGAAGTAACAGGGATGATTAGTCTTCCTGAAATGTTTTGAAAATAATAACCAAATTGTAAGCCCTAAACATCTAACTGGGGAAAACTAACTGTTCCTCAGGTTCTCAGAACTCCAAAGTCTTTTTTCCCATAACATAATTGAAACCCCTAAGGATTCATTTAATTCACAGTATAAAGGCAAAACAACAACAAAGTTGAAATAAAGGGAAGGCTGGTTTCACAGATTACCCATAAAACTAGGAAACTGTTACTACAGCACAATACAATAAGGAGGCTTACATATCGGGTCCTGGGGGAAGAACACAGCCTTATTTGTTGAATTTGGGTATCAGAGCCCAGAAGCTGGCCTTTTCTATTCTGAGTGCCATGTGCATAAACTTGTAGACTGTCATTCTATTTAATTCAAAACACTGGTGACCAGTTGGAGCAAAGCCACCTCCAGAACGTGACAAGCCAACGCACTTAGAACACTGAACATCTCTCATTGCTCAAACTAAATCATAAAACTACTTACTTGCTTAACTTGAAGTTTTTGTTGTTTACCAGAGTGTGTCTTAACTGATTTCAAGAGAAACTTACGGAAAGGACTTTAGAATTCATTTAGACAACATCATTCCGTACCCTTCTCCACTTCCCAAAGATGGAAGTCTTTTTCACAGCATTGTGCACAGGGCCAAACATACCAAGGATAAGAGTGCCTCCAGTGGCTTGTTTGCCACTAGAGTTATGGTTGACAATTACCAGCAGTAACACAATTCCTTTGCCCCAAGGTTTCAATAGGGGCCTCCTACTAGAATAACATTCTGATCTCTTTTGATGCTTCAAAAAGGATTTTTGTGGGGATAAGAATTTGGGTCCCTTCTCTCTAATTTAAATTGGAGAAGTCTGCCCTGGCTTCAGAATGCTCACATTCTATTCCTCTCTACAGGATGGGCCTGTGCCTCCAATGCAAGACCTGTAGGCTTCCAGATGCCCTGCCTGATTCCATAAGTGTTTGATTAGGGAAGGGAAGGAGAAGGGAATTAAAAATCTGGTTGTAACCTAAGATCAAGCCATGATCTCCAGTATGGTTTTCCTGATCTCAATCAATCAGATACGTAGGTCTATTTCTCAATAGCAAATGAGAAATAGTCTCTTAAATACTAATACAAGCTATTTCTCTCATCGTACGTCTCTGTTAATATTCAAGGCAGTCTTCGTATTCTTCTGTTTTCGGCAACATCTTCAGTTCGCCATTTCTCCTGTTAGGATATAAATCCAAAACCTCTTATCATGAGTTAAAACAGTCAAGGATTCTCTTAATGACAACCAGACTTAGTACTCTGGGCAGGCATGCACTGTTAGAGTAGAACTATTACCACTCGTGATTCATAACATCATATTCTAATAATTCAAACTCAGATTTATGTTAGTTGTACTTTTCTCTTTTTCTTCAGCAGGCACATGACAGTATTGATTCATACTAGGTTTCCTATTACATAACATCCCTAAAATTTTTTCCTCACTACTTGTTATCAACTCCCTCCTTCCTTTTAGGATTTGATGTCTTACTGACCTACATCTAGGACTTTACATTGACCTTTGCAAAAAAATTTTATTTTTTTGGTAGTACGGATTGAATCCAGTGGTGCTTAACCACATTCCCAGCTCTTTTTTATATTTTATTTAGAGATAGAGTCTCGCTGAGTTGCTTTAGGACCTCGCTAAATTGCTGAGGCTGGCTTTGAACTCACGATCATCCTGCCTCAGCCTCCCAAAACCCTTGTAAAACTTTGACTCACTGGCTCTGGTAGCACAATACAGTGATTAAGAACATGAGCTTCAGTGTTAGACAATTGGTTTCTATCTCAGCTGTGCTCATTATTGGCTGTTCATCTTGAAAAATGATTTAGCATTTCTGTGTCTCCTTATCTACCTACAGAATGGAATATTAACAGTAATCATATCAGGATTAAATGAAGGAATCAACATAGGACATTCAGCATTCTGCCCAGCACATTCAAAGTGCTTAATAAATATGACCTATGGTTATTATTAGCAAATTTATATCAACCTACACAGATCTTTTAAAAAATCCTGTTTCACTTATTGCATGTATTAGCCATATTTACAAAAGCACATCTTTTATGCATCCATCAAAAGTTTTAAATGAGAAAATTGGTCAGAACAGCATTAGCAAACAGATTCTTGAGGCTTCCCACGATGACCTCCTTCCAAGATGGACATCAATCTATCATCCACCTTAAAACTAGCAGGATACATTTATTCAACCAGCTATGAGTCCACTTAATTAACCTCAACAAGACAATATCATTAAAATCTCTGCCAAACTTCTTCCAGAAATAAAATTCATGTTTTAATTTTATAACCAATCAGATAAACTGTAAAAGAATGAAATGGTGTTAGAAATAGAAATTCTTTGCTTTTAGTGAGTTTGTATTGTCTCCAAATAATATTTTTCTCATGAGCAATCATTCAATGATCTACTCAAAAATTTTGCTGAAGATCAATGTTCTGCAGGTTCAGGAATATGTCTTCTTCTTCCCTACTTCATTTTTCAAAATTATAATATGTCTGACTTTTTTTTTCAATACTCTGCACCATACCTTATTACTATAGTTTTCTCATAAGTGATATGTTCACAATGGCAATTCTACCCAGTGCTGCAGTTCCAATGGAAACACTCTACTCCTAAGTTAAGGTAGTTCTAGGTCAGTCTAATTTGCTGACCACCCAAGGTGGGCATTTCACCTTTCTGCTGCTGCTTTTGCTTCTGCTAATGATGATGAGGATGATGGTCATAGCAGCTCTATGTAAGGCTCTGGGCCAAAAATTTTACATGGATTAACTAATTTAATCCTCAGAGCATTTATTGAGGTTGGTGCTTTGCTAATCTTTTTTTTTTTTTTTAACAGATAGGAAATCAGGCTTAAGTCATATAGCTTATAAATGGCTCATCTAGGATTCAAACACAGGTCAGCTAGTTTCTAGGCCCAAACTTCTAGCCAAGGGCGATATTAACTCCCTTTTTTACTAAGTGGTACCATATGGCTATATAAACAATATAATTGGGGTCTAGCCTCTGAAGGCATAGAAACTCTAAACCATCAGTATCCCAAGATAGCTGGAGTTAGACATGGTTGCTCGGACAAAGTTTACAGTAAACCGGTAGAAAAAAAACGGAAGTCCAATTTATTATTTATAACAGTAAGGATCCACCACACAGACCAGGTACTTGCATTTTCCCTTTTAGATGGTTATACTTACAGAGGCAAACTATACACAAAAGCTGTCAGAATAAGAGGAATTTGTTATAGGACTTGAATGTTACATTGAATTTCTAATATAGAAGGCCTCTTGCCAGTGGCACCAAAACTCTGAAGACTGCCTATATTCCCAACACTTTGGATAGTTATTGGTCAAATTTTATCTCTAGGTGCTTCTGATGGTACTTAGCCTCTTTTCTGATAGATTTATGCTTTGTTTATGTTTACGCCAGTATGTGGCTGAAAGGCAATCATTTTCTTTAGGTGGTTTTCCACAACTCTGCTCTGATAACATTCTCTAGTACTTCTACATTTTATTTCCCAACCAAATTCTTGAACAACCATCAGATCTCATCTATGCTCCACAATATAATCAACTCTGACCTATAGCCTTTGACTCATATATGACAGCAAGGAGTTTTCCTACTATCTGTTTCAACTTTTTATTTTACCTCTTTAAGATATGTATACCATATTCAGTTGATAGTACAAAATAGGTATCAAAACAGTAAAGGCAGTGCAAAAGCAGTATTTGTTTTTTCATTGTTCTATCTTCTCCACATATTGGTTTTAATGGCAAGAAAAAGTGGGGGAGGGCAATGTGACTAGAGTGGTCCCTGTGCAGGGGGGGCTGGGTTCTTAACTACAAGCAAAAGTAGCCCTGTCCTCAAACAAAGCTGAGTCACTAGGCACTGGGGGGGGGGGGGAGGGCAGAGGGGAAGAGGTCACAGTGTCCTGAACTCAGACACTTAATGATTTTAGATTTTCCTACCTAGGAAACATACCATTAGCAATGTTCTTGCTATGACCACAGCGCATTAGTTAGAAAAGACTTGTCAGAGAGAAGATCAAGGGAGATAATGCAAATGTGTAAGTGCGGGAACAGCACTGACCCTAAATCAAGCCTGAGAACTAGAAAGTGAAAGGGACTAAAAACGAAGGGAAACTTTTTGTTGATAAAAAATAGAAAGTGAAAATGAAATGAACATTTTAAACAGAGCACACTTTTCAGTGCCCTTCATTTTACTTAGTGACTCAAAAGGGAGTTTCTATAATACAGAATTCTGTTTGGTACAGTAACCTACCTGCTCTTTTTGGATGATCTTATCATGATCATGTAGAGAGTAACTCACTCTGAGTCACTGCAATAATGATCATAAGTACATGTCCTTGCTTTTGGAGGGGCTATGGAGAGTTGAAAGCACTTTCCAAGTTTTTTCTCTTCTCATCCTCAACTGTGAGCTAGAGATTTATTGCCCACTTTGTTCCAGGTGAGGGAACTGCTTTATGATCTGTGTTTTTTCCATGATACCACAGTAGTTATGTCTGCCACAATAGCCCATCCAGCCTTCACTGGAGGCAACTGAGACACATAATCCCACACTGTATGATTGCCCTTAACTAGCCCGAGGCCTGGCTATATATCAACACAGAATCCCAGTTATCATTACTAACATCTTCCAAAACCAAAAAAAAAAAAAAAAAATCCACATGCATGGGAACCATGGTTTAAGGTATCTTATCTATTTGATCCTGGTGTATTTGAATACTGCAACACAAGTACCAATCACCTTTACTTGCTTCAGGCATGGTATACAAAATCTGTGGTTCCACTGAACAGGTCCCTTATTACCTGGTCTCAACTTTTCTAACTACAGAACTCTTCTAAAGATATTCCTAGAATGTGTTTCACTCAGATTAACGTAGCCTGATGAATTTTCAATGCCAACTAAGATCATGTGTTTTATTCCCTGGAGGTATATTACAGCCTGGCAAGGAGCTTCCTTCAACCCATTTAAAAAGATTATCAGGAGCAAGAAAAACAGGGTAACTATAAGAGAATTATTCCTAAAAGTTCTCAGTATAGGCTGGGGTTGTGGCTCAGTGGTAGAGCACCTGCCTCGCAGGGTGAGGCACTGGGTTCGATCCTCAGCTCCACATAAAAATAAATTAATAAGTATATGAAAATATTGTGTCCATCTACAACTAAAAATATTTTTTAAAAAGTTCTTAGTATGATTCATTTCTCTGATGCCTAATCACAGCATCTTCTAACATGATAGTAGTTATAACTAGGCATGTGTATCCAAAGGGTAGCAGATCCCTGAGGTTACAGAATATTTTAAAATCATCTTCCTAAAAGTAGATTTGAAGAGAACCTTTATATTTTTCCTTGTACTCACTTCAGCTCTTTCAAATGTTGAAAAAAATTAAGTGAACAAGACAATTACAAATAAAAAATTAAAATTCTGTTAGAAAATTTTATCTTTTTCAAGGAAGACAAACCTCCCCAAGAAGTATCAGGAAGCTGAGAAAATATGAGGCCCTGGGAGCAAGAGATGTAACCCAACATATGCTATAGCAGGAAACAATGGCAATGGTTGCTGTATCCTGTCACTACCCTGCACTTAGAAAGAACAAACATTCTTGTTAGCCTCACAGTATCTAACATGGTGACTGTTTCACAAAGAATTCTGTAAGTAATTACTTGCTGGGTAAAATGGAAATAGGTTCTCACATCTCCCAAAGTATTAGTTATAAAGTACTAAAGGAGAATTATTCTCTATAGGAAGGAAAAATTACTGTTTTGAATTTGCTGTGTTCAAGTCTTAGACAATGTGAAAGATACCATGAAATATCTTCCTGGTTTACCAAGGTTCCCAAACTAATTCATCCATAATGAAAGAGGAAAGGGCTTCTACAAAGTTCTATAATCTGGAGAATATCTTAATGCTTTCAACAAAACTTCACATCAAGATAAGCTATCAATGTTCTCCATAGATTCCATTCAGTTCAGTAAAGATTTTATTTTTAGATTGTCCAAGCAGTTTGCGTGTGGATATTGGATACTAAATTTCTGCCGAGTATAGTATTCCTCTTGTAGAACAATTTATTGTCATTCAGATTGATAACCAACATCTGTAGTATAATGTAGAACCCAAAAAGGTTTTGCTATTTTAAAAGAGTTGCTATAAAATGTGGTATAGCTGCAGACCTAGATGGGGGGGGGGGTCAGCTGGCCTGAGATTAAGCTCTACCATTTTCCAGCTGTGAGTCTATAGGCACTTGATTTTACCTATCTAAGCCTTTGGTGTGTTCCTCTGACAAGTAGTAGGATTAAAGCAGATAACCCCAAAGACCCTTTTTAGCCTCTAACTCTTGCAATACTTCATGACCCTGAGGAGAAAAACAACTAAAATTAAACCCTTTATTGCCTATGCACTGTACAGAAAACAGATTGAAGCATCAACAGGTCACACAGACATGGATCCTATTAGCAAAAGCTCAGCCCTTTCTGTGGCTGAAAGGAATGAGAAGAATATTTTGGCTTTCAAAGTGGGCAAAGACTTGGTTTGATTTCTCTCCAAAAAGACAGCATGTCTCAGCAGTAGAAATGATGCCAGCAGCCACAGGCTGGATCACTGCTTTTAGAGAGGCCCAGCAGGCACAACACAAATTTCTTAATTACCATTACTATAACCTTTACCACCTTGTTTTTCTTGGGGGCGCTCCTGGTCAGGTAATCTGGGTTATATCCAACCCAATTTATAAAGTTTGAGGCCTTTCCCACTGTACGTAAGATTACATGCTATTTTAAGAAAACTCTTGGGGGATGAGGAAATATGTTGTTTTCCTTTTAAATATTATATTGTATATCAATTCCAAATGCTAACCAAGCCTTTAAAGAAAAACATGAATTCCCTAAAAATAGCCTGTCTACAATGCCTCTTAGAGTTGGGCGCTTTATACACACAGCATAGCTTGCTTAGCCTGCAATTAAAAATAAAATAATATTTTGTCAACATATATAAAAGGTTAAGAAAAAACTAAATGTAAATGTCCCCTAAACATTAAACAAATATTACTTAATTTAAGCTGGGTGATTCTAAAGATATATTCTCAAAAAAGCTCAAATGAAGTTCTAAACTCAGATTTAAAAACCTTCGGTAACTAGATATCAAATCCAAACTCCCAATCTTGGTCTCCAATTTTCTCTGACCACTCTGCTATCTTTGACGTCTTCTGAGATTCTTTCCAGTCTTGACTACCATGACTCTATATAGTACTGGCTCTCTTCCTACTTTCTAAACTTCATTCTCTACATCTCTTTCCCAGGCTATTCTTATTTTTATCTTCTTCTTCTCCTAACAGATCTTCTTAATGTACCTCAAAATTCAGGGGGCATGCTCTTTCTCTTATAGTCTTGGATTTGGCATATGCCAGTTGTATTTACCCCTAACTAAAACTGACCATCTCATGTAAGTTTCAATGTTCTATTTCCTTCCACTGCATGCTGAACATCTTTATTATTCTGCCTTATTATTTTAAACTTGGAAGCCATACTTAAGTGAATTGTGCAGGTGGAAATCTGGGGAAATGGATGGCAATTGGAGCAATCAGTGTGAATTCATGGTCTCCAAAACGTGTGTATGTATGTGTTTGTGTGTGTGTTTCCTAGTTCTGTTCATTGAATTATCCAAGAAGCAAAGACACTTCAATAGCACTGAATACAACCGTGCCTAGAATGTGTTCTCTATTACCATTTCTACTAAAAAAAAAAGAGCTAGTGTTTCTTAGAAAAATAGGATATTTGAGAGCTAAGAGAGGATAGTTGTAAAATGTACCTAGCATGACTTACTATGCCAAAAAGTAAGGAAATGCTAAAACACACACACACACACACACACACACACACCATGATGGAGATATGACACAAGAACACACTAGATAAATCTGGGACAAATTGAGCACCAAAATAATTCAATATAGTAGAAACCACAGAAAAGATATATGGATAAAGAGAAAAGAGGGCACTATTACTTTTAAGAAAACATCTAATACTGACTGGCAAATGTGGAAGGAATGTTAGAGTTACAAAAACATAATTTTATGGACATTGTATAAAGCCTGATAATGTAATAATTATCAATAGATACTAAATCTAGGGGTGAAGATGAGAAGCAAAATATTTGCTTCCCACTGACTACTTTGTGCTTGCAAGGGAAAACAGGTAATTATACAGAGGAAAAATTAGACAATGACTTCACCTGGTGATTAAAATTTATATCACACAGATGATATGTCTTGAGCTCTGTAATGTTTTGAACAATCAATAAAAAAAAAAAAAAATAAAAAAATAAAATAAAATAAAATTTATATCACTGAAGAGTAGCAGAAGGACATTATTTGCCTCCAGAGGTGATAACTTGAAGATAAAACATTATCTGGTCAACAGGACGGAACCTGAATCTGATCTTAAGGAAATATCAAATACATTTTTGAAAAGTGTGTGTATGAGGATAATCCTGAATTCTTCAAAAAAGCCAAAGTCATGAAAGATAAAGGGTATGTAAGTGGTGGTGCTGAAATCCAAGCTACTTGGGAGGCTGAGGCAGGAAGATCACAAGTTCAAGGTCAGCCTGGACACCTTGGTGAGATCCCATCTCAAAATAATATAAAAAGCTCATCAGTAGAGCGCTCACCTAGCATGCTCAGGGCCCTAGGTTCAATCCTCAGCACTGCATAAAAATAAATGAATGAAATAAAGGTATTGGGTACAACTACAACTAAAAAATAAATAAATACTTAAAAAATAATATAAAAAAGGCTGGGGATGTAGTTTAGTGGGAAAGTACTTGCTTGCATGCATGAGGCCCTGGGTTCAATCCCCAGTGCTGTTAAAACAAAAACACACCAAAAATTTTGGAAAAGCTCCAGATGAGAGACAAAAGGGACATGACAACTATATATCTCAACTAATTGTGATATCTAATCCTAGACTGGATCCTATGCTGAAAGAAAGAAATGCTGTAAAGGACACTCTTATATTACTGGATCAATTGATAAAACTATAACTTGAATACAAATGATAGATTAAACGGGTAGTCAAATTTATTGAAGTTGATCACTCTATTATGGTTATATAAGAGAATATCCCCTTTCTTGAAAACATACATTTCAGTGTTTGGGGGTAAAAAATTTAAGATGAATATAATTTACCCTCAAATGGCTCAAAAATATTATGCATATAATGCATGTACAAATAGATGATAATAGAATAAATTAAAGTGCAAACATGGTAAAAATACTAGCAATAAATGAATATATGTAAAGACATATGAGTGCAATATTTTCACTTTTGCAGCTTTTCTATCTTTCTAAATAAAAAGTAAAAACAAAAGCATGCAAAACACACTGAACACAAAAACTTGGAATGAATAATTTTTTCCCAGTCCCCAAGCAAGCTGTCTCTATCTTTTACTGGTTTTATTTTTCCAAAAAGGTTGAAATAGCATACTTGTCAAGATTCCTCTGTCTTGTTGTCTCTCTACCTCTTTATATAGCAACTTGTATATCCTTCCTAATTTTTTCTTGCCACAAATACATTTTATAAAATGGGAATCACACTATATATTGTTTAATAACCTTTTTTTCACTTCTCTCTATACCATGAGTATTTCCTCATTTGAGTAAATATTTTATACAACATGATTATTAATAGCTATTGAGTATTTCTTTGTTTACTTAGTCAATGCTCTGGCTTTTTTAATCTTTCATACTTATAAGTAGCATAAATAAAAATATGTGTGTATGTGTGTGTGTGTGTGTATTTGAGCTTATCTACTAATGATTTCCTTAGAACTAATGGTTGTGTACATTTAATTGGATTGAATCACATCTGTTTTAGTTAGCAATTTCACCCTCTGTGACTAAAGGACCCAACCAGCACAACTGTAGAGGAGGAAAAGTTTATTTGACGGTTCATGGTTGCAGAGGTCTCAATCCATAGACAGCAGGCTCCAATCCTCAGGGATCATCATGGCATAAGAATGTGGCAGAGAGAAGCAGCTCATATGGTGATCAGAAAGCAGAGAGTCTCTACTTGCCAGATACAAATATATACCCAAAGCCACGCCCCCAATTCCCACTCCTCCAGACACACCCTATCTCTTCAGTTACCACTCAATTAATCCCAATCAGGGGATTAATTTGCTGTTTTGGTTAAGATTGTTATAACCCAATAATTTCCCTCTGAATCTTCTTGCATTGTCTCACATGTGAGCTTCTGGGGGACACTTCACATTAAAATCATAACAACATCTTTCACTAGTTGGTATACACAAAGCAACTATGTGGTCACTTCCATGCTTCCAGACCCTTTCTCATGGTGCCTTTGAGCCTACTCTCTGTCGATCCAAATCATAAGAAAACAATGTATCTTAAATATCCTTGTATCAGAGGTTCTTAAAATTGCTCTTTGAATGACTAACACCCTATGTATCCTCCCAAGCCTCACTCAAGTCTCCCCTATTCTCTAAACCCTAATTATAACCCCTACAGGCCATAGACATCACTCCTTGTTTATCACCAATAGAAAGAAGATTGGTATCTTTTCTCTAATGGACAAGCAGGTGACAAGTACCTGTGTATCCACTTGGGAGGCAGGTGACTTATTCATCTGACTCAGAGTCTCTGAGTAAGTTCTAAAGTCTACGTCCTAAAATGAGCCATGGAAAAAGTAGTCCCTGGGAAATGTTTTGTAGTACTAGATCCGTCTCTGTGAGGCCCTATGGTATGATAGAAGTTGACTGGATCAACCTAATGTTAAAACCAAACTAATTATGTGATGACTCCTTTAGACTACTGAATTCTCTGTCCAGAAATATGACTGACATAAGAACTGACCTTTTCATTGCTTTTAGGTAGATAAATTCACCTAGAACTATGCAAAAAGTGTAACTGAAAATGGGTTTTATAGAACTTGCTTTAAAAAATAGCTGTAAATAATTTATATTGATGAGGCCAATAAATTATATGTGAATACAAACTTTTAAGGTACATAAAAATATTAGAGAAAAAAATTTTCTCCTAAATAGTTTCAATATGAAACTTTAATAAGATTGAGTTAAAAAAAAAAAAAGATTCATGAGGAATTAGAAGAACAATGAAAGTCCACTACTTAAGCAAAGCAGAGAATTACCCTGGGAATGAAATCTTAACACGACCAATAGTGTCTGGGAGACCTAGTTGCTGCCTTTACACATTTATAGAGAAAATTATTGTTTTATTTTACCCAGTTCCTTCTAGTAAAATTTTATGCATAAAATAACTAAGTCACAGACATGCCATCAGTGATGCTACCTTTGAGGCTAATGAAAGGAAGGGTCTCTGAGGATACTAAATTAGAAGAGAACACACTTGAAAATTTTATTCTCCAGCATTTCTTAGTCTATGTGAGAATGTTTCATAGTAAAATTGTGTGCATATTTTCTACATTTCAAAGCAAGTTTTAATGAATAACACTTTAAATAAAAGCAATGACATAGCACTGGTCACTGATTTCTCCGAGATGGACAATTTAATTTTATCCAAGAAGGTTAGAAGGATATGGTTAATATTGCTGTAGTAATCCCCAAATCAAAGCCACCATTTGACAGTTTGTGTTCTCAGGCTCCCCCATGCCGGACACAGAGATTGGTTTCATGGACAAGGAAGGTCCCACAAAAGAAATGATTAAAAACAACTAGAAGATGATTATTCCTTTGTGACTCTTGCCTGAGAGCCTGAAATCTGAGCAGAATTCATCTCAGTTTCTCTAATGAATTCCTCTGCTGCTGTCATGCGGTTAATTCTCCACTTTTCTACTACTCTGATTATTAAAAAAAAAAAAAAAAAAGGAAAAGGAAAAGGATCCAGCCAATATAAACATCAAAGGGTACTCCCACTTCTGTGGCCTTCAGATATTTTCCAGGGCTGGATTGTGAGGACAAAAGAGATGGGGGAGATGGGGGGGGGGAGTGGGGGAGGCAGAGGAGGCTGCTGTTTCCTCTGGGAGACAATGGGACAAACCTGCCAGAATTACAGTGCAAGTAGGTGGTGTGGGGCTGTGCAGCAGAGGTTTCCTCAGGGAGGCTAGAAGATGTTCCCTAGTCTTAGCTAAGACAGACCCCAGCTGTTACTGAATGGTGGTATATGGAGGAGGAGGAGGGCAAGGCCCTCTAAAGGGAGTCTCACTGCAGACATCCTTTATCAGGGCTCAGATGGAGGCAATGGAGAGGGAGAGGGAAGGGGTGAGAGGAGGAAAGCAATTTGAGAAACTGAAAACCAGCACAACTTTTCATTTCCTGAACTTAAAGCAAATAACTGTTTGTGGTATTCACTGGAGTTTGAGTTTTTTCTTCTGCCACAAAAGACTGACTAGAGGATTGGTCTGAAGTTAATAACATGAGACTGAATGGGAATAAATGTAAAAAAAAAAATCTATTACAAGGATACAAGAAAGAAAATTATTACATACTAGATTAGGTGAATGACCAGGCTGAAGAAGTTCCTGTGAAAAGGATGTAGGGATTTTAGTTGACTATAAACATTGTATCAGCCAACATGGTCACGGGGCTGCTGAAAACTCCACTGCAATTTAAGGCCAGGTTAGCAAAAGTAAGGAAAAATAAATCTCCCTTTGCTCGACACTGGTCTGGACTTAGCTGGAGTGCTGTCTTCATGCTAGGTGCCAAATTTTAAAGAATATACAGAAAAACTGAAGCGAATCAAAATAGCCACAGGAAAAGAAAGGGTGTGGAAATTATGTTTCAACTGGTTAAAAAAAAAAAATTATGGAGCAGGTTAGCACTCTAGGAACAGTTGGAGGGTTCCATGGGGGAGAGAACAGAAACTCCAAAGGCAGACAAAGAGGCGGGAGAAGAGCACAATGTAACAAAGAATTCCTAATAATTCAAATTGTCCCAAAATGGAATAGGCTGTTTTATGTAATGGTTACTTCTCCAGCATGGGAAGTGTTCAAAGTCTAATGAACATCTGTGAGGGATGCTCTGATTGAGTATTTTAGCATCAAGTGGAAGACTGGTCTCAATACCTGTTTGATTCTTTCAAATATTAAGATTCTGAGCCTGAGAATTATATAATAATAGGAATAACATTAAAAAATAAAAGGTATTTATCATTGGCTTGAATCTCCCTACACATCACGATGAAATTTACTCTGTCATTTAACTGTACTATTGCAGTTCCTTCAGTTTATATTTTGAGTTAATAAGGAAAACCTCCCTCTAGTTAAAGTCCTAAAGAAAATCACTGTTTATAAGAATTCTAGTGTGCTAATTTCCTAATGTTTATTAACTTATTCTTTTAGATACCTTGTCTTCAGATACACCACATGCCAGAAAAACAAAACTCTCTCAGAAAAGTACCAATGTCTTATTCCCCTTTGTATCCCTGAGGCAAACACAATATTTGATACAAAGTAGGTGCCAAAAGTATTTGCTGCCTGTGTTGGGACTATGCCAGATGCTGGGGGTATAGAAACAAACAAAATGGTCTTGCTTATCATGGAATCTACAATCTTATAAAAGCCACGACATTCAATTTAAAAAAATCAGACTAAGAAACACATAATCAAGCTGGGGTTGTGGCTCAGCAGTAGAGTGCTTGCCTAGCATGTATGAGGCCCTAGGTTCAATCCTCAGCACCACATAAAAATAAATAAAAGAAACACATAATCATAAATTTATTTTTAAAAATTGAATAAAAAGAAGAGAAACAGGAATTATAAGAGGAAATCTAACTTTCTTAAGGGAGTGATCTTTACACAGAGACCTGAAGGGAAATAGGAGCAGGCCAAATAAGATTAGGAAGAGGAAGACTCTTCTATGGAGAGGGAGAAACCTGTAAGAAGGTGTTGAGAAGTGGGAGTGAAGGTGAGGCAGAGGTAGGAGCATGCCGGACCTCATAGGCCATGCTATCATTTCCAGGTTGAATCTCAAGATTATAATTGGAAACCAATAAAAGATTTTAAGCAGGAAACTGATGTAAAAGTATCAGGTGGGTGACAGCATTGAAAAGGATTGAAACAGTATGTTTCAAAACATTAGTGGGTCATGAAATAAATTTAGTTGATCAGAATTTTTAAAAATTTCAAAATCCACCATATAAAGTAAAGGTATGTATTATTCTGTGAATCTTTTGTTTCAAAGTTATTTACAGATACACAATAGCACATGTATGTATGTGCACTGGGGATATCATGAATGTATTTTTTATTGTGGATCATAGTCAAAAATGTTTGAAAGATACTTAACTAGATGGAAGCAAGAGTAGAAACTGAAAGACTAGTTAGGAAGTGACTAGAGTAGTCAAGATGGTAAACATGTTGAGAAGTAGATTTCAACACTTATCCTGGAGACAGACATTTGAGAGGATTTGGCGGCTGCTTGCATTTGGAAGCAAATGAAAGGGAGATGTCAAGGATGACTCAGGTTTCTAGCACTCATTAACTTGAAAAATGAATGAATGGGTGAGTGAACAAATGAGAACAACATGGTAAATTTAGCTAAAATTGTAATTTGCTTCAAATTTAACTATAGAAACACACAGGGTGGGAGGAGTTTAACTATTTAAAATACTAGGAACTTAATTTTTTCCCCTTTGTTTCTCCTCAAAGCATTTTAGGTGTAGGACTTCAACTTTATATTCCCAGGTCCTCTCACAGGGCCTGCCAGTAGTCATATGCTGAATGAATTAATAAGCAGAGTAACATAAAAATGAAAAAAGTAGTCAGTCCTATGGGAAAATGAAGTATTCTATATTTCTTAAAGTTAAGGAAGAGAAAATCAACTTGAGATAGATTTTTCTTTTAGGTTGCTACTTAATGATCAAAAGTGATATTTTATAAAACTAAAGAAAGAATATTTTTAACATTATAATTATAATACAAAAGCACATTTATTCCTTTTTACTGTGGAATATTAATAAATATTCAAAAGTTCTCTTCTACCACACTGCCATATCTCATTCTCACTCCGTTTACAGATCTGCAAGAGAATCAAAGTTCTAAATTCACAATTATAAACATTATTGGGATTATTCTTGTGTACTTGGAAGACAGAAAGTATAATCCTCAGTTTAAAATAAAATAAATGGATTATTAAGAATATCTAAGAAATCTAAAGTCACCTAGCAACAGAGTCCACGATAATCCATCCTTGCCTTCTGATTTGTTGTTAGCCCCATGGTTCTTTGCTTATTCTCTAACAGCATTCTTTTGCTGATCCTAATACATAGGAGTTGTCTACTCAATTTTTACTCCCTCAAAGTCAGCCACCATGTCTTCTTCTATTACTATACTGTCCCTAATGCTTAGCAGTCCTCAATACAGAATAGTCAGTATTTCCTGACTGGATTAGCTGTAAGATTAAAACAGTGTTTGCCTGTGTTACAGGTTATTTAACTACACTCTGCTCCCTTCATCAAACTGTGTCAGTCTTGAATGCAAGTTTTATCTCCAGCATCCTTGTCTTTCATTACAAAATAGCAACTGCCTCTTTTCCAAAGAGAAAAATATTTTCCATTGTAAATTATACTTGCAGCTGGGATGTTGAAATGTTCCTCAAGCAAAGATTTTTATCTGAGCTGCAAAGGGGGAAAGTGTAACTCATAAGCTTAATTTTTTAAACAAACCCAATAACTCTGTTCCCTTGGGGTCAGACAGTCCTCTTAGTTTATTTATTTTAATGTCCCATACTACTTCCCCCTGAGTGCCCGAGGGTGAGCCATCCAGTATGTGAGAACATTGGGACAGATTATTGCTGATGTTAGTGTGATCCCTATAATTTCTAATGGCTAACATTCCATCTATCACAAAAAGAGCATTGAAAATGTGATACTGTGGAGAGGAAGTCCTTTAAAGGAGGCCTAAACAAATATATTGTCCTCAACACTCTTGCTTCATCCTGGCTTGGCCAAACAGACCGGAGGCAGAGGGTAGCTGTATCACCTTTTATTTTGGCTGACTATCCATATTACTTTTTAGATATCTCAGAAAATAAAAATTATTATGTGGTATATGTATCTCTGAAAACTTGAGGAAATCCTTTTGAAAGCAATACTGATTACTTTCAAGAGAATTCTGAATTTGACCCAGTGTTTTACTCTTAAAATCTTGGCCCTTTCTCATAGCAGTTCCATCTCAATACCAATGTTTCCATCTACCTATGAGAAAATAAAAAAAGTATGTAACTTTGTGCTAAACCTGGACACTACTTGAAGATATGGTCCTAGTCCACAATACCATTGCCCATGTCGATGGGGAGACTGGGTTGGGGGGAGACCAATTAAAACACAAAGTACAAGGAACTAAGTGCTTCAGTAACAAGTCAAAAAGACTGGTGCAAGGAGCAGCATTTAAGTCCACAGGGAGGTTTAATGATAGACATAACCACTTGAATGTGGTGTTGAAGAACGTCATACACTGTAGGAGATGAGGGTAGAACCTCATTTGAAGTAACAAATGGCATTATCCAAGCCATAAAGGTGGGTACATGCATGTTCAAGGAACCACATGAAACCTGTGTGGCTAGGGTATACAATTCACATGGGAATCACTGAGTGAAGAGTAAAAGTTCACAGGAATGAAATACACAAAGATGTTATCACTAAAATGTAAATACGAATTGAAAGTCTGGAAAAATTTTGAGTGCCTCAAAGAAAAGGAGTTGTACCTGTTTAGTGTTACAAATCCAATTTAGGATGAAGCCAACAAATCAATGAATCTAAAAACATAACAAACCACTAAATCATTTGGCTTAAATGATCTATTCATAAAATAATCTATTCCAATATTCATTTATAAAATGGTCCTATCCAAACTCTTGAATATAACCCTCTTTGAACAAAGGTGAATTCTCATCAAACAAAGTAAATATAAAGCCCCTCCCCCCGCCCCCACCAAAAACATCGCTCATCTAGCACAGGTGAGGTACTGGGTTCAATCCTCAGCACCACATAAAAATAAATTAATGAAAATAAAGGCATTGTGTCCACCTACAACTGAATGAATATCTGAATGAATATATATATATATATATATATATATATATATATATATATATTTAAAAAACAAACAAACAAAGTGATAAGAAAAGGGGAGAGAAAGAGATTGTTTCAGAGTGAGAACCAGTCAAAGAGCTGCTGAAAGGGCTCCAGTCTGTTTACCTTAACCTCAATGGAAACATATCCTTACAAATAGAAAATTTGCATTCTGAATAGAAAAGTCTGTTTTCACAGCAAATAAATAACTTTCATGGGGGGTACTGGGGATTGAACTCAGAGGCAATGAACCACTGAGCCACATCCCCAGCCCTATTTTAGAGACAGGGTCTCACTGAGTTGCTTAGCACCTCTCTTTTGCTGAGCCTGGCTTTGAACTCTCGATCCTCCTGTCTCAGCCTCCCACGCTGCTGGGATTACAGGCATACACCACCACACCCAGCATTATATAACTGTTGATAGCTAACATTTAAGATTTAATCACGTTTGGAGACCATTAAAAAGAATTGTCTGGAGAGAACTGGTTTAGTATTTCTATCATCATTAGCTAAAACATAAAGATTACAATTTGATAATTAAAATTTGGAATATAAAAATCTGTTTTCAGAGAAGTCAGTATATACTAGACAATAATTTTTTTTCAAGTCGACATGAAGTACTCTTCACAATGAAAGAGAAAGGAGTGTCCAAAAACAAAACCTCATGAAAGGCCCCTTTCAGATAGTGGCTTTTGCTGTGTCCTCCTGATTAAGAGCTCATAAATAAGAGGTCACAACAGCTGCAACTTATGATTAACTATGGTATAGTATTTCAAACAGTGAATAACATTATAGTTACTGGAACCAACAAAACTCCTTATTTTGGTTCAACACATGACCTTGACTTTGTCTGGCCTGTAGGTGACCTGAATTGAAGAGAAATGTCTGGGTTGAAATTTAACTGGGTGTCTGAAAAACTATGTCACATGGCTGGAAGTCAGTAATGTTGCAATTTCAGGAACCTCCACTCCTCTCAATGTGATTGGATGGTGCAAGGTGAATCTGGAAGGAGCAGTGAAAAGTAAAGCTAATTGGTTCATCTCAGACAGCCCTTGAATAATGCCCAAACATCTGTGACCAGTCTAAGTAAACCACTCAGGTTATTCTTACACAACCAAGGTAATTTTACTGCCTGCCATGGGCAAGGGCCCTTTAGATTACAGGGCAAACAATTCTCGAGTGATTAATGATATATATTCTTTCTCTGCCCTCTATTAAGGGCAGAACTCTTCTTAAGGACAACATAAAAAGGCATCATCCCTGATTTACAGGCTAAGATCCAAGCAATCTGAGTTTTCTCTAAGTATGACAACCTATTTTCGAGTAAGACCTGAGCCACAAAAGAAAGACTACAGAAGATAGGAGGAAAGGGTCCTCCATTATCCCTTTCCTTAGAGAGTATGCTCTGAGAAGCGGCCAGTATTCCCCAAGTCTGAGATGGGTTCAGGATCTAAGTCTAAGAACTATTTCCCCATGTCCACAAGAGATGAAAACTAAAAGAAGCGCCTGACTTTCCTCATTTTAATTTGTAAGTAATCACATCATTTAGTACTTAGTGTCTTCTCACAGGCCCTCAAGTTACATTTTATTAGGTTGTCCTATTAAAATGAACTGACCATGTAATGGCTTCAAAAGCTGTTATACAGAAGCTCAAGTTGTAATAAAGCAGACCTATAGCCTCTTTAAAACATAATCCAAGCACATATGCTTATTTTTTATCTGTCTGCCCCTAGTTCACATGTTAACATTACAATAGAGGGTGGGTTTCCAAGGATGAATACACCATTTAAGACACAATTACATTTTACTCACAAATCTGCCAACAAAACACACAATTCTTCTTAGAATGAACAGTGACATTCATTTATCTAACACAAATACTTTCTTTTGTATTTACAATATCCTTTTAAACAAGGGTATTGTTTTAAAAGGCTCACAGTAATATGGCATTAACTAACAGTATTTAGACAATTAATATTGAGAATTAATGAGATACATATTTCCCAGGAAAGATGAGCCTGCTTGAATCTTCCATTTCATAATTTATAATGAAATGTAGAACACAAACCACATGAAGAATTTAAACTTCACTTGCTATTATTAAAATCAAAGGAATAAAGTGCCAGTTCCTTACAGAGATTATGAATTAAGATCTTGAACAGAACTAAGTAAAGAGTAGATACTAAATGGACACTTGTTAAAAGAGAGTCAATTAACCACAAAGAGTAAAAAGTAATTTTTTAAAAAATAGTCAAGACAAAATTTTTATCTAATCTTTTCATCTTAAAATCCCCAGAATGTCTTGTATATAAAAGCCATTGATAATGACAGATTATTTGAATAAATGAACTGATGGGTTAATTAATTAATAAAAGAAGGTAAGTTTTAAAATAAGATCAGGACAAGCTATGAAGGGATAAGGCTATGTTGGTCACCTAATATAATAGAAAAAAAATTTCAGTTTAGTGCCATATTTCCCTGTTTCCATATATCCTTCTCAAAGAAACATTTAAATTTGAATTAGTGCAAAGTAAAAATAGCTCAGCCTGGATTTTCTAACACAGAAAAGAAGGTAAATATGCCAGGCTTTTAAGTAGGGAAATGAACTTTTTTCTTCTGAGGGCCTTATGTAAATTAAAGGAATTGAGTTCAGGATCATCTTTCAAGGAAGACTATTAAACCCTTTGTTGAATATTACTGAGTATTTTTCTGTTTTTCAGCTTTAAAAAATAAATAAATACTATTTAGATTAATATATCAGCAACTCTTAGTGGGAGAAGTAATTTTGAAATGCAACATCATTCCATTTCTTAAGCAATCTAAATCTAGATTTAAGAATTTAGGGCTGGGGTTGTGGCTCAGGACTGGGGTTGTGGCTCAGTGGTAGAGAGCTTTCCTAAAATGTGTGAAGCACTGGGTTTGATTCTCAGCACCGAGTATAAATATATAATACAAAGCCCATTGAGAACTAAAAAAAGAATTTAAGAGAGCAGGTAGTTACTTCTCTAAGGAATAAGCATGAAGGGAAAGGCAGTTTGATCCTAACCAAATTTCTTTGCTGCTTAATATTTTAAATCTGGAAATTTATAGTTTCATATAGGTTAAAAAAAACTTTGTCAAGTAGGTAGAAATATGGATGACATTTGTTTTTATTCACTAACCCAGAATTGAGACTGAAGAAATCAACCGTATTTTAGGTTATGTCTCTTAATTTTCAGGTTGATGACAGGAAAATAAACAAATATTACTTTGTTTCACAGTGTATAAAAGAAAATAATAACCTTACTATTCCCTTTCGTAACAAAATCTACACTGGAGGGACTGAGGAAATTATCCTGTATCCATTTAAAAACTTATCAGTATCTCTGGGGACATAAGAATGAACAAAATATGGTTCCTATCCTCTAAAGGCTCATCTAGCGAATTCTGACATGACAATTAATCAACTGTATACTTAAGATTTGTGTACTTTATTGCATGTATCTTACATCACGATAATAATAAATCAAGGCTAGGATTAACTCTATGGTAGAGTGCTGTCTAGTATGCTTGATACTCAGGGTTCAATTTGCAGCACCACTAAAAAAAAAAAATGAATAAATAAGCAAATCAATGAAATGAAAGATTAAGTCAGGTAAAGTAAATTATACCATAACACCAGAACCATTATAATAGAAGCAGAGAACAAGGAAAAAGAGTAGTGCCTGAGGAATCTAAAGTACCATACAGCAGAGAAGCACTGCAAAGCATCCTAGCAAAGGGAAACCCAAAGTGAAGCACAAAGCTGAGGAACCGTAGAACATCCCTGAGTCTGAAGCAGATGTACCTGGAGCTGAGGCTGGAGAGATGAACCACAGCAATCTTACAAACCCAACTAACACATTTAGATTCTATCCTTTAGAAAAGGACAAGTTGAAAGAGATTTTTTAAACAGGAGAGTAGATGAGATTTAGACGGATAACATTCTGTCTTTTCAGAATAGAGTAAAATAATCTCTAAATTCAATTAGTTTTCACAAGAGGATTGCTGTCAGAGTAGAAAAAATTTTGCTTTCCAGAAGTCAATTAATTCATGATTCACACTATCAATATAACAAGTACAAGAATTGGGCTGGCCAATGGGAAAGTAGAGCTGTGGCCAAACCTAATACCTTTGCCTTTAAAACAGCTTCTACAGAATCATTCTAAAAAACTCTTCTAAGGAAGAAAGAAGAGAAGGAGGGAAGGAGGAAGGGAAGGAGGGAGGAGAAAGAAAATAATTATTTCCATGCTTTTGTTCGTCATGATTTTGATCTTTTAAGAAATACTGGGTGGATGCTGAGGTGTAGTCAATACAAAAGCAGTACATTCCCAGTGTATAAAATATAAAGATCAAATAAAATAAAGTAAAAATTACAAAAAAAGTAAAAAAAAAAAAAAAAAAAGACAACAAAACCAAAGAATCAATCAGAGTCCCACCCCCAGGCACAACATTTTTGCCAACTGGGTCTACAGATTTCCAATATTTCCAATTCTTCTCTGTATTTCATTATATCTATTTAATTGAGAAAAAAAATCATGGCTAACCAGAGCAAAAGCTAAAGCTAAAATCCATAAGCATTTTCCCTTGTGCCAGGAAATCCATTCCTTCTTACTAATTTATCTTTGAAAATGTCCAAACATCATAAAGAAGAAAGCTTCAGAAACAGATTTTGAGGTGTTCATATTTTATTTCCATTTATAAATAACATTACCAGTGATTTTGGAGAGATGCCACTTTATTTATGCGTGTCGTAATTTTAATAAAAATTACAACACGCATAAATAAAAGGCATTCCTGTATATCAGTGACAAATCCTCTGAAATGGAAATGAGGCCAACCACCCCATTCACAATATCCTCAAAAAAAAAAAAAAATACTTGGAAATCAACATAACAAAAGAGGTGAAAGACCTATACAACAAAAACTACAGAACCCTAAAGAGAGAAATAGAAGACCTTAGAAGATGGAAAGATATACTTTGTTCATGGATAGGCAGAACTAATATCATTAAAATGGCCATACTACCAAAGTACTCTATAGGTTTAATGCAATGTCAATCAAAATCCCAAAGGCATTCCTCGCAGAAATAGAAAAAGCAATCATGGGCTGGGGATGTGGCTCAAGCGGTAGTGCACTCGCCTGGCATGCGTGCGGCCTGGATTTGATCCTCAGCACCACATACAAATAAAGATGTTGTGTCCACCGAAAACTAAAAAAATAAATATTAAAATTCTCTCTCTCTCTTAAAAAACAAAAAGCAATCATGAAATTCATCTGGAAAAATAAAAGACCCAGAATAGCAAAAGCAATTCTAAGCAGGAAGAGTGAAACAGACAGTATATCGATACCAGATTTTAAACTATACTACAGAGCAATAGTAACAAAAACAGCATGTTACTGGCACCAAAACAGGCAGGCAGACCAATGGTACAGAATAGAGGACACAGAGACCAATCCACAAAATTACAACTACCTTATATTAGACAAAGGTGCTAAAAGCATGCAAAGGAGAAAGGATAGCATCTTCAACAAATGGTGCTGGGAGAACTGGAAATCCATATGCAACAAAATGAAATTGAATCCCTTTCTCTCACCATGCATAAAAGTTAATTCAAAATGGATCAAGCAGCTAGGAATCAAACCAGAAACTCTACGTCTAAAAGAAGAAAAAGTTGGCCCTAATCTCCATCTCGTGGGGTCAGGCTCCAAATTCCTTAATAGGACACCGATAGCACAAGAGTTAAAATCAAGAATCAACAAATGGGACTTACTCAAACTAAAAAGTTTTTTCTCAGCAAGAGAAACAATAAGAGAGGTAAATAGGGAGCCTACATCCTGGGAACAAATCTTTCTCCTCACACTTCAGATAGAGCCCTAATATCCAGAGTATACAAAGAACTCAAAAAATTAAACAACAAGAAAACAAATAACCCAATCAACAAATGGGCCAAGGATCTGAACATAAACTTCTCAGAGGAGGATATACAATCAATCAACAAATACATGAAAAAATGCTCACCATCTCTAGCAGTCAGAGAAATGCAAATTAAAACCACTCTAAGATACCATCTCACTTCAGTAAGAATGGCAGCCATTATGAAGTCAAACAATAACAAGCGCTGGCGAGGATGTGGGGAAAAGGGTACACTTGTACATTGCTGGTGGGACTGCAAATTGGTGCAGCCAATTTAGAAAGCAGTATGGAGATTCCTTGGAAAGCTGGGAATGAAACCACCATTTGACCCAGCTATTCCCCTTCTCAGACTATACCCAAAAGACCTAAAAAGAGCATACTACAGGGACACAGCTACATTGATGTTTATAGAAGCACAATTCACAATAGCTAGACTGTGGAACCAACCTAGATGCCCTTCAATAAATAAATGGATTAAAAAAATGTGGCATTTATAAACAATGGAATATTACTCAGCACTAAAAAATGACAAAATCATGGCATTTGCAGGGAAATGGACGGCATTAGAGCAGATTATGCTAAGTGAAGTTAGCCAATCCCTAAAAAACAAATGCCGAATGTTTTCTTTGATATAAGGGGGGCGACTCAAAACAGAGCAGGGAGGAAGAGCATGAGAAGAAGATTACCATTAAACAGGGACGAGAGCTGGGAGGGAATGGGAGAGAGAAGGGGAATTGCACGGAAGATGGAAGGAGACCCTCATTGTTATACAAAATTACATATAGGATGGTGTGAGGGGAAAGAAAAAAAAAGAGAGAAATGTGTTACAGAATACAAGAGACACTAGTATGACTGTATGTATAAACGTGGCTGTATAACCAATGTGATCCTGTAATCTGTACAGGTAGAAAAATAAGAATTCATACCTCATTTGAATCAAACATATGATATGTTAAGATCATTGTAATGTTTTGAGCAACTAATAAAAAAATTACTGTCAAACTCAATTATCTCTGAGTTTCTCTTTAACTCTGAAGCAATTCTAATGGAATTTACCAGAGGTCAAAAACTGAATCAATAGGATATTAGATGAGGGCAAGTTAACTAAATCAAAATCCTCAAAATAAGGATTTAATAAAACTAAAATAAAAATCATAATCCAACATTACAAATTGGAAGAAGAGTCAATCAAGGGAAGAAAAGGAATTAAGACCCAGAAAAGGGAGGCTGAGTCAACAAACCCATTTGTCAGAGATTGCTGGCTGCTCACAAAATTTATTTTCTCTTCCTCCTAGACACACAGTCAGATTACACTTTTTAATTTCCCTTGTAGTTTAGTATGGCTATATAAATCCTGTCCAGTGCAGTGAAAATGGAAGCAATGTGACATACTTTCCCTATAAACTTCCCATTTTCTCTTGCTTCATGTTCTTTCTTCTTCCAGGGTAATCTTAGATGTCATTCTTTAAAAAATGGAAGAGTCAAAAGATGGAAGGAGCCCAGTCTATGAATTACTGTTTGGAGAAGAGTCCTACACTAATCAAGAACATTAACATCTAATTAAACTTCATCTGACCAAGGAATTAGTTTGTATGTATTAAGTCATTGATATTTGGGGCTTTATGTATTACAACAGGGAGTGTTATACACTCCCTGATGGGTAATGATTGGCCAGGACATCTGGGAAAGGCCAAATTCTGCGGGTCTTAGATCAGCCTGTTATGTGTTCAGTGCCATAACTGCGAGTCAGGCTTTGCTAGAAAATGCCAATAGATACCAAATTATTTTTGTCAGTGAAGTCTTACTCAGTTAAATTTCACCAGGTTAAGAAGATCAAATGACAACAGGCACAATAGCACACTCCTGTGATCCCAGCGGCTCAGGAGGCTGAGGTAGGAGGACCACAAGTTCAAAGCCAGCCTCAGCAAAAGCAAGTTGCTAAGCAACTCAGTGAAACCCTGTCTCTAAATAAAATACAAAATAGGGCTGGGGATGTGGCTTAGTGGCTGAGTACCCCTGAGTTCAATCTTCAGTACCCTCAACCCAAAAAAAGAATATCAAATGACAGAGGGAATCATATATGTTTCATAAACAAATTTGGCAAATTTCAAATGCTCTCTTGAGTTTTGGAAAGATTTTCATAGTGTTTTGCTGGAGACATAATTAAAACAAATTACAGTATGTAGATTCTGCAAATCAAATATACAAAGGGATGAAGGGAAGGGAGAAAAAGGGAAAGCAAAACTAACTTATATTGTAGAGACGTTATACTTTCCTGGTTAGATTAGTTTCCAAGTATGTATGTATGTATATATGTATGTATGTATTTATTTATTGAGATTATTGTGAATGGGATGGTTTTCCTGATTTCTTCTTCAGCTGAATCACTCTTTTTTTCCAAATACCTTTATTTTAGTTTTATGTGGTGCTGAGGATCAAACCCAGTGCCTCAAATGTGCTAGGGGAGAGGTATCACTGAGTCAAAACCCCAGCCCTGCTGAAACACTCTTGAAGTATAGAAATGCTATCAATTTATGGGTGTTGATCTTGTATGTGCTAGTTTGCTAAAACTCCTTTATAAGCTGAAGAAATCTCTGGTGGGTTTTTTTGGGTCTTCTAGATATAGGATCATATTGTCAGCAAACAGAGATAGTTTGACTTCTTCTCCTATTTGCATCCCTTTGATTTCCTTTTCTTACCTGATCGCTCTGGCTAATGTTTCAATGTCTACATTGACTACAAGTGGTAAACAGCCTTGTCATGTTCCTGATTTTAGAGGAAATGCTTTTATTTTTTTTTCTCTATTTATTATGATTTTGTCTTTGAGTTTGTAATAAAAGGCCTTTGCAATGTTGAGGAAAAGTTCCTCTGGTCCCTACCTTCTCCAGCATTTTAAACATGAATGGGTGTTGGATTTTATCAAAGGTCTTTTCTACATCTGTTAGATAAAAATTATAGAACACTGAAGAAAGAAACTAAAGAAAACCTTAGAAGATGGAAAGATATCCCGTGTTTTTGTTTAGGCAGAATCAATAATAATCAAAATGGCCATACTATGAATAGAAATATAAAGATTCAATGTAATTCCCATCATAATATCAATGAAATTTTTAACAGAATTAGAACAAATAATTCTTAAATTCATTTCAAAGAATAAGAGGCCCAGAATAGCTAAAGCAATACCAAGCAAGAAAAGTGAAGCAGGAGGCATCACAATACCTGATCTGAAATTATTATACTACAGAACTGTAATAACAAAAACAGCATGGTACTGGCATCAAAATAGACATGAAGAACAATGGAATAAAACAGAAGACACAGAGACAAATCCATATATCTAAAGCTGTCTGATATTTGACAAAGGTGCCAATAGTATAGTATATCTTGGAAAACAGAGAGTCTTTTTAATAAATGATGCTGGGAAAACTGGATAACTATATGTAGAAAAATGATATTAGACCCCTATCTCTCACTCTGCACAAAATTCAAACTGAAATGGATCAAAGACTTAGGAATTAGAAACTTTACAACTGATAGAAGAAAACATAGGGTAAACACTCCATCATATAAGTACTGACACCAACTTCCTTAACAAGACCCCCAAATTGTAAGAAATAAAACCAATAATCAGTAAGTAGGATGCCATCAAACTAAAAAGCTTCTGCACAGCAAAAGGAAATGATTAAGGGTATGAAAAGAGAGCCTACAGAATGGGAGAGAATCTTGGCCAGATACTTTTCTGATAAGGGATTAATATCCAGAACATACAAAAAACTCAAAAGCTTAACACCAAAAAACCAAATAAATAGATAAATGGGGAAAAAAACTCAACAGAAACTTCTTGAAAGAAGAAACACAAAGTACATGAAAAGATTTTCAACATCTCTAGCAGTCAGAGAAATGCAAATCAAAACTACACCAAGATTTCATCTCATTGCAGTTAGAATGGCAATGATCAAGAATATAAACAACAATAAATGCTGGCAAGGTTGTGGGGGACAAGGTACACTTGTACATTGTTGGTGGGACTTCAGACTAGTACAACCACTCTGGAAAGCAGTATGGGGATTCCTCAAAAACCTAGGGATGGAACCACCATATGACCCAGGTATTCCACTCCTAGGTATTTCCCAAAAGATCTAAAATTGGCATATTATAGCAATACAGCCACCTCAATGTTTATAGCAGCACAATTCTCAATGGCTAAATTATGGAATCAACCCAGATTCCCATCAATTGATGAATGGCTTAAGAAATTGTGATATATATATATATATATATATATATATATATATATCTCGTGTGTGTATATATATACACACACACATACACATATATACATGATAAGTAAATAAGTAAGTAAATAAATAAATAAAATTATTTAAAAGCCAATTGCACTTATTAGCCTTGTATGTAAGATTAGAGAACAGGATGCCCGACTTCTAACCAGAGCTATTCCAGTGACTCACTATGTAATTCTGAGGACACGGCCCTTTGATCTTCAGTTCCTTAGCCTATAACCAAAGTTTTAAATCAGGCTTTCCCTCTCCTTTTGGAGTCACCCTCTCTAGCTTCTCTTGCCCTCAGATGAAAGGATCTATAGATGTGGAAAATTGTTGTTTGGTGATTTCCTATAACCCCCTTTCTAGAATTTCAGCCATTCTCCTTTTACTTTGAAGGGACACTGCAGAGAAATCACTGCTGTGCACAATCGAACCCACAGGCTTAAGATATCACTGTTGGAGAGGCAGATTGAGAAGGAACAAGTTTGGCTTTAACACCACAAATATCTCCAATTACCAAATGCAAGCAGAAAGAATACCAAAAAACAAGGAGAGACAGAAAGGCCCTTGGTATTCTTTAAAGCTTCCCTTTGGGGATGAAAGTTCTTCTTTGAGACTTCCAAGCAGCCTGCACACCTGGAGTGCATTAGTGGGCTCTGGACTTGAGGTGAAACAGGCTAAATTTCATCTAGATGATTCCCACAATCCAGTCTCATAAAAGCCCACAGTAATTTACCACCTTAGGAACATGGCATGGTATTCATGGAGTGTTGAACCCAAGGATTACCTTCTTGAGTCCTAGATAAATCCCACTGCTCATCTATGTAAACACACTTTCATCTTGATTACCTTAGCTCAGGAAGACTTTCATTTTGTTTGCTGTGGCATAGGGTCAAGACTAAGACCTACTCTCAAATCATTCTCACTCCTCTTCTGAGAAGCTATAAGTTTTTTGTACCAGGCTGTGTCATCCAAACACAAAACACCCATATCTCTGCCACTTGCTTCCCTTTCCCTACCTGCCTTGCTGGGGTGATGCTGATTTATTTTATCTCACCAGTTCCCCATTTCGGTGTCTCCCAACTTCTATAGGGAGAAAGCCTAGCTGTAACCACCAGGTAGGCTCCAGCTTTGCCATGGTGGCCAATATGGCTGTTCCTGCCCAGAAAAACTCTTCATCTTCCCACATTTCTTATTTCTGCTCTGTAGTTTGTTAAGTCTAACTCAGCCTATGGCTCACCCAGACACCGTGATTGCTGTGTTCTAGGTATATGCTCCACCACCAGCTACCTAGAGAAGTAACACACAAGGCCACAAGCTGTAGAGTTAGATATTCTGGTTTTGCAATTCACTATCTCTGTGACCCTAGAAAAGTTATTGATCCTCTCTTTGCCACTTTTTTTTATTTATAAGATGAGAATATTAATGCTAGTAGCTACTTCAAAAGGTTCTTGTAAGGATTAAATTCATGACCTCATAGGTTGCCTAGAATCTTGTAAGGCACTCAATAGCATGATGATGATCATGGTGACATCTTCATTACCAAAATCAAGTATATTCCTTAAAAAGGACACTCCTCTGCCCTGACCTTTTCTCACATTTATAGCTCCCTCATATAACAGTGGCCAGGATGACCTCTACTCCCAAATCACAACCACCTAGGGTAAACTGAGTCATTAGTGAGCAAGCTGTAGGATAAACAGGTTTAGGTGAAATACTGCCCAAGAATAAAGTAAAGACAGGGCTGGGGCTGTAGCTCAGTGGTAGAGCATTTGCCTAGCATGTGTGAGGCACTGGGTTCAATCCTTAGCACCACATAAAAATAAACAAATAAAATAAAGGCATTCTGTCCATCTACAACTACAAAAAAAAAAAGATTTAAAGAAAAGAATAAAATGAAGATAAATGATATGGAGCTCCCCAAACTGTCCGCAGTCCATCAAAATAAATGTTCCAAATTAGGCTCTGGCTCAGAATCTACTCAAAGCTGGGGTATTCTAAGATGACAGGTGACAAAATACTTACCATAACCATTAGGACATAATGGAGCATTATGTTAGGCAATGCTCTGGCCTATACATGTTCTTTAGAATTGAAAAATTATTGGTGCCATAGAACAAGCTCTAGTTATAGAAATGCCAGGTGGAAATCAAGGGCAGAATGTGGAGCACCCACAACCCAAGACATACATTTACCTACTTATATATCTTCTACCATGTTCACAAAAACCGACTATCTTGAAGTGAGAACTGAACTAGCTGAAGTCCTAGTATTTGGAGCCCCTTATGAGCCATCAGTACCTCCATATGATGCAAGGCATAAATTCCATGGTGTGATGCTCTTAAGAATGTGTCATCTGTTTACACATATCACAAACAAGCACTCTGATATATGCTCTCTATGGCAGTCTTATTCCAAGCTGGCACAGTAAGAACAGCATTCTTCAACTTGCACACCTCTCTAAATTATGCTACTACTAGAGACGTTCTTTGAAAAAGAAAATCCATGTGACATATAAATATTATCGATTTCACTATGTACCACATTGGGAGCCACTGCTCTGGATCAAAATCAAATGAAACCTGCAATAAGTTCTGGACATTTACTGAGCACCTACTTAGTACAACTTAGGCAATGGTATGACTTTAATATTATATATTCTCATACCTAACTGTAGGTTAGAGATGAGATAAATCCCTCACAGGAATGACCTCAGCTGCAAATGCTTTGAAATTATTAAGTAAAAATTAAAAAGTGCATTTAAATATTTATTTTTAATTTTCTACATAAAATATATCTCATCCCCAGATTCTTGCCAAGAAAGAATAACAGAGCCTCATCCTAAAAACAAAGCCTAAAATCTAGGGCTGTATGAATAATATCTACCACATACTAGGTGAAGCAAAGAAATTACATATCAACAAATAGTCATTTAACTGGAAAAGGAATGCTTAACACATACTGGAAGCAGCTCCTCTGTCTTCAAGGTGAAATAGGAATGAAGGAAGAAGGGGTATCTGAGTACTCTGCAGGAAGGTGGCATTGATCTCACTTCTTCTTATGTTAAACTCCACTACAGAAATACACTCTCACAATATTTATGCAACCAAACACTGGGCATTTGCTGTGATTCAGACCAGAGATGTGTGATTTTATCTACATATCTCCTTCAAATTTCCTATTTCCTCTTCAACATCACCAAATATTTAACTCTAGTTCTGGTCTCAAACTCTGGTCTTAAGTCTGCCTGAAAGAGTAGGGTAAGATGACTTCTTTTATGACTCAAAGAATATTAGTCACCAGTCATGTAAAACAGGCAACAGAATGGATGTGGTTCAAGTGCAGTAAGATTTTCATGGGGCTTTTCTGACAACTCCCTTCTCTCTTGACCCTAAATGCTGCCAATCTGCTGCCAATCATGCTACCTGTTGGCCAGCACCAGAAACAAGTCTCAACTCTCCAGACTCAGCTTAAAAATTCCTTCGTTAACAAAATAAGGTAAAATTATAAGGACCTGGCCACCAAACTTGCAACAAAGGATTTAAAATGGAAGGTGATTCAAAGGTTATGCACAGCCCACTCTCTTGAACAATGAAAATCTTAATTCAATGGCAGCTCCTCATGTGGTTACTTACGCATACCTAACCTCATTTCTTCATTCATGAGACTGGACAGTAGAAAAGGGAGCCAAAGGCATAATTAAAGAAAAAAAAAAAACAAAGTATGCCCAACACACTGCAAAACTGGAAGAGGTACATAGCTAAACTACATATAAATCACCCAAAGCCACTTCTGCTTATCAATGCATTCATGCATGTTCGCTCTGCAAAGAGATATAGGTTTAGTTTACACTTGGTGCTGTCAAACAGCCTCATAAAAGAGGATGAGAACAGAAGAAGACCCTGCTTACTGCAAAATTAAGAAGGCGACATGGTCATTGGTTTAAATGTTATAGAAAGGGCATTACAATAGCAGTGCCAAGATGACTTGGATCTGCCTACTAGGATGAATTGCTTCCTTTCAAGCAATACCACGATCATGTGATTTCATGTGCATACCTGAGTAGGAAAATATTTTCAAGAAAGGTAATTTTCTCTAGAGTGGTCTCAGCACCTGGCTATCTGGGTGTTTCAATAGTGGTTCACTGATTAATAACAGGATGTGATAAATGAGAAAGTGAAGGTCCAGAAAGTCTGAACATCTTGGAGAGTTAAGTTCTTTTAACCCTTAGAAGGATTTTAAATTTTTATTTATATGTGTTTCTATGAGTTTAAGTTTAATTGACTTTTATTTCCATTTCTTTTCTTCTCTTTTCCCACTCCCCTCACTACCTTAACCTCATCAATTTAAAGTTGCTTGAAGAAGCTTCTCAACGATACCCAAATTAAAGCAATTTTACATATGTTCTCCTTATAAGTGAGCTTGAGGTCTATTCTTGTGAGAGAAAAGATAATCACATGGCATGTTAAGAAAAAGTCCACTGAGGAAACCTACTTATACTGGAATCAATGAAGTATACGTAATTAGATCACTCTTGGACTGGTCAATAACAAGAACTGTTCTAAAAAACAAGAACAGGTGCCTACATATGCACAAACACTTATGCACACACACAGGAACACACATATATAAACAAATACACATGTGCATACATGCACAGGCAGAGGCAGGTGCTGACAGGTTGAGTTCCTTTCTGGTACCCAGAAAAAAAGGTGGTGATTCTAAAAGTTTTAAGGGTAAACATCACTAAGTGTGTTTGTGAACAGAATTATGTGCTATTTGCCCCTGGAAGTCAACAGGGGCATTATATACTCAGTGGCATTCTAAGGGTTTAGAAGGAAAACCTCTTACAGAAACAAGGCTTAAACTCCAGTGTTATCTTTCCTGGCTCATTCTGGTAGTTATGCTCTGGGGGATGGGGGCCTCATTTGCTCATTTTGTGATGTGCCTCAGTTGTGGATAGCAAACTTGATGACAATATTATGAATCAAGTGATTTAGAACAGATCTCTAATAAAACACAGAACTCAGTCTTGGCATGGTGCAGTTGATTAATATGCCCTGGGCCCATGAAATACATATTCCTGTTGCTAATTGAAACAATCCAGAAGCCTTCTCTGGTAGTTACCTGGCTGATCTTGTTCCATTATCCTACCCTCTTTTGGTAGTACTATAACTATTTGTTTCAAGACTATTTACCATTTAATTCCCAGAATCTGAACATGAATGGTCTAAAGTTTACCTTTTTGTATTTAAAATAGACCTACTCAGAAGTCTTCAACATGAAATATTAACACTATAAATTCATACAATCTTTATCCTCTCTAGAGATCAGAGAACTTTACAGTTGCTATTTTGTTCTAGTTTTTAATGTTTATTTACCCATGAATGACAGACATCACAATCCTCATCTCCTAAGGGAGAAATCATCTAATGGTGCTTGAGTTGCCAGAGGTGAAGTTACTAGTAAAGTTGACAGGTAAAATATGAATTTCCTGGTTCACTATTTCAGCAGTAGATTTTATTATCCTATTTTTAAGAAATTACTAAGAATTTGAAAGCCAACTCTTTCAGAACAGCTTATTGACTAAGAGTGCAAGTTTTGGCATTATCTAGACTTGGGTTTGAATCCCAGTTCTATTTGCTGTCATAGACCTTAGATAAGTTATTTAATCTCTCTGTACCTCATTTTCCAACCATCCATACAAAGCCCCAGAAAAGTAGATGGGTGTTGCTTGGTATGCTTTCCAAGATAAATGCCTAAGATAAAATCAGCCTTCTCCTTTCCTAGGGATGTTTTCAGAATTAGCATAGGAAAGTCAGCACATATTTGCTTGAGCAAACAGAAAACAGCATCCAAATAGAGTCTGAGCTCAGTGGGAAAACTCAGCCTATTACAGCACATGAGTGGCCATTTACTAATGAGCACGGTAAACTGGTTCTATTTACCTTATCGTGATAGAAGAGCAAGAGAAGGAGGAATAGGCAACATCTTGTCCTGAATGTAGGTGTGACAGCCATTGATAAATGCACCTAAACAAATCTTCATATGCCATGTCAACAATAAATAAAATGGAAATAATCAGTCCAACATTCAGTACTTAAATTACTCTGACTCATGAAACAAATACTATATCTCCTTATTATTATGCTTTATTTATATTATAAACATACCAATTATCATAAGGTTAGTAAATGCACCTTGAATTCTTTCCCTCTTCATAATAGCAAAACGATGGAAGAGGAAGATTGAAGTTATAAGCCTCATATGGAAAAACAAAACTATAAAATCCATGGGAAAGAATGTGGTATATTGGAATATAAAATCTGTATTTCAACTGAATCAAGTTATTGTTTTATTTCATTTAAAATTTAATTTTTCTTAGAAATACTGATCCCCAGAATTCAAATTATAGCTGAAGAAAGGTAGAAAACATTCTGTTCCTTTCTAACAGACAAATATTAATATTTACACTAACTTACTACTATTATTTGCAAGGAGAATAAAGCTAAAAACTTAGATGTAGACTGTGCTGATTATCTCACCATCTATAGTATAGAGCATTCTTGTGTAATGCAATTCAGTCCCTGAAAAGAGGATTAATTAACATGAGGTTTCAATTGGTTTATTCAATTCTTTCCAAGTTTAAATAGGTGGATAAGATTAGGTTTGTAGGACTCACTGAGAAGGTAAAACTTAAAGTGAGCAAAAACTTAAAGTGGGCGAGGGAGTTAGCTATGTATATATGAGGGGAAGGGCATTTTAGTCACCAAACTTGATTCAACCTAGGGCCCCTTGGTCTTGGTTCCATTACATAGTCTAACCCATGTGCTGTTGGCTTCACTCCAGCATTTCAGTATATCCTATCCTTTAGTCATTCACTTTTAAAATAACATTCATTAAAGGGTTCAAGGTTACTATATCCAAGTTGCTCCTATCTTATCTGAGAGACACTGAAGTTTGTCAAGATTATATCCTTGTATTAGTCAAAAAGATGTTCTCTTTCCTACTCTTCTTAAAACCACCTATATTTCTAATCCTTGATTATAATGGCCTCTAAATTCCACCAGAAAGTGCAACTTATCACCAGTACCTCCACTGGAGTCTGAACCTAACAGGGTAAAAACAAGTACATACCAAGTAAGAACAAATAGTGAAAGGAAGGTCCTTCGGCAAATAAGGGGAAGGCAGGAATTAGTAGGAAGCTGTTCATCACATACATAGTTGATGCTAAACTGAAAACAGTAGGATGAAATAATCCAAGACTTGGGATAGTCAGAGCCATAATTACAAAGATGCCCTGCAGACTCAATTTCTAATGGTTGAGGTTTCAGTGGCTATAAGTTTTCCCTTTACTGACCAATCTGTGGCCACGGATGTCAATATAATGACTTATGTAGGAGTAGTTTGTATATTTTAACCATCTTCATACTTCACTCTTTCAAAGCAATGCATTCTTCCTTGAGTAAATATTTATCTGTGCAGGCCAGTGGTTATAGTTAAAGGAAAGAAGCCAGCAAACATGAACACTACCCCGTATTCTGCTAAAGCTCTTACATAACAACAAGGAAGTCACCTCTCTTAAGTTTCCTTTACTGAGGAACTAATACAATTTATGCCCCTTGGATTAAGTCCTAAAAATCTTTATATAAAATTACTCATATTCCATATGACCTTGTCCCACCAAAAGTACCTAGACCCAGGTATCTAAATCAATAATTAATTAACCACCCCATTCCTGTCACCCCTGGGATCCTGATTAGGATTTCCTGTCCAAAATTTTTAGTCCAAGTGTTAATTCCTGAATTTGGTCTCATCACACTTGCTGACTGCTATCTTTGAAAATAAAATGTTAGGTTTTGAGGTCACGGTGCTCCCACAGACAGCATGGCAAGGCAGCAATCAGCTCTTTGCAAAGAATAAAAAAGAGAATATAATTTTATCTTGAAGTTTGAACTAGATTTCAATGGCAACAGATCAAGCATAAAAATGTATTAATTACAAAATGGCCCCAGTTAGCCCTAGTTGGCTATATAGGTAAAAAACCCAAAACAATGCCTCCATGAGTTAAACACTAAGCTAAATATATGAGAGTGTACACTCACTTTAAACCTGCCTCTGACTTGTTCTGGAAATTTTGACAAGTAAAACTTCTCTGTGTTCAACTTCTTCATCTGTAAAACTTTAAAAAATGATATTTTACTAGCTGGGGTTTCACAGCAATAAATTTAAAAATGCTTTTGAAAAATATAAATGCCTGGAACTGCATAATCAGTCACATCACCTTCAGAAGAAAACAAAGGACCAACTCCCTATGATCCAGGTGTTCCTACACTCAATAACAAGAGACCTTGGAGATTTGGCTCAGCAATGAGTAAACAGGCTACAATAAAGGAAGGGCAAGCTCCTGGGGAGGGAGGCCAAGGAAGGTTAATCATTCACAGGATTAAGTGTCTTATTTCTCTTTCATAACACAAGCTTGACTAGCTGGAAGCTACCCAGCCAAGCACCAAGGGCCATCAGTGGTGAAAAGGAAATATTAAATGGGAAAGGAACTGAGGTTGAGGTCATCTCATTTTAATTCTCTTAAGTTCTTTCTTTAAGGGTCTTTCTTCACATGAAATTTGGGAGATAACAGTTCAATGTGAATATGTAGAGATTCAATTATTTTTCTTGCATATAAAAGCTCTCATATATCATATGAACAAGCCCCCACAAGCTTATGGATTTTTGTAGAAGAGTTTGGCAAGAGATCTCAATCCTGTTCTTAGCTTCTTACAAATAGTTATGTGATTTCAGAAAGTCTCTTAACCTAGTTAAGCTTCTTATTCCCTGAAGTTAGAAAATAGAAATTGTGAACTGGCCTTGGCCAATAAAGGGACAAATCCATTAGTGCCTGGCTCTTCTTTCCTTAGATAGTATGTTTGTACTTTGCAATGTGATTAGGGGTCAAGTCAGTAAGAACAGGACAAATATACATGTAATAGGTTAAGAATGTAATGACAGAAAAACATACAGGATCCACATCCTCCTCTTAACAACTGACAAAGCATTTCCTTACTTCTTCTAAATGAGAACTGGATGATTTAAAGGAGAAGGGGAGGTATGAAGTGAAATTCAGGAAGTGTTCAATGAAGACCTAGCAGAATGTAATGGAAAGAAGTATATTAAAATTGGCTAGTGGGGCTGGGGGTGTAGCTCAGTGGTATAATGTATGCTTAGCAATAAAATAATAATAATAATAATAGAACAAATGAAAGAATGAATGGCTAGTGGATATACAGACTTAAATGTGGCTGAGCTACAAAAGTATTGAGTTTTTAAATATTTTCATCAACCTAAATAAAAATGTGAAATAGTCTTAAAAGGTAATCCATGTCTACAGCACTGAATTTAATATTTTCCTCAGAAAATAAAAATTTCTAGTGATGATCTCTTTTCTCCAAAGAAGTTTCTACTCAGAAATGCTCATTTCCTTTCCATTCTATCCTATTCCAGAGTTATAAACAAAAGAAAATAAAGGATCAAAAACTTAGAACCTTTTGAAGAAAAAAAAAGAAAGTCTCTTTTATTAATCCAAGAGGTCGGTCAGGCTGAGAATCTGTGCCCTGTTCACACAGAAAGGCAAGAGACTCCTGGGCTTGTGGGGTGTGGAGAAGGAGCTGGGCATTGGGACTTACCCTTTTAAGATACTCAATGAAAATTCATTTTATTCTACCCAAAGACCATGAAGCTTTTACTTCTAGAAACCCTAAAACTCAGTGAATGAACAAAATGTACTTCCTATATATTTTTTCCTTTATATCAATGTATTATACTCAGAAATGAGAACTTACTATTTACAGTTACAATGAAATAGCAGATCCAATCTAAATGTCCAACATCTAGAAGAATTGTTATAGAAATTATGTTACAATCATGAGGTAAACCATTCTGCTATCATTACAAATCTGTTTACAAAACAGTTTTTAAAAGGATGAGAAAATATTTGTGATGAAAGGTAAGTGAAAGAAATACTATTTAAAAACTATATGTGAAATGTAAGTTGAATTATGTAAAAACCTTAAGTTTGTATAAAATAAGACTAGAAGGGGATATGACAAATGTAATTAACAATAGTGATTTCAAGGTGGTGTTTTAGAAAATTTTTCACAATAGCTTTACTGAACTATAATTCACATATAATTCACACATAATTCACATTTGAGTAAAAATTTCAACAGTTTTTAATATATTCACAGAGTTGTACAACCATTACCACCAGCCAGTTTAGAATATGTATATCACTTCAGAAAGAAATTAGGGCCAGGAATGTAGGTCAAGTGGTAGAGTATTCACATAGCATGTATGAAATCATGGTTTGGAACCCCAACACCAAAAAGAGGAAGAAAAAAAACTACAGCCTTTAGCTATTATGCATAAATCCCTCTTATCCACTAAGCAACTACTAATCTAATCTAATGTCTGTCTCTATAGATTTTCTTGATATTTCATATGAATATAATGTGGTCTTTTGTGGATAGCTTCTTCACTGAACACAATGTTTTCCAAGTTCACTTACGTTGTACCATGTATCTGTACTTCATTTCTTTCTATTGCTAAATAATATTCCATTGTATGGATATACCACATTTTTGTTTATCCATTTATTTCTTGATGGACATTTAGGTTGTTTCAACTTTTTTGATATACTGGTATGAACATCTCGGAACTAGTTTTCAGTCATACTATATGCACCTAGGAGTGGCTAGGTGTTTCTTTTTGTTGTTGTTTGTTTGTTTGTTTAAGCCTCTGTGTGCCCAAAATTTCCATAAGAAATATATAATCTTGTGCATCTGTGTGTGTATGTGTGTTACATGCACACACATGCACATGTGCACACTTCAGATTAAAAGATTAAAACTAGGGTCTCGTACATGCTAGGCAACCTCTCTACTGTGAGCTACATCCCTGGCCCTTCTCATTTTATTTTGAGACTGGATCTCCCTGCATCTCCTAGGCTGGCTGGTCTCAAACTTGCAATCTTCCTGTCTCAGCATCTCAAGTAGCCAGGATTACAAGCATATGTCACCATACCTGGCTGGTACTATTATTATTAGGAAAATAATAATAATAAATGTATCGTCTTGATTTTAATCCTCCCATGTGTCAGTTCTTCTTCTGCCCAATCTTTCATTCTCTCCTAAACCCAACAGACAATTTGTAGTTAATTAACAAAAATGTTTTTAATGAATGTTTGCTCTGAATTGGACTCTGTAATAGGCAAATTAAAGGATATTAAAGGAATGGGAAGAGGTCTCTGCTTTCAAGGAAGGGATGCTACCAAAATCAAGAGAGACTGCTAGAGAAGGGGAAACCAGCATGAACCCAGGAAATAAGCAAATTTGAGTGGGCTCCCTCCTACACTGGAACATGAACTACTCCATCACTCAACATAAAACCAGAGTTCTCTCATCTGCCTATGCTCTAACTTAGAAATCATTACAACTCTCTGTTAGAAAGGCATCTTCCTAATGAAGGACCTAAGATGGAGATTTTTTTTAAAAATTGTTTTAGATGTTGATGAACCTTTATTTTATTAATTTATTTATATGCAGTGCTGAGAATTGAACCCAGTGCCTCATACATGCTAGGCAAGAGCTCTAGAACTGAGCCACAACCCCAGTCCTAAGATGGAGATTTTAAATGATTCTTTCCACCACAGCTAAGATTCTACAGAACAGTATTATTTGCTATTTTCTCTGAATACACACTCATACAAACAAGACTTGTTTCATTTAGAAAAGACTGTGTTAGCATAGCAGCAAAAGCAAGTGGAGAAATGGCACCACTGTAAGGTGAACTAGGAGCCCATCTAGACTCCCAGTTCAAAATTCACCCACAGTCCAAAATACGTCCACCATTCAAAATTACCCATCACTACACTACCACCTCTCAAGAGTGATCTGCCTTTATAGGAATGTGTGTCACTAACTGCCCCTAAGGGCCACCTGGGCCACAGGAAAATTTAAGCCATCATGACTCAGCAACATACACTTAGAGAGTTGTATGTGATGTAAGATATCAGATTGAGGAGGAAGTTAACTTTTCTAAACATAATATGCTGTTTAAAATACATAAAGTTCTGAAGAATAACATAATAAATATTCTGTACTCAAGATATAAAGCAATAAGGGCCAGGTACAGTGGTACAATTCTGTAATCCAAGCAGCTCAGGAGGCTGAGGCAGGAGGATTGAAAGTTCAAAGCCAGCTTCAGCAACTTGGTGAGGTCCCAAAGAACTTAGTGAGATCCCATCTCAAAATAAAAAATCTAAAAGGGCTGGGGTTATAGTTCCTTAGCTAAGCACTCATGGGTTCAATCTCTGGTACCAAAAATAAATAAATAAATAAATAAATAAATAAATAAATAAATAAATAAATAAATAAATAAATAAATAAATAAGAATAAAGGGTTATATTTTAAGAAACTGGTAAACAGAAAAATCAAATTATATAAGTTGATGACTGATAATAGAATAAAAAAGTCATAACTATCTACAACAGTTTAAGGGTAGAATAAGATGTGTTGGGAACAGAAAGTATGAATCAGGCACTAAACAAATAAATAAAACCAGGTTACTTTAGAAGACAGTACCTGTCCCAAATATGACTATGATCTGGGCACCACCTTGCCTTTCTACATTGTATCCTTCTCTGAAACTCTGCTGCTTTCAGGGTGGCAGATGAACCACCTGTTAAAAGAATAAAGAAAATGGCCTCAGATTTAAAAAAAAAAAAAAGAGAGAGAGAGAGAGAGAAAGACCAAAATCCATTGAGCTTGCTATGCCTGCTGGAGGCTTCAGGGAACAGGCACTGTAAAGACTTCTGTTATAGTGATTAGGAAAACAACAACAGCTAGAATAATCCCTCCTAAAAACTGAAATAGGAGTGTGCCAGGGACAAATGCTTTGGTGGAGGCTTGCCCATGTCCTAGGCCTGGAATAAAGGAGCATTTTAAAGGGCAAGTCTGAAATGTGCTCACTGAGCATGACCTGCCTTGCTAAGCCTGGTTCTTCTCATAGTTATTATGCCCTCAATTTCATGAACATCATGTTCACTTAGAAAGAGGAAAAAAAAATCTGTTTTAGTAGTACATGCACATCAATACCAGAGTCCTATTATTTCTATTAAGTTAATTAACCTATTTTTGAAAAGTATACAAAATAGGTCACTTAAGTAGGTGTGACCTTATCCAGTGAACTATGCTTTTAAACTGTCTCCAACTATTAAGATTTATAGACCCCTTTATCAACATCATGGTTTGAAAAGGCTGGCTGAGTGAAAGGCATGCAGTACCAGGCTAAAACAGCTTTGGTCCCTACCAATCAGCCTCTTATTATAACTTAATGATATTTAGATGATGATTAGATTTTAAAACTGAATGCTGTTTAATCTAAATTCCTGAGTGCTTGTGTAATCATGCCACTTTATATACACACACACTATATATATATATATATATATATATATATATATATATATATATATATATATAAATTTAGTATAGTTGGACACAAAATCTTTATTTTATTATGTGGTGCTAAGGATCGAACCCAGTGTCTCACATGTGCTAGGCAAGCTCTCTACCACTGAGCCACAACCCCAGCCCCAATCATGCTGTATTTTAAAGGCTCAGGCAAACAGTCTGAAAGAGAGAATTTGTGACTGAAGTCTATAAAAATAATGTTTCTGCAAGACTGATAAAGGAAAAAAGTGCTTTCTCATGGTATACATATATTGGCAAAATCTAATCACCATTATCATCATTAAAAGCAGAAAAGGCCCTTGCAGAACTGAGCACCATGCTGAGCAATGTACAAAATACAATGCACAAAATGTTTTATGGTTTGGTCCTAATTCAAGGGAGTAAAGGCCTAATAGAGAGGCATTTTTATTAAATTAAATAAAATTTCATATATAAAGTGATAATAAACTTTAGTTGTAGTTGACACAATACCTTTATTTTATTAATTTCTCATCTGAAGGTCTCTGGTTCCATGATTATGTGGCCTACCCCAGGGAGATACTCAAACTCCTAAAAACATCTAGTGATGAAATGATGGGAGACACTTCAAAGTTTCACATTGTTTTAGAAGTTTCTCTAACTTTTTTATGTACAAATTACAAAAAGGAATATGGAGCCTCATGGTATGATAACCTTAGGATCTGTGAGCTCCAGCATTACACAAAAGAAGTCTCCTCTCTTTTAAGGTTTCAACCAAAAGATGGTGAATTATGTCAAAATCACAGAGCAACAGCCCAGTCTTTGTCATTTTTTAAGCCCTTACTAGTGCCCAGAAACTAGTTCAGAAACTATCTAATCAATTAATGAAGGAGTGTGCACATATTTTAACACCTCCAGGGGAAAACAAAACAAAAAACTCTAGGCTTTTAGTTTTATCTTTGAAATTGCAGGCTCTGTTCCTAGTTTTGTTTTTCCTTTAATGCTGCTCTTCCTGTATGCTCCATGCTAAATAAAGTGAATTATTGAATACTTCAAACTCATTTTGTTTTGTTTTTTCCTACAACTTCCTGTCTTTTGTAGAAAGATTCCTGACCTTCTTGCATTCAAATTCTACCTATACTTCACAATTTTAGATGTTATATTGTACACCTACATGAGAAGATTATCCTTTGGAGAAATGGATCTAAAGGAGTTTTGAACTCAAAGACACCAGAGGTAGCACAGGCTGGGGGCTTGTGGAAGTACTGAACTGACCTGTACTAACCTGCAATGAAAGGAGATTAAGTAAAAATCTACATTGGGGATAGAAAATGTACTCAGGCCTAGCACCTTTCCTTCCTTCAGTGCTCCCAACTCTGGCAACCAGTTTCTTAGTTTCAAAAAGAAAATTAGGAAGCTCCTCTCTGGATAAAGAGAATGTACAACATTCAGATGCAAATACCTGGAGGTTCATCCACAAAACAGAGGGATCCCTCCCAAAAATGCTGAATGAAAACATCGATCAAGAAAACTATCCCTGTACTTAGAGCTTCTGGTGTGTGTGTACATACAAGGCAGCCCTGCTCTTTTTGTTTTAATATCTTTTTTTTTTTTTTTTTTTAGTTTTAGGTGGACACAATATTTTACATTTATGTGGTGCTAAGGATCAAACTCAGTGCCTTGTGCATGCTAGGTGAGCACTCTACCACTGAGATACAACCTCAGCCTCTACCCCTTCTCTTCAATGTGAATGGACTTCAAAGACTGCCAGACTTTTGAAGAAAACCTCCAACATGAAAGTCAAAGAGCAAATCCTAACCCCTCCTGTATTACTATATCATAAAAATAGCTTATGTTCCTAAGGAAAAAATAATACTGAAGATTTTGAAAGAACACTTCTGGGGATATTAAGGACATTATTGTTAAAATTCAGTATTTTGTACTTTCATTTTATCTGGATTGATTACCAATATAGTAATGAAAGGAATTTTTATTATGATTAAATTAAAATGTAGTTTTGTAATATAGTGATAAATGAAGAAATATAAAATTTTATACACTTAACATTATCATAGTGACCATGCTAGGCCCAGTGTGATATTAAAATATATATATATATATGTCTAATTCTCCGGGTTTGTCCCAGGCTCCAAAATGATCTTCCATCTGTTCTCTGCTATATTGGGAAGGAAAAAAAATAACATAGTAAAAACTCTCATTTCTTCAAAATTCTGTTCTTGTCAAATTGGCATGAAGAAAATTATTTGCTTAGTTAATGCATACCACTTTGGTGTTAGACTGTTAATAGATTTGTGTCTTCTAAAGTGAGAGGCTAAGAAGAAAAGACGACCCAGGCCAATAGACCTGTGCTTAAGCTACAGGTCCACTGTGACAATGCAATGACCTTTGGCAGATCCTTGAGTTGCTTTAAAGTTACATTTCTTTATCTCACTGGGTCCCTGGTGGTACATGCCTGTACTCTAGTGGCTCCGAGGCTCAGGCAGGAGGATTGCAAATTCAAAGCCAGCCTCAGCAATTTAGTGAGACACTAAGGAACTCTTGAGACCCTGTCTCTAAATAAAATACAAAAAAGGGCTAGGAATCTGTTTCAATGGTTAAGTGCCCCTAAATTGAATCCTGGATACCAATAAAAAAATATTTCTTTATCTCTAAAGTGTCCTTTCTATACTATACTCTAAAGTATATATCTCTAAAGTTATATTTCTTTGTCTCTAAAAGTATATACAATAAAAGTCTATCTCATAAGGTTGTTTCTAAATTAAATAAGACAATGCTTATGAAAGGACTTTGTAACTATAAAGTTCTAAAGAATGCATGGAGTAAGTAGAAGATCTTAATAAATGAGTCTCCATGTTAAGTTTCAATTGCTCTATGAAATCTTTGGGTAGGTACAAGAGTTTATGGGGCATTCCCTTTGGTCTTTCAGTCATACCAACTAAGTAAAGACCTAATCTACCTGTCAGATCTTAATCTGAGCACTTTTTAAAGTTATTTCCATGAAACATTGAAAAGGAAGTAGAATCTGAGAAGGAAAATATGGTTTTAGGATTTTTTAATCCACCCATCCATCCAATAAATCAATTAACCAAGTCCTACTCTGTGCCAACCACTATTCTGCATATTGAGATGCAAAAATTAACAAGACACAATCCCTCAAACAATAAAGTAGGAAGGGAATAATATATGCAAATGCTGTAGGTTTCAGAGGAACCATGAAATAAGTATATACAGAGTATAAGGGGATATAAGAAGAAAATAATCAATTCTATTTAAATTAGTACAACCTCATGCTGAGATTGGGCTTTAAAATAGACACTTTCTTATCAAAGAAGTGGATGAAGAGAATGGGAAGTACTGAACAACATGGCATGTTTAGGAACTCAGGAACTTTCAACGTGACTAGAATAAGAGATGCAAAGTAAAGATCATTAAGACCTCAGGCATGGAGGCACACATGTGTAACCTCAGAAACTCGAGAGGCTGAAGCAGGATGATGGCAAATTTGAAGTCAGCCTCAGTAACTAAGAAAGGCCCTGAGCAACTTAGGAAGCCCTTTTTTCAAAATAAAAAATAAAAAGAACTGAGGATGTGGCTCAGTGGTTAAATGCCCCTGCATTCAATTCTCAGTATAAAAAACAAAATAAGAAGTTTAAATCCTGTCTTGTAAACAAGGAGCCACCGAAGAAAGTGAGAAAGTAACACTTTCTGATTTGCCTTTTGGAAAGGTTAATCTGGAAATAATATAGAAACTAGACAGCCATGGGACAATACTGATAGCTAGAACACAGAAAAGCAAGAGCCTAATTAAAGTAGTAACAGAGATGAAGAGAAAAGACATAAAATATTAAGATATGTCAATCTATGAACATTGAGGGAATGAGTGAGGGTTTTCTGGCTTCAGAGATAGAGTAGATAGATGGTGATTCCGTCCAGAGAGAGAAAGAAAATTCAGGAATAGTATATGAACTTAGGTTTATATGTTATACCAGAAATTATTATAGGACATCCAAGCAGAGAAGTTGACTCATCAGTTGTATTTATGGGTTTGGAGCTCAGAAAAAAAGATCTGGCATAGAAATACAGATTCAGGACTCAGTAGCAGATTGTTGCTAATTAAAATTATGAATTCATCACTTACCTAACACTTTCTTCTTCACTACTTTATTTAGCCTATGCCATCAGATAAATATTCTCAGATAATTTAAAATTGAGTATATCTGAGGATGCAACTTAATTCGTACCTAAAAAATATTTTATTTAACTGAAGAGTTGGTAAAGATAACAGAACATCTCCTCCTGAAAGTCATGCCATGGATTTTACTATAATCCAGCTCTAATTTAAGGAGAGCCCTAGCTACTTAGGAGCTAAGTTAAGAGCATCATCAAAACTCAGGAGTTCAGTGCCAGACTGGGCAACACAGCAAGACATCATGAAAAAAGAGAAGAGAGAATATGGTGCTGGGCATGGTAGCACACACCTGTAATCCTAACAGAATAAAAATAAAATACATTTAGTAAGTATAATGAAAAAATGGAAAATATAAATATTAGTAAATGCAATAGACAAATAAAAATACAATATTAGAAATACATTACAAAATTTACTCCCAAATCTTACTCTACTGAACTGGATAAATAACAATATTTTATACCTACAAGTTATAGCATCTTTCATTCTTCAGACTGTAGAAACTTTATATTTTCTCAGTTTTGACAACATGCCTGTCAGGTAAGTAAACGAACAGGACTTTTGTCTTCTTAGTGTACCTGCAGAAACTAAAACACAAACAGAGTAGAAGTAATGTGCCTGGCCTCCCACCTTATCATTAAAGTGAAACTGGGAATGGAGCACAGATCTCCAAACTCCTGCTTTTCACATCTCCCCTACACAATTATCACTATCAGTCACCTTCAGGATGTTACTGCTGGGTACCTGGCACTATATTCATGGCACTGTGCCAGGTTACTCTCTTATGGAATAGATATTAATGTAGACCTTATTGTAAGGGGAAGGTATATTAATTTTCTCCAAAGCCTTTCAGTTACTTTTTAATGTACCATGTTTACCAAATTAGGTGGATTATATAGCATACAAAACTAAAAAGAATTCTATAAAGTACTTGCAATCTCAAGTATAAAGCCAATGCAAAAAAATAATATATTTTGTTAGAGCAAGTTAGTTTTGATCATTGTTAAAAATAAAGTTTAATGATGGAGACAAGATAATACAGAGATCTGGCATAAAACTTAGATGCCAGCACAACCAAGTATTCAGTATAAATCTCATCCAGGCTTGGACTGACTGAAAGTTACTTTGATATAATAGTCGTTTGTTGGCTAGTGTGAATTAACTGGTCAGGTTCATGCCAGTTCTCACAAGACAAACATCTATGTCACAAAATAAGTAGCATTTCTGACCCTAATAGAACTCTTTACCCAAAGAGGGAAAATCTGGATGAATAAAGACTAAATATCTGTCAACCAACCCCTCTTTCCACATAAAAACTATCTCTTTTCTCACTGCTCCATCTAAATCAAGAACCTTTAGATGGCCATTATCTCTGAATGGCAAATCTTGCAAGCCACTTGGCCTTTGGAGGTGAACCACAGAGGTTTCCCGGTTCATACACAATGTTAACTGGTGCAAAGTTCCCAAAGAGTTACTAATGGACAAAGAATAAATTTCATTTTAAAGTGATTTTTAAATCTCCCTATAGAAAGACATCTGAAAGTACTTAAGACATAAACTTATATCCCTGGTGGTTTAAAGAAAAAAATTAAAAAGCCTCTGTCTCACTCCATAAAGGTTACTGAAAATGCCATGCAATTAAAGTTATTTATATGGCATTGAGTTAAACTCCAAAGGTAACACTTAACCATTCTCTGTTTACCAAGTTAATCTAACAGATTTGTTTACTTTGTCTGATTTACTAAGACAAATACGTTGAGGTCTGAAATGTTTTATCTGGCCCTGGGAAAGGAAAACAAAAGGAGTGTTGTGCATTTATTAATAGATAAGTGCAAATAGGCTCTATCCTATCAAATGAACAGCTAGGAGCTTTAGCCACTGTTTACTGAAAATAAAATTAGTCTTGGCTGGCAGGTACTTATCAGATCTGAGAATAATTAACTACCTACATCTGGTACTTGTTACTGAAAATGCTAGTGGGAGCCACTACCTTTGGTAAGGATTTTTTCCCTGAACAGCTAACCTCTTTGAAAGAGACTATTGGAATGCACCCTTTATTTCCAAATGCACTCCGGCAGCATCAAAAGCAGTTCCACAAGCTGTTTCCCCATTTCAACCAAACAGAAAAACACTTTTAGAAATCCAAAAGAAACCAACAAGACAAAGTTGGTGCCCACATATTCTATGATGCTCACCTACAGGATTATTGCCCTATCAAGCCCTGGGAGCTTCGCAAACATACAAGGGTCAGTTTAAGTTAATCAATAATAACATTTTGCATTTTAAAAATTATTATTCAGAGGACTTCAAGAAATTTTAATAATGTTGAAGAAAATAAGTACAGTGTTCACAATTCAAAAAAAAAAAAAAAAAGGGCCTAGAAACCAACAGCCCCCATTATTAGTTAAAAAGGAAATAATAAATTTGGGTACATTGTGCCTAGCTTATTTCTTTTCAACCATAACAAATTCTTTACCAGGTAATAGGTTTTACAATTTTAGTAAAGGAAAGGAAATGCTCTAAGGCATATACATAAATAAGCAATTCAAAATAAGTTGTTTTATATTTATGTCACGGGAATTAAGAGACAGGAAACTCAAGCACTCTGCAATTAACTTGTTATGAAATTCTAAACAAGTCACTTGTTTAGTAAAGTGACCTCTCATTTCTTGGCTCTATAAAACCCATATCACAAGCTATCAGGAGAAATAAACTTCTAGCAGTGCCAGGAAAATATTTGTAAATAGATAAGGAATTTCAAATCTTCAAGAATATCTCTTCTCAAGCAAAACAGTAAGACTATATTAATAATAAATTATGACCCCCCCATTTATTAAGATATTTTTCTGACATTTTTGGAAGATAAATATTATTGTTTTTTGTAATGTAACAAAGAAACTTGAATTAAAACTGTGGGTAATTTGGGCTGGGGTTGTAGCTCAGAGGCAGAGCACTTGCCTGGCACGTATGAGGCACTGGGTTCAAGCTTTAGCACCACATAAAAATAAATAAATAAATGGCATCTGTCCATCTACCACTTCAAAAAAAAATTTTTTTTAAACTCTGGGTAATTTTAAGATCATTTGCTGTCATATTTATATGGAAATGAAAAGATGGACTATCTGTACCTACATGCCTTACTAAATATGCTAGGGCAAATATCAGATACCTTAGTAGATGAGGACATGAACTAAAAACCAGGGAATTCTAAGGATGGAACCAGTAAATAGGGCTTAAGAAACAGAAAGAGGTAGGAGTAACAGCCAGGGAAGAAATTTAATAAAGGGGAGGGAAAAGAGGCCAAAGAAAAATAGAAGAAACAGAAAAAGCAATGAGTATTTCTGGGGTTAGGTAGTATGTTCAGGCAAAGAAGTGAGGATGAGCCAACAGGGACGACAGGCCTGACCCCTGACCCCATGAACTGTTTAGGAATGGTGGGGAGAGAATCATCCCTGTAAGATATCAAGGCAAACAAGAATTATTTGCTTGAAATCAGAGAAAATGTTACTTGATCTGAGTAAAGTCCAACAGGGTTGAAAAGAACTCAAGAGATGAATAAATTTATAGTTCCACCCATGCACAGAGTCGTAAATATTTAGAACATAACACTAAGAACTTGCATAAAACTGCCAAAATTAGAAAATGCTAAGTCTCCAATCTAACTCCAACAATAAATTTCACTTGCTGGATTGTGAAAGATTTCTTATGTGAATGACATCTGCAATATCACTCTAATCATTCAACTGTTCTCTGGAATACTATCTGTGATATGACTACAGATGCACATCTTTCCTAGTATTCATTCAGATAGATCAGCACAGAAACCATTTGTAGTCTCAAGGAAGGAGACAAGTCAAACTATTTTCATGTCATTAAATGAGAAGATTCTCTTAAGTGTCAAACCCAATAACTAACAGCTATAATGCATTAAATGCATTTTTCTGTCTTCATTATCTTCTCACAAAGCACTTGCTTTTAGGGTCAGCTTTAGCTCAAGCAGTTACTTGGTCATGTGGACTTTACAAAACGCTTACTAAAGGAAGAAAATTTCTGTACATTGTTTAGTATCTTCACTCTCCTATTATCATCTGAATTTTTAAAAATGCTTTGGCTAAGAGTTTTAAAGACAATTTCTTCCATTTGAAATGTTAAAAGACTTTCAAGACTTTCAAGTTTACATATTTGTTATAAAAGCAGTCAGTATTCAATTTTAAATATCCCTAGATTTATATTTTCAGGAAAAATTATATGACTTATTTTAGAGTGAAAATTAGGCCTGGGAAGTTAGGTAAAATTGCATAAAATAATTGTTTAAAAATTTTACATTCTATTTCGATTTACATATTAACAAGAATTTAATATGCTAAAGTTGGCTTCTATGAAAGTTAACTTTCTCTAAATTGTCAGACTATTTAATTGCATATAGATATTTAAAATTATTTCAATCTTATCTATATAATTTCTTTCTTTCAAATCTTATTTTAATAGTAATAGTCTAGAATGGAACTTAAAATCAGGCTTTCTTAACCTTAGCACTATTGATGTGTTAGCCTGTGTAATGATTGTGAGGCACTGTCCTGTGCATTGTAGGGTGTTTACGGTCATCCCTGGCCTCTATCCAATAGCATGCCTCCACCTCCCTGCACAGGTGTGACAAACCAAAGTGTCTCCAGACATTGCCAAATTTCCTCTGGTTGCAGAATCACCTACTTTTTTGAAAATCACTGCCATAGGGAAATGGTAACCATCACAGTTTCACATTTAGGAGAAGAAGCATAGTATTCCAGGGACATAACAAGGTGTGGAGGAAAAAAAAGAATGGCTTTAGATATAGAAAGATTTGGGTCAAAATTAAAACTTTATCACTCATTAGCTGCATAGCCTTGTGAAAATAATAACATTCTAGTGGATATTTCTCTTTGCTTGTCCAGAATCCCTTTTTGGGAAAAAGTTCTGTTAGAGGAAACAGATATCTCTCTTCCACTCTCAGTCCGGACCTTGCACCAGGGTTGAGTACATGAACCAGATTTAGCTAATGAAATAAATGCATGTCCCAGGCTTGAAGGTTGTTCAGGAATAGTCATGCAATTGACTGATGCTGGGCCAATTAGACTAAATTCTGAGACTTGCTGGAACAATCAGGAAAAATTTGTACCCTTTCTGCTTAGGTTATTAATCAGTTAGAGAATAAGCCTGGAGCTTCTAGATGGGAAAAGATGGAATAATAACAAAGCCAACCCAGTGGAAAGCAGAGCCAAGTGAGACAAAGCCCTGATGAAATAATGCTGAATACCTGAAGTCATATCTACCCCTTAAGCATATCAGTGATGCAACAAATAAATTTCCTTTCATTTTAACTTAAATCAGCATGAGCTGGGTTTTAACATTTTGGAGCAAAAAAAGAAAAAGAAAAAGAAAAAGAAAAATCCTACCTAATAAAATACCTATCTTAAACAATTGTTGAGAAGACCAAGCAAAATAAAGAATAGGCCTATAAAGAACTTCCTCACCCTTATTCCCAATTTATAGAAATCCAAACACAATTATATAAGAACTGAAAACACAATACAGAGAAAGATTAAACAACAGAACACCTCTTTTGTTTTGACCTCTTTCCCACAAACTGCCAGACATTCTAAGAATTTTAATTCATGGAGCCAAAAATTAGTATACTTTGAGTTATCTACCAAAACACAAAAACAAAAATAAAAACACCCCCAAATCCAACAAATAAATAGATAAAGCCAATGAATAGCACTTAATGAACTCTAGTTTGTTTTCTCTTTGGTCATCATATCATTTTTAGGTGGCCAACAGTAAGGGTTTGCTTATAAATTTCCATAGGTTGATTTTATTTTATTGTCAGAGGACTGATAGAAGTTAATTATAGAGTTGGTATATTAAAACAAACATATAACAGATCTGGGAATAAAGTGAATCAAGAGAGGCATCTGCCTTAGAAGCAAAATTCTGGAGGTTGATAAAAAAAATTGCAGTGATCAAGATAAAGAATAATTTAATCTAATTTTTTAAAAATGCAAAAAAACCATTATGAAGAAAATCTTGGAATTTTATACACATATAGAATTAGTATCAATGGTCTTTCATTTTGCCTCAGGCTCCAATATGGGTTGGCAAGGTTTTGCAAAATAGAGTAAAATTTCTAAGTTCTAAGAAGCAGAGACATTATCTAGTGTTCAAAAACAACATCAAGGATTCAAATGAACTTGAGAGGCAACCTAGTTAAAAACTCTAAAATGAGAGTTAAGGAACTTGGGTTCAAGTTTCAGCTCTACCAATACTAAGGAATTTATCTTTGAGCAAAGTGCCTGGCTTTTCTAATCTAAAGTTTTTTTTCCTAAATAAACAGAAAGATCTATACAGATGATCATTAAGATTTTTCCTAGTTATAAAGTTCTATGATTCCACTATAAAATTTATTTATTTTGATGCCTAAAAACAAATCACATTGAGTATGCTATAATTCCAGTTCAGCATTTGTGTATCTGGGAGCTTATAAAACGACAAGCTTACCTACCCATCCAAGTCTACAATGAAAATAACCCAAGTTGAGTGTGATTTTTTAAAACTAGGAATGCTCTTACATGTTTCAAATGTCATTACTTTATAATAAGATCCTACAATGGGAAAGTCACCGGCTTTCTGTTATGGGTACAAGGTGGCATGGTTGATCTGTGTCTCTAAAAGCTGAAATAATTCACATGGCCACCCACTGACAAGTCCATTGAAGCATAAAGTAATTGGGTTAATAAGTGACTGCTTATAATTCTCAACAATTTCCAGAAACAGAAAAACAAAAATCTAAAATCAACAACTACAATGAGAAAGTGACAAGCATGTGGAAGGAGGGTAAAGGGGAAAAAAGTGTAATCTACCAAAGAAATAGCACAATAAGTTAAAAATATAACAAGTCACAAGTGGTTTAAAATCATTGGAAATAGAATATAAAAATTGAATATGAAAAACTAAACTTTCTGTTTTTAGGGATCCAGGCATATACATTTTATGTCAATGTTTTACTGTACCCTAAGAAGTAAAGAATTATCATACCTGAGAGATAAATGGACTAGGTAGCTTTTTAAAAGAAATTTTTAATGAAAACAGAAGTTCTTCTTTTTTAAAAAAAATAAACATTTTAAAACTTTTTACATGGAAATTTCAAACAGGTAGTTAAGATCATATAAATGACTCATTTATCAGCTTCAATATTTGTCATCTCATAGTCAATGTTATCATATCTATATTCCCCAATTTCCCCTTATTCTCCAAGAGTTTTTAATTATAAGCCCAAAACCAAGTCTTTTGGGGGCTTTAGCTGCCTGGCTTGTAAAATGCAGATAATTATACTAACTGCTTTACCAATGCATGAAATTGTAAAAAATAACAAAGACCTTTGAGATTCTTCTGACACTGTGATATATGAAGAAAAAACTAGATAGAAATGGAGTCAGCTTTGCTTTAAATAAGTCTTTCATCTAAGAAGCACAAAACTCTTTGGGAAAATTTATCTTTCATTCTCCCAGCACCTCTGTGTGGCCAATGGAAGTATTATTATTCACCTTTAGAATATAAGTGATATAAAAAATAAAGAAGAAATTATTCAAGCCAGATTAAATGAAAAAATCAACACTAAAGGCAAAAATAAATCCATATTTTTCTAACTTCCTGGTTCTATCATTACAATGTACCTCTTTCATTGTTATATTAATATTTGTGGGTGAAAACAATTGTTTTCTCTTCATGAAATGGACTTAAACTCTTATTAAGGAGTTTTACATGTTTAAAAGAGACTTGTTCAAATAGATTAACTGAGTTTAAAACTCACTTTGTAGATTCATACAATGATACTCTAGTTATTTCAGCTTAAGACAGCAAGAAGTAAAGGAAGAAAATTAAATATTCCTGGAATTCACAGAATTTAACAATTACAGCTTGGCATTTCATAGGTTTGAAATCCAAAACATTTACTTGGCAGATCCAAACATTGCTTCAGTATTATGCTGAAGAATTATACCAGTTGGGCCCAGGCCATAGAGCCACAGGCCCAGATGATGCAACTTCCAACTGGACTGTAGGGTATTTTTTTAAGCACTTAACAAGTCATTATAACTTCATACACTTATGACATTTTCCTTCCAATTCATACAATGGTTCTTGTTCACCAAGTTTAGTCCAGGCAGGTTGGGATAGGGTGGAAGAAGGAAAAATTGCTGTGTGGAGGGTGTGGTGAGAGTAGTCTGCCATGAGCTAGTTTTCTTAAATGTTGCCTATTATGCATTTCATGGGATATATCAGGGCAAACGTTCTTTGTCTTGCTATGGTCACAAAAATAGTCAGCTGTGGCTTGAGCACTATCTTCTATGACCATCACAGAGAAATCACAACTCAAAATACACAAATGAATGGTTCTTAAAAGTTTATATAAGAAGGATATTCTTCATCAGTGATTTCTCTTTGACTTCAAAAATAATGAAGATCCTACAATGGGATCTTCTGTTAGTACTTGGCTCCTGTGGCTTTCTGACAAACCAAACATAAACAAGCCAACCAATAAAACAAACAAGTAAATAAATAAAGCAAACAAGTTTAAATCATATTTTCAAAAACTAATAGTTGGATATTGTCACTATTCCTATTTTTATTCAGGATGCAAAGCTCATGTGGATTGTGACTTCTACAATAAAAGAGAAAGCACAATTAGAAAACAGACTGAGTACCCCTAATATAAAAATCCAAAACTTTCTGAATAACAACATGATGCCACAATTGGGAAATTCCACATCTATCCTCATGTGACAGGTCACAATCAAAACACAGACACACTAAAAGTATTGTATGAAATTACCCACAGAGGAAAAATAAGAGACCCAGAATAGCTAAATCAATCCTTAGCAGGAAGAGGGAAGCAGGTGGCATCAGTATACCGGAACCTAACCTACACTATAGAGCAATAGTAACAAAACCAACATGGTATTGGCACCAAAACAGACTGGTAGACCAATGGTACAGAATAGAGGACAAAGAGACTAACCCACAAAAATTACAATTATTTTATATTAGACAAAGGTGCCAAAAACATGCATAGCAGAAAAGATAGCCTCTTCAACAAATTGTGCTGGGAAAACTGGAAATCTATATGCAACAAAATGGAATTAAACCCCTATCTCTCACCACGCACAAAACTTAACTCAAAATGGATCAAGGACCTAGAAATTAAACCAGAGACTCTGCATCAAGTAGAATAAAAAGTAGGCCCTAATCTCAATCATGTGGGATTAGGCCCCACCTTCCTTAATAAGACTCCTTTGGCACAGAATTAAAATCAACAATCAATAAATGGGATGGACTCAAACTAAAAAGTTTCTTCACAGCAAAAGAAACAATCTGTGAGGCAAATAGAGATCCTATATCTTGGGAGCAAATCTTTACCCCTCACACATCAGATAGAGCACTAATCTCTAGGGTATATAAAGAACTCAAAAAGCTAAGCACCAAATAAATAAATAAATGGGCCGAGGAGGACCTGAATAGACACCTTCTCAGAAGATGATATGCAATCAATCAACAATATATGAAAAAAATGTTCATCACTGCTAGCAATTAGAGAAATGCAAATCAAAACTACTCTAAGATTTCATCTCACCCAGTCAGAATGGCTGCTATTATGAAGACAAACAATAATAAGTGTTGGTGAAGATGTGGGGGGAAAGGTACACTTATACACTGCTGGTGGGACTACAAATTGTTGCAGCCAATAAGGAAAGCAGTATGGAGATTTCCTGGAAAATTGGGAATGGAACCACCATTTGATCAGCTATCCCACTCCTTGATCTATACCCAAAGGACTTAAAAACAGCATACGACAAGGACATAGCCACATCAATGTTTATAGCAGCACAATTCACAATAGCTAAACTGTGGAACAACCTAGATGCCCTTCAATAGATGAATGGATAAAGAAAAAATGTGGCATATATACACAATGAAATATTACTCAGCAATAAAAGAGAATACAATCATGGCATTTGAAGGTAAATGGATGGAGTTAGAGAAGATAATGCTAAGTGAAGTTAGCCAATCCCCAAAAAACAAATGCCAAATGTTTTCTCTGATATAAGGAGGCTGATTCATAGTGGGACAGGGAGAGGGAGCATGGGAGGAATAGATGAACTCCAGATAGGGCAGGAACAAAAACTATCACTATACATCTATATGTATAATATCTATCTATTATAAAACTCACATAAATTCTCTGTGCTATTAAATTTGAAACAAATAAAAAAAGAAATTACCTGCAGAGACTACATATAAGGTGTATATAAAACACAAATCAATTTCCCGTTTAGATTTAAGTCCCATCCCTCAAGTTACCTCATTATGTATATGCAAATATCTGAAAATCCAAAAAAAGTCTGAAATCCAAAACACTTCTGGATTGTGTTGGGAAATTTCAGTTATGGAATACTCAACCTGTTGTAGAAGAGACAGGGAACTGGCAATTAAGTTATCTAGGTGTCCATCTTTTATCTCTACTAACTAGCTATGTTGGGCAAGGCTGATATGCTTCAGGACAGCAGTTTTCTTATCTATTAAATAAAATACATGAGCTGGGCATGGTGGCACATGCCTATAATCCCAGTGACCAGGGAGGCTGAGGCAGCAGAATCACAAGTCCAAGACTAGCCTCAGCAACTGAGCAAGAGCTTCAGAAACTTAGTAAGATCCTTTCTAAGAAAAAAAAAAAAAAAGGACTAGGGATTAGGGATGTAGCTCAGTGGTAAAGCACCCCTGGGTTCAATCCCCACTACCAAAATAAATAAATCTTTAAAAGTCTAAATGAGGTCTAAGACTATTTTTAGCTCTAAGACCACCTAATTCCATAACCACCTAATTCCATAACCTTCATGTCACTATTTCTATATAGTATCTCTGTTTTTCACAATGTAACTTATGTAACTGGCTTTAAAATTTGTATCACCTGTCTGTGGATTAGCTTGTAATAAAAAAAGTGTTAAAATATAAAGCAAAGAAAAGAAAGGATTCTTTTATGAGTATGGGTTAGGAAAAAAAATAATAAGATATTCTAGTCCTTCGCCAAATCCCACCTAATGAGTCAGGCCATTTTCGGAGATTCAGAAATAGAAGGACAACATAAGAAGTGCCTGGCTCATAATGCATACTAATAAATATCTGAGTATCTAATCCCTCCCCTTTGCTCTCCAATCTTCCCAACTATAAAAGAAGTAAGTCTTTTATAAACTACAACACTTTCTTTGAATCAAAGAGATGCTATGGAACCAGTTTCATTTCCAAAATAAGACAAAAGCAGGGTAAGGTAAATGGCATTTGCAGGTAAATGGATGGAGTCAGAGAAGATAATGCTAAGTGAAGTTATGCAGATGTGAGTTTCATAAAGTTGTTAGTTTATCTCAAGTGCTTTCTTAAAAGAGAGAGTCCTAAGAAACAATAACTAAAGAGGAGATCAATCTTCCCCATGAAGGAGCACAGAAAAATAAGAGCACTGTAATAGCAAAGTATTCTAGAATTTTAACACTTGAAATAGAAAAGTCTCTCTCTGTGGAGATTAATTCCTTCCATTCTACAAGGATTCTGTCAACATCACCTACCTCAAATGCTTGGTTCACAAAAAAAGGGGGGAAAAAGTGGTGATGCAGGAAATTGCATGTAAACAAACAAACAAAAAGTTCATTTTCTCTCCCTGGAACCAGTGCTACCACATCACAGCAGGGTAAACAAACAGCATGTGGAACTGAATTTCTTACTTAAACCCCTCCTATGAGAAAAGGGGGTGGGGGATCTTCCAAGGCTTCTAGTTCTTACTTTGCTAACTTCTACATTGTTGTGGGTAGGGTAGTGGCAAAGAGACACAAACTAAGGGCTAACTAGCCAAACAGACTGGGCAGATGAGTTGAACTTAAAAACTTAGAAGATATCTTTCTGCTTCAAGAACCTAATGAATCAAAAGCTCCCATTTGCAAATGATGGTGGAGGGATGCCGGGGAGATCTTGGTATATTGCAACCTGGATTCACATTTGCATTCTAGACCCTACTATTTATCTATGAACCTTTCTGCTTTTCAGAATGACTATTTATAAAAATAAATAAATAAATAAAGTTTGCAAGAACTACCTTATCAGAAGCTAGTTGGATTTTGCAAACATTTATTGGCTTGGCTGACATTAAAAAGAGCTGTAAGAACAGGAAGGAGATAACCTGCATAGCTTTCCTATATGTTTCCTGCTTCTTTTCAGGCCTCGAACCATTTTATTCCTCAGTGAAGTCCAAATAACAAAGCAAAACAAACAAAATCAAAATCTCACAACTGTTTACCAATATAAAGACATTAATATGATGCCAACCCAGTTCCCTTTGCATCATTTTCTTTTTATATAATACATTCAACAAAACTTATCACTTACTACCTTATGCATGTTTCTCCCAAAACTCAATAAACTACACATTAATGTGTACAAAGAAATTTGTTATGCAAATGCTAGTAAAGGATGTGAGTGGAAGTAAGGATTAATATGAAATTCTCTTTTCTAACTCTCCATTTATAATGAAACATGATGCCTCTGCCAGAGACTCCTCCTTTTGCTATTTGTCATCTCTATAACCCCACTGAAAATGTAAAAAGAAGATCTCTAGAGAATTTTTGCTTCTGACCAAGATGGAATAACACAGAAAAGATTGACGTACCACCTAAAATAACCATTTTTTAAGGAAATGAATCTTGGGCTGGGGTTGTAGCTCAGTGAAAAAGTATTTGCCTGGCATGCGTGAGGCACTGGATTCAATCCTCAGCACCACATCGAAACAGATGAGAGAAATAAAGGTATTGTGTCAGTATATACCTTTAAAAAAAATAGCCTCCCAATTACTATTCTGAGAGAATTTCCAAGGTGTGATTCAGGGAGAGAAAACCCAAATGGAGTCTAGCAGACTCTCCAAGTTGTAGAAATAATATTGAGGGTCAGCAGAGATCAGTAGGGCACAGATTAATCAGTAGGGCATAGATTAATGTATACTGTGAGGAAAATACCTGAGGCTAGCTAGGGAAAGAATGATCATAGAGTGGTAGAAAAAAAGAGTACCTGACACTGACATGAGACCAGGAATAGTGTTTATTCTCACCAAACCAGACTAGAAAATATCATAATTCATCAAGTACTAGGTTTGATACCTAGAAGGCCGTGATAGTGGGGAATAATTAGCTTTAAAGTAAATGATTCTGGTCCTACCTAAACAAATTTTTTTCTAGTACTGAGGAATGAATCTAGGGGTGCTCTACCATTGAGTTACATCCCAACCCTTTTTTTATGTCAAGACAGGGTCTCACTAAGTTTGTCAAGGCTGCTCTTGAACTTGTGGTCCTCCACCTTAGCCTCTTAAGTCACTGGCATTACACTGTGCACCACAAAGCCTGGCTCTGCCTAAACAAATCTTAAAAGCAAGATCCAAAGAATCTGTTATCAAGTAATTTAATTGTACTTATCAAAAAACCTTAGAGTTATATTATAGAAATATAAATATCCAGCACCCAAAAAGATAAAACTCATAATATTTGGAATCCAGTCAGATAACCAGGTATGCAATAAAGCAGAAAAATATGACCCATAATGAGGAGAAAAAGTCAACCAACTGAAACAGACTTAGTATCAGTTCTAACAGATACACACAAAATGGTCAAAAGGGGGAGGAAAACAAGAACAAATTTCCCAGAGAATACACTCAAGTACATTAATCAAAAAGTGGGTAAATACGAATTTCATTTACATTTCAATTGTTAAAGCCTAGTTGTTCAATTATTATGGGAGAAAGCATCTGTGGATGTAAAATTTGAAGTTTTAGGTGTATCTTTCTATGACAAGTTCTAGGGAGAGATAGTTTGACCAACACAGTAGAGATCCACAATGACACACAAGGTCTCCAGCCATTAGTGAGCAGTGCCAGTGTTGGCAGTCAACACATCGGAGAAGAGTTCGAAGACTGACAGAGTGCTGTGCTGCAGCCCAAGTTCAATGTGTCTGTCAAAATCTTGGGTTTAGGGGCTTGGTTTATAGCTCAGTGGCAGAGAGCTTGCCTAACATGTGTGAGGCACTGGGTTCGATTCTTAGCACCACATAAAAATGAGACAAAATATAGGCATACATCTACAAAAAATAAAAATAAAAAATCTTGGGTTAAAAAAAAATCTTTGGGTTTATGTTGGTGGGATTGTAAATTATTACAACCACCACAAAAATCAGTATGGAGGTTCCTCAAAAGACAAGGCATGGAACTACCATAAGACCCACTATACAACTCCTCAGTATTTATTTTAAGAATTAAAGTCGTTGCATTACAGTGTTAAATGCATGCCCATGTTTATAGAAGCACAATTCACATTAGCCAAACTGTGGAATCAGGCTCCGGTGTCCATCAATGGATGAAAGGATAAAGAAAATGTGATATACATACACAATGGAGTTTTATTCAGGTACAAACAAAATTAAACTATGTCATTTTCAGGAAAATGGATGGAACTAGGACCATCATGTTAAGCAAAATAAGTCAAACTCAGAAAGTCAAGGGCTGTATGTTTTCTCTTATATGCAGAAGCTACAGAAGTAAAAGGGAAAAGAAAGTTGTTAGGAGGGGGATCTTATGAAAATCAAAGGGAGATCAGTAGAAGAAAGGGACCAGGGATGAGAAAGGAAAGTGAAAGTGCTAGGGAGTGATATTGGCCACATTGCTATATTGTGTGTATGCATGAACATGTAACAAATTCCATCATTATGTACAACTATAATAAACTTGTGGGAAAGGGCTGGGTTGTAGCTCAGTAGTAGAGCACTTGCCTAGTACGTGTGAGGCAGTAGGTTCGATTCTCAGCACTGCATAAAAATAAATAAAGTGAATAAAGGTATTGTGTGCATCTATAGCTAAAAAATATATTTTTAAAAAGTTGTGGGAAAAAATCTTGGGTTTATAGGTGTTTTGGAGTCAAGCAGTTAAGGCTGATAATTCACATATGAATATGATAATATGCGAAGCAACATTCTTGCAGGGAGGGGGATTTACTGTATGTTCTTATTGAGTAAAACATGTCACTCACATAGAAAATTATGTATTTGGAATCAATTGAAGGTCTAACACAAGGATATTCAAATAGTGTTTAAAAGTTAATTCGAAATCCTAAAAGATTCAAAGTCAAACTTCTTAAGGAAAAAAACCAATAAGGTCTGAGGTGATAAATATCCTGGCTAGGATTAATGATAGATTAGACATTGTAGAAGAAATGGCTGGTAAATTTTAATACATAACAACAGAAACTATGCAAAAATGGAATATATAGGGGAAAAAATAATCACAAAAATGAAAGTGCATCAGTGAGCTCCAGGACAACTTCAGCTGCCTTTGCATAGTGCACTAAGAGTCCACCAAGAATTGGAAAAGAAAAACATTTGAAAAAATAATGGCTAAGATTGTTTTTCAAAATTCGCTAAAAATCCTAAACCCATGTATCAAAAAAGCTCAACAAAGTCCCAAGCATAAAAATAAGGAAAATTACACAAAGATCTATCATAATCAAATTGCTCAAAACCAATGAAAAAATCTTAAAAGTAATAAGAAGAAAAGAAACATAATATACAAAGCAACAACAATAAGGATGAATGTACCTTCTAACTGGAAACAATAAAAGTGAAAACACTGTAGAGCAATAGCTTAAAAAAAAAACTTAAAGGGAAAAATAAACCCTACTATCCTAGAATTCTATATCCAGATAAAATACATTTCAAAAACAAAAACGAAATAAAGACCTCCCAGACATACAAAAGCTAAAGTAATTTCATTTATTTACTATAAAAATGATAAAGCAAATCTTTCATGTAAATCCATCTGCTTTGTATATGGGTATATACAAAGGAATGAAGATCACTGGAAATGGACACTACTGAATAAATATAATTTTTCTTATTATATAACTATAGCATAAGATAATTGATTGCTTAAACAAAACTGTAGTATAAGAATTAAAACACATATACTTATGTATAAAGTATATAGTAGCTACTATAAGGCTACTGTAAGGTTTTTATACTATTTGTGATGTATAATTTCACTTAAAGATAGACCATGATAAGTTAAAAATGTATATGATAAACTCTAAAGCAATCACAAAAATAACTAAATAGATTTATAGCAGTAAGACAACAAAAGAGGTCAAATGGAATCATAAAAAATATACTTAAGCCAAAAGAAGGCAGGATACAAGGTTAATATGCACAATCAATTGATTCTCTATATGCTAGTAATGAACATTTGGAAATTGAATTTTAAAACACAACACCGTCTACACTAAGAGCAAAAAGAGCAAAATGGGTGTACACTCAAGAAAATATCCATAAGACCTATATGAGGAAGCTGCAAAACTCTGATGAAAGAAACAAAAGACAGTCTAAATAAATGGAGAATAGGAAAACTCAATATTGTTAAGATGTCAGTTTTTCCCAATTGATGTATAAATTCAGTGCAATCACAACCAAAATCACGAAAAGTTATTTTGGACCTATTGATTCTAAAGTTTATATAAAAAGAGAAAAGATGCCAAATAGCCAACACCAAATTGAGGAAGAAAGACAAAGTTGGAGGAATGGAAGAAAGACAAAGCTGGAGGAATGAAACCATCTGACTTGAAGATTTATTACAAATCAAGACCACGTGTTGGTTTTGATGAAAGACTAGGTAACTCAGTCAAGAGAACAAAACAGAGTCCAGAAATGAACTCACAGAAGTATAGTTGATTGAACTGTGACAAAGGAGCAAAAGACAATTAATGGAAGGATAGTCTTTCCAATAAATGGTGCTGGACAACCAGCCATCAACATGGAGAAAAGAATAAATCTAGACACTGACCTTATGACTTTCACAAAAATAACTCAAAATGGACCATAGAACTAAATACAGAATGTAAAACTATAAAATTCGAGAAGATAACAAAGAAAAAATCTAAGTGACCTTAAGCTTAGCAATGAGTTTTAAGATAAAACACCAAAAGCATAATCCATGAAAAAAAATCAATAAATTGAATGTTAAAATTGAAAACTTCTGCTTTGCCAAAGACACTGTTGAGAGAATGAATAGAAAAGCCAAAAACTGAGAGAAAATCTTTGCAAGACACATTCCTGATAAAGGATTTGTATCCAAAATATACGGATTCTTAAAACTCAATAATAAGAAAAAACAGTTTAAAAAATACTCATCAAGGGATAAAGGGATGGCAAATGAGTTCATAAAAAGGTGATCAACATCTTATGCCACTAGGAAAGTGCACCTATTAGAATGACTAAAATTTAAAGCAATGAGTATACGATATAATGCTGATGAGTATAAGAAAGTAGACCATAAAGAGCTCCCATTCATTACTGTTGGGAATGCAAAATGTACAGACAAGTGGGCAGTTTCTTACACAAGCAGGACATAGAATATTCCTGGATCTAGCATTCCACTCCTAGGTATTTTATCCAAGAGAAAAGAAAGTATAATTCTATTCAACAATTTGTAGTTAAATGTTCACAATGGTTTTATTTGTAATAACCATAAACTAGAAAGGACCCAAAACACCCATCAATACAAGAATAGTATGTAGAGGAAGTAAAGACATACACTTAAATATTAGCCAAAAAAAATTTTAAAGAAATTAATTACTAATACATGCAATGATGTGAATGTATCGCAAAATAATTAAGCTGGATTTAAAAGCCAGATCAAAGAATTTATACTGCATGACTGAATTTATATAAAACTAGAAAATGCAATATAATCTATCGTGACAAAGATCAGTAGTTTTCTTGAGGAGGTAGGGAAGGGTGGGAGAGAGAAAATGGAAAGGAAATGTAGAAACTTTTAGGGATGATGGATATGTTCATTATATTCCTTGTGGTTATGATCTAATGAGTACATATATATACTCAAACATACCAAATTGTACTAAATATGTGCTTTTTATTGGAATGCTAATCATGTGAAAATTCCTTTGTATTATCTTTTTTTGGTAAATGTTTGACTCTTTAATAATACATATATATTCCTACTGTGTTGGAAGACTCTCTCTATATTAGTTGTTTAAAATATAAAGAACCACTTCTTCATTCATCATTAAGGTTAAAAATATTTGTTGAGGGCTGGGGATGTGGCTCAAGCGGTAGCTAGCTCGCCTGGCATGCATGCAGCGCTGAGTTTGATCCTCAGCACCACATACAAATAAAATAAAAATGTTGTGTCCGCTGAAAACTAAAATATATATATATATTAAAAAAATTCTCTCTCCCTCTCTCAAAATATATTTGCTGAATATTTATTTATTATGTAAGTCAATGTACTAGACTATTGAAGGGGATACTATTGGGTACTAAGGGATGAATGTCAGATTACAAGGAATAAGCAATACTGATAATAATAACACGTAATGGCAGGTGTCATTTACTTTGCTGGAGCGTAAAAAGGTTTATGGAAAATTAAACAAGAAGGCAAATTTTTAGGTTCATGAAGATCTTTTGCCAGAAAGCTTTACGAAATGGCACAGTAAATCAGAATTTCAAGCAGAATACAGAATAAAATAAACATACGTTGTTAAAGTTTAACTCTTTTGTAACCTTATTTATTATACTATATTACATTAAATTTCAATAGGGAGACATGAGATTAGGGGAAATTTCCTTTTTAGAAGTGGAATCCAGGCCACATTTACTCACGTAAGTCTCTATAGGAAAAGCAGAGAAATAAATGCACAGTCCCATTATGATCCAATTCAGCTGTTTCTCTTGGGCTTATAGATCTCAGTTTATCTTTCTAAAATTCATCAACTTTGGCATTTTTCCCTCAAGGGCCAGAAATCTCTGGCTGTTATGCCTCAAGTGGAATAAGACTCCTGGAGAAATTCTTTTGCTACCACAACTATTTCAGTGTGCTTCTAAGTGGTGAATCTCAATGCTTGCCAAATTCCTCTGGTCTGACCCCATCTGGATGAACCGAAAATATAGCCAAATAGGTCTTCTATTTCCTAGCCATATTTGATTATCCAATATGCCTTCAAAATCACGCCTACTTTTATCTTTAAGAAGCCACAGGCCTAAGGCTCTTAATCCAATATATGGCATTAGGTACAAACAGACACAAGGAATATCCATTCCGCTCTTCATCACAGATACATTTTCACTTTCATCTAAAAAATTGAACAAAACCCCTTTAGGAGTGTTTTCAGCTTTTACTCTTCTAATCATGTTTGGATAAGCACATAATGGCTCTTTCTAATTGGACTTCCTTCCTTCCTTTCTTCCTTCCTTCCCTCTCTCCTTCCCTTTTTTCTTTCTTTCTTCAAGAGACAAACTGTTCCCAATCTCCTGGGCTCAAGCAATCTTCCTGCCTCAGCCTCCCAAGTAACTGGGTCTACGGGTGGGCACTACTATGCCCAGCAAGTTACACTTAACTTCTTTCTGAAATCTAAGCCACAGCTCTTTCTACTCAGCTTCTCTTTATTAAAGAAGCAAAATTCTTTCTGTCTAGTTTCTTAAGGTCCTTCCCTCTACTTCTAGCTTAAGTGCATTCCAGGGAGCAACAACATCCAAGCAATCTGAGAGGCTCTCAACTGAAATTCCCCTGAATCGCCTCCTCTGAAGCCTCCAAACTTTCTTGATTCTGGCTTTTGTTAGTTCCATTTTAGTTTTATTTCCTAAATTATTCTTTCTCCCCATGCTGTAAAGTTCAATTATTTAGTTCTGCTTCCTTTAAATGGAACAGTCTTGGACCCCTTTTTGCTGAACATAACTTCAATTCATATTCCAAACAGGTATGTTTAAGTTTACACTGAAGCTATTTCTCACAAAGTACAATAAGTGTCAGAATAATATCTCAAACTTCTCAAAAATGTGAATAAAACATTCTAGGAGAGTATATTTTAAGATTTATAACCTAATGTTTAGCTAAATGAAAATTAGAGGCCAAATTCAAGGACACTCCAGATGTCTTCTTTGGGTGAGTTTAAACTTGCACGAAAGTTTTTGGACAAGATGCACTGCAGCTAAGTACAGATGAAAGTTATAAAGAAAAGGGAAATGCATGAATCATAGTCATGGTATAAATAATTTCAGGAATTCATTTCCAGACAACTACTCCATTCATATGTTATACTGATTTTAGAAAATTTTTATTGAATAAGAGAAGCTCAGACTACTCAATAATAAGATAACTATTTAAAATTATTATTTAAATTATTGGCAGATTTTTATAATAATAATTTGTAAGTATAACATGGATAAGGGCACATTGTGTAGGTTATATAATTAGTATTCACAATAACATCAAGTAATATTTTTATTAGTTCCGTATTACACAGGAAGAAACAAAATCCCCCAAAGCATCACTTACGTGTGCAATTTACCCTGCCAGTAGGTGGCAAAACAAGATATTCAAACCCAAATTTGTCTGGCTCCAAAGCTTCTGCCCTTTTCCAATAGGATTCACTTCCTATTAGTTGAAGGAGCTATCGCTAGTATTTTGGAAAATTCCTGACACATGCAGCCTGGATGGTATAGTGGAAACTTGTGAGCCCATGCTCTGGCAGGTGTGTGCTCTTGGCCTAATCTGTTCCTTCTGTTGGCTTTCTTTTTGTTGTATATAAAATGAGGAATTTAGGTAGTTAACATTCTAAGGACCATAATTGTAGACAATGTGAAAGAACAGGGGACAGGATAGTAACAGAAAGATTAACTGGATATTAGAAACAATACAGCCAAACAAACTAGATAGGCAGAAATAAAAGAAAAATGGCTTTATTGTATTGTATTCCCAACTATGAATAAAAACTTTATATAATACATATATCAGCAGGGCGCAGTGGTGCATGCCTGTAATCCTAGCGGCTTGGGAGGCTGAGACAGGAAAATCAAAGCCAGCCTCGGCAACTTAGTGAGACCCTGTCTCTAAATAAAATAGGGCTGGGGATATGGCTCAGTGGTTGAGTACCCCTGAATTCAATCCAAATTCATACAGACATAAGAAAATCATTAGACAAACCCCATATAGATATACTTTGAGTTTGCTTTTTATTTTATAAGATTCTGATGACTATATTGAGTTCCTCTTACACAAGAAGTATAGACTGGGTGCTCTCAGACATGGGGCAGGACAGCTATGGAGGTTCCAGAAAGAATGGCAGAGAAGAACAATCTATTGTATCTGAGAAAGCTCTACTCATCTGCAAAAGACAGTGCCCTACTACAAAAGACAAAGGCTGTGCAGGGCTTCTGTTTTATTTTGCTTTTAATATCCAAGCCAGCAAAGTCAGCCTGTGCAAGTGGAACAATTAAAAACCTTCATAACACTTGGCTTCTCCTTACATTAAACCTTCCTTTCTTGGTTTTTTAAAATGAAGAGAACTAAGTGCCTTTTTGCTCAGGTGCCATCATGAAGAGCCAATAGATGTCTGCAGACAAGATCTGTGGGAAAACATCACAGGCCACTGGTGAAAGGACACCACAACGGCTGGGACTGGACAGAAAACAAATGGCCAAGAGTTCTCTGGGGCTTGGGAGACCTCGTGGTTTGGAATGGACTGTAAGAGCTAAAGAGGGTCAAATTTCTAAACTTGTGAGGGAGTACAGAGACTCCTGTTATCCATCGTAAGCTCTCTCAATAGATAAATGTGTTTTATGTGGAAGAAAAAGAAGAAGAAGAAAAAGATGATGATGATGATGATGATGATGAGCAGTCTGGCAAAAGAACCTAAAGACAAAGCAAATCTTCTACAGGATGTTCACAGACAAAAACGCTGAGGAATGTAGAGGGGGGAAAAGCTCCCCAAAGAGAAAGGGAGGGGAAAAAATTAAAGCCATAAGTCTTGACATTTGCCAAGGAATGAGAGGGAGAAGGACGGAGCACTGTTTAAACTGCCTTAAACCAGGTAAAGTGACTATTGGTCCCAGTGGAGTCCACTCACTCTTACCATGCCTAGTCACCAATTCCAGCACCTTGTGCCTCCCCTGAAGATTGCAGCTGCTTTCCAAAGCCCCCAGAAAGCAACAGCCAGAATACAGTGACAGCTGGAAGGAAGGGCAATTAAGTAAGGACACGGCATAAATAGAAATGTGGCCAAAAGACACAAATATGAAGGGAGAGAGACAATTTTCCTGTGTGGTTTGTGTGTGCGGTATGAAGGGGGAGCTCAAAATAAGAACTAGCCAAAGTTCTGGGCCTTGATGGCCTGAAGGATTTGGCAGGAGCAGGTTTTCTCATGGCAGGCAAGCCAGGAAATGAAGCTTTCAGCTGTCTGTTTCAATGTTTTGCTCACTGTCACCATGTTCATGTTTGGCCCCGGGCCCATTTGTATTTTCTTCTTCTTTGGGGATTAGCACATCAGTGTGGTCAAAATCCATTCTGGTTATTCAAGACTGTACTGTGCATCATTTCCTCACACACCATATTTGTCAACTAGGGACTTTAAGAACATGAAATTCTGACAGTACACAATGAACCAAAGAGTTAGATGATCTGTAACTCAGAGAATATTAATCCAGCCTCATATTAAAGATGGAGAAACTAATACTAGCTAAGAGAAGTAAGGTAACTTGCTGAAATAACCTTAATATTCAGAGAGTAGCAAAGTTGGTTCAAGTACCCAACTCTCCCATTTCTACTCAGCTGCCTCTCCACAAAAAACACAGTGGTCCCTGATATCTCAGAAAAAATAATAATCCACTTCCAACCTCTTTTTTTATGGGGATTTAATAAGAATTGTGGGTGTCCTCTATGCTTTCTGTTAAGAATTTGTCTGTAAATTTGGTAAGTAATTATTCAAAATGTTTGTTCTCCAAAAGAAACAAACCTGGAGATATATACAACTAACAACTTTCAGAAAAGAAAAACAAAGCTAAACTAAAGCCAAGTACAATGCATGTCTTAAAAATTAGCTTCATAAAACTTAAATTTTGACTTTCACTACAATTGCAGTTGGTATTAAATCATGAAGCATTATTGCTGCTACTCAAGTTATGGACTCAGTTTATCCTGTCATTTTGATTTAAGAAGTCACAGGTTAGTTTCAGGCCCTGGAGGCATTTTTTAAATTAAATTCAGCAGGTATTAAAATATAGTATTTCTAACTCAAGAAACAAATTTAGAAATCAGAGGAGAATATTTTCATTTGAAAGTAAGTTTTTAAAAATTAAAACAAAGTTCGGGTATGGTGGAGTATACCTGTAATCCCAGCGGTTCAGGAGGCTGAGACGGGAGGATTGCAAGTTCAAAGCCAGCCTCAGCAACTTATCAAGGCCCTAAGCAACTCAGCGAGATCCTGTCTCTAAATAAAATACAAAACAGGGCTGGGGATGTGGTCCTTGTTTGAGTGCCCCTGAGTTCAATCCGCAGTACCACTCCCTCATCCCCCTCCAATGCAATTCATACAAGACTTCTTTGAAAAATTATTAAATCTCCCAGCCTAACTCCCAACACTACCACCGCCACCCCGCCCCCCGCAAAAAAAAAAAAAGAGAGAGAGAGAGAGAGAGAGAACTGCAAATGGTAGCATTGTTTTATATTCTTATAAACCTCCTTAATGACTGGGCTAAATGACAGCTGGATTATGATATTTGGTTTTATATGCAAGGTGTTACAGTGGTATTCAGAAGTGAGAGTATGAAAATGGAAATGACAACCAATGTCTTATGATTATGATGAAGGTAAATTGACCTCACAGACCCTTTGAAAGAACCTCAGGGACTGCCAAGGACCCCAATCTACATTTCAAGAGCCACTGGACCATAGCAATATAAGTAATGTTCAAAACTGAGTAAATTAGAGTATGAATTCAAGCTTACTCTATCTGCAGTGCTAATTCAGGAAAATCCTACAGTAGAGAGTTCATAACCTAATCCTATAATTCTAAGAGTAGACTTGTTTTCTTGTAACCCAGGTAGTGTGACTGTGTCCACTCTCTCTGGCACTTCTAAGACTATGTCCTCAATCAGTAGTAGCACAAATGAGGGTGACCATATTCCCTACTTGCTTAGGATAGTCCCAGTTTGCTCTTTTTAAGAGAGAGTGATTGATTACTAATAGAGTCCCTTCACTCTCGAAGGTACCCAGCCTTGGGGACAAATTATAGAGTCACAATGACAATGACATTTAATGGCAGAGCTAGCATTATGTTTCTTCCCATCTTGTGGTCAGGTCTAAATGAAGCCATTCTGGATTTGGTTTACATAGTAGTACTCTGTCAAAATCTTTTGCTAAAAATCAGCCAGCCCTGGGAGAAAATGCCTCCTGAACTCTTGGTTTCTGTTTTTTTTTTTTTTTTTGCCTTCTTACATTCACATCAACCAACCATTCTTAACAGTTCTACATGGCAACACAAATGCTGTTTTCTTGAGATGCACCTGGTTTAGAGTTTGGACTATAGGATGTCATTTTGCCAAATTGTTTCAAATTAGTTGTAATATAACCTATAGATTAAAGGCTACCAATCAACCAGACAGGGTTAACCACTAGACTCATAAAACAGTACATGAAACACAGTACATCAATCCACCTCATCCTCCAAAATTGAAGCAATTCATACAAGACTTCTTTGAAAAATTATTAAATCTCCCAGGCCTAACCCCATGAGCATGGCAGAGGGTATGAAGAGAACTGGAAAAGAGGTGCTGTAAATTCTGATTTGTGAACCTTGAAACTGGTGTGAATTTGGCTTTGCATCTCCAAATGGCAGAGAAACCTCAGTAGTTATCCAGTGCTTTTAGAAAGTAGGGTAAAATTATAAGAACATTTTTATGATTTGTGGCTGGCAAGCTCTAGCCTGTTAAAACTTTAAAAACCAATGCCTTGGTGAAGGTAACATTTACTATTTACTGTAGCTCTGGTTGTTAGGGGTGATTGCTAAGGTCCTGGTTTTCCATGACATCAACAGCATTCCAAGGGAAGTGTGTGTCAGTGACTTTCAGTAATGACTCCCTTTTCCAAATGTTCAAAGCTTCTGCCAAGCTGCACTACACCTGCATACCAGCTGAACTGGAGGAAAAGGAAAAGCAAGATGGATTAAGTGGGATTTTTGTCTGGATTCCTAAATGAGACTAAAGGCTTTTCTTCCTTCTGTGTTTGGTTTTATGTAATAAACTGATGCCAAACCTTTTAGGAGTGACAAGACTCACCCTTAATTCTTCATAAATTGATCTGATTATTTCTTATGACTTCCCACTGTCATATTCCAGAAGAGCTTTTTGAAAATTTTCTTCTGTAGGAAAAGTTGAGTACTTAGTAAGATGATCAGCATAGTACGCCAACTGTCTGGAAGAGTTTCTGAGGAATGCATCTGCTGCTCCCCAAATTAGCAGGTCACATTACTGTATGAAGAGACATTACTGTATCATTCCTTTAGGAATCACCTGGCTTTCAACATTTCAAACCAAATGTGTTTTCTCAAGGCAGCAGTAGATCTTACTCCAGAGCCTGACCTCACCAAAACCAGGGTCCACTTAACCTGAAGGCACCTAGTAACCACTCAAAAAGTTTGTGACTGGTATTAGGGCCAGTACTTCTATACTGGCCTTTCTATGCACTTCTATAAGGCTTTCTTCCAAAAGGCCTGAAGCATGTTATCAACATTAACTCATCAGTAGTAATGACAATCCTCGAATAGAGAGGTTGCAAATATTAGTTCAGGTGGGAGAAACTGGGGAATGGGAGTAAAAGGGGAATGAGAGTGAGGAGAATGAAAGTACTCTGCCAAGAGCAAGAGCCCCATGTCCCAGCACCACTATCCCTTAGATAACCCCACCCCCAGTGCTTTCTCCAGTTCTGCCTAGATTTGACATTTTTTTGTCCTGATCAAGTGGTTTTGAAAAACAAGCACTGCTGTTCATGGAAGCTGTCGAAACAAAAACGACTTTATGAGAAAACATGAAGGACTGTCCTCTAAAGACTTCTGATAAAAGAATGATTTATACATTTAATATCTGCTTTATGAATGACACAAGGTAGAAGTTTCAATTTTTCTATACCTCAGTTTTCTCATCTTTATAGCTAAAAAGAAAAAAATCATTTAAAGTAACTCCAAGAGATGTTTTGGAAATTTAATAATTAATGTTGGAATTACATAGAAATCTTTGAGGGAAAATCTCTAAAGTGCTAAAAGTGCTCTTTTACAGTATATTACATAGTTCTAGAGGAAATTCTTTAATTACTAGTAATTAAGTTCTTAGGAAATAAGGATGAATTCATGTGCTTTCAAGTAATATTTTAAATAAAGAATTCCTATAATTATAAAAAATAATATCTATCTTCAACTTCCAAAAACAAGGGTTTTAAAAAAATTTTTTTTAAGTTTTATTTATTTTATACATGGTGCTGAGAATCAAACCCAGTGCCTCAACACATGCCAGACACTGCACTACCACTGAGCCATAGTCCCAGCCTGTATTGTTTTTTTTTTTTTAAACACAGTAGAGGCAAGATCCTCCATGATACATAGCAGCCATAAATAACATACTAATAAAGATGGCTGTTTCCTCAATTTCTCTTTGACTTCATCAAAAAGGTTCAAATATGAAAAAAATGTGAGACTAAAAGAATCACTCTCATTCAGACTGCCTATGAAGATTGGAAAACATGGCACTTGGCTTCAATTATTAAATTATTCTACAAAAGTATGTCCAGTGTAAGCTCACACAGAGTTCTGAGCCTCGGTTACCTTAAACAATTTTTAAAGGGGGGAATTTAACAATTATAGCTTGTTAACAGGAGATTAAGCCAATTCAAAAACAAATCTCTCAATAGACATTTTGGTACAAAGAATTAACAAAGTTACCCCTAAGACTAAGTTCCACAAATGATTTTCATAAATAACTATGTACATAAATTAGTTAGCAGAGAAACAAAAAGAAACAGACAGAGAGGTTTTTATACAAAATGTTTAAATCCCAAGAAAAGCAAATTGGGGAAAAGGTTCTTTTCTTCTTCAAGATAAAAGATTTAATGAGGTACTAATCCTCTCAGTACAGTTCCTTTGGTAATTGCCTTATTTTAAGCCACACTAATTTTGCTAGAACCCTTTGCTGTTAAAAGATGTTGTTTTATTATGTTAAACTACATACAAAAGAAATGTAACAAAACAGCAAAATACACTTCTGATTTTAGTTATGCTACCAAGCTATACTTATCCAGAAATTTTAACTGCCAAGTGTCTTTTATCTAATACAGACTTCATCTTTCACCACTCACCCTCGCCACATGAAGTAACAACGTCATTAGGAATGGAAAACTCTAGGAATAAAAACCCGAGCCCTGGAAAAAAATACTAAATGGGAATCTGCCTCCAGCTCTGCTGATTTTGAAGTTTGCCCTGGCCTCTTGGGTCTGGAAGCTAGACTTGTGTGCCCAGAATATGGCTAGATGAGGAAGACAGTCTCAAATCACACCCTGAGGGCTAGGAACAGAACACACAGTCTACAGTCCTCTAAAGAGGATTGAGGGCTTGCACTACAGAGGCTCCCTTCTCATTGGCCCTTGGTGATGTCATGCTCCTGTCTCCAGGGCCCAGGAAATTCACCATGACTAATGGAGAGCCTCAGTTGTGAATACACATTCCATCTCAGAGGAGCAGCAGTGGGCAAGAGTGTCAGGGCAAAGCAGAAGGTGCTGCTAGGGAATGCCAGTCAGTCATGCACAGGACCTTCAGGAGTTCTGAAATAGACTGCTCTAATTCACCTTCTCGGAAAACCTTCAGCCACTGCCTGGATATCTGTGGCCTGTTACTACTCATGGCAATAACTCTTAAACTTTTTGCTTGTTTATTTTGAATAATTACTTTCTTTAAGCAAAGAAAAGTGGTCATTGTAATAGGATACATATCCTTCTGAGATTTCTAAAGTATTAAGGCAGTAGTCAGCAAACTTTGTAAAGGGTCAGATAATAAAAATTTTTAGGCTTTGTATGCTATATTATCTCTGTTGAAAACACTCATTTTTGCCCTTGTACTACAAGAGCAGTCATAAACAATGCATAAGTGAAAAAGCACAACTGTGTTGCAAAAAGTATGATGTACAAAAAACAGTGGCAGCCTGCCTTTGGCCCAAGAGCCAGAGTTTGCTGACCTCTGTGTTTGTTAAAGGATAGCTCACCATTTCCCCTGCCACATGCCTGGGCCAAAGTATTCTCAAACAAGGATTAATTTACAAGAAAGGATGTGAAGGGATTTCCAAATATACCTGTGATGACTAGGCACCTAGAATATAAAGGTGGTTTACAGAGAGCTAGTCTCTGGAGTCAAATGACTAGGTATCAGTTCTGACTCTGACATCTTTGAATTTCAGGGCTTGAACAAATTACTTTATTCCTCTCACCCTTGGTTCCTTCATCTGTAAAATAAGGTTCCAAATTGTTTCTACTCAGTTGGGTTAGTATGAAAGTTCAACAAGAAAATATATGAACAAAATTTAGCATATTGCCTGATACTATAGTACTCAATAATAAAATGCTAGATTTTTTAAAAAGTGATCATAATTACTACCTTTGATTGTAGTAGACCAAAGTGAAGAGGCACATATCAACTCAAATACTAGCACACTGTGAGTTTTTTTTTCTAGTTCTACTAACATCTATTAATACCATCATTTCCTGTAAGTGCTTCATAGAATTCCACATGGAATGTACCATAATTGAATCAATTATTGAACAATTAAATTATTTACTGATACCATTATAAATAATGGCATGATGAATATCATTAAATATGTACATCTGTATGCAACTTTACTTTTTGTGATGCTGTAGATCAAATACAGGGTCTGTGTGTGCTATGCTCTGCCACTGAGTCACACCCCCAGCCCATATATAAACCTTTGAGCACTTGTTCAATTTTATTCCTGGGCGCAAAGATATATGCACATTTTAAATAACCTGTACTTATTCTGCCAACTGGCTCTCCAGGAAGGTAATACCAAATCTGTTTCTCCATCACTGAAAGAGAGAATCTTTTTTTCTCATATTCTTTTTTTTAGCTGTAGATGGACCTTTATTTTACGTAATTATATGGAGTGCTAAGGAGGGAACCTAGGGCCTCATACATGCTAGGCCTGCGCTCCACCTCTCAGCCACAACCCCAGCCCTTTTCTCATATTCTTGATAACCCTACAACTACTTTATTTTAACAATGGAAAAACTAATACCCAGCGAGGTTAAATGACTTGGGGTGTGTGTGTGTGTGTGTGTGTGTGTGTGTGTGTGTGTGTGTGTGACATATGCGTGCACAGGCACATGCACTACCACACACTAGGGATCGAACTCAGGGTCTCCTGCACCTAAGGTAAGTGCTCTACCACTGAGCTATACTCCCAGCCCAATGACTTACCTAATTTTAACTGAAAAATGTTAAAATGTTTCTGTTGGCATACAACTTTATAAAACATTTGATAATTATTTTGATTACTGGCAGAACTTTATGGAATCCATAATCCAAATTATGATGATAATAATCCTATTTTATGATTGAAAAAACTGGAGGCCAAAAATCTACTTTAGATAGCCAAAGTTCTCAGATAAGGCAAAAGATATAGAGGGATACAATCAAACCAGAAATTACTTTCCCTTTATTGTTGGACTATACAAGATTCACCATAACACTTGGGCAAAATTTAATTTTTAAATAGCAGAGAAATATGCTGCCTTCTCATGAACTCACTTAACTTTCTTTATTTTGGCAAATGACAAATAGCAAATCCAAACAGAACATTTTTATTTATTTATTTATTTATTGCTATGAAACTAAATAAGCCCATAAACTGAATGTCTTTTTTCCAGAGGAAAAAATTAAATAAATCATCTGAGCTTTTGACAAGCAAGTCATGGATCTGGGCATTTAATTCATTCTTACCTTTATTTTCTTCTTAATAATTACAATTTGAAATCATATTATTTATTTGTTTATAAGAATTCTAAGTTCTATAAGAACATGGACTTTGTCTCAATTACTATCTTTTCAGTACCTAGAATAGTACTTTGTAAATATTTCTGGGATAAATAAATGCTCCCAGATGCTATCTATGTATTTCCCTCGCTCTACAAACTCCAAGGCAGGCTGACTTTGAAGATGTTATTCCATATGTATCATACTGCAAAATAAACAATTTCCTAAAAAAAAGAGCAGATTCTCTTGCCAGCAGGGTCCCTATCCAATTGAATGAATCCCAACCAAACTTCCACTGTTCAACCATGCCACAAGTTTGCACATACTGGCACATTATGGTCTCTCATCTTATCCTTCACCTAGGAGATGCTGCCACTGTTAGCTCTTACATTGATTTTGCTTATTTGGTTTGTATGTTTTTCTTTCAAAGAGGCTACCACTAAAAGAGTTTCCCAACTACAACTGAAACAGAAAGACAAATGCTCACCTATTCACTATTTTATTTAATTTTTTAATGAATTTGGTAGTTATCTATTCAATATCTATTCTGCCCTGGATGATTGACCTAGTCCTACAAATTCCAATATGGTATCCACCAGCCATACATAGTCATATAAATTGAAATTAATTCTTAAAATTAAATTCCTCAATTGTAGTAGTCATTTTCCATGTGCTCAATAATTGCCACATGTAATAACTATTAGATACTATATTGGACAGCACAGATATAAACATTTCCATCACTTACCAACAGTTCTATTGGACAGCATGGGGTCTAGTCAAATATGGTAATTCCATTCTCCTTGCCTGAAATTGATTATAATATGGGTGTGTAACATAATTCTGGTCATTAACACATGGAGAAATTATTAAGTAGCTTCTGAGCAAGGTGTCCTTACTTCTAAAAACATCATACAAGAGATATCTCTCTTCTGTATTTGGGTAATGTCAGTTTAGGATGGAAATGTTGCAGCCCACTTCTGAAAATAAGGAAAGCCAGCCCAACAAGCAAACCCTATTCAATAAAGATGGCAAAGCAGAGCAATGGAAAAAACATGCTTAATGAAACCACTGAGGTGTTGAAATGCTACCAACCCTGTATCTTTATTATGTGAGATGAAAATGATGAATTTCCTTATTGTTTAAACAATTTGGAAATGGGGATTTTGTAACTTATAGCCAATTACAACTAATAACAGAGGTTCATTTATACTTTTGTATTATTCTCTAATAAAAAATTCTACATCAGTCACTGTGCTATTAAAAATTCTCTGCTTGATATTGTCTCCAAAGTTTGACTATACCTCCTTCATTCAAACCTTAACTAAATTACACTGTTTCTCATAGATTTGAGCATTTTAGTTTTTTTCTCCATTATAAAATTTTTATTTAATTGATTACTTTCCCATCTGAAAATTTAAGCTTAAAATGCAATATAAAAAATATTTTATGGACTGGGGTTGTGGCTCAGCAGGAGAGCACTTGCCTAGCACGTGTGGGGTGCTAGGTTCGATCCTCAGCACCACTTAAAAATAAAGGCATTGTGTTGTGTGCATCTATACCTAAAAGATAAATATTACAAAAGGTATTATATCCAACTACAACTAAAACAAAATAAATATTTTTTTAAAATATATTTTACAAATAAGCTTTCAACCATGAAATTTTTCCTTTTGATGAAGTCAACAAGAATTCAAGAGTAGGACTGTTAATTTCAGTGTTACCAGAATCGAAAAAATCCTCAAAGATTACCTGGTTCAGTACTTTCATTTTACAAATGAAGAAAGTAAGGTTCACAGAGACAAAGGGACTGTGACAGACAGAACAACAGCCCTCCGAAGATGCTCACATCTCACTCTCCAAACATGTAACTTTACATGAATACAGGGATTTTGCCGATATGGTTAAAATTTTGAGGGGAAGAGATTATCCTGGACTTTCTAGTTAGACATAAGAGATCTCATAAGAATGAAGAAAGAGGGTCAAAAAACAGAAAAGTGAACAAGAAGAAAGATGTAATAAAAGAACCAGAGACTCGAGTAATGCACTTTGAAGATGGTTAGAAGGGAACATGAGCCAAAGAATGCAGAAAGAATAAGGAAATGGGAAAAAGGTAAGTAAATGAATTCTCCCCAGAAGCTTCCAGAAAGAACCCAGCCCTATCAAAGCTTTGCTTCTAAGATTTTCACCTCCAGAATTTTAAGAGAATAAATTTGGGTAGTTTTATATCATTAAATCTATGATAATTTGTTATAGGTACCAAAAGGAAACTAACAGAGTGTTCTCTCTCAGTTATACCTTTTGGACTGGTAATGTCAGAACACAAATCTTCTAAGTCCAGTTTTGCTTCTACCAAAAACTTCTAAGTATTCTTTTTCCATACTCCTTTCTCAAAGATAGGAAAGTTTCAGTTGTATGCCTTAATTGTGTTACATGGAAAAGCACCTGACTAGCCACAGTTTGGGACCATTGTCTAGTAAAAGCATAGACTCTGGAGCTGGATGGACTGGTTTTGAATCCTGGCTCTACAACATATTACCTATATGAGCTCGGGCATGCTACCTAGCCTCTTTGTGTCTCAGTTTAATCATTTCTAAAACGAGGCTAATAGTATCTACCATATAGGTTTATCATGGAAATTTAACCAGTTAATCTTTCCAAAGAACATAAAACATGCCACCAAAGAATAACATATGTGTTTGCTACAATAAACTTTAAAAAATACATTTGCTCTGTCTATAACTTGTCACTCGTTAACCTATTCACAACAAAATAGTAAAGGCTATTAGAAAACAAATAATGAAATTTGAAACTAAATTTCAACTAGAACATTGACTCTTAACTAATTTTGACTCTTAATATAGTTTAAATCCTACTTTAGAATTTTTTTCTACATCTGGGCAAATTCCATTTTTAAGTCAGACTACAAATAGGTCAGCTAGTTAATAGATAGAAAAAGTCCCAAATTTATAACATAAAACTAATACAGAATCACAGGTTTTTAAAGAAATGACAGAAGACCAGGATTTTTTAAAACATGGATTGTATGGGCTGGGGTTGTGGCTCAGTGGTAGAACACTCGCCTAGCATGTTTGAGGCCCTGGGTTCAATCCTCAGCACCATATAAAAATAAATAAATAAAATTAAGGTATTAAAATTGAAATCTTATTTTAAAAATGTGAATTATGCAAAAGGCATTTGCCCAACTGGCTTGTTCAAATGAATGAACTTCTTTTTATAGCCTAAAGTGAATAGTGAACTTTGGTAACTCTCATACTTTAGACTACTCAACCACCCTTAGGTAACTGCCCCCCCCCAAAAAAAAATTGTTCTCCTGTTGGTAAGAAAATAATTAAAGATGAGGATTTTCTTTCTCATAACATATTCTCATAATAAGCTTGTTAAGTGTTACTTGCTTGGCTTGGTTTGCATCTTAATGAAATGTAGCCACTTCCACAGCATTAAAATCATTCACTAAAATTTGGACATTTGCATTTTGGAAGAAAAAGGAAGATTCTATGACAGAAAATGGGAAATAAGAATATTCAATTGCATCAATGGAATGTGGACAGGCAACACAAGCCTATGTGTAATATTAATAAATGAGAACTAAACTGTATGCTCCATGAAGGCAGTACCAACGTCTATCCTTTCCCCATTAGAACCCAGAACCTGGCATAATTCTGACACACTGATTGATGTGCAGTATATCTGGCACAAACAGAAAGGACTATCTAAAGGCTAAATGTGTATAAACAAAGCAACATGGAATGTTGTTGCTGCACTGTCTGGTATGTTTGAGATTGTGTGGAGAAGAAAATATTAGTAATGTAAGGTGCCTATTTACTTAAGTCAGTGGTAAAAGTAGAATCACATGTCCTCTTTCAGTCTGTAATAAAATCTTGCTGAAACTTAAAATGAAACCACCTCCTTAATAGAGCTTGATTTTTCTTTTTTCCCTTAATTAAAACAACAGACTAGAATAGTCATATACACAGGCATGCTATTGCACTTGAATATTATATACTGAATAATTTTGTTCATCTTAAACTATACTTGCATTGGTAACTTGTATGAGCTACAAAAGAAGGTGGAACAAGTAATTTGGCAATTTAAAATTTTTTAGATTCATCACAAACATGCAAAATATCTTCTTCATTACTTAAAATTATTTTCATCAAAAGTTAAAACTTTTGCTCTGCCAAGGATTATGTTAAGAGGATGGAAAAGCCAGTTTACAAACGAAGAGAAAATATTTGCAAATCACATATCCAACAAAGGACTTGTATCTAGAATATAAACAGAACTCTCAAAATTGAACACTAATAGAATGCAATCAGAAAATGAGCATATGGTGGCACATGCCTATAATCGCAGTGGCTCAGGAGGCTAAGGCAGGAGGATTGCGAGTTCAAAGCCAGCCTCAGAAAAAGCAAGGTGCCAAGCAACTCAGTGAGACCCTGTCTCTAAATAAAATTCAAAATTGGGCTGGGGATGTGGTTCAGTGGTTGAATGCCTCTAAAGTTCAATTCCTCATATAAAAAAAAAAAGAAAGAAAGAAAAAGAAAAGAAAATGAGCACAAATATGTACATTTTACCCAACAGTATATACAGAGGAGAACATAAAAAGATGTTCAACATCATGAGCCAATAGAAAAACTTAAGTTAAAATCACAATGAAATATCCCAACATATGTATCAAAACAATTAAGATAAAAATTATTGATAACACCAAATGCTGAAGAGGATGAAAAGAACACATATATACATAACTTATAAACTGATGATGGAAATGTAACAGCCACTCCAGAAGATAGTCTGACATTTCCTTTTAACACTAAAAATTTAGTAATTACCATACAACCCAGGGTTGTACTCTTTAAGCATATATCCAGACAGATGAAAACTTATTTCCCCATAGAAACTTGTACATTAATGTACATAGCAGCTTTCTTTACACTTGCCCCAAACTGGAAACTGTCTAAACATTCTTAAAAGCATGAATGGTTAAACAAACCATGGTATATCCATACCCCAAAATACTAGTTACAAACAAAAGGAACTAATTATATATATGACACATACATACATACATATATACATATACACATATACAACAACTTGAATAAATCTTAAGGAAAGTGAAAAATGTCAACTTGAAAAGGATACATATTATAGGATTCCATTTATACAATATCTGTGAAATAACCTAGCTATAATGATAGGAAAGAGATTAGTGGTTGCCAAAGGTTAGAGAATGGAAGGGTCATGGCTACAAAGAGACTTTTTTGGTGATGGTACAGCTAAGGATTTTGATGATAATAGTAGTAACACAAAGCTACATGTGTTTTTAAACTGCAAAGTCCACACATCCAAAAAATGAGTGTATGTAATTGGTGAAAATTAAATAAATTCTATGGATTATGCCAATGTCAGTTTCCTGGTTGTGATATTATAGGAGAGTCACACAAGATTTAACATTGGGGATGCTGTACATTTCTTTGCACCTTGCTACGAAAAATTAAAAGGTTTTAAAAATCATCTTAAAACAAGTCATTCTGCCTTGAATATGTTCCTATCCCTTTGATGATGATCTATGTGACCTTAAATCCCCAGGTCCCAGTTTTTTTTTAAAGTATACATGACTTCTCCCACTGGACCTTCATTTTTATGTAATATAATATTTCTATCCATCCTTTAATTCAAAAACAGCTAAACTAATTCTTTAAATAATCTCTTGAAGTGAAATACACAGAAAAAGAAAATTCCAGACATAATACCAAACCAGTATGTGCCTGCTTTCCCTGAAAAGCTGTCAGAACAATAGCATTGCTGAGCTGGAAAGAAATTAAGAGATTTTCCAGTTCAAATTCCCACCAACATAAGAATCCTTTCTATAATATCTCTGACTGATTCAACATTTGAACACATGCAGTAACAGATTAGTGGACTGTTTCACTTTCCCACCAAATTCCCTTTCGGTCAACTTTTCCACAGACCCCAAATTAGTTCAGAGGAGACAATGAAATCAAACCAAGTGTCACACCCCTTGGTGCTGGTTGATTTGTCCAGAGTTGGCCATCAGGCTCAAGCTGGACCACTCTTTTCTTCAGATTTCTCACAAAATGTGATAAAGAAAGAGAGTTTCTCTGCAGTTCTGAAAGACATGCAACTCAGAAACTCTTGCAACTGTGTTTCACATGATATGTGAAAGTGAGACTACGGTAAGAGAAAATAAGGCCAATACCTAGAGAGTACCAGAGATGAGAGAAAGAGAAATAGGGCCAGCTGCATTGGATGATCATTAGGGTAAATAAGGGAGGAGGGGAGAGTTGGGGGAATCAAATTGTTTTCTCCAGTGGAACATCTGCCCTTCCCAGTTTGGCTATTGATCCTTTCTTTGCTTACACGAGATATTCCTAGAATCTTTCTAATTTTTTTTTTATTTTTTTACCAAACTAAAGTCAAGTTTGTGCTACATGCAACCAAGAGAATATTCTTTTATAAAGGGAAGGCCCCTAACTTTTAAAGTCCTGAAAGCAGCTCTAGTTGTTAGAATGTTCTTCTTCATTAGAAATATGGTAAACCTCCTAAGACAGCCCAACAATTGCTCCATACCCTTACTTAGTCTCATCCTATTCCAAATATTTGAAGATCCTAATCCTATAAACTGTTGTGGATATTTGTCCCTTTTTCTCTATATATCATGCATTTCCTTATTATTTTAATAATAGCCCCCCATTTCTCTTTTTACTAGTGCATCTCAATTATACAGAATGGTGGGTTCAGTGTGGCATATTCACACATACATGAAAGCATAATTTGATCAATTTGACTCCCCCAACTCTCCCCTCCTCCCTTATTTACCCAAATGATCATTCTTCTGCTTTCCTGGCATCTTCATTTCTTCATCTTTTCTCTAGCTTCCATAGATGAGAAAAAAACATGATACTTAGAATTCTGAGTTTGGTTTACTTCACTTCAAATTATGATACCCCATTTCTTTGGGGGAAATTATCTTTACACTACTAGATGTAGTCTTCTGTGACTATGGGGTCAAGGTGCTCTACCTTTCTTTAGTCAAAGGGTGAAAATATGACCCAAGCCAAATCCTCTAGCTTTGAATTGACAAAAATGTTGAAAATTGCTGGATTGTGATCACTCTGGCAGTGAAGCCCTAAAGAATATAACCCCTAGGCTTACTGAAACCTCTTAAAAATGCTCTAGTCCCTGACCTGAGCTTGATTCTTTCACTTCTCTTGCACTCTGTAAGCAATTCAAAATCCTTCCAATCAGGTATGTTATTAAGCTAGCTAGCTAGTTTATGCACGCAGAGAATCTCAAACATATACCAACATTTTTCTCTTTTTTTAGTAAGTAATCTTAGCGTGTTGAACTTCATGGGTCTTGACCTCTGACCTGTAATCTGATTGGTTTCCTCTTAAACTCATGTATTAAAATCCTTCTGAATGCATGTCAATCAAACAAAAGGTGTTCTAGCCAGAAGAGAGACAAGAAGAATAAATCCATCTTGACGTGTGCTTCTTTTAGTCCAACTCCAAAGTTCTTGTCACAAGCATATGGCTGACTGATAGCAGACTTTGCATTTATGGTCAACTAAAAACTGAAGTCTTTCTCGTATTAATGTCTTCAAAATTAACTCTTTCCTGCCCTATGTTATATAGTCGAATTTTTAAAACACAAGTAACACTTCAGTCAGTTTGATTTTGTATAATCTTAAATCTACAAAGGTTTAACAATGTTATGATATGGTTATCACTGACTCAAATATACATTGAGTTTTTATTCTCTGACAATATGAGACCATTCTGATCTGACAAAGGAATGAACTAAGAATAATCTTATTTATCCATTTCCCCAAAGGAATTTAAGAATTCTCACATTGGATGTCTGTGTTGTATATTGAAATCAACTAAGTAAATGTATATAAAAGTACCTCTAAGCTAGTAATATTCAACAATAAAGCTAGATTTTTTCCCTAATGGATAAAGAAATAAAATTAGACAAATATAACTTTCTCTCTCCCGCTCTCTTACACACACACACACACACACACACACACACACACACACACACACAAATATAAGATATATAGACAAGGTAATAAAAACCAGATCATGGAACCTTAATTGATTACTGGTAACCCTTTGCAACTGCCATGAAATCCTCTCTGGTGTTTGCGGAAATTCCAATGGGATAGGTTTTGCCCCAGTTTACCTTTAAAAATTTTATTTTCAGGATCCTACTTCAATTCAAAAATTATATGTTGTTCAGAAATCTCCAGGCTATAATAAAAGAATCAATTCTTGCACAAAAAAGGTTTAGAGAGACTAGCTTTAAAACCACTGGACATTTTGTTTGAATTTGAGAGATTTTCCATTTTAACTTTAATCATGGCTTTAATATTCTATACAAGATATTCTATGCATTAAGAAGTTTGAATAACAAGTCTGGTTGTAAAGCAATTGAGAGATGAGGCCTAGGAAGGTAGACTGGTTGCTCAGTCTAGTCTCCAACATTGGTTTTCATCTTGGTGAGTTTCTTTATCCAGGATCTGAATCTTAAACATTTAGTCTTAAAACCTAATCCTGTCAACCCAACAAGAGAGGACCCACATTAAATACATCCACACAGAAGCCGATGAATATAATCATAATGCCAATATATTAATCTCCTGAGAAAAATTCAATTGCCATATAAACCAGGGACACTTGAGACAGCCAGACTAGCATATCTTCTCCTCTGAAGACAACCTCTATAGACCTAAGAGCAACCTCCAGAAGTTGACAGCAGTTACCAGCTGATAACAGAAAAATGGGACTTTATTTTTAAAGCTGCCTGGGAATGAATTCTTCCAAAAACAACAATGTACTTGAAAGAGGACCCTGAGCTCCGGAAGAGAATACTGTTATCTTTAATTTCAGTCTGAACAGAGAACTTAGCCAGGCTGTTCCAGATTTCTGATCTATAGCACTATCAGCTAAAAAATGGGTAGTTTCAAAATGTTAAGGTTGTGGTTACATAGTAATAGAAAACTGACACACCTATAGATCAATGATTCTTTTTTTAAAAAAAAATAATATATTGTAGTTGGGCACAATACCTTTATTTATTTATTTTTATGTAGTGCTGAGGATCAAACCCAGTGCCTCACATGTGCTAGGCAAGAGCTCTACAACTGAGCCACAGCCCCAGCCCAGATCAATGATTCTTGAATTGCAGTTTCCCAACTTGCACTGGTTTTGGAAAATTCTTAGACCGTAAGAATCTGGGGTCAGGGCCTAGTGATCTGTATTCTAACAAGCCCTCCAGCTAATTCTGATGGGCACTGAAGTTTGAGAACTACTGAAGTACACAATGCTTAAGTACTCAGGCACAGGAAAACTTGACCAATGATTCGATTTTACACTTCTAATCTGACTCACATTTATCCTGACTGATGCATTCTTTCTTTGGGTATCTTAATAGTTGCTATTTACTTTTCAGTCAAATCCTTTTCCTTTTAGACTCATATTCTTTAAGACAATCGAGTAAATATCTACTGTTATGGATTTATGGCTTACTTCTTTAAGGAAATACATCATTTTCCTCATGAAGTGAGAGACATCCCACTGCTCCCCTGTGGTGTATACCTTCTATTTATCGTCTGGCTCTTTACTTAAAGAATATATGTGGTATATTTAAGTCTTTAAGTTTTAGCTGTGTGTTGTTCACCCCAAGCTCTTAACTCATACAATTCTGATCATTTCCGCAGTTTTTGCCTGGAAGTGAGCATCCTTCCCCACTAAATAAAGAAATAACATGGCATAGTAGAAGGTGTCAAAGGACCTAAGTTCCAATTTAGGCTCTACAATGAACAAGCTGTGTAATCTTAATATCTCAGAGCCTGTTTACTCATCTTTAAAAGAAAAAGCTTAAAATAGATAATTCTCTAGGATCTCCTGCAGCTAGATTTTTCTATGGCTTTCATTTTAGAGTTTTTGATAACAAAAGAGAGAAAAGTACAAAGTAATACTTCAAATGACTTAGCTTATACCTCACAAGAGAGGAAAGGACCTTTTCATCTCTAGGAAGTTTTTTTGTGGGAATAAAGAAAATTAATTCAATGACAAGCTACATATTAACTTTTAAAATAGTTACCAAAACTACCTTGAAAGTTTAAGTTAAAATTGTTCAGTGTCACCTTAAGAGTAAGGGCTTGCTTATTTGATAATTTCATGTGAGAACAGAGTAAAGAGCAGGGTCTATAAGTCCCTTAATAACAAAACCTGCATGACTATCTGATTGGATTTGAAAATTACAGAAAATTTGATTGCTGAGAAACTTTACTCTTGTGATCTAATTAGATTTCTCTTCATATGATATATTCTGAAGGTTTGTTCCTTTGGGTGAGAATCCAAGAGATAGAGACACAAAAAGAATTAAATTTCTAAAAGAATGAAGCTTTATCTCCTAAAAAAAGAACCTGGGAACAATCAAACTAGACACATATTCTAGCTTCCAAATACCATCTTCAAAAGGTTTAATATGTCTTAAAAGCCATTTGGAACTTTAGGCAAAGGGGAGGGAGGGTAGGGTGCATAGGGACAGGAAAGATGGTGGAATGAGGTGGACATCATTAGGCTAAGTACATGTTTGACTGCACATGTGCTGTGATGCTACATTGTGTACAATGATAGAAATGTAAAGTTGTGCTGCAATTGTGTACAATGAATCAAAATGCATTTTGCTTTCATATATACCTAATTAAAATAAATTATTTTTTTTAAAAAAGCCATTTGGTCCCAAGCAGTGATTCTTCCCAAACAATAAAAAGAACAGAGTGTGCTACATTCAACAGTTTGGTCACAGTAGTTGCAGGAATACAAAAATGAGTTAAGACAAGACTTCTAAGTTAACAAAGAATTTTTATAAAGTTTTCAAATTTCATTATATATTCATGTCTTTGTTTGATGCAATAAGTATTTGTTGATCATTTCCCATGCTCTCTAGGCACTATGATAGGAACCTGGGCATAAGAGGCATGATCCCTGTATGTAGGGCACTTGTACTGCCAGGGATAGGGTTGGGGGCAGGGGGCAGACTCAAAGGAAATTCCATTACTAGATACAATGAGAACTCAGTCTATCCCATAACAGAGCAGAGAAAAGAGACATAATGATCAATTCTATTTAACCTTCTAAGAGATGACAGATTACCAATTTGGGGTTTTAAAATAAGAGTTAATAAGCAAACATATCCTTCTTGTCATGAAGATATGAACGTAGTGAAGCAGGATATTTATTGGCATTTGTGGTTCTCCAGGGATAAAAAGCACTATAATATGTGTGTGTGTATGTATGTATATATATATATATATTATATTATATATATAATGTATTATAAGGAGCAATTGTTATTTATTCCTTGTTATTATTATGCAATACAGTTAATTTTGAAAAATGAGAGGTCTTTCTCTGATTTGTATATTCAAGATCACTGCCCAAATGGATAAATCCAACACTAATTCAACAGAAATTTAATGACTACCCTCTGCATTTCAGCACTATGCTGGGCCCTGGGGAAATACAGATGGAGGACATAGTCCTATTCCCTTGGAATTTACAATCTAATAGAAGAGACAGCTATATAAACAAATCACTGGAGTAGTGTGTGAATAGTACTTTTTAGAGCATATAATCCTAGCAGAGAGGAGGGAGTGAGCAGACCCGCTCAGTGAATGAAACCAGGTAAGCTGGAGAGTGTGCTACATTCAATGGTTTGATCATAGTAGTTGTGGGAATACAAAAATGAGTAAGACAAAAATCCCATCTTGATTTCAATAGCTGATGGGAAGAGAAGTGAGAAAATAAATATATAATTCAGGGCAGACTGACATACAAGATAAGTACTTTTTACAAAAGGTCAAAATGCTTTGGAAAAGCAAAACAGAGGATGATTGCTTTGTTTAACAGGGTATTGAGGAAAGCTTCATAAAGAAGGTGGTAGTTGAGGTGATGCATTGGCTCTGGAAGGTTCTTTTTATACAGGGGACATAAATTATTTCAGTTCTGCAGAAATGCTTTGAGACTTTTTCTGAGTTACTTTAAAGTCTTCACAGAGAAACTGTAATAAGCAAAAATATTTTCTGTAGAAAGAATCCACCCAAACACCTTGACATTCTCATTCCACATATTTCACACATGGAATCTTTTATGTCTGGGAAAGTAGACTAGGAAATGATTCAAATACCCAAGGGTCTCTAAGCATATATGTTGGAAAGTGTACCTAATTTCCAAAAAAGGTCAAGTTGCAGAAGACTACATTTTGATTGGAAAACAAGCTGCTCACTTCTGGGTATGGACCAGATGCTGCAGTTTAGGCATTAAGGGAGTAAAACACACCTTGCTGTCAAAAGAGTCTACACAGCCTTGTCTTCAGCCCAGCAATTTCACAATGAGTAAGATGTCACAATGTAAACCCCACTTTCATTTGTAACATTTTATACAGTCATTCAAAGTTGTAGAATGAGGTTTCTAATCTTCACTGACAATAATTTAAGACTAGAGGATTTGAATATAGAATAGTTCCTAAAGATACTAAGTAAATTGCAATTGCCGAGTATAAGATTTTGAGGTAGGGCAGACACACAGTGCTACCTGGTTCCCCAGAAAAACAGCATGCAAAGCAGTAGGACAAAAGTATTGAAAATGGTCAGGAAATAAGGAAACTAAGAACAGTGCCAATTATGAATGTGAATGTCTTAAAATTGATTAATTTTAAAAAGATTTATTACTGTTGGATAAAAATTATCATCAGAAGAAAGAACTATATGGCTATAAAACACAGATGTATATAATTCAAACACCATTTCATTGCAATTATTGCATCTAAGTCAGATCTAGCACCAGAGAAACCAAAGGAAAACACCTGCATGATTAGGAAGATCAGATATGGGATATCTTGCCTTCACTACCTATGTGTTATTATGATTACTTCTTTATAGACTGTTTCCATCTGATTCTATGAAACCTTGGTGCTTTCTTATTATGTTTATTATGCTTCTATGACACTGAGACTTCAATAGAAGTGGAGTTCTAAGAACACAGCCTACCATCAAATTATATGACACTTAAGATGAACTGGTTCATCACTCCAAGAGAAATCTGCCTTAAAAAATGTGTGTGTGGGACTGGGGATGCGGCTCAAGTGGTGGCGCGCTTGCCTGGCATGCGTGCGGCCTGGGTTCGATCCTCAGCACCACATACCAACAAAGATGTTGTGTCTGCAGAGAACTAAAAAATAAATATTAAAAAAAATTCTCTCTCTCTCTCTCTCTCTCTCTCTCTCTAAAAAAAAAAATGTGTGTGTGTGTGTGCATGTACACACACACACGCGCACGTGCACACATACACAAACACATACCTTAAATGGATCACTAGAAATGAGGAACTTGTTATCTTTTTTCCTCAGGAATATTCAATCCTTCTGACAACAAAACTGACCAAAGTCCAACTGCATAGATTATTCCCACAAATTTAGATGTATATACATTAACCAAATTGCTCTGTCACTGCTCAAGTATTAAGGTTTGGCTTGCGGGCATAGTAATTTGTATTCATGAAGCCCAGTACTAAGAGTTAGTTATCAGACTAGGTTCACTTTCAGAAGAACACAGCGCACTGAGAATTACACAGCAAGCTACATGTAAACTACTGCGTGTGCTTTTTCCATTGCATCTTTTCTTACAACTCTCATGGAAACAAGCTCTGCCACAGACCCTTGGTGACCCAGCAGAACCAAGTCATTTGGCAATAATGACTGGTTTCTGACATCTGAGAAGAACTTCAACTAAAGAAAATGAGAGGGTTAAAAAAAAAAAAAAGAGAGATCAGGCCCAGCGGCTTGTTGCGGGCCGGAGCCGGCCCCACCCCCAGTGCCTGCAAGGTAGGAGAACCGGCGACCCACGGGCACGTCAGGCCCAGCAACCGGCGGAGAGACAGAGCTGACACACGCGCCTGCAGGGAACGCAGTCCTGCGACCCACCAGCAGCCTTCGGTGGGGCAGGCCCGTCCCCTCCCCCAGTTCCTGCAAGGTAGGCGGGACTGTGACCACCAGCAGATCAGGCCTAGCGGCCTGCTGAGGGGGAGGACCGTCCCCTCCCCCAGTGCCTGCAAGGTAGGTGGGACGGAGACCACTGGCAGATCAGGCCCAGGGGCTTGTTGCGGGCCAGAGCCGGCCCCACCCCCAGTGCCTGCAAGGTAGGCGTACCGGGGACCCATCAGGAGGTTAGGCCCAGCAACCTGCGGAGAGACAGAGGTGCCCCTCGCGCCTGCTGGGTAGAAGGACCTTCTACTGGCCAGCAGAGCAGACCTAGATCCCGCCAGTGTGGTAGACAGATCGCACCAATTGGTGGAGGATCACAGCCACCACCTGTCCTGCAAGGGAGACTTTTCAACTATACAAGAGCAATATAAATAAATAGAGGGAAAATTTCAAAAACACAACAGTTTCACCAAGCAGAAAAAAACGCCAGCAGTATGAAAAGACAAGGAAAGAAAGGACCACAGGCAATGCAGGTCAACTCAACTCTAGAAGAGGTAATAGCTGCAACAGATGGAATGTCAGACAGAGAGGTCAGGATATACATGCTTCAGATGATCTGGAGTCTCAAAGAAGACATGAGACAGCAAAATCAGACAATGAAAGATCACATTGACAAGGAACTACATAAACAAATCCAGGAAGTAAAAGATCAACTTCACAGGGAGATAGAGGAAATAAAAAACAAACAAATAGAAATCCTAGAAATGCAGGAAGCAATAAACCAACTTAAAAACTCAATTGAGAATACTACCAGCAGAGTGGATCACTTAGAAGATAGAACATCAGACAATGAAGACAGAGTATTTCAACTTGAAAAGAACATAGACAGCTCAGCAAGTCTGCTAAGAAACCATGAGCAGAACATCCAAAAAATATGGGATAATATCAAAAGACCAAACTTAAGAGTCATTGGGATACAGGAAGGCACAGAGCTACAAACCAAAGGAATAGACAATTTATTCAGTGAAATAATACGAGAAAACTTCCCAGACTTGAAGAATGAGACAGAACCCCAAATCCTAAAAGCCTACAGGACGCCGAATGTGCAAAATCATAAGAGATCCACACCTAGACACATTATAATAAAGATGTCCAACATACAGAATAAGGAGAGAATTTTAAAAGCTACAAGAGAAAGGAAGCAGATTACATTTAGGGGTAAACCAATCAGGATAACAGCTGATCTCTCAACACAGACTCTAAAAGCTAGAAGATCCTGGAATAACATATTTCAAACGCTAAAAGAAAATGGGTTCCAACCAAGAATCGTGTATCCGGCGAAATTAAGCTTCAGGATGGAAGATGAAATTAAAACATTCCATGATAAACAAAAGTTAAAAGAATTTGCAGCTAGAAAACCATCTCTTTGAAAAATCCTTGGCAAAACACTACAGGAAGAGGAAATGGAAAACAACAATGAAAACCAACAGTGGGAGGTAGGACAGTAAAGGGGGGAAAATAATCAAAGAGGAAAACAAATCAGGTTTAGCAGCATTAATAAACAAATATGGCTGGAAGAACAAACCATATCTCAATAATAACCCTAAATGTTAATGGCTTAAACTCACCAATTAAGAGACACAGGCTAGTTGAATGGATCACAAAACAAGACCCAACAATATGCTGCCTACAGGAGACGCATTTGATAGGAAAGAATATACATAGACTGAAGGTGAAAGGTTGGGAAAAATCATATCACTCATATGGACTGCGGAAGCAAGCAGGAGTGTCCATACTCATATCAAATAAAATAGATTTCAAACCAAAGTTAATCAAAAGGGATAAAGAAGGACACTACATACTGCTCAAGGGAACCATACACCAACAAGACATAACAATCATAAATATATATGCCCCAAACAACGGTGCTGCTGTGTTCATCAAGCAAACTCTTCTCAATTTCAAGAGTCTAATAGACCACCATACAATAATCATGGGAGACTTCAACACACCTCTCTCACCACTGGACAGATCTTCCAAACAAAAGTTGAATAAGGAAACTATAGAACTCAATAACACAATTAACAACCTAGACTTAATTGACATATATAGAATATACCACCCAACATCAAGCAGCTACACTTTTTTCTCAGCAGCACATGGATTCTTCTCAAAAATAGATCATATATTATGTCACAGGGCAACTCTTAGACAATATAAAGGAGCGGAGATAATACCATGCATCTTATCTGATCATAATGGAATGAAACTAAAAATCAACGATAAAAGAAGCAAGGAAAAATCATGCATCACTTGGAGAATGAACATAGGTTACTGAATGATCAATGGGTTTTAGAAGACATCAAGGAGGAAATTAAAAAATTCTTAGAGTTTAATGAAAACACAGACACAACATATCGGAATCTATGGGACACATTGAAAGCAGTTCTAAGAGGAAAATTCATTGCTTGGAGTTCATTCCTTAAAAAAAGAAAAAACCAACAAATAAATGATCTCATACTTCATCTCAAAATCCTAGAAAAAGAAGAGCAAAATAACAGCAAAAGAAGTAGAAGGCAAGAAATAACTAAAATCAGAGCTGAAATTAATGAAATCGAAACAAAAGAAACAACTGAAAAAATTGACAAAACGAAAAGTTGGTTCTTTGAAAAGATAAATAAAATTGACAGACCCTTAGCCATGCTAGGGAAGAGAAGAAGAGAGAGAACTCAAATTACTAGCATAAGGGATGAAAAAGGCAAGATCACGACAGACACTTCAGAAATACAGAAGATAATCAGAAACTATTTTGAATCCTTATACTCCAATAAAATAAAAGATAGTGAAGGCATCGATAAATTTCTTAAGTCATATAATCTGCCCAGATTGAGTCAGGAGGATATAGACAACCTAAACAGACCAATATCAATTGAGGAAATAGAAGAAACCATCAAAAGATTACCATTTAAGAAAAGCCCAGGACCGGATGGGTATACAGCAGAGTTTTACAAAACCTTTAAAGAGGAACTAATACCAATACTTTTCAAGCTATTTCAGGAAATAGAAAAAGAGGGAGAACTTCCAAATTCATTCTACGAGGCCAACATCACCCTGATTCCGAAACCAGACAAAGACACTTCAAAGAAAGAAAATTACAGACTAATATCTCTAATGAACCTAGATGCAAAAATCCTCAATAAAATTCTAGCAAATTGGATACAAAAACATATCAAAAAAATTGTGCACCACGATCAAGTAGGATTCATCCCTGGGATGCAAGGCTGGTTCAATATACGGAAATCAATAAATGTTATTCACCACATCAATAGACTTAAAAATAAGAACCATATGATCATCTCGATAGATGCAGAAAAAGCATTCGACAAAGTACAACACCCGTTTATGTTCAAAACTCTCGAAAAACTAGGGATAACAGGAACATACCGCAACATTGTAAAAGCAATTCATGCTAAGCCTCAGGCTAGCATCATTCTGAATGGAGAAAAACTGAAGGCATTCCCTCTAAAATCTGGAACAAGACAGGGATGCCCTCTCTCACCACTTCTGTTCAACATAGTTCTCGAAACACTGGCCAGAGCAATTAGACAGACGAAAGAAATTAAAGGCATAAAAATAGGAAAAGAAGAACTTAAATTATCACTATTTGCAGATGACATGATTCTATACCTAATAGGGTCTACAAAGAAACTGTTAGAGCTAATAAATGAATTCAGCAAAGTGGCAGGTTATAAAATCAACACACATAAATCAAAGGCATTCCTGTATATCAGCGACAAATCCTCTGAAATGGACACGAGGACAACCACTCCATTCACAATATCCTCAAAAAGAATAAAATACTTGGGAATCAACCTAACAAAAGAGGTGAAAGACTTATACAATGAAAACTACAGAACCCTAAAGAGAAAAATTGAAGAAGACCTTAGAAGATGGAAAAATATACCCTGTTCATGGATAGGCAGAACTAACATCATCAAAATGGCGATATTACCAAAAGTTCTCTATAGGTTTAATGCAATGCCAATCAAAATCCCAACGGCATTTTTTGTAGAAATAGAGAAAGCAATCATGAAATTCATATGGAAGAATAAAAGACCCAGAATAGCAAAAACAATACTAAGCAGGAAGTGTGAATCAGGTGGTATAGCGATTCCAGATTTCAAACTATACTACAGAGCAATAGTAACAAAAACAGCATGGTACTGGTACCAAAACAGGCGGGTGGACCAATGGTACAGAATAGAGGACACAGAAACCAACCCACAAAACTACAACTTTCTTATATTTGATAAAGGGGCTAAAAGCATGCAATGGAGGAAGGATAGCATCTTCAACAAATGGTGCTGGGAAAGCTGGAAATCCATATGCAACAAAATGAAACTGAATCCCTTTCTCTCGCCATGCACAAAAGTTAACTCAAAATGGATCAAGGAGCTTGATATCAAATCAGAGACACGGCATCTGATAGAAGAGAAAGTTGGCTACGACCTACATGCTGTGGGGTCGGGCTCCAAATTCCTCAATAGGACACCCATAGCACAAGAGTTAACATCTAGAATCAACAAATGGGACTTACTTAAACTAAAAAGTTTTTTCTCAGCAAAAGAAACAATAAGAGAGGTAAATAGGGAGCCTACATCATGGGAACAAATCTTTACTCCTCACACTTCAGATAGAGCCCTAATATCCAGAGTATATAAAGAACTCAGAAAATTAGACAATAAGATAACAAATAATCCCATCAACAAATGGGCCAAGGACTTGAACAGACACTTCTCAGAGGAGGACATACAATCAATCAACAAGTGCATGAAAAAATGCTCACCATCTCTAGCAGTCAAAGAAATGCAAATCAAAACCACCCTAAGATACCATCTCACTCCAGTAAGATTGGCAGCCATTACGAAGTCAAACAACAACAAGTGCTGGCGAGGATGTGGGGAAAAGGGTACACTTGTACATTGTTGGTGGGACTGCAAATTGGTGCAGCCAATTTGGAAAGCAGTATGGAGATTTCTTGGAAAGCTGGGAATGGAACCACCATTTGACGCAGCTATCCCCCTTCTCGGTCTATTCCCTAAAGACCTAAAAAGAGCATGCTACAGGGACACTGCTACATCGATGTTCATAGCAGCACAATTCACAATAGCAAGACTGTGGAACCAACCTAGATGCCCTTCAATAGACGAATGGATAAAAAAAAATGTGGCATTTATACACAATGGAGTATTACTCTGCATTAAGAAATGACAAAATCATAGAATTTGGAGGGAAATGGATAGCATTAGAGCAGATTATGCTAAGCGAAGCTAGCCAAGCCCTAAAAAACAAATTCCAAATGTCTTCTTTGATATAAGGAGAGTAATTAAGAACAGACTAGGGAAGAAGAGCACGAGAAGAAGACCATCATTAAACAGGGTTGAGAGGTGGGAGGGAAAGGGAGAGAGAAGGGAAATTGCATGGAAATGGAACGAGACCCTCAGGGTTATACAAAATTACATACAAGAGGAAGTGAGGGGAAAGGGAAAAATAATACAAGGGGGAGGAATGAATTATAGTAGGGGGGGTAGAGAGAGAAGAGGGGAGGGGAGGGGAGGGGAGGGGAGGGGGGATAGTAGAGGATAGGAAAGGCAGCAGAATACAACAGACACTAGGATGGCAATATGTAAAGCAATGGAAGTGTAACTGATGTGATTCTGCAAGCTGTATAAGGGGTAAAATGGGAGTGCATAACCCACTTGAATCAAAATGTGAAATATGATATATCAAGAACTATGTAATGGAGGGGTAAGACAAGATAATACAAATGGAAGAAATGATTTACAGTAGAAGGGGTAGAGAGAGAAAAGGGGAGGGGAGGGGAGGGGAGGGGGGATAGTAGAGAATAGGACAGACAGCAGAATACATCAGACACTAGAAAGGCAATATGTCAATCAATGAAAGGGTAACTGATGTGACACAGCAATCTGTATACGGGGTAAAGGTGGGAGTTCATAACCCGCTTGAATCAAACTGTGAAATATGATGTATTAAGAACTGTGTAAGGTTTTGAACGACCAACAATAAAAAAATAAATAAATTTTAAAAAAAAAGCAAACATAAGACAATTGATTTCTCACCTCTGTAATCTCTGCAGTTCCATTTGCTTAAGTCAGAATTAATTATGTTTTGAATGCTGTGCAAATAAATGCTATAGCCCTATCCAATTTTCACACTACTTTGTCATGTGCCTAGTATAGGGCTCAAAAATGTCACTGCTAATGTGAGTGCTCCATAAAGCTGATGAATTGCTGATGTAATATTTTAAATAAAGATACATTTCTCATTCAATATGACATTATGTGGGAAAATTTCACTTTGTCACTTATTTGTCATGAGAGTTTGAGAAAGTCACATAATGTCTTTCAACTGTACCTTTATCTCATCCTTAAAAATGAGAGAAAGAAAACCTGTCTTTTTTTTTCTTATTATTAACACCTGAGGCCTACTCATTGTTCAGAATGAACAAAATCAATATGCAAACTCTGATACCACAGATCAGTTCACTCTTTTACCTTAGGAAAAACATGTATATGGCCTCAAAGAATAGAGCCATCACATGAAACATGTAGCTTTGTCTAGCTAGAAACTAGAAGGCACCCAAAGTCTCATTAATATGTCACTCTCTGAATAAGAAAGGTACCAACACTATTGCTGCTCCATTAGGAATAAAAAGACTTGAGGTAAAACTGGATGAAACTGCATACTCAGAGCAGTTCCATGGTAGGGACAGAAAAATAAGGCTGAACCCACACTACCCGATGGCATTAAGTTAACATTTCCTCCCTCTATGTAAGTAAGACATTTCCAAAATGAAGGCTCCAGTCTTCACATATGCTTTATTACACAATATACCACCACTATAAAATATAATTTCAAGTTTTTTAAAGATAAAGGAAAGAGTTCTAGCCACTAATATCTACTAACCAGATGATTTAAATGGTGCGTCACAGGTCTTTGACGTGTGGACCACTAATTAGAGCCTGGGAAGCTAATGCATCATTCTGGAATACTTAGAACCTGCAGAAAACCGAAGTCTAATCATAATACAGACAACCAGAATTTCTGTCCAAGATAGTAAATGAAATTCCATGAATTTTCCTGTGTACTAAGGTCTTTTCAATAAGACTTTTGAAATGCAATCATGAATTAATATCATCTACATTTTAAAAGGTCTAAGATCCTTACATTTATATAGTATCTTAATAGAACAGGCAAAATCCGAAAGTGAAATAAAATATAAAAGAATATGGAGTGAAAAATGAGTCTCTTCCCTTTCCCTGTTTCCCAGGTACCAATTCTCCATCCTAGAAACCTTCTTTTTTTGGGGGGTGGGGCGTTTATGGGGGATTGAATTCAGGAGAACTTGGCCATTGAGTCATATCCCCAGCCATTTATAAGTCCTTGATTTGTTTGTTCCTCTGGCTTTTTAAAGAAAATTTGGGCTACTGAAAAGTTCATATAGAAGAGAGAAAACCTGACTGGCCCAACTTTCAAGCTGGTAAGAGGGCACTAATCAACCTATGAACTGTGAATCTTTGGAGCAAGTTACTGTTTATCATCCATTTGCTTGAGACATGGGGGTGGGTTCATATGGTACTAACCATAGCTATTACCCCTCAACAACATGAAGTAATATCCCTTCATAGCATGAAGGTAAGCAATGCCATAAAGCCTGTATTATTACTCTTTACTGCCTGGACTCACTGAAAGTTTCAAAAAACACTCTGCTTTTCAGTTTCTTCACTTTTACAATAAAGCTAATAAACTACTGTTAAAAAGTTGTTTACATTGATTAAAGATTATATATGTAAAATGTCTGATACATAGTAGGCACTCCAGTGTCAGTTGGTGTCATTAATCTATGAGATAATAAAAGGTGTTCTAGCGCTGGGATTGTGGCTTAGTGGTAGAGCGCTTGACCAGCATGTATGAGTCACTGGGTTTGATCCTCAGCACCGCATATAAATAAATAAATAAAATAAAGATCCATCAACAACTAATAAAAACAATTTAATTTTCTTTTTAAAAAGGTGTTCTATTTGGAACATAGAAAAGAAAAAAAAATCCATAACTTCTGTGGGCAACAAAAGCACATCATGAACTCAAAGACATTACTTTCTTATAACCCACTCCTCCTCATTAATTTCTACATTATACCTCACCTAAAGAAATGGTATGAGGTGAAGAAAGAGCCTACAGAATAGGAGCAAATTTTTTCTAAATGCCTATTAGATATAGCACTAATATCTATGATACATAAAAAATTCAAAAAACTTAACACCAAAAAAATAAATAACCCAATCAATAAATGGGCTAAGGAACTGAACAGACATTTCTCAGAAGAAGATATACGACTGATCAAAAAATATATGAAAAAATGTTCAACATCTCTAGTAATTAGAGAAATGCAAATCAAAACTACTCTAAGATTTCATCTCACTCCAGTCAGGATGGCAGTTATCAAGAATACAAGCAATAATAAGTGTTGGCAAAGATGCAGGGGAAAAGGCACACTCATACATTGCTAGTGGAACTTCAAATTGGTGCAACCAATCTGGAAAGCAATATGGAGATTCTTTAGAAAATTTGGAATGGAACCACCATTTGACCCAGCTATCCCTCTCCTCAGTCCATATCCAAAGGACTTAAAAACAGCATACTACAGTGGTATAGCTACATCAATGTTTATAGTAGCGCAATTCACAATTGCTAAACTGTGAAACCAACTAGATGCCCTTCAATAAATGAATGGACAAAGAAACTGTGATACACACACACACACAATGGAATATTACTCAGCATTAAAAAAGAATAAAATCAGAGCATTTGCAGGTAAATGGATGGAGTTGGAGAAGATAATGCTAAGTGAAGTTAGCCAATCCCAAAAAATCAAATGCCGAATGTTTTCTCTGATAAGTGGATGATGATCCATAAAGGGGGGTGGGGATGGGAGGGCAAAGGATGGGAAAGGAGGGGGCATCCAGGTAAAAAAGATGGTGGAATGAAATGGACATCATTAGCCTAGGTACATGTATGATGACATGAATGGTGTGACTCTACTTTGTGTACAAAAAGAAATGAAAAATTGTGCTCCATTTGTATACTATGAATCGAAATGCATTCTGCTGTCATGTATAACTAATTTTTTTAAAGAGAGAGACAGACAGAGAGAGAGAGAGAGAGAGAGAGAGAGAGAGAGAGAGAGAGAGAGAGAGAGAATTTTTTAATATTTATTTTTTAGTATTTGGGGGACACAAAATTTTTGTTTGTATGTGTGCTGAGGATTAAACCCGGGCCACACGCATGCCCGGTGAGTGTGCTACCGCTTGAGCCACATCCCCAGCCCCATGTATAACTAATTAAAACAAATAAATAAATTAATTTAAAAACAAAGAAATGGTAAACAAGGCACAATGTTACATGACCATAATCCCAGTGACTTGGAAGGCTAAAGGAAAAGGATGGCAAATTCAAAGCCAGTCTTGGCAACTTAGTGAGACTCTGTCTCAAAAAGTATGTAGCTCAGTGGTAGTGTTCCTCTAGGTTCAATCCTCTCTCTCTCTCTCTCTCTCTCTCTCTCTCTCTCTCTCTCTCTCTCTCACACACACACACACACACACACACACACACACACACAATGATCATATAGAATTATACTTGTAGCAGTATGATAAAAGATTTTACACCTAAAATTTCTGGTTACAATATAAAATATGTCTTTATAAAGCCTGGTTCAACTGAAGATAAAATAAGAGAAATAAGCATAGGCCAGAAACAACTGAAAAAAAAAAAAAACATTTCTCAAAAGAAAAAAAATTTGAGCAGATTCTCCCCTGAAAGATAACCAATCCTTACAGAATCAGAGCCCTCATTCTAGTGAGCACATGCTACCGTCAGAGTTGGCTGGAATGAGAGGTGAAATGAAATCCACTACTTAAAGCTAAGATTTCCACTCAGTCAGAAGAAAAAAGTCCACCAAGAAAAAGAAGACCTGCCCTTAGTCATGGCTATGTGCAGACCATGCATTCAACAAATACTCAAGTGCATATTTTGTATCAGGCACTATTCTACACACTGGGTTACAAAGATCTCTGCCCTCATAAGAATGTCTAACTACCAGCAAACTAATATGGTTTAGGGTTAGAAATTTAAATCACTCAGGAATCCTGAAAAACTGCAGATTAACATTTAACATCCATAAGTATTATTTTGGCAGTGTCCCTTGATCTTCAGTGTCCACAAGCCTCTGAGAGGAGCAAATGAGAATCTCCCCTTGAAAAACATTAGCCTCAAAGGCTTCTCAAAGTTCAAGAAATGTACACTGAAGAACCACCATAAATGAGGATAAAATAAAAGAAGAAATCATAATGGACATTAGAAAATATTTTGAATCAAATATTAATAATAATGCAATGTACTTGAGGGATGTTGCTATAGCAGTACTTGGCAGAAAATTTATAGTCTTGAGTGCTTACATTACAAATGAAAAACAAAACTATGGAGCTAAGAGTCTAAAAAAAAAGTTAGACAAAAAATGATAGACTAAATACACACACAGCAGGAAGAAGGTGAAAATAAGGGAACCAAAAAGTAACCAAAATTAAAGAAGTTGAGGGGATACAATAGAAAGGATCAACAAGCCAGAAGTTGTCAGGTCCCATGGCACATGCCTGTAATCCCAGAGGCTCAACAGGCTGAAACAGGAGGATTGCAAGTTCAAAGCCAACCTCAGCAACTTAGCAAGGCCCCAAGCAACTCAGTGAAACTCTGTCTCTAAATAAAATACAAAAAAAAAAAAAAAAAAGGGGGCTGGGGATGTGGCTCAGTGGTTGAGCTTCCTGGGTTCAATACCCAGTACCCCCCCAGAAAGGGCAGGGGCCAGAAGTTGATTCTTAAAAAGACTAATACACCTGAAAAATATCTAGTGAGATTGAGAATGAAAGTATAGATTTTTTAATTTAGAGGTTTTAAATATATAGATATTTATTTTATATTTTCATTTTTGACATAATATACATACTTATGTATATGGTATAGTATTATAATTCTACATTTATATTCTACAACATGTAATAATCAAATCAGGGCAACTAGAATTGCCATTTCCTCAAATATAAGTTACAACAATTAATTATACATTTCAAAAGAAATAGGGGGGAAGAGTTTAAAGGTTCCCAACAAATAGAAAATTAAGTTTGAGAGTTTTATTATTTTGTTTTTTTAATGGTGCTGGGGATCAGATCCAAGGCCTCACACATGCTAAGCAAGCACTCTTAAAATTGAGCTCTCTATTCCCTAAATTTAGGGTTTTAAAAGAGAAAACTGGGGTCGGGTTATGGCTCAGCGGTACAGCACTTGCCTCACACGTGCAAGGCCCTGGGTTCGATCCTCAGCACTACATAAAAATAAATAAATAAAATAAAGAGTTATTTTTAAAAAGGGAAAACTAGAAATGTAATTAAGATTAAAAAGTTAAGGACACATTATAAATAATTTTGTTACACATTTGAAAATTTAATAAAATGGAGAAATCTTTAAAAAAAATTATAAACCAGCAAAACTGACTCAGAAAGAAAGAGAAAGTAAGAATGTCCCCCAAAAACATTACAGAAACTGAAATATATTTAAATATCTTCATACACACCTACACACACACACACACAAAAAAAAAAAAACCCTGACCTAAGTGGTTTTATAAAAAAGTTTTATAAAAAAATATTTCAAAAGTATAAAAAAAAAGTATTCCAAAAAAATTTAAAAGCAGTAATCCACATTCATTTAATGAGGCTTGTATAATTTTATTCCATGGATGGTTGAAAAGAGTAAATACAGGCCAATCTCACTAAAGAATATAGATGCAAAATTATTAATAAAATATTAGCAAATAAAGTCATAGCTGAGTTGGGTTTATTATAGAGGTACAAAGTTATTTAAACAATAGGAAATTAGGTTAACAGATTAAAGGAGAAGAAGCATACAACCACATTCAAAAAAAATACATGGAAAAAAGCATTCCATTAGAAAAATATCAATAAACACTCCTAGAAAAGTAGGAATAAAGGAAAATTTCTTTAATCCAAGAAAGGAATCTAGAAAGTAGAATGTGGGCAGAAGGTACTTCTGGGCGTGGTCATAAAACATCCCTACTAATCCTACATGCTCTCCTCTAGGGTCAGCTGACTGAATGGGAAGATTAGGCAGTGTAGACCAAAAGATAAAAGGATACTAAATCCCTAGTTATACTTGGAGAAGAACTGCTGGGTGCCATCAACCAGCATCATCCTCATTTGACTTCATGGAAACAAAAAGTAAATGCTGATTGTGTCAAGACACTAAAATTTGTCAAGACACTAAAATTAGGATTTGAGTATTTCACGCTCCAGTAAATCCTTACATTCTAGGTTGCAATTGTTCCACTCTACATATGAGAACTGTTGAGATCAAAAAATGGTTTCAGGTATTGTGGCTCAGTAGTAGAGCGCTCACCTGGCATGTGTGAGGCACTGGGTTTGATCCTCAGTACAATCAATCAATCAATCAATCAATCAAGTATTGTGTTGAAAAAAAAATGGTTTCAATTGTAGAATGTCCTAGGTAGCAAAACTAATACATGTAAAGGCCCTGATGTGGGACAGAATGTGGTATATTTGAGGAGTTAAAAGAATCTTAGTGGCTGGAGAGTTAAAAAGAGAGAGATGGAACTGGAGAGGTAGATAATTGTCAGATCACCCAAGGACTTTAGTCTTGCTAAAGATTTTGGAAGATAACCCAAGGACACTGGAATGGCCCCCTTCCCCAAAGGATTTAAGCAGAAATGCAAAGTGACCATATTTGAATTTGAAAAGATCACTCTGCCTACAAGATAAGGATACAAGAGCAATAAGAGGCTGCTCATTTTAGGAGGCTACCAGAGAAATTTACAGAAATACTATGCTGCCAAGATTAACATAATTAGATCAGGAAATTAGAGAATTATTTAAAAAACAGAAGTTAGCAAGAACTTCAGAGATGATGGTACATATAAAGGAGTATTTTAGGTCTTAGAAAGGGGTAGGTAATTATAGATAAAGAGATCACTTTTGAAATTACTGAAAATGGATAAGGTTTAAAATTAAAATGGTAAGTCTGAACCAAGGTGATGACAGAAGAAATGGAAAGGAAGCACAGAGATACAAGAGACCAAGAGCATTATGAAAAAAAATCCAGAGCTCCATACATACCTGCACCATGATGCTGGAGAGACCTGCTGCTTTTGTATACCATAAGCTCATTTGTGCTTTAGGCATCCGTTACTCCCCTTTTAATTGCATCAACCCACACAATTTTGGCACAAAAGATCAAATAAATAAAATATTTGACAAGACAGTAATAGAAACAGAGATATTTTTAGAACTATATTCAGAGTCTATGGCTCTCTCTTCATTTTGGGGGGACTGGGATAGGGTACACTGAGGGGGGTACTTTGTTTTAAATGTCCTCTTTGGGAGCCATCATAGTTAGAAGAGACAAAGGAGTTCTTAATTTTGATGGTTATACTATGCTTATGTTAGATGGTAACATTACAGAAAGCTGGGGTGAAGAATACATGGAAAATTCCTTCCATTTTTGTAGCTTTTGTTGTTAAGTACAAATTATTTCAAAATAAAAACAAATTGAAAATAAATAAATATCCTCACATATAGCAAATTGATATTTTCATAGTACCACACTTTTGAAAAAGCAAAGAAAAATTCATGTAGAACAAAAGCTAGAGAAAATGTCAGTAACTATCTGGGCAATAAATTTCTTTGCAGGGGAGGAGTTGATTAAAAAAATATGGTATGACTTTAAGTCAATGTTGAGACTGTTTTCTTTTACAGTTCATAAATGGCTTCTAAAGGCATTTCAAAAGGACGAGTTCTAAAAATATTTTTTTGCAATGACAGCATCGTTGGATTAGTGTAAAGAGTGGCTGTGTTGGAAGAATAGCACTCATTTTAACAGTGTACCTTATGGCATATTTATTTTAAAAAATCACTCTTCATTACCTTATGGTCACACCTCAGGGTGTTAAAGCAGTTTTTGGGTACTCAGTAAATCAAAGAGAAGTTAATTGAAGGCAATAATTTATCATGTCTCCCTCTGATTTCTAACTCAAGGGTTTGAGTTATTTTTAATTTCTTCTGTGATAGAAGATCTTCTCATTTTACCTTATTGAGGTTTTAAGCAAATTTATTACTCTTTAACAGAAATTCGATTTTGTATGGATAGAAAAACAAAATATCAAAAGAAACACAAGGACAGCAAAAAAGCAGCCTACAGGCAGTGCATGGTCATCAAGGTCAGCTCTCCCCTGTCATGTGTTGATCTCACCTTACAGTCTATCTAGACCAATACTGAGCATACACCAGATAGTCACCAGTCAGTTGGTCACATATTCACTCATCATATTTTGTGCTGGAAGGGCTTTGAACCACATGACCAACAAAATAAAATAAAACAAAACAAGACCCCACATAAACATATATAAACAGCTATCCAAATAGGTACCATGCCCAAGTTCTAACAAAACAGAAGCATTTTATTTCTTTATTTTCCTAATAAAGCAGCGTGGTTTAGGCTACAGGTTCAAGCCTTAGAATCAATGTCTTAATTTCTTTTTTGCCACTTAACTTATTTTGCTTATAAATCAGATGCAATAACATTGTTGCCTTCTAGGGGACTTATGTAAATTAATAATACAGCTATAAAACATCTTGCAAACATGAAACGTTACATACTTACTAATTCTTTAAATGTGCTCATTATATTGCCCACTTTGAACCTTAATATTCACTTATAACTATACACTTGAGATTTCCCCAAGGGAAAAAAAGTCAACTTTTTTTTTTTTAACCTATGGCTTTATCAACTTTTCTTTATGTAAGCAAATATACAATAACAAGGGGAAAAAATAACACACAACTAACCCAAAACCAAGCAATATTCATAAATGCTCTAAGCCTATGAACATATAAAATATGCCTTGGTGACAATTAACCACATTCATGCATTATTTCTAGTTGGGAATTGCAACAGAAATGTAGTTATTTACTGAAAGTTAGATAATAAAAATTAAATGTTCTCTCAATATAATGCCATGACTAATGCACTAAAATTTGCATTTACTTAAGTATTAGTGAGTTCATTATTGGCAACTGTAGTTCTTCATCTATGAACTGTTTGTTCAAAACTCATATATTTTTCTTATGAGTTGTCTTTTAATTAACTCATAGAATTCTTAATATGTTATGAATATTAGCCACTCTGTTATGCATGGCAAAATTTTATTCCAGCTTTCATTATGGTATCCTTTACAAGTGGGACGAAGTTAATTCACCTAAGGTATAAGTAATACCTGTCCTCCAAGAAAGCTAAAACTAATAGATGCAAGTTCTAGTAAGAATTAATAAACTCAATAAACAAACTGAAAATATCTTAAACATAAATATGCTGTTATACTTGATAGCATATAAAATATTTTAAGGTCAAACTCAGATATTGTAGGTCAAAATCTTATGACAGGGGCTGGGGTTTTGGCACAGTGGAACAGCACATGTCTAGCACATGTGAGGCACTGGGTTCAATTCTTAGCACCACATAAAAATAAATAAAATAAAGGTATTGTATGCATCTACAACTAAAAAATATTTTTAAAAAATCTTGGAACTTAAATATCGTCAGTCTTAAATACTGTCCAATTATGTAAGTTAACTATTCTTTCTATGTGGTGAGTTTATTTAATACATAAGGAAGAAAACAATGATGACATGCTCTCTAAATATATACTACATTCTTAATACCTTATTAACACTTCCTGAGTGTCTTCAAAAGCATCTGGTAAGTACTCCCTGGTATAACCAAAGACTATTTACTGGAGCTAGGGAAGCCGGGGGAGCCTGGGGAGCCTGCTGCCACTTTTCCTTCTGAATTCTGTTCAGATAAAACCAGCCGGGACACAGCTGCAGCCCAGCTGTTGGCTTTGATTTCCTATGACAGCACTGAAAACAATCACTCCAGCTTGATCACATAATAATTAAATCCAAATTACTACAGCTAAGGCTCACTACATTAAAAATTAAAGCTGCCAAGAATTCCAAAAGACTATCAGCATAAGGAACTACACTTGTGGCTGTATCATCATGTATGCCCCTTTTGTCATTTCATTTTAGGCCAGGCAGACAAAAGGGCTGATCATATTGTGAAGGGGATAAACAATTACATTGGTTAGATGAAGGACAGAAACAAATCAATATGGACTCTTATTGACATAAATGCCATCAATAGGTAATCATCACATCAACATTCAGAAAAACGCTTTCCTCACAACCCAACAGACCATAAGCTCAAGAAAGGGGGATGCAGCTCACCAATTTCTCTGACATCAGTCCAACACAGTGCCAAGAGAGAACATAATAAGTGCTCAATAAATGCTTTTTTGAATGAATGAGAGAGGAGGCTGGCTCAGAATAGATAAGGTAAGTGACACAGATATTTAAATACCTAGGTGACAGTGGAACAGGGGTGATGACTTAACTCTTCATGTGATGCAAGGGAAATAAGAAAGAGAATACTCCACATTTCCATGGATTCTTTCACTTACAGCCATGAGATGGTAATAAGTACCTTGAAATGACCTGACTATAAAGAAGAATATCTTTGGTATCTGTCTACTGTGGAGCTCAAACAAGAACAGGAAAAGAAGTATTCAGAGATGTTACCAGAGGCAGTTTCAGAATTAAGAAGCAATATTTGCCCCAATACAATCAAACAGTGGTAAATACACAGCTTATTTTTCAGTAATGGCATCTAGTTCACTAAAAGTCTTTTTTAAGTGGGGAAAATGTTGATACCTCAGACCTGCCTGCACACTCGCTCTGTGGAAGTGGTACTGAGTGCAGGAGTGTACTGCAACCACTAGGATTACAGATAATTACCATACAGATTTTATGTAAATCATATCAGTAAAGTGGGAGAAACAGTATGTACTTATTTTGCTAGCACTATTCTGGGTAAATAAAGAGCTGGGTCTAAATTAGGAACTGCTGACATTTCAATCTTTTGTTCTTATTTTCAAATATAGCATTATAAATGGGAAACTACAAGATCCCCAGGAGTTTCCTTTGCCTCAGTTTGAAAATGTACCCATGTATTTGGCTTGAAAGACTATATCCAGTGCATTTGCCAATGCAGTGGAGACCTGGGTTCAGACCCTTCAAGAACGATGACAGGGTTCACATTGAGGCAATATAGGTACACAGGAGAATAGGAGCTAAAGATGGGCATCATATGACTTCTAATGTCAGTTAAAGAAGGGACTATGGATTTGTATTCTAAACCATAGAAAAATAAAAAGGTACTGAGGAGATACCAACCAAGATCTCAAAGGCAAGCAGTTAAAATTAGACAAGTTAATTGTTCAGTGGGCTTGTAAATACAATTCAATATAAGGAGAAGCTTCAGACACTAAATCTATATGACAGTAAAATTGTACTAAGATTCCTAACTCTGAGTGCTAACTGAATTTCCTGGATAAGGTTGTACTTCAATAATAAACCCCCAAAAGGCTTTTTAAAAATTCTTTCAAAAGTAGTTCTATGCATCATACCATACCTACTGCTGGAAGAGCTGGCAGAGATCCTCCTATGAGCTACCAGCTAGCAGCAGGGTTAGAAGACAGCAGAGGGAAGCTTTTGAGCAGCAGAAGGGCCTACAGTAAACCACAGGAATAAGGCCCAAACAATGGGCAACAAGGTGGGGAGGGAGGTCAGCTGGAGCAACACAAGGTAACGAAACTTGAGTGTTGGGAAACACAAAGTACAATCACAAATCCAAGGCTTCATAATGTAACACATATCACCACAGATGACCATCTGCTTTGAGTTTGTTATGGGATGTAATTGCTCCCTTCTTGCTGGCAGCCATTTCAGAAGACCTGGGTGGCACCTATGGAAACCTGCCCAAGGTGGTCCTTCTCTGGGTATATTTTGGCAGGAACAGAGGTTCTGGGTAAAGGAAGTGGTTTGGTGAACATTTCTAGATTTTCAGTTTAACCCAAACCAAAGTACTTAGGATGGCATTGTAGTGAGGTTGTGCTATATTTACATTTCAGAAAAGAAAGAATTGCCACAGATTTGATATGTGAAAAGTCTTGAAAGCAGACACCTACTCACTAAGAGCAAATAATAATTTAAGATGGATGAATTGAAAAGACATGCAACAGCACAACCACATGAGAGGGTTTGTGTATGTAAATTTGCTTGCTTTTTCAACCACTGATATCCTGTTTCTGAAAATGTATTCCTAGCTTCTATTCTCCTCTAACAAAACCCAATCAGTTTCTGACAGCTCTTTCCCAAACAGCTGCCTTTCATTTAATTTCATTTAATGTGCAAGCCGTTTCAAGTTGCATGCACGAGCACACTGTGAAGAATTCATTTTCTCTAGTTTCCTGGTGACAATAAAAAGAATTTAATAATAAAAAAAGCTGAACTTTGGTCTCAAATGTTTCTGTCCTGCCGAAATGGTGAGTTATACAAGTGGAAGTGATCCAAAGGTTATTTGGTCCACCCCCCACCATGCAAAAAGAGCCTAAACAGACCCTTTCATGTAATTATCTTACTTGTCTTTTTAAAATCTTATAAGAAAAATTCCATATTCTCACTAAATAAATTTGGTCCAGACCTTGATAATTTGAAAAATGAACTTCCCTAGGGATAAGTGCAGGGGGTAAAAACAGATTTAGGATTCACAAACAGGGACAAGTCAGATGATAGAATTTTAAGACTAGTTTGATCCTAGAATACATATATAGGAGAATAACAGGGAAGATGCTTGCTAAAGGAAACTGAGTTCTTGAAGGAGAGAGATGTAATTTTGCATAATAGTTTAGATTATGAGCTTCACGGTTTAATAACCATGCATGCAAATTCTACTAATGCCACTCTAAGGTACAGTTCAATTCAAAATAAGTATTAGCAATAACATTTCTTGGGTGCTTATTATATCTCAGGTACTACTCTAAGTGCCTTACATATATTAATTAACTTATAAATACTTAAATAATAGTGTTGTATAGATTATATAATGTTCTTAAAGGGTTGTCACAGTTCTTATGTTCAATAAATACTAAAAATTATTAATAATTTCCACTTCTGTTCACAAAACCAAAAGTTTCACTAATAAGACTTTGGATCCAAAAACTTTAAAGAAACAAATAAACCCAAAGTAAGCAATGCTACTTTGCTCCCTCCCTGCTTCTCTTCTGTAAAATTCAGGAAACAAGCGTGAGCAAGTCCTGAGAAAGGGAGAATGTTCCATTGTGTTCCCTTACTTAAGTAATAATGGTAAGAGAAAATCGTGAAATAGTATGAACACCTTTCAGTCTCTTCATCCCAGTATCACTCATCCTCTACTCTTGCCCACTTCTTTACTGTTCTCCACACCCTCCCCCAGTTTCTAGCCCACCACGATCTTGAATGCCACAAGGTTTCTGTCACTTGAATGACTAAGAGGCAAAGAGGAAAGGTTGCTTGAGAGTAGAACCAATGTGATCAAGATTCAAATCAACTATTAACTATGAGGACCTTTAATGAAGCTGGAAACTGAAGCTCTGTTAAAGACTTCACTCCAAGTATTCCAAGAACTTGGCAAGTATAGGCTGTAGGGACTCTCAGCACTTACTTTGTCAAGAGGCTAAAACCATCTATTTTGAAATGGAGTTGGTGTTACACTTGCCTTGTGTTATCAAGTCCTGCTACCCACTCAATGCTCTTCAGCCCCACATTTCCATCACTAACAAGAATTCGGGGGCTAAATATCATATCCAGAAACATAGCTCTTTGTTGTCTATGCTCCAGGCAGAGGAGCTCCAGTCACACCCCTGAGGAAGCATAGTGAGGAGGCCAATTGAAAAGACCCAAAGGTTTTATCTATTCTTTCTACTGAGCTCCTTAGTTCCCTCAGAAAACTTTGCTTCCTGTTATATAATACTTTAGGTAGGACACTCAAACTTCTCACTAGCAACACACCAGAACACTCAAGAAGTAAAACTTACTTGAATCTTATGTTTACAAAAGAAAAAGGCATGTACAAATTCAAACTGTAAGTTGGGCTCACGGCCACATTATAAAGGTCATATTCAACCTGCCTGCATTTTATCAAACCATGAATCATTTCTGCACTGACCCCCCCTCCCCCCAAGAATTCTCTGCTCTGGCCAGGAAGCATTTGAAATGTGTGGTCATCAAGTGCCATGAATAACAGAAAATACAGGAAAATCACTTTCTAAATCAAATCTGTACACTTGAAAATAAACACATTTCCAAATGATGTAATTACAACAATATGCCACTCTTGGTTTGAAAATTAATATAACATTACAATTTTTAAAAAAGAGTACAAGAAGGAAATATGACATCATATTTTTCTGAACCAGTTTTTTCCTGTATGTAATAAGGCTAGCTGGTGTAAAGTAAGGCAATAGAAAAAAAAATAAAGAAAATAAGGAGCTGGGGTTGTGGCTCAGCAGTAGAGCGCTCACCTAGAACATGTGAGGCACTGGGTTTAATCCTAGGTAATTCTCAGCACTACATAAAATAAATAAATAAATAAAATAAAGGTACTGTGTCCAACAACAACTAAAATTTAAAAATTTAAATAAAGAAAATTATAGATCCTCATAGACAATAAAGGTTTAGATTATATTGTACTTGAAGTGAAATAATCCATACACAGGTAATTGAAGTGGTAGACTGAATCTAAACCCCCAAAATAAAAGTAATAGGTATTTTTAAATACATGCAAGTTTGATTAAGATATAACAACATAATATAAAATTCACTATTTTAAAGTATAATGATTTAATGTTTTAAAATATACACATAGACATTTGTAACTATAACCAATATCTAATTCTAATTTATTTCCCTAAAAAGAAACTTCAAGCCCATTTGTAAGTTACTCCTCATCCCTCCCTCTCTCCATGCCCTGACAATCACTAACCTATTTTCGATTTCCATAAATTGGTTTATTCTGGATATTTCATATAAATGGAATTATGCAATACATGGCTTTTGTGATCAGCCTTTTCATTTAACATTCATTCATGTTAAAACAGGAACCAGTACTATGTTCCTTTCATCATTATATAATATTCTATATTGTACAAATCTACCACACTTTGTAGATTCATTCATCAGATGAGAGACATTTGAATGGTTTCTATTTTTTGACTATGATAAATAACACTGCTATGAATATGTGCAAGTTTTTGTGTGGATATGTTTTCAATTCTCGTGGGCATATACATGAGTATGAAATTGCTGGGTTGCACAGTAAACTCAATGTTGCTTTTGGAAAAATGCCAAGCTTTTCCAAAGTGCCTTTTACCTTCCCACCAGCCCACCAGCAACTTATGAGGGTTCCAGTTGCTGTACATCCCCATCAATGTGTGTTATTGACTGTGTTTTTTATTATAACCATCCTAGTGGTGAAAAATGGTATCTTATTGTGGTTTTGATTTGTATTCTGCCAGTGGTTAATGCTGTTGAGCATCTTTTTGTGTGTTTACAGGCCATTTCTATATCTTTTATGAAAAAAATGTCCATTCAAATTCTTTACCTGTTTCCATAGGCTATTTGTATTTTCATGCTTGTGTTATAAGAATTATTTATATTTTCTGGATACTAGACCCTTATCAGATATTAAATTTCCAATTATTTTTTTCCATTCTATGAATAGTCTTTTGGTGTCTTAATGGGGCACAATGAAACATAAAAATTAATTGATAAAGTCTAACTTATTTATTTTTACTTTGGTTGCTTTTGGTGTCATACCTAAGAAACAATTACCTACTTCCAGTTATGAATAGTTATACCTCTACTTTCTTCTAACAGTTTTACAGTTTTAGACCTCATGTTCATGTGTTGATCCATGTGGAATTTAGTATAAAATAGGAATTTAACTTTGCTCTTTTGCACGTGGCTGTCCAATTCTCCCACTATTATTTGTTAGAGACTGCTCTTTGCCCCACTGAATGATCTTGAAACCCTCATCAAAAATCAATTGATCAGGGGCTATAGTTCAGTGGAGAGCACTTGTAGAGCAGTGTGAGGCACTGGGTTTGATTCCTAATACCACATAAAAACAAACAAATAAAAAAAAAGAGGGCGAATTCCAACATGGCGGCTGGCACAGAGAGATCAAGTCTCTGACCTCTCCAGCTGTGCGGGCATAGGGAGTCTTAAACAATCTAAATTCTGTTTGCTCAGGATCAGTAGGCAATGCTGGGCTGAGGTGGATCTGGGGCGAGCAGTCTGGACCTCTCAGAACACACACTGAGCCCGGATCTGCTGAATTCAAGATCCTGTTCACCTGCTTCCTGCAGACAAACAGCTGTGACTCAGCATTAATCCATCCGGTTGAAACAACTGGTCAGCCCTTCTGATCCTACGGAGGTAAATGCCAACCGAGCCTTCAAAGATAGTGGCCACAGGTTTGAAACGGGGTTTGGGAGAGACAGTAAGGACCCACTCGTTGCATTGGTCACCCGGCAAAGGGAAACAAACTGTTGCCATTTGCAAGAGATACCACCATGGCAGAGAACTGATGTCACCAGACTGCGGTGGAAGAGATAACTTCATTGTAACCTGCGGCTACAGGTGTGTAATCTCCTAGCCTTCCCTCTCCACACATAGGGGAAACCTTAAAGGCCCCTCCCAGCTCTCCCATTAGGGCCTTCCCAGCTCTCCCATGAGTGCGATACCAGACCGAGGGAATCAGACGTGGCGTGAAACCCGCGGCGCGGAACTCCCAGCTACTGCTCCCACCAGTGCTGACACCTGAGGTCTCTTGCACCAGCTACCGGGGGCGTGGCTACTGGAGGGCAAGTAAAATTCGCTGAGGATTCTCAGCCCCAAGCTCCACAAACTTAGGGTCTGAGGGAATGGCAGACAGGGAGAGTATGCCCAGACGTTCTTGAAAACAGGGCTCCCGGGAGCAGCAGACCTGGCGTGTAGCCAGTATTGTGGTGAGCGGCACCCATGAGAGGGGCCTGGCTAGAGGAAAAGTGGGGAAGTGACTAGACACAAGAGGAGGCCCTAGGCACTCAGGATTGGAGACTCGCCCAGTCTGGGAGAGGACCTGCTGCACAGTGATTGGTTCCAACGTATTGACAGGAGAAGCTTGGCCTGGTGCGCACAGCGCCACCTACTGGAAGAGAAGTTAATCAAACTCTAAGACTGCATATATTGGTGTGTTTTTTTTGATTTGGGTTTTTTCTTTCATTTTCCTTTCTTGTTGTTTTTTAAATTTTTTTCTTCTAATTTTAATTTTAATTTTTTTATTATTATTATTTAAAAAAATTTTTTTCCTTTTTTATTTCCTATTTTTTTCTTCTTTTGTCTTTTCATTTCTTTTCAATTTTCTTATCCCCCCTTCCTTGAATTCTACCTGCTTACTCTCATTCTCTTTTGTGACTTCTTCCCTTACCTTCTAATACCTTTCCTCCCAAGCATCAAATAAATTTATAGGAGTAAACAGTAACTCAGCAGTCAAACAGAACAAGAAGTAACATGAGCACCTTGAAAAAGCAAGGAAGAAAAGGAGTACAAACAATGGAAGACAGCCTAAATATTCAGGAGGACCTAGACTCATCAGAAAAATGGTCATATAAAGAACTCAAGGAACACTATAGACAGATGGAATGGAACCTTAAAGAGGATACGAGACAGCAAATTCAAGCAGCGAAAGAACACATTGAGAATGAATTACATAAACAGATAAAAAAAAAGTTAAGCATCTTTATCAGGAGATAGAGATTATAAAAAAAATCAAACAATAATTCTAGAAATGAAGGAAATGATAAACCAAATTAAAAACTCAATTGAGAGTATCACTAACAGAGTGGAGCAAGTAGAAACCAGAACGTCAGATAATGAAGACAAAATATATCATCTTGAAAAGAGTCTAGCCAACTCAGAAAGGCTGGTAAAAAATCACGAGAAAAACATACAAGAGTTATGGGATAACATCAAAAAAACAAACTTATGAGTCATCGGGATAGAAGAAGGTACAGAGATTCAAACCAAGGGAATGAGTAACTTGCTGAATGAAATAATTACAGAAAACTTTCCAGAAATAAAAAAGGAAACAGATATACAAATTGAAGATGCATACAGGACACTGAGCACACAAAATCACAGTAGACCAACGCCAAGACACATTGTTATGAAGATATCCAATATACAGAACAAAGAGAAAATATTAAAAGCTACAAGAGAAAAGAGGCAGATTACATTCAGGGGTAAACCAATAAGGTTAACAACGGATTTTTCATCACAGACAATGAAAGCAAGAAGGTCATGGAACAATGTATTTCAAACACTGAAAGACAATGAACGCCAACGAAGAATTCTGTATCCAGCAAAACTAAGCTTCAGGTATGACAACGAAATAAAAATCTTTCATGATAAACAAAAGTTAAAAGAATTTGCAGCCAGAAAACTAGCATTGCAAAGCATTTTGAGCAAAACACTACACGAGAAAGAAATGAAAAACAATAACCAAAACCATCAGTGGGAGGTGCCTCGGTAAAGATAGAGGGCGAGGGGAAAGATAATCATGAAGAAACAAACTAATTTTTTTTTAAAAAAAAAAGGATAAATAATCAAACATGGCAGGAAGTACAAACCATATATCAATAGTAACTCTAAATGTTAATGGCTTAAACTCTCCAATAAAGCAACATAGGCTGGTATCATGGTTTAAAAAAACAAATCCAACAATATGCTGCCTCCAGGAGACACATCTGATTGGAAAAGACATACACAGGCTGAAGGTGAAAGGATGGGAAAAAATATACCATGCACACGGTCCTCGTAAGCAAGCAGGGGTGGCCATCCTCATATCGAATAAAATCGACTTCAAGACTAAGTTAATCAAAAGGGATAAGTAAGGACATTATATACTGTTAAAAGGAACCATTCACCAACAAGACATAACAATTATCAATATTTATGCACCAAATAATGGTGCTGCAATGTTCATAAAACAAACTCTCCTCAAGTTCAAGAATCAAATGGACCACAACCCAATAATTATGGGTGACTTCAACACAACTCTCTCACCATTAGAAAGATCCTCCAAACAAAAGTTGAATAAAGAAACTATAGAACTCAATACCATAATCAATAACCTAGACTTAACTGACATATATAGAATATTTCAACCATCATCAAATGGATATACTTTTTTCTCAGCAGCACATGGATCCTTCTCAAAAATAGACCATATGTTATGCCATAGGGCAACCCTCAGGAAATATAAAGGGGTGGAGATAATACCATGCATTTTATCTGATCATAATGGAATGAAACTGGAAATCAATGAAAAAAAAGGAAGGAAAAATCCTACATCACATGGAAAATGAACAATATGTTACTGAATGATCAATGGGTTACAGAAGACATAAAGGAGGAAATCAAAAAATTCTTAGAGATAAATGAAAATACAGACACAACATATCGGAATCTATGGGAAACAATGAAAGCAGTTTTAAGAAGAAAATTCATCGCCTGGTGGTCATTCCTCAAAAAAAAGAAAAAAACAACAAATAAATGAGCTCACACTTCATCTCAAAGCCCTAGAAAAGGAAGAGCAAAACAACAGCAAATGTAGAAGAAGGCAAGAAATAATTAAAATCAGAGCGGAAATCAACGAAATTGAAACAAAAGAAACTATTAAAAAAATTAACAAAACTAAAAGTCGGTTCTTCGAAAAAATAAATAAGATCGACAGACCCTTGGCCATGCTAACAAAGAGAAGAAGAGAGAGAACTCAAATTACTAACATACGGGATGAAAAAGGCAATATCACAACAGATGCTACAGAAATACAGAAGACAATTAGAAATTATTTTGAAAACTTATATTACAATAAAATAGAAGATAGTGAAGAAATCGATAAATTTCTTAAATCATAGAATTTGCCCAGACTGAGTCAGGAGGATACACACAATTTAAACAGACCAATATCAATGGATGAAATTGAAGAAGCAATCAAAAGACTACCAACCAAGAAAAGCCCAGGACCGGATGGATATACAGCAGAGTTTTACAAAACCTTTAAAGAAGAATTAATACCAATACTTTTCAAGTTATTTCAGGAAACAGAAAAAGAGGGAGCTCTTCCAAATTCATTCTATGAGGCCAACATCACCCTGATTCCGAAACCAGACAAAGACACTTCAAAGAGAGAAAACTACAGATCAATATCTCTAATGAACCTAGATGCAAAAATCCTCAATAAAATTCTGGCAAATCGGATTCAAAAACATATCAAAAAAATTGTGCACCATGATCAAGTAGGATTCATCCCTGGGATGCAAGGCTGGTTCAATATACGGAAATCAATAAATGTTATTCACCACATCAATAGACTTAAAAATAAGAACCATTTGATCATCTCAATAGATGCGGAAAAAGCATTCGACAAAGTACAACATCCCTTTATGTTCAAAACTCTAGAAAAACTAGGGATAACAGGAACATACCTCAACATTGTAAAAGCAATCTATGCTAAGCCTCAGGCTAGCATCATTCTGAATGGAGAAAAATTGAAGGCATTCCCTCTAAAATCTGGAACAAGACAGGGATGCCCTCTATCACCACTTCTGTTCAACATAGTTCTTGAAACACTGGCCAGACCAATTAGACAGGCGAAAGAAATTAAAGGCATAAAAATAGGAAAAGAAGAACTTAAATTATCACTATTTGCGGGCAACATGATTCTATACCTAGAAGACCCAAAAGGGTCTACAAACAAACTACTAGAACTAATAAATGAATTCAGCAAAGTGGCAGGATATAAAATCAACATGCATAAATCAAAGGCATTTCTGTATATCAGCGACAAAACTTCTGAAATGGAAATGAGGAAAAACACTCCATTCACAATATCCTCAAAAAAAATAAAATACTTGGGAATCAACCTAACAAAAGAGGTGAAAAATTTATATAATGAAAACTACAGAACCCTAAAGAGAGAAGTAGAAGAAGATCTTAGAAGATGGAAAAATATACCCTGTTCATGGATAGGCAGAACTAACATTATCAAAATGGCGATATTACCAAAAGTTCTCTATAGGTTTAATGCAATGCCAATCAAAATCCCAACGGCATTTCTTGAAGAAATAGAGAAAGCAATCATGAAATTCACATGGAAAAATAAAAGACCCAGAATAGCAAAAGCAATTCTAAGCAGAAAGTGTGAATCAGGCGGTATAGCGATACCAGATTTCAAACTATATTACAGAGCAATAGTGACAAAAACAGCATGGTACTGGTACCAAAACAGGCGGGTGGACCAATGGTATAGAATAGAGGACACAGAGACTAATCCACAAAGTTAAAACTATCTTATATTTGATAAAGGGGCTAAAAGCATGCAATGGAGGAAGGATAGCATCTTCAACAAATGGTGTTGGGAAAACTGGAAATCCATATCCAACAAAATGAAATTGAATCCCTTTCTCTCTCCATGCACAAAAGTTAACGCAAAATGCATCAAGGAGCTTGATATCAAATCAGAGACTCTGCATCTGATAGAAGAAAAAGTTGGCTCCGATCTACATATTGTGGGGTCGGGGTCCAAATTCCTTAATAGGACACCCATAGGACAAGAGTTAATAAAAAGAATCAACAAATGGAACTTACTTAAACTAAAAAGTTTTTTCTCAGCAAGAGAAACAATAAGAAAGGTAAATAGGGAGCCTACATCCTGGGAACAAATTTTTACTCCTCACACTTCAGATAGAGCCCTAATATCCAGAGTATACAAAGAACTCAAAAAATTAGACAATAAGATAACAAATAACCCAATCAACAAATGGGCCAAAGACCTGAACAGACACTTCTCAGAGGAGGATATACAATCAATTTCAACAAGTACATGAAAAAATGCTCACCATCTCTAGCAGTCAGAGAAATGCAAATCAAAACCACCCTAAGATACCATCTCACTCCAGTAAGACTGGCAGCCACTATGAAGTCAAACAACAACAAGTGCTGGCGAGGATGTGGAGAAAAGGGTACACCTGTATATTGCTGGTGGGACTGCAAATTGGTGCGGCCAATTTGGAAAGCAGTATGGAGATTCCTGGGAAAGCTGGGAATAGAACCACCATTTGACCCTGCTATTGCCCTTCTCGGACTATTCCCTGAAGACCTTAAAAGAGCATGCTACAGGGATACTGCCACATCGGTGTTCATAGCAGCACAATTCACAATAGCTAGACTGTGGAACCAACCCAGATGTCCTTGTATAGATGAATGGATAAAAAAATGTGGCATTTATACACCATGGAATATTACGCAGCACTTAAAAATGACAAAACCATGGAATTTGCAGGGAAATGGATGGCACTAGAGCAGATGATGCTTAGTGAAACTAGCCAATCCCTAAAAAACAAATACCAAATGTCTTCTTTGATATAATGAGAACAACTATGAACAGAGCAGGGAGGAAGAGCAGGAAGAAAAGATTAACATTAAACAGAGACATGAGATGGGTGGGAAAGGGAGAGAAAAGGGAATTTGCATGGAAATGAAGGGAGACCCTCAATTCTATACAAAATTACATATAAGAGGTTGTGAGGGGAATGGGAAAATAAACAAGGAGAGAAATGAATTACAGTAGATGGGGTAGAGAGAGAAGATGTGAGGGGAGGGGAGGGGGGATAGTAGGGGATAGGAAAGGTAGCAGAATACAACAATTACTAATAGGGCATTATGTAAAATTGTGGATGTGTAACCGACGTGATTCTGCAACCTGCATTTGGGGTAAAATTGGGAGTTCATAACCCACTACAATCTAATGGATGAAATATGATATGTCAAGAACTTTGTAATGTTGTGAACAACCAATAAAAAAAAATTCCATAAAAAAAGGGATTCTGTCCATCTACAACTACAAAATTTTTTTAAAATCAATTGATCATAACTGTAAGATTTTACTTGTCACCCATAATTCCAATCTTATTTTCATTCTATGCTTGTAACACATTGTCTGGATTATTGCAGCTCTATGGTGTTTTTGAAATTGGAAAATGTGAGTTCTCCAACTTTATTCTCTTTCTCCTACCAAAAGCACTATACAGATTTAATGCAATTCCTATTAAGTTTCCAATGACAGTCTTCATAGAAAAAGCAGTCATGAAATTCATTTGGAAAAATAAGAAACCCAGAATAGCCAAAGCAATACTTAGCAAGAAGAATGAAACAGGAGGCATCAAAATACCAGACCTTAAATTATACTACAGAGCTATAGTAACAAAAACAGCATGGTACTGACACAAAAACATATATAAAGACCAATGGTACAGAATAGAGGACACAGAGACAAATCCACATAAACACAGTTACCTCATAATAAACAAAGGTGCCATAAATACACATTGGAGAAAAAAATAGCCTCTTCAACAATGGCACTGGGAAAACTGGAAATCCATATGCAATAAAATAAAATTAGACTGCTATCTCTCACCCTGCACAAAATTCAACTCTAAGTGGATCAAGGACCTAGGCACTACACCAGAGACCAAGTGCCTACTAGAAGAAAAAGTAGTCCCAAATCTCCATCATGTCAGCTTAGGAATTGAATTCCTCAACAAGACCCCTAAAATGCAAGAAGTAAAATAAAGAATCAATAAATCGGGTTGTACCAAACTAAAAAGCTTCTTTACAGCAAAGAAAACAATCAAAAACAGGAAGAAAGAGCCTACAGAATGGAAGAAAATCTTTGCCACCTGCAATTCAGATAGAGCATTAATCTTCAGGATGTATAAAGAACTAAAGAAACAAAACAAAACAAAACTTAGCACCAAAAAAACCCAATCAATAAATGGGGCAAAGGAACTAAACAGACACTTAACAGAAGAAGAAATACAAATGGTCAATAGATATATGAAAAAATGTTCAATATCACTAGCAATTTGAGAAATGCAAATTAAAACTACACTGAGATTTCAACTCACTCCAGTCAGAATGGCAAATGTCAAGATACAAGTCTCAATAAATGTCAGCAAAGATGTGGGGGGGAAAGTACACTCCTACATTGCTGGAGGGACTGCAAATTGGTACAACTACTCTGGAAAGCAGTATAGAGATACCTCAGAAAAACTGGCCCAAAGTTATCATTCTTAGCCCATGAACCAACATTTGACCGAGTTATCCCACTTAAAAATCAGCATACTATAGTGATGCAGCCCCATAAATCTTCATAACAGTTCAATTCACAACAGCTAAGCTGTGGAACCAACCTAGGTACCCTTCAACAGATGAATAGATTAAAAAATGTGGTACATATACACAATGGAATATTACTCAGTCATAAAGAAGAATGAAATTATGGCATTTGCCAGTAAATGAATGGAACTAGAAACTATCATGCTAAGTGAAATAAACCAATTCCCATAAACCAAAGGCTGAATGTTCTCTATGATATGTGGATGCTGACTCTCAATGGGGTGTGGGGATGCACGGGGTGGAAGTTCGCTGAACTGGACGGGGGGAATGGGGAGGGGTGAGAATGTGAAAGACAGTAGAATGAATAGAATATAACTTTCCTATGTTCATATATAAATACACGATCAGTATAACTCCACATCATGTACAACCACAGAACAGGAAGTTATACCCTGTGTGTGCATGTGTGTGTATCAAAATTCATTCTACTGTCATGTATAACTAATAAGAAAAACAATATTTTTTTTTTTTGGCATTTCTGGAGCTCATTAAATTTCAGTAGCAGTTGGGGTTTTGATAGGGATTGTGTTAAATTTGTAGGTCAATTTAGAGTTCGTTTCTATATTAACAATAATGTGAAACGCCTTTCACTTATTTAGGCTTTTTTTTTTCAAACCAGGGATTTAAACCAGGGCTGCTCAACCATTGAGCCACACCCCCAGCCCTTTTTTTTTTTTTTTTTTTTTTCATTTTGAGACAGGGCCTTTCTAAGTTGCTTAGGGCTTTGCTAAGCTGCTGAGGCTGGCCTCCAACTTGTGATCCTCCTACCTCAGTCTCCTGAGCTGCTGGGATTAAAGGCATGGGCCACCACACCTAGCTATTTAAGCTTCTTTAATTTCTTTCAACAATGTTTCATAATTTTCAGTGTACAAATCTTACAAAATTTTTGATTCGATGTATTCCTAAATAAAGTGGTTTTTTTACATTCAAAGTTTTAGGTTTTAGTGTCCCTTCTAGCTCTTTTGAAGCATCAAAGTTAAAAAGGAATAACTGTTTATGACTTCATATTGTGCGCTGTATCCCTGTCAGTTTAATTATATCCATAGTTGCATATGTTCAGATCAATCCTAGATGTTAATAAATATCTTAATGAAGAAGAAAGTAATACTGATCTGTGAAACAGTAGAACACACCAGGGTACAAACTGGAATTAAATATAACAAGTTCAAACTAAAATTTGTTCATTCACAGGCTCTGCAATACTAGAAAATTTGTTCTGTTTCTTTAGCCTCAGCTTTCTCGTCTACAAAATTAAAACAATCTCTACCTTGAGGATATTATATAGATTAGAAACAGTATATAAACCCTCTTAAGGACCAACACTTTGTCTTACTCACTATTATATCCATATCCCCTAGGATCAATGCTTTGTGCCTAAAGGGTACAAAATGAATATTTACTAAGTGAATTAGCAAAATGTCTGAAGTAGTACATCTAGCAAAAGTAAGAGTTCAATAAATGGCAAAGATAATTATCATCATCAACATCATCATGAGATTACTGACATTGGCATAAATAACATCATATTTCAATGAAGCATTAAATAAACTGAGCCAGGCATGGTGATGCATGCCTGCATTCCCAGCTACTTGGGAGACAGAGGCAGGAGGATGGTAAGTTTGAAGCCAGCCTGGGCAATTTAGTAAGACCCCGTCTCAAACCAAAAATCAAAAGAACTGGGGATATGGCTTAGTTGTAAAGTATTTGTGCGCAGTCACACACACAAAAACACACATACACACACACACAGAGAGAGAGAGAGAGAGAGAGAGAGAGAGAGAGAGAGAGAGAAGAGTGATACCATACTCTGAAAGAAATGGAAATACAAATAAATTTAGTCAGAGACACTGTAAATCTGAAGAGAACAAAGGAGAACTTTAATAATTCCAATATGGCATAAATATTGCAGTTCATCTTTAAATTGACTTTCATTTTCTTAAATTGCTCAATACAGGAAAGGCTAGAAAACATTGTGCCAGACAGGGGGTAATATTCAAGGACAGAATAAGGAAAAAAACTACCATGTCTATTCTAGTGGTTATAATAGTATAATTAATAATGCTAGGAAGGTACTCTAATTGTAAAAAAATAGAATGAGAGTTTGGCACAGTGGTGCATGTCTGTAATCCCAGAGGTTCAGGAGGCTGAGACAAGAGGATCACAAGTTCAAAGCCAGCCTCAACAGGGACAAGGTGCTAAGCAACTCAGTAAGACCCTGTCTCTAAATAAAATACAAAATAGGGCTGGGGATATGGCTTAGTGGTTGAGTAACCCTGAGTTCAACCTCTGGTACCAAATAATAATAATAATAATAATAATAATAATAATAGAAATGGTTTTTAGGTTCTTTTGTAAATTTCCTTAAGTTTATTTTTTTAAATAAGAAAAAAAGGCCAGGCTCAGTGGCAGACACCTATAATCCCAGATTCTCAGAAGGCTGAGGCAGGAGGATTCCAAATCCAAGCCAGCAACTTAGTGAGATCCTGTCTCAAAATAATATAAAAGAGCAGCAGACGAAGCTGAGTGGTAAAGAACACCTGGGTTCAATCCCTGATACCAAGGGAAAAAGGGGAAAAAAAAAACAGGAAGAAAAGGAGGGGAGAAAAGAGAAGCCCACAAATATGCCTGGCAAGAAGTGTCTACTTTCTGGGATCCTATAATTTCTCAAACCTTCATGGAACAAAAACTAATGCTCAAACCAAAATTCAAGTGCAGTTAGCATATGCAGACTCTGAAAACTCCTTCTGATGGTTCAACCGATTGCTTTTTCATTTCCTATATTTTATCTTCCAAAAAGATTTAGAAGGAGCATTTAAGACACAGGAGTAAGACTGAAATACTTTCAACTTAGCACTAGTCATTACTAATTGGTCTAAAAATCAATTTTTTCCACCTCTATTTTATTCCAACAATCACAAATAAAAAGATGATTCTAGATACTGTTGCAGATAGGATAAAAAATAAGACCTTTCAGAAGATTCAAAAATTAGAAGCTAAATAATCCTGCCCCCCCACCCCCACCCCCCAAAAAACAGCAGCAGCTATATAATCCTGTCACATGGCTAAAGCTTGCCTCTATGCTTTCAAAGACAGCTTATTCCACCAAACAAAAGTGGCTGCTTTAATTGATGGACAGGATTTAAAAGAACTTTCCATGATACAAACAAAAGTAAATAATACTTTAAGGTTAAATGTAATATGTAGAGTCTGAAATGAAATTCCAAATATTCCTCATCCAGGCATGCATTCTGTACTGATTTGAAAGCCTTATTTTTGTCCTTAAAAAAATAATAAAAGCAATTTATTTTAAAAATTTTTAAACAATGCATGATTTAAAAAAAAAATAAGCAATCAATTGCCTGGCATGCATTAGGCCCTGAGTCCAATCCTTAGCCCTGCAAAAATTTTTTTTAAAAAGCAATCAAAAGTATAAAATGAATGTGAAATTTTCCCTTCCCTGACTTACAGACTCACAGTCCTCTTCTCCCAACAAAACCACTGTTTCTTTTTAACAACCTGAAGTTTTCCATGCACAGGCAAGTGTAATCAGTCACACATATACAGAAGAAACTGAAATTCTACTATTGACAAGTGTGAACCACCTCCTTTAGCACAAAATTATGCAAATACCTAAAATTTTATTTTATTGTCAGTGTCATAGTATAACAGAATAATTACTGAATCAAAGAGCTACAAGTAATGTTGGGGAATTTTACCAGACCCTTGTTCTATAGATCAGGAAAATGAAGCTCAGTTAATTAGATAAGTTGCACAAAGTTGTTTATTACAAGAAATATAACTAACTCTTACCACTTGAAGCTCTGGCTATTTTTTTCTTCTGTGATTTTAAAAATATTGCTATCTTCTAATAGACTTTAAAACACCTTTCTCAATAGAAAAAAATCTTAAAGTTTAAAGAAAATAAGTTATAAACTATTAAAGTATCTTCCTTTGTTTTTACCTGTTGTCTCATCAAGGGGGAAAAGGGCTTATTTAGTTTCATCTAGAACAACAGTTCTGCCTCCTGGACAGACTCAACAGATGTATTCACATCTGTATTCTTAAGAAACAAGTAAAAATGAAATATAAACCTTATGAATTTAGCTAATTCCTGTAAAATCATGAATTTTATTTTCTCAGTTGAGCACTTACAAATTCTGAGTTCACAAGCCCCAGCCTGTACCCTGTATAATAAATGGATATCTCATTAAGAAGCTCGAGAGGGAAAGTTCTCGGTTTCATCAGAAATGAATGAAATCTAAGGCGATTTCTTGCAATCTAATTAAAAGAATCATGTGGGCCAACACTGGTATGTGAGCAGAGACATGATGTCAACAGCGTCTAGAGATAACCCTGTTCCAAAGCGGCTGTTTGGTGAAGCTGCACAGTGATAAAAAGTGCTACCCGGAGTGACTGCTAGAAGAACATGCAGTGGAGTGGGCAGATTAGACAACAGGACTTTAAGACCCAAAATGCAGTTTGGGTCACACATGTCACCCTAGGCCTATCTGCTAAGTACTTTGTTTTTCAGCGACCTGCTTTTTTAACTGGTCCCAACAATATTTATTGGTGTGGGTATTCAGAAATGTTAGACAACAAAGGCACTGCTCAAAGAAACTACTATGCTTAAAAAAAAAAAAATAGTTCTTTAAAAAAAAAAAATCAAAGCACCTAGAAGCAGTTGTTTGCCTTCCATCCTATCTTTGCAAGCGTCTGTAGAAGCCAGGATCTTCATTCTCCATTATCTATTATATAATCTTTTCTGATTCTTTAGAACTTTCAAAAATCACACAGAAATAAAAACTGCCCCTTAAGCCTGCCTGGTACTAAACACTAAATACAAATACTTCTGTAAATTGTTAGCAATAAAAATGCCAAATAAAAATCTCCCGGATACACTCTTTCACTCTGTATATGTTGCTACCTTGAGTTTCTGGGATTTGTCTCCAACAAAACAGTACTAGTGTCACACTAAAGAAGGTTACCTCAGCCCTCTGAAAACTGACTTAGTGAGCTCTATTTCTAAAACAAACACAGCAGGAGGTGGCTCCCTGTAAGCCACAGCCCCAATACTGACAAATGCCAACCAGAGCTTCTAAAGAAGACAGAATATCTTAACCTGCAAAATTCCCTACACCTTCACAGGAGAGCAATTAAGTATATTTTTCGTCTATAAAGCACTTCTGTTTTGGGGATTTATTTGATCCTGATGCCTTTTTCTTTTTTTTTTTTCTTTTTTTTTTTTTAAAGAGAGAGTGAGAGAGGGGAGAGAGAGAGAGAGAGGATTTTTAAGATTTATTTTTTAGTTCTCGGCGGACACAACATCTTTGTTGGTATGTGGTGCTGAGGATCGAACCCGGGCCGCACGCATGCCAGGCGAGCGCGCTACCGCTTGAGCCACATCCCCAGCCCCCTGATGCCTTTTTCGAAATTAATTTTCTTGAAAAACTTGTTTGCTCCCTATCTAATGTGATCTGCCCAAAGCAATCAATACCTTTTCCTCTCTTTTATCCTCAGGGATAGGAGCTATTCTTATTCAGTTTCTCTAATGAAACCTACAAAATATTCCTTCCCCTTCCACATCAATGTGTATTACCATGTTAAATTCTCTTGGTACACTGAAGACAAAGATAAATGATGGTATGTTGTGGAAACAGACATAAAACATTATAACAACAGTCACAACAACCCACACTATATTCAAAGGAGGAAAAGTTTAAACTCTCAGTTATTACCATATAATCTAATATCTTTGCGTTTTTACCTTCTAGTTGCCTACCTTTGGACCACTTCATTTTGTGACCTTTCTTTCCATGGTAGGAAAAACACAACAAATTGAAACTTAATATGATAATTTATTTCCTAGTTCCTCATAAAAGATTTGTTAGAAACATAGATTGAAACTATTTTGGTGACTCATAAGGTTTTGAATTATACAGGGAATCCCACTTAATTATTTTATTAGGTATTCTTTATAAGTCAACTGCTATATCTTATAAGTCAACTGCTATATCTTTCTTCACTGTATATAATACTGAGCTCTAAGCAGATCAAAAGACATGTATTAGTATAGGAAAAAAAGCAAAGGGGTCAAGATCTGGGGAGTTCTTGCATTCCTGTTTGGTAGCTGAATGCTTCTAAGCAAGTCATTTACCCACTCTGGGCTTCATTTTGCTCTCTGCAAAATGGTGGAGGGTGGGTCAATGATATCTAAGGCTCTAGGAAGCTATGAAAATATTTTTAGGCAATTAAATATTCATAGCACCTTTGAGGAAAGTTAATCAAATAAAAATTATTCATAATGGTATTTTTGTTTATTTGTCTGTTTTTGTAGTACTGGGGATTGAACCTAGGGCTTATTAAGTGTTTGGTAAGTGCTTTACCACTGAGCTACAGCCCCAACCCCATGAGTATTTTAAAAAGTAAGGCATGAAGGCTGGGGATATAGCTCAGTTGGTAGAGTGCCTGTCTCATATGCACAAGGACCTGGGTTCAATCTAAATCCCCAGCGCCAGAAAAAAAAAATGTAGGGCATTAAGAGTTTTAAAAAGTAAGGGATGAAAGACCAGAGTCCATACCTAGTAAATAAGAGGAGCCAAGTAACCCCTGTCCTTAAGGTAGTAAACTGAACTTATGAAGGGACCATACTAAAACTCAAAAATTTTTCACAGACTTTCAAAATTAAACCTCTATGTAACATGCAAAGCTTTTATATGCTCAACAGGCAAGTAATATCAGATAAAATTTACAAAGATAGTTTTTAAAGCCATTTTTTTCTAATAAGGAATTCTTTATTTGATCACATTTCTTTCTATAGTCGAGGTCTTTGGAAACAAGCTTCTGTCTTCTTTTCCCATCAAACTCACTCATGTTTACATGGGCAAACTATTCCAAGCATGAATAAAGTCATAAGACAACAGCCTGATCAGGAAGAAAGTCAAAGGGAACTTCCCTCCTCCTTTGAAATTTTAACTCCTATCCAGGTCCTCCCTCTCACCCCATACTCCTCTCATAAAATGCAGTATTTATTTATCTTTGATTCTCCTCAGAGGTGCCTGGAGAAGCCTGTCGAGTGAGCTGCCACCTTCCAGATTTAATCGGTTTTCCTCAGTTGTTTGGCAGCTCTAAATGCATAAACCAAAACTCTTCTGCTTGATTGAACTTTTTCAATACAAGAGCTGGCATAGCCTCACACGTACTTCATCTGAGCGGAACAATAACAATATTAAGTTCCCTCCCATCACAATGGCCCTAGTGTTATTTGGCTGAGTTGTCATTCCACCTGTCAGCTGCCACCAGAGGGCAACGAATTTGCAAATTTACACAGATTTCTAAGGAATTTTCTTTTCTTACCCCCCCCCCCCAACCTGGCCTTTCTTACTTGAGACTCTACATTCCTATGGTTCCTATTCTTCAGGGACACAGGAGCTTATGTAAACATAAATTTTTACAATTTAGGAAGGACACCCTGCTTACAAATCGGAAACTGCCACAGAGCACACTTAACTGTGGTAAACTGGTGATAGAACAAAGAATAGCATCCAAAATTAAGATTTATTCTTGTTACTAAAGTTAAAGGGTCTAAGATGATTTCACTTGGAGTCACAGGCTGGGTTGGAAGGCTGAGAAAAGAAAATTGATAATATCTACATCTAGTTACAATGAGGGAATTTTATATACATCCACAATCTGGGCCAACCTCAAAGACATGAAAAGCTATGACAATTTTACGCACCCTGAGCATCGTGACTAAATATGAGTAGGTTGGGGATTTGTTCCCTGTGTTAGGAGCCTCTAAGCAATAAGAATCTCTGGGTCCTTCTCCACAGCAAAGAGTAAAAAGTGACAAGAAGATATAGAGAAGAAAGGGTCAAACAACAAGGTCACCTGGTCAAACAACAAGGTAAGTAGAGAAGAATGGTGGGGGGTAAGACCAGAAAGACTTAGGGGACACAAGAAGACCCTGGATGCTAAACTAAATAAATTCTTGAAGCATTGATAGTTTTAAGCAGAGGGGTAAGAAGATCTGATTGGCATTTTAGGAATACCATTTGATAACACTGTAGAACATGGATTAGAAAAGGCCAGAGTAGCCTGTGTGAGGCCATGAGTTCAACCCCCAGCTCACGTATGCACAAAAGAATAGAGGAAGATAAGTTTTTGCTTTAGTCCAGACAGAAGCCATGAAACTAAGACAATTCCTCATGACACTTATTCTTTTCTTCATTTTTCCAAGCAAGAATTCTTAGTGCCTGCTTACTCAAAGCTATGTGCAATGCCCTTAGAATAGATGACAGCAATGGGAATGGAAGAGTCAGCTTTAAAGCTGAACGTAGATAAAATAAAAAGAATTGGCTGACCAATTAGAGGAGTTTAATATGACTGCCCATTCATGATCCAGGTGGGTAGGTACAGAGTACTGTCATTTACCAAAATGGGAAATGGAATGGGGGAAGGAAAGGGAGCAAAGGTAAGGGTAACTTTACTTGGTAAAAAACAATATTTGAAGTTTCAGATGGTCTAAAGTACCTGCTGAACAATTAGAGATGTTCATTGAGCAATATTGAGCAAGAAACAGGGAATTCATTATCCTCATGAAAACAAGCTGAATAACTATTTCATTCTATATAAATTTCCTAAAACTTCTATAATTGTCACACCTTTGAGACTTTAAATTTCCTATTCATATCTCAGACAAAAACATTCAAATTAAATTTCTTTAAGGGGGCTGGGATTGTGGCTCAGTGGTAGAGCGCTTGCCTAGCATGGGCAGGACCCGGGTTCGATTCTCAGCACCACATAAAAATAAAGGCATTGTGTTGTGTGTCCATCTACAAAAAATGATTAATATTCTCTTTCTCTCAAAAAAAAATTCTTTAAGGGAAGGAAATGTTTTCATAAAAAGAAAATGTGTACCTTTACTAAAAAATATGAACTTGGCAAAATACAAATTAGAACAGGCCATGGTAGCCTGTGCCTGTATTCTCTGCCACTCAGAAGGCTGAGATAGGAGGATTGCAATTTGAGGACACCCTAGGCAACAGTGGAACTCCATCTCAAAAGAAAAATACAAATTAAAAGACAACTAATTTTTCAGAAAAATAACTCCTTAAATATTGATATTCAACAATTCTGGAATTTTGTTAATTCTAGTCAAGAGAGAATTCCATAATAAACAATGAAAAATAGTAAGGTAGAAGAAATGAGGAAGATGAAAAAGTACATGTGACCTTTCTAGGAGAAATGTGACTTAACTCTCAAAACAGGAAAGCTTTATGAATACATACAGTTTATTCCTCCACAGTTATTAAAAATAATCTGCAAATCTGACTCCAAGCATTCTAGTAACCAAAGAAGAAAATACAATTAAGTCTAAAATTAATAAAAACAACATGATTTTTTTGCAAAATGAATCATTAATTCCTGATCCTCCAATCTGAGAGGAACTTTGTCACCAGGTCCTCTCTAAGATGGTATGGGATGATATGTGGTGTGGATGGCTTCCTCAATAAAAACTAAATCACGGGCTGGGGTTGTGGCTCAGTGGTACAGTGTTCACCTAGGATGCATGAGGCACTGAGTTCAATCCTCAGGACCACCTAAAAATAAAATAAAGATATTGTGTCCACCTAAAACTAAAAAATAAATATTAAAAAGAAATTATAATAACAAACTCATAGGAAAAAAAATCACAGAGAAAACAGTGAATTTTACTCAGCTGTTTCCTACAGCATCCATCATTGAAGGTCAGTGATTTAACATGAAGAAGAAAGAAGAAGGAGGAAGAGAAGGAGGAAGAGGAGGAGAAGGAGGAGGAGGAAAGAAAGGAAGGAAAGAATGAAGACATCATATTCCATGTGAATAAATATTGTGTAGCATATAGTCTATGAAAAAATATAGTGTGGGCATGTAGAAAAAAGGTAGGCTTTGGAGTTAGGCTTGGCTCCAGCTTCTGCTTCTGCTATTTATTGCTATATGACTCTAGAAAAGTTGCTTAATGTTTCTGAATCTGTCCCTTTATAATGCAGGTCATAATGAGAAATAAATAAGTATAAAGTGCTAGTATTAATGTTGAGCATTTGGACATTGAAATAAATGGGGATGGGATCAGGGTAGAAACCAACAGAACTAATTCACACCCACCGCCCAGCCCCCCCACCCCCGCAAAAAAAAAAAGGTAGTATACATGAATATGAAGATAGAGATACAAGGACTTCATTTCTGGCAAAAAAAAAAAAAAAAGACTTCTTTATAACGTAATGTGATTGTGATCCCAAGGGAATATGCCTTCCATTAGTAAGTATTCTATTCCTCAAGAGTGTTGGTGGGCTGAAAATGACTCAAAAAACACAATTCTCAACTTATGTTCAAGACCAAGACCCGGACCTCTGTTCACCTTCCTTCAGTTGCATACAATTAGTCAGTGTTCAGTGTTTGTTATAAACAGGAAGAACCTACACATCAAATAATAAATGCCAATAAAATAATTCATTCATCTCACTTATAAGAAACCATCCACACATTGCTCCTGTACATCATCAAATTTAAGACGTAGCCAAAAGAACACTTATGATAAATGACTTAATTATAAACCTATACTTGCCAGAAAAAAATTTTAATTTAACAAGCAACATAAAAAATAACCAGAGTCTGCTCTCAATAGAAACTAAGCATTTTGTCTTATGACAGGTGTCCACATGTACTTACAAAGAAACATCTGCTTTCCTTCTTATAGATATCTTCATCTAAGGAAAAAAAGGAGAAATTCCTGTTTCTCGCACAAAACACTTTAAAAGCCAAAAGAGTACAGCCAGATGTAATACTTTAGGAGCACTGTTCGTTCTTATATGTGTCTCACTTATGAATCATAAAACTTAAAATATTTTATTTCTACTTTTCTTCAGTTAACTTTTTGGCTCATCACTAACTACTTTCTGGTCATCTCTTCATAAAGTATATTTACTCCATTCTTAGACCAGTGGGTTAATCACACTCCACAGTTCAGGATATGCTATTATAATGACTCTCTATAAGACCCTTTCTGGTTTATTTTATTTTATTGTTTTTTCCTCTTTTATCTCCACTTTTCATTCTTTCCTACTCCTATTTAAGCAAACAATTTCTGGCATCTGTCTTTGAATACAGATTATAAAGAATGTGTTTTACATTTCATAAATGGCAATGTTTGATGCATACCATTCTTATGTTTTTCACTAAAAACTCACTTCAAAATGTACCATGATGCAGTATGACCCTCTGATTCATACTAACCTGTAGCATTGCATTCCAAAATACTAATCTCCTACCTCAAACAATGACACTATATCCAAAGGTGAATTCCATATGAATTAAAGCCTAAATTAAAAAGCAAATAACCTCGTGGCCTTGGACCCCTAAAAGCATAAACTATAAGAAACAAAAAGAGATATTTTGACCAATTTAAAATCAAGGATGATTTAAACTGGGCATGATGGCGCACACCTGTAATCCCAGAGGCTTGGGAGGTTGAGGCAGGAGGATGGAGAGTTCAAAAGTCAGCCTCAGCAACCTAGCAAGGCCCTAAGCAACTCAGAGAGACCCTGTCTCTCAATAAAATACAAAATAGGGCTGGGGATGTGGCTCAATAGTTAAGCACCCCTAGGTTCAATCCCCCATACCAAAAAAAAAAAAAAAAAAAAATCAAGGGTGATTTAAAGACTCACATTAACAGTGAATCTTTAAGTCACAATACTAAGAAGCTAAATAGCTAATAAGTATATAAAAAAGAACTCAACTTCATTAGTAAACAGAGAAATGCAATTTAAAATTAAGTATGACTTTATATCCATGAGTTTGGAAAACTGAAACAGTCTAAACATAATAAACTATTGGCAAGGAAGTGGAGTAGCAAGAAAGTGTTCATATATTATTGGTGGGATACAGACTAGTGCAGCCATTCCCGGAAGCAATCTGGCAATACTTAGTGACCTTCAGAATGTGTATTCTTGGTGACCTTGCAATCCTATGCCTGAGTACATGTTCCAGCGAATTCCAGGATGTTCTTACCATCATAGTTTACATTAGTGGATAGAAAGAGATGATCTACTTTTTTTAAAAATGCAGTATAAAATCATATAGACCCAGACTATAAAAAATACGCATCTCTTATTTCTACAATTTTTTTTCTACAGAAAATTAGGGCTCATTTGCAAGCCTGAATACAATTAAAAAATGGCATCACACATTTGCACATGTGTATTATTTTTCTTTAGAATCAAAAGGAATTTTCTTAAATAACTGAATAATTTCTATAAACTAAGGCCCTGAATATATTATATAATCATAGAAGTATTATTTAAATGCAAAAGCAATGTGTTTTGAAACTTTACTTAAGGAATTTATTATAATGAACAGTTAATTCTATCCTACTATTATAACTAAGTTAGATAATAATCAAAGGATAAAAGAGTTGAATTTTCTAAGGTTAGGCTGGTCATTCAACAACAAATGATCCCTATTTTTACTTTGCCCTGTTGCCTTAAAATAGGCATAGTCATCTGTTCTCAAGAGCTATAGCATAAAAAGGCTAGAAGTTTAACAAAATGCTCTGAGTACTCAGAACACTTCATAGAAAGGTTTGATGGACAGTGTGTTCATATCAGTGCCACACTTGATTATGGAGCTGATTATGGAGTCCATACATACATGTGGCTCCAGAGTCAGGGGCCTAGGTTTAAATAAGACAATAATTTGATCACTCTGGAAAAGAAAACTTGAATTATAAGTAATTCAATTCATTTTTAGCATCTCTAGCTTCTACTTACTTTCCCAAACTTTAGGTATAAATCCAAAATGAATATCACATGGAGCATAAAAGTCCACAAGTATCTGGTGCCTAGTGTTCTCCCAAGAAACTGCTATCCTGACATCTACTTGAAATACAAAAGGTCTTTGCAAAGCTGACATTTTCAGATACACATAAACATTTACCTGACACAGAGGCTACTAAAAGAACCACATTTAGAGCAGCGAGGAAAGTGGGGGTTGAAAGGGAGTATGCAAAGCAGGTGCTTGGCAAGGGTGCAATTTGAGAAGCCCAGACAGATTGGGACGTATGGCTTTGTTCCATCAAAAGGTCGTTTGAAGCACAGTATTTTATTTTTATAGTAGGGTATTGAGTTCTGAGGTCTCTGATACACCCCAGGGAACCAGCAAAAGCTAGTCTCAGCACTGTGCCAGCCCCCTGCTGGGTCACTAATGAAGATGGAGAACTGCGAGTGCACCCAAATAAAACACAGGAAAAGGCGAAAAAGGACTCCAAGTAGGTCTATTCCTTTTATTCCAGAGGAGCAACCTTTTCTGTACTTAGGGACTAATGAGTCGTGAACAGGAGGTGGGAACAAATCACACAGTGCTTTACCAGAGGGACAACACTGGCTGGGCTTTGTGTTTCGCAGCCGGTTCAGTTTTCAGAGCATTTCCCAGCAAGAACCAAAAGCAACTTGAACAAAGGAAACATACCAGTAAGATACTTGAACTGTCTCCACTAATACCACAGAGAATTGGGTGCTTCAAGGGTAGAGTGACTAGTGAGGGTAGAGAGAAAGACATAGGTAAGAGGGCCCAGCAATCAAAGCAACATGGCTTGTAATGAAAGTTCATAAGAAGCAGAAAACAATGAGAAGTTCTTGAAACTTTTTTTTCAGAGTTGTTATTTGAAAGTTCTGTCATTTTTAAAAGACATAAACTCTGATCTCTCAGCAGACATTTAAAAGAACAGAAATAAAGCCTAAGAAGGCATTTTATTTTTCATCCTCATCACTTAATTAGGAAGGGCATTTACGAGGTTCAAGGTTTTAATTGCCTTCAACTCCCTCCCCAACCTTCTTCTTCAGTTAGGCCCTTAGAGCAACTGAGCCTGAGCCAAACAGACATCTGAAACTTCTCTCAAGGAGAAGAAAAACACCAGCACAATTACCCTACATGCGCTCCAGTCCCTCCTGCTCCATCCCCCACTTCCCCTCCCTGTCTCTCTCTCTTTCTCTCTCTCTCTCTCTCCCTCTCTCTTTCTCTCTCTCTCTCTCTCTCTCACACACACACACACACACACAATATGGCTAACATAGCAGAAGCTTAACTAATGTAACTGATAGCAGCAAATGCTACAACATGAGAAAGTTTCCCATAATCAGAAGAAAAGGAAGAAGAGGGAAAAAAATGAGTTCTTAGACAAAGAAAACAGGGGTTGAAGAGGCTAAACAAACAAACAAAATACCTTCTAACTGCACAGTGATCCAATAAATTTGATTAACTCCATATTCCTTAAAAATCTGGAATTTTATCACTTTTCTCTTTATTTTCTATGATGACATCAAGGCCAATAAAACATGTTCTTAGTTGTCCCAAAACAAAACCTCTGTCCCTTGCAAAATTTAGACCAAAGCATCACCATCAGTTTATTTTAGATCCATGGAAAATAGAGACAATCAATTTTGATCTGTAATTGTAATTTGTAATTTTAACAATAAATTCGGATTATGCTCACTAAGGGTTCTGTAATAGTAACTTATAGTTTAATTATTTTCAAATGATCAGAAGTATTATAGCTCCTGTTTATTGAATATCAACAATGTACTGGTATACATATGATCTCTAATCTTAACCAGGATGCAAGTTGGGCATTACCAGGTATTACCATGAGAATATGACCAAAAGTAAATGACTTGCTCAAGACCACATTCATTAGTTATGATGGAGTCAGGAATTTTTATTTTCAGTGCTGGGGATCAAATCCAGGACCCTCCTGCATGCTAGGCAAGTCCTCTACCACTAAGTTACATACATCCCCAGCCTGGGAGCCAGAATTTGAGTTCAGTTTTCTTGTTTGTTTGTTTGTCTGGTTGGTTGTTTTGTTTTTTGTTTGTTTTGTTTTTTGGCTTCAAAACCTATTCTCTTACTTTTAAACAATGGAAGAAAGTAAGTACAGTTGCCCCTATAATATTTGAACAGTAGTGGTTTTTAAGCTTAATAGCCTGATAATCCAGAGTTTTCTACAATCAAATCAAAGTGATAATCCATCACTTTGGCTATAAAGAATCATAATGGGAAGGCCATCTTTGTTAATGCAAGGTAGACTGACTGCAGGTAATCTCCAGGTTGTACACTGCATCTAGGAAATCTCCAAAATCTCAGAACACCTGCTATTCTGATTATTTTGCCTAGAATTAGGTTCCCGATCCTAACCAAATCCACAGGCTCAGAGTTCAATTCTACTATGTGTTTCTCAAACTAGAGTCATCAAATAAATGAAATCTGTGGGAATCAATGTATGCTAGAAAATTTGATATAATATGGACTGTACTAGGAACCTGGCACTCTGAACCTTCAGAAAACCACAGAAGTAATTGTAACAATAAATTCCCTCAAAAATAAATTCCCTCAAAAGGTTCCCAAGATTAGAAGCTAATCCCAGCAGAAAATGGTCTTCATCACTACACCCTGCAGTTTGGAGAGTATCCATCTTATAATGCTCTCCCTGTGTTCCAGACTTATCCCATCCTAAGTTGCTCCCATCTCCTCTCCTCTATCAACCTTTGTCTCCTTGACTCCTTCCTATCAGCATTAAAACATGCTCAAGCCCACATGCTCTCCACCAGCCAGTGCCTCCTTCATAAACTATATCCCTTTCCTTCTCTTCTTCACAGCCAAAATATATGAAAGCATAATCAGTACTTACTGACTCCATTCACTCACCTCCCATTTACTCTTTAAACAAATTTACTGAATTTCTGCAACCACTGGACTACCATAAAGGTCCTCAAAAACTTGCCAATGCTTTTTAGTTGCAAAATCCAGTGTCATCTTCTTAGTCTTCAACTTACTTGATGTTTTAGCTGAATTAAAAGCCACTAAACACTCCTTTTTTCCTTCAAACTCTCTTCCCTTTGTTATACCTGATTTTCTTCACACTTCTCTAACCCTTCCTCATCAGTTTCTTGAATATGTCTCCCCAAATGTTGCCATCCCAGCCCCTCTTCCCTTTATGCACTCTCCTTGCACAATTTCATCTGCTTACTTGATTTCAATAGATAACTATATCCTAAAGAATACTAAATTGATACATCCAGCCTAAACTTCTCTCCAGCCCTAGAAATTCAAGACACCATCCAAAGAACAAAGTAGCATTTTTCACTTTCATTGTCTAACTCATCCTTGTGAAAGTCTCAAAGTCATCTCCAACTAAAAATGTCAAAAGCTGAAACAAATTTTCTGCCCTATTCCCCCCAAATATCTGCTCTTCCTACTTAAGTCATCATCTTAAAGAATGCCACCACTATTTACCCTTTTTACTAAGCCAGAAATATTTTTACTAAGCCAAAAATTATTCTTGACTCCCCTTTTTTCTCCGTCAACCCCTAAATCCTGTATGAAATATCTCGAATCATCCCACTATCACTACACAATCCATCTCAGCAATATTGTAGCTCACAACTTCTTAACTGGTCTGCCTGTAGACTTACTATCCACCTACTCCAACAATTCTTTATATCCAATCATAAGAACCATATGGCAACAAACATGTCACCATCACCAAGACTGGCACATAGCAGAAGCTTAATACAATTTATTAGCTGAATGAATCAATCAATTAATCAATAAATCAACCAACTAACCAATCCTGAACTTAAGGGTTAGCGTTGCTGTTTCTTGAAAAATTTCCCCAGAAATTGAGCACTGTCTTAGGAAATAAAATTCTGCACCAACACAATGCCTTTGTGTTACTCTGTTTCTCCAGACATAAACACTGGGAAAGTACATCAGATCACTTCATATTACACAGAATCTATATCTACACCGCAGCTATGTAGGACCACAGTTTAATATGTCTATAGTTATTCTCCAGTAAAGATGACTGTCCCCTAGGGAATTCTGCCACTGGGATCTGAGTAGAAAAGCCAGGGAGGTTACTAATAACCTACCTTGTACAGACGTCCTCTCATAACAAAAAATTATTGAGTCTAAAATGTCAAAGGTGCTCAAAAGTTACAAAATTAAGACACAAAATTAGGATGTCACAAAAAGATGATAAACCTATTTATTTCCTCTGCAAACTGAGATAGGACATGTTCTCTTTTGAAACCAATTTAAAAGAATGAAGATAAGAAAATTTAAATAGTGACTCAGCATTCCAACTCTAAGAATGAAAACAATGTTCAGAACAAATTCTAATAAGATTCATTAGTTTCTTTGATAGCTTCTTTCTTCCCCTACTCACTTCCACCAGAAATAAGCATGATAACAAAATGCCCTAACAGGCCCACATGTACACACATGGTGCTATATCATTGCTTCTCACAGCATTGAAAAACAAGATTATTTCTTCTTTATGCTTTTCCCCTTTTCTTCATCTTCTTTACTTAATCAACCACAGTAAGGAGTAAGTTTGCTATTGTGATTTTATGTGTTCCTTTTTTCCAAGGTAAAAAATAAATGGAATTCCTTATTTCTCTCAGAAAATAAAGACAACAAAAATCCTAAATCAAGATGATTTGCTGGCATAAATATAACTGATTTTTCCCTGATATTCAAGAAATAAATATTTTTTCAACATTTGAATGAGTCAGACATAACTTTCCTATGTTCATATGTGAATATACAACCAATGCAATTCCACATCGTATAAAACCACAAGAATAGGAAGTTATACTCCATGTATGTATAATATACCAAAATAATTCTATTGTCATATATATAAAGAATAAATAAAAAATTTTTTTAAAGAAATATTTCTCTTTCTATCTTAAAAAGTAACTTTCAACCCAGTGCTAACATACAACAATTCTAATGGCTTTTTCTATTAACTTTCTTGCCTAAATACCAAATTTTTAAAGAATGCAAAATTTTTGTACAAAATCAGAGAAGGCTAAGAAACTAGCAATTATAATACAATGAGTAGAAATTTAGGGGAAAAGAAAACTCGTGACTGAACATCAAGACCACCATTGCTTGCTATGACAATATTCCCTTTTGGTGCTTCCTATAGTCAAGTCAAGATTCAGAGTGCTCTACCCTAGGTCAACAAATCTGTTCAATGACTGTGTTGTCTGATTATTATATGCAAATACTACTGTAAAAATTTGGGGGCATTTGGTGCTTTATAAGTATACATAACCGTGGGATTAGTTGCTACATATTTTTACATACACACAACATAACAATATAATTTGGCCAATTCCATTCCCCAGTATCCATCTTAAGAATATTTGATCATAAAACACCCAACTGTGAACTGAATGCAATTACCTAACATAAGCTAAAATAATAAATAAATGCAGGCCTTGAAAGCAAAGAGTAAAACTGCTTTGATTATTTATATTCAGCTCACTCTAAAATCTTAGATGCCTCCCATTTTGTCAGCCCTCCTTTATCAATGGTACAGTTTTCATTTATATTACTTGAGTCTCGCCAAATAAAGGTTGTATCTTATAACTGAAATACAAGATATGTCACAATAATCAAAATCACAGATTGGTAGTTGGAACTCTGTAGTTTGCCAATAGAAGCCATGACACAATACTTGTACAGCATAAGCATTCTTTAACCTTAGGTGATTACTCTAAGGAAAGAGACCAGAAAGAGAAAAGGCAGCAGTGTGCACATATATACAGATGTCTACAAACAAACATCTCAGATGTGTCAGAACAGAACAAATATATCATTTCTTGACTAATATGCAGGTCCTGATAAAAGCTAGGAAATGAAAAAGTGAAATTAAATAGAAAGCAATATTAATCACTGCAATGAAAATAAAATATTGGCAACAATGTAGGTTGTTGAGGCCTAATTTTAAAAACTACAATTCATCCAAAATAGATGCCACAAGACCACAAGAAAGAACAAGGCAGCATTTTATGTATCAATGTGATTGCTTTTCAAGATATATTGTCAAGTAAAATAACAACATATAAAACTGGGTATGGTGATACATACCTATAAACCCAACTACTTGGAAGGTTGAGGCAGGAGCATCCCATTTGGGACCAGTATGGGCAACTTAGTGAAATCCCATCTCAAAATAATATTTTAAGGAGCTGGGGATGTGGCTCAAGCGGTAGCGCGCTCGCCTGGCGTGCGTGCGGCCAGGGTTCAATCCTCAGCACCACATACAACAAAGAGGTTGTGTCCGCCGAAAACTAAAAAATAAATATTAAAATTCTCTCTCCTCTCTCTCTCTCTCTCTCTCTCTCTCTCTCTCTCTCTCTCTCTCTCTCTCTCTCTCACTCTCTCTTTAAAAAAAATAATAATATTTTAAAATGGATGAGGAATGCAGCTCAGAAACAGGGTGCTACTGGGTTTAATACTTAGTACAGGAAAATAAAAACAAGGACATATGTAAAACTTAGCAAAGTGCTATGGGGTAGCGTGAGAGGGGGAAGCTATTTATTTATTTACACAAATATACACATATATAGCTTCTACATGCATAAAATATTTATGAGAGGAAACAAAAGAAAGTAGTAGTTTGAGCTCCCTTCAAGGAAGCTAAAGGATGGCTTACAGAAAAAAAAGTGAACAAAAAAATTCTTCCTATATACTATTTCATATTTCTGAAATTTTTTGTGTTTGTTAGTTTGTTGTTTAGTGTGGGGAGAGTGTGTGTGTGTGTGTGTGTGTGTGTGTGTGTGTGTGTTGCTGAACCACATTCCCAGCCGATACTTCTGAAATTCTGAACCAGCTGAATGTATTTCTTAATGAAAAAATAAATAAAACTGAGCCAGGTGTCATGGTATGCACCTATAATCCCAAAGGATTACAGCTGAGGCAGGAGAATCACAAATTCCAGGCCAACCTTAGTAACGTAGAAAGACTCTGTCTCAAGACAAAAATAAAAGGTTCTAGAGGTGGTAGCTAAGTGGTAGAGTGCCCCTAGGTTCAATTCCTAACATAATAAATAAGTAAAACGGTTCGCACAGTGTTGTGCTTCTGTAATCCCAGCTATTTGGGAGGATGAAGCACAAGGATCACAAACTAGAGGCCAGCCTGGGCAACTTAGCAAGAACCTGCTTTAAAATAAAAAAATAAAAAGGACTGGAGGTGTAGCTCAGTGAAAAAGTGCCCCTAGGTTCAATCCTCAATATGATTTTAAAAAAATGAGTAAACAATTAAAACTGAAATTAAAAAAAATTTGCCAAATAATTGATCATAAGAAGAGAAAAAAGAATTATTCACACTTTATAAATCAGTAAATTCTGTCAATACATAGGTCAAAGTGTGCCTCAACACTGGATTAACATGGCATTGGGGAGAGCTCCTAACAAGACAGAAATTAACTTTTAAAAACTTCTATAGCAGCTTTCTCAATAACTCTCTTCAATTCTTGCAGCACTTTAAAAAAGGAGACAGCGTTCAGGTTCAATTACTGATTACTGATAGAAGTTATTTCCCTAGTTGTGGAAGAGGAAGACAATTAAAAAATTTTTTGCCTAATTTATTCATCCTTTATTAGCTTGTGAGTCTCTCAAAAAGAACTAAGATTTTCTTCAGAATTGTTATTCAAATATTACCGCAAGTTTAGAATAACCTGAAACAGACTTCTGAAATAACATTTCTCCTTTATAATTCAGTTGTGTTTATTATAAATGTATTAGGAAATATATATACAGAAAAAAAGTTTTTGACAAACTAAAATGCCACAAAATAGGGCTCTGTGTTTGCTCGTCTCCTTTTAAGCAGTATTGATATTATTTAATGCTGTGATTATGTGACCTGGCCATAGCTTAAGTATGTCCCTCTGAGCCAAGATCACAGTTATGCTTATACATTCTAAGAGGAGGCTCAAGAAGCATTTGAATCCTTGGCTATCTTGTGACAAAAACAACCAAGCAACCAACCACAACTATCAGTTATGCCAACTCCAAACGTATGGAAGACACTGTTTAGTACTCAAATAGTACTACAATTATATCTTTCAGGTATCTCATTATAGGACAACATTTTTAAAAATCTGTCAGAGGGCTGGGGTGGTGGCTCAGAGGTAGAGCTCGCACCTAGCATGCGTGAGGCACTGGGTTCGATCGTCAGCACCAGATAAAGTAAAATAAAGACATTGTATCCACCTATAACTAAAAAATAAATATTTAAAAAAAATCTGTCAGAGTCATATGTGAAATAGATTTATAATTACAACTCCTGGCTTCAAAATTATCTAGGACAAGATCATTTCTTCCAAGCCATGCTATATAGAACTTTGTATCTTCAAGTAAGTACTTGTTCTCATTAGACTCCAGAAATCAGGTCAGGGTTAGGGTTTTGCACTGACTTACAAATGGTTGAGCATTACTTTGGCTCATTACTTTGGTAAATTCAATCAATGAATAGTTTGTTTCTAAGTTTCAATGCCCCCTTTTTTTCTTACATTGAAATTTAACTGTTAACGATTCATCTAAAATTGATGGTGACACCAGATATTGACTACTACACTATTTTTCTTTTTTTCAATCAGTATCAGATTAGGCACATACATGTGGAGTATTATGATAAACATCTGTTTTTCAGATGAGAAATTAGACTTCTCAGTTAATGCTCTTAAAGAGAGCCATGTCAGACTCAACCATCAATCATGACATTATTTCACAGCTAATCATCTAGGCTGAAAGAAAAGAAAGCATCTGAGTAGACCAGAGAGCCTTTCAGAAAAGGTTGAAAGACTTACCTTGAAACTGATTTGCATTTCAGACTGGGGACACCTCTCTTGTTATACCCTTTGATAGACCCTTTGAAAGACCCTCAAAAGCAAATGCAGCTATTCAAACATTTGCCCATATCTGAAGAGTATCTTGGGTACTCAAGTGCATTATGAAATGTAATTAACATGCTTTGGTTTTGAAAAATTCCAGAGAAGGAAAAGAATGTAAATAAAAGAATGGAGAATACATATACAGTTGGACATTATGGAATCAGAAGTGTAGACAGAAAATAAACAAATAAGATTAAGTTGATCCATCTGGGGAAGAAAACACTAGCCCATTCATCCTAAGTTTCCCTAAGAAGTAAATGGGAAAGCAACTGTTTCTATACTCATTTTGCAAATGGGAAAAATCAAGGTATAAAGCAAAAAATGAAAACATGGAAAGTTTACCAATGAAAGAATTGAGTGAGAACCCTGGGATAAGTATCCTGTCACACTCTACTATTCTCATCTTTCTTCACCACAGCATAACTCCATTAGTTGTTCCTGCCTATTCTTCAGGAGATTGTGATGTACCTAATAATCACCAGGTAATAAATAATTGTCATTTTCATGAATACAGAATATAATTTTAAGTAAGTATAAAACAGGTAAAAGAACAGACATCTCTTCGATTTCCAGGAGTTTGTGTATTAAGAAAAGTACATGAGAATGAGTAGAAGAGAGTACAAGAAACAGATGGGGATGATTAAAACTGGTTTCAAAATAGATAGTTTTAGTCTAAAATCACATAGTGAGAGAATACACACTAAAATATTTTCTTTTTGCCTTTTATGTTTTCAATGTACTTAATTCAAATAACACTGGGTACAGCAGCAAAAAAGTCAATAAAAAGAGTTAGATCTCACTGAGATATATAGTGTAATTCTAAATTTTTATTTACACTGCTAGTAATATTATGTGCTACAATTAATAAAGAAGAGGAAAATATTACCATGGTATCCTCTGCTTTCTCAAACATGTTTAGAAAGAAGTAAAATTCTAACTATTACTGTCAAGGATAGCTTAAGTTCTCTCTGAAGTTCATGTACATTTTCTTGAAGGGCTAAATATATTATGCAAATAAAGAGAAGAATAAGATTTAAGCAGAGTTTGACCACAATTTAAGCATATTTTACCAAGAATACAGGATGTGTTCTTGTATGTAAAGTGGGTCAAGTATGAATATACCACAGTGAATTTCATCTTTATAAATATCTACAATGCCTTAATTAGACAAAAACTATATAAATAGAAGAAAAATCAGTACAGTAGGAAAAAGGCAACTGGGGAAGGAGAAAGGAGGGGAAAGGGGAAATATTGGGAACTGAATTGAAGCAAAGTCTATTCCAAGATTGTATAATTATATCAAAATGAAGCCAAATAGTATGTATATCTGTAATGAACTAATAAAAAAAGGAAAGTGGGGCATAATTTGCCTGCAGAAGTACTAAATGAATGCATTTTTTCTTGGGATCATATTAGAATAATGAAAAGTTAACAATATGTGAACAAGGGGAAATAACTAAAATGCACATTAGCTCTAAAATGAAAATGATTATTTTGGAAAAATAGACTCTGAGATGTAACATTAGCCAAATTGATTAGGTTCTAAGACAAAAGAAATTCCCAAAAGAGAAAGAAAATTAATTACTTTGTACCATCAAAATTCAGATACATAAACATCTAAAACAAATCTAAGATTTTAAATAAAACAAGTTATAGTTAAATATAGAATCTTGATAAAGTCAGTGGCCTATTCAAGGGAAAATCAAATATCTCTTGCACCATAGCTAAAGCTTGATCTCTTAAAAAACATAGGCAATTTGCTAAATCAGCTAAGTATCTTTATAGCGTTTTAACGACATTGCACCTAGACAATATTTTTCACCCCTCATTTGTGGACACAAAAAAAGGTGAAGGGCTTAGAGCCTCATATATATATATATATATATAGTGTGTGTGTGTGTGTGTGTGTGTGTGTGTGTGTGTGTGTGTGTGTGTGTGTTGTATATATATTTATAATATTGATTTGATTTTATAACCTTTTGTGTATAAACTATTCCACTGGTAGAAAGAACAAAAGGTGAATGAAAATCAAAAATGACACCATTGAAATATTGCAGCTTCAATATAGAAATAGGAGAAATAAACCATAGTCATTCAGTTGATATGAATATATACCATTAAAATAATGAAAATAATTGATTTCATAATCAATACTGCATATAGTATCTGTACATCACATGTGTTTTACATGTGACAAACCTAGGATATTATGTAGAGCTCATAGACACCTAAATGATACATTCCATATCATATACAAATAAGAATAAGCACACAGTTTAATGGGATATATTTCTAGCAATATAAGAAACACAAGAATATTGGATTTTTTTGTTTTTTGTTTCTTAGAGTCTTAGCTTATGATAGTCTTTCAGAATTATTTTACACAAATATTACATGTGTGGATAGTTTTTCAAAGCAAATGTCTTTAATATTCAACTTGAAATTTTTTCAAAAGTTTATATGAAGTCTTTCTATATAACCAGTAAGCTACCCATCCCAAAGATAATAGTTAGCAGGATGACTTATTAAAAAATGAACAGTCTACTGGATGGAAGGATTGTAAATACCTGGGAGATATAGTCATCTTATACCCATCATCTAGCATTGTGCCTTAAATATAATAGTTATATAACACATATTGGTGTTTGAAACAGACACAAACATCCTAAATCTCAGCCCTACTTCTACCACTGCCATTTCTGGAAATGTAACAAATATAATTTGGGGTATATGATTTATTCTGCCTCTCCTCTTAGAGCTACTGATCACCATTCACAGGAGAGAGCCCATCCCTAACCCCGTTTTAACCATAATGCTCTCATATAACAACCTTTAGCCATGCCAATTAAAACAATGGTAAACTCATGCTCAAACTAAGTAAATTAGAGTATCTGGTGTGAGCACTTGAACTTAGAGGCACACAGACAGGCAAACAAAAGCCAAACACTCAGTTCCAGAACACTAAAGCAAATGTTCAGAGGAGTTTCTCAGAGCTTCTTGAGTTGAGGCCTATCTAGCTTTTCCTTTAATTTGGAAAGTTTCCATCCCTTATATGCGAAAATGAAATTTTCACTTTGGGGTAGTAAGTAATAAAAATGAACTCAAGTGAGATGGAGTTATAGCTTAGTGGTAGAGTGTTTGCCTATCACTAAAATACTAAAAATATTTTTAAAATGAACTAAAGTTTATTTAAGCAAAAACTGGGGGATACACACACACACACACACACACACACACACACACACACACACAATCTCAAGTGAGAAAAGCCCTTGAGTTTGTTAGTTCAAGCTCTCTCTCAATCAGAAATCTCTCTGAAAAATCTTCCTAAGAAATGGTTGATAATAAATATTTTTGAACAGAAGAAGCCTGTTCTGATTCTTTGGTTCTTTTTTAGGTGGAACTAAAAATCTTGAGTATAACATGGCAATAAATATATTTGCACATAAATATTTATATATCATTATTTCTTGAAGATGTGTGTATGAACATGAAGTTACATTCCAGGAAAGTTGTCCCATTTTATAATCCCAACCAGAGATATATGAGAAGCCAACATCACATAAAGCATTAAGCCTTATTGTTGAAGAAAACAAGACAAAAATTTAAAAACTAACTTTTAAGTGTACTTTTTATATTTGTAATTATGAGTTTTAGATTTATATATATATATATTAGTAAATATTTTATTAATACTTTATCTCATTTCCACAATTGCTTTTAGGCTTAGGAAGTTGTTCTCTATTAAGAATAATACCAGGGGCTGGGGTTGTGACTCAGTGTTAGAGTGCTTGCCTAGCATGTGTGAGGCATTTGGGTTTGATTCACAGCACCACATACAAGTAAGGTCCACTGACAACTAAGAAAAAAATATTTTAAAAAATTGTATCAGTATGTACGAATTTTTTCCTATCTTTTTAGTGCTATAGGTGCTACTTAGGAAACTTTCAATAGAAATATAATGCCTATTTTATAAAATGTTTGTGCCCAAAACTGACAATGAGTCAAGGATGAAATGAAGTTTGAGAGAATCTCAGAGTCTTCTCCTGCAAAAATATCAAATAAGCAAAGCCAAGTGTCATTTTGCTTGTAATAACATTATAGACAAAAGAAAATGTCACTGGAGAAGTCACATATAAACTCTAAAGAGAAATGCAGAGATAGGAAAAGAGAAAAGAAAGTAGAAGAAGGGAACAGATCTTTCATAATGTTAAATTTTAAAAAAATTATTGGAATGACCTTCATTTTCAATAAACTTTGAAATACAGACTTCCCATTTCATCAAGCAAATGATGGAATAAAGTAATTTTTAAAGAGCACTTGAGGTCCAGAATGTAAGGAATAAAATATTCTGGTTGTCGAGAGGATATTAGACAGTGGCATCTGTTGGCAAAGGATACTCTATCCCAATAATATTATACATTATAAATATCCAGAAAGTATGTGTGTAGGATGACACATTCTAGGAAATCTGAGTTGTGGAACTGGAATCTGAACATAGAAGACCAATACCAGGAATCAAATTGAACAGGAGAGAACCCAATGGAAGGGGGGCGGAGTGCTATTACACTGTCAATAAGCAGTACTCAATTCCAGACCTGCTCAGGAAAGTTTTGTCAAAGCACTTTGTTTTCAGTCTGTTGGAGTTCTATGAAGTGCAAAAAAGATTTTCTAATTTAATAATGAAAGCTAAAGAAAATTTGCTCCAAAATGTGGTATCTATTCTATACCAATTCCTATGAGAAGATCAATGAGAAGAGAAGTAGAACACATATTCTCTAGCTACAAGAAAAGTTCCAAACTGAATGGTGGACAATGGAACAAAGAACATTATCAGAAACTGTTTTGTAACCTCTAATCTACTTTTCCCAAAATACACAAATCAATGTTACTTTCATTTCATCACTTTTATGGATCAAAAGATAAACTTTATGATATTAAAAAAACAATTGATTTTAGAACAAAACATAGGAAAAAATCTGTATAACAACTGAGAAAGTAAAGACTTAGGACATAAAAAGCACTCAACTATAAAAATACTGGTAATTTAGGCCTTATCAAAATTAAAGCTCACTGGTCTTCAAAATGTATCATCATGAGGGCTAGAGTTATGGCTGAGAGGTAGAGCACTTGCCTAGCATATGTAGAGTGCTGAGTTCCTAAGCACGACATAAAATAAAATAAAGATATTCTGTCCACCTACAACTAAAAAATAAATGTTTAAAAATATGTCATCATGAAAATAAAAATACAGTAACAAATAGAAGAAAATATTAGAAGTTATATCTAGAATATATTTTTCAAATCTTTAATATAATAAAAATTGGCATACGATTTGAAATTCACAAAAGAAAACATATAGGTCAGACAGAGCACTAATCTCTAGGGTATATAAAGAACTCAAAAAGTTAAACACCAAAAAAAACAAGTAAACCAATCAATAAACAGCCACTTCTCAGATGATATACAATCAGTTAACAAATACATGAAAAAATGTTCATCATTGCTAGCAATTAGAGAAATGCAAATCAAAACCACTTAAGATTTCATCTCACTCCAATCATAATGGCAGCTACTATGAATACAAACAACAATAAGTGTTGGTGAGGATGTGGGGGGAAAGGTACACTCATGCATTGCTGGTGGGACTGCAAATTGGTGTAGCCAATATGGAAAGCAGTATGGAGATTCCTTGGAAAATTGGGGATGGAACCACCATTTGACCTAGCTATCCCTTTCCTCAGTCTATACCCAAAGGACTTACAAACAGCATACTACAGGGACACAGCACAATTCACAATAGCTAAACTGTGGAACCAACCTAGATGCCCTTCAGTAGATGTATGGATTTAAAAAATGTGGCACATATACACATTGAATATTACTCAGCAATAAAAGAGAATAAAATCATGGCATTTTCAGGTAAATGGATGGATTTAGAGAAGATAATGCTAAATTAGCCAATCCCAAAAATCAAATGCTGAATGTTTTCCCTAATATAAGGAGGCTGATTCATAGTGGGATAGGGAGAGGGACATGGGAAGAATAGACAAACTCTACATAGGGCAGAGGGGTTGGAGGGGAAGGAAGGGGGATGGGGTTAGAAATGATGGTGGGATGTGATGGTCATTACTATCCAAAGTGTATGTATGAAGACATGAATTGGTGTGAATATACTTTGTATACAGCCAGGGATATGAAAAATTTGCTCTATAAGTGTAATAAGAATTGTAATGCATTCTGCTGTAATATATAAATTTAAAAAAATATAGGTCAATAAGCATATAAAAAGATGTTCAACATTACTAGTCATCAGGGAAAAGCAAACTAAAACTCAATGAGATACTATATCATGAACAGTAGAATAAGTATAGTGAAAAAGACTGGTAACACCAAGTATTGGTAAAAATATAGAGCAACTAGAATTCTCATTAACTACAGGTCAAACTACAGAATGGTGTAACCATTGGAAAACAGTTTGGAAGTTTCTTACAGAATTAACTGCATACTTATCATGTGAATCAGCACTTTTACTACCAAATATTTCCCCAAGAGAAATAAAATTATATGTCCATATAATACTTCTGTACAAATTAAAATACCTTTATTAGTAACTATAGAATGGAAACAACTAAAATATCTATTAGATAAAGGGATAAATCACTGTATACTTGTAGAAAAGTATACTACTAAGTAGTAAAGAATGAATAAACTGATGGTACATTCAATAATAATGGATGAATTTCAAAATCATTATTTTGGACAAAATATGCTATACAAAAAGAGTATGCATAGTATGATTCCATCCATATGAAAATCTGGAACTGACAAAACTTATCTACTGTGATATAAATACATACAATTTTTGCCAGGGGACAGGATGGGGATTACCAACACAGGGGCATAAGGACATTTTCTGAGAAGATGGAAAAGTTTTATATCTGATCGTGGTGATGGTATAGGATGTACACATTTGCCAAAAGTTACTGACCTGTACCCTGAAGCACCTGAAGCATGAATACACAGTACATCTAATAATTTTATTTATTTATTTATCTATCTATCTATTTATTTATTTATTTTGCTTTTCCTTCTTTCTATTTTTTTTTTCCAATTGTGCTCAGTCAGGATCAACCCAGGGTCCTATGCATTCTAGGCAAGCACTCTACCTCTGAGCTACTTCCCTAACCCTTAAAGCTGAAATTTTTTAAGAATGAGAAGGTATAAAGAGGGTGACTAAAGAAATTGTCTCATGCCCATCTGACACTTACATATTTCAAACTGTCAGCCCTGGGAACAAGGAAAGCCAAAGAAAGGAATTATTATAATAGCCAGGAAAGAATACCAAAAATGTGAAAGATACATGCAATTTCTGGGCGATTGAGACCATTTATCCTCCCTTTTGTCTTCAATAAATTATGTTCCCAAATTAGCTTGATAAAATTCCAATGGATAATCCTGATTTTTATGTAAACAAAATAGGCTACTTTCCCTCCAAAACAAAATTATACATGGAAAATGGCCCATCATTTTTTTTAATCCTAGAAATGAGAGGTCCTTATTATTGCTTTCCTAGGAGAGCCAGCAATTCAATGTAAAAGATATCTGGCTACCTGGAGCATCTTCCTTTTCTTCTAAGACTCATTACCACAGCAAGACCAGTAATCAGATGATGGGTGCATTGGATGCTCATCTCCCCTCAAAATGATCCATTGTGGGAGACCAACCTCTAACATAACTGAGTCACTCCCATCTGGGTGATTGAGGCAGGTAACAGAAATGACACTAGACTGCCCCGCCCTTCTTGGGTCCGAGGGTGTCTTCGAGTAGAGGCATGTCCTCTACAACCCCAGGACCCAATCACTTCACCTGACCTTGAAACACTGCCCGACTTTTAAAATCAAAGCACTCTAATTATTTTGTCCTTCATTGGACGGGATTTTCCCCAGAATTTAGAGTTCCCCAGTAAAAGCCCACGCCAAAGCATGCTCACTCTCTCTCACTAGCCTCTCCCCTGCTGGGAGCTTGAGGCAGAGAGCAAAGAGGAGCCCTCCTGGAGCTTGGTTAAAAGTAAATTGTTTGTCTGTGTTTTATTTCTAACTCCCTGAGAATTTCCCTGAGTGACCGGACAGTTAATCGTCTGCACTGGCCGCAGCCGATAATCCATCTTCTTTTTTATTAAAATTCATTGAACTGTCAACTCTTTATTGAAAAAAAAATACTACACAACTTCAATTCTCTTGCTCACAAATTCTTTCTTAATCTTGCCACTAATTGATGGTTTGTGACTAAATCTAATGAATTATAACAAATCAAGTGAAAAGAATTCTCACATAAAAACAAATTATTTTTTACTTTGGATATTTTAGCCCTCGATTAGAAATACTCATTAGATATTAAGTTACTTTAACTGAAAGCGCTTTTTATCCTATTCTTATGTTACCAAAAGCTCAGGTCACAAAGAACTGAGAACTTTCAATCTCATTCCCAACTATACTTTGGGAAAAAGAATCAATAATTAGAGATACAAGAGAATTTCAAGATCCTCTTGTCAACAGTTCACAATGATGTGATAAAATCAAGTATCAAAATCAATTATAACATGTTATTTCTTTCTACAAATAAAATATTATGAATGCTTTGACTGATGTTGTGTGACTTAGATTACGTTCAAAGTTAACCCCTGACCCTGATCGACTTACATTATGAGAAAGAAGGTACAGCTTACAGGAAAGCAAGAAAGAGGCTCATATATAACTTATAGCCTCTCTTGGCTGCATTCTGATATGTGCAACTTACTGGTATACAAGCATACCAGGAAGAGTTGTGACAGCTAAGAAATCCAATTAAAATCAAAGCACTCTAATTATTTTGTCTTCTACCAAAATTTAAGTATGCTGATAAGAACATGTTATACTTGGGACCCACTGTGCTATTGTTTGGGTATGGTTTGAGTGTGTCCTTCCAGGGTTTAAGTTAGAAGCTTGGTCCTCAATGTAGTTGTGATAGAGCCCAGTGGCAAGTCCTTAGATCAATGAGTACATCATCCTCATAAGAAATTACCTAGTTCTCATGGGATCCTGATTAGCTCTTATGAAAGGATTGTTAGGAAAAAGAAAGATTGGATCCTGCCCACTCTCTGGCTTCCTGTTTTACCATGTGATCATCATGTGATCTCTCCCTGTCATACCTGGTCCCACCATGATGCCATCTGTCAACATGTAATTCAGTAAAGGAGTCTTCATCAGAGACCAAATTGATGGAATCACATGACCTTGGACTTTCAGTCTCTCAAACCATGAATTAAGTAAACCTCTATTCTTTTTGAAGACCTGTATTAGGGTACTTTGTTATACCAATAGAAAATGAACCAATACCACCTGTCAAATGTATTGTAACAAAAATAAATTAATAAAAACTGGTCTAATCCAATCATCTCATTTTAAAGATAAAAGAACAAGTTCAGTGTTTATATAATCATAGCTAAAAAGTGATCAAACTGGGCCAATTGTCTCCATCTGCATGATTTCCAAAATCTTGTTCTTCTTCCTATGTCATATTGCCTTTCTGTCACTAATTCTGAAAGATATTTCTTGTTTAATTCACCTATTCTTCTCTGAATATGCAAAACTTTTAAGACTTTTAAAGCATTCTACAATTCCAAAGGAGGAAGAAAACTCTAAATTCACTATTCAATAAAAAGAATTTAACTCAGCATCTATAATTCAGTTTACTAGAAACATATTTTGTATGGAACAGAGAAGTATAAAAGTAGTAGTACATATTTCCAAGATCTCTTAACTTGGTCACTCTGTGAAGAATCAGCACTAACAACTAGCAGCAACCTGCCACCACAGAAGCTCTTCCATTCACAGGCAAGCCCCAGGATGACTACAGCAGTGGCCAACATCCCACTACAACCACAGGAGAGATCCAAACCCAGAAACACCTTCTGAGATCCAAAACCAGAAATACCTTCTGAGATCCAAAACCAGAAATACTTAGCCAGAAACTCAGAAAGCTAATGAATATTACTGTCCTTTTATACATTAAGTTTTGAGGTAATTTCTTATACAACAAGATACTAAAATAAGGATCAAAGTTGAGATAACATTTTTAAAAATACAAAAAGATGTCTATATTTAGCATTGATTAGTTGATTTTTTTTCTGTTGCTGCTATCACATGTTGCTCTCAATTAATAAATGCCTCAGGGGATGAAAAGTCATTGGTTCACTTATGTATTTATACACAAGTAAATATTCAAGAACTCTGATCATAGTGCTGACCTGTAGATAAGAAGCATTAGTTTACTACCTTGCACTAAGGGAAAACTCTTTTATCATTAAAGGCAAAATTTCTCCCTAGAAATGATTCTGAAGAAATTAAAGATATGCTCCAAAAGTCACAGATTTTTAAAAATCTTAAAGATGGAAAAAACATTTAGATCACTTAAGGCCCTCATGCTTATAAATGTGGAAACTAAGCCTCCAAATGAGTACAAGATCTTTAGATTTTAGTTTTTTTTCACTTGTCAGGAATAGTTTATTCATAAATTGATGTTGGGGGGGGGTTGTTATACTGTTTCCACCAAGACTCAACTAGCTCTCCAAATTTCTTAAGGGGGAAAAAGGATGTTCAATATAAAGATTGCTTCAAAAGTATAATCTTATACTATACTGCCACAATGCAGTACTCTGAGGTTATAAAAAAGAACAGGAAAAAAATCTCTGAACTGATATGGAATAACTAATGGATGCATTATTAAGCAACTAAAGTGCAAAAAAATATAGTATGCCATTTTGTGTAAAGAAGAAGAGAAAATAAGAAATAAATATCTTCCCAAATAAGAAATATGTAATATCTGCAAAAAAATAAAAGAGAAAAAAGATAAACAGGAAATAAGAAATGGGAATGGCACAGAAGGAATGGGAGGTAATGTTTCTCTGAGCATACATTTTGTACAGTTCTGATTTTAAATGGAAAACTAACACAAGCAACTTTTGAACCTGATATTTGTACCACATGCCCTAAAACTGAAAACCAAAAACAAACCCAAAACAAATAATGACTACTAGTTACAGTGTTCCTTTTTGAAAATACACAGGTTACTGATTCTGAAATCGTTTTCTTTGTATCCTGGGACTGAGTAAATAAGTAAATATGCTGAGGATAATGAAATCAGGCTTCTCACTGTTGAAGAGCTAAAAACAGGAAAGAAGAAGTGACAGAATGAAGAGGTAGTACTGAATGAGCACTGGGATTATTAGTATAAATTCATGGTTTTTCATGTAAATAAATCAGAACAAAATAATAATTGGCCTACAAGTAATCATAAGGAATCATTAGACAAACCCAAAATGAGAATCTTTCTTAAAAATAACAGGCCTGAAATCCAAAGAAGACTGAGGGAAGTAAAGAGAGGAGAGGGGGCATGGGGATATGAATGATAGTATAATGAATTGGACATTATTACCCTATGTGCATATATGATTACATGATCTGTGTAACTCTACATCATGTAACCAGAGAAATGAGAAGTTATACTCCATTTATGAATGATATGTCAAAATGCATTCTACTGTCATTTATAACTAATTAGAACAAATTTTTAAAAAAATAACAGGCCTGGGGCTGTGGTTGTGAACTTGCCTAGATAAAGTAAGGCACTGGGTTCAAGCCTCAGCACCACATAAAAAAATAAACAAATAAAATAAAGGTTCTGTGTCCACCTATAATTAAAAATATATTTTAAAAAACAGGCCTGTGCTCAACAAAAATGTTAATGTTATAGAAGACCAAGAATGATTAACAAACGGAGAAGAAGATTACATTAAAGAAGATTAAGAAGTATGTAAAAAAAAAGCATGTTAATTGAATGAAACATGTGATCAGGAATTTTATCTTATTATAAAGACTATTTACTGAAAAAAAAACTGGAAAATCCAAATACAGTCTATAGACAAGATGACAATGGTGTTACAGATAACGTTCCTTGACTCATAGTAATGTTATATGCTGATAAACCATACTAAACTGAAAATATCTTAAACTGAAATGCATTTTAATACACATTATCTACCAAACACCATAACACAGCACACTGCAGAGTATCATTTACCTTTGCTATCTTTCTGCTGCCCACATAAAGGGAGAGGATCACACTACATTTTATAAGCCAAGTAAAAGATCAGAATTGAAAATTCAAAGTAGTTTCTATGGAATGAGTATCACTTTAGCACCATTATAAAGTCAAAAATAAGTTGAATCATTGTAAGTCATGAACTATCTGTATATCCGTGTTAATTTCCTGATTTTATATAATTGCATCATGATTATATAAAAGACTATCTTGTTTTCAGGAAACATACACTGAAGTGTTTAAGGATAAAAGAACATCATGTTTTCAATTCAAAAATGGTTCAAGGTAAAATAGTTTTTGTGTGTATATATGTTTGTGTGTGTTATGCCCAGCCTAAGTACTAGCTATCCACCATATACATGCATGAGCCTGATCTCAGAGTAGAATGAGATTAATGCTTACCAACAGATCACATTATGGTATTTCTCAGATACAGTGAAATCTTTGAGGAAATTAAGGATTTAATATAGTCAGAGATCTCAGAACCTTAATTAAAGTTATTCAAAATTAAACATTTGGGTATTCCCAGGAAAATTAGGAATAAAAAATGCTTTATCAAAAATCCAAGATTCTTTCTTCTTGACCAGAAAAGTCAGACTTTGGTATGCAAGGACTACTGTGATGGAGTCCAGAGTAAAAGGCTTAGCTAGAGGGGCACCAATCACTTCAGAACCACTATCTTTTCACTCTCAGTCTCTATCACTAATTCACTGATTCATTTACCCAGGAATTTATATATTTTGCGTATCTCCTGTAAGTCAAGTCCTATGCTAGCATTCTGGTGACCCAAGAACCCAGAAATCAGTGACTAGATATAAGAAATATCCCAAACAGACGAGTTTTGCTTGATCTACACGCTTTCATTGTAAAGAATAAACTAAGACACATAGACCACTTAATCATGCCAAAGATTCCTTTGGGCATTCCTAACAAATCAATCCATACTTCTAAACTTCCAAAATAAATTTTCTTTTTTAAAAAAATATTTTTTAGTGTCATTGGACCTTTATTTTATTTATTTATATGTGGTGCTAGAATTGAACCCAATGCCTCACACATGCTAGGCCAGTGCTCTACCATTGAGCCACAACCCCAGCCCCAAAATAAATTATTAGAGCCCATTCTTTTATATATAACTTAACCTTTCAGGCCCATTCAAGGGGAAAAGAGACTTTATTTCAAAACTACATTCTAAAGGTTAAAATAAAACTGTTCACCAGCTTCCCAATTCTGAGAGGACTGTTTTATTAGAGAGGGGAATATCAATATTTAAAAGGCAGAACCCATCATTCAATTAAAAACATCAAGGGAGACAACCTAGAGAATGTGGGAAAATATTTACAAGAGGTTAATATACAGGATATATAAAAAACTCAAGCAATAATCACTCTTTCCAACTGAGTAGGCAATAGATCTGATTCCAGTTTTCTGCAGATGGAGTTCATGTAGATTAAGTATAAACATAGCTATCTATAAAATTAATGATGAATAAGACACAGAACAAAAATAGAGACAGAATTAGGCAATTTAGAATCTATAAAATTGTAAGTCATGGAAGTGAGACAAATAAGACATCAAGAGAGAAAAATAGTTAAAAGATCTAAATATGATAAGAGATGACACAGCAAGTTAGAAGTAAGCAAAGACTGACTGGAAGGAGTAATTAAGATCAGTGGTAAAATGAGGTCAACTCCAGGGTTCTATATTTTCACTTGATGGCTTGACAAGTTGCTTAAATTCTCTTAAAGGTAAGTTTCCTCATCAATAAAAAGAGAAAAATATTTAAATATCCCATCTCAGGAATACTGCACAGTGCCTGACACATAGTAGATGTTGGATATATTAAATGCTAGTTATTATTTCTATTATTGTTGATTAGTAACAGAAGCTGAAAATTACACTTCAATGATGTTACTCAAGCTAGGCTTAAGAAGCAATTTTATTCTAAGAGATTTTGGGTATAGAATGCTCTAGATATCAAAGTGCTACTTGTGACTTATTTCCTTAGGATGTGATAGTTAATGTTCTAATTACCCTAGAGGCTGAGGCAAAGAGAGATGAAGGGAAACCAGAGCCATCTGTCACATTCAACAAAACTACAATCTATAATTTGGTTATTGTGTGTAACTTGCCTACCTATTTCTGTACAATTAGTACCTCAAAATGCCTTCAACCAAGGAATTTTCTTCTTAGTTTTGATAGCTAGTAAGTTGACCCCTTTATATTGTTCCTAAAAACAATGTTACCAAAGAAGAAAATATGAAATTGTCACATAAACATGAAAAACATATTTAGTCTCTCTAGAAAACAAAGATTTCATTAGGAATTATATTAGCAAAGTACAATAAAGAATACTCTTATGGCAAAGTTCTTAAAAGAATAAAAATTCATCTATAAATTTCACTTCTAGGTTTTTATTATGGAAATGATCAGGGTTGTGCATGAAAATTTATACATAGTATATTCCCTACAGCATATCTAAAATTGTGGGTGTGTGTGTGTGTGTGTGTGTGTGTGTGAGAGAGAGAGAGAGATTGAAAGAGAGAGAGAAAAACAGCCTAAATTTCAAAAATAGACTAGTGAAATAGATGACAGTATATTCATAGGTTTAAACACTATGGAGGCATTAAAAGTCATGTTGAAAAAGAATTCAGTGGCAGAGACCGCTCTCTCTCACCAGTTACAAAAATCAACTCAAAATGCACTTACAGCCTAAATTTAAGACATGAAATAATGAAACTACTGGAAGAAATCAAGGGAAAATTTTCAGGATAATAAATATATAAGTATTTTTTGGATATGACTCCGAAAACACAGGAAACAAACAATTTTGGACAAAAGGGATAATGAATTTTCTGCATAGAAAAGGAAACAATATGTAGAATGAAGAGACAACCTAGAGAATGTGGGTAAATATTTACAATGGGTTAATATACAGGATATATAAGGAACTCAAACAACTCAATAGCAATATTTTTAAAATAAGCCCATTTAAAAATAGGCAATAGGTCTTAATAGATATTTTTCAAAGGAAGACATATCAATAGCCAATGATATGTAAAAAAAATGCAGATCAACACAATTATCAGGAAAATGCAAATCAAAACCACAACAAGATATCATTCTATTTAGAATAGCTATTAGCAAAAAGATACAAGGTAATAAGTATTGGAAAGGATGTGGAGAAAAGGAAGCCCTTGTAAGTTGTTAATGGGAATAGAAATTATTTACTGCTATTAGGGAAGAAAGTATAGAAGTTTCTCAAAAATTAAAAATAGAACTACCATGTGATCCAACATTCCCACTAATAGTAACTGTCCAAAGCAAATAAAATCAGAATGCCTATGGTTCAGGAGACTGAGGCAGGAGGACTGCAAGTTCAAAGCCAGCCTCGGCAAAAGCAAGGTGCTAAGCAACTCAGTGAGACCATGTCTCTCAATAAAATAGGGCTGGGGATGTGGCTCAGTGGTCAAGTGAGTTCAATCCCTGGTACCCACCCCGCCAAAATTAGCATGTCAAAGAGACATTTGCACTCACATGTGCATTGCAGCACTATTCACAACAGCCTAAGTGTCCATCAACTGATAAGTGGATAAAGAAAATGTAGTAGTACATGCATACCATGGAATCCTATTCAGTCATGAAAGGATGAAATTCTATCATTTCATGACACAGATGGAATTGGACATTGTTATATTAAGTGAAATAAGACAGACACAGAAAGAAGAGTATTGCATGATTTTACTCATTTGCAGAGTCTAAAAAGGTGTCTCTCGTAGAAATTGAGAGTAAAATGGTAATTACCAGAGGACAGGAAGGGGATGGGGAGAAACTGATGGAAAAACCTGAACAAGTTCTGGTATGGATTGCACAGTAAGTAGGTTGACTAGATGTACTATATATGTCAAGCAGTAAAAGAAAGAATTTTGAAAATTTCATCATATAGAAATAAGTGTTTGAGGAGATAATTAATTTTAAGCTGATTTAAATATTATACAATGTACTGACACATGATAACCCATTAATATGTATAATCTTTGTTTTCAAGAATCAGACATAAGCATAAAAAATTTCAAAACAAGAAAAAATGAGGAACATAAAAAAAGAAAATTCAGTAGCAAAAGGAAAATGTTAAATATACATTGCTTAAATTTTAAAACTAGACCACCTTTTTCATAAATTTATTAGTTTCTTTCAAGTAGTTTTTAAATATTCACATAAAATTATACATATTTATGGGGTATCATGATATTTTGATGAATATTACATATTATGTAATGTTTAAATTGGGGTAAGCATATCTCTCTCCTCATTTATTATTTCTTTGTGGTAGAAACATTCAAATCCTCTCTTCAGTTTTTTTGAAATGTACACTACATTATCATTATCTATAGTCATCCCACTGGGCAATACAACTCAAATATTAATTTTCCATATAAACTTTAACATTATTTCATCCAGTTTTTAAGGAAGTCAGAATTCTATAAATCTAATAATTTTCCTTCTAGTATCTGATAATTTAATAAATTTTCCTTTATTAATTTAATCCCCTGTCTAATATTTCTTCTAGAGTTGGACATAAAGCATTTTTTTTTGGAAGGATTTTCTTAAGATACAGCTAAGTAGAAAAAGCAAGATGCCAGTACAATCCCATTTTGGCAAAACACACTCCTCCTCTTTTATATCTGCATATGATATAAAATGGACTTGGTGACGGATATTTGAAGAGCGATGGGGAGAAGAGAAAAGGTAAATGTTCTCCAAAAGATTCTGTATTTAAAAAAAAAAAAAAAAGTCATTCATGGAAAAAGCAGTAAGGCACTTATATCAGTGCATGTGTGTGTGAGACAAGAGAGATGCCTGAAGAGATAGTAACCTCAACGTTCACTTTTATTTCCTAATGTAGGATTCCTTCTTTGAGAGGTAAATCAAACCCAGGGCCTCATGTTGTATCACTAAACTACACCCCTAGCCCCTAAATAGGTTTCTTTTGTAAAAATTTTTTTGTGTAGGATTGAAAAATGTTTTACTTGAAGATATATTATGTGATATTATGGAGAGAAAAAAAAAAACTTTTTGCCGTAGACTAAAAATGATACACACTAGGGTATGCTGGTATACTGATAAGTCAGAAGGAAAAGAAAAGAAAGATAATGAAAGGATATATGTAGAATGATGTGAATTACCAAGGAGGGGTGATGGGGGGAAGAGGACAGAACTAGAGAAGAAATGAAAAGGAGTCATTTGTGAAGGGTAGTTGCTTGCCTTACCATCATCATTTCTGTGATGAAGTATATAATCTGGTGGGGGAAAACAACTTCCATAAAAACATAACTTCCTCAGGAGGCTGAGGCAGGAGGATCTTGAGTTCAAAGCCAGCCTCAGCAAAGGTGGGCGCTAAGCAACTCAGTGAGATCCTGTTTCTAAATAAAATACAAAACAGGGCTGGGAATGTGACTCAGTGGTTGAGTGGCCCTGAGTTCAATCCCCTGTACCCATCCTACGCACCCCCCCCCAACAAAAACCATGACTTCCTCTGTCAGATACTGTCTATAAGGGATATACAGAGCAAGGAAAGATCTATGTGAAATGAATTAGGAAATATTTCATAGAAGAAATAGGACTGGAGAATTAGAAGAATTTTAATAAATTAAAGTGAGAATTTTCTAGATCTATGAAAAAAAAAAACTACCAATAAAGTGTAAAAGCTATGGGCTGCAGATGTAGCCCAGCAACAGAGTGGTTGCCTAACATGCATGAGGTTCTGGGTTCAATTCCCAGCACTACAAAAAAAGGGAAGAGGAGAAGATGGAGGAGGGGGAGGAGAGGAAGGAAGAAGAGGAGGGAGAGGAGGGGAAAGAGGGGGGAGGAGGAGAAAGAATGCAAGTTTAAATGCACACCACAGGACTGGAAAAGAGCTTCATGTGGAGTGGGAAATAAAAGTGACAGCACAGAGCCAGATTACAAAGGACCTCAAAGAACAAGCTGAGAAATTTAGGCTTAATGTTCAAGGCATTCATAAGCAGAAAAATGATATGAGAGAAATGTGTTAGAAAGTTAAATCTGGAAATGTATCAGGACTAGGCATGGGGTCCTGTGGGCCAGCAGAGAAGCTGTGTGCTGGGCCAGGAGTGAAATAAGCCAGTCCCAAAAAATCAAAGGCCAAATGTTCTCTCCAATATGTAGATTCTACACTATAAGGAGTGTGGGGTGCAGAGAATAGAAGTTCACTGGATTAGACAAAGGGGAATGAAGGGAAGGAGGAGGGAATGGGAATTGGAAGGACAGTAGAACGAATCACACATAACTTTCCTTTGCTCATAAATGAATACACCACCAGTGTAACTCCACATTATGTACAACCACAAGAATGGGATCCTAATTGGAATGGGTTGACTTCATGTATGTATAATATGTCAAAAAACACTCTACTGCCATGTCTATCTAAAAACAACAATAAAAAAATTGTGGAGCATCACAGATTCTTTAAGAAAGAAAGAAAGCTAGCTAGCTAGATCTGGAAATGGTTGATAAGAGCATGAGTACTGAAAGAAGAAACAAAAAGAATGTAGGAAGTTCTTAGAGCCATAGGGCCTGGAATTGCCATCCTGGCCATGAAAATGCATTCACAGGAGCAAGATATTTTGAAACAAAAAAAGTTTGGAAACTTTTGCTACAAAACCTTGGTCTTGCATGTCCAAGAATACTTGGGGCTCACTGTAGGAGCCACAGATCACCTGCACCTACCGAATATGAAGTTGTTTGTAATCTGGAGAGTGAAGGACAGGACCAGGAGTGACTCTGGGCACAAAGGTTGGCAGAGGAACTGGAGACTTTATTTGGACCACTGCAACCTCTACTCACTCTGATGTGTCTTTACACCCTTATAGGGAAAGTGCTTGCATGATCCAAGGCTTTGAACAGCTAACAGTGTCCAAGTTACTGATTCCTATACTCAGTTCTATCATATAAACTCTAGGTAGGCCAACCTTAACCTCTTATTAATACCTAAGGAATGTTTTGATTACTCACTATGTAGCTATCTAAGTACTGTAAAATTCAGTTACACCCTTGTATGTTTCATCTAGGGTTGGAGGAGTGAACACCAAACAAATATTTCCATATCTTTTTCAAAAAAGCCTTCACTTCTGATAAGACTTCTTCACAATTTAGAACTTGTTAACACACTGAAGATAAGGTTTCAGTTGAAAATATTTCATTCTTTATAGAGGACAGATTCTTCTTCCCTCCAAAATAAAACCTCAAAGCAAAATTTTAAAAAGAAGTGCACGCACACGCGTGCGTGCGCACGCGCGCACACACACACACACACACAAAGTCTAACCTTCAGGATGAATCCAACTACAATGTATAACTATAAAGCTCTAATTTCAAAAAACATTTTTAAAATCTAACTTTCTACATTGTTGTCTGTATTTTCTTTATACAGTGATGCCAACTTATAGAAGAGGTGGATTACAGATATTCCCTAAACACAAGTTCAAGATTTAATAAAACCCACCCTTACAGTGCTATGAGAGGAGATAAAATTTGAAAAATGTTTAAGATAATGCCTGGTACATTATAATTACTCAAAAGAACTAAAAACTCAAATAGTAGTCAAAGAAAACAATAGCAGGCCAAGAAAGTGTTTATTAATCATGATTTTTAACTACATTAAATTACATGGGAAAAGATTAGAAAGAAATACACTAAAAAGTTGAGTCAATTTGTCTGGGTGTTGGTGTTGGAGGTGGCTGATCTTTCTTCTTTATCATTTTTCTTCATTCTTTTCAAATTTTCCCCAACCAGCACACCTTTCTTTTATAGTCTTAATTGGAAAATATGTAATTTTAATAGGATTTTGCACAGAAAAGGAGTATGTGGAAAGATTTATTGCCCCTGGAAGTAGAAACTGATAGAATAAAAATTATAAATGTACAAAAAATCAAATAGATTCTTAAGCTTACATCTAAGTAGAAACATTATTTTTATACACATAATCTGTTTATATATGTAAACAATACAATAAAGTCTCTTATAGTAAGTATAAAATTAAAAAAGCACAGAATCCTATTATTCTTTTTTTATTCTAATTTGTTATATATGACAGCAGAATGCAATTCAATTCATATTACTCATATAAAGCACAATTTTTCATGTCTCTGGTTGTACACAAAGTAGATTAATACCATTTATGTCTTCAGACATATATTTAGGGTAATGATGTCCATCTCTCCTATTATTCTTTTTCAAAAAATTATCTCAAAAAGTTATAATACACTTAGTATAAGCACCATACCCAAACAGGAGGTCATTCATCTAATAAATTCAAACTGGACCTTAACATAATTTTATCTGATTTATAGAAAACCCTACGTAGTTGGTCCCATTTTGTACTAAAATCCACAAACTACGTAGATAGGTTTGGAAGTGTTTTTTTGTTTTTGTTTATTGTTTTTAAGCAATGCTCTAAAAGTCCAGAAGATGTGCTAGTATTTCCACAAAGCTTTTTTCTTTATAATGAGATGTTATATTCTGCAATTCCTACAGGAAGGCCAGGACTGCAGGTGATGTTGCTCCTGCTACAGTTGAGAAGAAAAGGCCTGAGGAAAGCCTCTGCTTTTGGACTTGAAGAAAGAAATCAAAATAGTTAATTTTTAAATTAAATAATTTTAAACCCTAAAGAATTTGTAAGGTTTTTCTTTTTTAATTGCCATTAAGCAATTAAATCATTATCCCTGAAGATTTGCATATCTTGCTCTTTTCTCCTATCTCATAGGACAACCTGGCCTGTTCTCCAGACACTGATATTGTAGAAAATTAATAAATATAGAGTTAAGATATTCTCAAATTATTGTTTCACATACTTACTCATGCGAATGTTTTGCTTCTTGATTTTAATTTCAAATGCAGATTTGTAGAACATTTTATGCTTCTATCTAAAAAAATGACTTGTAAAAACTATATTGCTTTTTACTTACATGATCCTCATTTTTTTAAAGTTGTAGATAGACATGATACCTATATTTTATTTATTTTTATGTGGTGCTGAGGATGGAACTCAGTGCCTCATACATGCATGCTAAGCAAGTAGTCCACCACCTAGCCACAACCCCAGCCCCCTCTCTAGTTTTTGTTTCCTATACTGTTAATGGACTTTTGGCAGAAAAAAAAAAAAATCATTCGCCATTCCTGGCTTACATATTCAGATACAGAAGTGAATTAAAATCAGTAAAAATTTTATATAGAACTGAATTAAAACCAGTAAAAATTTTATTCAGTTACTTCTGTGTAAAAGGTGAGAGATAAGAAATACATATAAAACATGAGCTAACCTTTAAAATATTCACCTATCCAAACCTAAGATATGCTTTCAATAAATTAATATTATTTCAAATTTCTAAAAATTGACTCTCAATCTCACATAAATCCTGTTTGCTGATTCAGACTGCAGTTGGGCAAAAAGTAAGATGTGACAATGTTTCTAATGATGATTAATAAACATATACTAAACAGATAATAATCAGTAAGAAAGAGAGGAAGGGAGGGAGAGAAGGATGAGAAAAGGCTACAAGGAAGAAAAAAAACTTCTATACTAAATTGTCTGTATTAAGATATAACTAGGACCAATTTTAAGAGAAGAAATGCAAGTTTTTCTTCGATTTAAATGAACATTTATAGTTAAACAAATACATTAAAAATTGACCTAAATAAAAAAGGTTTTAACCAGTGTGGATCTCTATAGCCCACCCAATATCTCTGACCAGCTAAGTCAATGTGAGGTCAGTGCCAAAATAAGATCAAGGATTCAAAACAGATCTTGCCTTTTCAACACTGTAAACAGTTTGAAAAACATACAGATTATGAAAGAGAAGAAAACCATCAAGACTGAGCCAATGATATGCTTATAACATCCTTCTTCTATTTGATGCACATAAAAACATGTCTATCACCCTGTCTTCCTTTTATACAGTTTGCAGAATTCAGAAATAGAAATTCCCAACACTTTCTACCGATTGGTTTCTAAATAATTTGAATGTGAAGATTTCACATCAATTGTTTAAAATATTGCTTCCTTCTCCTGAAGTATATTTATTTGCACTGTTGTCTTCTCAAGAAGACAATAAGTAGTCATTCAAGTTGCTGGTACTTTCTCTGGGCCAGTTACAACAGATAGGACACTGACAGACAAGAAGAAACCTGTTTTGATCATCATGCTTCTGACAACCTGATGGGCAATAAGAAGTTGAGTGCCATATTTGACTATGTCCTTTTCCAGTTCTTTTAAAATTTTACGGCTTAATACTCATTGGTAAAGTTACAGCATGTTTCCTTCTTTTACAACCTTTTTTACAAACTGTAATGGAAAAGCGACCTCATGACACTTTTAATAACTTTAGTCTTCTCAGGGGTTTTGTCATCTCTTGCAGTTTGGCATCAATTCCAAAGACCTACCTTATGTTTAGCCTCTTTGGGCTTTTTTCCCTCTTTTAATCCTAATTTATTTCTCCAGAAGTGAATTGTTCTCACTATTTGCTCATTGAAAATCATTTTTTTAATTTTAAGTTTCAAATTAATGAACTGGCCAAAGTTGTAGATCAGCTCTGCAACTTTTCTAAAGATTTTCAGACCTATGGTTTGCTTTTGTGGAAAGAGCAATACAGACAAATTTGGAAATTACTAGTAAAAGATTTCAAATTCCAGATCTCTTGCTGAAAACATTTGAGACTTCAATTTAATTTTTCTCCCCAACTAAGAAAAAATTGATACTAAAAAACTATTTGTAAAGATACTAATATCTCTCATTCATCACATATCTTTCCCAAACTACATTCTAATCAGTATAATACACATGATTCACCAATTAATTCTGCCCAAGATATTCTTGTACTAAAATTCAAAGGAAAGTGCTTGGCAAAATGCATGTTAGGATCTGCCAAACCCCAAACACTGGAAAATAAGTAATAATTCTAAGATGTTTTGCCAAATCAAAAAGCTAATGGCCACCTCTGTCTGGAAGGGCTGAATGTGTCTGAGCCCTTCTACTTGAGCTTCATAGGCTATTGGTGTCAAAGGTCAAGAGCCACCAACCAGAGAATTAATAAAACCAAAGCTCTAGATAAATAAACTTCAAATTCCATTTAAAATTCTGTCAGAAAGATTCATACATAGTTCATCTGTTAAGAGAAGTTTTTTCCCCCCATTCAAAGAGCATTTTAGCCTCAGGAGTACCTTTCATTCAACAAGAATCACCTACATTCTGATTCTTGTGGTTATTAGAGCAAATCATGGGGTGTTGAGAACTTGGCTTCCTCCACCTTAACAATAATAGTTGAAGTCCTAAAAGCAGTTAATCCCTGGAAGGCTTTGTGATCCCATCCCTTGACATGTTTGATAAATATGGAAATTGTAAAATGTTCTGACTTGTTAAATTTTTTTCAGCCTGCTTAACATGCTCTTTGGCCTCAACATGCAAAAAGTGCTGATTTGGCATGCCTAGGAGTCTCCATCACCTCCTCTATTGTGTACACATTGACAACCCCTGAAGCGTAAATAAGTCAAACTTCACAAAGAAATATTTATTTTACACTCTAAGAGGTACTCTCCTTTTCTCAAGGAAACAAAAGTATGATGAAGGGGAGGGGAAAAGGGTGTATACAAAAAAAGAAAAAAAAATGGCAGAAAGGGGAAAAGAAATCCCACAATTCTAAATGATTGTAAAACTAAAGACTATAAAAAAAAATCTGGGCTAAGAAAGGTGTGTCTATAGTTAGCTAATAAACACATCATCTTTCAGTCTGAAATTACTATTGTAAGAATCAACTATTCTTTGTTTCTTGCTTTACATAATATAATGAACAATAGTTTCCCACCCCTGCCCCCTAATCTGAGAAAGAATGATTTTCTTTCAGTACCTCCTGAAATTCAAATGAATCAAACCCCCTTTAACACTGTTCAAATTTAAGAAAATTCAATACCATTATGACTTAAATCTGGCCACCAGTGAACAAGAAAGCAAGCTCTGGTCTCATGAATTAGTCCAACTTCTATTAATCTCAAATAACGATTTGAGACCAAACAAATATATAAACACCAAGAAAGAGAGCTGTAACTGCACAAACCATGCAGAGTCTAGAAACCAGACACATAGGATTCAAAGGAAAACTCTACAGAGAAACCACAAAGACAAGCATTGATGAAATTCTCTTGACACACTGGAATACTTTGGAATCCATAGCCTACTACATTCACCATAGACATTACCAATGTTTCCAGATCCAACCATCAAATTCCCAAAACTCTCTCCATTTCCAAAAGATTGCCTGTATAAGTTCTCCTGAGGCTGCTGATTATATTAAATTTACAATTTTGAGAGCAACATCAAGTGAGAAGCAGGAGGAGGCATGGTAGAAAGAAAACAGGCCTCATGGATACAGGGGTAGGCACATCGTAGTAAGAAGAAAAGTAAACAGTCAAAGAGCTGAGTGCCAGAGAGCTGGAGGAAGATGGAAAGATGCCAAGAGTCAGCATGGCACACATACTACTAAAACCTTCCAGGAATCGTTGAGAATTAGCTCTAGGTCTACAGACATTTCTCAGAACCTAGATTTGGGTAGGCAGGAAAAGAATGACCAGGTCATTCCAAAGGGATAAAAGAGTGAAAATGTTGACTTCTCAACCTAGTTTTCATATACCAATTAAGGAAAAAGGGAAATAGACAAAAATAACTTTAAGAGAGAAAAATAATCAAAATTATTAAAAATACTCTCTTACCATCCCATCAATACCAAATTTCTTAAAAACAGTTGTAACCCAGAAAGGAATGGCATGAAGAAAATTGCACCACATAGAGAAAAGGAGACCAGTCAAATCAATGACCAAGTCATCCATTTTCTCTTAAGTGCTCCTCAATCAAACCTTCCTGTACATGAGAATCACCTGGGGGATTTTGTTAAAATGCAGGCTCCAGCTTAGGACAAGAAATGGATCTCCAGATTTTGCAGTTCCTACAACCTCCCAAGTGATGTTAATGCTGCTGTGAGTAGCGAGGATTAGCATGGATCTTGATCTGATAAAATCTTGCTCATGACTTTGAACAAATCACTTAATTTCTCTGATTTCTTATTTTCCTCATTTATTAAATGGAGATGCCAATGTTGTGAAGAATAAACAAAACTATTTAGCCTAATACCTACTTATTATCATCACAAGCACATTATTTTCCATAATATGATACACATACCATTGGTTGTTTGAGGAAAAACTTGTAAAAATTGTAATGGTTAGGCAATATTTTAATAGGCATTAGGAAAAACATCACCTTAAACCCAAACTTTCATGGGTATTATCACTTATTTTTAAAAAAAGTAAAAAAATTACTACCTAATAAAAGTACAAAAACTGCATAGATATGACAAAAATTATCACATCTAACTTATTAATGTATTGGAAAAATCAATTCATACTATCAAGTTCCTTGAAGGCAGGGACTTGACCAGGTTCTCCTATTACAAAGAGCAGGTGTGTGAGAGTTCTAAGTGTATTTCAATACCTTCTGCTCATTTAAGTCTTACAAATCACCCTTGAATCAAATGATATTCTTAACCATACTTACTCATATATTGCCTAACTGTGCTAATCATGATCACCAGGTAATCCATAAGATTAATAAAAACAAGTTCTGTTGAAGACCCATTTTCCCCTTTGATACTTAAATTAAGCAATCTAAGCTACCTTCCAACCATGAGCTAAATAATAGAATTATTCTTGGGGGGAATTATTCCCTCAGTAAAGTAGTGGTCTAATATATCCACTACTAAGATGTTTCTTTTTCCACAAAAGTTTAGTAACACTATTCTAAGGCAACCTGTGATCAAAAGGATGGATGCGGATGACTAGAACACTTCACAAATAAATTTGTTTTATCCTGTAACAGCAACCTTTGAAGAAGTGAGAAAAATCTGGGGTCATACATGCTCTGAAAAAGAGCAGTGTGTTCTGAATAGAATGGTTTAAAAAGAAAACTATAAATTGAGTTATGTCTTTAGTATCTGATGTCTGATATACATGCAGCAACACATCATTCTTACAATTCTACTGTTACAGATGACGGTTTTGGTGTAGTTAGTGAATAAAAAGAAAGTGAACACAGACATGTGCTACAACTTAACTCATTCACTTGTCCAAGAAGTGAACTTCATGATAAGTTTTCAGATGCTGAAAGAATATTTTCTCAATTTTTTGGTGATGGTCATAATATAATGACCATAATAAAGACATGACACACTTTAAAATTTAATACGTACTATTAACATCTTCTCTAGCACATTCTTAAGTCTAGACAATAAAAATTATAAGTCCTGATTTGTTGTTTTTGTAGATTTCCATGGTACTAACACTTCTACTAAGGTTGATTTTAACACCAATCTGATATGAGTGAACACAAAGTTGTGAAAAGTCACACAGTAGTATATATCATTACACAGTTTTTTCAATATATACACAATAGACACAACTGTAGGAGCAAAGATGAAACTAAAATGTAGTAATTATAAAATAATGAGTTTTGGGTAAAAATAATTATGAAATATTAGCTTTGAGTACTGATTATTTTTGTTTTAAAAATAATTTCTTATTGGAAGTTCATGAAGTTTTAATATTTAATAACCAGTTTACAAAATTTCTAAAACTTAATCATAGCTCTTACACACTGTTGGCCAATAACCTATCTCACACATTGTTAATATGAAAAAATCAGATTTACACACCTCTTGAATAAATGTAGTAAATTTTGTGTGCTAAAGAAATGACAATAATAACAATAAAAATAACCCTACAAATATTGCAATTTGTATTTTTTATGTAAAACAAGCTTAGAGTTAACAATGAAAAATTTATGAGGAATGTCTGCTGTTAAGTTCTGGGAAGTCAAAAAATGAAAGCACCTTATATCTTGCAGGAAATATGTAGGCAATAGATATCCGCTTTGGAAAAAAAAAAATAGGATATCAAGCTAAGATATTTGCACTGATTTTCACAAATAAAACTTGTCAGAAAAACTTGATTTACCAAGGGAACCAAAAAATTTTAAAAATGATTACTTAGAAAACAAATCATTAAGATTCCTTCCATGGAACAAAGTGCTGTCACAAAACAAGTACTTTAGATATCATCATTACATGATAATTCCACCTTTTTAATTTATGAAAGATAAAAGAGGAAATTACAAGCAAATCCAAAGCGATTTCATTAATCTACTCAAAGAATTAGGGAATATATATTCCATGAAATGGTCATTTATGATATGAACTAGAAGTTCTCAAGATTTTCAAACACAGGTCTGTGCTGCTCTGGTAAATCTTTGAAAATAAAAAACCAGTTAAGTTACTCTTAGCACCTTGAAAAGTTCAATTAACCAGTAAACATTAAAAGGATGGAAAGTCAACTACCTTCCCTTTCATGGAGAATATGCTTGCGTGACAACTTTTCAAAACCTACTGTAAAGTCCTATGGAATTGTTTATTTCAAAAGTAAATCTTCAAAGCTGAGGAAAATGTACAGCATATACATTGTTTATCTCTACAAGATGGAGCATATGGAAAAATTTACAGCTGTCAAGTATTATTACACTATAAAACAAACATGTGGAAGAATACAAGAGGAATAAATATAGTGAGACTGGTTCACAAATTGGAGATGCTGGAGGCACATGGAATAGTTTACCAAAATTACGATGTTTAAGACATCAGCAGGACAATGATTCGGACCTGGGTTTTATAAAAAGATTATATTCAATAGATTCAGTTGTTCCTTTTGAATTATAACACAGGTTTAGGCATGTGGGTTAATTTGAGAAGCAGCTCTTAAAAAGGAAAGAAGAAAAAAAATTCCTGTGTTGTGTTAAAAATTCCAAATAAGCATTATGGATACTAGAAGTTTTCTTTTCTTTTTTAAAGAAGAATAAAACAACTAAAATCACGAGAGAGCTGTTGAGTGATAAATATTCAAATGAAAACACAGCTGCAAAAATATTTTTAAAAAATATTTATTTTTCAGTTATAGGTGGACAATGTCTTTATTTTACTTTATGTGGTGCTGCATATCAAACCCACTGCCTCACACATGCTAGGTGAGAGCACTACCTTTGAGCCACAACCCCAGCCCTGAAAAAATGTTTTAAAAAATTTTTATTATAAGGCAAATTAGTTTTTTATGTTTTGTTTTTGGTTGTTGCTCTTTTGTGGATTTGATTGAGTAAAACTGGAAACTGAACCTAGGACCTTGCACATGGTAGGCAAGCACACTACCACTGAGCTACATCTTCATGCCTTTGTATTTTATTTTTCAGAAAGGGTCTCACTAAGTTGTCAGGGCTGGCCTCGAACTGGAAATCCTTCTACCTTAGTCTCCTGAGTAGCTGGGATTACAAGCATGCACCACCATGCCTTGCACAAATTAGCTTTATTTCTAAAAAAATCTTTATAGCAATATAGATTGATGAATTAAGTAAATTTTAAAATTCAATTTCTGCAATGGCTTTTCAGACTAAAGAGTTGGGGAAAGGTACACTGCTTACATTTTAAAATGTAGAGTCTTGCAGTTAGTTATCTCTTTCAATATGATCTAGCTTTGAAATATACTTTATTTCCAAAGTCTGATTTTTCACACATAAAGCTTGAATGAAAAAACAATTTTCCCCAAATTCTCATCAGCAGTGCCCTGAAAAAATTTTTAAGATGAGTATAATGACAGAAAAATAATTCCCAGGAAATAAAAGCATTCTGTCCAAAGCCCACATGTGCTAACTGCAGAGGCTCCAATGAGGCCTGAGTGTTCTATTTTCTTCAGTCTTCTAATCACTACTTTAACAGACAATAATAAAACAGCATAATTTGGATAGGAGCACATACTTTCTACATACCCTAAGTGTCGAAGGCCTGTTTAGAGAAAGGCCAGTCCACTACATCTCACATCTAAGAGCCAGAATGAGAAAATGTTTCTGACTAAAGAGTATTTCTATCTCTACCACTGCTTCATGTTGTAACCTAAGTGAAGAGATTTGTCTGTTCCTCACTTGGCTTTAAAAATTAAAATGGAAGCTGGGCATGGTAGTACACGTCTATAATCCCAGCAACTCAAAAGGCTGAGATAGGAGGATCGCAAGTTCAAAGCCAGCCTCAGCAACTTAGCAAGTCCCTAAGTAACTTAGCAAGACCCTGTCTCAAAATAAAAATGACTGAGGATTTTGCTCAGTGATTAAGAAGCCCTGGATTCAATCTCCATTACCAAAAATAAATAAAAATAAAATGGAGCCACATAACCTAGCTCACTAAAATATTGGGAGGCTATAAATCTTTGATCTCTTGGGCATGGGTGGCACACATTCTGATATAAGAAGAGGTTTTAGAAACTTCTGAGAGACCAACTTCAGTGGTGGTCAAGGTGAAACATAAAAAACAGATGACCATTGATCACAGGAAAGTGCCTATTAATCCCTCTTAATTATTTTCTAGATAAATATGGTCTTTGAAACTAACTAAACCTATAAACTGCCATCTAGATCATTATGCAGTTTCCAGTTCTATAACATCCATGGGTGCCATCACTACAAATTATAACTTCTGAAAAGATAAGAGACAACTAAAATAATCAGATTCATAATTAGAAAACCAGAGAAAAAATCAAGATGTTTGATTTCTAGGCCTGGCTCCTGATATTAAAAAAATAATTAGGGGGCTAGGGATGTGGCTCAGGCGGTAGCACGGTCGCCTGGCATGTGTGCGGCCCGGGTTCGATCCTCAGCACCACATACCAACAAAGATGTTGTGTCCGCCGAGAACTAAAAAAAATAAATATTAAAAATTCTCTCTCTCTCTCTCTCTCTCTCCTCTCTCACTCTCTCTTTAAAAAAAATAATAATTAGGAAGTTGGTATTTTTCTTTAAAAAATCTGTTTCAGGCCTCTTTATAGTCCCATCTGCCTCTTTTATGAGAAGCCATCAATATAGCTGCCAAGATTTCTTGGTAGAAACATTGTTTTGTAAGATGAAACAATTGGACTTAATTGGACCTTAGTTTCTGGATACATGCCAGTATTTGCATGTTTGCATTTAAGTTATTAAGAACTGCTGCACAATGTTTTCAATTGAATCTTCTCTATAAAACCTTGACTCTGGTCTGTAATTCATATAATTCCTAGCTTTTACTGAAGATATAATGATGGCAACGGCTTAGTTCTTATTTTCTCTAGAAGTTCATAATAGCCTCACATTTTAAATGCCAGATACTTACTAACATTCTATATGACAACAGGACAGCATTTAAAGGAGAAATTAAAGAATGGCAAGACAGGGCAACAGCTCTGACTACTTGTCCCTCTTTTAACTATGGAATTATTTTCCCCTTAGAAACAGAGTTATAAAAGGCAGAGAGAACCAACTTTCTGGAGTGTTAAAATAATAAAATAATAATGAGGAAAACCTTTCCGAGCATATTAATACTCAACAATTAGAAGATTAATGTCAAATTCTCTTATTTTCATATTTTACCCAAGAATGGAACTCAGGATATGTTAATTTGTGAGAAATAAGCCTTCACTTTTTAAAGACATGAATCAATTTTCCTTGTAATAGTTGATATTTTCAGTGTATATGAGTATGTAGATAAAACAAAATCTGCTTATTTTTGAATACTGTAAAACTGACACCATGCCAAACTTCTAAACACCTTGTTATTTTTTTAAAAAGAGAAAGAGAAAAAAGATAAGACTTTGAAAATGAGATAGAACAATGAAATCCATGAGTATAGACTCTCTATAGTTTAATTTATGTAAGGAAAAGAACTGGGTAAATTAAATTAATCAGAGTCCAAAAGAACCATAGATCACATGTACATACTGCAACAAGGAAGATATATGAGTTTAGAATATGTTTAGCTTTGGAAATCCAAAATTAATTCCCTTAAGTCACATCTTCCTTTCCTTTCTGTTTGAAATTCAAGAAAAATGGTGGGAAAGTTTGCATATTTTGCAACATTAGGAATCCAAATTCTTCAGACCAGTCCTCTGGTTTCTGTGGGAGTAAACAGTTGCCAGAGAAGAATTTTTTGAGGAAAAAAAAATGAGTGGCTTGCTCTTTTGCCTCAAAGGACTCTTGCTTTGGGAATTTCACTACCTTAACTGTCCACATAACTTCCTCTGGGAACTTTAAAACATGAGATTCACTTTGTTATTGTTGTTGTTCTTGTTGGTTGCTTCATCTTCTAAAATTTGCATAAGAGACATCCATCATTTCCACTAGTTAATTAACTCTGATGTCAACTTAGAATCAAATGGAGGTTTGTTCAGATTTTGCTTTTCATTTTTATTTATTTATTTATTTATTTTGTTATTATTGTTTTGTTTTGTTGTATCAGGGATAGAACCCAGGATTCTTTACCACTGAGCTACATCCTCAGTCCTTTATGTTCTTTTTATTTTGAGACAGGTTCTGGCTAAGTTCCTCAGGGTCTTACTAAGTTGATGAGGTGACCTTGAACTTTCAATCTTTCTGCCTCAGCCTCCCAAGTGGCTGTGATTACAAGTATATATCACCACCGTACCCATCTCAAGTGGAGTTATATAAACTATTCTCCTCAACATTCCTTTTTGGGGGGGGCAGGGGACTTAACTCAGGGGGCACTCAACCACTGAGTCACATCCCCAGCCCTATTTTGTATTTTATTTACAGACAGGATCTTGCTTAATGCTTTGCCATTGCTGAGGCTGGCTTTGAACTTGCGATCCTCCTATCTCAGCCTTCCAAGCCACTGGGATTACAGGGGTGCACCACCACTCCCAGCTCTCTTCAACATTCTTGTTGTAGGCTTAAGAAGGCAAACAATCCTACTGATTTAAAAATGGGGAGAAAAAAAAAGTCTCATACGTTCTGGGCCAATAAGAGTTATAACAAATCCTATATTCAAGTGGTATGAAAGACCAGTAATTTCAAAAATTAGGAATATTTCTAATTTTTTTCTAGATCCAAAGTACATGGGGAAAAAAAATCTTCCCCAAAGGACATTATCAATAGTCAATGGAATATGAAATAGTGTGGTAAAGGGGTGAATGGCAGAGGATATGGTCACATAAGAAGGGCAAAGAAAACTAATGTATAGTGATCCACTGGTATCTCAGGTAAGCGGGGGAATAAGATTTCTTTCTCAGGAACAGGACAATGAAACTCAACCAGCAGAACTTCCATAACAAACTTTTCATAAATAAACTTGAAGAAAAGGTTTTTTACTTAGCCGGCTATAGCAGTTCCCCTCTAACCACAGAGGATATGTTCCAAGATGTCCCTCAGGTGCCTGAAATCAAAGACCATACCAAACCCACTATATACTGTTTTTTTTTTCTATACACCCACAATTATGATAAAGTTTAATTTATATGTTAGGCACAGTGACAGAATAACAATTGTAATTAACAATAAAATACAACAATTATAACCATTTACTAAATAATAAACATTATTTAAAACTTATTAATTGTTTATTTCTGGAATTTTCCATTTGATATTTTCAGACTACAGTTGACCACACATTACTGAAACCACAGGTAAGGAAGGACTACTGTATAGTCACACAGATCTTTCCAGAGCATTCATGTTTCCCTGTCAAGGATAAATCAGCCTTATAGTCTACTTCAGTTCAGTGAAGCCTGGGAAGGAGAGGATCATTAATCCATCAACAAGTTCTCCTGAGCAGCCTCCCTGCAGGGAGAGACCTGTGGTAGGGGCTGTCAAGTGGTCAAAACAGTGTATACCACAGTGTAAACCTCTACCCACCTACTGCTTTCTGTCTAGCTTGCTGCAGAACCAGACAGCTCATTGGATTTTCTTATCATTAAGATGTACTGAACTGAAGAGTGTATGATATAAATTCAATTCCTAGTTGAAAAGCTTCACAAAATGATTCACGTAAATGCCATCCAAATATAGCTGGAAGGCTAAATGAAAGTTGGTAGAATTGCCCATGTTAAGTGGCATTTTACACTCAAAAGCATCTGAATAGAAAAAAATAGTGTTTGTAGTACAGAATGAAAACAAACATTAAAATATTTAAAAATAAGTAAATGTGTGAAGATAGAAAAATAAGGGCATGTGTTGAAAAGCAGCATTATTTTCCACACTTATGTTTAAAGAAATATTCAGAGGTAAATATAGGAAAACCATATGTAGCTCTAAAACTCAGCATATGCTATTATACAGGATCATTTTTCTCCTAGCTCGAACTGATTATTTATTAACATTTAACAAAATTTTATGAGTCTCTACTATGAACCAGACACTATGCTAAAGAATATACAGAGTAAATAAAAAATAAAAAGGACATGGCTCCTATCCTCAAGGATCTTAGGAGAAGGCAAAGAACTATAACATAACTATAACATAACTATGATGATAGGTAATATGGGATAGGCCATGGGGATCCCTAGCCTACAGGGAAGGCCACTACTTCCAGAAGGGAAATTTAGATAGAAACCAGACAAAAATGGATGATGAAAAAGGCAGAGGAACAGTATGTAAAAAAGCTTACAGGTAAGAGAAATCTATTTAATGAAAGAGAAGAAATCTAATTCAATAGGGCAAGGACATAAACAGGGAAACAGTGGTACAAGATGAAGCTAATAGGTAAATAGAGCCTGATCAAGGGGCTTTGCCCTAAAGGTCGTAAGAAGTTGCTGGAATGTTTAGAAAAGGGAATAACATTATCACCTTTACATTTTTTATATCACCCTGGAGAGTGTAATATGAAATAGTGTGGTAAAAGGGTGAATGGCAGAGGAAATGGCCATGATTCTTTGACAGATTGGACTGGAATGATGACTTCCAAAGAAAAAGAGATGTAGAAAAATGTAAAAACTATTTGAAGAGAGAATTATCAGAACTCTGCTAAGTGATGGAATGTAGGAAAATTAAAGGAAGAAAACAAGGTTATCTCCCACATTTCTGACTTGAACCACTAGGAGATAAAGTCCCTGGAGGGTACAACAGGCTTGGAAAGGGAGGGATGTAAAAGTAATGAAATTAGGAATAAAATTCAGAAACCAGAGTGAAGAGGGCTTCAAAATGAATAGGAGGTAAAAAGTGGAGAATAACTGGAAATAGAATGTTAAATGTGTAAATGAAGTAGAACAATTTTTTACAGGTGAGAAACACATAATGAGGATAGGAGTCAATAGAAGGGGAGCTGATCACAACACAAGGATCCTTCTTTTGAGTGCTTACTGTGTACCAGTGTTCAGCACTTTAAAAATATCTTTATATAATATTTTTCTATATATCTTTATATAATAATAACCCAATCAATATGAAAAAATTGTGATACATGTGTGTAATATGAATTGAAATGCATTCTGCTATATAATAAATTAAAATAAATTTTAAAAAGAACAAAAATAAATTAAAATACAACAGCAGAGAAATAAGGGTACTGGAAGAAGAGTAATAGTAAAGAAGGAGATACAAGTACAAGAAGAGTAAAAGAAGGTGATTTGTAGGAAAATTGTTAATAATAGTCCAGAGAAGAAATAACTATTAATTTAGCTAGGCCACAAAAACATTCTAAAAAAGGCAGAGCATTGTACAGCAGGTGAAAAAATAATGATCTAAGAGTGGCAGGGAGGACTTGTGAGAAAATGACAAGTATCCTCTCAGAGTGTCTGTAGGGGAAATTGTATCTCAAGGAACTACTAGGCCTCGGGTCAGGGAAGAAAATCTTCCTGACAGAAGTTTACCAAGTCCAGAATTTCAGATATGACTTCCATCATTGGCATCTGATCCTGTGTTAAGGACCCATTTCTCAGAATGTAACATTCCACCTTTAAGCTTCTCCTTTGCCCTGGTCCTCTAGTGAAACACTAGTCTGTAATAAGTTGACATCAGAACAGCAAAGCAGTTTATTTAGAGAGTCATTTGAATAAGCTGACACATTTAAGGAACCAGGAGGGCTTCAATTTCCACAATCTGGTTATTTCCCCAGGTTTCACCATGCATCACAAAGATCTCTGTGAATCCACTTTAAAAGGAAAGGGCAACATTCTTTTCACTTGCTTCCACACTACCCTCAAAAGAAGGTGGTACATCCAAGAATAAAATAAATAATTGGCCACAAAAAATCATGCTGCAAAAATATGTTTATTTCCATACAAAGATATTCTCTTTTCATTGTTGAGCATAAAAAGCAGATTACAAAATAGTATGTTGAGTTTGATATAATTTTTACAGAGGATCAATGTTTTGTTTAAATTGTAGTAAAATATACATGAAATTTATAATTTAAATCATTTTCACATGTAAATATAGGTCAACTGCATTAAATACATTCGTAGTATTATGAAGCCATCACCACTCTAGAACTTTTTCATTACTCAAAAAACTAATCACATGCAATTAAAATTTTTAAACATTTACAAAAAAGCCTTAAAAAAGTGTACACCAAAACTGTTAACGGTGGACAGTTCAACATAAGCAGTTTTTCTTTTCTACTTTTTAGTCCACTGTATTCCTGACATTTTTTTCTAAAAGTGTACTTTTATTTTTTAAAAAATAATTTATTTAAAAGACACTAAGAGGGACTGGGGATGTGGCTCAAGCGGTAGTGCGCTCGCCTGGCATGCGCAGGTCGCTGGGTTCGATCCTCAGCACCACATAAAAATAAAATAAAAAAGATGTTGTGTCCACCAAAAACTAAAAAATAAATATTCAAAAATTCATTCATTCTCTCTCTCTCTCTCTCTCTCTCTCTCTCTCTCTCTCTCTCTCAAAAGAAAAAAGACACTAAAAGTTTAAACATTAAAAAAGAAAAATGGCATTAGGGACCATGCTTATCACCTCAATTAGATTTGGACTGATAACTAAAATATATACCATGAGTGATCTTAAGTTATTCAAATCTTTTATGTAATTTTTAGAATGGAAAACAAAACTTATTATCAATAATAAATAGTGCAACACTTTAAAATGATAACTGCAACATAGAGAACTAATTGTCCCTCATTGCCTACTTTCACTTTCCTCTTCTTCCTAGTAATAAGAACCCCCAAAGACAGTATTATCTGGTTATGATTTTGTGGTTAGTTGTGGCCATATGTCTAATTTTAGCCCAAGAGGGAATATCATGTATAATTTACCAGAAGTGCCTTGAAGAGAAGGGACACACTTTTGCTGATCTCTCCTTCCTGCTAACTGCAACAGGAACAATAGCTAAAGCTGTAGGTGCCATCTTCAACCAAGAGGCAACAATCTAAAGCTGAGATATCAATAATATATTTGTCTCTTCTTTTGTTTTATGCAGTTATCCTAATCTTTTCTGACACACGTACCTTCTAAATTATTTTCTTTCCCAGCATGTCACATACAAAATGCGTTATACCTTTGTCAACAGGGGTCATAAATAATACCAATATAAATTGGGAAATAAGGGCTAGGACTGTAGCTCAGTGGCACAGCACTTGCCTAGCATGTGGGAGGCACTAGATTCGATCCTCAGCACCACATAAAAACAAAACAAATATAATAAAAGCATGCTGTCCATCTACAACTACAAAAACATTTTTTTAAGAAATGTTGGTAAATAATAAAGATGACCAAATCCAAAAATGACCATTCTCAAGCTTCTTCCTATTTGAATTCTCTACAGAATCTGCCACTATCAGCCAATTCCTGAAACTCTTTTCTCCCCTGAAGCAGTAATCTGCAGGTTTTGTTCCCATCTCTTTATTCTCTCCTTTTCAGTTTCCTTGCAAGCTCCTTTGCAATCTGGCAATTTCTCTAAAATATTTTGACCAGAATTTAGGTTCTTTTTCCTTTCTTCTTTTTCTGTATGTGTTTAATGGCCTATTTCAGTAGTCAAAATTTCCCTGAAATAGTTATTTTACTTAATCATTACCAAATGCCTAAACTTTACTCATGTTTACTATATGCCATGAAAAATATATATTTTATCTCTATGCGTCTCTACATCTCTAACTTATGTATTACTATATTCATTTCAGAGCTGGATCTAAAGCCCAATAATTACCCTGGGTCTCAGAGCTAATAACTGGATACATCAAAGTTTGAACCTAGGCTTGTTACTATTCCAAAGTCCCTTAATCATTATACCCCCAGCATACACACAAGTCTCTGACTCAAGGAGTTTAGTGTCTCAGAGAGAAAATCCAGACAAATAAAAAGCAGAATAATTCCAAAACTGAATAACAACATATGACAAAAATGCAAAAGAAGAAGAAGAAGAAGAAGTAGTAGTAGTAGTAGTAGTAGTAGTACTAGGAATTCTCAAGAGTGAGAGATCACTGAATTAAAGAGATCATAGAGTAATTCAATTTCTCCCCCATAAAAACCTAGAAAATTACTTTAAAAACCAAATCCTTGTTGAAACCTGCCAACAACAAGTAGATAAAGAGGTAAGAGATTTTACAACTTTGGGATAAAGGTAAATCCTTAATAGAACTTGCTTTGACATTTAAATTAGTACCTTTAAAAAGTCATCAAATAAGCATTTTCCTTCCACAAGGTATGCTACAGGTGATTTGTTTCATCACATCTTAATCTTTAGGGGAAAAAAACTACACAGAAGCTTAGCTTCTCTAAATTGTCTACTAATGTTAACCAGTTATTGACTAAAAAGGAATAGGAAAAAGAATTAAAGCTATTTTCTGGAAGTTTATAGAATTTGATTTTTTGCTTGTATTTGAAGATAATTTGAAAGGTCTGAGAAACTCCTTTACAAAGCAGGATGAGCAATAAATAGTTAATAAGATTTTAACAATACATAGATTAGACAGGAATGTGGGATATGGAGGGGTCAAGACCAAGAACAATGTATCTTCAATTTTCTTTAAGTGGCAATAACTATTTAGCTGCAAAGCAGAGTTTATTGTTCTTTGTTTTTTGTGGTACTAGGGATTGAATCCAGTAGTGCTCCACCACTGAGCCAAAACCTCAGTCCATCTTTTATTTTTTATTTTGAGACACAATCTCACTAAGTTGCGGAGGCTGGCCTCAAACTTGTTATCCTCCTATCTCAGTCTCCCTAGCCAGTAGACTACAGGTGTACATCATGGAAGTTGGCCTAAGCAGTTTTTAAAACAGGTGCATCTGGAGTTAAAACTTTTTCTTTAATGCATGATATTTTTATGAAAATTCAAAATCTTCCATGGAAATCCATGACAGTTTTCACAAAAAATCTAGGGATAAAAAGAAATCCAATATTGATGTGTAAAAGAACAAATTTAATTTGTATGTGCTCTATTGGCTGCTAAATGAAAATATTTAATTTCTAAAATAAAAAATTACATTTCATCATCAACTGATAATGAGGAAAGAAAGAAAAGACATGGGAAAAATAAAAGCAGTCTTTGTGATGATAAAATACTTTAATGAAAATGAAGATTAAATAATAACCTGAATTATTAACCTTAACAATAAACAGTTTGATTTCAATATCAATGAGGGAAAGTCATTGGGTGTTTATTTTTTCATAAAAGGACATAGGATTAATTCATTAATCAAATTTGGCAAATCAGTCCAAGATTATTGTCAAATAAAATGTTATTCATACTTTATTCACTCATTCCTGCTCTGCTTCATGAAAAACTTTTGACTAACCACACCCAAGCTCTAAGACTGCTGGATTGAGGATAGTGTCATGGAGGCCTCACTATTGATTACATTAATTTAAGAAATTACTTAACTGAAACTATGCCTTTTTAAACCCATTTTAACATGATTTGTGCAAAAAATACAAATATGTATTTAAACTATCTTTATTTTTATTTGGGGGGAATCCAGATCAAACTCAGGATCTTATGCAAGCTAAGCAGGTGCTCTTAGTAAATCATAGCAAATTATTTGATATTCATCAGGGTCAGAGAAAGTTATATTCCAGTTAATTCAATATTCTGTTTCAGTTTTCTCATTTAGAAAATAAGACCACTATAGATTAAATGAATTAATATTTATAAAGTATTTAAATTAGTACTAGCATGTAAAAGTTATAGAAGTGATAACTTAATAAATACAGTCATATAATTATGATTGACTTTCCAATATTAGTTTCAGTCATGTGTCTGGTCCCATGTGCTCTTCAATAACTTTGCAGTCCTCTTCAAAAGGTGAAGTCAATTTTTTCCCCTTAAATCTGGTTGTATTCATGACTGTTTAGACAAACAGGAAGACAGAAATGTTCCAAAACTTCAAAAGCTATGTAAAGGAAGAATACAACTTCTGCCTTTCTCTTTCTGAAATGCTTGCTCTGGGGAATCCAAAGAGAGACCCCACTTAAGGAAGCTAAAACTTATCCGTTAGGAGAGAGGAGGAACTGAGACCAACAGACAGCAACCACTGCCAGAGATATGTATGGATGAGCCTTCCATGAGTCGATCTCCAAGTCTTTGGTTTTCCAATCCCAGACACTGTGAAACAAAGAAAGCCATCCCTTCTGTGCTCCCTTTAATTTCTGACCTGCAGAATCTATGGAAATGATTAGCTGATTATTTTACGACATTAAGTTTTGGGGTAATTTGTTACACAGCTGTAGGAACTGGAACAGTTAACAATTGCCACACAAGATTTGCATTTCAACTAAAATCAAAAAGATTTTAAAGTGGCTTATAAAATTCAATATAATGTAGATAGTACAGATAAAACAGATGAGAGCAAAATGCAAAGCAGATAAAACTATCAGGCATTCAACATCATCATAACAACAGCAATAGCTAATAGCTATTATTCTCCATGTGTAAGACACTGCAAAAGCAATGACTTAATGCTTCTAACAACCCTATATGATACTGGCATTATCTCTATTTTATATATCACATATAAATAAAAATAAAATGTCCTAGCACTAAATAAGAAATAATACCCTGAACACTAAAACAACCGAAACATATTTCCATCTTGCTTTATTGATGGCACATTTGGGATTCTTGTATTAAATCATCTTCAGGACAATTAATATAGATCAAGAGTTCAAACTTTTTCTTAAGGGCCAGATATTAAATATTTTATACTTTGAAGACTTTCTCTATATTAGCCTTATGTAAAACTACTCTTAACTTGTGGGTGCCACAAAAATACACCCCCAGCTGGCTCCTGAGCCATACTTTGCCTGAACAGACTATGATAAGGAAATGTTGAATATTTTAAATTTAAATTAATAAACTAATTTTTATTGTAACACTTATACTAGAATCTATAATTATATAAAATTAAGAAAACATATTTTCTGGCTCCAATCTATTCGCTAAAAGCATAAGCTTCCCATATGTGGGTAAATGAAAATGTAGACCCAAGCATCCATAATTTCCATTATAATAAATGTCTCTTCACAACTGATATTTACCTGCTTTGAAAGGTCTGAAATTCTGTTACTTCAGTAGGGTCTAACTGCTTCTCCAGGCATCTACACAGATAACTCTATGTTTGTTTACTGAGGTTTATGACAACTCACTGCAATTGATAGACCACTGAACACTTCTAACCTGTAGATGTTTTGCAAGAAAAATTTATTATTCTTGGCAGAAAATGATGAAAACTAGGAAGAAAGAGCCAGACCACCATCATTTGTAAGTGAATTGGAATTTTAGGAAAACAGTTCCCCCTAATAAATTTGTCTACACACAGCTTAATCAACCAAATTCACAGCTATTATCAGGTTGTGCCTCTGTATGCCCAAGGATATAAATAAATTTCTTAATCAGAACAAAAACAGATTCAGAGTCTAGTTATTTAAGTGGTATAGTCAGCACTAAACTATGTCAAGGAGAATCATAATCCTAGTAGGAAAGTTGTTTTTCTGTTTCCTCAGAGCTACAAAGATGCTGGTTAGTGACTACTTCTGTGATCATCCAAAGCTGAAGCTACATGGTCTCATTTAGTTAGATGAGCAGTCTAATGCTAAATTAAACACATGTGTTTTCAAACTGAGATTCCAAATTAGGAAGAAGCCAGTTACTTAAATTTAAATTGGAAGGGAAAAAATTTTGAGAGTCTATAAATCAGAAGGCCCTGAGAAACTAAAATGGGTACAAGAGTAAGGAAATGGAACTCTTTTGCTCAAGAATGTAAAAGTAAGTAAAGTTCAGGTTAAAAAAAAAAAAGCATAAGTTCAGGTTCATACAAGCACCCTTTACAGACTGAGAATAGGAATTGATTACAAGAAGGTAAGGTGAACATGCTATGTTAATAAAAATAAGTTGCCCTGTAGATTAATAAGTCAAAATAGTCCTCAGAAAAATTATCAATCCAATCATTAAAAATTTACAGATAGTTAGTTTACTTCCTCCATTTTTAGAAATCCCTGAAAAACTAGAAGCATAATTTCAATGCATCTTATAGATTTTAGGGATCCCTATATTTTGCTTTCATCTAAAAGATCATCTAAACTATTAAGTAGAGACAAAATAGAGTAACTAAACAAACAGAAACTCTATCATTCATAAAAATAGCACATTTAAATCTATATTACTAAATTATTAACAAACTATTGTTAAGTTGGATTTAACCAGGCTATGCCATGTATGAAATCTAAATTTTAGGAGAGATCCAACATGGCGGCGGGCGCTGAGAGATCAATTCTGTGACCTCTTCAGCTGCGCGGGCAAAGGGAGTCTTAAACTGACTGAATGCTGTTTGCTCAGGATCAATTGGCAATGCTGGGCTGAAGTGGACCTAAGGTGAGCAGTTTACGCCCCTCAGAGCCCACACCGAGCCTGGAGCGGGTGAATTCAGGCTCCCTGCAAGCAGTTTCTGGCGGACTGTCTGCATCTCAACGCCAAACCGCTGTGACTCAGCGCTACAGATGCTCCCGCAGAATAGAGAAACAACTCTTCGGTTCCTGAACCTTTTGAGGTGATACCAACTGAGCCTTCATAAGCAGGCCCAGGATTGAGACGGGACCTGGGAGAGCCGAACCGGACCCACACTGTTAGGGTCTGTAAAGAAGTCAAGATGGCGCCTGGCATTTTGCCAGAGGGAGTGGTTTGTGAAATAACGCCAGCAAGCCATTAAGTGTGGAGATTCCTTATTGGTTGACTGCTGTATCGAGTTTATGTTAATTAAGATAAGCTGTGTGGAATGTATATATACCACTCCTGTCCTACAATAAAAGGCTCCCACTCCTGTTGTATCAATGTATACAAGTTGCTCGTCACCCCCCAGTTATTTTGCTGCAGCCGGACTGCAGCACCACACTTTGAATCAGACACCGGGCAAAGAAAACAAATGGCAGCCCTTCGCATTGGACACCACCATGGCAGAGAACTGACGTCACCAGAGTTCGGTCATTGATACCGGCAACTGCAGGTGTGTGAACCCCGGGCCCCTCCACTCCACACAGCGGGGAAATCTCAATAAGCAAAATACTACATGAGGAAGAAATGAAAAACAACAACCAAAACCAACAGTGGAAAGTACCTCAGTAAAGCAAGAGTGGGGGGGAGCTAATCATGGAGAAACAAACCAAATTAAAAAAAAAAAAGATAAATAAGCAAACATGACTGGAAGTAAAAACCATATATCATTAGTAACCCTAAACATTAACGGCTTAAACTCACCAATAAAGTGACATATGCTGGTAACCTGGATTAAAAAAAACAGATCCAACAATATGCTGCCTTCAGGAGACACATTTGATTGGAAAAGACAAACACAGGCTGAAGCTGAAAGGTTGGGAAGAATCATACCATGCACATGGTCTTCGGAAGCAAGCAGAGGTAGCCATTCTCATATTGAATAAAATCGACTTCAAAACTAAGTTAACCAAAAGGGATAAGGAAGGACATTATATACTATTAAAAGGAACCATTCACCAACAAGACATAACAATTATCAATATTTATGCACCAAATAATGGTGCTGCAACGTTCATAAAACAAACTCTCCTCAAGTTCAACAATCAAATAGACCACAACACAATAATTATGGGTGACTTCAACACACCTCCCTCACCATTGGACAGATCCTCCAAACAAAAGTTGAATAAAGAAACTATAGAACTCAATATCACAATCAATAACCTAGACTTAACTGACATATATAGAATATATCAACCATCATCAAGTGGATATACTTTTTTCTCAGCAGCACATGGATCCTTCTCAAAAACAGACCATATATTATGCCATAGGGCAACCCTCAGTAAATATAAAGGGGTGGAGATAATACCATGCATTTTATCTGATCATAATGGAATGAAACTGAAAATCAATGATAAAAAAAGGAAGGAAAAATCCTACATCACTTGGAAAATGAACAATATGTTACTTAATGATCAATGGGTTACACAAGACATAAAGGAGGAAATCAAAAAAATTCTTAGAGATAAATGAAAATACAAACACAACATATCGGAATCTGTGGGACACAATGAAAGCAGTTTTAAGAGGGAAATTCATTGTCTGGAGTTCATTCCTCAAAAAAAGAAAAAACCAACAAATAAATGAACTCACACTTCATCTCAACACCCTAGAAAAGGAAGAGCAAAACAACAGCAAATGTAGCAGAAGGCAAGAAATAATTAAAATCAGTGCAGAAATAGACAAAATGGAAACAAAAGAAACTATTGAAACAATTGACAAAACTAAAAGTTGGTTCTTCGAAAAAATAAATAAGACCAACAGACCCTTAGCAATGCTAAGGAAGAGAAGAAGGGAGAGAACTCAAATTACTAACATTCAGGATGAAAAAGGCAATATCACAACAGACGCTACAGAAATACAGAAGATAATTAGAAATTATTTTGAAACCCTATATTCCAATAAAATAGAAGATAGTGAAGACATCGATAAATTTCTTAAGTCATATGATTTGTCCAGATTAAGTCAGGAGGATACACACAATTTAAACAGACCAATATCAATGGAGAAAATAGAAGAAGCTATCAAAAGCCTACCAACCAAGAAAAGCCCAGGACTGGATGGGTATACAGCAGAGTTTTACAAAACCTTTAAAGAAAAATTAATACCAATACTTTTCAAGTTATTTCAGGATATAGAAAAAGAGGGAGCTCTTCCAAATTCATTCTATGAGGCCACATCACCCTGATTCCGAAACCAGACAAAGACACTTCAAAGAGAGAAAACTACAGACCAATATCTCTAATGAACCTAGATGCAAAAATCCTCAATAAAATTCTGGCGAATCAGATACAAAAACATATCAAAAAAAATTGTGCACCATGATCAAGTAGGATACATCTCTGGGATGCAAGGATGGTTCAATATGCAGAAATCAATAAATGTTATTCACCACATCAATAGACATAAAGATAAGAACCATATGATCATCTCAATAGATGCAGAAAAAATATTCGACAAAGTACAGCATCCCTTTATGTTCAAAACACTAGAAAAACTAGGGATAACAGGAACTTACCTCAACATTGTAAAAGCTATCTATGCTAAGCCTTAGGCTAGCATCATTCTAAATGGAGAAAAATTGAAGGCATTCCCTCTAAAATCTGGAACAAGACAGGGATGCCCTCTCTCACCACTTCTATTCAATAAGAGCAATTAGACGAAAGAAATTAAAGGCATAAAGATAGGAAAAGAAGAACTTAAATTATCTCTATTTGCGAATGACATGATTCTATACCTAGCAGATCCAAAAAGGTTCTACAAAGAAACTACTAGAGCTAATAAATGAATTCAGCAAAGTGGCAGGATATAAAATCAACACGCATAAATCAAAGGCATTCCTATATATCAGTGACAAATCTTCTGAAATGAAAATGAGGACAATCACCCCATTCACAATATCCTCAAAAAAAATAAAATACTTGGGAATCAACTTAACAAAAGAGGTGAAAGATTTATACAATGAAAACTACAGAACCCTAAAGAGAGAAATAGAAGATCTTACAAGATGGAAAAATATACCCTGTTCATGGATAGGCAAAATGGCGATATTACCAAAAGTTCTCTATAGGTTTAATGCAATGCCAATCAAAATCCCAAAGGCATTTCTTGTAGAAATAGATAAAGCAATCATGAAATTCATATGGAAAAATAAAAGACCCAGAATAGCAAAAACAACTCTAAGCAGGAAGAGTGAAACAGGCGGTATAGCGATACCAGACTTCAAAGGATACTACAGAGCAATAGTAACAAAAACAGCATGGTATTGGTACCAAAACAGGCGGGTGGACCAGTGGTACAGAATAGAGGACACAGAGACCAATCCACAAAATCACAGCTATCTTATATTTGACAAAGGTGCTAAAAGCATGCAATGGAGAAAGGATAACATCTTCAACAAATGGTGCTGGGAAAACTGGAAATCCATATGCAACAAAATGAAACTGAATCCCTTTCTCTCGCCATGCACAAAAGTTAACTCAAAATGGATCAAGGAGCTTGATATCAAAACAGAGACTCTGCGTCAGATAGAAGAAAAAGTAGGCTCTAATCTACATATTGTGGGGTTGGGCTCCAAATTCCTTAATAGGACACCCACAGCACAAGAGTTAAAAACAAGGATCAACAAATGGGACTTTCTCAAACGAAAAAGTTTTTTTCTCAGCAAGAGAAACAATAAGAGAGGTAAATAGGGAGCCTACATCCTGGGAACAAATTTTTACTCCTCACACTTCAGATAGAGCCCTAATATCCAGAGTATACAAAGAACTCAAAAAATTAAACAACAAGAAAACAAATAACCCAATCAACAAATAGGCCAAAGACCTGAACAGACACTTCTCAGAGGAGGACATACAATAAATCAACAAGTACACAAAAAATGCTCACCATCTCTAGCAGTCAGAGTAATGCAAATCAAAACCACCCTAAGATACCCTCTCACTCCAGTAAGAATGGCAGCCATTATGAAGTCAAACAACAACAAGTGCTGGCAAGTATGAGGGGAAAAGGGTACACTTGTACATTGCTGGTGGGACTGCAAATTGGTGCGGCCAATTTGGAAAGCAGTATGGAGATTCCTCGGAAAGCTGGGAATGGAACCACCATTTGACCCAGCTATTGCCCTTCTCAGACTATTCCCTGAAGACCTTAAAAGATCGTACTACAGGGATTCAGCTACATCGATGTTCATAGCAGCACAATTAACAATAGCTAGACTGTGGAACCAACCTAGATGCCCTTCAATAGATGAATGAATTAAAAAAACGTGGCATTTATACACCATGGAGTATTACTCAGCACTAAAAAAATGACAAAATCATGGCATTTGCAGGGAAATGGATGGCATTAGAGCAGATTATGCTAAGTGAAGCTAGCCAATCCCTAAGAAACAAATGCCAAATGTCTTCTTTGATATAAGGAGAGCAACTAAGAACAGAGCAGGGAGGAAGAGCATGAGAAGAAGATTATCATTAAACAGAAAGGAGAGGTGGGAGGGAAAGGGAGAGAGAAGGGAAATCACATGGAAATGGAAGGAGACCCTCATTGTTATACAAAAGTACATATAAGAGGGGAAAGGGAAAAAAGAGAGAGAAATGAATTACAGTAGATGGGGTAGAGAGAGAAGATGGGAGGGGAGGAGGGGGATAGTAGAGGATAGGAAGGGCAGCAGAATACAACATACACTAGTACGGCAGTATGTACAAACGTGGATGTGTAACTGATGTGATTCTGCAATCTTTATACACAGTAAAAATGGGAGTTCATAATCCACTTGAATCAAATGTATGAAATATGATATGTCAACAGCTTTGTAATATTTTGAACAACTAATGATAAAAAAATAAAATAAACTTGGTTAGTATAAAAACACCAAAAAAAGAAATCTAAATTTTAATTATACATAAATATCATAATAAATGCCAATTTCTATTTCTCCTCAAATTAATCCAATATAACTTCAGACTAAATGCTCACAGTAGAAGCTGAAGAAACGGCTTAGGTATACACATTTTCAAAGTATTGGGAAAAGACCTAATAACATTTAAAATAGCTACATGTAAGCACGAATGAATATTTATAAGCATCTGAATTCTTATGACATAGAACTATTTTCATGCTGATGAAACAGACCCACTACCCTAAATCCTTAATAAATGGGCAAAGGAATTGAACCCATCCTACTCAAAAGAAGAAATATGAATTATCAACAAATATATAAAAAAATGTTCAACATCTGTAGCAATTAGAAAAATGCAAATTAAAACCTCACTGAGATTCCAGCTCAATCTAATCAGAATGGCAGTTATCAAGAATACAAGAACAATAAATGTTGGTGAAGATGTGGGGAAAAGGGAACGTTCATATATTGTTGATGGGACTGCAAATTGGTTCAACTACTTTGGAAAGCAGTATGGAGGTTCCCCAAAAAACTAGAAATGTAATCACCATTTGACCCAGTTATCTCACTCCTCAGCATATATCCAAAAGATTTTAAATCAGCGCACTACAGTGACACACAGCCACATCAATAGCAGCACAATTCACCATAGGTAAGCTATAGAACCAACCTAGATGCTCCTTCAACAGATGAATGGATAAAGAAATTGTGGTGTATATACACAATGGAATATTAGTCATAAAGAAGAATGACTTTATGACATTTGCCTATAAACGGATGGATCTGGAAAATATTACTAAGCCAATCCCAAAAAAACAAAAGTTGAATGCTTTCGTTGGTATGGGAGGGGAGATCTTACCTAGCCTATATTAGATTTATTTTAGTTATATAATGAATAAGTTTACAGTAAATATTATAGGTTTAAACTGCATTTGAATTAAAAATAAAAATAAAATTTGCACTACAAAAAAAAAAAAACCATCTGTAGTCTTAAGCTCCTATTATTTTTTTTCCAGTATTCCCTTCTGTGAATGCTTTGTGTGTAATATGCTACAGTCTTATTATTTAGTCATGTGTTAACTGTCTATAACAAAGCTGTCCAACAGATCTTTCTATAGTGATGGATATGTTCTATATCTGTGTTGCCCAATATGTCCACTATGGTAGCCTGTAGCTACTGAGAACCTATAATGAAGTTGGTATACCTCAATAATGAAATTTTCAATTTAATCTTAATTAATTTAAATTTAAATGGCCACACATGTCTAGTATACCATTTTGGACAGTTTAGGTCTACAGATAGGGACAGATTTTTTTCCCACAAAAGTCCCTGCACAACCATGATTCATGTCATTGCTCATGGTATTCCCTCTGTTTAGCCTTCCTTTCCCCTCATTGTGTGACAAGAAAACTCCCACTCATCCAAACCACTTCATGTTACCTTTTTCATGAAGCTATCTTTGATTTCTTTGATAACAACAGAGAAGAGTAAAAAGAGCTGTAGATAAGGAAAAGGGCAATTAACATTTGATTCCCAGAAATACCTTTATAAGCCAGAACTAAATTTGAGTCTCACTTTTCTCATCTATAAATTAGTAATAAAATATTACTCTGGCAAATTTGTTGTAAGAATTAGAAATTTGAGTAACATATCATGTGGCTAACATTTATTTGCCTACTTAGTCACTGTGGAAATGAAATACTTGAATTTTTCACTTTATTTTCATAGCAACTCTATCAAGTAAAATTCCTTGACTTATTCTTCTTTATATGCAACACTTTTATTCATTTATTCATTCAATAAGACCAAATATGGGCTGGGGTTGGAGCTCAGTGCCAGATCGCCTGCCTCACACATGTGAGGCACTGGGTTCAATCCTCAGCACCACATAAAAATAAATAAACAAAATAAAAATATTGTGTCCAAACTCAAAAAATTAGACAATAAGATAACAAATAACCCAGTCAACAAATGGGCCAAGGACCTGAACAGATACTTCTCAGAGGATGACATACAATCAATCATTGAGTACATGAAAAAATGCTCACCATCTCTAGCAGTCAGAGTAATGCAAATCAAAACCACCCTAAGATACCATCTCACTCCAGTAAGATTGGCATCCATTATGAAGTCAAACAACAACAAGTGCTGGCGAGGATGTGGGGAAAAGGGTACACTTGTACATTGTTGGTGGGACTGCAAATTGGTGCAGCCAATTTACTTTCTCATTAACTTAAAAGAACACTTCATATGGAAAGAGATTTGTCCTTCATTAATATACACATTACAAGTATATTTATAAAGAACACTTAAACTCAACACTAAAAAAGCAAATTACCCAGTTAAAAACTAGGCAATCATGGTAGTATATTACCTGTAGTGCCAGCTACATGGAAGGCTGAAGGCAGGAAGATCACATAAGAACCAGGAGTTGAGCAACACAGCAAACATTAACTCAAAAAGGATAGGAAAGGGATCTTAATCAACATTTCTCCAATGATACACAAATACCCAATAAGTACTTGAGATTTTTACTCAAATTGGACATTAGGAAAATACAAATTAAAACCATGAGATACAACTTCATATTCATTAGGATAGCAACTATATTTAAAAAAAATTTTTAGCATCCATGATTTTAAAAAGAAACTTTTGAGGAAATTAACAAAGGTTAACAAAAATAAGGAGAAAATGGAAGGTTCTGAGAAAAATAATTTAGCAATTCCTCAAACAGTTAAACATGCAGTTATAATGTAACCTAGCCATTCTACCCGTAGGTATAGACTCAAAAAGCGTGAAAGCATATGTCCACACAAAAACTCAAAATAAATATTCACAGTAGCATTATTCCTAATAGCCAAATATCTATAAAATAAAATAAGGCATACCCATACAATGAAATATTATTTGACCATAACATGGAGAAACCATGAAAACATTATTTTAATAAGTCTAAGAAGACAGACACATAAGACCACGTTTTGTAGGATTCCATTTATATGAAATATCCAGAATAGGCAAATACATAGAAACAGTAGATTTGTGGTTGCCAGGGTCTGGAGGAAGGCAGGAATGCACTCCAACTGCTAATGGGATTCTCTTAGGGATGCTAAAAATATTCTGAAGTTTATAGTAATGACTGTATAACTCTATGAATAAAACAAAAATCATAGAATTATATATTTTATAATTATAAATTTTATTGCACGTGAATTAGACCTCAACTTTTTAAAGATCAAAAAAAAAATAAAAACAGAATGATAAGCATAAAAGTTAATATATAGCAACCCTGGAGTTTATGAGACCAGAAATTCTACTTTGTGAATTTATTATCATTGCAGTTTTGCTTATATTACAGTAAAAACTAGAAATAACTCAATGCCCATCAATATGGGATTAGGTAAATTATTGTGTAATAAACTATGAAAACTAGTTGGGGGGTTCTATTGTTGCTGTTGTTTTTGCAATACTAGGATTAAACTCAGGGGTGCCTTACCACTGAGCTACATCCTACCTTCTTACTTTTTATTTGAGACAGACAGGGTCTATCTCAAAAGGCGCTCAGTCTGACCTCAAATTTGTGATCCTCCTGCCTCAGGTTCCCAAGTCGCTGGGATTACAGGCATGCACCACCATGTCTGGTTAAAACTAGCTTTTAAAATGAAAGCTCCATAATATTGAAATGCAAGATTTCCAAGAAATATTAAGTTATGAAAACAAGGTATAAAACAGTATGTAAGCCGGGTGCAGTGGCGCACACTTGTAATCCCAGTAGCTCGGGAGACTGAGACAGGAGGATTGTGAGTTCAAAGTCAGCTTCAGCAAGAATGAGGTGCTAAGCAACTCAGTAAGACACTGTCTCTAATTAAAATACAAAATAGGGCTGCGGATGAAGCTCAATGGCCAAGTGCCCCTGAGTTCAATCCAGGTACCACCCACCCCCCCAAAAAAAACAATATGTAATGCATTCTACCAGTTATATTAAAAATATACACATAGTCACATATACTTATATATGCAATATTTAAAGGAATAATAACTACTAATTCTCTAAACTAATTGAAAGGATACTAAAAATAAGAGATTGATTGAATAAATAACTATATATCAATAGATTTAAAGTGTTTAAATAAATAACTTTCTAGAAAAAATTATCAAAGTGATCTCAAAAGTAAATTAAAAACTTCAGTAATTCTTTTATATTTATGGCTTCTTTCATGCAACAGTGTATTTGTGGTAAGACTGCAAATTAGTTCAACAATTTAACTAGCAACATAATTAAAGTTGAACATATGCATAGTCTATGACCAAATAATTCAACTCCTAGGTAAAAGACAATGTGTAAATATGTCCAACAAAATGTCTGCAGCAGTCCTATTTGTATTAGCCAAAAGGTAGAAAGTACCCAAAAGTCCATTAATACGAGAATGGATACATAAAATGTAAGTGTGGTCTATTGTATGATTATCTACACAATAAAATACTATACAGCAAAAGAATGAATGAACCACAACCACACAAAACAACATGATGAAGCTCACAAATACACTGTTGCATGAAAGAAGCCATAAATATAAAAGAAACTGAGACAGTGTCTACTGGAGAAGGCAGTGGCTAAAGGGTCAAGAACAGGGGCTTCTGAGATACTGGTAATTTTTAATTTCTTGCTGTGGATTCCAGGTTATATGAAATTTTTCAATTTGTGAAAAATCACTGAGCACTGAGCTTTATATTTATGACTTAAGTATGTGTGTAGGTATGTGTAATACTTCAGTTAAAATTTTCTTAAAACAAAAATTTCCACATAAATTTTTCATCAGGTACACAGTATAGAGATAATTTTTACTGTACATATATGTAGAAAAATTCTATTATTATATAAATTTTCCCACAGAATAGAAAATAATAAAATAGAACATTCCTCAGCAAAATATTACAAAAGAAATCCACCAATATATTCTTTAAAATAACCAAATACATCTTATCCAGGAATTTAAAAGTGGCTTAACACACTAGAAAATCCATTAATATAATTGGCCATATTAACAGAATAAAATAAAAAACTCATATGACTTAGCTCAAGAGAGAAAAAAAAATTTGTAAAATTCTATTTAGACATACTACTTAAGAAAAGAACTTCTAGACTGGGTTGTAGCTCAGCAGTAGAACTCTTGCCTAGCTTGTACAAGGCCCTGGCTTCGATCCCCAACAAATTAACAGCACACTATGACACCCAACATACCAACTAGAGTGGCTAGAAATGAACACATAGAAATGAATAAATAAAATAAAAGTATTGTGTCCAAATACAACTAAAAATAAATAAATATTTTTAAAAAAGAACAGAACTTTGACCAAACTAGCAACATGAAAAACTATGTATCAGGAGTCTCTTTAAATTAGAAACAAGACAAAGTCCAACTAGCACTGCTTCTACTCAAAAATTTTAAAAGTATGAGATTTGGAAAAGAAGAGAAAATATTGTCACTATATGATTCCCTCCATGGAAAATATGAAAAAAAAAAGTTTGCAAAGCACATTAATAAGAAATCAAGTTTTCTCAACTTAGAAATCAGAAAATCATCTGATACAACAACCAAATAACTCCCACTTAAAAATGTTATCAAAAACCCATGAATAATTTTAACAAACAAAAAATGAAGTGAAAAATTTTGGGGGATAAGATTCTTTGCAAGCACTTACTACAAAGAGCAAGAAACAGACTTCTAAATTACTGGTGTTAGAGGCAGAAGAGAAGGACTGTTTATAACTGAAATCTACATTTCAAGGAAGATATTTGACTTTTGTTTTTCCCATTTCTGGTCTCATCATTTTCAGGGGTAACAGCTCTTCTCCATAATCATTTTTTTTTTCAAAACATTCCAGAGCTTCTGAAAACATACCAAAACAAAATTAAATCTAAAGGTCAGATAAGTTACCCACTAGAGAAATGAGGCAAACTCAGTCCAGGAAGTAATCTGATTCCTTTGTTATCACTATTATTTTTAGCTGTAGTTGGACACAATATCTTTATTTATTTTATTTTTATGTGGTACTGAGGATGGAACCCAGGGCCTCATACATGCAAGCGCTCCACCACTGAGCTACAACCAACCTGTCATCTGATTCTTGATAGTGCAAAAAATTAATACTTTAAAAATCAAAAAATAGACAAATCTTAACCTCAATGAAATAAAATATGTAAGTTTAGAATTCCTACCAAGAGCAATGTGCATTAGTTACATGCTTTATGAAGTCCTTGAGAGTATTCATAATAAAAGTGAACATACTAGAGTCTCAGAAAGTCTCTGTAGTACTTACACATTATCAATCACTTAGAAAATCTAAGAAATAGGACGAGGGAAAAAAACAACAACAAAGTAACCCAAGGAAACAGATAACAAAGAAAAATAGTTTGACAAACTCTTGGAAACTTGGGACCGAGGTCTGGAACTTAATATTAATGAAATGATCAGCTTAGAATACCAATTTAAAGCAGTCTCGAATAGTGGTTAAGAAAATACCAGCCCACAGGAATTTTCCACAAGCCTTCCCAAATTTATTAGTCATGGCAGTAAATAGTAATGGCCTAAGGAAGTATACTTTTACTATGGGTTAGATTTCCTGCTTGTTCTTTTCTACCTTCATTTTTACATTCCTCCTAGTAGATTGTTTTTAAAGATATAAACTGCTTTTCTTAAAGTTATGGACTATGCTAATTTTCCTAAGTTTATTTGCAAGCTTCCCCACCTTTTATACCTGTGAGCTCTTGCTCCTTTCAGTTTCTTAAAAGTAGAATGTCCTTGCTACTCAACCTTCCAGGCATAATTTAAATGTCATTGCCTCTCTGAAGAATTCTACAGTAATAAAATTAAATGTTCCTCCTATGTTAACTATAAGGCAAAAAAAAAAAAAAAAAGAAAGAAACAGCACTTAATGAACTTTTGCTGCAAACCAAGTGCTCTATAAAAAAAACTTCATTTTAATCTTATAGACAGTACTACAAAGTTTAGTTATCTCCATAACAGAATGGAAACACAACAATGTCATGGAGTTCAGATTTAAACTAAGCCTATGTGATTTCAAATTCCATTGTCTTTATATAATTTCATGCTGTTTCTATTTTGTGCCTTATTACAGGCTTAGAATAAGTTTATTACCAGTCTATTCATAGATGATGAGATCTTTGAAAGGATAGCTCCTATCTTCTATTAGGTTTGAATCCTTCTGTCCTAACAATGACAGTATTTATGTATCACATAGTACTTTTGTAGTGTCAAAAATTAGCACCTGGAATTCTAGCCATAACACTAACTAGGATCAGTCCCGTTCTCCTACCATAAACAATGAGAAAATTGGGGAAATATACAAAGAATTATTGTCACATATTGGACAAAAGTCAGCATAGGAAAATGTACAATGTCAGCCTCCAAATTACCCTAATGTCTATCTGGAAGCAAATTTGGGGATGCAACACAGAGAGTGATAATCCACCCAGAGTGCAGAGGTCTTGTTGTACTAGTGTAACAGAGTTCAGAATTTAAAGGATAGGAATCTTCAGGACAGAGTACTAAAGAAGAACGAATTGTGCAGGAGAACTTAGCAAACTACACAGAAATTCCTCTGAAACTAATGGGTGAAAGCTAAACTGCACATTCACAGAGTAAATTATACAAGGCCAGATAAAACCAATTCAGCAAAGCAGGATAAACATGAAGAAAAAAAGTATCATAAATACTAATCTGATGGGGCTGGGGATGTGGCTCAAGCGGCAGCGCACTCGCTTGGCATGCGTGCGGCCCGGGTTCGATCCTCAGCACCACATACCAACAAAGATGTTGTGTCCGCCGAGAACTGAAAAATAAATGTTAAAAATTCTCTCTCACTCTCTCTCCTCACTCTCTCTTTAAAAAAAAAAATACTAATCTGAATAATTGCCAGAATTGTATAACCTGTAAGACATTTTGGCCAACTATAGTAGAGAGACTTCATTTAATATCTAGAGCATTGTACACAGACTCCAGAAGGGCCATACCCCCAGCAGTAAAGCTGAATTAGCTTTAGAGTAGAGGTTCTTAAAAGTTAAGAGTACATCAGAATAACTTGGAGGGTTTATTAAAATACTAACTGCTAAGTTTACCCCCAGAGCTTTTGATTCAGTAGTTCTGGAACAAAGCTCTAGAATTTACATTTTAACAAGTTCCTAGGTAACAATGATATTGGTGATTGTTCCAGACATATACTTGAAGAATTACTGCCCTAGAGTGAAGACAACTCTAGACACACTCTAACAAGTATCAGATGGATTAAATTGATCCACATTTAACTCAAACTACTTCCTGGAAAGAAACTTAACCTTCTTTATAGAAAGGCAATAAAATTCTACAATCCACAATATAACAGAATATCCACATTAATATTCATAATGGGATTAGTAGGAAATTAGGCACAAGAAAGATCAATGAACTATAATTACACAAGAACAGAATTTACCCAAACTGAGGCACAAGAAGAAAAAAGACAATATTAATAAATACTCACTGATCTGTGGAACAAGGGCAGAATAGATTTGAAAAACTAATGACCAATGAAAATATGAATAATGATGAAATTATAATTTTTCATCATTTAAAAAAACAGGGCCTGGTGGTGCATGCCATTATCCAAGGAAATCAAGAGACTAAGGCAGAGGAATTGTAAGTTCAAGACCAGCCTCAGCAACTTAGTGAGACCCTAAGCAACTTAGTGAAACCCTACCTCAAAATAAAAAATAAAAAGGGCTGGGGATGTGATGCTCAGTGGTTAAGTGCCCCTGGATTCAATCTCTGGTACCAAAAAAAAAAAAAAAAATTTTTTTTTAAAAGATAAAAGCTATCCAACACAGCAGGATAAACATAAAGAAAATGACATAAACCATATCAAAATCAAAATGGTAAAAATCAGTTATAAAGAAAAAAGTTTTATAAGAAATTTTTTAAAAGACATTTATATAGAAGCACAAAGCTAATAATACTACTGACTTCTCATCAAAAATAATGGAAGCAAGAATACAATGGAATGACAATTTTAAAGTACTAAAACACAAAGTATTGTCAACCTAGAATTCTATATCTAGAAAATATATCCTTTAAAATATAAGGTTAAAATAAAGTCTTTTTTTAGAAAACTAAAAGCTGAGCGAATTCAGTGCAAGCACATATGCAGTATAAGAAATATTAAGAGCTATCTGTAGGATGAAGTTAAAGCAGAAGAAAGCCTCAATGTCACCAAAGGAATGAAGAATGTCAGGATGGTAAACATGTAGCATTTAACAATAATGGTTTTACTATTGCAAATTATTTTATTTATATTTAATATTAAGTAAATTAAATTTTAATTTTAATATTTAATATGAAATTAAACAAGACTTTTTCCCTCATTTAATTCCTTTAAATATGACTAATAATTTTATGCAAAAAAACAGAAAAGAAAAACAACAAAAAAATTGTATTTGGCACCACAGTGTGTCACACATTATGCTGAAGTTTGGGGATAGAGATGAATTAGGAATACAATTTGCCCTCAAAAAGCTTACAGATAGATAAATAATAGTAAAATATATTGTATTCCAGAAAAGAAGCATGAGATAGTATGAGTCAATAAATGATTCAGCAAAGCAGAAGTTGAAAATTGGAAGGTAATAGATGAGAGTAGAGAAATAGAGATGATAGATCATGAAAATCTGCATCATGAAAAGAAGTATATACCAGTATACCAGTCAATTTTTAATCATAGAATAATATTTTTGTGTTTTTATAACTTTATTTGCTTATTTGTTTTAAAGAGCACTTTGATAACAGAGTAGAAGATTGATAGGCTGTAGAGAAAGGGCTAGGGACAGAACTGCCATAACTTAGGAAGTGACATAAAAGACCTAGAGATGAATCACTTTCTCCTCCCTGGTATGCTTACTTCACTTACCTTCCAGGACACTACACTTTTGATTTCCCCTTTATTTCACTGGTTCTTCTCAGTCTCCTTGGTTGATTCCCCTTTTTCTCTCCCCAACCTTGCCTCAATCCATATTTCTTGTATTGAAGTAGCCTGGGCTAGGTTCTTATTCATTTTCTTTATCTACTCCTTTTCTTGTAAATTTCATGTAGTCTTTGGTTTTAAACACCATATATTTTCATATGACTCCAAAATTCATTTTCACTGTAATTCTGAACTCATAAATCTGACTGCCTACTCAATTTCTCTACTTAGTTATCTAATAGACATCTCAGTAGTAAATTGAAAATTTCAGACCCTGTGCTTCCTCTATGAATACATTCTCACCACCTCACCCTCAGGGAAGTCCACTTAGAACAAAAAAACTTAGATTTATCTCAACTTTCTCTTACACCCTACATCTAATCTATTTGAAACTCATGCTGGCTGTATCTTCAAAATATCCCAAATCTGGGCTGGGGATGTGGCTCAAGTGGTAGCGGGCTCCGGCGTGTGTGCGGCCCCGGGTTCGATCCTCAGCACCACATACAAACAAAGATGTTGTGTCTGCCAAAAACTAAAAAATAAAATTCTCTCTCTCTCTCTAAATATATATATATATATATATCCCAAATCTTCTCACTACCTGCACTTTTATCTCTTGATTGAAATATTCCCAACTGACCTTTCTGTTTCATCCCTTGCTTGTACAATCTGTTCTCAAACCAGAAGCCGTAGTGATTGTTTGAAAATATAATTCAGGCATCTTCCCTCTGTTTATTGCATCCATCCATTCACTGCCCTATACAGGCCTGCCATGAACTGACCACTGTCACCTCTACGGCCTCCTTTCCCATGGCTTTTCCTCTTGCTTTCTCCACTTCAGACACACTGGCTCCCATGATGCTCCTTGAACCAACCCCTCCGACAATTTCTCTTCTAACAACCATTGCTCTGACAGTTATGTCTGGAAAGCCTTTTCCTCAGATATTTTCATTGCTCATTTCCTTCGAGTTTTTGCTCAGATTTCATTTTTAGATGAAACCACCAGTTTCTAAACTGAAACTCTCTCCTAATCCTACACTCCCAAGCCTCCATTCTACCGATTTCGTTTTTCATGACATTAATACTTTCTCTACTATGAATATTATTAACACTTTCTTTGTATAATTAATGCTTAGATCTAGTATTTATTGTCTATCTTCCCCACAAGCTTCATCAGAACAGTGGTCTTTTTTTTTTTTTTGTTCAGTGAAACATTTCAATCAACCAGAACAGAGTCTGGCACATTGTAGCTTCTATGTACTTCCTGAATGAGTAAGTTGCACCGGTGATATAGAGAAGGTAGATCAAAGAAAGGTGAAGAGCCAGGCCTGGTGGCACACAACTACAATCCCAGCAACTTGGAAGGCTGAGGCAGGAGGCTCAAAGACTTGAGGACAGCCTCAGCAATTTAGTGAGATCCTATATCAAAATAAAAAAATAAGAATGGCTGGGGTTGAAGTTCAGTGATAAAAGTACCCATGGGTTTATTTCCCTAATTAAAAAAAGAGGCAGAGAATATATAATTAGCAAGACTTGGTCACCAATAGTATTTGGAGGGTAAAGAAAAAAATAAGGGCTGGGGATGTGGTTCAAGCGGTAGCGCGCTCGCCTGGCATGCGTGCGGCCCGGGTTCAATCCTCAGCACCACATACAAAGATGTTGTGTCCACCGAAAACTAAAAAATAAATATTAAAAAATCCCCTCTCTCTCTCTCTTAAAAAAAAAAAGAAAGATAGAAAAGAAAAAAATAAGTGTAGGCTGGCATCCATATTTCTAACTTGAGATAAAGAAAGCAAAGACTAATTTGAGAGGAAGAGATCCCAAGTTCAATTTTGAACATGTGGAATAAACAACTCAGTTATCTTGTCTTATATTCTAATTAAATTCTAAAAACCAAAGTCTATCTAGTAAACAGTAGCAGTATGTTTTAGTGGAGGACTACTTTTTTCTTTTCATTTTTGTGCAATCTTTTTTTTAAATGTAAAGTGAATGCATTTATTTAGTAAATCTTTTGAAATATTTTTGAAAGTTTTGTTATTGTTGTTGTTGTTGAAGTACTAGGGATTGAAACCAGGATATTTTACCAGTGAGCTGCTTCTACAGCCCTTTATTTATTTTTTATTTTAAGTTCATCTCACTAAGTTGGCAAGGCTGGCCATGAAATTGATATTCTCCTGCCTGAGCCTCCCAAGTTGCTGGCATTATAGGCATGCAACACAGCATCTATATTCTGTTTAAAATTATAGTAAAATGCATATAACATAAACTATACTATCTTAACCATTTTAAGTATACAGTTTAATAGTACTAAGTATATTCATGTTGTGCAACCAAACTTTAAAACTTTGTCATCTTGCAAAACTGAAACTATTTATCCATTAAAAATTTTCTATATCCCTCTACCCATACCTTGGAAAACACCATTCTACTTTCAATGAGTTTCACTATTCTAAATATCTTATATAAGTGGAATCATATACCATTTGGTTTTTTTTGACTGGCCTATATCACTTAGCATAATGTCCTCAAGATTCATTCATGCTGTGGTATGTGTCAGAATTTCCTTTTTTTTTTTTTTAAAGAGAGAGAGAGAGAGAGAGAGAGAGAGAGAGAGAGAGAGAGAGAGAGAGAGAATTTTTTTAATATTTATTTTTTAGTTCTTGGCGGACACAACATCTTTGTTTGTATGTGGTGCTGAGGATCGAACCCGGGCTACACGCATGCCAGGCGAGCGGGCTACCGCTTGAGCCACATCCCCAGCCCCCAGAATTTCCTTTTTAATGATGAATAATTTTCCATTATATTTATATGCCACATTTTATTTATTCCTTTCTCTTTTGATGAACATTTGGGTTGATTCTGCCTTTCAACTATTTTTAAAAATGCTGCTATAAACATGGATGTACAAATGGTTTTTCCACTTCTCTGTAATCTGAGATAACTATGGGAAAAGTCAGAGAAGACCATGAATTAGGAATGGGATAACTGATGGATAGGGGCTAACATTTTGCCAAAGAATCCTGGAAAACCAGAGAAAGACCTTATGATAGTAGCAGTTGTCTTAGATGTGTTTAGATAAGACTTGGATGAGAAAGAACAGAACCCCACCCCACCGTTGCCTTAAGCCATTTTTTACTACTGTTACACAAAGAAGCACTGATTTCTCATTTTATATTTCTAATTATAAAAGTAGGGTCTACTAACTTACCCTACCTAGTTTGATAATAATTTATAAGCTACTGTTAATAGGGTATACTTTTAAGATGAAAGACAACACCATAACCATCCTATTTTAGAATAAATCAAAGATAAAACTTGGCCATATAACCAGTGAATATGAAACTAATTAACTTATCCTGCAGGCAATGCCTTTGTTGGCTTAATATTTCAAAAGCTTTCTTTTTTCAAGATCATTCTTGTCTACCTAGAAATGATGAACATTAAAATTAAAGCTAGCTGAAAAACCTATTTAGCCAAGAGAGCAAAAATAGTTTTTTGGTGATTTTTTTTTTCTGAAAAAGAAAAAGAGGTTAGTGTGTACTTTTAAACCACTAACATGGCATTTTATTTTTCCTTTCAAAAAGTAACATGGAAATTAATGATAGTTCAAAGAAGAAATATAGAATATTCTGACAATAACTGAAACAACTCTGAAAAAACAAGTTCTGCCTCAGAATTTAGTTTCAACTTAATATTAATACTGAAAATGTACATAAAGGTGTAGTTTTTGTATGAATTCATAAATTAGCTGACATAAATAATATCAGGGTGTTTCAGGGTTTCTTTTATTTCTTTATCAGTAATACTTACTCTTTTAATGAAAATGTTTCTTGGAAGATTATAAGTAAGAGAGTCTAGTAACAGATTTTTTAAATAAATGATAAGAGAAACTGTAGTATATTTCAACTTCCTTAGCACCCACCAGAGTGACTAGCATTTAACAGGTAGCCAAAAAAAATTATAAATTAATGAGTGAATAAAAGAACAAATGTAAGAACGAGCCAATGACCTTGGCTATTCTGTCATATATATTCACCCTGTATTATTATCTTCTTACAGTTAAAGTATGATCACCTTGGTTTTAGTATTAATTAAAATGTGTCAAATATAAATAATGTTTCCTGGAAAGAACATTATTTTCCCTTCTAAACTCACAGGTTAAGTCCTTTTAACTTCAGAAAGACATTTTAAGAGTAGACAAGAATAAAGCACCTTGCAAAAGCAAACAGACATGTTTTAATAATAACATATACATATTCCAATTTATCCATTTATGATCAAAGAGATTCTCTGTTTCTTAGTCAAATGACAGGGAGTAAGACTGGTTGTAGGGAACACACCATCAAAAAGAGTTAGACTGAATTTTATAAATCAACTAATTTTACTCCCTATCTGATGAAAACATTTCTTCTATTATCACATGCCCAGAGGTAGGTAGTTCAACAACTCCCTGGAAAAATGACTACTTAATTCCCAACACAGTGCAGTCCATTCCATTTGGAAGGGGAGGGTGCGGGGGGTGGGGATCAGTTAAGAAACAGAGAACTCTCCTTTTATATCTCCATATACCATCAAATAACTGGTCATCATTTTGCTTTCTGGGACATTACAATCTCATTTTAACCTCCATTTTGTAGAAATGCTCTTTAAATAAATATTAGGAGATGGCACTTATGACCCCTAAAAGGTTAAACATCTTTCTTTCTTCAGTTTGGTTATTTGGAAAAAAAAAAACTTATTGTTTTAGCCATTTTCTTCTGAATGTGCTTAAAGAACAGAATAATCTTTCCTACCCACATGCTTCCATTTATGTACAATGAATTGAAATGCATTCTGCTGTCATGTATAACTAATTAGAAAAATTTTTTTAAAAAACTACAATGTATATTAAAAAAAAAGAACAGAATAATCTGACTTGGAAGAAAGAAGACTGTCATCATTCCTGTTCCAGACACTCTTATTAATATAGCCTAAGATCATAATGCAATTTTGGAAAGGAACAACATTATTGACAACATTATTGCTCATATTAAGTTTGAAGTTGACTTAAGATATTGTCTTTTTTCTACCCCTAAATCTAAGCCATTTCTCCCTGATTCCAAAATACATAGCATCATACATTGCATTATGAACTTGTTCTCAGTAAATTTTATCATACTGGTTAAGTCAATCAACCCTGCATGTTTGGCCTTGTCTGATTCCTGTCTCCATCACCTAATAATTGAACCATCCTTCCCAACTGCATATGAATTACAAATTTGATCAGTATATCAGCTATATATATGTGTGTGTGTGTGTGTGTAACAGAAAGCTAAAGATAGATTTCTTATTATCTCAAGACCCTCCCTCCAGGTTAACATAAATTCATTACTTAACACTCTTTTAGATGGTTGTTCAACCAATTTCATACCAACATAACTGTAATAGCATTCTCATCCATCATGCCTACAGTGATATCATAAGATAAACCATGTCAAAAAGATTTATAAAATTTAAGCACTTATATGGTATGGTCAACAGTCTAACAAATTTCTAAAGAAGAATGAAATTATCTTAATCCACCATAACTTTTTAAAAAAATATAAATTCAGGCTGGCTCCCAGAGATCATCATTTTTCCTTCTGAGTACTCAACAACCATCTGCTAAATGACCTAATCTGGAATTTTACTGAGGTTCACTTAATACTCACCAGCTATAGTAAACAAGAAAGAGAACCTCAGGTGCTACTGCCTTAGGCTCTGTAATCTGCTCTTTCCCCTATCATCTTCCTGCCCAGGACTCCATCTCAGGGATCTTGCCCAGGCTGCAGAGCTATGGCAGGGGATATACCAAAAATGGGGTTTCCAGATTTAAACACCCAACTCTGATTCCTAACTGCTCTTCCCCCATGTTCTTTGAACCAAACAAGAGGAGTAATAGTTATCTAATGTTTGGGATTATCTGGATTACTTTTCTTCTCCATTAGTATATGGTCCACAGTTAACTACCATGAAATAATTTCTAGTAAGGCTTCACTTTTACACACTCTCCAGAAAGAAATAAAAGCTAATAAAATTTTAACACAGCTATAATCTGTGAACAGAAAAGAATAATTTGATATGCAACTGTAATATCATACCTTTCTGGGGTTTTCTGTGTCATTTACTTGGCACAAACTCTATATAGTTGTATGTTTTTAGTTCAAAAAAATCTCAAAGTACTCATTATAGGCAAAACCTACTATGACCAGTCAGTAAATAAATCTAAACCAAAGCACCACTGTCTAGTTCTTAGGCAGTAAATAATCATACCTAATACTTCTATGAGACAGACTTTTTACAATATAATATTTTTACCTCTTAGAAAGAAAAGAACTGAGGTATGGCAAAAATGAGCAAACTCAGGATAGAGAGAGACACATGAAATATTATGCCCCTAGTAATGCTTTGGAAATAGTCACTGGGCTTGGAGGATATGTTAGTTTTGGCTTTGTTTTTTGCCATAAGAAACATTGGCAAATTTGATTCAATGGTTTTAAATTATTATATCTACTATTTGAAAAATAAGAATAACTTTGTCATTTCACTTAGAGAATTAGAATTAGACTCAAACTTTTAAAGACCTTTCAGAAGTGGGACATGTAATTGCCTAAATTGGGGTAAATCCAGGGCTGGACATGTAAATGCAAGCAAAGCAGACAATTTCAAAGAAAAGTATCAGATCCCAAAGATTAACATACTGGCATAATATAGGAAATTCCAACTGAAAGTGCTGTCTATACCTGCTGCCTATAGCAGGGTAACCCACTACCCTACTGCCCCTCCCTGGAAGTTGTAAAAGTCATTGTTCTTTTCCTTTTTTCAGTACCTCATTTCCACATAAAAAACACAAAACCAAAAATCATTAACTGACACAATAATTTTTTTTAAAATATTCTTCTTTTAAAAAACATGTCTCAAGGGGCTGAGGTTGTAGCTCAGCAGTGGAACATTTGCCTCACAAGCATTTAGAACTGGGTTCAATCCTTACTCAGCATCAAATAAATAAAGGTATTGTGTCCATCTACAACAAAAATATTTTTTTAAGTGTCTGAAGGGGCTGAGGATATAGCTCAGTTGGTAGAGTGCCTGCCTCACATGCAGAAGAAGGCCCTGGGTTCAATTCCCAGCACCACCACCCCAAAAAAAGTGTCTGGAAATTCTATTGTATGTCATGCACACTATGCCCATTATAGACATCCTAGAATAGGAGAAGCATACATTCACTACTGAAACCTTGGATATCATTTAGTCTAAGGCTTTCATTTTTCAAAAGTTCAGGGAACTTAAGTGATTTACCTGAAGTAAAGCAGCAAGTTAATGGAAAGATCAGGAAACCGCCACAGATAATTCTGTTACCTCTGTAAAATAAGACACCAGGTGTCACAGGAACACTCCTAATCCTTACTTTACAGGAACTAGACTTTGCCTGACTGCTAAATATCTTACTTTTTAAATGTCTGCTAATTCAAAAGTCCAACAGTTTTCATTTAAACAAAACTAAAACATCACTCTGCATACTCATAAGTACAAAAAAAAGGGTGTTGAAGTTATTACATACTATAAACTACATTTTACAAACCACATTATAATAGTCTAAGTGTATAGTAATCAAATGTCATCACATATAATTAAAGATAAACTCAGCGTGTCAAAACAGAAGATCAAAGCACTTTTAATACTGCAGGCCCATCATTTTCAATGACCTATTCCTTGATCATGCCTTTAATTCACACAATTTGGTGAATCAGTACCTCCTCCTACTGCAGTTGAAATAAGCCCCAAAAACCCTACTTTCAAAAAAATTGACAAACATAAAATATATTCTCAAATTATGTGTGTGAAAAAATTAGTAAACCACCAGTTTTCCACTAAACCTGATCTTAGAAAGAACAGATAATATATTGTTTTTCATTCTCTAAATCAGATTCTGATCTAAGCACACATTTTTTAGTTAAAGGAAGAGTTCTTAGCCTCATATGTGAAAAGCAGATAATCTGAATTACCCCTGGTATTCCCATTTGCTGGTGGTTGTTTGTTTTGTTATTAATACCAACTATGGCAATGAAACACTGCCCGCTACCTAAGCAATTCAATAAAAAAGAACCAAGAATAGTATCACTCAGCATTATACAAAAAAAAAAAAAAAAGAAAGAAAGAAAGAAAACCCTTCTGTTGCAGTTATTTTATTCCTTTAAACTTTGGCTGAACCACACTGGCTGGTATTTTGCTGAGGGAGTGATTGCCAAGTTATCCACAGGCACATACACAACAGACAAACCACAATATGGAGAATGTCAGCCATTACTCCTAAGAATCTCTTCACAAAAGTATGTGCTGAGTAATGAGGAGTTCTTCAGTAAGTTCAGATAAATGTAGAGTTAGAATAGGCCTTCAGAAATAAAAAATCAACTGAGATAACCACCCCAGATGACAGTTATGAAAGTCAATACTAAGAAAACCTGTGTACTAAACATTCTTCATCAAAACAGAAGAAAACAATGTTTTGGGCTGGGCTGTAGCTCAGCGCTTGCCTAGCATGCATGAGGCACTGAGTTCGATGCTCAGCACCACATAAAAATAAACAAATAAAATAAAGGCATTCTGTTCATCTACAACTACCAAAAAAAAATTTAAACACAATGTTTTAAGAGTTCCTGAATGCTTACAGATTAAAAATCCTAAATAATCCTGAATAATAAATTCAAGTTTATTATGGACCTTAACAAATAAAAGATGAGCTGCAGGGAAACCAGAGCCTCTAAAAGGCTACAATGTACCTTCTCAGATGCTGACTTTAATATGAACAATGTCCTATCTGTACTCATCCTTAAAAATTTTGATTGAGTCATTTTCTTAGAACCACATTTATTTGATAATAAAAGACCTCTTCTTGGGCTGGGGTTATAGCTCAGTGGTAGAGCGCTTGCCTTGCATGCAGGAGGCCCTGGGTTCAATCCTCAGCACTACATAAAAATAAATAAAGAAAAATAAAGATATTGTGTCCATCTACAACAACAACAAAAAAATATATATTTTAAAAAAGACCTCTTCTTGACAACCTGAGAGTTCTAGTCTTGAGAAACATATTTTAAAAAGTCTAATTGTTTCATTCCAATTTCACTGTCTGCTAAAATACCACGTCAGATGGGAAAGCTATTTTGGAACATGTATATGGAAAGGAAGTCAACAATTGCAAAGGGTTTCCTCAAAGGAATGATGAAAAGAAATAACATGTGAATTAGTACAGAATTCAGTGTTTTGTGTGTATATGATATTACACTTTGGACTATTCAAGTTTCTTCAAGACTCAATAAAACAAAACATAATGCCTGTATTGTTACATTGGTGCTCTTTGACATCTTTAATTACTCTTGAGTTCATTAATCTGATGTCCTTCTCTCCCCTTAAACTACAAAATATGTAAGAACTTTTGACTTACTAAATATATTTAATTTTATTAAAAATTAGGTATTACATGTGCCTGGAAGTATGGAGACTAAAATTATAGGATAAATTATCTATCTATAAAAATTTATAATCTAGTTTAGAAAAGACTCAACATTAATCTAAATAAAGTATAGCATGCAGGTATATACCAGTATACATGTGTGCATACCCACAGCACTAAAATACAACAAGAAAAAGAACCAAGGTACAGTGGAAATAATTATGCAATTCCATATGAGGCATTATACAAAATTCTGGGCCTTTAATAAATGTCAGTGTTTTTTGAAAAGACAATATACTAAGGCAACACAAGTGATATGACAATTAAATTTCTATTTACCAATCCTTATATAGAAGACACAAAAAAAGCTGCTAAAAAAGTTGTATTGGGAAGATAGGCAAATTTAACAATATATAATACTGAATTTGATCAATATACCATGCTTATGTAAAAGAATGTCTTTGTTCTTAAAAGATATATACTGGGGCTGGAGATGTGGCTCAAGCAGTAGCGAGCTCGCCTGGCATGCGTGCGGCCCAGGTTGGATCCTCAGAACCACATACAAACAAAGATGTTGTGCCCGCCAAAAACTAAAAAAAGTAAATATTAAAATTCTCTCTCTTTCTCTCTTTAAAAACAAAACAGACATATACTAAAGTATTTAGGATAAAGAGTCCCAATCTCTGCCATTTACTAGCAAGTGGTTCAGAACAAGAGTACAGTAAAAAGTACACACACACACACACACACACACACACACACACACTTAAGAGACAAAAAAAAAGCAAATGTTTCCTATAAATGGATTACAGGAACTGACTATACAATACTAGCAACTTTTAATTTCTCCAAAATGTATTTTTTTAGCTTAATGAACATTTAAGCTAAAATTTAAAAAAAAAAAAAAAAAGAACAACAACCAAAAAAAGCCTAGGTGATGCTGGTCTCAGTGGTACATGCCTGTTATCCCAGCTACAAGAGGCTGCTGCAGAAGGATTGCTTGAGCCCAGGAGTTCAAGACCAGCCTGGGCAACACAGAAAGAAGACATCTCAAAACAAAAAATATCTTAGAAATTATCTAATGCAACACTAACCCTAATTTTACAAATGAAAAAGCAGGCCTGACAATTTGAGATATATAGTGATAGCATAGATTAGTGGTCTTTTTGGCATGTATACCATTAGTAAAACATTTTGATCACATGGCCCCTGAATATATGTATCTTAATTGTTTTATGTCTTCTATTTGGATACTAATTTATCATACACATTATTAAAATTTATAGAAAATGAGATAAAGATATTTGTAAAGTTCTAATACTTTCTCATCCACCATAGTGAAACATCCTGGGCATCCTTTCCCCCTTACCTTCAGGATCACTACTACAGACAACTCCAAACAGAAAAGAAACACATACTAGTATGAACAAAATGTCAGAAAAGCTTTGATGCTGATGTGACTTCCATGCCACCTGAAGCATTATACAGCTTAGAATGGTAGACAGGGTAGAAGGAAAGGCAGAGGAGGTCCAGAATGAATAAAGAGACAAAAGGCAAAAAAGTAGAAAAATCATAGAAATTTTGACAATTCATACTGAGGGGTAGTGACACAAAAGGTTAGAAGATAGCTTGGTGATGTCAGGGGTGGTGGCACATGCCTATAATCCTACCCACTAGGGAGAATCACAAGTTCTATGCCACCAGCCTAGAACTTATCTCAAAATTAAAAAAAAAAAATACATATGGGCCAGGGATGAAGCTCAGTGGTAAAGAACCCCTGAGTCCGATCCCCAGTTTAAAGGAAGGAAGGAAGGAAGGAAGAAAGAAAGGAAGGAAGGAGAGAAGAGAGAGAAAAGAGTGGGGATAGATTTGGAAAAAAAAAAAACCCACAAAACCGAGGATAAAAAAAAAAAACATAAAACCATGGGTAATGAGAAAACTTTAAAGAATTCAAGGTGTCTTAAAACCAATAATGTTTATAATAATCAATACATAGCAGTGTTCTGCAGAATAAATTTAGAAAGATAGATCAGTGATTATTAAATTACTCATCAGAGATTGCCATAATTTCTAAGAATCAAACAATATTTAATAAAAACCTAGCTCTGTCTAATTTACTTACCTAAATTTTATAACTATAGATCTAAGCAGTTTTGTATCTATCAACATGGCTTTCCATCAAGAGATATACCTAACAATTTCAAGCACAGGCCACATATTTTTCCATTGTTATCTGAAACCCAAATTGCCAGCTGGTCACACTTTTTCCCCTAAAATATTAGCAGTAGAGCACTTGCCTACCATGTGTGAGACACTGGGTTCAATTCTTAGTATCACATAAAAATAAATAAAATAAAGGTATTGTGTCCACCTACAACTAAAAATATTTTTAAAAAATTAAATAGCTGATCTGTTGTACTTATTACTATAATTAAGATTACAATTAAGGACTACTAGTTCTACAGGCTCATCTTAGACAAATCATTGCGTAGTTTTTAAATCAAGTGTAAGTTTTGTTTGTTTTTGTGGTGCTGGGGATCAAATCCAGTGCCTTGTGCACACTAGGCAAATACTCTACCACTGAATTACACTCCCAGATACTAAAAGTGTCTCTGAATTACAGTTTAATACAGAAAGTAAAATCTATTCCTAGTGTCAGCTACCTTAAAATCTGGTGACAGTTTCAAATGAGAAAATGCTAACAACTCTGCATATTTATACATTGTTATATGTTATATTTAACTTAACAGCTAAATGATATCTGGGCTTATAAAGACTTAACTCATAAAAAAGCATAATTTGATAGGCTTTGAATTATGCATATGAAAAACTATCATCATGGGGCTGGGGGCGTGGCTCAGGGTAGAGTACTTGCCTAACACGTGTGAGGCACTGGGTTAAAGCCTCAGCACCACATAAAAATAAATAAATAAAATAAAGGTATCACATTAAAAAGAAAAAGAAAAACCATCATCACAATTAAGAGAGTGAAAATAACCTTAGCCCCCCAAAATTTCCTTATGCCTCTCAGTAATCCCTTCCTCCTCCCTGCCTCCATCCCTAGTCAACCACTGATCTGCTTGTTGTCAGTATAGATTATTTTTCATTCCTAAAGTTTTGTACATATGAAATCATACACTGTTTATTTTTTGACTGGCTTCTTTCACACAGCCTAATTATTCTGAGAGCCATCTATGTTAAACATATCAACAATTAATTCCTTTTAATTACTGAGTAGTCTTCCATTGTATGTCTATACTACAGTTTATTACTCATTCACTTGATGATGGACCTGGTGGTAACTTGTATTTTGGGGCTATTACAAATAAGACTGCTAAGACAGTTGTATGTAAGTTTTTGTTTCTATACCTTCAATTATCTTGGGTAAAAAGCTAAGTGGAATAGCTGGATCATATAGTAGATATATGTTCAACATTTTAATAAACTACCAATCATACCATTTGACATTTACAAAACGTAATACTGTCATTGTCATTATTTTTTACTTTCCCACCTGCAAGATGGGAGGGTTTTAGTTCCTCCACATACATACTTATCAACACTTTTATAAGATTTTTTTTCACTTTAACTTTAATAGGTATTGTATAAATAAAAACATTGTGGTTTTTATTTACATTTCCATGATAATTAATGATGTTGGGTTCCTTTTCATGTGTTTACCATCCATGTTTCTTCTTTGGTGGTATGTTTGCTAAAATCTTTTTTCTGTTTTTGTTGGCTTGTTTTTTTATTGAGTTTTGAAAATTCTTTATATATTCTGGCTGAAAGTCCTCTATCACATTGTTATGTTTTGCAAATATCATCTCACAGTCTGTGACAAATCTTTTCATTCTCTTTTGAAGAGCTGAAATTTTTTATTTTGATTAAGTTCAATTTATCAATTTGTCTTTTTATCAGCTGAGCCTTTGGAGGCATATATAGCAAAGCTTTGCAACAAAAAAAGTTTCCCATTTGCTCTTCCCCCTTCCACTGGTACTATGATCAAACTCAGGGCCTCATACATACTAAGCAAGTGTTCTACCACTGAGCTACATTTCCAGCCCATCTTCCTATTTATTCTTTTAGAAGTTTTATAGTTTTAGGGTTTACCTTTTAGTCTATTTCTCCATTTTTGGGTTAATTTTTATATGGTGTAAAATATTATACAATTTATTTTTCACATGGATATCTAATTGGTCCAGTACCATCTGTTACAATTTAAAAAACTGGCTTTTCTCCAGTGAACTGCCTTTATACTTTTGTCAAAACTAAGTCGCCCATGTATATGTTGGTGTTTGTGGAGTCTCCATTCTGTTCCACAGAAATATTTCCCTATCTCTACATTAAACATTAATATTACTCTACCAGGAGGATGGCAAGTTCAAAGCAGCCTCAGCAATTTAGTGAGGTCTTAAGCAATTTAGCAAGACCCTGGCTCAAAGTGAAAAATAAAATGGGCTGGGGGTACAGCTTAAGAGTACAGCCCCTGTGTTCAATCCCTGGTACCAAAAAAAAAATGTTTTTTAAATACTACTACTCTACCTTGAGTTATGATTTATAAATCTTGAAATCAGGTAGTATTAGTCTTCTAACTATACATTCTTTTTAAAAGTTGTTGTTTATTTGGTCTAAGATGCTACAGTGATTAAAGAATTTCTTTCTTGTAGCTCAGCGGTAGAGTGATTGCCTAGCATGTTCGAGGCCTTGGGTTCGATCCTCAACACCACATAAAAATAAATAAATTAAATACAGGTATTGTGTCCAACTATACCTAAAAAATAATTTTAAAAAAAGAATTTCTTTCTTTCTCCCCACACCCCCAGTACTGGAGATTAAACCCATGAGTACTTTACCACTGAACTACAACCCCAGAGCTCCTTACTTTTTTATTTTGAGACAGGGTCTCACAAAGTTACTTAGGAACTCACCAAATTGCTGAGGCTAGCCTCAAACTTGTAATCCTCCTGCCTCAACCTCCCGAGTCACTGGGATTATAGGCATGTGCTAGTAAGAAATTTCTATTTTTTAACAATATAAATCCCATTTATTTTTTTCTTTTGCAAGAGTTAATTAGAAAGATAGAGAATATAGACATTCAGGAAAGACTGAAGAGGCCACCATTAGCAAGTCGATCTGACAGACCTATTTCTCAGTTTAAGAGAGAAAACCACCAATTCTAAAAGTTAAGCAATAAACCTCCAAAGAAGGCAAAGTATGGACTTCACAAAACTTATTTTACAATCTATACTCTAATTATCAAGCATTGTGCAGGTATCTTCACTCAGGATTTCTGTTCAAAAATTTATGTAATTTAAATAGCCACAATTTTAAACTTGATAACATGCAGTAACAGAGTATATATTTAACATCTATTATGTCCTCAGAAGTGTTCTAGATTCTATTCATAAAAACTACAAGATCTTCTACCACACTGATTTCTATTTAGGAAGAAAAGAAAAGAATAGACAAAAACAAAAGTGACAAGAAATAAACAAATCAAAATAAAAATAATGGAGAAAGAGCTTAGTTCAAAAGTACTATGGAAAATAGGGTCCAATAATATTATTATAAAGATTCCTTAAAGGAAATTATAAGTCAGGGTTTGAAAGAATATTGGTAAGATTAAAATAAATGACATCAGTTGATAGGAGAAAGCATAAAGTTATTTTAGAAATATTATCCTATCAGGCAAGAGGCTGAGGCAGGAAGTTTACAAATTTGAACTTAGCCTACACAATTTAGTGAGACCCTGTCTCAAAAGAAAAACTAAAAAAGAAAAAAAAAAAAAAAGGTGGGGGCTGGGAATGTAACTCAGTGGTAAAGGGCCCTGAGTTAAATCCCCAGTACTAAAATATCCTAGTAGAGCCAGGTTTCAGAAGTTTTAAGAGTAACAGAGCCAGGAGTGTGGCTCCGGGCAGAGCACTTGACTAAATGTGGGAGCTCCTGGGTTTAATCCCCAGCACCAAACACAAAAAAAGTTAAAAAAGAGAACTACTAAGGCTAGGGAGATAAGGGAGAAGACTATTCTATACTTCAGGCATAAGGAGTTGGGGAGACAGACCAGAGAGGTAACTATTGAAATGTCTTAAAATACACAAATAACCTGAAAGTTTTTTTATGTACTTCAAATGTTCAAACCTATTCAAAATTAGAATTTAAAACTCTGTTTTAACTAAACACACTTAATTAAATATTTTAAAGTTATATACAAATCATAATTGTACTTTTAAAAATCACTCTTGTGAGGTAAAAACAACTCTCCACATCATCTTCAATGATAGTGAGACCTCAGGGCTACAGAGTTGTTTACAGTGAACTCTGAGGCACTTCCATTGCCAAATCTGCCCACGTTGGAGTTTCATGTTTATATGATGGTTAGCCAGTAAAGTCCATTTTTCTTTCTTCTCCTGCTTTAGTAAAATAGCTTTTAGCATATGGAAACATTTTCATATTGTCAGTCCTGCTGTAGGGAAAGGAGAACAATCTGCAAATGCCATCCAATAAAATGTGAACTTTCAAGTGAGGCTGATCAGACAAATTTTCATGTGGCAAAAGTTGTATTCAATAAATCTTTCCCTTCTTTCCAGAAAGGAATGTTCAAATTTATAAAAAATTCAGCAAAGTGACCAAGGAAGATGGAAACCAAGTAAAAACTGTGACATTTGATCTTAAGGATATAACTAGAGATTTTCAGAAAATTGAGTGCTGAGGACTGAAATGCAAATGACTTTAATCTTTATTTAAAACTCTTCATAGAAATATTGATGTGGTGGTGATAAGCACAAGACAGAACAGCAGTTGGGAATGGAAGTAGAATCCTCAGAGGGCAACACTCTCATACATCTTCCACATGCTTTTTCAAGTCTGTCTCTGCCCCTCCTTCACCCTCTCTCCTCCCACTTCTACTTTTCCCTTTACATATACCAGGTAGTGTCCACTGAGTAGAGAAGTGGGACACATGTGCGGTGGTATAGAACGAGTTAGAAGAAAATGAAGAGATGTCATAGTCAGAGAGAGTATTGCCCGGTGGCCTCATGAGGAGGCCCTCACATGTTCAGGGGATCTCAAAGACATGATGCAAACAGGAGGTATTAACTGAAGTGATCTGTGCAGTAACTAGGTGTATATGCAGCTGATGGGCTTTGTCTTCTAAAGGATATAGTGCAAACATCATGAGCTGTAAGGATCAAAAGAAAGAATGAAGAGTTTTAGGGGCTGGGGTTGTGACTCAGTGGTAGAGTACATGCCTAGCATGTGTGAGGCACTGGTTTGATTCTCAGAACCACATATAAATAAATAAAGGCAATCAATAACTAATAAAATATTTAAATAAAAGAAAAAAAAGAAATTCTTAAAAAAAAAAAAAGAGTTTTAACCTTTCTACTTTCTCTAACTCAAAGTGCTCCAGCACTCCAAACAGGAATCCTGGCTGATACACCTACTCATACAAATAACAGGAGGGGAATTTTTAAAAATATATAAACCCAAGTAATTCAACCATATGGAAACCAAAAATGTGCACATAATCACTGAAATCACAGACTGATATTATAAATAATCCCAAAACCAACCCTAAATAGAATTAGAGATGATGAGGAGAAGGAGAAGGGAGAAGACAGGGAGAGGTGGAGGAAGAAGAAGAAACAACAAAGATATATTGTTATTGAAACTAATAATGTGAATGGAATTATATCTTAGTAAAGGCACCAAACTAAAGGTTGCCAAAAGGAGCTTCCCTTCCCACAGACTCTCAGGCCTCACTCTCCAGGGCTGGTGCTCAATATACCAAGAATGATACGGAACACAATTAGCCACATTATTTTCAGGCTGTATGCGTACCTACATTTTGATTAATATTATCACTTAATTTTAAATTTTCTCAGTCAATAATAAGATGTTGACACAAATTTCAGTAATTTGTCCTTTCTTTGTGAATCAAATCCATGAAACTTTCAAGAGAGAGAAGATAAAAATAAATTCCTTTTTTCTACTTATCTAAGCCAAAGGGCTTGACCAGGCCCATAACTGAAGCAGAATAGGGATCAGAGACCTTGCATTGCTTGCTACTTAGTACCTGTTCTGCTCCAGGCAACTCTGAAACTTTTGCTTTGATAGTTCAAGGCTAAAAGCCAATTTTGATAGTTGGCCAGAGGGAACTTTTTAAAAAATTAATCTCCTCATATAGTAATGCTTCTTGAGGAAAATGATGAAATGTGGTTCCCAACTATTCTGAAATCAGTTTGTCCTCATGAATGGCTCTGAGAGATATCACTCATTCAGCAGCACCACAAAAAAAAAAAAAAGAAAAGAAAAGAAAGAAAGAAAAGAAATTTGTAGCTGAATCAAGATTTCTAATTTTTAATCAACCAGCCAACATGTACTCTGCACTTGACAATAGGTACACATGAAGGAATAAGATTTTGCTCCCACAAAATTGGAATTCTAATTGGAAAGGAAAATTAACCCAGTTAAACTAATTAAAAATAAAGGGATAAACTGTTCAGTATTTAGCATTAGTACAGCAGGAATTCTAAAATTAAAGGCTAAATAGCCCAGAAAAGTGCAAAGTGGCTTTATAAAAGAGGTAGAAGGAACACAATATGACTGGAACAGACAGAATCAGCAAGATTTGGAGCTGGGGTTGTAGCTCAGTGGTAGGTAGAGAGCCTGCCTCACATGAGTGAGGCACTGGGTTTGATCCTTAGCACCACATAAAAATAAATAAACAAAATAAAGATATTGTGTCCAACTACAAGAAAAAAAAATCAGCAAGATTTGGAAAGACAAAGAAGGTAATCATTACCATGAAGGAAAAGCAAAGTAAAACTGAACACAATATTAGGGATGGAGATGGTGTTTGGTCTAAGGTATAAGTGACCAATTTAAGTAAAGTAGGTGTTTGTTAAACACAGTTGAACTAAGATCAGGGGACTGGCTTAGGAAGATGTTGAACATCGAGGATATAAACTTGAAGATTAGGCCAAGGAGAGTCATGATTATTATTTGTGAGGGATGTTAGAGATTTTCAGAAAATTGAGTGCTGAGGACTGAAATGCTTTAGAAAGGGTTGTTTTAAAAAGATCATGGAACTGGGCTCAGTGGCGCAAGCCTGTAATCCCAGCCGCTCTGGAGGCTGAGACAGCAGGATTGCAAGTTCAAAGCAACAGCGTTGCACTAAGCAACTTAGTTAGACCCTATCTCTAAATAAAATACAAAATAGGGCTAGAGATGTGGCTCAGTGGTGAAGTGCCTCTCTGAGTTCAATCTCTAGTACAGGGCTGGGGATGTGGCTCAAGCGGTAGCGCACTCGCCAGGCATGCGTGCGGCCTGGGTTCGATCCTCAGCACCACATACCAACAAAGATGTTGTGTCCGCCGAGAACTAAAAAATAAATATTAAAAATTCTCTCTCTCTCTCTCTCTACTCTCTTTAAAAAAAAATCTCTAGTACAAAAAAAGCAGGGTAGGGCATGGAAATAAATATTGTAAGCCATGTAGTTGTGAACTAATATCAGTTGTGACTTGAATAATAGCATCCATTTATGCAGCATTCAACAATATTTATAAATGTCACTGTTTATCATGCACATGCGAATATAACAGGATATTACTGACCCATAGAAACTGAGATAACAAATGTTCATTGTTTTAAGCTGCTGAATTTTAGGATAATTTATTAGCAACAGAAAACTAATATAGACATAAAGTCAGCAGAGGGGACCCCAAATAAGGTAAGAAAGGCAGGAGAACTGAGGATGTGCACGGCCACTAAAGATGAAAAACAAAGTTTCAACAAATAGTAGATAGGAAGCGCCAGATATAAATGAGTAATACAGCATGATAAAATGGTTTTTTAAATGTTATTTAATTTGGTTTAGGTCATGAATAATAAAAATTAGATTGTGTACAAGAAAGTGATTACTGTTAAAGGTCAAATTGCTGTTTTCCTCCTTAAAAAGTGAATAGGAGAAAAGCACAGGCAGCCTGATAAACACCACAAGTCTAACTGTGTGGGTTAACTAGTAACTGATTAAATGGCTAGTGAAAGGTATAAGTCTCACATATGGCAGTGAGGGTTTTTATAAAATTTTACTTCTGTTTTGATCTAGTACCTAACTTCAGTCCTACACTCGCCCCACAACAAAATAAGAAGTATAAATTTATTCAAATTTTTCATCACATCACCTGCCAAATGGTGTTAAATATTATTAGCTACCTGTTTGCTATCCCAGCTACATTGAAAAGTTCCTATAGCTTATTCATCTTTGATGTCACAATACCTCTAACAATACTTAGTCCACAGCAGATGTTTAATAGCTAATTGAAAATTAAATATATTCATACATCTTAGATCATTTTTAAAGTATCAAGATTTTTCTTCCATTTGTGTCTCTATCAGATAGTACCTCTTCATTGTAATTCCCTAAAATTTAGCATTATCCCACCTATCCATCTTAGAAAATGAGTCAAATTCCTTCTGTTACATATATTCCCTTATGCAATCTGCAGATTTCACTTCTTATATTAAGACACTTAAGTGTCATTTTCCTATCCAAGGTAGTAATAGTGAATTAAACAAGTATTTTGTTGAAAAGATCAATCTTCAAAAAACAATATTAATTTAAAATAGAGTGAATGACACATTAGTATCAATTGTTAGCCATCATTCAAATAAGTGATTCCTGTGTTACCTTTTTTACAACTCAACTGGGTGTTGTGGTCTTCATTTCTATAAATTCCACTACATTTCATACTCAATCCTGGTCAAACCTCCATCTCAATTATACTGACCTGAACAATCTGGAATTTATATTATTTCATGGATTTCTTTCAAAATCATCCTAGGTTTTGGTTTAGAATGTCAAAATCTAAAAACTTGCATTCCCTTGTCCTCAAATTGATAATTGACTGCATAAAGTAACTGAGGCTATTTTAAGAGAATTGAGCATAAAAAATAATAAAATGAAGTTATTAAAAAATCAACATTTAAGATAAGTATTGAATGCTCAATTTTATAAAAGTCTATTCAAAGAACAACTAAATTTTCAGTTTTTAAAAGAATCCTAATACACCAAATTAAACTCTTAACTTTGCTACTCAAAGTATAAATAGGATACTACCAATCTTAAGGAGTTGTAATCTGGACAAATTCTTACATTGAAAATGTTTGTGGTCTTTTACGCAGAACAGCTGCCACCCAGGATGACTAAAATAACACAAATTAGATTTAATTGAGGTAAAGGACCACACCAGGTTTGTAATTCAATTTGTCCTATGTGGTATGGGTTTGGGGTTTTCCTCCTCCAGCAAACCAGTTTGAAAATTTCATCAAATGAGAAGTACAAAAGAATAAAACTATATAATGTGAATGTTTAGCATGAATAAATCCATTTTAACAGTTTAGGCAATTTTTTTAAAGCCTGATGTCAGCAAGCATTGTTTTGTTTTATTCACTCAAACTTCTTTTTTTTAATATTTATTTTTTAGTTGAACACAATATATTTAATTATTTTTTATGTGGTGCTGAGGATCAAACTCAGGGCCTCGCACTTGCTAGGCAAGTGTTCTACGGCTGAGCCACAACCCCAGCCTCTTATTCACTCAAACTTCTTACTGCCAATTTCTCATTCTTTTACAATCTATCCTAACTGTAAGTTTTATTTTGATATACTTTTCTATCTTAGCATACTATTTATCCAAAAGTGCAAAGTAGATTCCAGGTTAGTTTTAAGCCCCCCCCCTTTTTTTTTTAACTTCAGTCTAAAACCCTGAGGATCATTAATGACAGTTAAGGCAGAGCCAGCAGTGGACCAACCTTTCAAGTGGCCTCAGGTATGACTGATTAGATGTTGTTGATAGATATAGCTAATTACACTGTCATCACTGTGTTGATAATTTTGATCTCTATGGATCTAGTCAGCATAGACCTGTCCCTAGAAGAATGTTTAGATAAAATGTCCTGAAACTAGACAATCCCTGACCCTTGTTGGGATATATTCATACAAGGCAATTTGATCACTAAGGAAGTTTTAGGGGGAAAGTTAGGCTTACAAATTTAGTGTTACTTTCACCATTCCCTTCCCATTAGAGGTCACAGATTTTAAGCAAAATTTGAGGGAAGAATTTTCCAAATGAGTTGGTTGCCCAGGTAACTCTCAATAAGGTTCCAAACCAAAGAGTCTAATGTAATTAGCAGGCTTCATTTCAGAAAATCTTATTGAACAAGATTTCTCTGATAAATACAGTATAAGCAGAACATGGCAACAGAAATGTGTAACAGGTTAATAACCAATCAGGAGACAAGGTCACCTTCTTTTGATATTGATTACATATAAAGTATTTGGATTCTTGCATGTATTAGAAGTCATTTGGGGGATGTGGTAACACCTATAATCCTAGCTACTTGGGAGGCTGAGGCTGGAGGACTGAAGTTCAAGATCAGTCTGGGCAACTTGGTTAGACCCTGTCTCAAAAAATAAAGGAGCTGGAGATAGAATTCAGTGTTTGCCTAGCATGTGCAAGGCCCTGGATTCTATCTCCATGGCTGCAGAGGAGAGGGGGAGTCAATTTGTCTTGGAAAATATGAGCACTTTCACTGAGGCAAACCCTTGTCTCTATAATTTTTTCTCTGGCAAATACAGACATGAAAGGCACCTGGCCTAATAATTCTCTCTTGCATAACACTCCAGAACACATCACAAAGCTGTCCCTTCTAAAGGCTCAGTTCTTCCCAGGTGTCCTAAAACACTAAAACACACCCAAGAAACTTGAATATCTTAGGTTGTTCAGACAGTATAGCTGTCAATCAAATGTTAAATGAAGAAAGAAAATTATTTTTACATCGTTTTTCAACAATATTGGTATCAATGAGACATATTTTTTTCTAGTTAAAAGAGCTAGTTATTCAGTCTTCTCCCTACTATCAGACACCACCTGAGGTAAACTATAAATCCTCCTAAAAGACAAGACCAAGAAGCACTACCGGTTAATTATAGGGGTCTCACGGATAAACCAGATGCTGAGTACCAGATGGTTAAGATTATAACCAGCTAGAACATGCATAAGACACTCAAACTGTCTTAGACACCTAATCATTGTTTTTATTTTATATATAGGTAGTGCCCTTCTTAAAGGCAGAAGAATGCACTATTATGCAAGGCTATCTTTAATCTTAAATTTGTTCATATTAAAAGCCAGTTCTATACAATTTTAAAAGGGTTAATTCCAATAAATTAAATAAATCTCAAATTGTATAGCCATTGTCATGGAGAAATTAAGGCAAAGCAGAGTGATACAGACATCCAAGGCAATGTGTTAAGATTACAATGTAGTTAGAGAGTAACTAGCCAACTCTTTTCACAAAGGCAGAATGATCTAAGAAGTCATATAACAACAATAACACAAAATAAAAATGTCCAAAGGGCAATATGGACTATATCAAGAACTATATATTCTTTAATACCCAGCTCATTCCCCTCTCTCCATTTCACAAATTTCTTACAATGCTATTAAACTATTTCATTTATTTTTAAGTTCAAAGCTACAAATCAGTTTACATTTACGGACAAAAAAAAAGATGCAAAGCAAGTCAACATTCTCCTCTTAAATTGCCTTTGTTGGTTACTTAACTGATCTGACTTCTCAAGTTCAAGAGAAATTTAAAAAGTAACTATGAAACTTACACATCCATATTCCAAGACCAACTCTACTAAATCTATAGATAGAAAGAAAATATGTTCCATTGGCATGAAAACTGGAACAAACTTAAACTTGTAACTAATCAAACATGAGTCATCTTTTTAAGTTCAAATGAGACTGCTGAAAAAGGAAACAGATCCTTCCTTAAACTATCAGTTCAAAATGTCTTGCCTGCACTGAGCCTGGTCTGAAGCATTCCTGAGTAGTTTCCCTACTGGGTTATAAACATGACATTTCATTTGAGTACAGGTTATACTTAGAACAGTTTCATATGTGTTTATAAATAATTTGATTGTGAAATATATAGTTTAGATATTGTAATATTTAATATTTTTACATCATAACAGAATAGTCCCCAGATGTGCAAAACACAGGAAACGCTGCTGGACTTCATGCAATTGAGTGTCATTTTTTTTCACCAGCTGGACACCAAATTTTGAAAAGAATTCTCATACCAGGGGTGATATCCATTTGGAAAGAACGACAGTGAGAAAAGAATGAGTTCTTTAAATGGTTTCCTCAAATAAATATCTCTTTTTGTTCATAACTGTCTTCCCTTTATAGAGAAAAGGTTTGGTGTCTCATATAGAGAAGTCGTCCAACAGGTGTTCTTCAAGAAGCATGTCTTTTACATATTTTTGTAAAAAGAAGCAACCAATCACAAGAAGGTGAGAAGAGGAATTTAAAAAGAGAATCTTATAGGATATCTGTACTGAAAGTGTTGGAATTCAAATAAAGGTGAAATTTTACATGATTTTCTAATCCAGGGTTATCTAAATGACAGACCTCATGAATAATCTGAACAAACATAAACATCCAAATATACCTTAAAAAAACATCAAAAAGCTGGGCATGTAATCCCAGCAACTCATGAGGCGGAGGGAGGTGGATTGTAAATTCAAGGCCAGTCTTGGTCATTTAGTGAGATTCTGTCTCAAAATAAAAATAAACAAGGGCTGGGGATGTAGCTCAGTGGTAGAGCACCCCTGGGTTCAATCCCCATGGGTGGACTAGAATATAAAAACAAAACAAAACCTGGGCCATTGACTTTCGTAAAAGGCAGCAAATAATGTAGAACATTAAGTTGAAAAGAACTAAATAGATCATGGATTGGCTCCTAGAACATCACAAACCTTTGTTTTTGTATGTTTTCAGTATTGTTCTACCTAATATAGCACACTCTTTGCTGGCTTAAAAGAAAGAAAAACTTTAAGTGACCTATTCTGGGTATTTTTCACACTTTCAAGAACTATCTTAATAATATACTAATCACCCTACCACTGCCAGTCCTTGTACAGAATCTTTACTGAGGAACACAAATTAAATGGTTATGGTTATCTTCATTATTTCACAAAATATCATTAGGTAAGCTAAAAGTCAGAAATAGGTTCCTGTGTATTACAGATGGGATAATTTAAGAGCAAGGAGTAACCTGCAATCACAAAGTGAGACAGTGATGGGCTGAGACTAATTCTCCAATTCCTGACTCCCAGTATATGATGGCACCTGGTATATGATGGCACCTTTTTGAACATTCAAAAGCATATTAATTAAGTAAATGTCTTATATATACTTTCTCAGAAGCTCCTGTTCACTTTGACTCAGTCCTTAGCTTTATATAGGTTAAAAATATCAGATACTAGTGGTCTAATAATACTAGTGGTAGTAATAATAATAATACAATTGGTAGTAATAATAAGTAATAATTGGTAGTAATAATAATAATACAATAATAAGTAATAAGTGGTAGTAATAATAATAATACAATAATACAATTATCAACTCCTTTGACAATATTCTTTGAACATTAAATGATCATTATAAATATTCTTCAAGGAAGAGTGACAAATAAGTAGCACAAGTTTCATCTATTTTAATATTATTAAGTTATTTAAAACTAGCAATAACCAAAATCAAACACAGAAAAAAGTTTATCAGAATGTATTCTCTGATAATAACAGTAAAATACTAGAGCTATAAAAGCACTAAAAGACTACCTAAACCCCTCATTTTATAGATTTCAAATTTTCTTCTTGAATTAATTTGGGAATTTAAGTGCTAAACAGAAGCAATTGAAGAGGGAAGACATAGGCATATGGAAAAGGGAAAAACAGATGCATATATACAAGGAGTCCTGGTTACATTTAATTTCCAGCAATGCCAGTAATTGGGGGTGGTGTATAAGGAAAAAGGAAGGCAGAGAGTGTTAATGCCAGCAAAGTTCTTTGAACTGGATCCAAGAGTGTTTTTAACAGTCTAATTTTTAAGGAGAACATTTTCCAAGTCAACTATTACAACCTTTTATATTTAACTGGCATCAGAACCAACAAACACTTGCTTACAAAAATTGTTTACTGTTTTCACCTTCTAATTGTCCACACAAATTACTATGAGAAGAAAGGGTCAAGATAGCTCTAAAGATTATATTATGTGTCAGAAGTTGGATAAATATGATAAGTCATCTATATGTAACAGAAAAAGACTTCCTAGATCTATTATACAGTCAAATAAGCAAGTCTGTAGGATGGGAAGCAGAGTAAATGTCTGTGAGGAAAGTGCACACACTAAATAACACTATATGCTTTTTATAAGCCTATTTGCCCATACATCTTTCTGTAAGTTAGTGCATAACTGAACAGGCCCTTTTCAGAAGAAATACAAATGGTTAACAAATATATATTAAAAAAAAAAATGTTCAGCATTTCATTAGAGAAATGCAAATTAAAACTATACTGAAATTTCATCTCCTTCCAGTCAGAATGGCAATTATCAAAAATACAAGTAACAATAAACACTGACGAGGATGTGGGGGAAAAAATACACTCAAACATTGCTGGTGGGACTGCAAACCGGTGCAACCACTCTGGAAAGCAGTATGAAGATTCCTCCAAAAAAAATAGGAATGAAACCATCATTTGACCCAACTATCCCATTCCTCAGCTTAGATCCAAAAGATTTAAAATCAGCATTCTACAGTGATACAGCCACATCAATGTCCGTAACAGCTCAATACACAATAACTAAGCTATAGAACCAACCTAGATGCCCTTCAACAGATAAATGGATAAAGAAATTGTGGTATATATACACAATGGAGTATTACTCAGTCAGAAAGAAGAATGACTTTATGAGATTTGCAAGTAAATGGATGGACCTGGAGATGATCTTGCTAAATGAAATAAGCCAGTCCCCAAAAACCAAAGGTCAAATGTTTTCATTGATATGGAGAAGATAACCACAATAAGGGGCAAGAGAGGAAGATTCAGTAGATCAGACAAAGGGGAATGAAGGGAAGGGATAGGGGGCAGGAAAAGGAAAGACAGTGGAATGAATCTAAAATAATTTTCCTATGTACTTACATAAATACACCTTAGTGAATCCCACCATCATGAACATCCTTAAGAATTGGGTCTTAGGGCTGAGGTTGTGGCTTGGCAATGGAGCGCTTGCCTGGCACACGTGAGACACTGGGTTCGCTCCTCAGCACCACATAAAAATAAATAAAATAAAGGTATTGTGTCCATCTACAACTAAAAAAAATATTTTTAAAAATGGGGTCTTAACTAGAATAAGATATATTCCATACTTATACAATTATATCAAAATGAATTCTACTGTCATATATACCTAAAAAGAACCAATAAAAAGAAGGGTCTGAAGGGCACAAAGTCAAACTGAAAATAGTTGTCATTTTCTAGTGTTGGTGGAGTGGTGAGGGGATTGGGATGTTAATAGGAATGTCTAAAAGGCTTTTACAGATATTCTGAATGTTTTGAAGATAATATATTAGTATATTGCTTATATAATAAAAACTAATTTTTAAAAAGAATCAGTCCTGAATAAAAAAGACAAAAGTTGAGCATAAGCATTCAAAGGTCAGAGAGAAGAATGACTAGGCACAAACATGAGAAAGGCTTCTGCTTCCTCATTAACTTCCTCATTAAAATAAAGATCAAATAGTTTCCTGGACTCAGTTTACTCCAAACCCACCATCTCTGACTAGAGATTTTTTTTCCTTCCTGGTGCTAAAGAAAGAACTCAGGATTTTGTACATGCTGAGTAATGTTTACCACTGAGTTACACCCCCAGCCCCAATCCTGTAGTCCTATGAGTTCCTAATCATTCTTTAGTCCTTCGGAAAGTGAGATAAGGAATAGCAGGTAGATAAGGGTAGTGATTTTTCTCTCTTGATTCTTGACCCTAACTACCCTACCAAGAATCTTTTGTGGTTCTTTTCCTTATCCTTCATTTATAAAAATAGGAGCTAGACGTGACTATCAGTACTGATAGGAAGGAAGCATTCATTCAATATTGTTATAAACTAGTTTTATCACTGCTGGCTCCACTGCTTTCTCAAATCAAGTCCTTTCTCTAGTTTTGCCTGAGGAAATAACCTACAGCTAATCTGAACTCTATTCCAATGGTTGTCCTTGTTGCTTGGTACTATGCACATGTCTTCTTGTGTCTTATTTTCAAGAGCGTTCATTGGAAAATCTTGGCTTCCTCAGTTCTCCATACTAGCAGGAGTTCATGAGAGCATTCTGTGTGTATGGGGCAAGGAACAAAATGACTAAAAGAAAAAGCGTAAATAACAAGCTCAGATAACTAAGAGGAAGCTAGTGGGACTAGTGTAAATGTGTTATATGTTTGTCAAAAGAAGTGGCTGCAGGGTAGGGGGAGATTATGGCAGAAAATGAGATGAAAATAAGCAGACCGGGGCCAAACCATGAAACATGGCACAACAAGCTAAGTTTAGACTTTATCCCTTGCACATTAATGGAGACTCATCAAAGGTTTTTAACCCAACGAATGATATGATTACATCTGTCTTTAAAGAAAGAGATTTGACAGCAGAATGGAGGATGAATTAGAAAATTAAAGGAAGACAAGCAGCTCTCCAAAGAACTGAAATGAAAGATGAAAAAGACCTAAACAGGGCAGTGGCCATGAGAACAGAAAAGAGGGAATGAACATATTCAAAAGTAATTTGTGAGATAGAAAATATAGGACTTGTTAATAGATTGGTGTGGAGACTAGGGAAACAGAAGGACTCAAGATGAATGTGAGGTTTCCAGCTGAGAGAACAGAGAGACCATTAATGAAGACAGAGAATACAAGGGGTGGGAGACAGGTTTGGAGTTTTCACAGAAAAATGAGTTTGGGATTTATTAAACTACTTGCTGGGATAACACCTCTTCCTAAGATCCAAAATGATAAGGACTTTGCTTAATAATTTTCTCTGTGCTGCATCCAGTATAATGCCATGTGTATTTAATTCAAGTTCATGAAAACAAGTGATAATGCTAACCTAATGAATGCCAGAATAATTGAGACTTGACAATATTTAAGATATCTCTTCAAAGTGCCTGTGTGGAAAGAAAATATGAGATAAGATGATTTGTTTTACTTTTCTTTCAAAATTTCCTCTTCAGTAATTTTCAAAATAAATGTCCAATAATAATAGAACTTTTAACGAGAAGGTCTATTACTAAGAACAGCCTGCGGTAGACCATGGTGCCTCTCCCAACTTCACATTCTACACATTCCAATAATCAAGTCACATCACCTCTAATTCTCTTTCTTGTTCAAAAACCTGTACTACCACTTAAGATTTTAAAGCTTGCCCCACCCAACAGTCAAACATAATCAGAGCCTTTTAAACAATTTGAGGGAAAAGGGGTAGGGGGGAACCCACTGCTGTTTTATTTTAAAAACCTTGGGGGAGGTATAGGGAAAAAGGCACCATTTGTTCTGGTTAATGTTGTTGTGCAATGTTTTCTGGGGTTTGCCTTGTAGGCATGTTGAAATCATAACTAAATAAATCAGCTCAGGCAACACAAAGAAACAATATTCCCCTCCCCCTTGGATGCCTAAAGGAATAATGGCATCTTCTCCATGATGTGCACAAATTTTGGAGCCGCTTTGTTTTTAATCCTGTGCCAAGTTAAGTTTTAGTTTTATTTTAATCTCAGTAACCACAGTAAATTCCAAATTTTTGACAAGCAAATGCTTTTTTCTTCCTTGCCAGAATCCCACTCACTTTACTTTCTAACTCCTGGAGCTTACGGGTTCAATAATGGCTGAACTGCTGATCTCCTTTCATAATGAAAAACATAAATACCAATAAGTTAAGAATATTTCCTGACATTTACATGTTAGTTTACATGTTAAATGAGTTAAGATAAAATTGTCATCGTCACTGTCCCTCATTTTTTAAAAACATATTGCTGTGTAATGGAAAGAACAGCATAGAAAGTCAGAAGATCTGGGCTCAGGTCTCATTCATTCATTTGGTTGTATGATGTTGGTTAATCAATTTAAAATTAAAGAAACAGACTGGATGGTTTTCAAAGTCCCCTTTCACTTTAAAATTCTGATTCTAAAGATTATAGCTATTACCTATTTTGTTGTTGATGTTTTCTTTTTGCTTCACAGCCACTCAAAACAAAGTTTCTAAGGAAAAAAATTGTTAGAAATTTTCTAATCTGAGTCTGCAAACCCAGCTACTTGGGAGGCTGAGAAAAGAAGGATCACAAGTTCAAGGCTAGCCCATGCAATTGAAAACCCAAGGCTAGCCCAGACCCTGTCTCAAAATAAAATAAAATAGGCGGGCAATAGAGTTCATGGTAGACTATCTGCCTAGCATGTATAAGTCTCCATGTTCAATTCCCAGTACCATAAAAAAAGAGAGGAAAGGAAAAAGAAATGTTCTAATCTGTATGTAGAGTTTTAAACTATATTCTATAGTTGCCCAAACAGAAAGATAAAATATTTTATTTATTAGAAGGATTCCTCAGCTGAGACATAAAGATTGCAACCAATTAATCTGGTCCAGTTTTGTTATTACAGATGAAGAAACTGAGATTAAGAAGAAATGTAGCACATCCATAATATACCATTAGCTATTAAAGATAATTGGAAGAGGAAAAGAATCATAGTAAATTTGGGAGGGGGGGTTACCAAGGATTGAACCCAGGAGCACTTAACCACAAAGCCTCATCCCCAGCCCTTTTTATTTTTTTTATTTTGAGACAGGGTCTTGCTAAATTGCTTAGGGCCTCACTAAGATACTGAGGCTGGCTTGACTTTATAACTCTGCCTCAGCCTCCTGAGCCACTGGGATTATAGGCATATGCCACCACACCCAGCTGGATCATGGTAGATTTTAACATAAATGAGGTTATGGAACTGCATAAGAATGATCATTGTCAGAGGAATAAGTTCACTGTATCATTTTCATTAAAGCAGTTACATTATATAATAGAAAATAATATAAAAATACCCAAAAAATGAAACAAACCATCCAAAATCTTTTCATTGAAATATATTCAGCAATAACAACTAGTGAACATGATTCCTGACAACTCTTTTCATATGCAGATCAACAGATGGATGGACAGAAATAAACATTCTTTCTGGGAAGAAACCACAGTCAGTTTTAAAACTAAAAAAGTATCAACTGTAATTTTACTTGAAATTAGCAGAAGCTGAAATGAAAATGAAGAAATTTTAAATCTTAAATAAAAACTTCATGGGCTGGGGTTGTGGTACAGTGGTAGAGCACTAGTCTAGCATGTGTGAGGCCCTGGGTTTGATTCTCAGCACCGCAAATAAATAAATAAAATAAAGGTCCATTGATAACTAAAAATATATATTTTTTTTAAAAAAACCTATTCATTCAAGAAACATTGTGAAAAATCCTTCTAGTTTAAGAAAAATAATTTTAATTACTGACTGAATTGCTGCTGTGAAAGATAAGGAAATTAATAATCCCTGTATTTTCTGTATTCAACATGTCTTTTGCATCTGCATATTCATTTCATTCCACTGAGGTTTTGCTGTTTCACATCTCTAAAAACTTCTTAAGCTCCATTTGTTGAGTCCTCTTCCTTATGGACATCAGTAATCGTTTTGTTGAGTGGCCTTTGTATCATATCTATCACTGTTAACAAACTGCCTCTTTGTCTCTCACACCTGGATCTACTGTGATTATGTCAAACTTTTGCCCCAAACCATTACATTTTCTGTTCCTTACTGGTGTCACATCATTTATCAGTCCACAATGGTTGTGGTATCCTAGTCCTCAATTTGTTTTCTAAGCTCATTTTTCATTATTATGAACTCATTTTTACATTTTATTTTTGAATGTATGCATCTGTGTGAGTCTATGTGTATTTAAAAAGCCCAAATGCTATAATATTTTCTGTTGTGGTCAGTGATTTCTTTTCCTTTTTACTTATCTGAATTTCCTATTTTTCCCCATAATGAACATAATTATTACTTATACAGTGATGTTTCATAGTCACACAATATTTGTAAATATTGGCTGTGTATTTCTAGAAGGAAAGTAGATTTCCAGTAAAAAATAAAATGCTGACAATAAAAGAAGTGAAATAATCTGTCTAAGCAAAGCAGTTGGTAGGACTGCTTCCTTCAACTATCCATACTACACTATTTCCAAAATGTATCTTCTAACAGGATAGCTGTAAGCTTTAAGAGAACTGAAATCCAGCCAACAACTAAACATCTTTTTGTTTCTCATCCAAAATACATAATTTCCAAGAGTAATGTTCTTTCTTAAACTATATGCACACTTCAGTCTTTGAGAAATAGGAAAGCAATACCAATTCTGATCACTAGCATACAATCGAGGTCTGAGACAGAGATACACAGCAATGTAAAACCTCTCCTGTTTTCTTTTTCTTTTTCTTTTTTTTTGAACAGAGGATGGAACCCAAGGGGCACTTAACCACTGAGCCACATCCCCCGCTCTTTTTTTTATATATATATTTTATTTAGAGACAGGCTTTGAATTTTTGATGCTCCAGCCTCCAAAGCCACTGGGATTGCAGGCATGTGCCGCCACACCCAGCTCTCCTATTTTCTTCTTGGATTTTTTAAAAATTTTTTTTGTATTGTAGATGGACAGAAAGCCTTTTTTTTATTTGTTTATGTGGTGCTAAGGATCGAACCCAGTGCCTCACACATGTTAGGCAAGCGCTCTGCCACTGAGCCATAGCCCTCTTTATGGCTTTTGTTGTTATTGTTCTTATATCTCAGAGGTTAAGCAAGCATAGATCTCAGAAAATGTCTCCATCAAAACTGTACCTAGGGCTAGGGCTGTAGCTCAGTGGCAGAGTGCTTGCCTAGCATGTGTGAGACACTGATTTAATCCGTAGCACCACATAAACAAATAAAGGCATTCTGTCCATCTACAACTACCAAAAATAATTTTTTTTTTTTAGAACTCTACCAAAGAATGAAATTCCTCTCAGAGTCTAGTAAATTGTTGATTCATGTGTCTAGGCATCATTAAGTATTCTTCTAAAAAGATGTGTCTTAAATTTATAAATTTAAATACATATCTCAGATGTATTTGAGTATACTGATATACTCACTCTGATGCTACCAATTCCTAAACTCTTGGGGCAGGGTTCAGGAACAAAAAATCTTTCTAAAGTGAAATATAAATGTTGCTCTCTTGAAATGTTAAACTGAAAAATCAAGAGTCTTCATTGATGGACAAGAAATAAAAGGCAACTTACAGAAAACAATCATTAAAGTTTTTTTTTTTTTTTAAGGAAGAGATGAAAGTTTTAGAAAGATCAAGTGAGGTGAAATCAAACCATTTCTGAATTTGAGTCTCAACTCCTACTAAGTTGTGTGATTTAAACAATTTAATTTCTCTGAACTTCATTTGCCTAGGAGGAAAGATATTTCTGTCATCCATATATTTATACACTTAGCACAGAATATTAACTTTATATTTATATATTTCTATAAAATTAATAAAGTACTTTTACAAAGAATGCCTTGTTCTTAGCAAAAAAAAGGCAAATACACAATTAATAAAGTTTTAGTTGTCAAAATATACACATGCTAGAAAAAAGACATACAATAGTAACTTTTGACTGTTTTATAAAACTTTAATCACTTGTCATCTAATAACATGTAGAGATATATAAGCATATTTATCCCTGGGCTATATTTATTTTTCAGTGCAAAATATAAGTTTCAAAAGCAAGTAACAACCAAAAGAACCCTATATAATCAAACAGAAAAATTCTGAAAATCCAAAAATCTTAACATAAATTTCAGGATCAACAGTACTAACAGCTGATTCCAATTTTACATTTATAAACTTAAACAATTTATAGACTAAAAAAAAAGAAGAAGAAGATTCTACATATCAAATAATGCTAGAAGTATCACTTGTAAAGGTTAATACCAAAAAAAAAAAAAGTGACATGAAAAACTGACTACAATAGAAGACATGGCAAATAGCCCCTAAAATTCCTTTCTATATAATAGAAAAATTAATGCTGGATCTAGAGAGAAGGCAGAACAGTTAAAGTGAGAAAGGAAAAAAGGTTTTCAAGAAAACATCAAAAGCTACCTTATCAGTCTAGGAAGTTTCTTTTTAGTATCTGGAACATTCTAATAAAGAAAACAGTTATGCACATGAATGACTTTGGGTGCCCAGTTCTATAATCTTGTTATGCAAGTTTAAAAAGACGGACACTTATTTAGCTGACCTAAGTAACTTATAAGACTAAAGACGAGCTTAACATAAATACCACATGTCCATAGGCTGAGGGAACAACTTGCCAAGCTGGGTGCTCATCATTAACCATCGAGGTAACCTGGCACCCAGTCATCATTCACATCTGCTCCTAGCACCAATGTGGTTCTAACTTTCATCAAAATTCAGGGAATGCTGTATTTGTAAGATATTTCATTAGGGATACAGGATAGACTTTTAACCTTTTGGATTTTTGTTTATAAACGAATGCTGCTGTACTCAGGGCAATTCCACATTGTCTCCCAATATATTCCCATCAGTCACAGATTTTTGCTTCTTTATCTGTACTTTTCTTTTGAGATGGGGCTTCGCTATGTGGCTCAGCATGGCCTTGAACTTGACTCAAGCAATCCTTCCATCTTATCCCTTGAGTACTGGGACTATAGGTGCATGCCACGGTGCCTGGCTTTTCTGCATTTTTCATGTGATTATTATAATGAAGTATTTTAAAATAACTTTTTTCTAACTTTGACCAAAGACAAAAACAAAAGGAAAAATATGGACACTTTGAGGAGAAGATTCACTAGCAAAATTTGTTTAGAACTAGAATATCTTCAAAAAGTACTCAAAACCTGAGGCTGGGGCTTTGACTAGGGCTAGTAGCATACTTGCCTGGCATGTAGTGAGGCATTGGGTACAATTCTCAGCACCACGCATAAATGAATAAAATAAAGATTCATCAACAACTAAAAAAAGAAAGAAAGAAGTACTCAAACTTTATCCTCTTGGCTATAGCATTATCCCATCAAATTTATATTCAACCCTCCAACAGAAGCCTATTCCAAATAAGAATAGGGATGAAAATAAAGAGGAATATTTTTTTCACTGTAGGTTTTTTCTTAATTTTCTGTTTACTGTGTTGAGTCCTGACTTGATACCAAGTTTATTTGACAAGCTCTTGGTGGTAAGCCTAGACACCAAACTTTTCCTTCATGAAAACCAATGTGTGTGGCATCTCGATATTGTTCATTTTCTCACAAGAGGGTGACTATTTGTGGTAGCATAAGACTCTCGTTACTGTGTGAGAGAGCCTCCTGCCATCCTGACTAAACAATGCACAGTTAACTCTATGTCTGCATTTTACTGAAGTAATAGTGATCATAACATTCAGTCAAACTAAAGATGAGAAAGAAAAAAAAATCATAATGAAAATCATCATGATCAAATAAAAATAAAGCCTCACATACAGAGCTATATGTTAACCATTATGCAAAATAAATAGACATGATCCTTGCTTTCCAGAAGCCTCCATCGTAGAGCAGATGATGTTGACACAGACATATAAACAGACATTCACAATATAGAACAGAGACATGATGGCTGCCAGTAGGGCAGAAATAAATCAACAGCAGCCAAATATTTACAAAACATGAAAGATTTATTATGTGCAATGTATTTTGTATAATACATATAATAGTCTCTGGAACTAGTGATGAATGAGAGAAGATACAATTCTTTTGTTTCCTGATTCTACCCTAACTCCTAAAACTTCATGTTTTAATGGGAGAGTGACTATTTTTTTGTGCTATAAAAGTACAATAATAGCATTTCATTTCCTCCAAGTTGTGTATACTATAAGGGTATACACTCATGAAAATGCAGTACAGCAAATTCCATTATAATTTCTCATGAAGTTAGCCAGGGCAGAAATTTAATTTTTAAATCCCTTCTCAAAAATTATTCTGACATGATATACTTCACAATATCAACTCAACAATTTGGAAATATTAATATTTGAAATAGTCAATGTGAAATTTTGATTAGAGACAGGGAATCTGAGTCATTCCCCATCCAATGTTACTTGTTTTATTTCTTCAAAACTTCCTCTGGCCATCCTCATCTTTGGTCCTTCTTTTCTTACCTTATTCTTTTCACCTTTTCTTGTCCTCCTTGACTCTGGAATCAACAGAGATGATATAAATATAAGAAGCTCCCCAAAGAGTGGGGAGCAGCAGGGTCCTTTTATCCTCAAATTTTTATTTGGCTTTTAATAAGAGATGAGGCCTCACTATGTTGTCCAGGCTGGGCCCTAACTCCTAGACTCATGAGATTCTCCTACCTCACCCTCCCAAGTATATGGGACTTCAGCTTACCACTGCACCCAGGCTTCCCTCCTGTTTTGAAAAGGAAGAGTCCATTTTTAAATAGTTTAAATATATCATAATAAAGAAATCCTTTGAATTAATCTATCTTACAGATTATGTGATACAGTCAACATCTTTTGGCCGCATGTTACTACACATCCAGCAGTCTGGATCATGCTTTCTCCTACTCACTCTCCCAAACTTAACCAAGCCAATACTCCAGAGGCAAACCTTGAGTGTTTCTTTTGTACTTCCACACCCTCCTGGATCTCTCCTCTATCTTGGTACTTACTGCACCCTCTTTTATTCACCTGTTCACACATCTTGATCACCTACAGAACTGAAAGGAATTAGGATTTTATCATCTGGCTCTAGCACAACATTTGGCACATGAAGGTTTGTTGATGAGATAAACAACAAGCCAATCATCTGACCAAAACAATTAAAATACATCCTATATCTCTAGGGAAGTAAGACCCAACAAAGATTTCTGCAATAATGAAATTATTCAATATCTGTGTTAGTCAATATGATGATCATTAGCCACATATGACTACTGAGCACGTGAAATGTAGTTCTTGCAACTGAACTTTTAATTTTATTTAATTTTCATTCATATTAATAGCCACATGTGGCTAATGGTTAACATAATCTCTAGAGACGCAATGGGAATATAAAATACCACACATGGCTTGGTTTGCTTATGTTGTTTAATATATTGAACTTTATAATTTACTGAAATAATTCAAACTTCCTAAGTGAAATTTCTCTTAAATGATTATGTATTATGAGGGCAGGAATTTTACCTTGCTCATCATCATCTTATATATAGTAAGACTTAAAATATCTGAAAATACTAAACATAAGGTAAAATGAGAAGTTACTTACTGCTCAAATGTAAAGAATATCATGTCTCTTTATTTTCTTCCCAGTTTAAAAGTAACAGGTGAAAACCAAAAACTAGACAACCCAACATCAAAGTAAAACAAAACAAAAAACATGTTATGCTACCTGAATTAGGTATCCTCCAGAGCATCAAGCAACAGAAGGCGGCTATCAAATATGCCCCACATCTCCACCTTTCCTCTATCTTTGTTCATGCTATTTTCTTTGCCAAAAGCCTAACTCATCCCAATCCCACCTAAATGTGCCCAAATTCTACGTATACTACAATGTGCAGTTCACATTCCCTTCCTCCATGGAAGCATTCATGTTTATATAAGGATTGGATCTGCCTCATCTACATAGTCCTCTTAGATGGTTAATTCTGCTCTGTTCTATAAATGTTAGAATATTTATGTTCTCTCTCTTGCCAGATAATAAGTCCTCCAAGGACAGACGTATTATCTTATTCATCTTGCTCTTTCTGCAATGCTTAACTCAGTGTTCTTTACTAAACAGGATCGAATATGTATAGCATTAATGAAGTCCCACAGAACAACTGATGTAATTATAGGCACTTAGTGTAAGATGCCAAAGAACATCTAATTCAGAAATTGTTAAGTGTAGAAAAAAACTTTCTTTTTCTTCTAGAATCCTCAGAGAGCATCAATCTGTCAATAATCTCTTATGTGCAGTCCCTAACAATATTAGATACCCCAATATTTTCAACTATTTTTATTTCTTAAAGAGCTTCTCATCCTCTTCCTGTCTCTCCTTCTTGCTATTTCCTCCCCAGTGGACACTAATCCTTCACCTCATTAATTTTAATATAAGTTTGTGATGTCACTCTTTTTTTTTTCTTTGAAGACAGCAACTATACCATCCCTTCCTAAAAAGATGTTTTTGGACAGTGCCAAACTTCGAGATATCATTTAGGAGCAAATGTAGATCACAGAATATACAGTTAATTGCACTGATGTGTTACTAATCTTTATAAGCACTCCAACTGTGTTCTTGTATGTCCTCAGAATGGATAATAAAGTTTAATACTACTTCTCCCATATACATCTGTCCATTCATTAATGCAACAGACAAACTTCATTCACTCTTCCATGTGCATACATAATTACTATTTAAAATCTCACACTGATATGAACTTTGTTATTGACAATAATACTTTAAAATATATCATTCCATTTCAGAAGTTTGGGCAACAATTCTTAACAAACAGTTATTACTTTTGCTATAAAGTAAGCCAGAGAATTTTCTACATATAGTTTGTGCAACATTTTGTTGCCTGAGGAGATGAGAAAATGATTCTTAAATCTTTTGTTATAATACTAGTGTAATATAAACAACAAAAATCAAAGAAATCCTGGAATTAGAGTGAAAAGACTGACTTGTTTTCCTTGGAAACAGTGACTAGACTTCATTGTGGTCTTCATTTATTCCAATGAAAAACTTTTCCAAAACCTAAAGAACATATTAGCTTAACCATTATAATAGCATTTGGAAATATCTATTGCTTTTTCAACATTTGTAAGGCACATGGGGTTATCTGCTCAAAAGAATATGGGGTGCAGAAATGTTTCCATGTACTAGAAAATGGTCCCATTGGTTTAATAAGACAAGAGAAAAATGTGGTTTATTTTGTAAATAAATAATAAACTATAGAAGGTGTTCTTAGAAGGAGGCACTTTCTTCTAAGAACTACAAACAACTTTGCAGTCACATGAAATCACTTCACAAAACAAGACGATATCATAAAGTCAATTATCATTTACATAAGTTAGCAAAACATGCTAGGATGGTTAAAATTTATAATATTCTGAATTCAGATAAACTTTTAACTATTGCCTATCGTTAAAATAATAGTCTTTCTGCCTTATTCTTTTAGGAGTATTGGGATCACAAGATCAAGAGGAAACAGACTCCACTTTCCAACTTCAAAACTTTTAACCATGTTGTTATTCCTCTCTAGATAATAAACTTTTAGAAAAAATGAATTAAAAGTTAGTGGTCGTATTTTGGTTAATAAAACATTTAATATTCAACTTCAGTTCTTAAAAAGTTTACAAAAATCCCACTAGACATTAGCAAACTATCATAGAAGAAAGAAAAAGTCCAAATTTGTTATTACAGTCCCTACCCAACTCTTCATCAAATGGGTAATAATACATTTCAGTACATACCAAACCACAGGCTGCCAACTGCATATCCTGCAAGCAAATTTGTTATCAAAACCAAAACAGTAAAATGACACTACTCTACAGCATATATCTCCAGATCCCAATTTCATTTGCAAGTGATCTCTACTATTTTATTTTGTCCCAGAATGTATCTAGAGTTCATTTGTACATTTGTAGAAAACAGGGAGACCTCATTTCTATGAACAGAGAATTTCAAAATGTCCCTAATCTGAACTTAATCTCAAGTGATCTCAGAACCAACCAAACCTCATCAGGATCCATTTTAAAACAGGACCATATTTAGACATATTCCTATAAACTATAACAAATTACTCTGAGCCTAGATATAGTCAGACTCGAGCATACAATTCTCTGTCTCTCTCTCACTCTCCCCACCCCCACCCGCCCTGCTCCACCATGGGGGAGGTTGTTTTTGTTTTTCTTTTGAGATAGGGTCTTACTATGTATTGCCTAGGTCAGGCATCCTGGGCTCAAGGAATCCTCCTGCCCAGCTTCCCTAGTAGCTAAGACTATATAGGTGTATGCCAATGAGCCTGGCTTAATAAAATATTTAAGAAACATTCCTCGATAAGTTCAGATGCACATACCTATACTTGCAGCTAAAGAGGCTCAGATAGAAGGATCCTTCACCCTAGAGGTTCAAGGTCAGCCTGGGCAATATAGCAAGACCCACTCTCAAGGGGGAAAAAAAATCATTCTTATTGAGAATATAAATATAGCCTTGTAGGCAGCAGATTTTTCTTTATCATACACACACACACATATATATATCATACATATCTCATAAAATGATATATTTTATGTCAAATATATATAATATGTCACATTATATATACACACATATACATATACCTGTACACACAGTAACTTCAAGGGTAAATATTAGGGATTGCCTGACAATTAATTTAGATAAAGTTATTGTTTATAAAAACCAAATATTTGCCTTTCTTTAAGAAAAAAACACCTCTATTGTAGTTTGAAATATGATTTCCCCCCACCCAAATTCAGGCTGAGATTTGGTACCCAATGCCACATTGCTGGAAGGAATTTGAGTCATGGAGGCAGGGCCCTCATAAATGAATTAATGCCTTTCCCATGGGAATGGGCTAATTATTATGAGAGTTTAGCCTCTTTTCTCCCTTCACACATACCCATTTGCCCTCTGATTTCTGCAGCACAAGGGCCAAGAAAATGTCACACCATGCTCTTGGGCTTCCCAGCCTCCAGAACTCTGAGCCAAAATAAACTTGTTTACCTCATAAATTCCTTGCTCTTGGGTATTCTGTTATAACAACAATTCAACAGACTAAGATAAGAACCTTATACATAAAAAACCTTAAGTTAAATTAAACCTTGTTAGCTAAGCAAGCTGCAAAAGCCAAGGAGATGATGCTACGTTGGCCCCACATAGGTTCTTTCATGTCTCTCAAATACTCTAGGCCCAGGCCCATGGAGTCCACAAGAAACTATCTACTGTTTGAGAGCACCTTCTCTAACATCTCCCCACCCACTCCCATCTCCCAGGACCACTAATGTAAGTGACCTCAACCCGTCCAAGACAACTGACTGATGACCGACCTAATTGTGGAACTTCTAGAGTTGAAGGCCCACTTGTGGGACAAAGTGGCTGGACACCCTGATAACAGGAAATCTGGAAATCTGTCACCTCCACCATGGAACCTGGGTGACTTTGAACAACTAGTGATCAGTCTGACCCTTCATGATCTTAACATCTTTGGTCCCCAGTAAAGATGCTGAAGCACTGAATGATGCTGCTGAGGATTTGGGCCCCTGGTTCTGGGAGGGGAAAAAGGGTTTGAATACCTGGGTTTACCCTTACTTCTTCCCTGTGCACAAACACAAAACTCTACACAGAAATAAACTTGCTTTATAACAAAAAAATAAGTTAATTAAACCTGTATCATAAGTCGAGACAAAATAGCTTCCTTCTAAGAAAAATCTATATTTTAACCAAATAAATCTAGGAGTCAAATTACAGATGTGACTTTCTAGTAAGAAATTCTGAACACAAAAATAGCAACTATTTTTGGAAACTGAAGGGAAGACAAAGAATAAAACACAGATAAGGACAAACATTTAATGGAACACTTTCCATGGCTGGACACTGAAATAGTAATATACAAGGTACCCAAAGAAGATACAGCCCCTGCTGTCATGAAGCTCTGAATTGATATGAACCCATTACTATATTTTTTTTCTCACAACAAAATAGCTATTTGTATTTCCATCAATCTACAAATAAAAACTAAACATATCTTGCAGAAAACTCTCCAAACCCCTAGAACTAACTGCTCTTCTATAAGACACTCACCAACATCATGATCTTTTTACTTCTCTGTGTCTTTGAGTAATCTTACTATGTATGTTTGACACTATACATTCAGTCATGAGGATACATAATATAGATGTTATGAATCATGATGATGATGACAGTGATATCAGCAAGAGCTAATCATTAGTAAGCACTTAAGTTCCAGACACTGCACTGAACACTTCACATTTATTGTTTATTCTAATACTCACCTTAACCATGTGTGACAGGGCTAGTATTAAAAGATCACTGTGTGATCCAAAAATATTTTATCAAAATAAGATAAACACATCAAATTAAGAAGTCAAATTTTACTCCTTGGTTCTTTTTATCTAGAACCATAGTTAGCAGCTTAATCAGAAATATATAGCTACAAATATAAGTTAAAATTATCCCTTTCTTCAGCGTATATGCAAAGGTTAGGAAACCATAGATTATAGGAAAGACAGAAATATGCCATCCTCTCTCCACCTAAACCTGTGAGGAAAAAAAAAATCACAGTATCAATTTGTATTATCAAACTTATAACAAAGATTTGTCTTATGTACTTGAATTCAGCCTCAGCAAAAGTGAGACACTAAGCAACTCAGTGAGACCTTGTCTCTAAATAAAATATAAAATAGGGCTAAGGATGTGGCTCAGTGGTCAAGTGCCCCTAAACCCAATCCCTGCCAAAATTGTTTAATCTAAAGGAACTCTTAAGCAGTGATAAAATCTAAAATTTAAAAATTATTTTCTTCAGTTATTTTTTATACTGAGAAGATATAAACCTTTTACCTTATTCCTTTCCTAGTTCTACTTCATTTTCTAAATATAACTATTTGTCTGACTAAAAGTCTGAATTAGAAAGAAGTATTTTCAAATTAAGGTATTCCTCAATTCAAATAGGATATCCTCCTGAGACTTGAGAGTTCCAAAATCTTGCTAAACACATACTTTCATATTCCAAATTCATTCAGAATCTCAGAACTGGAGTCCTTAAAAGGAACAGCCCCTCCTTCTCCAGGACGTCCATCTCTTTCCATGATCCTGAACTGCAGTGACTCTTAAAGACCTCTTTGTATGAAGTTCTATTACAACTATTTTTAACCTTTTAGGCCACTGAGAATCTGGTGAAGTCTATGGACTTTCTTTTCAGAGTGATGCTCCTAAATGCATACAGTTTTGCATAATTTCAGGTCTTCCATAGACTTAATGAAATCCTGTCAGGTGCCTCAATTCAAACTTTTGGTCTACATTTCCTCATCAGTCACATACCTTTCAACATCACAGGAGCTTGATATCATGTAAAAATAATGAAACAAAACTTTTTGAGGAAAAAAATGTTAAAAGTTTCAAAATGAAAGAAGTCCATGGCAATTTGCAGATACCAACCTAATGACTCTAGAGAAGCTATCTAGAAGTTACTGCAATCTTTGTGCACAAACTGTATTAATCTCCCACTGCTAACATCTTGCTTTAGATATTTTAATACCATTTAATCAATGAAAACTTTTGACATTTTAGTAGAGCCAGATAGCCCTCACTCTTTTTTTTAATAAATATTTTTTAGTTGTAGTTGACACAATACCTTTATTTTATTTATTTATTTATTTTTATGTGGTGCTGAGGATCAAACCCAGGGCTTTGCACTTGCTAGGCAAGTACTCTACTGCTGAGCCACAACCTCAGCCCCCCTCACTCTTTCTGGTTCTTATCTAGAAAACAGTATAGCTTATTTTGTTTTTTTATTGTTGATTTTTAACTGTTAGAAGAGGAAAGAGAAGGGAGATCTTACTTTTCCCTTGGCTACAATGCGAACTCCTAAACAAATATTTTAATACAGTGATACATTCAATCTATGTATGACTCCATCGTTCTCTTTAGCAAGAAGGCTCCCAGGCTCATTCACCAATCAGTGACTCTGAAACTAATCTTTGCATTTTCTTGACCACTATTAGGAAGACTACCAGATTTCAATGACACCCTCCTGAGTAACTAATAATTGTTAAGGTCCACAAAAGAAGTGTGCAGGTCACACGGTAGTATGCCCAATGTTTAGCATGCTTGGCACACTGTAGGTGCTCAAAAAATACAACATTAGTGCACTGACAAAACTCTTGTAGCAGCCATTAGTTGAACACTAGATATGAAAGCTTGGCAATTTACTAAACATCTCTGACACCATTTATTTGTCAAGAAAAGGGAATGATAATTCTCATAGAGCTATTATTAAGATTAAACAAGATAAATTATATAAAGCAAGTGGTAAAAATGTTAAAAATACCACAAAATCCCTTAATTTAAGCCTATATTTGAGGCCCATTTGACTGAATACTTTGATATGGACAGATGAATTTTAAAACATCTACACTATAAATTGATGTAATTCACTTTATACCATACTTTTATAAAATTAGCAAAAAGGTCCAAAAGAGCTAGGAAAGAGCAGAAATATTAAAATAGGGAGACAAAGAGGGGAAACCCTCATAAATAAGCAATGTTTTGAAAGGAAATAACTTCCTTATATATTTGTGGCTCAAAACACAACTAACACTTTTCAAGTGACACACCTGGCACAAACATACCAAACTGGGAGATTTATTTTTGCTTAAATTATTCTCCAGTCCTGGGGAGAGGGGAAAAAAAAAAAAGCCACAAAAATGTACTTTAGGGCTTTAGTTCACTCCCACCCCCACAGGGCTACATACTGGTTTTCTTAAAAACTAAGTCTAAAGCACCATCTACTGTGTCTGATCTGATCACATCAATTTTGTTGGTTTTACTCCAGAGTACTACAAAAATAAGTAAAGTAGGAAACTGAGAATCTGTCAGTTTAAAGTCTTACTCAAAGAAATGAAAGAGGATGTGCATTTTTCCCATTTTACTTTTTTCCACATTTTTATTGATGCATTATAATTGTACATAATTCCATTATATACTTTTAGACAATATTTTTAGGCCTTCTTTTCACTTTCTTAAGCAGGCCTGATCTCGTTATAATACAAGCATCACAGTAGGATCAAAATGTTTCCTTCTATATGTTAGAGGAACAATAATAATAACAACACACTTTTTTGTTGTTTATTCATTTTTATAGTTTTGGGGATCAAACCCAGGGCCTTGAGCATGCTTTGCAATCACTCTACCACTGAGCTACATCCCTAATCCCATTTTTATTTAAGGCTTACTGTTTGTCAAATGGTGTTCTAAGAGCCTTTCATTTGCTGTCTCATTTAATTTTCACAAAAATCCTTCAAGGCAGATGCTATTAGTATCATCTCCATTTTACTGATAAGAAAATTGAGGTACAGAGGGATTATTAAATACTTTGTCCAAGTTACACAGTTAGTAGGTAACCAGACATTCTGGATCTAGAACTTATTTCTTAACCATGATGTCAAGCTTTCTATTACTATCAGTGGACTCAAAATAATTATTAATCACACTTTAGTCATTAGAACTGCATGGAACATCATGCTTTATTTCAATACATTCTATCCTTTAGGTTTCTTTGGAGTTGGAGGGAGATTGGTATATATAATTTAGAAAGTATTTTTTTAAGCAGAGAAGAACTTTTTAAAATTTTTTTATTTGTTCTTTTTAGTTATACATGACAGTATAATATATTTTGACATATCTATACAAACATGGAGTATATCTTATTCTACCTCGGATCCCAGTAAGAAGAACTTTTTAAAATACCTGGGCCTCATTCTGGAGATTCTGATTCCATGTAGCTAAACAAGAATTTGAAATCTTTTGTTTATTTTGAGGTGCTGAGGATGGAACAAAGGGCCTTATCATGTTAGGCAAGTGCTCCATTACTGAGCTACAACTCCCAACCTTGGAATTTGAAATCTTTGTTTTTAACAAGTGCCCCCAATGATTCTGATGCAATCAGTCTGAGTCCCTGCATATAGAACCATGGAGTTATATATTATCTGGGGGCTATCAAGGACCATATTACTTAAAAATGGAGGTTCTCTGCTTTCATTCTCCTTTTATTTCATCTTAAATATTTAAAAGAACTGTGAAGGCAAAATTCTATCATAAACTTACATATGCAGGGGACATGTGTATTTATAACAACTTTTAAAGTAAGAAATTATATAATTGGTAATTGAAAATTTTTAATTTTGTTTTAATGGTTGTAGAAAAATAAGGAAGAAATAAAGTAAGTCTCCCTAGCTGCTTCTGAATACAAATTCTTTCCTAGACCTCCAGATAACTTACTCTCAGTGCCATGGTTTCCAAAAGTTACTCCAGGGATTCTCCTAGAGGGGGACAAGAGAAGGCAAGGATTCACGCACCATACCCATCCCACCACACTTAATTAAAACAAAGTTTCCATAGATTAAGTTTGAAAACCATTGACTTACTCCTCTCACATCAGTGCAGTTAACTTCTGATTATCTGTTTCACAAGAGTATACCACCATGAAATAAAACCAAGTATCCTTCAGATAAGTGTCTAAGAATCACTGTTATTTCGAAATAAATAAATGGATGGATGGATGGATGGATCTAGATGGCCAGCCCAAAGCTCCTGTAATAATGTCATCTTTTTTTTTTTTAAGGATCTTTTTCACTTCAAAGATGTAGGCTTTAGCCAGAAAATACAAATGTTATTGCACAACCTCCTGCTTTTTCCCTAAGAGTTCTTGGAGAACAAGAATTTCAAAGATAAATTTTTAAAAAGAGAAGTTTACATATATATGATGTTTGGGGTGTGGAGGTACAATTCAGTGGTAGAGTATATGTTCAGTATATGTGAAGCCCTTGGTTCAATTCCCAGAATGAATGAATAAATAAAAATATGGTGTCTATAATAAAATGAAATGGGTTTGTGAATAAGCCTCTATAATTTACAAGTCTAAATAATTCATGTTTATAAAATATATCAACCCAAGAACTTATTCCACTACTACTGGTACACAAACATTTTTGTATTTTCCTTCAGAATTATTTTGGAAGTAAAGTAATAGAAGAAAAATCACTTTTCCACTTTATATTTCATTTATATATTAAATCCATTATTTAATTTGACACCCCAACATATTTGTCACACTTGGGCTCTACATCATGGTTGGCTATTAAAAAATCAATATCAGCCTACAAAATGAAGATATGCAACCACAGAAAATAGTCAAAGACTATACAAAGAACGAGTTTCCAGAAAAGAGCATGCATAAAATGAGTATATAATCTTACATGATCATTTTGAGGGAAACAGTACCTATTTGGATATAGTACTGTTGGCATCAAAAAAAAAAAAAAGAAAATCAAACACTATATTTTTAAATCACTGCACTTTATAACCGTAACTATTGCCATAATAGTTTTCATTTTCTATATGTTAAAAACTCTTCCTCTCATGAAAGAAATCAAAGCCAAGTTCATTTATAGAGACTCCACAGTCTTTCTCTGGGAGGATATGACAGGCTTTATTACTTCTATGTACTGACAGTCTCCTGCCACTTCACATAAACCTTAACTTCAAGTTCAGTTATCTGCCACCACATTGCATAATTTTTCCCCTATTCCAAATACTCAGAAGGAGCTTCCCAGAAATCCATGTTTGGATCAGCACAACAATTTGGTATCATCAGCAACTTTTAGCATTTCCTTTTGGAGTTATTAAAACACTAAACAAACCTGATCTTGGTAGCAACCCTTGGGGTTCCCCAAGAACCTCTGACTGAAGTCAAGCCATTCTCAGCTATGTTGTGATTCCCATCATAGGACTCAGATGTGTTTATTTGCTAAAAGTTTAAATTCTGATGGCTATTTTTTTCAACTAAAAGTTGCAAAATGTATTTCGAAAGCTAAGGGGGGAAAATCCCAAAAGAAAAAAAAAAAGCCAAAGAAATCAGCAAAGAGAAATAGCTCCCAGATGAGTTATCTTATCCAAGTACTCAAACCACCTCATATTCACCTGATTCTTAAACCTCAACAGGATTTTGACCTTTCCTTTGCAATTATTTATTTCTAATTGTATAAAAGATTTATTAAACACATTTGAAAATTCTATATGAATTATAACCAGCAATCCAACTATTTTATTAGCTTTTTATTCTCTTTATTACATTTAAAGAGAGAAAAGCAAACAATCCTTACACAGAAAGTAAAAGAGCAAACAACTTTCTACCCAAACTGGTCTGTATTATGAACAAGAGAAATTGCTCTTTCTTTTATTCAAGTGCAAATCTGTTTAAAACTTTCATTCTGTTTCCCCAGTCTGCTCTCTGCAGCTGCATTAAAGATGAAATGTGGGAATAAAAGAAAACTAGACTGAGGCCAAAAAGCAATACCGTCCATATGCAAACTCACTCAAAGGGCAGCAAAGTTCTGTACATCCCTTCTCATTTTTCTATTCTAGGAGATTGCTAGCCAAAAGGAGTCAGTACTGGACTACACCATGTCCAATCCTGTTTTAAACAACATCTCCTCTCGTGTGAAATCAGGGAAAGGATAAAGTGATTTAGACCCCTTGCCCTTCACAGAGTTTGAGATGTTCTTTAGGGCAAACATCTTTTTGATCTAAGGTGGCCAAAATGAGATATAATCAAGAAAGAAAATGAAGAGACCAGACCCTCATGGATCTCTTAAGAGGCTTGTGGAACAAGAGGGTGGCAGAGGCAGAGCAGCAGTGAGTAGAATTCACTTCACCTATCCTGCTCCATGCAAAATCCTCCCCTTAAAAAGCCAATTCTGCTGTAGACTGTCAGAATGTCTGGCAGCCCATGAGCCCACATGCAAGGGTGTCAGGTAACCTTATAATCCCAGCAGTCTACTTAGGCCACCAGTGAACCAAACAATTGAAAAAGTTCACCACCTCAAAATCAAACTCTGCTGGGATCAGAGGGATGTTCTCAAGGGGTTTTACTCAAATGTCATTATAACTCCATGTTATTTTTAATACTGTTCCTTGGATTTTGCCTCACACAGAATTCCCTAGTCACAGAAGAACCATGAACAATGTCCAGATGTATAAAATGCAAAAATACTTCCCTCCTACTTGTGGATTCCAAGACAAACACCACAAGAAGCACGTGTTACTAAACCCAGACCTCATTCCAAATTAAATACTGCATCATGTGCACAGTGTAAGGCTTAAAAAACAAACCTAACAAATATTCTACACGGTTCATAAGCCAGGCTTGGGCAAGCACATGACCACGTTGTAAGAAGAAAACATGAATTGGAGAATAGGGGTAAAGGGTGAGAACAGACTTGGGGCCTTTCTTAGAAAATTAGTGCTATTTTCAGTAAACATTTATATAATATAGGACATAGATGAAAGAGGAAATAGTACTTTTCCCTACTTTTTTTTTCCTACTGATGACCCTTAATTCTAAAACTGTTCTTAAATAGGAAAACCCTATAAAGATTTCAAAATCCCCAGCTAACTCAAACACAAACATCATTAAACACACAAACACACACACACACACACACACACACACTGGGTTAATACTTAAATGTCTGGCTAGACAGCCCAGACAGAATCCTTTTGACCTGGGTCTGGACAGAGTACATGGAAACTTGGGGACAGAAAACAGGAGCATCAGGCTATGTGAAACAGTCTGTACATTATTGTTATTGGTTTCAAAAATTAAAGTAAAAAAATAGAGGGAGGTTTAAAGTAGAAAGATAGCAGACAGAGAATGAGTTTGGCTAACTGGGTAAGTTCAGTTTTTTCCTCCCACAACCTAACCTAAGCAAAAGCTTTGAAGAAAGACTAGGAAATGTTTGCTGAAATATCATGACTTTTTAAAATTTGATAGATGCAAAAGAACAAACACACACACACACACACACACACACACGCGTAAGTTATAAAGCATAGCTATGAAATCTACATCCAGGAACTCAACACCCAAATTGTGAAATTAGGACACTTCCAATCTCCTAAGGACTGAATGTGTGCATCCTCTCCCACATTCCTATGTTGAAATCCTAATCCTCAGTGTGATGATATTTGTACATGGGGCCTTTGGGAGGTAATCAGGGTTAGATTAGGTCTTGAAGGTGGAGTCCCCATGATGGTAACAGCCATGTGAAGACATAACCAAGAAGAGAGCCTGACCATGAACCTGACCATGCTGATAACCCCAATCTCAGATTTCCAGCTGCAAAAACTATGGGAAATAAATGTTTGCTATTTAAGCTGCCCAAGCTATTTTGTTACAGTAACCCAAGGTGACTAAGAAAATCCCATGAAGTTACACAAGGGCCCATCCTGAATCCCATCTTCTTGCCTCCCTCACAATGGTCATGACTATGTTGTGCATTTATTTCCTTCTAGCTTTTCTGCTGGGATCAAATCCAGGGCCTTGCACATGCTAGGCAAGCACCCCACCACTGAGCTACCTTGAGCCCTCTTTCTTGCTTTTTAAAAAAAGCTATTGGAATAACAGCTATTGGAATATTCTTCTTTTAAAAGGGAATTTAGTATCATTCTTACTTTGTCAATTTTACATTCACTATCTAATTTATACAAGGATTATTACACAAATACACAGAATTTTGTTTCTACTTTTTAAAAATTTGTATCTTAAAGCAAGGTAACACATATAACCATTAGATACATACATGTAGCTGACCTAGATGACCTAACATTTGGTCATTTGGTGTCCCTCTTTTGTCCTCCCCTTTGTATTTCTATATTTTGGGGGGAAGGGGGGTAAAGCCTTTATCTCAATGTATCAAAAGAAAGTACTTGTCTGAACACCATCTCCCCCCAAATTTAAGTACCTCAAGGAATATGTCTTACTTGTTCTAATTTTCATCTAATCTTTCAAATTATAGACCAAATGCTTTAAATGTTTCACAATCAGAGCTAGTCAACAATAACAAAAGATATGGCTCTTTCAATCACTGTTTTTCTTACATAATAGTCCAATCCCAGGCCCAAGTTGACCAATGATCTCCTGAGAGTGTAACTTAATTTAACAGTCACCACACACCACCTCACATACAGATGACACTGAAATTGTCAAATGAGAATATTTCCTTACGAATCATACAGAGCTGACTCATAAGGAATCTGGGCAAGTACATTATTTACATGAATGTTTAATTTAATAGTATTTGAGTTTCTGGGGTTGGGAGCTATGCTAGGGATCAAACCCAGGCCCTTACACATGCTGAGCAAGGGCTCTACCACTGATCTATATCCCTAGTCCCTATTTGAATTTTCCTTAACCACAAATGCCAATAGGACACTGAGGGGGGGAAAAAAAAAAAAAAACTTCTTACTGAAGGACAGCATCACCTACAAAGCAGCCCACACATGAATTGACTGAGAAGTCCCTGACACTTGACAGCACGAAGTTTCACAACCACCTTTTTTTTTTTTAAAGAGAGAGTGAGAGAGGGGAAAGAGAGAGAGAGAGAGAGAGAGAGAGAGAGAGAGAGAGAGAGAGAGAGAGAGAGAATTTTTTAATATTTATTTTTTAGTTCTTGGCGGACACAACATCTTTGTTGGTATGTGGTGCTGAGGATCGAACCCGGGCCGCACGCATGCCAGGTGAGCGTGCTACCGCTTGAGCCACATCCCCAGCCCCGTCACAACCACCTTAACATACCTTTATATTATGTACTGAACACAAGTCTCTTGGGGGCTGTGTTCTAAAGGATAAGTCTGCACCCTCAGTTATGTCAGTATTATGCAATATGCTCATCATTACAAATCTGTCCATCAGCTTAAAAGAGCAAACTGACAGTTAATGCCATTTCACATTCAAAATAAAGTTTTTCGACCTCCCCCATTAGTGTTAGAAAATTTTTCTGACTCATCTCTTCATTCTGCTCGAAGTATAAGATTAAGATCAAGAAGATCTAAAATATCTTTCTGGGTGTGGACAGAAGTCAGGAGAGAAAGTGCCTGAAGAATTTAACTCAGTCATAAGACATCAACCTGAAAGATCTTTCGTAAGGGACAACTGCACTGTTATTCCAAAAGGTTTAATGGTTACACTGTAGGAAGTAAATTTGAGCGACCTAGTCACATAAATACAATCTACAATCTAGAGTCAGTTCTGATATTATTTAAAGAGATGAAATTTTTAAAAAATTGAAAAAACTGCAACATACTTCAGGGTACTTTCCAAAACCCACATCTTTTCACAAAATACATTTGAAAAGCCTCAGTCAAGAAAGAGTACATGCTGATTTTGATAAGCCATTCCAGGGGAAAATCTCAAGAAGGGTATCTTTCTCAGAAGGACATTAGTGCTCTATTTCAAACCCCTGGCACAAAAAAAGAAAACAACAATAACAAAATTCATCTGTGCCTATAACTTACGAGGTGTGATTATTTTTTTAATCTACCTCAGTCAACTCTAAACATATCCTCACCACTACTACTACATTTCAACCAAGCTGAAGGTGTAGTAAAGAGACAAAGAATGATTTCAAATGGAATACTGGAGAGATTGACCAAGAAAACGGGCAGGTGATCATGACCATCTCACTGTGTCACTCCATGTGCATCATCAACTGCTCAATTATTAATGGGAAAATATCTCCATTCATACTATGTCAAAGACACATTCCACTTTCTCTACCTACCTCTGGCCTATCTTTGTTGCTAGACAGTTCTCTTACTATACCTAAAGGAAAACAGAGTGCTTGCAATACTATGGCATTGATCAATCATGAGCACATTTCTCTGATAGTAACTTTACAGTTACTATCAAGTAACAATGTTAAGAATGTTATCACTGCTACATCCAGTTTGTTCTTCATTGCTTTTTTGTTTTATTTTTTGGCTATATCTGTAATAGCATATCATGCTTGAACCATGAAACAAGGAAATAGCTATTCATTTCTCACTCTCCCAACCCTTAGCATTTCTCTACCAGCTTATAACAAGAATAACACAAATACAGTAGGAAGAAGGTGCATTATGTGTTAGAGATCATTATGTTTCATTCCTAATAATTTCTGACCTTTCTTGGCTGTCTCTAATTGTATTAACTACTGATTTAGGGCATATCTTAGAGTTTCAATTTAAAAAAAAAGTTTCCCCTTTAAGCCAACCTATGCAATTCAGACAGTGCAATCCTTCTAAGTCACCTTATTTCATCATGTGGTATATACTACTATTTATGTGTATAAAACATATTTCTACTCCAAAGAATACCACCAAGAAAATAAAATGACAAAATGGGAGAAAATATGTGAAAATCAAGTATCAGATAAGGGATTTGTATCCAATATATAATGAAAACTCTTACAACTCAATAATTAAGACAATAATCCAATATAAACATGGGGAAAATTTTAAATAAATATTTTTCCAAATAAATATAATCAGTCAATAATCACATGAAAATATTCTCAACATAATTAGCCTCTAGGGAAGTACAAATAAAAACCACAAAGACAGAACTGCTTCATACCCACTAATAGGATGGTTACAATTTAAAACAAAACAAAATAATAACGCCTATTAGTAAAGATGTGGAAAAACTAGAACCCTAAGTTTGATGGTTCCTCAAAATGTTAAACACAGAGTTACCATATGATCCAGCAAATCCACTCCTGGGTATATAATCAAGAAAATGAAAACATATGTCCATGCAAAAACATGTACATGGATGCTCATAACTGCACTATTCATAATAGCCAAAAGGTGAAATTAAATGCCCATCAAACAAACAGATAAATAAAATGAAGCATATGTATATAATGGCATATTATTTGGCAAGGAAAGGAAATGAAGTACTGGTATCAGGCTACAACATAGATAACCTTTAAAACATATGTCAAGTGAAAGAAGCTAGTCCCAAAAGACAACAAATTGTATGATTCCATTTTTATGGAATTTCCAAATAGGAAAATCTATAGAGACAGAAAATAGTGGTTGTCAAAGGCTGGGGGGAGTTGGAAACTGAAAATGACTACTATTGGGTATAGAATTTATTTTGGGTGGTGAATATTTGGAATTAGTGAAGATAGTGAACAATCCATGAATATACTTCTTTTAAAAATCCTGACTTATATACTCTAAAAGGGTAAATTATATGGCATATGAACCTGTTCTTTGAAGGTATTTTGTAATGTGTTCTTTACAAAATAAAAAGCATTTTAAAGTCTGAAATAATGCATTTTTAATATGTATTTTTAATATGAAAGTCCTGGCAGTCAATAAATAAATGTTGGTCAACTGACCCTCACCTCTGTCTGACAGAGTAGAATTCAACTGCAATGAAATCCCTCTCTACCCATCTTTTATTCCTCTACCTGACCTTGATTTAGTTCCAAAGTTCAGTTTTGCAGGCCTTAGACCCTGAAACAGTAAATAATCAGGTAATCAGCCCCTATTATTTAGAAATAAGAAGACTATAGCTGGGCTATTTATCCAATATGGCACAACAGAATCTGTGTTAAAATTTAGAAAATTTGTAGCCAGATGTTGTGGTTCATGCCTGCAATCCCAGCAATGCATGAGGCTGAGGCAGGAGTCCCTGTTGTGAAATAAAAAATACATAAGTCTGGGGTTATAACTTAGTGGTAGAATACTCCTAGATTCAATCCCCAATACCAGGAGGAAATTGTTTTTCCCAAGAATATTTACAAATCCATCTCTATCTTATGACTGATATACCTTCTGGTTTTCTTTGTGCAATATATCTTACACTTTAAAGCAATTGCCTATCCATCCTCATACATGTGGAAAGTGTTAAAGGAAGGTTATTCTGGCATATCCAAAAATTAACCCTTTCAGAAAGAATTCCTACACAAAGTTATCATATAAGGGGATAGGAAAGGTAGCAGAATACAACAATTACTAATTGGGCATTATGTAAAATTGTGGATGTGTAACTGACGTGATTCTGCAATCTGCATTTGGGGTAAAATTGGGAGTTCATAACCCACTTCAATCTAATGTATGAAATATGATATGTCAAGAGCTTTGTAATGTTGTGAACAACCAATAAAAAAAAGTTATCATATAACAAGGACATTGTAACTAGTTAGATTCATTCATTCAACCAAAATTTATTGAGCACTAACCACCTGACAAACACTGAGATAGTGCAAATAATTTAAATTAGAAACAGACTATCATGAAAGAATTCACCATCATGGAGAAACACAGAATGCCTTGTAAACAGACAGTGACAGTGGTATGCTACAGAGTATAGTATATAGTACAGTGCTATCAGGAAAGTCTTCAAAGTCAGAAGCCTGAATTCTACAAAGACCAGGAAGGCTGAATACTGTAACTATGAGATGCCTTACAGGTTCCCCATCTGACTCTACCATTCATTCAACAAATGTATGGGTACACACACATACAAACACACACACACATTAATAAGAGTCATATACCAAGCCACATGCTCCAGAATCCCTTCAGAAGCTAGTTTTCAAAGTATGTCAATAAGAACAGATTTGTTTTATTTTTTGTTTTTATTCTAGAAAATCTTTTTCCTGATAGAGGAATGAAATATAGACTATGAAACAAATAGAACTAAAATTAAAAATGTATTCTTTGTCATATTATTTAACATACCCTATAAAAAAGGGTGTCAAGATTTTAAATTCGGATATTTCAACTCTTTTTACCTGTAAACTCTCTGAGAGCAAGAACAGCATCTTGGTCACTGTGGTATACTCAATCAGAACTCCATTCATTACATTAAGTGTCAGATAAATGAATAAGCAAAGAAATGACCCAATGGTAAGGCAACAAGTGCAAGGTACCACTTTCCTGAGACAATTATTGAAGGCATTTTATTCCTGCCTTCACAATTTGCCTGTTAACTTTCTCCTTTTCAACTTTCTTTCCCTCTTACTTCTTTTCTCTCCTTTTACCTTTTTCTCTTCCTTCATTTCTTATTTAAAACCTGTCTTAGGTTTTAGGAACTGCCGCAATCTGTTGTCACTGGCGATTGCTTTACTAAGCAGGCCACCTTCATTATAGTAGTAGCAGTGGAGAGCTTGCAGTTCTGTAATCAAAAAGCACCACCTAGTGGTTAAATCTCCCTTTATCCCAAGGGTACCAAGAAACCTATTAACACTAAAGAATTCTAGTTCTGTTGTGCCAGTTTGGTCTTACAGCAGCATCAGATACACTGACTTATTTCCTTTATATCTACAATCAAGTTGTCAGAAGTAACTGATATTGATAATCTACTAATATTCATAGTAAAACATATGTTGACTTTGTTTCTTATCCTTAAGTAGACTTTAATTCTACCAGAATGTTACTTCCATTCTGGTAGAATTAAAGGTACAATTCCATCAAGACCTTTTACTTTACCTATACTTTAAACACTATAAAATAAAATCTGATTATGTTTTCCTGTACCTACTACTAAATTTACCTGACCATAATCTATGAAGATGTTTAATTGCATTTGTCTTACTTTCCCATTATCAGCAATCAGGGCCCATTGCTGAGGGCAAGAGGCAGCAAAGCCAAGGATGTAATAAATTCAGTGGCATATTCAACCAACTCTTCCAAGAAGAGAACTATGGAAAAACAAGGGAGAGCTTGGGAGTCTGGCCTCATAGGATTGACATCATTAACTAAACAGGCACTTCAAGAGAGAACTGGACATACAAATTGAGAGAACGAGATAGATGTTGGCAAGAAGTTATTCCCAAGTTAGCTACTGGCCCAACCAAACTTGAATGCACCTGAACACACAGGTATAGGTAGATAATCCTCTGCAGAGTTCTGAAAGCAAATGACTTGCTAGAGCACCCCAAGGTCCAAAGCCCAAAAAAGGGCTTATAGAATGTAGTTTGCCTGGTAAGAAAATTACTAGGGCTGTTGGAGGACACAGAGATGGATCAGCTTCAGTGCTCCCAAGTGGAAAAAAATGAATTAAAAGAAGGATAGGAGGATTCTAATATTCCCATGCCTTAGGAATGTAATGAATTTTATGTATTCCTTTTCCTATTAAAAAAATGGTGAAGAAAAAGAAGGATGGAAACCAGGAATGTCCAGGAGATACACCCCACCCTGAGAGAGATGAACATTACCAGGGACCACTAAGAGAAGTCAAGGTAAAGGTTCTCACTGATGAAGAGATTCAGGATGAAGTTGGACACTATCTTAAAGAAATAATCATGTGCTAAGATTACTACCAGAGGCTACCAGTATTTGACAGGTTTGGAATGCTCCCCTCTACCAACCACTCTAAAGACCCTAGATCCCCTACTACACTTCACTCTGTGGCCAACACAGAGGACCTGAAATCTTGAAAGGCAAAAAGGAACACAGAATCCTGACATTAGACTACCATCAGGCATCCTGAGTCATAGTTCTGGCCTGTACCAGGATATAATTCCCAGTTTTATGCTGGACAAGACTGCTTTAATAATAACAAAATATACATGCACATGCATGTACACACACATACACACACACACACACACACACATGCAGCGCGCACTGTATAATATGTCCTTGATTTCATTAAAAGATGTAAGAGAACTAAAGAAATAAGACATTTCTAAACAAAAGAAACTCAAACATCCAATAAATATATGAAAAAAATGTTCAACATCTCTAGCAATCAGGGAAGTGCATATCAAAATCACACTAAGGGGGCTGGGTTGTGGCTCAGTGGTAGAGCGCTGGCCTAGCAGGTGCATGGCCCTGGGTTGGATCCTCAGCATCACATAAAAATAAATAAATAAATAAATAAAATAAAGGTTTTGTGTCCAACTACAACTAAAAAATAAATATTTTTTAAAAAGTCACACTAAGATTTCGTCTTACTCAAGTCAGAATAGCAATTATGAAAGATACAAATAATAAATGCTGGCGAGGATAAGGAAAAGGTACACTCACACATTGTTGGTGGGACTACAAATTAGTACAAGTACTTGGGAAAGCAGCATGGCGATTCCTCAAAAAACAAGGAATGGAAACATCATTTTATCCAGCTATCTCACTCCTTGGCATTTAGCCAAATTATGGAACCAGCCCAGATGCCTGTCAGTAGATGAATGGATTAAAAAAACATGGTATTAACACACATTGAAGCTTTGTTCAGCCATAAAGAAGAATGAAACTATGGCGTTTACTAGTAAATGGTACTGAAGAACATCATGTTGAGTGAAATAAGCCAAACTCAGAAAATCGAGTTGAATGTTTTGTCTCATGTGGGGAAGCTAAAACAAAATAAGGGAAAGAAGTGGGGAGGGATGTTGGGTATCATAAAATACAGGGAAGATCAATAGAATAGAAGGAGATTTGAGAGGGAGGAAGGGAGAAGGGACAAGAACAGTGAGGAAATGAAGAATTAATTTTTTAAAAAATCATGCTATATGCATATATAAATATGCCACAGGGAATTTCACCTTTATGCATATGTAGAAAGCACCTATCAAATAAAAAATAAATAAATAAGCAAAAGGAAAATCAGTAGAGTAGAGGTGGGAAAATGGGGAGTGGGAAAGGAAGGAGGAATGGGGGTTAAAATGGAATAAATCAAATTTCATGCATGTGTGATTTTGTCGAAATGCACCTAACTACTATGTATAACTATAATGAGCAGAGGAAAAAAGATGCCAAAGGAAAGTCCCACTTAGGTTAAAAAACTGGGGGAAAGAATACTTTCTTACATTCTAATCAGCTGGACTTGTTTAGTAAGTTGGTTACAATAAGAATTATCAAGGTGCTTGTTAAAAACTCAGATTTCTTCTCCTCTCTAAGGATTCTGATTTTCCCAGTCTATTGGGGTATTTTGTTAATTTTTTGTTTGTGTTTGTTTACAAACTTTCTAAGTCATTCTTATCATCATGCAATTTTGGGAAACACTGTTTCAGAAGAAACTGCCTAACTCCCAAGGGTAGCATGCCTGCCTCTTGAGAAGGTGTTTCCGTTGTATTAGTCGTGTTCCACTACTGTAACAAGCACCCATAAGCAAACTAGAACAGATTTAGTTTGGTTTGCAATTCTGGAGATTTCAGTCAATGGTCAGTTGGCCCCATTGCTTTGGGCCTATGGTGAGGCAGCAAATGATGGTGGAGAAAACACAACAAAGCAAAGTCACTCACCTCATGGCCAAGATGCAAAAAAACAGAGGAAGAAACTAGGAATTTCACAATCCTCTTCAAGGTCACACCCCCAATAACATGAAACCTCCAAACAGGCTCCACCTCTTAAACCCTGTATACCACCTTCCAATAATGCCACACTGGAAACCAGGTGTTTCACACATGGGCCTCTGGGAGACATTTGAAAGCCAAATTGTATTCAGGTTTCCCCAGCCCTCTCTCTTACTCTTACTACAAATAGAAATGTTTGTCATTTCCCAAAATGTAAAGCATTTCCATTTTTTCTTCTTATCACATACTTTTCATGGGATAACTCTAATTCATTTGGAAAATATTGTCTATAACACATTTAACGTCTATTATATTTACCTGTTTTGTGTCAAATTTCTTCCTGTAGGACTAAGAATGATAGAGGAAAGTCCTAACTGTCATCTCTGGACCTAGCACAGGGATAGCTGTCACACCCTATCCATGTTTGCTGGCTGGATTAACTAATGTTCCTAGACCCTGAATGATCATGTATTGTAGGAACTTAACTGCCACAAAATCTAATACAATGCTCAAACTTTAAATTAATAAATTTTATTTAGATTATCTTTTTCTACTCCTGTGGTTTTTCTTTATGGATCATTTATCTGAGTATTAGATAAATAAAAAACAAGACTAGATGTAAATACAAGCTAAATCTACATCTGAGAAATACTAATGTGACACAAAACTGATACACTTCACATTGTAGTCAAACTAAACAAAGGAAGAAACATAAAGTTTAAATCAAATAGGTTTACGATTTCTTAGGCACAATTATTTAGACAATAAAAGTTTTTATTTGCTTTTAATCAGTCTCTAACGACAAAATAACTTTATGGTTATAGAAAAAGATCCATTATGATATTGCTAGAGTGGCACTTTATTGGCATAAGTCAATTGGATATGTAAAATATATCTGAGGAGGGTAAAACAAATTACTATATAAGAAATACAGTTGCAATAGCACAGTGGCCCATGCATGTATTCCCAGTGGCTTGGGAGGCTGAGGCAGGAGGATCACAAGCTCGAAGACAACCTCAGCAAAAGCAAGGCACTAAGCAACTCAGTGAGACCCTGTCTCTAAATAAAATACAAAATAGGGCTGGAGATGTGGCTCAGTGGTTGAGTGTCCCTGAGTTCAATCCCCACACACCACCACCCCCCCCAAAAAAAAAATCCAGTCGCTTTTAGTATTCAAAGCAAACAACTACATATTTTCCCCTTGCACAGTCATTTTACAAACAAGATATTCTTATAAACATGACAGTAGCATATATTCAAAAACAAAAACTGACAAATGCATGTATTTATATATTCACATTTGTGATATATTTATCTGTTCAGTTTTCAACTAAAATGAATGGTTTCTCCCTACTCATCTGCGGGGGGGGGGGGGGGGGTATGGCAGGGCCTATTCTTCAGCTAACCCAACATTCAGGCCCAAATCCTTTCAAGTGACTAATCCATCTGATGGATTAATACACCCATAAAATCAGAAGCCTTATAATCCAGTATTTTCATCTCTGAACATTGCTGCATTGCCTAACACATTAGCTTCTGGAGGACACTGAAGATATAAACACAATAATATCCAACCCATCAAATAATTCTGTTGCCTGAATCTTCAAAATATATATATAATTTAATAATTTATTGTCATTTTCACTATTACTACTTTCATTAAGTCACCATCATCTATTGTCTACATTACTACAAAAGCCTCCTAATGATTCTACCTCCTTTAACTCCCTGCAGTATACTCTAAACTTAGGAGTACCAGGATTAGCCTTTTAAAACCTTATCAAACTCTTGGCTCCAATGTCACCAAAATCCAATTTGACCTGACATCAAAGCCTACAAAATAAAGTTAGACTGCTCTTCATCCATGTCTCTGATTAAAATAATGGTAAATCCTCCACAGACTTTAAAATTTGGGTTTTTTTTCTCCTTTTATTTTTAATAATAAAAAAGTACATTCCCTTGTGTAAATTCAGAGAAAAGTGTTTGTGCAAATCTATGAAGTAGTAAAACAGAATGGTATTTAACTCAACACGAAAACCAGCAACTACCCAGATAGGAGCAAGGTTGCCAGAGAAATTTCTATGAAGAATTTCTGACCCCCTGGTAAGATATTTACCACTTTCTCCTATTTTGACTTAGCAGGGTATGTCTTTAAGGAACATGGTATATGTCTTTATCCAGGATGTTCTGATCTTTCCTCTTTCAAAATTTCCCTTTTAAAACATTCTGTTAAATAAACATGAAAAAGTAGCCAGGAAACATACACACACACACACACACACAAAATAAGTCAGTAGAAGGAACTTTTAACACCAGACACAGTATAAAATATCTATAATTAGAATGTGGTATTATCACATGAAAAGACAAACTATAGGATAATATATAGTCTAAATTCAATCCCAAGTAAATATATAAAGTAAATAATGATAAAGGTGGCATCTCAAATTATTGGAACAAAGATGTTTTAAAAAATGAAAAAATAAATGGTGCTAGGACAACTATTCAGTCATTTGGAAAAAGATAAAAACTAAATCCACACCTCAAATCATGCATACAAATAAATGCCAAATGGATCAAAGATCAAGATGTAAAAAATGAAATTACAGTCTATTCTTGTTATTCACAGTAGTTATGATCTATAAAGTCTCCACAAAAACTGAACTAGTAAATACTGAATCATTATTTACTTCCAAAGGAAATATAGGATAGGGTTCCCACAAGCTTCTGGTAACATAGTCATCAAATGACCAAAATATACTTGTCCTATTTGAATTTCTGTTTAAAGACTCTTTAGTATTCAGTTGATTCACTATAGTTCTATAACCAGTGCCTACAGGAAGCTTGTCTAACACATATAGTTTCTCCATAATCACACCTTTCTTGTGCTTAGGAACACTAGACAGGACTTCAGCATTATGCTTGGGAGCCATTTAAATTGCAAAATAACCAACAAAAAGCTCAAAAATATGAAAAGGAAAGCTGAAACAAGAAAGCAGAACTTAATTCAGCCATAGCAAAAACCATACACATTGGGTGTCTCAAATTTTTCACTACTCTGCCACATCTGCAAATGACCATGAAAGCACCAAGGATACTAATTTAGGAGTTACAAGTAAATTTTGATGAGGAGGAAAATTCACAAACACTGAATCCATGAATAATAAGGATCAACTGTATATTACAGAAAACATGAGTGTCTTCCTCTCTAACCTCTGTGTAATGAAAGGCTTTTTCACTACTACTCAAAATCCAATACAATAAAATATGGCTATTTCTGACTACATAAAAAAATTTTTAACAAACTTATGCTTGTCCAAAACACAAAAGTCAAAGGAAAACTAAGAGAGAAAAATATTTGCAAAATATCAAAACATTGATAAAGGGCCAACATCCCTAATTATTGCTATAAACCCTTAAAAATTAAGGGAAAGAAAACAGAAAATTCAAAAGAAAAATGTGCAAAATAATTAACAATTTACATAAAAAGAAGTAAACATAAGATGTTCAACCTCACTAATATTAAGAGAAGTATACTAAAATGACATTCCTCAGTTAGGCAAAATCAACGAGTACAATTACACACTCTGTTGGCAGGAATGAAAACTGGTACAACTCTAATGTAAAATTTGGCAATTAATAAGAAACTTTACCTTTTGACCAGGCAATCCCACTTCTAGGAATATACCATGAAGATAGACTTCCAAAAAAACAAACATACATATATGCACAAAGTTGTTCATTGCAGCATTGTTTGTAATTGCAAAATTTTATTTTTATTTTAATTTATTTAAATTTTATTTATTTAAATTTTATTTTCAGGTTATGAAGTTGAACAAAAAAAGCAAAGTACAAAAAAAAAAAACTATATGATCCATGTATCAAATACCGAGAAAAGGCAAATCCATAGCCAACAAATCAGTGATTTACAAGGGCTGAGAGGAAGGGGCAATGAAGAATGATTATTAACAGGCAAGGAAGTGTTCTTTTCCGGAGTAATAAAAACATTCTAGCATTAGTGATGATGGTTGTAAAAGAGTAAATTTTATGATATATGAAGTATATCTTAATAAAAATGTAAGAGTACCTATAAAATGCTGTTATATGAAATAAGGGGAAATAAAATCTGTATGTATCTGCTTTTGAGCAAAAAGAAACACAAACAGGATAAATGAGAGAGTTATGCAAGAAGGCAGGAGAACAGGATGGAATGACAAGCATGTAAAAATAGGATGGAAGGAACTGGGGGGAGGAGGTCTGTGATATTTCTTTGAATATACCTTTTGCATCATCCTGACTTTTAGAACTATATTAAAAATAAAATTAATCAGGGTAGGCGGAAAATCCAAATATGATATACAAACAGAACTAATTTTTTAACCTTTATTTATTTTTATGTGATGCTAAGGATCAAACCCAGTGGCTCACACAGGCCAGGCAGGCGCTCTACCACAATCCCAGTCCTCAGCACCACATAAAAATAAATAAAGGTATTGTATTCAACTAAAATTTTTTTTAAAACATAATAACATTATTTTTTGAAGGTGATTATAAAGATTATCTCATTTAAATTTAAAAAAAAATCCTAAATTTTTTTCTTTCTTTCTTTCTCTGGTGCTAGGGTTCAAACCCAGGTCTTTGCACATGCTAGGCAAGTACTTGACCATTGGGCTACACTCTAAGCCTTTGAAATTTTCTAACTCCATTATAGATCTCTTTACACTCTTAAAACTTATTGAGGTTTCCAAAGAGTTTTTATATATGTGGTACTTACCATAGTTTGTTATATGGTGTTTTATAGTTTTATATATACGGTGTTTACCATAGTTAATCATTTTGAATTAGAATTCAGACTTATTAAGTGGATAGTAATTTATTTTAAGATAATAAAAACTTCATTGCACATTAACACATTTAATAAAAATAACTGGTTTTAAAAGATAATGAAGAAGGTGGCACTGTTTTATGTACCTACAAACACAATAAAAAGCAGCTATATTCTCATGTACTTCTGGAATCTGTTGCAATGTCACACTCTGGCTGAAGTATCTAAAGATAATCTGGCCTTACAGAGATACACAATTAGGTGTGGAGGGGGGTGTTTTAAGGGCTTTTTAAAAAATTTATTTATTTATTCTAATTTGTTATGCATGACAGCAGAATGCATTCAATACATAGTACACATACAGAGCACAATTTTTCATGTCTCTGGTTGTACACAAAGTAGAGTCACACCATTCGTGTCTTCATACATGTACTTAGGGTAATGATGTCCATCTCATTCCACATCTTTCCAACCTCCATACCCCCTCCCTTCCTCCTCCTCCCTTTTGCCCTATCTAAAGTTCCTCCATTTCTCCCATGCTCCCCGCCCCACACCCCCATTATGGATCAGCATCTACTTATCAGAGAAAATATTCAGCCTTTAGTTTTTTGGGTCTTGTTTCCTTCACTTAGCATAATATTCTCTAACTCCATCCATTTACCTATAAATGCCATATTTTATTCTCTTTTAATGCTGAGTAATATTCCATTGTGTATATATACCACAGTTTTTTATGCATTCATTTATTGAAGGGAATCTAGATTGGTTCTACAATTTAGCTATTGTGAATTGTGCTGCTATAAACATTGATGTAGCTGCAGTTCACCTCATAGTGATCACCAAACAGAAAAACAGGAAGGAGGAAGAGGCCACAGGGAAGACAAACCCTTACAGGTCACAGCACCTGTGTTATCCACCTCCTCCAGCCACACTCCATCTGCCTGCAGTTACTACACAGTCAATCTATTCAAACTAGGATGGATTGATTAGACTACAAATCTCAAAATACAATTATTCTTCCTCTGAACATTCCTGTGTTAACAGAGGAGTTGTTGGAATTGCTTCCTGAATCCTAATGGTTCAAAGCTTACCTGTCTATCCCAAGTTCCATCTCTCCCTTTAGATCACCCCTAATCACCCTCTATTCTCTGAATTTCCAAATCCCATAACTGGGTCCTAAACCCAGCAACACCAGAAACCTGTCACAAACACAAACTCTTGGGATCCATTGACATAGTGACACAGAAACTCTTTTTTCAAAATCCATGTTTTTACAAGCATTCCAGGTGATTTCTATGCATATTCAAGGTTGACAACCCTGAATTGGAGGATTATAACTAGCTATAAAAAAAAAACAAAAGTCTTGATAAAGTAATTTAAACAAATAGGTTATTTATTTCCTCTCAGGAAAAAAAAAAAAAACAGTCTAGAAATACTCCAGGGCTGAAATGCAAAAATGTCAACATCCTTAGCAGGTTGGTTTATCTCCTCATGGGTACAGTTGGATGCTATTACTTTAAGACAGGAAGAAGGGATACACAACAAAGGATCATGCCAGAAACATCATCTCCCTTTTACTTGGAATATAAAAACTTCCTAAACATCCCCCCATCAATAAACCTTTCTTTAAATGCTGTGGTAAACTGTTGTTTTCCAAAGATGGCCACCCCAATATATTTATCCCATCTCTCATGTTCTTTTTGTACTGTGACAGAACCTCTTCCAACTGAGAAGGGAGACCAGGTTCTCTCTTGGAACTAGAGGAGAACTTGTAACAGTCCCAACTAACACAATGAAGCACAACGAATATAACTGCTGACAAAAGATCATAAAGAAAATCTAGCTTCCATTTAGCTGGGGCCTGTGCTTGCACATTATCTCTCTATATATACGTGTGTGTGTGTGTGTGTGTGTGTGTGTGTGTGTGTTACACAGCAAGCATGTCAAGACCAGATGCTAATGTTCTAGTTAGCTCCCAACAAATACAAACACAAGTTTTAACCACCAGACAGCATGAATGAACTTTCATATAACCCTAGTCCTGGCTTTAAGTCTTCTAGCTAAGACCTCAGACATCATGGAACAGATGCAAGTTATCCCCACCAGACTTATCTGAATTTCTGATCCATAGAAACCATGAGAATTCATAGTAATTTTTATTCTGTTAGTACATTTAGGGACAATACTATCAAGCAGTAATAGAGAATTAAAACAGATAACCACTGGCCATAGCAGGGTCACACAGCTACCCTAAGTTGAAGAAGATGGGAAATCAAGAAACACGATTGTCATGAACCAATGAGGGACACAGTGCCACGAAAACACAATCAAGATTACATTAGCAAGGGGAAATAAGTTCTGGGTAGGCAACTAATAGTACATGCCACAACCACCTGCTATTATTTACTATCTACTGCCTTATATTATGTTGATCTTTTCTTAATATATGTTTTATATCAATAAAAAACAGAAGTTTTGAAGGCAGAATATTTCTTTTAAAATGTCCTAAGTAGTAGTTAGTCTAAAAGTATCAGCTACTTAACCTCTGAAAGGAACTATTTAAGTTGTACTTTAGAAAGAACTTCTAGAAGCTATTAGGTTCTAAATGCACATAAAAGGTATTATGGTTTGAATATGTCTTCAAAGGTTTGTGTGCTGAAAACTTGGTCCCCAATGTAGTATGTTATCATGCATTGAGAAGGCCCTCAGCAGCTGCTGGAGCCCTGCTCTTGGACTTCCCAGCCTCCTGAACTTGAATATTCTTTATCAATTACCCATTGATAGTAGTCAGTTATAGGCACAAAAGGTAAACTAAAACAAAAGGTTTTATCATTGGGAAGGTAGTTTTTTCAGAATAATTCCTCTAGAAAAAATATTGATGCAAATAAGCTTTGAAAAATCCTTAATCATACACACAATTATTAACCAAATCCAGAGTCAGAAGTGTTCTCAAAAGTATAACTAGAAATCCTGCCCAAAGCTGGCCAAGAGAGGCATTTGCCAGCCCTTTAACTACACATAAACACTAGTACAGGCCAATTAAAAATCATAAGATAGGGCTGGGGATGTGGCTCAAGCGGTAACGCGCTCGTCTGGCATGCTTGCGGCCCGGGTTCGATCCTCAGCACCACATACAAAGATGTTGTGTCTGCCGATAACTAAAAAAAAATACATATTAAAATTCTCTCTCTCTCTCTCTCTCTCTCTCTCTCTCTCTCTCTCTCTCAAAAAAATCATAAGATAAACATTAACTCATAAATGTTTATATTTAAATAACCACACTAAATGATATCTTATTTTGGCTTACTAGAGAGAAAACCTAATAGTGGTTTCCAAAAATGACATCAGCCCCCAACTATTTCTGACCATTTGTGATTTTTTCCTGGGTCACTATCTCTAATAATGCAGAGGCAAGATGGTATTGTAATTTAATTTCCTTTTTTTCATCTTCTTTTCATCATATTGCAATCTAAATTCAAAACAAATCTTAACACTTTGAAAACACACTTCAAAATTTTTCTTTTAGCAAAATAAATTAAGTGTATTCTCTGAGTTTAGAAAAATTTGATGTGTCATTCAAATAACTAAAGCTAAAACAGCCTATATTTGCCTATTTTCTGTTACTACAATAAAATATCTGAGGCACTATAACTTGTTAAGAAAAATAGTTTATTTAGTTCACAGTTTCAGAGGTTCAAGGGCATAGCACCAACATTAGCTCCTGGTGAGAAACTTATGGCAGATGGAGGAAACATGTGCCAGAGAGAGTAATCACATTGCCAGACATGAAGTCAAAGAGCAGTTCAGGAGTTAGGCTCACTCTTATAACTCACTTGCAAGAGAAGTAACTCAGGGTCCCACAGAACTACCCTAATCACTTCCAAGGACATGCCTCCAATGACCTAGGGACTTCCCACTAGCACCTACCTCTTAAAGATCCCACCATCTTCTTAACATTTCCACACCGAGTAATATTAAATTTCTAACACATGAATCCTTAGAGGACAAATCATATCCGAACCACTAACAGCACAGCCACTAATTTAGGTAATTTTGAAACTACCAATTAATAATCACACTGTACTTCGTAATTTAAAAAGTCCTTTTATAGATTGTAACACACAAATATATCTTCCTTAAATCTGTATAAAAGAGTGGATTCCAACATGGCAGCGGGCGCAGAGAGATCAAGCCTCTGACCTCTTCAGCTGTGCAGGCATAGGGAGTCATAAACAACCTAAATTCTGTTTGCTCAGGATCACTAGGCAATGCTGAGCTGACGTGGATCTGGGGCAAACAGTCTGGGCCACTCAGAACACACACTGAGCCCAGATAGGCTGGATTCAAGCTCCCATTCACCTGCTTCCCGCAGACAAACAGCTGTGACTCAGCACTAATCCATCCGGCTGAAACAACTGGTCAGCCCCTCTGATCCAACGGAGGTAAATGTCTACCAAGCCTTCATAGGTAGTGGCCACAGGTTTGAAACGGGGCTTGGGAGAGACAGTAAGGACCCACCCGTTGCATTGGTCACCCGGCAAAGGGAAAGGAACTGTCGCCATTTGCAAGAGATACCACCATGGCAGAGAACTGACGTCATCAGACTGCGGCAGAAGAGATAACTTCAATGAAACCTGCAGCTACAGGTGTGTAATTCCCTAGTCTTCCCTCTCCACACATGGGGAAACCTTAAGGGCCCCTCCCAGCTCCCCCAGACAGAGGGAATCAGACGTGGCGCGGGACCCACAGCTGAGGTTTCTTGCACCAGCTACCGGGGGCGTGGCTACTGGAGGGCAAGTAAAATTCACTGAGGATTCTCAGCCCCAAGCTCTACAAACTTAGGGTCTGAAGGAAAGGCAAACTGGGAGAGTGTGCCCAATCGTCCATGAAAACAGGGCTCCCGGGAGCAGCAGACCTGGCGTGTAGCCAGTATTGTGGTGAGCGGCACCGTGAGAGGGGCCTGGCTAGAGGAAAAGTGGGGGAGTGACTAGACACAAGAGGAGGCCCTAGGCACTCAGGATTGGAGACCCGCCCAGTCTGGGAGGAGGAGCTGCTGCACAGTGATTGGTTCCCGCCTATTGACAGGAGAAGCTTGGCCTAGTGGGCACAGCGCCACCTACTGGAAGAGAAGTTAATCAAACTCTAAGACTGCATTTATTAGGTTTTTTTTTTCTCTTTTTTTTTTGATTTGGATTTTTTCTTTCATTTTCATTTTTCTTTCTTGTTGTTTTTTTAATTTTTTTACAATTTTTTTTTAATTTTTTTTCTTCTAATTTTAATTTTAATTTTTTTATTATTATTATTTTTAATTTTTTTTCTTTTTTATTTCCTATTTTTTTTTCTTCTTTTGTCTTTTCATTTCTTTTCAATTTTCTTATCCCCCCTTCCTGGAATTCTACCTGCTTACTCTCATTCTCTTTAGTGACTTCTTCCCTTCCCTTCTAATACCTTTCCTCCCAAGCATCAAATAAATTTATAGGAGTAAACAGTAACTCAGCAGTCAAACAGAACAAGAAGTAACATGAGCAGCTTCAAAAAGCAAGGAAGAAAAGGAGTACAAACAATGCAGGACAGCCTAAATATTCAGGAGGACCTAGACTCATCAGAAAAATGATCATATAAAGAACTCAAGGAATACCTTAGACAGATGGAATGGAACCTTAAAGAGGATACAAGACAGCAAATTCAAGCAGCGAAAGAACACATTGAGAATGAATTACATAAACAGATAAAAGAAGAAGTTAAGCATCTTTATCAAGAGACAGAGATTATAAAAAAATAATCAAACAATAATTCTAGAAATGAAGGAAATGATAAACCAAATTAAAAACTCAATTGAGAGTATCACTAACAGAGTGGAGAGCAAGTAGAAGCCAAAACATCAGATAATGAAGACAAAATATATCATCTTGAAAAGAGTCTAGCCAACTCAGAAAGGATGGTAAAAAATCATGAGAAAAACATCCAAGAGTTATGGGACAACATAAAAAACCAAACTTACAAGTCATCGGGATAGAAGAAGGTACAGAGATTCAAACCAAGAGAATGCGTTACCTGCTGAATGAAATAATTACAGAAAACTTTCCAGAAATAAAAAAGGAAACAGATATACAAATTGAAGATGCATACAGGACATCGAGCACACAAAATCACAGTAGACCAACGACAAGACACATTGTTATGAAGATATCCAATATACAGAACAAAGAGAAAATATTAAAACCTACAAGAGAAAGGAGACAGATTACTTTCAGGGGTAAACCAATAAGGTTAACAACGGATTTTTCATCACAGACGCTGAAAGCAAGAAGGTCATGGAACAATATATTTCAAACACTGAAAGACAATGGATGCCAATGAAGAATTCTGTATCCAGCAAAATTAAGCTTCAGGTATGACAACAAAATAAAAATCTCTCATGATAAACAAAAGTTAAAAAAATTTGCAGCCAGAAAACTAGCATTGCAAAGCATTTTGAGCAAAACACTACACGAGAAAGAAATGAAAAACAATAACCAAAACCATCAGTAGGAAGTACCTTGGTAAAGACAGAGGGCAAGGGAAAAGATAATCATGGAGAAACAAACTAAATTTTTTAGAAAAAAGGATAAATAATCAAGCATGGCTGGAAGTACAAACAATATATCAATAGTAACTCTGAATGTTAATGGCTTAAACTCTCCAATAAAGCGACATAGGCTGGTATCATGGATTAAAAAAACAAATCCAACAATATGCTGCCTCCAGGAGACACATCTGATTGGAAAAGACATACACAGGCTGAAGGTGAAAGGATGGGAAAAAATATACCATGCACACGGTCCTCGTAAGCAAGCAGGGGTGGCCATCCTCATATCGAATAAAATCGACTTTAAGACTAAGTTAATCAAAAGGGATAAAGAAGGACATTATATACTGTTAAAAGGAACCATTCACCAACAAGACATAACAATTATCAATATTTATACACCAAATAATGGTGCTGCGACATTCATAAAACAAATTCTCCTCAAGTTCAAGAATCAAATAGACCACAACACAATAATTATGGGTGACTTCAACACACCTCTCTCATCATTGGACAGATCCTCCAAGCAAAAGTTGAATAAAGAAACTATAGAACTCAATACCATAATCAATAACCTAGACTTAATGACATATATAGAATATATCAACCATCATCAAATGGATATACTTTTTTCTCAGCAGCACATGGATCCTTCTCAAAAACAGACCATATATTATGCCATAGGGCATCCCTCAGTAAATATAAAGGGGTGGAGATAATACCATGCATTTTATCTGATCATAATGGAATGAAACTGAAAATCAATGAAAAAAGAAGGAAGGAAAAATCCTACATCACATGGAAAATGAACAATATGTTACTGAATGATCAATGGGTTACAGAAGACATAAAGGAGGAAATAAAAAAAATCTTAGAGATAAATGAAAATACAGACACAACATATCGGAATCTATGGGACACAATGAAAGCAGTTTTAAGAGGAAAATTCATCGCCTGGTGGTCATTCCTCAAAAAAAGAAAAAAAAAACAAATGAGCTCACACTTCATCTCAAAGCCCTAGAAAAGGAAGAGCAAAACAACAGCAAATGTAGCAGAAGGCAAGAAATAATTAAAATCAGAGCAGAAATCAATGAAATTGAAACAAAAGAAACTATTGAAAAAATTAACAAAACTAAAAGTTGGTTCTTCGAAAAAATAAATAAGATTGACAGACCTTTAGCCGTGCTAACAAAGAGAAGAAGAGAGAGAACTCAAATTACTAACATACGGGATGAAAAAGGCAACATCACAACAGATGCTACAGAAATACAGAAGACAATTAGAAATTATTTTGAAACCCTATATTCCAATAAAATAGAAGATAGTGAAGACATCGATAAATTTCTTAAGTCATATGATTTGCCCAGACTGAGTCAGGAGGATACACACAATTTGAACAGACCAATATCAAAGAATGAAATTGAAGAAGCCATCAAAAGACTACCAACCAAGAAAAGCCCAGGACCGGATGGGTATACAGCGGAGTTTTACAAAACCTTTAAAGAAGAATTTATACCAATACTTTTCAAGTTATTTAAGGAAATAGAAAAAGAGGGAGCTCTTCCAAATTCATTCTATGAGGCCAACATCACCCTGATTCCGAAACCAGACAAAGACACCTCAAAGAAAGAAAACTACAGACCAATATCTCTAACGAACCTAGATGCAAAAATCCTCAATAAAATTCTGGCGAATCGAATACAAAAACACATCAAAAAAATTGTGCACCATGATCAAGTAGGATTCATCCCTGGGATGCAAGGATGGTTCAATATACGGAAATCAATAAATGTTATTCACCACATCAATAGACTTAAAAATAAGAACCATATGATCATCTCAATAGACGCAGAGAAACCATTCGACAAAGTACAGCATCCCTTTATGTTCAAAACACTTGAAAAACTAGGGATAACAGGAACTTACCTTGACATTGTAAAAGCTATCTATGCTAAGCCTCAGGCTAGCATCATTCTGAATAGACAAAAGTTGAAGGCATTCCCTCTAAAATCTGGAACAAGACAGGGATGCCCTCTATCACCACTTCTATTCAATATAGTTCTTGAAACACTGGCCAGAGCAATTAGACAGACGAAAGAAATTAAAGGCATAAAAATAGGAAAAGAAGAACTTAAATTATCACTATTTGCAGATGACATGATTCTATACCTAGAAGACCCAAAAGGGTCTACAAAGAAACTACTAGAACTAATAAATGAATTCAGCAAAGTAGCAGGATATAAAATCAACACACATAAATCAAAGGCATTTCTGTATATCAGCGACAAAACTTCTGAAACGAAAATGAGGAAAAACACTCCATTCACAATATCCTCAAAAAAAATAAAATACTTGGGAATCAACCTAACAAAAGAGGTGAAAGATTTATACAATGAAAACTACAGAACCCTAAAGAGAGAAGTAGAAGAAGATCTTAGAAGATGGAAAAATATAACCTGTTCATGGATAGGCAGAACTAACATCAAAATGGCGATATTACCAAAAGTTCTCTATAGGTTTAATGCAATGCCAATCAAAATCCCAACGGCATATCTTGAAGAAATAGAGAAAGCAATCATGAAATTCACATGGAAAAATAAAAGACCCAGAATAGCAAAAGCAATTCTAAGCAGAAAGTGTGAATCAGGCGGTATAGCGATACCAGATTTCAAACTATATTACAGAGCAATAGTGACAAAAACAGCATGGTACTGGTACCAAAACAGGCGGGTGGACCAATGGTATAGAATAGAGGACACAGAGACTAATCCACAAAGTTACAACTATCTTATATTTGATAAAGGGGCTAAAAGCATGCCATGCAATGGAGGAAGGATAGCATCTTCAACGAATGGTGTTGGGAAAACTGGAAATCCATATGTAACAAAATGAAACTGAATCCCTTTCTCTCGCCATGCACAAAAGTTAACTCAAAATGGATCAAGGAGTTTGATATCAAATCAGAGACTCTGCGTCTGATAGAAGAAAAAGTTGGCTCCGATCTACATATTGTGGGGTCGGGCTCCAAATTCCTTAATAGGACACCCATAGCACAAGAGTTAATAACAAGAATCAACAAATGGGACTTACTTAAACTAAAAAGTTTTTTCTCAGCAAGAGAAACAATAAGAGAGGTAAATAGGGAGCCTACATCCTGGGAACATATTTTTACTCCTCACACTTCAGATAGAGCCCTAATATCCAGAGTATACAAAGAACTCAAAAAATTAGACAATAAGATAACAAATAACCCAATCAACAAATGGGCCAAGGACCTGAACAGACACTTCTCAGAGGAGGATATACAATCAACCAACAAGTACATGAAAAAATGCTCACCATCTCTAGCAGTCAGAGAAATGCAAATCAAAACTACCCTAAGATACCATCTCACTCCAGTAAGATTGGCAGCCACTATGAAGTCAAACAACAACAAGTGCTAGCGAAGATGTGGAGAAAGGGTACACTTGTGCATTGCTGGTGGGACTGCAAATTGGTGCAGCCAATTTGGAAAGCAGTTTGGAGATTCTTGGGAAAGCTGGGAATGGAACCACCATTTGACCCTGCTATTGCCCTTCTTGGACTATTCCCTGAAGACCTTAAAAGAGCATGCTACAGGGATACTGCCACATCAATGTTCATAGCAGCACAATTCACAATAGCTAGACTGTGGAACCAACCCAGATGCCCTTCAATAGATGAATGGATAAAAAAAAAATGTGGCATTTATACATTATGGAATATTACGCAGCACGAAAAAATGACAAAATCATGGAATTTGCAGGGAAATGGATGGCACTAGAGCAGATTATGCTTAGTGAAGCTAGCCAATCCCTAAAAAACAAATACCAAATGTCTTCTTTGATATAATGAGAGCAAATAAGAACAGAGCAGGGAGGAAGAGCAGGAAGAAAAGATTAACATTAAACAGAGACATGAGATGGGAGGGAAGGGAAGAAAAAAGGGAAATTGCATGGAAATGGAGGGAGACTCTCATTGCTATACAAAATTACATATAAGAGGTTGTGAGGGGAATGGGAAAATAAACAAGGAGAGAAATGAATTACAGTAGATGGGGTAGAGAGAGAAGATGGGAGGGGAGGGGAGGAGAGGGGGGATAGTAGAGGATAGGAAAGGTAGCAGAATATAACAGTCACTAATATGGCATTATGTAAAAAATGTGGATGTGTAACCGACGTGATTCTGCAATCTGTATTTGGGGTAAAAATGGGAGTTCATAACCCACTTGAATCTAATGTATGAAATATGATATGTCAAGAGCTTTGTAATGTTGTGAACAACCAATAAAAAAATAAAATAAAAAAACAAGCAGAGAGATGAAAAATTGTGCTGTATATATATATTGGGGTAAAAATTGGGAGTTCATAACCCAATTCAATCTAATGTATGAAATATGATATGTCAAGAGCTTTGTAATGTTGTGTACAACCAATAAAAAAAATAATAAAAATTTTTTTAAAATCTGTATAAAAGTACTTTGCAAACCTCTTAGTAATCTAGCAATATATTATTATTCATCTATTAAAATTATTAGTGCTAACATTAAGTCCTATGATGTAGGAATGTTTATCTTCTTTCTCCATGTAAAGATAATAAGGTTAAGAAAGGAGAATTCACTGCTCCAGGACCACATATCTAGTTTCAATGCATTTAGTACTTAAATTCTTATCTCCTGACTTGAAATTCTAGGTGCCTTCTACCACATCTTTCTGTCACTATGAACATTTAATCTTCAAAGTGTGATTCCCAAAGACTGAAAAAAAAAAAGTGAAAAGAAATCTCTATTGTTAGACTGTTAATTCCAGTGCTATAGATCAGGCTAATCCCATGTTATAGGGCAATCCAGTAAACTAAGTATCATATGACCTAACAAAAGGCAAATTTATTACAATATAGTCTAAGAAATAATACTAACGTTAGTGACTTTAAGCTAGAAGCATTTAAAAACTTCATATTATAGCAATTTCAGTATTTCGTTAAAATATCACCTTTGGTCCTGATAACTATGGGCATTGCTTTATTCTAGTTCAGGTCAGAACTGTCCCTTCTTCAAACATACAGTATATAAATACACAAAGAATTCTTTGAGTCATGATGCCTATAAAAACTACCTTAAGTTTTAAGTTCCTAGGAACTCTTAATTAAATTCCTGAATAACCAAGTTTACTGGATACATCTCACAATACAACGAAACTTGTCTCTTATCCAGTCACAGCAAGTATTCAGTCTTCATGAAACCTCAAAGCAGAATCTTAGGAGGCTGTCTCTATTTCAGGTGTTTCCCAAGAGAGGACCAAAGTATAAGTATTTAGATATTACTTTACTAAGACAACATACTTATCACAGGACTTAAGCTGCAAATTTGCCAAAAAAGCTCAAAAAATCTTTAACATATTTATTGACAGATAAAAGACCTTAATTAAGACCCTTAACAAAAAAATTTTAAAAGACCTTTAACAAACATTTATGATTTCATGTAGGTGAAAAAGCAATCAAAGTTTTTTCAACTATTTCTTCAAATATTCCTCTTACTTGAATGTATTCAAATATTTTGTTACCTGAAATAGTGATATTACTAATACAGAAACACATCTATAGTTATACTTCCAAATGGCAATCAATGCACAAAGGAAATTGTGAGACTTTCCATGGAAAAGAGCTTAGAAGAAAGTTTTGAAAGAGTTTTAGTACTACACTAAAAGTCAAGCGAGCAGAATACTTCTGACTGCTATTATTAGGAAGTCTCGTTCTACTATGATAATATATGTATTAGATAGATCTAGGTTCAAACTCTCACCTTTCCACTTACTAGCCATATGATTCTAAGAAGGCTATTTACCCTTATAAGTTTCAAGTCTTCAACTATAAAAAGGGAATAATATAGCACACTTCACAAGTTATTTAGAGTATTAAATGAAAAATATTTAAATGTGTTCATATTTGAAATGGAACAAAAGTACTTATAAGATGTAAGCATTTATTGCTAACAGCATTTTCAACTTACAGAATATCCAAATAAACTAAAAATGCCAATAATCACTTGTTTTGCCAGTAAAAACACCATAAATGCTGAGATACTAAATAAGGTCCCTGACCTTATTTAGAAGGAACTCCAAAACCCAAACAGTTATGATCACAATTTAATTTTAAAAGGAGCTATGGTTCAAACAAATAATGGTAAGAGCAACAAGAATCCTTGCTCTCATTTTTCTGTTATATCCATCAAAACAGCCTTAGTATTAAAAAAAAAACTATCATTTAATTTAAATATTTTACTTCCAGTAGGACATTTCCCAGAGAGACTAAATCACCAGTAGAAAAATAAAAATGAAAATAAGGAGAAGTAAAATTAATAAGATTATTTCTCTTTCAATATCAAAGATAAACAGAAGGCAAAAAAAGGAGGAAATACACAGTTCAAATGAGAAAAATATAACTCTTAATATCCTCTATTTAAAGTACCTTAGTTGTACTGGAAGACATATAAACCTTTAAAACACAGCTATTATATATTTCCATGAAATTATCACCACAGTCAATACCAAGAATATATTCCTCACTTCTTAAAGTATACCCACACCATCTTTTTTTTTAATTAAAAAAAAATTAGTTATAGAGGAACACAATACCTTTATTTTATTTGTTTATTTTTTTATGTGATGCTGAAGATTGAACCCAGTGCCTCATCTATACTAGGCAAGCAATCTACCACTGTGTGACAACCCCAGCCACCCCCCACTCCCATCTTTTTAAATTTTATGCGCGTATGTGGAAAGAAAATAATACCTACTCCCTAACAAAATTTAAAGCATACAACGCAATATTGCTAACTATAGGCACTATATTCTACAGTGCACCTCTAGGACTTACTCATCTTCCCTATCTGAAACTTTGTACCCTCTGATGAATACCTTCCCATTTCCTCCCCATATCCTGGCAATCACCATTCTACTTTACATTCCACATACAAGTGGAATCATGTAGAAATATTTCATTTAGCATATTTATCCATGTTGTCACAAATTAGAAGAATTTCATTTTTAATATTAATTTTTAGGTATAGTTGGACACAATACCTTTATTTTATTTACTCATTTATTGTTATGTGGCACTGAGGATTGAACCCAGGGCCTCACACTTGCTAGGCAAGTACTCTACTGCTGAGCCACAACCCCAGCTCCAGGATTTCCTTTTTAGGCTGAATAATATTCCATTATTTGTATGCCACTCTTTTTTTAATCCATTCATTTGTTGATGAATATTTAGGTTGCTTCTATGTCCTTACCACTGGTAATATTGCTACAATGAACATGGGAGTATAAATCTTTTCAAGATCCTGATTTTAATTCCTTTGGATATGTGCCCACAAGAGGGAGAAGTGGGGTTGTTTTAACAAATGGCAGTTCTATTTTTATTTTCTAAGGACTGCCATATAGTTTTCCATAGGAGTTGTACCAATTTATATTCTCCCCAACAGTTTATACAAGGTTCCCTTTTCTCCTCAACACTTTTTTTTTCCCAAATAGCCATTTTAACAGATGTGAAGTGATAACTCATTATGGTTTTGAGTTGCATTTCCTTGATAACTAAAAATATTGAAAAGTTTTTCAAATAACCATGTTAACCATGTGTAGGTCTTCTTTTGAGGAATATCTATTCAATTTCTTTCCCCTTTCATACCCACATTTTTTTCATCTTTCTCCTCCTTTTATTTATTTCTCATTTTGCTATTGAGTTGAAGGATTTCCTTACACATTTTAGATATTAACCCTTTATCAGATATGATTTCCAAATATTTCCTCCCATAAGGTGTTTTTTATTTTATTGTTATTTCCTTTGCTGTGCAGAAGCTTTTTAGCTTGATATAGTCCCATGTGTCTATGTTTGCTTTTGTTGCCTGTGTTTCGGAGTCTTATTCAAAAAGCAACTGCCAAAGCCACTGTCAAGAAGCTTTTCCCCCAGTACATTTATTGATTGGGTTGTTTGTTTTGGTTTTGGTTTTTTTTTTTGCATTAAGTTTTTTGAGTTCTTCATATATCCTAGAGATTGGTGCTCTATCTGATGTGCATGTGGTCAAAATTTGTTCCCATTCTGTAGGCTCTCGCTTTACCTCAATGATTGTTTCTTTTGCTGAGAAGAAGTTTTTTAGTTTGAATCCATTCCATTTATTGATTCTTGCTTTTATTTCTTGTGCTTTAGGAATCTTGTTAAGGAAGTCAGGCCTAATCCAACATGATGAAGATTTGGGCCTTCATTTTTTTCTGTGGCGTAGGGTCTCTGGTCTAATTCCTAGGTCCTTGAGTCAAGTTTTGTGTATGGTGAGAGATAGAGGTTTAATTTCATTTTGCTACATATGGATTTCCAGTTTTCCCAGCACCATTTTTTGAAGAGGCTATCCTTTCTCCAATGGATGTTATGGCACCTTTGTATACTATATCTGTATTTATATGGATTGGTCTCTGTGTCTTCTATACTGTACACTAGTCTACATGTCTATTTTGGTACCAATACCATGCTTTTTTTATTACTATACTCTAGTATAGTTTAAGGTCTGGTACTGTGATGACTCCTGTTTCACTTTTCTTGCTCAGAATTGCTCTCAGAAGAAGATATACAACTCATCAACAAATATATGAAAAAATGTTCAACATCTTTAGTAATTAGAGAAAGGTAAATCAAAACTACTGTAAGATTTCCTCTCACCCCAGTCAGAATGGCAGAACAACAATAAGTGTTGAAGAGAATGCGGTGGGGAAAGGTACACTCATACACTGCTGGTGGGACTGCAAATTGGTACAACCACTTTGGAAAGCAGTGTGAAGATTCCTCAGAAACTTGGAATGGAACCACCGTATGACACAGCTATCCGACTCCTCAGTCTATACACAAAAGACTTATAAACAGTATATTATAGTGACATAGTCACACAAATGTTTATAGCAGCTGAATTCACAATAGCTAAACTGTGAAACTAACCTAGTTTCACAATGGAATATTACTCAGCATTAAAAGATAATAAAATTATGGCATCTGCAGGTAAATGGATGGAACTGGAGAATATTCTGATAAGTGAAGTAAGCTAATCCCAAAAAACTAAAGGCCTAATGTTTTCTCTGATTAGTGATGGAGCGGGGGAGGGGGGGGATGGGAAAAATGTTGGATTGGGCAAAGGGGAGGATGGAGAGGGGTTATGGGGCAGGAAAGATGGTGGAATGAGATGGACACCATTACCCTAGGTACATGTATGATTGCACAAATGATGCATCTCTACACCGTGTACAACCAGAGAACTGAAATGCTGCACTCCATTTGTGTATGATGAATCAAAATACATTATGCTGTCATGTACAACTAAGTAGAACAAATAATAATAATAATAATAATAATAATAATAATAATAATAATAATAATAATAAAAGAAGCTTTCCCCTGTTTTCTTCTAGAAGACTTCATGTTTTATGCTTTTAAGTCTTTAGCCCATTTTTTATTGATTTTTGTATAGGTATAAGATAACAGTCCAATTTCATTATTTTGCATGTGGATATAAGTTTATATACACATTTATTTATTAAAGGCTTTCCTTTTCCCATTGTTGTGTGGAGCAGCCTTGTCAAAGATCAGTTGACTGCTGTATAAGTCAGTTTTCTGTTATTATTTTAAAAATACCTGAAACTGAGTGTTTATGAGAAAAGAGTCTTTTAGCTCATAGATTTGGAAGCTGAAAGTCCAAGATCAGGCAGGCTTGGTACATGTCTGGTCTCTGGTGAAGGATGGCAGATGTCATCATTGCAGGTACACATGGGGAAAGAACAATCATGCAATCCCAGAGCAAATGGGAGTGGCCAGGCATGTTCTTTTTATAACAACCCTCTCACAAGAAACCATAGTCTAAGAACTACCTTAATCTCCTCTGACAGCAGCATTCTGAACAATACTTCAAGACTACCTGCTATGCTCCACCTCTTAAAGGTCCCATCATCTCTTTTTTTTTTTAAAGAGGGAGAGAGAGAGAGAGAGAGAGAGAGAGAGAGAGAGAGAGAATTTCAATATTTATTTTTCAGTTTTCAGCGTACACAACATCTTTGTTTGTATGTGGTGCTGAGGATCAAACCCGGGCCGTACGCATGCCAGGCAAGCACGCTACCACTTGAGCCACATCCCCAGCCCCCCATCATCTCTTAATACCACTAAACTGAGAACCAAGTTTCCAACACATTAATCCTTGGGGGACACCCTCAAACCATATCCAGAGCACAGAAACCACATATGCATGAGATTATCTTTAGGTTCTCTATTCTATCCAATTAATCTATTTTTATGCCACTAACATATTGTTTAGGTGTTTTGGGGAGCAGGGTTGTTTGGTTTAGTTTTTTGAGACAAAGTCTCATTCTGCAGTGTAAGCTGGTCTCAAACTCCTAGGCTAGAGTGATCTTCCCTCCTCTACCTCCTGAGCACTGGGATTCAGTATCATGTTTTGATTAGTGTAGCTTTGTACCAGAAATCAGGAAATATAATGCCTCCAACTTTGTTCTTCTTGATCAAAATTGTTTGGGCTATTTTGGGATCTCTTATGCTGTAAGACTAAAACTCTGCCCAGGTCTTAAAACTCTATTAAAACTTTGAGAAATACATTTGTTGACCTAATAAACACATGAAAATAGAAACAATAATACTAGCAAGTTTTCAAAAAGAAGGATTGCCAAAAATTAACCCCTTCTCAAAGGGGAGAACTAAAGAATATTTTTTTAAAAAAAGATAAATCTTTAATAAAGTGAAATTAAACACAACATATACTTGGAAAGTAACTGTATTAACTCAGTACACATCCAAGAAAGACAATAAAATACACAATGATATCAAGCAAAGTAACAACCTGTTTTTGAAAAACATAATATCCAATGACTAACCTCCTACACAACCAAGTTTGTATTTCAAACTGTTTATCTGACTCTAATGAAACAGTGAACTGTTAGTGATACTATTCAAGATAAGATTCAATTTCTCTATAGTATTTTCTTTTGATAAACAAAAATCATAAAATAGAATATCATCTGACATTATTACACTTTTAAACAAGTCAGTATAGTAATACTGTGTATAGAGCACTGATGTTAAATTCTCACCTTGATCACAGCTTGATCATCAGTGATCACAATTTTGTTCAATGATGTCTCACAAAAAATGCTGCATCTTACTAAATTACAAGTACAGAGCTTTCAAATTGGCTATGAATCCTCTACACACAATTTTTTTTTATAAAATGGGTAGGAAGAGAGACACCAGAGTTTTAGTTTCCAAATATCTTTTCACTTTTTAGAATGAATATTAGAATGTGTTCTAATTAAGTAGTATAAGAATAAAATAGAGAGCCTGGTCCAGTGGCACACACCTGAAATCCCAGTGGCTTGAGAGGCTGAGGCAGGTAGATCATGAGTTCAAAGTCAGCAGCAACTTAGCAAGGCCCTAAGCAATTCAGTGAGACTCTGTCTCTAAATAAAAATATAAAGAAAGTTACGGATATGGCTCAGTGGTTGAGTGCCCCTGAATTCAAACCCTGGTACCAAAAACAAAAAAATAAGAATTAAATAGGCAATTAGTTAAATATGCATTTAAGAAATACAACTTGAAAAAATATGATATAATCATTCTATAAATATTATTGGAGACCACTTCAATAAAGAATATTATTAAACATAGGCGGTTATGGAGGGTATATGAGGACATAGTTCTATTTTCAGGGAACTTTATAATATAATAGAGCTCATAGATGTATAAATATTTGAAGGCACTGCAAGGCAAATAAATGATTACAATTCCCATTAGAAGTTAAGACCATTTGAACTATAAAAGAAGATAGAATCAATTAGATTAAAATAGTGGTACCAAAAAAATATATCTCAAGAAAGATATAAAACTTCAGAACTCTGGAATGAAAGATTAAATTTAGAAAGGAAGAGATGAAAGAGGAAGATATCCACACCTAGTAAAACAGAGAGAGGTAGGGGAAGACCACCATCCTCCACAGACAAGAAAAGATAAGGTAAGAAGAGTAGGTTTGAGCCAAGAAAAAGAAAATTCCTGCGTATCATATCAAGAATTTAGATTCAATCATTTAACAAATATTAATTAAAGTGCCTATTATGTGCCATACACTGTCCTAGATGCAAATGACACAACTGAGTCAATTCATTTTTCTGTCCTAATGGTGCTTATAGTTTAGTAGTTTTATTTATATGTAATATGATACCCTACAATGCTTCTGAGCACAATAGGTATGTGACCTGAAATACACTTTGGAAAAATTATATAGCAATGGTAATTACCAGTCCATTATCTATAAAGAAAAGAGAGAAGCAGATCAATTAAAATATTGCAATAAGAGTCCAGGATAGAAGTGGCAAGTGATATTATTCAATAATCCAAATGATTTGTTGATCAGCCTTAGATAAATTACCTTATTTCTCTGCATCCCTGTTCTCACTAGAAAATAGAAGATTGCCAATGAGTCACACTATTAAGATCTTCAATCAAAAAATTCCACAGCACATCAAGGCACTGTGTGTTATATGTAGAGTAATATTAAAGACTAAGTGCTGCAACTCACTTTCATTTCTAAGCTTGCAACACAGCTTTAGAATTATGCATGTCCTTTATCAGTTTAACCACTACTTGTCTCCAACAGAGCACTTTTTCTGAGCAAGACTGGGAAGTAAGGGTCAAAGTTAGACACGATATAGGGTTAACTATAGACTATGAAGGTTTGTGCTACTGTCCTTTATTTGTAATCTGTAGTCCCAAGTAAAGGACAGAGAGGGAGGTACCTGGCTACTTAGGTATCTGTTAGAAATAGAAAAAGAGCAGTAGACAAGATACTTATTTTATTCTTCATTATACCACAGTGAGCTATTTGTCTCGACAATTAATTTATTTAAGAAGACTCAAAGGCAAAGTCCATGTTTTATTCATCTTTATGATTTCATCGTGCCTAGCACAGAGCTTTAGACACAACTGCTGAAGGCAGAACTGAGAAGATGAAGAGAGGCTAAAACCAAAAAAAATATGAGTTAAATAGGTATAAGAGGGTTCAGGCAATAATACAACCAGCAACAAAACAGCCAGAAAGGGATACAAAGTGAATAAGACATGATTTTTTTCCTCTCTAGGCACTTTCAGCCTAGAAAAACTATTAGAAGGAAAAAGAAAATTATACTAGGCATGTAGAATGAGGTAACTACTAAAATTAATAATTAATTGCTACCTTTTACAGAATACACCAAACACTGTGTAAAGAACATTACAGACATTATCTCATTTAATCCCCACACCCCCATGAGTCAGATATTATTATCCCTATTTTTCAAATAGGGAAACTTAGAGCTGGGATAAATAACTTACTCAAAGTCATAAAATTAGCAACAGTAGAACTCTGACTAAATCCAAAGCTACCAGGAACCATAGAGATGGGACTGAAGCTAGTTTTAAGCACCAGGTACTATGTGTATTTCCAAAGTGCAACCAAAAAGATTTGCAAAGATGAAGAGCAGTATTTAAATTGAAGAGATATTAGACCATATGATGACCAGAGAAGAGTCAATCCATCAAAACCAGGTCCCCTCTCCCCAAACAGAGAAGAGTCAATCCATCAAAACCAGGTCCCCTCTCCCCATACAACCAGTGGACTGTCTTGTGAACTTCTAGAGCCAACTAAGGCATGAAAAAGTATTCCATCTTGCTCTCCATCTTTTTAACTTTCTATTCTGAAATAACTTGAGATCTATCACAAAATTGTAAAGAGTACAGAGTTCTCATATGCCCTCAAGCAGCTTCCCCTAAATTACCATCTTACATACCATAGTATTATTATCAAAACCAATGAATTAAGATTGATATAATACTATTAACTGAATCTTGCCAGTTTTTAACAATTCTAAATTTAAAAATCATAATATCACTTGTACCCACAAATATAATTATAAATTGCCAATATATAATAAGACATAATAATTTTAAACATAAATAATTCAAGCTGCCATAGATACTCTTTTATATATCTATTGGTGGCCCTGTGTGTCAGGGGTCCCCAAGATTACCCTCTGTTTTAGAAGGTTTACTGGAAGGGACAGAAAAGCTATTAACTCAGTTATGGCTTATTATACCCAAAAGATAAAGATGAAAACCAGCAAAGAATCTAGGAATTAGACCAGAGACCCTGTGCCTAACAGAAAAAAAAAAAAAAAAGTAGGCCCAAATCTTCTTTATATCAGATTAGGCCCGACTTCCTTAACAAGATTCCTTAAGTACAAGACACAAAATCAAGAATCAATAAATGGGATGGATTCAAACTAAAAAGCTTCTCTTAGTAAAAGAAATAATCAATGAGGTAAAGAGAGAGACTACAGAATGGGAGCAAAGTTTTACCACATACACATCAGATAGAGCAATAATCTCCAGGATATATAAAGAACTCAAAAAACCAAATACCAAAAGTACAAATAACCCAATCAATAAATGGGCTAAAGAACTGAGCATACATTTCTCAGAAGATACACAACCGATCAACAAATATATGAAAAAATGCTCAACGTCTTTAGTAATTAGAGAAAGGCAAATCAAAACTACTCTAAGATTTCATCTCACCCCAGTCGGAATGGCAGTTATCAAGAATATAAGCAACAATAAGTGTTGGAGAGGATGCAGGGAAACTCTTACATTGCTGGTAGGACTGCAAATTGCTGCAACCAATCTGGAAAGCAGTATGAAGATTCCTTAGAAAACTTGGAGTGGAACCATCATTTGACCCAGCTATCTCACTGCTCAGTCTATACCAAAGGACTTAAAATCAGCAGAGTACAGTGACACAGCCACATCAATGTTTATAGCAGCACAATTCACAATAGCTAAACTGTGGAATCAACCTAGACACCCATCAATAGGTGAATGGAAAAAGAAACAGGTATATATATACACATTGGAATATCACTCAGCATTAAGAGATAATAAAATTATGGCATTTGCAGGTAAATGGAGGGAGTTGGAGATTATCATGATAAGCGAAGTAAGCCAATCCCCTAAAACCAAAAGCCGAATGTTTTCTCTGATAAGTGGATGCTGATCCATTTTGGGGGGTGGGAGGAGGAGCGCAAGGGTCCCTGGGAAGAATGGAGGAACTTTGGATTGGGTAAAGAGGGAAAGAGAGGAGGGGAGAGGGCATGGGGTAGGAAAGATGGTAGAATGAGACAAACATCATTATCCTAGGTACATGTATAATCATACATATGAATGATGTTACTCTGTACAAACAGAGAAGTAAAAAACTGTGCTCTATTTGTATACTATGAATAGAAGTGCATTCTGCTGTCATGTTTAACTAATTAGAACACATAAATAAATAAAAATAAAAATAAATTTTAAAAAATCAGCAAAGGGAAAAAGAACATGACTAAAGTCCTGGAGAAACCAGATCCATACAAGTTTTTACACGTCTTCTCCCAGTGCTATTGCATGGATGTGCTTAATTGTGTCAATAATGACATGCAGCAACACACACAAAGTGATAGCAACCAAGAAAGCTGTCCCAAACCTTGGTGTCCAGTACTTTTATTGGGGGTCAGTCACAAGGCACATGATGCCTGGATAACTGACCTCTCCTAGTTAGACTCCAGGCCCCAAAACAAAATGAATGTTCACCATAAATCATATTGTTTGCATAAACTATCTGATCAAACTGGTACCTTTGGCTCTAAGCCTTCGGGCATTCAAAAATACTCTTATGAGGCAGAATATTCGAAGGGCTTGAGTTCATCTCCCTAGAGCCAGCCAAGGATCAGTCCTAAAGAGTCCTTTCTTGGAAACTTGCTAGATTTGTGCAACCCAGCCTCCACAGTTAACCTTTCCTGCACAATCTGTGAATGTATTTCTGGGCTATCCCATTCATTTTAAAAATAGCACAATATAAGATTATTTGGGGTGTACCAACACTAACTTACCCAATTATTTACTCATTAACCTTAAATGTGTTTCTAGCTATTAATCAAAATTAAAAGCAAAGTTTCAGAGTCATAAACAGATACACAAAAGAAAGATATAGTTTTTCTAGAATTCATTATCATTAGCTGATGAAATAAAGGTTAGTCTAGATGTAAGTTTCAGGCCCCTAAAGAAATAAGGTTAGCTTTAAACATTCCAATTTTAAATAAGAATGAGCGAACAAGAAAGCATTTATGGAAATGAAAAACAATTCAGAGAACTTTTCTTATTGCAGAACTCCTATTGTGTTTGCTTTCAGTAATTAATATGAAAATAAATAGAGTAAAACAAAAATTACATGATTCTGGAAAAGTCATAGAATACTGTTACCACTCAAGAGTTGTTTTTTTTTTTTTAAGGGCTTCCTTATTTATTTATCTAGGTCTAGAATTTCTATTTTACAGAGTAACTTCATTAGATTTTCACAAAAATGTAAGTTCTAAATACTCATGTTTATGGTAGGACTAAATGTAAACAATGAATCCACTACTATATATAATTATAATGCACCAATAATTTTTAATACAGATATCCTCAAAATATTAGTATAGATATTTTATAATGGAAAATTTCCACAAAATATTAACAAATATGTCTGTTTCCAATCACATGATTTTATTAGTACCTCTTTTACTGTCAAGGACTAATATAGAAAAGAGCAATACTAGACTTAATTTTTTAAATATTTAATTGATTTGAGTTTTTAAATACATGACAGTGGAATACGTTACAATTCTTATTACACATACACAGCACAATCTTTCATATCTCTGGTTGTATATAAAATATGTTCACACCAATTCATGTCTTCATACATGTACTTTGGATAATGATGTCTATCACATTTCACCATCATTGCTAACCCCCTGCCTCTTCCCTTCCTCTCCCACCCCTCTGCCCTATCTAGAGTTCATCTATTCCTCCCGTGGTCTCCCTCCCTACCCCATTATGGGTAAGTCACCTTCTATCAGAAAAAACATTCGGCATTTGTTTTTGGGGGATTGGCTAACTTCACTTAGCATTATTTTCTCCAACGCCATCCATTTACCTGCAAATGCCATGATTTTATTCTCTTTTGTTTCATTGTGTATATACAAAACATTTTTAAATCCATTCATCTACTGAGGGGCATCTAGGTTGGTTCCACAGTTTAGCTATTGTAAATTGTGCTGCTATAAACATTGATATGGCTGTGTTCCTGCAGTATGCTGTTTTTAAGTCTTTTAGGTATAGACCGAGGAGTGGGATAGCTGGGTCAAATGGTGGTTCCATTCACAGTTTTCCAAAAGCCTACATCTTGGGAGTAAATTTTTATCCCTCACACATCAGATAGAGCACTAATCTCTAGGGTATATAAAGAACTCAAAAAGCTAAGCACCAAGAAAACAAATAAACTAATCAATAAATGGGCCAAAGACATGAATAGACACTTCTCAGAAGAAGATATACAATCAATTAACAAATAAATGAAAAAGTGTCATCATCTCTCGCAATTAGAGAAATGCAAATCAAAACTACCCTAAGATTTCATCTCACTCCAGTAGAATGGCAGCTATTATGAAGACAAACAACAATAAGTGTTGGCAAGGATGTGGGTGAAAAGGCACACTCATACATTGCTGGTGGGACTGCAAATTGGAAAGAAGTATAGACTTAAAATTTAAATGTATCCTTGCCCATGTGAAGATCAAATAATGTCACCTTTCCAAAACAGAAGGAAGTTTTATAGTAGCTCAAATAGAGAAAAAAGGTTGGAAAATTAAGTCATCACATGAACTACAGTAGGGAGATTATATATATATATATATATATATATATATATATATATAAAACATTCAAAAGAAGCTGTTAGATTGGTTAATTATGTAAATTATAAGCAATAATTTAACAAATTATCATCTGTTACATTAAATTAATATAATTAATTTGAACATTTCTGTGTTGCTCATAAACACTAAACACCTAATGGTTTCATAAGTATGGTTTATTACAGAGGATTATTAACTAATCTTACAATTCTATGTATTTCTATGACAATAACCCTGAAGTCAGCAATAGAGGTTCAGGAGAACATTATCTACATTTAAAAGAGGTCAATGCCTCAAATTAGTATGATAAAACATTGCTCTGCCCTATCTAGATTTCGTCTTTTCCTCCCATGGACTAGAGTAGAGGGTTCTCTTATGCTCCCTACTAACTACTTAAGATACTGGGGAACCACCAGCCCAAGGTCCTAAATCTAGGAAGAAAAGTCAAAATCAGAGGTTGGCGAATTAAGATCCATGGATCAAACCTAGCCCTTCATTTGGTTTTGTAAACCAAGTTTTATTGAGCCACACTATATCCATTTGTTTATAACCTGTCTACAGCAGAGCTAAGTAGTTGCCACAGAGACCAAATGACCCACAAAGACTAAAATATTACTCTCTGGCCCTTTACAAAAAACTCTGCTGAACTTTAGCCCAGCAGATCTAATAGGGTAAAATGAGAATGGCTTCATGGGTATCTGAAAATTCTAGAATAAATAAATAGGAAATAAAATATTACTGTTTCTGGAAAGGATACAAGACAACAAAGTTCTCTGACCTATAAAATGCAAGTTATTAAATATTAGATAAAAGTGTCCCTTATAAGTTTGTTTTTTAGGTACTAGAGATAGAACCCAGGGGTACTTTACCACCAAACTACATCCCCAACACTTTTTATTTATTTTGAGACAGGATCTTGCTAAGTTGCCTAGGCTGGCCTTGAACTTGAGATCCTCCTGCCTCACTCTCCCAAATTGCTGGGATTACAGGCATGTGCCATCGTACCTGAACACAGCTTTTTTGACCTAATTATTTGTTAAACTGTGTTTAAGGATAAGTACATTTAATTCAAGACAACAACCAGTTGTGTTTTTTTTAAACCAAAAAAGCATCGCCCTTTAACTTCTCTAAGGATCTGATGAGAAACAGGTAGGTATTATACCACTGGTCAAAGGTGAGAATTATTATTTCCATTTTATACATTAGGAAACCAAAAAAAAAAAGGAAAGTAATTAAGCACAATTATACAGACAGTAGGTAGATGAGTCTGAGTTTTGTTCCAGATCTATCTGACTGTAGGAGAAAATTCTAACCTCAAATCCTCCAGAAAGTAATAATTACCTTTGATATAACATCAACATAACATGATTTTTCAAAGACACTCTTTGCTGACATAAAAAAAAGTTGTACTTACTTACCTGAAATCCTGTGACCTAGGATACTAGATATCATTACTAATTGCATACCAAAACAAAATTACACCCAATGTAAATATGTTTACTATTAAAGAACACACACACACACACACACACACACGAGTTCTAATATATACATTTTTTGAAATAGAAGTTTTAAAGTATAAGAAATAGAAGGGAACAAATACATAAAATTTTCTCACATTCATAAGTTTAGAGTTAGGACAGACCTCTATAACTAAACATTAACAAGAGAAGTACAAGCAAGTTTATTAATACATGTAATATACATCATGGAGGAGAAAAGCAACCCTCAAGCAGTGGCTTGGAACATTGCCTTAAATAGTATTTTAGCAGCTCTCTCTGCTTTCCAGCTGCCACAAGGTGAACAGTTTTCCTCTGCCACACCCTGCCGCAGTCTGGCTGGGCACAAAAATCACGAGCCACCACACACCTTGTAGCTTCAAACAGCAACTCTTTATTCCCGAACTCACACCCGCCCTCTACAAACACGTTCTGGGGAAATCCACCTTCTTCTCCAAAAAATCCCATACTCCACCAGGCTTTGAATCCCAAATACTTTCTGAATCCCACAAGAACTCAACCGGAACTCAAAGGATGCCTGAGGCAGCAGGATATGCCCTATTCCCGGCAGGGTACACCTTAAACCTGGAACCACCCTAAACCCAAGGATTGGGATACTCCCTAAAACCTGATCCGCCCTAAACCCAGATCCACCCTGGTCCTTGAGCAAGGTCACCTTACTCAAGCATACATGCAATGTCACAGCGAATGTCCAAGGCAAGTCCATTTCCACGAGTCCTTCCTCTAAGCAACATGGGGTACGCTGGCAAGGAAATTTGGATGCGACATTCCTACTTGGCAATGGCTCTCAGCAACACCCTTCTACCATGATGTCTGCCTCACCTCAGGCCCAAAGCAATGGAGTCAGCCAACCATGGACTGAAACCTCTGAAACAGTGAGCCAAAATAAATTTTTCTTCCTTTAAGTTGTTTTCTCAGGTATTTTGGTCACTTACACAAAAAGCTGACTAACATAGTACTGAATTCTGTATCTATGTTTTTTACTACAAGTACCTACCTATGATAACATCTAATTTATAAACTAGGCCCAAGTAAATAATTAACAATAATAACTAATAATAAAGTAGAACAATTGTAACAATATAGCATGGACAAGGCCTTGGGTTCAATCCTTAGCATCACTAGGGGGCGGGGGGGCGGGGGCGACAAAGAAAGAAAAAACTTTAAAATGCTGTCTAGCTGGTTGGGGTTAGCACATTCTGTCTTTCAACTTTTTTCTTTCTCCTTTTTCTTTGTGGGTGGTGCTGGGGGAAGTGTCAAGTAGGTAGGTACTCTACACTAAGTTATAACCCCAGTCTTCCAATTTTGACTCCTGTTTCTGAAATCCCTCCCTATAGATGCTGAATCTGCAAGTCAAAGCCTTGGGTTTTCCCCAAGGTCCAGCAGTTAAGGGGATCCACATACCTGTGCCAAGGGAGATGTCAAGTGCAGATGTCACTGTTCTCCCTCTCCCCCTGAAGAGCTGCTTCTGGGGGAGGGAAGGATAGAGTTGGCCTTAATCTAGTGACCTTTCCATTTATGTTCCTTTTCTGTAACTGAGAGCCCCAGAGTGTGATGAGAACTGAAGAGAAGGCCAGACCTTCTTAAAAACAAACAACAAAAACAACAACAACAAACTGCTATCCACTGACAAAAAAAAAAAAAATACAGCATTATCATCGATTTTTTTTTCATCAATAAACGTGATAATTTCACTTGCCTCCATGCTAGAAGAGTATTTCGTAATAGCCATGTAAAAGAATAGAATTCTCAGGGCTAGGAGTAGCTCAATAGCAGAGCACATGCTTACCATGCATTCAGCCCTAGATTAGATCTCCAGCACAGCAAAAGTAATAATAATTGTAATTACTTAATTAATTGATTATTTTTTTCATGGGATGAAATGTTTTAATGTTTTAACAAAGAACAATAAACTTCAGAAAAGTGACAACATAATGTGAGAACAATTTTAGGCATTAGCCCAAAGCGGGGAAAACTAGGAAGAAATGAAGAATGAGGTCTGCTCACAGACTTCTCTGGTGCCTTCCCAGCACCATCTCTGAACTGACAAACACTGCCTATTGTGGTTTATTCTTTGACACACAAATGCATATGATTTGCTGATTTGAAAAAAAAATTAGAGTTAAAAGCAAATATTAAAATTTAAGTTAAATTCTAATAGGTAGTCAAGTTTAAGAAGAGAAGCAGTGCCTATGATTTATACATTAAAAAATATTTACTAAATGTATACTATGTGTTATGTGCTATTCCTGGTGCTAAGAAAATTTGTATTTAATTTCAAAATATTTGGAGATTTTCCAGGTACTTCTGTTGTTTATTTCTACTTTAACTCTCAAGGGGTTAAAACTTGTACAATTTCAAGATTTTAAGTTTGTTGAGATCTGTTTTACAATGCAGAAAATAGTGTATCTTGATGAATATCCATGTGTACTTAGAAAGAATGCATATTCTGCTGGCATTGAGTGATATATATGTTCTGTAAATGTCAGTAAGATCAAGTTGATCAATTATATAATTCAGATCTTCTATACCTTTACTGACTTTCTAACTACTAATTCTTATAAATACTAAGAAGACTGAAGTCTCCACACAGTACTACAGGCATGCTTGCATACATAAGGAGTACATAAGCAAACATACAATGTCATAAGCAAAATTAAATACAAATTATATTTTAGGTTTATTTCCCATATTATAAAAATATAGCATATCCATTGTAGAGCAATGTAAAAATTCAATAAAATGCTTATCTGAGCACCCATGTTGGCTTTACTCCTTATTCTGACTTGAATGAAAAGAGGTATGGAATGTGTCAAAATGGTATGGCAATGATACAGTCCTAGCCCAACCCACCATCTCAGATCCACAGCCAGAATCATGCTGGAATACACTAGCATCCTACCCAATCTTTCTCAGAAGTCATCAGACATTTACCTATGATAGTTCTACTAGACTTGAATTTTTTCTCCTACTGCCTGACTCTCTAATACTGTCTAGATGTTTAAAATCTTTTCAAAATTTAAGAATCTTAAGAATTCTTTTTCCATCCTACAAGATGCCACTGTAATCTGATTATAGTAAGATATTTTGCCACCTAAAACTACATTTTATCACTATTAAAATCAATATTAGGTGAAGGGGAGTGAAGGCAGGGGAGGGGACATGGGGATAGGAAGGACAGTAGAATAAACAGATATTATTACCTTATGCACATGTATGACTCATTACCAATGTGATTCTACATGTACAATCAGAAAAATGAGAAATTAGACCCCATTTATGTATGATATATTGAAGTACATAAATGCATTCTACCGTCATGTATAACTAATTGAAACATATAAAAAATTATTAAAAAACAATATTAAAGCTGGGCACAGTGGCGCAGGCCTATAATCCCAGGAGGCTGAGGCAGGAGGATCACGAGTTCAAAGCTCAGCAATGGCGATGCTAAGCAATTCAGTGAGACCTTATCTCTAAAAAAAATACAAAATAGGGCTGGGGATGTGGCTCAGTGGTCAAGTGCCCCTGAGTTCAATCCCTGGTACCAAAAAAAAAAAAAAAAAATTAAAAAGAGTTAAAAGCAAATATTAAAATTTAAGTTAAACTCTAATAGGTAGTCAAGTTCAAAAAGAGAAGCAGTGCCTATGATTTATACATTAGAAAGTATTTATTAAATGCATACTGTGTGTTATGTGCTATTCCTGGTGCTAAGAATAAAAGTTAAAGTAGACTCTATGTAGTCTACTAAGGAACACATAATAAACCAATAAACATACTATATAACATGCTAGAGTAAAAACTGTCATCAAAAAACATAAAGCATAGTAAGAATAATAGGTGTGATTAACATCTACCTGGTTAGTTCTCAAGTCCTCAGGAAAGAATAAGCTATGCTACTAATAAGCTATGCTACTAGGTAGAGGAAGAGTGTTGGTAGGTTTGAGGAAATGCAAAGATGCATATGATTTGCTGATGTGAAAAACATAATGAACTAAAAAATAACATGTCGTATTAAGAAATTTAGTTCCATATGAAGCCCTTTATTCAAAGTATAAACAAAAGCTTAAAACTTCATGATTTTTCACTTAAATGAGGTAGTCCAGAAAAATTCTAACATGTTCTATAGGAAGTATTTTTCAAAAGCCTTTTAAAACCAGCAGTTACCTGTCACAAAAAACTAACACCACATTGTATTATATAATAGTATACATAATATATATAAACACACACATACACACACACATACACACTATGTAGTTACATAGTTATGCATTGTATATTTTGCCTTTATTTATAACATAAAAAACAAGTCAAAGACAGAAATATTGGGATACTAAGTACCTATTTTTTCAGAGGCCTCTATTAAAAACGAAGAAAAGCAGAGTGCCTTTGTCACTAAATAAGATAAATCAGCTCAGTAAAAAAAACTGAAAAGCATTAGCCTATGATTACTATTTAAAAGGAAACAAACTTTTAAAAAGTGAATTTTCATATTTTAAACAAGCTTAGGTAAAGCAACAATATGAATTAATAAAAATAAGCATATAAACTTATATTCAATCAAATATCTCTATGAAATATTTTTAAATTACCTTCTTCTCCTTAATCAGTGAAAACTAGAATTCAAATTTATCATTTTAACCAATGATAAGAAAAATTTAAACATGAGCACCACCCACGATAAACTTTATAGTACTTGACTTTAATCCAAATTATGGTTTAAAAAGCCATTAAATTATGTAGAACTTTATGTACCTCTACTTTTTTACTTTTTTTTTTTTTTTTTTTTGTATTTTGTCCCTTGCCTTTATAAATCTCAAAAGCTGTGTGGTGGCTCATACTATTTAATACATCCTTTTTTTTTTTTTTTTGGTAGGTGGTGCTGGGGATTGAACCTAGGGCCTTGTGCATGTGAGGCAAGCACTCTACCAACTAAGCTATATCCCTAGCCCCTATTTACACATTCTTTATGCTGCAAAGATCCAAGATTTTAATTTTCCAAAAACAAATCTAAAATTAATAAAATCATAACCCAGTTTTATCTCAGGGTAAGGAATTTTCTGTCTAGATGAGATATGACTAACTGAAAGCCTAGCAATTCCAAATGTTGCTGAGGCTGTGAACAAGTAAAAGTCTCCCATACACTGCAGGTAGGAGTGTAATTTAGTATACACTTATAGGATACAGTTTATACATCACAAACCCTTGCAATATCCCCCTCATCTTTAGATTTCCTGATCACAATGCCCACAACTGAAAAGTCATACCAAAAGTAATCTTTGGAGGTTTTCTTACTGGCATTATCATTACTACCACTCTAAACATCCCCAAATGGCTGAACTCTGGTCATTTGAAGTAAACCAAATCCTACTCTGTACAAAACAGCACTGAACACAGTAACACTGTATCTGAACCTAAAATATTTACTAAAGTGACAACTACTACAGTAAAACAAACTTCGTAGAAATAGGCACAGGCAATTGCATTCAGTTTTACTTCGTAGGTTATCTCAGTGTGACAAATGTGATATAAAACATATACAACGAGGGGCTGGGGTTATAGCTCTGTGGTATAGCGCTTGCCTCACACTTGTGAGGCACTGGGTTTGAGCCTCAGCACCACATAAAAAAAATAAAAATGTTGTGTCCATCTACAACTAAAAAAAATATTTTAAAAAACACAGAATGAGTAAAAGGAGGGGAAAGTGTGACTACAGGAACTTCTAAAAACATTTAAATCTGCCTCAATCTCAAATTATGAAAAAGAGTAAAATAATCTCAGCAGATGAACTAATTTAAGAAAATATTGACATTTGCTAGAGTAATTAAACTGTGCTACCTTAAAAAAGTCATCTGTTTTATGTTTTCTTCTATTTTTATTACTTGGTATTATATATCAGTAAACATAAAAGAAAGAAAAAGGAGAGATAAAGAAAAACTTACTGGGATTGAAAATTCCTTGGCCAAATACTTCAGTAGGGATGATTCTTTGGCCAAGAATTTGTTTCTTTCCCTCATATTGCCTTGAAGTTGTGTATCAAACTCCTTTCTGACTACAGAAGCAACAGAGTCGATAATCACAAGTTTAATTCCTTTTGAAATAATTTCTTCTTCCAAAGATTCAATCCTATAAAAGCAGAATTTGTAAAATAATGAAAAATTTAAGATATAACGTAAAAATAGATTGTTATGAGGATTAATCAAAAATTTAAAATTATTACAAAAATTGCAAATTATTCTTCCTAAAGTTACATTGATGACTGCAAAAATCTCTTAACATCATTTATTTTCAGCTCTTCTACACATATTACACTTTTCTGGATATAGAGCAAAATATTTTCATTTAGTTTCAGAATTCCTTGATTGTCCCATGAAACTGCCAAAGCTTCAATTTTAGAGAAACACTACTTATTGTAGCCATTCTCCAAAATGGCTCCCACTCATTCCCACCTCCTGCTATTTCACACCCTTGGGTAGCTCCTTCCCACACTGTAGCAGAGTTGGTCTATGTGGCTAACAGCATAGGACAAAATAACGGTACATCATGTCTAACAGTAGACTATAAACATCTACAGTTTCCATCTTGAGTACTCTTTCACTTGCCCACACTCACATCACTCTGCAGGAAGCAAGTTGCTGTGTTGTGAGTCTACGGATATATCCACTTGGTGAGGAATAGAGGCCTTCCAACAACCACATGAGTGAGCTTGATGTAAGATTTCCCAGCCTAATTGAACCTTGAGATGACTACAGCCCTGGCCAACAGCTTGACTATAACCTTTTGAGCAACTTTGAGCCAGAAACTATCAGCTAAGCTACTCCCAGATACTTACCCTCAGAAACTATGTAAGATAATATATCTTCTGGGTGGTTTTATTATTGTTGTTTTGGGAGGGTTTGTTTGTTTGTTTGTTTGTTTGTTTTTGGTACCAGGGATTGAACTCAGGGGCACTTAACCACTGAGTCACATCTCAAGCCCTTTTTTTGTATTTTATTTTGAGAAAGGGTCTCACTGAGTTGCTTAGGCCTCGCCAAATTGCTGAGGCTGGCTTTGAACTCACAATCCTCCTGCCTCAGCCCCCCAAGCCACTGGGATTACAGGCATGCACCACCATGCCCAGCTTATGTTTACTATTTTAAGCTGATAAACTTCGAGGTAATTTGTTAATTAAACAGCAGACATTATACCACTTATGTGATATCTAAGACATTTTATTCATTGATTTTTTTTCATTTTTAAAGAAGTCCTTCAAAGGCTACAGAAAATTAAAAAATGAAATAATTATTGCCCATAATTTGCATATGTAAAAATTTTTTGTTCTTACTCAGAAGCTGAAAACATGAAAAAAAAATCTGCAAAGCACTACAAAACTGTCAAAATATTAGACAACACACCTTTGTAGAACTTCATCACAGGTGAGTTCCCGGTAAAGATGAACTTTACTACTTGTCCAAAGTAATTTTTCTTCAGTGTTAAAATATCTGGGAAAACGGGATTCTGCTATTTCAACCAGTCTATAGGGAAAAAAAACAGTCAATATATTTAAACCACACTACTGAGACTCTAATACGAACTGGAAAGCTTATAAACCTTAATGATAGAGCAGACATAAGCAAAATAGCTTAAAATATAAGTTTTGAATGTAAGCTCTCCTTTTGAGCACTTATCAGAGGTTACATTAGAGGTTACATGAGACCAGTGAGGCTTTTAGATCTTCTCCAATTTTCAGCAAACAACAATGTCTCCAAGATCTATTTTTCTAGGAATATTTTTATAAACAATATTTTATCAAGCAACTAGAAGATATATTACTAAATAAGAAAAATGCTTTCATTTTCTTGAATTGAAAAAAGTACATTTGAACTTAGATGGCATATTATCATCCTAATAATCAGACATCAGTAAGTCTCCATATCTTATTCCAGAAAGATGTTTTCTCCATTAAAACCTAATTCAAATAAATACTATCCAATAGTTTCTTGGTAAACAGAAAATTATTATCTAAACAAATGAATACTATTCAGTTGTTTCTTAGTAAACAATAAATGATTTCTAAACACTGAATTCTGACCACAAAGCTACATCTAACATATGGGGAGCAGGCCAACCAAGAAGAGTGACAAGTGGAAATAGGCAATTATTATTGATAGAATAAGATATGGAGAGCATCATGAGAAATTACAAATGCTTCTGATTTCAAATGTTAAAAATATAACTCTTTAAGTGTAACTGTCTCCCATTTAAAATGACACTTTATCAGTCATACTACTTAGCATGCAAAGGGACAGAGTGGAGAGACAATAAACACTAAAACCATCCTATATTTTATGTTCCATTTAGAAACAAAAAAGTGCAAAAGAGCAGTGTTTTCACCCAAAACAGCTAGAGTTGCAAGAAAAGGCTGATAGCTTTAAAGAGACAAACAAAATAATAATAATAATAATAATTAATAATCAGAAACAAAAGAGAAAGCCCTGAAACAGGAAAAGAGAGAAATAAAACTAGTCAACAACTTTTTTTTTTTTAAAGAGAGAGTGGGAGAGGAGAGAGAGAGAATTTTTTTAATATTTATTTATTTTTTTAGTTCTCAGCAGACACAACATCTTTGTTGGTATGTGGTGCTGAGGATCGAACCCGGGCCGCACGCAAGCCAGGCGAGCGCGCTACCGCTTGAGCCACATCCCCAGCCCTAGTCAACAACTTTTTAAAAAAAGAAATTGAAAAGAAAAAAAACATAATTTGGTTGAACAGAAAGCACAAAAAATACTTTAGGAGTAAGAATTATGCAGAAGAGGTTTAAAGAGAACAAAATGAATCACCCACCATTCAGAAGTGCTTGAGAGAAGCATAGGGTTTAAAATAGAAGAAGGAAATGAGGCAAGTGAGGGAAGAAAAGAGATGGCACTGGCAAAGGCAGAACAGGCAAATGCTGAGGGCTTGGTAGAAATGTTTTGTTTTGTTTGTTTCTAAGCTAGGGCAACCATTTGCTGAGTTTCGTGCTAGTCAGAGATAACATCTAAAAAGCTCTCATGCTCGGAACTCACCAATTTTTATTAGGATAGTATGGCAACAACTACCAGAACCATAGAAGTTTCTCAAAGTAGTTGATCAGGCACAAGATGGAGAGTACCTAACTCATTGGTTACAATAACTCAATGGCTGACAGGCATGAATAATTTTCTGCTCTTTAGCAGCATGATAGATTTCAACTAGTGGCTTGAGTGGTGAAGATTTCTGAAAATTATTGCTGCTACTCTTCTGTTAAGGCTTTTTGGAAGGAATAATGGTCAATGGACATGAACTATCTTTATTCACAGTTACCATTCTAAATAAATATATCAAATGGTTATCTACCTACCAATATGCTGCAATTCTCTGTAAGTTTCACTAAATTATTTTTATTCAACAAAAAAATTAAATGTCAAAAAAACAAATACAAATGTAGTATTCTATATGCCTCATATTAATCACATTAATTTCTTATAGTCTTCACCACAAAGAATTTTTTCTTTAGAACAAAAAAGAGCTAATCTTTTACTCCCAGGCATTTAATTACATGAAATTTGAAAACACTGCCATCTAGTGGCTACCTTTTATTTAAAAAATCCTTTGAAATGAAAGGTAAAGATTCATCCATTCCACAAATATTTACTGAGGAGGAACTACAGGCATAGTTCTAGGTGCTGAGGATATGGCAATACAAAGGAATGAAAGGAAGGAAGGAGAAAAAGTAAAGAAAAAGAAAGATCCTTCCCTCATGGAGCTTATATTCTAAGAAAGAAGCAAACAAATATATATTACATGCCATGTAATAAGTGCTCTAAAGAAAAGAGAAGCAGAATGAGGGAACAGAAATGTAACCAATGGAAGCAAATATGATTATATGTAGGGGGATTGGTAAAGCTTCATTTATAAAGTAACATTTAGGCTTAAAGACATGAGGAAATGAACTATGCAAATATCCAGTGGGACAGCACATCAGACTAGAGAACTATAGCAAGTACAAAAGTCCAGATGTAGGCAGAGACCTGATGTGTTTGAGGAAAAGTAAAGAAAATAAGTAGATGGAACACCAGAAGCAAGAGGGAGAATAATAGGAAATTGCCTCAAGGACACACCCTGTATAACTGAATTGTGAACAAAAAAAGTTACTTTTTCCATGAAGGCCATTTTTCCTTGAATGAATAAATGCCAAATTATGATTTTACATTTCCAGTGAAACCATGATAGTAATTGATAAAATTCAAAGTTTTTTTAATGAAAAATCAGAATTTTTTCTATCTTCCACCATGAGTTTGATACTTCCCACTATTTAATTCTTACTGAAATCAGTGGAAATACTGATGAGAGACTTTTTGAGAGTGAATAATAAAATATATCACATTTAGAAGACTTCTATAACTCAGTGAACCAATATTTTCCAAATGAGTAATTCTTAATATTATAAAATCATGTACAGGTAAATGTCCACTAAAAGTACAAAACAGATCAAATAGATTTTAATTTAAAATAGGAAAAATTCACTAATACAGTTTCAAAGTTTATCCCTCATCAAGTCTTAGCTTAGTTGGGCTGGGGCTGTAGCTCATTGGCAGAATGCTTGTCTAACATGTGAGGCACTGAGTTCAGTCCTTAGCACTGCATAAAAATAAATACATAAAATAGTAATTTTAAAAAGAATGGTAGGGAAAAAAGTCTTAGCTTAGTATCAAAGAGGGAAATCTATAATTGTCTGAAAAGACAATAAAATATTCTTCACTTTCCCAAATACGTATCTGTGTGAGATCAGATCGTCTTCATATTTTTGCAACAAAAAAACATATTACCAAAGACTGAATGCAAAGCACATTAGAATCCAATAGTCTTCTATTATCAGACTTTAAAAAAGATTTGCAATCTTTTCTCTCATTTTTAAGCTTTGAAAATCTATTTTCCATAAAAATATGTGTGATGAATATTTTATGAATCAACTTATTAGGGTATGGTAACCTGTTATTCAGTTGACCATTATGTATTGCTGTAAAGAGATTTCATGGATATCAATGTTGGTAACAGCTAACTTTAAAAGAGATTGTCCTATATAATTGGGGTGGGCCTTTTTCAATAACTTGAAAGGCCTTAAGAGCAAAAGTGAGGCTTCTTTTAAAAAAAAGAAATTCTACCCATGGACTACAACTTCAAACCTGGCTTTCAGCACTTACTGAGAGCCTGCCTTGTATATTCCAGACAGCCTCTGCAATTGCAAAAGTCAATTATTCCCTACAATAAATCTCTTTATATATATACTCTACTGGTTCTACTTCTCTGATGGAGTCCTGCCTGATGCAGTGTATTAACATATTACACATTTATTATTGTATTTCTACTGAATTAATAATTAAATATTTTTTAAAATCCCTCAGTTTCTAACATGATAAACATCAATCAATATAATCTAAAGAGTTAAGATGTTGAAAAAAAGAAAGAATTACAGCCATAAAGGAAAAGCTGTAAGACTGAATACAACAAAAAAACATAGATAACAAAACATAACCAAAGTTAAAACATAAATGACAGACTAAAATAAAATCTTATATTCTTTAATATCTACAAAATACAACGTGTTTCTGTAAGTCCATAAGGAAAAAGAAAAAGAAAAAAGGGTAAAGTGTATTTCTACATAATTTGCCTAAGAAAGATAAACAGACAATGAACATATGAAAAGTTATTAGTCCATAATAGTTTAAAAAATGAAATGTCAACTTTCCCCATGACAAAAATTTAAAAAACTAGAAAACAAAGTGTTGATGAAGACTTTCAAAATACTGTGTATTAGAACATATGAGTACCCCTGGGTTCAATCCCCAGTACCAAAAAATAAAATATTGTGTACAATATTTCTGGAGATAAGTGTGGCAGTTTAAATCACAATTTAAAATAAAACCATCCTGAATAGGTTTCCAATGGATTAAAACCACTAATATGAAAGATAAAACTAAATATATGCTTTAAAAATGAAGGATAATACTTTGTTGCCTAATAGTGAGAGAAAACTTTTTTTAAAAATATTTGTTTTTTAGTTGTAGTTGGATACAATACCTTTATTTTATCTCTTTATTTTTATGTGGTGCTGAGGATTGAACCCAGGGCCTCACACATGCTAGGCGAGCACTCTATCTTTGAGCCACAACCCCAGCCCCAAGAGAGAAAACTTCTTAAGATCCCAAAACCAAAACCATAAGACAAGTTCAAAATTACAAATTTCTGTTCAACAAGATACCATTAAATAAAGATAACAGAACAGAAAAAGATACAATGTTTGATAGGTGTTGTTGAATGAAGGAATGAAAACACTATCCAGATCCTTCCTCAAAGTCAATTATTTTTGCCAATCATTAGTTTAGTGGAAAGAGAACATGAATTCACCTCTGAGCTCTCTTACTAGCTATATGATCTTAGGTTAATCACATGACTTCTGAGTACCATTTTCCTTATTTCTAAGATGAACATCAACTCCAAGCATGGTAGCACATACCTTCCCAGAGGTTTGGGAGACTGAGGCAGGAGGATCACGAATTGAAAGCCAGCCTCAGTAACTTAGTGAGGCTCTAAGCAACTTAATGAGACTCTGTCTCTAAATAAAATATAAAAAGAGGTGGGGATGTGATTCAGTGGTTGAGTGTTCATGGGTTGAATCTCCAGTACCAAAAGATAAAATAAAATAAAATGGATATCATAATACCTACCCTCCCTACTTCAAAATGCTATTATATGGATCAAGTAAAATGAATGCCACTTACAATGTCTGAATTATGTTCTAATTTATAAAATGTTATTTAGAGCAGGTGCCTCTCAATTCTCTCATCTCAACAACTCTCCTATTACAGAATTACAGCACCCTGTGCCCCACCCATTTATTATCATAAAAATCATTTATTCTTGCACTCTCTCTACAAATTCCCAAAGACTTGCTAGCTAGGGGAAAAGTTGCCTATCTTTGTCCCCAAATGAGAACCACTAATTTAGACAATGGAAGTAGTGTCATTCTAAACAGCTATATTGTAAACAAAGCTCCTTTTTACTTACGCCCCATCAAACTCCCAAAACAATATCCCTGAAAACCTACTAAAACCTTTATTTCTAAAATCTCCTCCATGGATAAGTCATTTGCAAACCAATTGCTAGCAGAAACTTCTTGAGAGAAAACTCTTCAACCTCCCAAATTCTCCTTCTCTGTCATTCAACTTAACCTCTTATATTAAATAACATTCAATAGCCCTACATCTGTTCTCACTGTCACATTGTCCAGAGCCATCATTCCTAACAAATAATGTTAGCAATCAATCCTACAATTGAAGGATTTACTGTGGTAGAAAACCTCAGAAATGGTTAGAAGTACTACTCTTTTTAATAATTTTTTTATTTGTTCTAATTATCTATATGTGACAGTAGAATGCATTTTGATACATCATACATAAATGGAGTATAACTTCTCATTCTTCTGGTTGGACATGATATTGAGTTACACAGGTCATGTAATCATGTATGCACATAGGGTAATAATATTTGATTCATTCTACTATCCTTTTCACCCATTCCCTCCCTTCACTCCCCTCTGTCTAATCCAAAGTATCTATTCTTCCCTAGTCCCTTCCCCTTACTGTTAATTATCATCCACATTATCAGAGAAAACACTTTGTTTCCTTGGGATTGGTTTTTTTTTTTTATTAGCATAATATTCTCCAGCTCCATCCATTTACAGACAAATGCCATAATTTCATTCTTCTTTAAGACTGCATAATATTCCATTATTGATATACACCACATTTTCTTTATCCATTCATCTGTTGAAGGGCACCTCAGTTGCTTCCATAGTTTAGTTATTGTGAATTGTGCTGCTATAAACATTGATGGGGCTGCATCACTGAGTATGCTGGTTTTAAGTTCTTTGGTTATCAACCTAGGAGTGGAATAACTAGGTCAAATGGTGGTTTCATTCCAAGTTTTCTAAGAAATCTCCATACTGTTTTCCATAGCGGCTACACCAATTTGCAGCCCCACCAGCAATATATGAGTGTACTTTTTTCCTCACATCCTCACCAACATTTATTGTTGCTTATATTCTTGATAATTGCCATTCCGACTGGAGTGAGATGAAATCTCAGTGTAGTTTTGATTTGCATTCCTCTAATTGCTAGAGATGATGAACATTTTTTCATGTTTGTTGATCAATTGTTTTTCTTCTTCTCTGAAGTGTCTATTTAGATCCTTAGCCCATTTATTGATTGGGTATTTGTGGTTTTGGTGTTAAGTTTTCTGCGTTCTTTATATATCCTGGAGATTAATGCCCTATCTGAGGTACTTATAATAAAGATTTTCTCCCATTCTGTAAGTTCTCTCTTCACATTACTGATTTCCTTTGCTGAGAAGCTTTTTAGTTTTAATCCATCCCATTTATCGCTGTTTGACTTTACTTCTTGTGTTTTAGGGGTCTTGTTAAAGAAGTCAGTTCCTAAGCCAACATGTTGAAGATTTGGGCCTACTTTTTCTTCTATTAGGGGCAGGATGTCAGTTCTAAATCCACTCTGAGTTGTTTTGCGCAGGGCGAGTGATGAGGATTTAATTTCATTTTGCTACATATGTATTTCCAGTTTTCCCAGCACCATTTGTTGAAGAGGCTATCTTTTCTCCAATGTATGTTTTTGACGTCTTTGTCTAGTACGACATAACTGTATTTGTGTGTGTTTTGTCTCTGTGTAAAATACTACTCTTTTTAAAAGAAGTTTGAAGCCACATTTCAGTTTTTCTTACCCACTAAACCTCACATTGAAGATGACTGTGCCTTAATTTGAACCTGACAACTAAAATGCATTTTAAAGATTCCAGTTCTGAAACGTGTTAACTAGTTTTGAATAGATGAACTTCTTTCCTGATCAGTTCCAGAATCAAAAGGAGTGTCATTTAAGGAGCAAAAACCCTTTTTAATATTATTAGTTCCCCATGTAACTTCACAACTCTTATATGTAAGAAAATATAAGAGTTGTTCATTTGTGAACACATACTAACTCGAAATAAAATGTTTAGTGTAAAAAAAAATTCCAAAATCATAGTTGAAATATAGCATCATAAATAAGCTGAAATATGAGTTTATGGCTTCTCCAAAGCTTCTTATACATATGTACTATTTTCCTGTTCATTCATTCAATACGTATTACTAAATATAATATCAATCTACAAGTTCCTTGAATTGTAGAAAATTCCAAAGTTTTGTTAACAGTAAAAGTATTCATGACTAATTTCTACTTTCTATCATAGAATTCTTTTTCACGTCTCTTTCCCCATAATTTATCCAGATTCACAAATGATAAGGTAGATGGAATAGGGCTGAGGAAAATCTACCCAGACCTCATGAAACCACAACAAACAGTAAGAAGGACCTAATCCCACACTGGAACTAACTTCAGAATCAGCCAAAGTCATGGCTGGCCACTATTACTGCTGACCATGCTTTCATCTATACACCCTGATTCAGAAAGAATGACAATCTAAAGTCTTGTAGAAATTAGATAGCAAGATCTGTAAGCCACTTGGTACCGAGAGGTGACATGCACACAAAATTAATTCAGCTGCTCAGCTAGTGCTTCCCCCACAATATAAAAACAACAGGTAATTCTCCTTTGCATGCTTAGTTATAATACATTCAATTTTATATTTTAGTAATTATTTGAATAATGTCTTCCTCCCCTGCTGAACTCTTTCTTCCCCATTCTCAAAGCTTTTCTGATTTCACTGTAATTCAGGAATGTCCATTTCTACCTCCTAATTCCAGTCCTATATCCCACCTTCCAGGGTTCTTGGTCCCATCTCTTGCTTCCCCAGATCCTTCAGTTTTTTCTCACACTATCTACCCTACTATTCTCATTTGCAAGTCCAAACTTTACTTTCCTTTATCCTTGTTATTTTATTTTTCCTCAAAGCTTTTTCCCCCCCCAAGAAATTCTATTACTATTTACTATCCATATTACCTTCCTGTGTGTGTGTGTGTGTGTGTGTGTGTGTGTGTGTGTGTGTGTTACTGGTGGTTGAATCAGGGGTGCTCTACTACTGAACTATATCCCCAATCCCCAATCTTTTTTCTTTTCTTTTCTTTTTTTGAGACAGGATCTCACTAAGCTGACCAGACTGGCCTTGAACTTGCAATTCTGCCTCTTGAGTAGCTGAGATTACAGGCATGCACCACGATGCCAAGCTATTCCTTATTTTTATTCTTAACCTCTAGTTTCATTTTTTCCAATTATCTCTATTAAGGATAATATATTATTTATTCAATTCATGTACAATGGAATTCTTATGGTTGCCAAAATTTCCATAGGCTAAAATATGGGGATGGGTCACTGAATTAATCTATTTATCCAGATTCTCAAGATATATGAAAGCATATGGTAACTAAGACAACATCAAATTTTAAGCAAAAAATCCAATATGTAAACAAAGAAAAACAGACCTTTTCAGATTCAATTAGAAGAAGGACATTCAGAACTCTGCCTTTTTAGCATTTCCTTTTTCCCAAAGCAGACCCCAAATCCCCCAGGGGTCAACTCTACACTACACTATTATCTAACTGTTAAACCCTCCGGAGATACAAATGCAGTCTGTGATGAATGAGCATAATTAACATAATATTTTAGATTATTTTCTAAAGGACATGTAAAATAAGCTACTTAGTATACTGCTTTAAAAAAAATATAACTAATCTTTCCAAAGTGCTTTTAAGTATATCACCTTCACCCACAAGGTTTTCTTGGGGTTTTTTTTTTCCTTTTAATGCATTTTAAACTCAAATAGTTTTTATTTATTCTTCCTGTTTTCTTTTTTTAATTTTTATTTTATTTTGCTACTAGGAATAGAAACTATTTCCTCCTTGATAAAAAAAAATTTTTTTAAATAATTTCCCACTTTTATCACTTAACCCAAAATTCTATATATGTGAATCTTTTAATCCTTCCTCATATTAATCCTTCAAACACTTTTTCATTCATGTTAAAAGGCTTACTTTGTAAGCACAAAATGGTGACAATACTAAACCAGACTGACTAAAACATATTTCTCTTTGAGTCTCATATTTCTCTGTTCTATCTCTTCTCTAAATCCACATTGCAACTGATCAATACATCTTTTAAACCTGTTTTAATTCAAAGGTTCCTCCTCCTTTTTTATTTTAATCTTACAATTTATTTGTTAAAGAAACCAGGTTGTTTATTCTATAATTTCCAGTAGTTCAGATTTTGTTAACTGCATCCCTCTAGAATAATTTAACTGCAACCCTCTAAAATGGTTTAACACATTCCTTTCTATATATATGCTGTAAACTGGTAGTTGGTAGACAGCTTAATCACATTCATGTTTGGTTGTTCTTCCATCGGGGATACTCCAATGATGTTGTTTTTGTTTGATTCTAGCAGTCTTTGATGTTTAATATTGAGATTCATTAGATAAGAGTTTGTAATTTGGAGATAATCCAACATTCCTTCTTCATTTATTACTCGGTGGCATACACCTGTAATTCCACACACCTGTAACCCCACCAGCTTGGGACGCTGAGGCAAGAGAATCACAAGTAAAAAGCCAGCCTCAGCAAAAACAAGACGCTAAGCAACTCAGTGAGATGAGACCCTGTCTCTAAATAAAATACAAAATAGGGCTGGGGACATAGCTCGGTGATCAAGCGCCCCTGAGTTCAATCCCTGGTACCCCCACACACACCCCAAAACTTTTTCCATACAGTTTTAAAATAAGAAGTTGCTTCTTCAACATTCTCTAATGGTAATCAATTAGTTCCTTTTCATCTCTTTTTATTATAATTATTAACACATGTTAGTTATAAAAATAATGGATTTCATTATGAAAATTTCATATATGTATATAACCATAGAACATACTATGATTGTATCCACCCTCCCTGTTGCCTTCTCTTACCCTCGATACCTCCTCCCCAGGTCTCCTTCCCCTTCCCTAATAGTTCCACTTCTACTTTCATATCATCTTTCTTTTTATTATTCTAGATTCCACATGAGAGAAAACATACAATGCTTGTCTTTCTGAGTCTGGTTTATTTCACTTAAAATGATGACCTCCAGTTCCATTTATTTTCCTGCAAATGAAATAATTTTGTTCTTCTTCAAGAATAAATACTCCATTGTGTAAATAAATATGCCACAACTTCCTTTATCCATTCATCTGTTGATGAGCACCTAGGCTGATTTCATAGCTTGGTTATGATAAACAGTGCTGTAATAAACATAGGTATTCAGGTATTTGTCTTATGGTTGGTTTTGTTTCCTTCAGGTATATACCCAGTAGTGGTAAAGCTAGATCATATGATAGTTCTCATTTTAGTTTTTTAAGAAATTTACATGCTCTTATCAATAGTGGTTTTATTAATTTAGATTCCTACCAACAGTGTGTAAGGGTTCCTTTTGCCCACATTCCCCACTAGCATTTGTAATTGTTTTCTTGATAACAGATATTCTGACTGGGTAAGACAGACTCTCAATGTAGTTTTTCTTTGCATTTCCTTTATGGCTAGAGATGTTAAGCATTTTTCATGTATTTATAGGCCATTTGTACTCTTGAGAAATGAATTACTGTTCTTTTGGTATGAATATTTTGAATTCTTTATATATTCTGGATATAAATCCTCCTTCTGATGAATAGCTGGCAGATTTTCCTCCCATTGTGCAATCTTTCCCTTCACTGTGCTCATTGCTTCTTTTGCTATGCAGAAGCTTTTTAATTTTATCTCTTAATATAATTATAGATGCATGGATTTAAATATTTCATGTTTTGATTCACTGACATTATTATTCTTATTGATGCTCAATTTGTTTCATCTTTGGCCAGTAGAGGCTCTTCATGTTGATTCCTAAATCTTTTAGAGATCAAATAGTCCGTTATAGATTCCTTGCGATCTGACATGTTTCAAACTCAAAAATAAATGCCGAATGTTTTCTCTGATATATGAAGGCTGATTCATAGTGGGGTAGGGAGTGGGAGCATGGGAGGAATAGACGAACTCTAGATAGGGCAGACAGGTGGGAGAGAAATGGAGGGGGCAGGGGGTTATCAAGGATGGTGAAATGTGATAGACATCACTATCCAAAGTACATGTATGAAGACACGAATTGGTATCAACATACTTTATATACAACCAGAGATATGAAAAATTGTGCTGTATATATGTGTAATAATAATTGTAATGCATTCCACTGTTATTTATTTTTTTAAAAATCAATTAAAAATTTTTTAAAAGAAAAAAAAAACTCAACTTAAATATTTCCTGCTCCATGGAGATGTAGTTCAGAGGAAGAGCATGTGTGAGGCCCTAGAGTTGACCCCTAGGGACCACCCCTACCCCAAAAAAAGAAAAACACCTGCTCCAGAGCCAGATTCAGCCATTTCTTAAGGAATCTTCATTCCTTTTATTAAGAAATAGCCTTTGGATTTCACAATCTGGGAGTAACACCTGCCAGTTCACTCATTTATCAAACATTTTCTGGAAAGTTAGTATGTACCAGTCACTGGATTTGACTTTGAAAATAGAAAGATATAACACAAACCCAAAGAGCTGACAGATCAGTGGCATATATTCAGACAGAACAGATAACCAGGAAATATATTGCAAGATAAGTATTAAGCTCTAGGCAAAATAATTCATTTGGAATTTATCTGGCCATGTCCACTTTGATCTGAATAGTACTCTTTATAAAGAAATAAAAGAGAGATCTGATTCAGAGTGACATGGTTAGAAAGAGTCAGAACTCTATAGTATACCTTGACTAAGAGAACAGAATTGGGGTGGGGATATAGCTCAGTGTTAAGATTGCTTGCTTAGGCAAGTGCAAGGCCGTGGGTTCAATTCCCAGCACTACACACACACACACACACACACACACACACACTCATGCAAGCACACACATACATACATGCACACTCATGCACAGAAGAAAGCATGCAAGAGAACAGAACTACATCAATCTCCAAATGCATAAGCATCCCAGCTCAGACATATCCATTCACCAACACTTTACTTCCAACTAGAAATTACTTATAAGGCAAATTATCTATTTTCTTTTTCCTTTTTAGTTTTGCATCTTCCTCATTTTTTACTTAAATTCTTCCCTGTTTCTTTACCTTCTTTCTTACCAACTTTCAAAACACAAGACAGCTTACCCAGGAACCCCACTTACCTCAGTAAGAAAGAGATAAAAACAAAAAACTGTCCTGTGTCAATTTTAAAAGGAAAACTCTTACCAAAAAGTAATCTAACATTCTCTGTTCCAAAAAAAAACAGGTAAATATTAACCTATTTATTAATGTTCCACACTGTATATGTTATTAAAATAAAGCATTATAATGGAAAATAATTAAACATCTTACCTTTCAGCACTAAATGCTGATTCTGTGTCTATGTACACAACAGCTCCTTCTAATCCTCCCATACTGGTTGGTAATGTAGCCAAAATACTCATCATTATGCAAAACTGAGTTTTTCCACAGCCTGGTGGCCCTGTAATCTAAAAAACAAATATTATTTGTATAAAGCCTATAAGTCAAAGAAAATCATTTTAAGAATTTGCTACAAAAACAATCCAACAACCTGGGAATAGTTAACCAGGACAGAATTAACCCCTAATACCCTAGAACATCCATTATATATAATGAATTAACTTCTCCCCTATGCATCCAGATTGGTACTCTATGTAACATCCTTGGAAGAACTGTGAAAATGGTCACTCAAATCATCCTCTGTGTTTTGTAGTTCAGATAAAAAATTTTAATGAGAAAGGTATTTAGATCATTGGGGCACTGCCTTAGAAGGGATTAATGTTGTTTTCGTGGAGTAAGTAAGTTCTTATAAGAGGAGGTTCTTATTAATCAAGCTTTCCCCATAAACTTTACTCCTGCCGCACAAAGCCATTTCCCTTCCTGCTTCTCCACCCTATTGTGATGCAGCCTGTGGGGTGAGTTTCACCACTGTTAGGGTTTGAATATAAGGTATTGCCCAAAAGCTTATGTAGACAATGCAGGAATGTTCAAATGTTCAGAAGTGAAATTATTAGATTATGATCTGAGAGCTGTAACTTAATCAGTGGATGAATCAATTTGATTGAGCAATCCTTTGAAAGAACTTCTCACTGGATGGTAACTACAGGCAAAAGGGTATAGGTGGAGAAGTAGGTCACTGGGGGTTTATATTTTGTCCCTTGCTCCTAGCTCACTTTCTCTTTGCTTCCCAGCTACCATGAGCTGAGAACTTTCCTCCACCATGCCCTTCTACCATGATGTTCTTATCTCACTTCAGGTCCAGAGCAATGGAGTTGGCCAACCATGGACTGAGACCTCTGAAACCATGAGGCAGAATAAATGTTTCCTCCTCTAAATTGTTCTTGTCAGGTATTTTAGTCAGAGGGAGTAAAAGCTAACTGACAAAGCCTACATGCTGTTGGATCTTCTAGCAACCAGAATTCTGAGCCAAATACACTCATACATAAAGAACCCAGCCCTCAGGTATTTTGCTATAACAACACTAAATAGCCTGACAGGTTTTTATTAAAAAATATAAGCAAAACTGATACTTCCTGAAGTACCCTTTGCACATCTGATATCAACTTCTGGGATGCTACAGATTGCATAAGGATAAAGCAACAGAAAACTTAGAAGACATTTTATAAGAAACATCCACATACCTACCACCTAGACTCTAAAAATACCATTTTTACTATACATGTAATATTCCTCTATCCAATATCAATTCATCAATTCATCAAAACTTCAAATCATCTACAATGACTACTCTATACATTCTGAAGTTATTTGCTTACCAAATAATCCATTTGAGTTGTTGCCATGTTGTTTTCTATATTAATCCTAAACTACTGAAATCAATGTGCCTCTGTCAACCCTTTGTTGTTTTGTTTTTTATGCACTTCAAAGTAAGTCAAAAACAATATACTATTCCCCCACAATTCAGCATGCACATCATTAAGTAGAATTTAATGTTTAAGATTCTTTTTTTCCTTTTCAGATAAATTTTACAAAGAGTGGAATATAGAAACCTTAATTCTAACATTTGATGAGCTTCAATAGATGCACATACACGTATGCAATCTATGATTTGTGTTTGTTTTGTGATGCTGGGGATCAAATTAAAGTCCCTGCATATGGTGAGCAAGCACTCTACCACTGAGCTATACCCTCAGCTCCAGATGTGCAATCTAAATTCTTATCAAGTGAAAATATTACCACCCTAGGAAATTACCTCATATAGATTATTTTATATTCAAGAAGTCTTTTATTTTTTGAGACTATATCTTTCCTGATAACATCTATACCTCAATAGCACACACAGAGACATGGGGAAAAAAAGTGGTTGTTTGTGTATTTTGTTATTGAAAAAGAATCTAACTAATATAATGATCTGGGCCATGTTAGAAACATCTGTACTTTAAATATATAGCATTCTCCCACATTGAGTAATTTAATTCCTGAAACTTCAAATCATCTACAATGACTACTCTATACATTCTGAAGTTATTTGCTTACCAAATAATCCATTTAAGTTGTTGCCATGTTGTTTTCTATATTAATCCTAAACTACTGAAATCAATGTGCCTCTGTCAACCCTTTGTAACCCTTCCTTATAGACAAAACTGATACACAGATGATCAACCCATAGATTGTTAGTTAAAGCAAATTTCACTTGCTAGATTGAAATGCCAACAAAAGTTCTAATATTTTCTTCCCACAACCTAAGAGATCATCTTACATATCCTGCTTTGGAAACTAAAGATATCCAAGAACTTATCATGGACTCTTATTACTAGGAACAACATGGATCAAATTACTTATCAGATATCAGAGCAAGGGAATCTTCTGTCAGTAAAAGTTTAAACTGGATCTTCAAAATAAAGAAATACTTATACTTCAGAGTGAGAACTAATGGAGGAACTGAAAACTGGTCTATCTACACATACTATCTATGTACTGGGTTTTAGATATGTTCTCAGATTAATGAGCCTGCAAAACCCTTTGTGATTTATTTTTTTAGTGGAAAGTTTAAATAAGCCATCATTTTTAGTAGGATGATATATATATAAATGTTCAATGAAGCATCAAGTACCATGAAAATATATGGTATTAATGTACTATTCCATCTTTAAAGAAAATGTTTTTAATCTGAAAAGTTAAGAACAAGTGGCATTTTCCCTACTTCATTATTTTTATGCACTAATTCAGTATAGTCTTAGAGAAAGTAAAATATCATATGAATAACATTAAAAGCTCTCTAGGTGTGTTTGGGCTTTATTTTGAGCTTGGATTAGAGCTTGGATAATAATACTTTATAACTAATTTCTAATGCTTTATATTCTCTTCACATATTTTTCCTCTCTTCTAGACTCAAAAAAAAAAGTTTTATGCTATATGCAATCTTATGAGGTGCTGGAGCAAAATTTCATTATTTTTTCAGGTTTACTTAATGAGTCAAAATATCTCAACATTAATATTTTTTATTTTCAGACAATTTAGCCCTGAATTCTAGCACCCACTTCACATCAAGTTGTGTTTACTTCTCAGCTTCAGCCCCAATGGTGGTTAGAAAGAGAAGTCATACCAAACCAGAAGAGTCTAAATTCTGTGCTTCTTGGAAACTCAGTGAACACAACATTTACATACAGGAAATACCAGTAAAATACAATTAGCTTCATATAGTTAGAGACAAAGTTTCACCACACCTACATGAGAAATATAAAAGAACTGAAAGAATATCAGTAGTGTAGACATCTCAAGCATCAGCAAGGAAGAGAAAAATAATCATCTACAGAAAAGTCAAGTCTAATTGTACGAAGGAATGAATGAAGCCTTCTCATTCTAATCTTAGATTAAATGTGAGATGAACATGAAACCTGGACCCTTAAGGACCTAGAAATCTCACCAAGCTAACTTTCTGCACACTCAAGATGGGGGCATCGCCAAGCCTATAGTTGGAGAAGAAAATGTTAAGGACTGTCCGGCTGGGATCTGAGACAAGACAGCTTGTGGAAACTATAATGTTTTTAATGACTTCCCTTCCCAGCACCTACTTTTATATTCACTTTATAATTACGTAGAAATATGATTAGATCTTAAGACCTACAGAATTTGTTTTAAAAATAACTTGACTCTAAATCCTCAAACTAAAAGCAAAAGCAAAGAATCTCAGACAGGCCAGGTTGTACTTAGCCTTGTGAAAGAAACCTTGAACTTAAACCTCTTTACACCAGCATGTTGAAGAATTTATACCTTAGATTCTCTTCATCAATTCCATCTTATTTAATATTGATAACTGCTATTTTTTTAAGTAAAGGAGAAAGAAAAGGAGAGAACAGGGCAGGAAAAAAGCAGGAGACATGGAAATGACAAGCCCAAGCTTCAGTTAAGAAAAATTAAATAGTTATCAAAAATCTTGGTATTCAAGTAAATGAAAAAATCGTTCATAAAACAGCATTTACTGAGTATTCGCCATATGAAAGATCCTAGAGAACATTATAGAGAAGGATGTTTATTTCTAAGTTAGGGAGTGAGTAAAGAATTCAAAATAATACAACCATAAATGCTAATAAATTCCTGTATTAGGACAGAAACCTAGGTATCTTGTTTTTCAAACCTCTGGGCAGGATAAATAAATCATGTCAGCAGATTATATTGAAGGAATGCCCATCTGAAATCTTTCCCTCACTTTCCCATTGCTGTTGCTGCAAGTGAGGCAGACCTAGACCTGACTGCTGCTTAAACAAGACCCACCTTCAAAGATCTACAGATCCATTGGTGAGAAAAATAGGTGTTTGCCACAGTTTTCAGCAGATAAACTAGACTAAAGAAGCATTTAAGACTTATAATTCACTATTTCATGCACATCTGTCACATGCCTGGCCCTTGTAGGCAGTGGAGTTTATAACCCCTGCCTTATTATCTCCTGTGATTATGTGGGCCTCAGATAATCCTGCCAATGTGGAAAAAAATTTAAACTATAATATGAATTGTTCCCAGAAAAAAAATTTCAGTACTGGGCTGAGGTTATGGCTCAGTGGTAGAGTGTTTGCCTAACACATTGAGGCCCTGGGTTCCATTCTCAGCACCACATGTAAATAAATAAAATAAAGGTCTATTGACAACTAAATATTTTTTATATATATATAATTTTTTTAATTAGGGTACTACACAGAATCTGGCATCCTACCTCTACCTTTTTTAAGAGAGTAGGAGAATCAATCCCAAAGCAAATCTGAACCATTGAAGGAATGGTGCTGAAATTCAATATGCAGACATACCAAGATTCAATGAAATTTACATAGATCAAAATTGATAATAAATAGAGAATTTAAGTTAAAATCAGAGAAAAGTAACTACAAAAGTAACAGCAGAATGTTTTCAGATATGTTCTTATTCCCTCAATCATTTCCAGACCTAGGTCTTGACCTTTCAACTAGAAACAAAGATCATACAACACAAAAGGACACCTCCATTGATGCTTCTATTAGTACTGTATTGCTCTGTAACAGATTACCACAAATTTATCAGCTTGAAACAACACCCATTTATTATCTCAAAGTTCTGTCAGCCAGAATCCAGAAGGGCTTGACAGAGTTTCTATGCTCAACATCTCATAAAGCTAAAATCAGCTGAGTTGGTCTCTTATCTGGAGGATGGGATAAATATCAACTTCCAAACTCAGTAAGTGTGTTAAGTTTTTATCACTATAACTAAAATACCTGACAAGAACAACTTAGAGAAAGAAAGTTTATTTGAGTTCATGGTTTCAGAGGTTTCAGTCCAGTCAGACAACTCTACTGCTCTAGGCTTAAAGTAAGACAGAACATAATAACAGAAGGGGTTGGCAAACTAAAGCAGAGAGAGTATGAGGAGCCAAGGACAAGATACACCTCCAAAGGTATGCTCTTCAGCAGTCTATTTCCTGCAGCCGCAGTCCACCTGTCTATGGTAACCACTCAGGAAATAATTCAAATTATTAATCCATTCAATGAACTGATTCACTGATTAGGTCATGGCTTCCATTTTATCCCTGAACATTCCTGCAGTGTCTAATATGAGCTTTTTGGGGAGATGACTTACATCCAAACCATAACATTCTGCCCTGGGGCCCCCCAAAATTCATTTCCACTTCACAGTGCAAAACGCATTCAGTCAACCTCCAAGAGTCCCTATAGTCTTAATAAACAGTTCCAGCATTGTTCAAAAGTTATTCTAAGCAAATTCTTGGTTGTGAGCCCCTATTAAAAAGTTTTTTTAAAAAAAAAGATTTAAAAAGTGAATTACAGGGGCTGGGGATGTGGCTCAATCGGTAACGCGCTCGCCTAGTGTGTGTGTGGCCCGGGTTCGATCCTCAGCACCACATACAAACGAAGATGTTGTGTCCGCTGAGAACTAAATAAAATGTTAAAATTCTCTCTCTCTGTCCCCCTCTCTCTCTAAAAAAAAAAAAAAAAAAAAAAAAATTAAAAAAGAAAAAGTGAATTACACACTTCCAATATATAATGGCACAGAGTTAACATTCCCATTCCAAAGGGAAGAAATAGGGGCATATAAAGAAGGAACGGCACCAATGCAAGACTGAAACACACCTGGGCAAAGAAGCCCAGCATCTGGGATACATGGTGGGGAGATGCAATCTCTAAAGGGCCTGGGCAGCCCCACCTCGTCAGCCTTGCAGGATATAACACATATGGCCTCTGTCTGTCAGCAGCCAGCACCTTTCTTCAACAGAAGTTCCACATTACTGGCATCTTTTAATTCTAGGTGTCTCCACTGTTGCTTCAGCTTTCTTCCCAAAGCTTCACAGTTATCTCCTTCTCAAGAGCTGCCCATAGGGATTCCAACCCTCAATTCTCCTCACCTCTCAGGTATTCCTTCGAAAAATCAGAGGAAGCCTTAAAAACCCCTTAGCTCCAGCATCCCATCCTGCATTCCTGCATAACCAGCATTCCTGCCACCAGTTCAAGCAGTAGCTAGGTCCCCTTTGACCATGGCTCCTCTGAGTGCCTAGGAAGCAGAGCATGGTGAAATGAATCTTGGGGAAATAACTTTCTAGACAACCCTGTGCAAGACCCTGTCCCAAGGTCTCTTCTCAAAGGAAGTTTCATTTTTATACTCTTGAGCCTATTATAGCTAGAGTCTTCCTGATTCCTGAGATATCCTCAAGGCATCTTTCCTATTGTCTCTGTGTAAAGTACTTAGCTTCTCTTTAGTAGTGGTGATCTTTTCAGCCACCACATCTTCCTTGACCCATCTTACATGTTCTTTTCTAGTCAAACTGCAAGTTTTTAAAATCTTTTATCCTCTGCTTTCTGCTCCCAATTCTCACAGGACACAAGGTAAAAGGCACCAGCAATACTCATGTCACTGCCTGAATGCAGTGCTGCCTTGAAATTTCCTCCTTCAGATTAATTAGTCCATCACCTTTAAATTAAGCCTCACAGAAATTCTCAGGACATGGGCAAAATGTGCACAAGTCCTCTGCCAGAATATAAAACAATTAGCCTCTAATTCCCCATGAAAACCTTGATCCTCTCTGAAACCTCATCAGCACAATTTTTATTGTCCACATTCTTATCAGCATTCTGATCTTCTGAGCTCCCATCAAAACTCCCGTTAGCTCTGCTTACAACATTCTATGGCTTCTCTAGCCTGCATATTCAAACTTTTCAAAAGTCCTCCCAGAAATCAGTTCCAAAAGTTTCTGAACCATATGGTCAGGTTAGTCACAGCAATATCCCCACTCCTGCTACCACTTTTTGTGTTAGTGGGGTTTGTGTCATGGTGCTCAAAATACCTGACAAAAACAACTTAAAGGGGCATATTTGGGCTCACAGTTTCAGAGGTTCAGTCCATGGTGGGCCGACTCCATTGCTCTGGGCCTAAGATGAAGCAGAACATCATGGTAGAAGTACATGGCAGAGGAAGGCTGCTCAGGCCATGGTAGCAATGAAGCAAAGAGAAAGTACAAGGATCTAGAGACAAGATATATAACCCCCAAGGTTACTCCCCCACTGAATTACAAACTACAGTCTCTCCCCACCTGCCTACAGTCACCACCCAATAATCCATTCAAATCAAATAGATCAATCCACTGATTAGATTACAGCTCTCGTAATGTAGTCATTTACTCTAAAAATTCCTGCATTATCTAACAGAAGCTCTTTGGGGAGACACCTCACATCCAAACCATAATAGTTAAACTGTTGGCAAAATCTACTTCTCTACAGTTATAGGTGTGCAGTCTCTTTCTAGCTGGCATCTAAGGGCCTCTGGCAGGTCCTGAAGGCCACCTAATTCCTTCTCACATAGTCCAGCAAATGGCATCTCAAGTTCTCCCCATGTTTTGAATCTTTTTGTCTTCTTCTTCTTCTCAACCAGAGAAAGCACTGCTTCTGACAATTCTTGTAGTTAGATTTGAATACTCTTCCTATCTAAAAGTCACTGTAGCACATAATATAATCACAGAAGTGACATCTCATCATATTCAAAGGTTCCTGGGATTAGAGCACAACATCACTCAAAGGCCATTTTAGACACTCTGCCTACTATGATGTCTCTGAGAATTAACATTCAGAGGCAATAAATTAAGGTTTTTTAAAAAATCATATGCATATATGTGCATTGATCATATATATATATATATATATATATATATATATATGCATTTTTAGTCTTGGTCTCATGGGATTATACATATATGATAGCCATTCTCTAAGACTGACCCAGTGACCGTCACCTTTTTGTATTCATGACTTTTTATAGTCCCCTCCCACACTGTATCAGGTTTATCCTCAAGTCTAATGGAACACAATAGAAATGATGGTATGTGACTTCCTTGGCTAGGTCTAAGATACACTATCATTTCTATCTTACTCCCTTGGATCATGTTCTATGGGGAAAGTCAGTTGTTATATCATTAAGACACTCAAGCAGTCCTGTGGAGAGATTCACATGACAAAGAAGTGCCAAAAACCAGCTTTCCAGCTATATAAGTGAGCCATCTTGAAAATAGTTTCCTCAGCTCCAGTCAAGTTTTCAGATGACTTCAGCCTTAATGAATATCTTCACTGCAATCCCATGAGAGACCAAGACTACAAACACCTCATTAAGCTATTCCCAAATTCCTGACTCACAGAAACTGTCTGAGATACTACTTATTATTGTTTTAGTCACTAAGCTTTGGGATGACTTGTTAAACAATATATAACAAAAATATATAGATATAAATATATAAATATTAGAGGAATACGATTTTAAAAAAAGAAAAAAATTCTAAAATGAAAGAATTGCAAATACTCATTAATAGAAAAATCAAATAAGTAGAAAAATCAAATTTCTTAAATGTACTATTTTAATAATTAAAAAAATAAATGGAATACAAATGAAAATACTCAAAAATAAATACTGTTCCCTGGAATTGCAATAACATTAAAAGTTCCTTAAAGGGGCTGGGGATGTGGCTCAAGCAGTATCACGCTCACCTGGCATGCGCGGGGTGCTGCATTCAATCCTCAGCACCACATAAAAATAAAATAAAGATGTTGTGTCCACTGAAAACTAAAATAAATAAATAAATAAATTTTTTTAAAAAAAAAAAAGTTCCTTATAAAGCTAGGCTACTCCAGGGTCATGTGGGTAAATGTAGAAGAAGCAACAGGAACCAAACACTATTTTTCACTAGCAATGTGTAAGTGCTAAAAATAAACAAAGAAAAGCAAATGCATTCATTCAACTAACACTTATTAAGTACCTTCCACATGTGCTAATACTATGCATGTAATAAGAAGGAAAAAAGAACATACTCTCTGCACATTTAGAATTTATTCTCTAATGAAGAAGATGTACGTTAAATAATCAAACAATAGTAAAATTGTAACAGTGATCAGTGCTACACAGAAGAGGGACAAGATTAAGCTCTCTGGGAGTGCATGACAATTCTAAATGTCTTTATTTTGACATTAAAATATCTAAAAATATGTAAAACAAAAAGTAATATAACTGATAAAATTCATCAGTTCCAAAATAGAATAGGCTATCTTAACAACCGTATTAGGTCAGGTTGAGAAAAAATAAATAAAAGATAAAACAAACTTAAACAGTCCAAATAAAAGGCTTAATTTAATGGTCATATAAAGACTACCAATTATCAGAGAATAACCATCTTTTTCAAACACACATGGAACATTTACAAAAGTTGATAACATATTTAACCTTTTAAAAGAGTCTCAGGGAACTCTGGTGAATCAATATCATACCAAGTTCTCTGACCAAACTTCAACTAGGTTAATAATCTAACTAAAATTAAGAGATAAATTTAATTAAATAATTTAGAGATATTAAAATTCCAAATAAGTCAAATAAGCAGTCATAATAGAAATTTTAAATATCCTTAGAGCTGAAGGGAAATTAAAACACTACATATCAAAAGAATGCTCATGCTGGGGGGAAAGTTCAGTAGTACAATGCATACCCATAATGCCTGAAACCCTAGGTTTAATCCCCAGCACCAAGAAGCCCTGGGTTTAATACCCAGCACCAAGAAAATAAACAATATATATGGAAACTCAAAGAAGAAAATTAGTGGATTAAATGTCTAATTTAAGAAGTTATAGGCAAAAATAAGAATAACCTGAGGGAAAAAATAGATGGAAGAAAATAATAAGCAAATAACCACAATAAATGAAGTAAAAGGCAAAGGAATTAGAGAGCCAACATACCTCTAACAAGATTGTATTTTAAAGAAAGGGAGAAATAAGACAAAGTAAGTAAGGATATAAATGGAAAGGGGGGAAAAAGGAGGATGAAACCAGACTTAAAAGCTAGGAGTATATAGCATAAAATAACTTTATAATAATAAATTTGAAAACATTTAAAAAATATGGGGGATGCTAAATATATCACTCAGAAAAAACACTCAAGAAGAAAGAAAAAACAGAAAACATATACAGTTCTATGATCATTAGAGGAATTGAATTCATCTTCTTTCTTTTCTTTGCTTGCCCCCCCCAATTTTCCCACAAAGAAAATAATAAGACCAGACAAATTTTCAGGCAAGTTCTACCAAATTTCAGGAAACATATTAATCATGGGCAAACTACTACACAATATAAAAAAGAGAAGCTTCTCTACAGTTCATTCTGCCAAACTAACATATCCTAGATTTTAATTCATAGAAAGACACCACTAGAAAGGAAAATTATAGCTCAAAATCTGTTATAAATATTGATATGAAAAATCTTAAATATTAGCAAACTGAACCCGGTAGTTCATAAAAAAAAGATGATTTAGGGGCTGGGGCTCTAGCTCAGTGGTAAAATGCTTGCCTTGCATGAGTGAGGCACTGGGTTCGATCCTAAGTACCACATAAAAATAAAGATACTGTGTGTTCATCTACAAATAAATATTTTTAAAAAGATGATTGATTCCCAAATGATCTATTCCTAAATGCATAAGTGATTTAATATTAGAAAATCTGCAAACGTTACTTGCTACATTGTTAGGTCAAAATAGAAAAATAGTAATTTCAATTAATACAGAAAAAAACATTTGTTATATGAAACTAAATTAGCACTTTAACTAGGAAAAGAAGAAAACTTCCTTGTTTCTGATCAAAGATATCTACCTATAAAAATCTCTGCAGTAAACATCATGGTTTGATTTTTTAAACTTTTTACTTGGAACTAATCTTAAACTTTCAGAAAAACTGTAGTAAGAATAAGACAGGGTACCCATATCAATTCATTTCTCACATCCATTTATTGTTAAGATTCTGCCCACCTTCATGTGTACATGTGTATGTATATGTGAGAGTATGTGTGTGTGTGCGTGTAACACATGAATATTTTTCTGAACCATTTGAATTAGTTGCACACATCAAAGTAATTTACTAAACACTTCAGTACATATCCTACTAAGGATATTCTCTTGTATAACCATAATATAGTTAACAATTTTAATAAATTTAACATTTATAAAACTTTAATCTGCTGATTTTTATCAGTTGACACTTATTGAGTCCCCTTTCATTCTTTTTTTTAAATATTTATTTTTTTAGTTGTAGTTGGACACGATACCTTTATTTTACTTATTTATATGTGGTACTGAGGATCGAACCCAGGGCCTCACACGTGCTAGGTGAGCACTTTACAGGTGAGCCACAACCCCAGCCCCCCCCCCCCCCCGCTTTCATTCTTATGATAAAATATGACATGAGCATTTCTTTTAAATCAGGAACAAGGTTGCCCATATTTTAAGTTATATTTGCTAACCTATTATATGAACAATCCAGTTAAAATTAAAAGGGGATTTCTTAAAAAATAAAGATTCAGGACCAGGTATGGTAACACACGCCTGTAATCCCAGTGATTCAGGAAACTGAGGTAGACGAATCACCAGTTTAAGGTGAGCCTCAACAATTTAGTGAAACCCTGCTTCAAAATAAAAAAGAGAAAAGGGATTGGATATAGTTCAATGGTAGTGCACCCCTAGGCTCAATCCCTATCATTAAATATATATTTTTCTGAACTCATTTGAATTAGTTGCATACATCAAAGTAATTTACTAAACACTTCAGTATATATCCTAATAATGATACTCTTATTAGGATATGTGTGGGTGGGTGTGTATGTGTGTGTGTGTGTGTGTGTAGGATTAGTGTGTGTGTGTGTGTGTGTGTGTGTATGTATGTATATCTATCTATCTATCTCCATGACAAATGCACCAAGAAAACCATAAGTACACCCATACTTAGGTTGAAACTTGATGTATAAAAGAGATTCCATTATGAATCACTGGAGAATGAAGATTATTCAAAATGGGGTGCTAAAACATCAAAGATTTTAGGGGAAAAAAAACAGATGAATATCTTTATGATCTATCAGGAAGGATAAAACCCCTTAAATAGGACACTGAAAAAATTAATCACAAAGAGAAGATTGATTTATTCAACTACATTAATAATATCTATCTACTTAAAACATAATCAGAAGGGGCCGGGATTGTGGCTCAGCAGCAGAGCACTTGCCTAGCACATGTGAGGCACTGGGTTCAATCCTCAGCACCACACATAAATGAATAAATAAATAAAGGTATTGTGTCAAAAAAAAACATAATCAGAGGTGCTGGGTTGTGGCTCAGTAGTAGAGTACTTACTTAGCATATGTAAGACACTGGGTTCAGTTCTCAGCACCACATATAAATAAATGAATAAAATAAAGGTTCATCAACAACTACAAAAAAATTTAATTAATTAATTAATTAAAATAAACCAAAAACAATTTGTTATGACTCCTATGTAAGTATAAGAAGGTAAAAGAAAACTCTAGGGAATGGTAAAAATTCACAATAGAGTTTTCCTCCAAAAGAAGGCCAAAGACAGGAACAGGAAGGATTCCATGATTCATTTTAATAGTTTTGGTATTTTTCTGATTTTTATATTGGGACTTAACCTAGTAAAAGTTCAAAACTTATCCATGTAAGACATATTTAATTTTGTATATACACAAATACACACACACACACACACACACACACACACACACACACACCTGAACTTTATTTCTTTTTCCCCTTTTCCTTTGGTGTGAGGACAGATTTATTACTACAATACATTACATACTGCATAACAGCAGGCACAGTCCTGATGGTCTTTGGCAAGAAAACACTCTAATATAATGTATATTTTGGTATGAGTAAAGGACAATGATCAAAATAAAGGTTATAACAATAAAAGAATGTAAAGTTAAAATTTACATGAGAACAACTCTAAAGTTAGAAGCACATGATAATGACTCAACATGAAATTAAAACCTTGGCAAACCTATAAACTTGATCTGAACTATGATTACAATGGGATATTTGCAGATACCATCTTAGTAAATGAAAAGTTAACATTTGTTAATCTAAGTTGTTTGAGAAGTAAACAAACTCTTAAAAAATCGACAAAAAAATTTATCAGAAGAAAGTATGCACTAAAAAGTAAAATGTATAAAATCCATTTTAAATATTATTATTTGTTCCATAAAAATAGAAAGAAAGGGTACATATATAAATGTTAGGAATCTGCCACGTGTAACCAGTAGGAAAACAAAGTTAACAAAAGTTCATTTTCAATGGCACATTGACCACAATTATTTTAAAACTACAGTTAAAAAAAAAAAAAACCCTACTGAAATGTAGGCAATACATTTCAATTCACCCTTAGATCCAACACAGTTCATGATGAAAAGAGAAAAAAATTATTACCTGACTTGATTTCAAAAGACAACACCTACTAAACTCACACATTATTGCATTAACAAAACCACATCATTTTAAAGAATTCAGTTTCTTTTTGTTTCGTTTTGTTTTTGCCATTTCTTGGGTTTGGTTTGATAGCATAGACTGAACTCATTGGTGCTTTACCACCGAGCTACATCCCCAGTACTTTTTATTTATTTTTATTTTGAGACAAGATCATGTTAAGTTGATGGAAGTCTCATTAAATTGCTGAGGTACACAGGCCCAGTTTAAAACTTTTTTCCAAGAATAAAAGTTAGAAATACATAATCAGAGATCTACTTTTAATATAAGCCACTGATAAACACTATGTATTTATAACTATGTATTTATAACTTGTATTTATAACTTTCAGTACATTTCTTTCAAGTTGCATATTTTCTGGACCACTCTATACAAACTTCTTTGCATCAATTTTCATATTACCTATTTTTATGGGATTACACGCCATGAGGAATTTTCCACAGAACTTTGACACTATTTTTACAATCACAGGATTTTGATCCAGTGTGCATTCACACATTTGGGCTAAATGAAGACTTCTGCACATTTCTTCAAATCACAGATTCTCTCCATACTATGCTCTTTTACATATCTGAATTGAACCAAGATCATCAGAGCTGTTCCCACATGCTTTATACTCATATTAGTTACCTCCACTGTAGATCTCATGAATACTCTGGAAAGGTCTTATGATAATGAAGTTTTCCCATATTCTGTCTTTTGGATTAATTGCCAAGTGTAAGTACTTTCATGTTGGTAAAAGGAAATGAATTGACTGAAAGCTTTCCCATATTGTTTAAACAATGTTTCCAGGTGAACTCTTTCACATCTCTGATGGAAACTGTGTCAATTGAAACATTCTCCACATTGCTTACCAACCTGGGGTTTCTCTCCAGAATGAGTTATTGTATGTAAAGGGAACTAGATGACCTAAAGGCTTTGCCAGGGGCTGGGATTGTGGCTCAGTGGTAGAGCGCTCCCCTAGCACAGGTGGGACCCAGGTTCCATCCTCAGCACCACATAAAAATAAAATGTATTGTGTTGTGTCCATCTACACCAAAAAATAAATATTAAAAAAATAAATAAATAAATAAATAAAGGCTTTACCACAATGGTTATATGTGTAGGTCTTCTTTCCAGTGTTGAGTTTTTTCATGCTTTCTCAAGGAACCAGGATCACAAAAGGTTTTCCCACATTATTTATATACATAAAGATTCTTCACAGTGTGAATTCTTTCTTGAGTTTGATTGTATCCAGAACTATTAAAAGCTTTCCCACATTGTGAACTTACACAATGTTTCTCTTAAATGTGAGTTCTTTCATGTATTTTAAGAGAATTGGAAGAGCACACATCTTTTTCATATTGTTCATATACACAGGGTACCTACACCATGATTCCTTTCATGACACTGAAAGGAACAAAAATGAGTGAAAGCTTTCCCACATTGTTTACATCTATAGTTTCTCTCCACTGTGAGCCTGCTCAGGTGCTTGCAAGTGACTCCAAAAACAACAGGCTTTCCCACATTTCTTACGTACCTAGGATTTCTCTCAGCTGTGAGTTCTTTCATGTATTTGATGAGAACAGAAAGGACTAAAGATTTTCCCACATTGCTTACCTTCATAGGGCTTCTCTCCATTTTGAATTATGTTCATGCCCTCAAAAATGATTTGAAGCTGAGGCTTTCCCACACTGCTTACATACACAGGGTTTCTCTCCATTAAGAATTCATCCATGTGTTTGAAAATGACTTAAAGTGGTTTCTCTCCATTGTGAATTCATTCATGTGTTTGAAAGTGACTTAAAGTAGTTTCTCTCCATTATGAATTCATTCATGTTTGAAAGTGACTTAAAGTAGAGAAGGCTTTCCCACATTGCTTATATCCATAGGGTTTCTCTCTAGTGTGACAGTTTTTCATATATTTAAAGGGGAACAGGAAGAACGGCTTTCTCACATTGCCAATACATAGCGCTTCTCTACACTGAGTTCATTCATGACTTCAAAAGTGATTTGAAGTAGAGAAAGACTTCCCACATTGTTGTGTCCACCGAAAACTAGAAAATAAATATTGAAAAATTCTCTCTCTCTCTCTCTCTCTCTCTCTCTCTCTCTCTCTCAAAAAGAAAAGAAAAGAACTGATGCTATTAAAATGTCCTCAACTTCATAATATTTCTCTTAAAGAATAGGGCCTAATTTTACTTTCCCTGAATATGGGCTGGACTTAAAGATTCACTTCTAATGAAAGAATAAAACAGAAGTAGTGGTGTGTAACATCCAAAGTTATACCACTAAAGGTACCAACACTTATATTTTGCATTCTTTGGACTACTCTCCCTGGGGGAATTCAGTCATCATGTCATAAGGAGACTGTGGAGAGGCTACAAGGGGAAGAACTAGAGTCTTCTACCAAAAACCAACACCAGCCAGCCAAGCATGTAAGTGAGGCCCCTAAGAAACAAATCCTCCTGCCCAAAACAAGCCTCATATGACTACATCCCTTGGCAAGATACCAAAGAGCTAAGCCATTTCCAAAGAAACTGAAAAGCAAATAAGTGTTTACTGTTTTAAGCTACTTGGTTTTAGGATAATTTGTCATGCGTATCAATTAATATAATAACCTATCACTTCCTAGAACTAAGTTTTATTTGCAACAGGAAGTAAAAATAACTCATTTGAGCTTAGTGTTATTTGCTAACATGTTAATAAAATTTCAGGTTTTCCTTTCTAATATGCTAAGTAGTGATTCTTTTTTAATTTCCTCAAATTGTTGCATAATACTATTTCAGAGTATTCTTCACTTTCTAAGTTGATTCACAGAAACAGAAACCTAAACAGATTTTAGTCAGCAATGATATTTTTTAAAACCTTTGTTTGTTGAGCAACTACACCAGGTACTAAATGGAGAACTATACCTTTAATTCAGATTAATGTTCATAAAATTACTTATTTACGTACTGGAGGTTAAACACAGGGCTGCTTTACTACTGAGCTACATCCCTAGCCCTCTTTTTTTTTTTTTTTTTTTTTTTTAGTTTTGAGAAATGGTCTCTCTAAACTTAGAAGGCTGGCCTTGAATTTGTGATTTTGTGATCCTCTTTCCTTAGCCTCCCAAGTAGCTGGGATTGGAAGCATTCAACTATGCCCAGCTGAAATTATTTATATATTTTAACTAAACTTGTTCCTCATGGTTCTGAAGATTATAAATCAATAGAAGGTATATAAAGCTTTTACTTTACCTCTGTGAGGGATCCACAAGGCACACCACCATGTAGGGCTTCATCCAAAGCAGAAAGGGTAGTAGATAAGAATGCTGGTGAGAGATCTGTAGACCTTTGTGTCTTTATCCCATAAGCCTGAACAACAATCAAAAAAATGATTAAATTCTTTTCAGCCTCCATATCTACTCAAAAATATAAGTCAACTCCTAACTTCTTAACTTTAGAAACTAAAACCAAATCCATCTTTTTCCCCTTTATTATTTATTTGTTCAAGTAATTACTCCATGCCAGAGACTGTGCTAGATTATGGGGATGCGATTTTACAGAGGGATTATGAATTTGGAACTAGAAATGGGCAATTGCAATACAATTATTAAGAGACAGTGTATTAGGGAAAAGGGAGACATAACAATAAAACTAATCTGGACCTTTTAATCTACAAAGGTTTCACTGAAGTGCTATATGACTGAGCTGAAATCTAATATATTTTGTTTTATTTCTCTATTAGATGAGCAAAAGAAATGTGAATGTTTCTGGCAAACAGGATGTACAAAATTCAAGCAATAAAGATTGGAAATGGAAACAAAAGAAATCTAAAAAAAAATTTTAAAAGTTCATTTAGCTGAAAGAGTGAGGCTGAGAGCAGCAAGTGATGAGGCTGGAGAAGGAACTGGACTTAACCACTAAGAGCTCTGTAGAAGTTTGGAGTTCATGCTGAGAGCAACCAGGAACATCATGACCAAGTTATCATTTCAAACTCAAGTTGTTTTGTGAAGAACAGCTAAAGGGAGGTTCCTAGGCTAAGAAATATCCATATCAAATCCCTGGAACCGGTCTGTGAATGTTACTTTATTGGAAAAAAGGCCTCTGTAAATGTGATTTACTTAAAGACTTCATGATGAGAAGATAATACTGAATGATCTGGGTAGACCCTAAATGCCATCACAAGTATCCTTATGAGAGAGGAAGAGAGAAATTCGATATATAGAGGAAAAAGCAATGTAAAGATGGACCAGACAAGGAGTAGCCACAAGCCAATAATGCCAACACTCCTTGGAGGCTGGAAGAGGCAAGGAATCGATCTTCCTAGAGCATCAGGAGAGATAGCAGCTCTGTCTGTAACTTTGGCCTCCAGAACTATGAGAGAATAACTTCCTTTTGTTTGACATCAACAGCCTAAGGTAATTTTTGTTAGAGCCACCACTAAGAAAATAATACATCAAATTATCACTTTGAAAAGATACACAGGTTGGTTTAAAAGAATAGCTTGAAGGTGGCTAATACTGGAAGTTGGAAGATCTGTCAGAAAGATAGTTGCAACCATTGGAAAGAAAAATAATGGTGGCTCAAGGAGGGTATTAGCAATGGGGATAAAAAATTGTGGGTACTAGTAAATCTATGTAAAATAAACTATACAGTATGTCTGAAGGGTTTTTTCCTTTTATATAATAAAATTCTGAAATTCTTCTTTTTTCATTTTCAAAACACCAAAAATGAGTATATTTTAAAAAGTGAGTCTATTTAACCATACTAAGTTCACAATAGAATAAATGGGTGAATAGAATAATTCATGTTATGACATGTTTAATGAACTGCAACAGAGAAAGTTGGACAAAGGGAGGCAGAGAAACTTTATCTTGTAAAAATTACAATCAGAGGCTCCATAATCATCTGGCATCTGCTCAATGTTCTATCTATAGTTAGAAATGTACATGATAGAAACTCTAGTGATTCAGATTCATCCTTTAAGGTCATGGTCAACTGTAGCCATAATGTAATACTTGTGCTGAGTTGTTCTCTGTAATAACTAGTCATCTGCATAGTCTTCTTTGTATGTGCATGGCAATGGTTCAAATTATGGATCATTAGTGAGCTTTAAAGCCATTTAATGCTTCTGCCCCCATTTCTCAATTTCAATCATTACACAATTGGTTGTACATAGGATCCACTTGACATACAGACAGTCCACCTCTGACTGCAGTAAGTCCAGTCTGGCTGTAACGGAAAAGGTGATAAGCCCCGTATCAACCTGGATATGGTATGGTGGGCCCTGCTATGTGTTTTATTGGAAGAATATGCTCTTTCCTTCAGTTCATTAGGATCTTTCTTTTCTTTCTTTTTAGGTTTTTTTTTTTAAGTTTTTATTTTTTTATTTTTTTTATTGTTGGTCGTTCAAAACATTACATCTTTCTTGATATATCATATTTCACAGTTTGATTCAAATGGGTTATGAACTCCCATTTTTACCCCGTATACAGATTACTGAATCACATCAGTTACATCAATTACATTTCCATTGATTTACATACTGCCATTCTAGTGTCTGATGAATTCTGCTCTCTATCCTATCCTCTACTATCCCCCTCCCCTCCCCTCCCCTCCCCTCTTCTCTCTCAACCCCCTCTACTGTAAAACATTTCTTCCACTTGTATTATTCTTCCCTTACCCCTCACTTCCTCTTGTATGTAATTTTGTATAACCCTGAGGATCACCTTCCCTTCCCATGCAATTTCCCTTCTCTCTCCCTTTCCCTCCCCCCTCTCATCCCTATTTAATGTTAATCTTCTTCTCCTGTTCTTCGTCCCTACTCTGTCCTTAATTACTCCCCTTATATCAAAGAAGTCATTTGGCATTTGTTTTTTAAGGATTGACTAGCTTCACTTAGCATAATCTGCTCTAATGCCATCCATTTCCCTCCAAATTCTATGATTTTGTCATTTCTTAATGCAGAATAATACTCCATTGTGTATAAATGCAACATTTTTTTTTATCCATTCGTCTATTGAAGGGCATCTAGGTTGGTTCCACAATCTTGCTATCGTGAATTGTGCTGCTATGAACATCGATGTAGCAGTGTCCCTGTAGCATGCTCTTGTTAGGTCTTTAGAGAATAGACCGAGAAGGGGAATAGCTGGGTCAAATGGTGGTTCCATTCCCAGCTTTCCAAGAAATCTCCATACTGCTTTCCAAATTGGCCTCACCAATTTGCAGTCCCACCAACAATGAACCAGTGTACCCTTTTCCCCACATCCTCACCAGCACTTGTTGTTGTTTGACTTCATAGTGGCTGCCAATCTTACTGGAGTGAGATGGTATCTTAGGGTGGTTTTGATTTGCATTTCTCTGACTGCTAGCGATGTTGAGCATTTTTTCATGTACTTATTGATTGATTATATGTCCTCCTCTGAGAAGTGTCTGTTCAGGTCCTTGGCCCATTTGTTGATTGGGTTATTTGTTGTCTTTTTGTCTAATTTTTTGAGTTCTTTGTATACTCTGGATATTAGGGCTCTATCTGAAGTGTGAGGAGTAAAAATTTGTTCCCAGGATGTACGCTCCCTATTTACCTCTCTTATTGTTTCTTTTGCTGAGAAAAAACTTTTTAGTTTGAGTAAGTCCCATTTGTTAATTCTAGTTGTTAACTCTTGCGCTATGGGTGTCCTATTGAGGAATTTGGAGCCCAACCCCAGAGTATGTAGATCGGAGCCAACTTTTTCTTCTATCAGACGCCGTGTCTCTGATTTGATATCAAGCTCCTTGATCCATTTTGAGTTAACTTTTGTGCATGGCGAGAGAAAGGGATTCAGTTTCATTTTGATGCATATGGATTTCCAGATTTCCCAGCACCATTTGTTGAAGATGCTATCCTTCCTCCATTGCATGCTTTTAGCCCCTTTATCAAATATAAGATAGTTGTAGTTTTGTGGATTGGTTTCTGTGTCCTCTATTCTGTACCATTGGTCCACCCGCCTGTTTTGGTACCAGTACCATGCTGTTTTTGTTAATATTGCTCTGTAGTATAGTTTGAAGTCTGGTATCGCTACACCGCCTGATTCACACTTCCTGCTTAGCATTGTTTTTGTTATTCTGAGTCTTTTATTATTCCATATGAATTTCATGATTGTTTTATCTATTTCTACAAGAAATACTGTTGGGATTTTGATTGGCATTGCATTGAACTTATAGAGAACTTTTGGTAATATCGCCATTTTGATGATCTTAGTTCGGCCTATCCATGAACAGGGTATATTTTTCCATCTTCTAAGGTCTTCTTCTATATCTTTCTTTAGGGTTCTGTAGTTTTCATTGTATAAGTCTTTCACCTCTTTTGTTAGGTTGATTCCCAAGTATTTTATTTTTTGGGGGGATATTGTGAATGAAGTAGTTGTCCTCATTTCCGTTTCAGAGGATTTGTCGCTGATATACAGGAATGCATTTGATTTATGCGTGTTGATCTTATATCCTGCCACTTTGCTGAATTCATTTATTAGCTCTAATAATTTCTTTGTAGACCCTTTTGGGTCTGCTAGGTAAAGAATCATGTCATCTGCAAATAGTGATAATTTAAGTTCTTCTTTTCCTATTTTTATGCCTTTAATTTCTTTCGTCTGTCTAATTGCTCTGGCCATTGTTTCGAGGACTATATTGAACCGAAGTGGTGAGAGAGGGCATCCCTGTCTTGTACCAGATCATAGAGGAAATGCCTTCAATTTTTCTCCATTCAGAATGATGCTGGCCTGTGGCTTATCATAGATTGCTTTTACAATGTTGAGGTATTATCCTGTTATCCCTAATTTTTCTAGAGTTTTGAACATAAAGGGATGCTGTACTTTGTCAAATGCTTTTTCTGCATCTATCAAGATGATCATATGGTTCTTATTTTTAAGTCTATTGATGTGGTGAATAACATTTATTGATTTCCATATATTGAACCATCCTTGCATCCCAGGGATGAATCCTACTTGATCATGGTGTATGATTTTTTTGATATGTTTTTGAATCCGATTCGCCAGAATTTTATTGAGGATTTTTGCATCTAGGTTCATTAGAGATATTGGTCTGTAGTTTTCTTTCTTTAAAGTGTCTTTGTCTGATTTAGGCATCAGGGTGATGTTGGCCTCGTAGAATGAATTTGGAAGTTCTCCTTCTTTTTCTATTTCCTGAAATAGTTTGAAAAGTATTGGTGTTAGTTCCTCTTTAAAGGTTTTGTAAAACTCTGCTGTATACCCATCCGGTCCTGGGCTTTTCTTAGTTGGTAGTCTTTTGATGGTTTCTTCTATTTCCTCTATTGTTATTGGTCTGTTTAGGTTGTCTATATCCTCCTGACTCAATCTGGGCAGATCATAAGACTTAAGGAATTTATCTATGCCTTCACTATCCTCTATTTTATTGGAGTATAAGTATTCAAACTAATTTCTGATTATCTTCTGTATTTCTGAAGTGTCTGTTGTGATATTGCCTTTTTCATCCCGTATGCTAGTAATTTGGGTTCTCTCTCTTCTTCTCTTCGTTAGCGTGGCTAAGGGTCTGTCGATTTTATTTATTTTTTCAAAGAACCAACTTTTAGTTTTGTCAATTTTTTCATTTGTTTCTTTTGTTTCGATTTCATTAATTTCAGCTCTGATTTTAATTATTTCTTGCTTTCTACTTCTTTTGCTGTTGTTTTGCTCTTCTTTTTCTAGGATTTTGAGATGGAGTATGAGATCGTTTATTTGTTGGTTTTTTCTTTTTTTAAGGAATGAACTCCAAGCAATGAATTTTCCTCTAAGAACTGCTTTCAATGTGTCCCATAGATTCCGATATGTTGTGTCTGTGTTTTCATTTAATTCTAAGAAGTTTTTAATTTCCTCCTAAACCTGATTTGTTTTCCTCTTTGATTACTTTCCCCCCTTTACTGTCCTACCTCCCCCTGTTGGTTTTCAATGTTATTTTCCATTTCCTCTTCCTGTAATGTTTTGCCAAGGATTTTTTGAAGAGATGGTTTTCTAGCTGCAAATTCTTTTTAACTTTTGTTTATCGTGGAAGGTTTTAATTTCATCTTCCATCCTGAAGCTTAATTTCGCTGGATACACGATTCTTGGTTGGAACCCATTTTCTTTCAGTGTTTGAAATATGTTATTCCAGGATCTTCTAGCTTTCAGAGTCTGTGTTGAGAGATCAGCTGTTATCCTGATTGGTTTACCCCTAAATGTAATCTGCTTCCTTTCTCTTGTACCTTTTAAAATTCTCTCCTTATAATGTATGTTGGACATCTTCATTATAATGTGTCTAGGTGTGGATCTCTTATGATTTTGCACATTCGGCATCCTGTAGGCTTCTAGGATTTCGGATTCTGTCTCATTCTTCAAGTCTGGGAAGTTTTCTCGTATTATTTCACTGAATAGATTGTTTATTCCTTTGGTTTGGAGCTCTGTGCCTTCCTGTATCCCAATGACTCTTAAGTTTGGTCTTTTAATGTTATCCCATAATTCCTGGATGTTCTGCTCATGGTTTCTTAGCAGATTTGCTGAGCTGTCTATGTTCTTTTCAAGTTGAAATACTTTGTCTTCATTGTCTGATGTTCTATCTTCTAAGTGATCTACTCTGCTGGTAATATTCTCAATTGAGTTTTTAAGTTGGTTTATTGCTTTCTGCATTTCTAGGATTTCTATTTGTTTGTTCTTTATTACCTCTATCTCCCTGTGAAATTGATCTTTTACTTCCTGGATTTGTTTGTCAATCTGATCTTTCATTGTCTGATTTTGCTGTCTCATGTCTTCCTTGAGACTCCAGTTCATCTGAAGCATATATATCCTGAACTCTTTCTCTAACATTCCCTCTGTTGCAGCTATTACCTCTTCTAAAGTTGTGTTGACCTGCATTGCTTGTGGTCCTTTCTTTCCTTGTCTTTTCATACTGCTCGCGTTTCTTTCTGCTTGGTGAAACTGTTGTGTTTTTAAAATTTTCCCCCTAATTATTTATATTGCTCTTATATAGTTGAAAAATCTCCCTTGCAGGGCGGGTAGTGGCTGTGCTCCTCCTCTAATTGGGGTGATCTGTCTACCGCGCTGGCGGGCCGCTAGGCCTGCTCTGCCGGTCGTTCGCAGGTCTGCCCACCCTGCGGGTGCCGGTGGCGGCTCTGCTCTGCCCCCACTCCAATTGTGGTAACGTGACTACCACCCCCTTGGGTCGTTGGGCCTGATCCGGATGCGGGCAGCTGCTCTGCTCTGCCCCTACTCCAATTGGTGTGACGTGTCTCCCAAGCTGGCAGGCCTCTAGGCCTGTTCCGCTGGTGGGTCTCAGGTCTGAGGTCTGCCTGACTCTGGCAGTATGGGGAGTTGGGGGTCGAGAGTCCTTTGGTCCTTACGGTCACGCCCACGGAGAGATTTTGAAGTTTCCCGGTTGTTCACCAGGTGGGCGGGGCTGTTAGCAGAGCCCGGAGGGCATGGCCATGTGCTGGGCCATGCGAGGACCCTTCTAGCTGAGTCGGGCCGCCGGGGGCCACCTGAAGAGCGAGGCAGCTGCGGCTGCGTGGCTAAGATCCGGGCGAGTGGTGTGGCTGTTCGCAGAGCGAGAGCAGGGCCTCCCGGGAGAGCCGGGATGGCGGGGGCGTCTACCGGTTTGGGCAGCCACTCCGCTCTGGGCCGCCGCCCCTTGCATAAGCTGCTGGTGGCCGCAGAATTGGACCTCTGCGCCCGCAGGGGGGGCCACCTGTAGAGCCGGGCAGTTTCCGCTGCTTGGTTAATAGCCGGGTGGGTATGGCAGCCACTCACGGGCCTCCCGTGAGAACCCGGTTGGCGGGGCCGTCTGCCAGTTCGGGCGGGGCGGGCCACTTGCAAAAGCGGCTGCTGGCTGCAGGACTGGACTTCTGCACCCGCCGCGGGGCTACCTGTAAAGCTGGGTAGCTGCGGTCGCGTGGTTAAGAGCAGGGCGGGTGGGACGGCCACTCGCTGGGCGAGAGCTGGGCCTCCCGTGAGAGCCCGGATGGCGGAGGCCGACTGCCAGTTCGGGTGGGGCGGGCCAAGCCACTCCGGGTGCCGGCCGCTTGCAAAAGCGGCTGCTGGCTGCAGGACTTGACTTCTGCACCCGCCGCGGGGCCGCCTGTAGAGCCAGGTAGCTGTGGCCGCGCGGTTAAGAACCGGGCGGGTGGGGCGGCCGCTCGCAGAGCGAGAGCTGGGCCTCCCGGGAGAGCCGCTTGCAGGAGCGGCTGATGGCTGCGGGACTAGATCTCTGTGCCCACGTGGCCGGTCAAGATCCACTTCTCTGGGACAAACTGTCACTTCCAATAAAACTACCAGTTCACGGCAGCTCTCCTCTTAAGGGAATTTTGCTAGAAGTTCCTCTGTAGGTAGGCTGCAGCTGATCCAATGGGTCTTTCTGATCCCATTAAAGTGGAGACATTGGAATCGCTGCTTCCTCGCCGGCCGCTATGTTGGATTCCTCTTCTCTTTTTAGGTTTTAATCTCTCCTTTTCTTTAAGACTCTCATCTGAGACTAAATATTCACATTCAGCAAAGTTCCTTGCTTTCTTTTCCATCCCCATATCCACACTGCACACTGTTTCCTCTGAGATCCTTTCTTATCTCAGGAATACATCCACAAGAAACTATACAAAGAACTTTGGTGATTTCATTTGTTGGTTTGGATAATTTGAATGTACTCAGAATAATAAATTTTAACACTCCGCAAGGATAATTGTTTTTCAAATTATTTTTTTTAATTCAGGGTCTTGCTTTGTTGCCCAGACCTAGCCTCAAACTCATGATCCTCCTGCCTCAGCCTCCTAGCTGAGATTATAGGCACACACTATCATGCCCAGCTTTAAACAACATCTATTAATTTTCTGGGGCATTAAAATTTTACCTGACTTTCAAGGATGTTTATTTTTCTAATATTTCATCAAAAAGAACTTTTGATGGGACTGGGGCTGAAGCTTAGTGGTAGAGCTCTTGCCTTGCAGGTGTGAGGCCCTGGGTTCAATCATCAGCACCTCATAAAAATGAATAAACAAATAAAGATATTGTATCCATCTACAACTTAAAAAAATTAAAAGAGATTCTGAGAAAATCTTTTTTTTATAACAGTCTCTTTTTTAAAATTTATTTTTAGTTGTAGTTGGATACAATACCTTTATTTTATTTATTTTTATGTGGTGCTGAAGATCGAACCTAGCGTCTCACACGTGCTAGGCAAGCACTCTACCACTAAGCCACAACCCCAGTCCCTGTAACAGTATTTTTTATATTTCAGTTTAGTTTTGCCTTCTCCTGGGCAAAGTGACAAATAGTCACTACCCTAGAATATGCAGCAAATGATGTCAGACCCTCTCAGATAATGCTGATTCAGGAATTAAAGAAAGGAAAAAAATGAGGATGGAACAAGGTAATAAACATTTATTGAACATCTAGCATTGCTGTATTAAGTACTTTACATATATTATTTATTTTAATCCGCACAACCCTACACGTAGATACCCTATATATACACTACACATAAGTATAATTATCTCCAGAATAAGAAATGGAGGGGCTGGGTTGTGGCTCGGTATTACAGCGCTTGCCTGGTATGTGTGAGGCACTGGGTTTGATTCTCAGCACCACATATAAATAAATAAAGGTCCATTAACAACTAAAAGAAAAAAATTTTTTAAAACATGGAAACTGAGAGGTTTGCCAACAATTACTTTAAGAGGGTGTGATAATCAGCTTTTCATCTTTGTAACCAAAATACCTGTTAAGAAAAACTTAATGAAGGAAAGTTTATTTTGACTCCCAGTTTCAGAGATTCAGTCCATGGTTGAATATTCCTAACAGCTCAGACCATGGTCTGACTTCATTGCTTTGGGCCCAAGGTGAAGCAAACCATCTGGCAGAAGGGCAAAGGGGGTAAAGCTACTTACCTCATGGTGGCTGAGAAGCAGAGAGAGAAAGGGGAGGAGTCCCAGAGAAAAGGGATCCTTCTGGGGCACACCACAGTGACCCACCTCCTCCAGCCATATCATACCTGCCTACAATTACCAAGTTAGTCCATTCAATCTGCCTAGGATAGACTGATTAGGTTATAGTTCTCACAATCCAATAATTTCACCTCTGAATATTCCTGCATTAGCACAGAAGCTTTTGGAGAACACCTTATATCCAAACTATTACTGTGCACACAAGAATTGTTACTGGTCTTTTTTTTTTTTTTTCCTTTTCCTAATTAGAGACCATAACATATCTTAGCAATTTAGAATTAAAAAAAAAAAAGTTAAAGAGCCAATAACAAAATTCTGAAATAACTACTATTAACATTGTAGTATATATACATAAAACTCCCCAACATAATGTTCTGCCTGGAAAAAGGCCTAAAAACAAAAGAACCAACTAATCTTGGACTGAAACTTCTGAAACCATGAGCCTAAATGAACCTTTCCTCCTTATATGTTTATGTCAGGTACTTTGTCACAGCCATAGAAAGCTAACAGAGCTGTTCAAAGCAATGAAATCAATGATAAACCAAGACTAGTACCTAATTCTGATTTCTAATTCTGATTCTAATTCTCCTTCTGACTATCCCATCTGTAAGGTCCTTAGGTCACAAGCTAAATGTGAACTAAGGAAAATATCTGTAGTTCAGATAACTTATTGTTTTTAGAAGTTTCAAATGAAACTAACATTCCTGCTTTCCTTCCTTTTTTAGGAAATTGTACCCTACTTTATTGAATGGTTACCAAATTTCAAAATAAGATAATAAATAAGGTAAATAAATTGCAATCCGTACAAATAAACACATCTGCAAACAGAACTGACTTTTAGGCAACTCTTGTTCTGAGAAAACAAGATGTTTCCACTGTGCTCAAAATCTACATTCTGAAAAGCTACAGTTACAAAACAAAAAAGTACATTTTGATGAGGGCTTATTACAAAGAACTTCAGCTTTTCCCAAGAGTAAGGATAACATTTTGGACATTATTTGTTCAGTTAATAAGCAAGTATATGTATTTCATGATATGCAGTAAGTAAAGATGGTAAAAGTTAAGTATGACACAGAAAAAAGGACATTCAAAAATTGAGTATGTTATAATTTAACCACAAAGTCCTCAAACCTTACCCAAATAAATGACAAATAAAGATGACCTTTTGAAATACCACTATTAGCTGCAGAAAAAAGAAAACTTCCTGTTGCTCCCTAATTCCTACATTTAGGAATTGTCTCGTATGATTTTATAAACCTCATAAATTTTTCACATGTATTCTCATTACAGGATTAACATTATGGTAAGATACTTGATACTTCTGAAGTACTCATCTCTACTTTTGCTTCATCCAAAAAAAAATTTTAAATGAGACAAAGAATCATTGCATAATCAAATCAAAAAATAGATGATACCGTTTGCATTTGTGGGGCACAGGCCCTGCTGACCATACGCAGAAGTTCATGGACACCTCGGTAACTCAGGCCAGTTACCTTCATAAGTTCCAGTGGGGAAAGACATAAAAAGTCCTAAAGAGACAAAGAGAATATTTTAAACACAAATGTGAAACAAGGATATTGGAATAAAAGGAAATTTTCAATTGACATTGCCCATATGTAGATAAAAATGTAATTATTTGCAGATCAAAGATTTATGCATTCTTTGTTCTTTGCTGTGCTAGGGATTGAACCTAGGGCCTCACACATGCTAGGCAAATGCTCTACCACTGAACCACACCCCAGCCCTATGCATTTTTTTATTGTATTTTTCCCCTAAACATGCCTTAACTAAAAATATGATGATATAATCTTATATTCTAATTATTAGTTCAATCAGCATATATCAGAAGACATACCAGGCAACATTACATAGCAGTAGTATCCAATTCAGGTTTATATGAACACTGAACTTGTACCAGAAAGAATCTGGGCCTATACCAGAAAGAATCTGGTGCATATTTGTATGCACCCAGAAAGTGTCAGGTTGCAAAGTATTTCTTGGGGTACACTTCAGTGGCAGAGCACTTGCCTAGCATGCATGTGGCCCCAAATTTGATCCTGAGCACTGAAAAAATAAAAGGTATTTATTTCTAATTCAGAGTTTACTCAGATAAAGTATTTGATAATTGAGAGAAAATAGGGCTGAATGTGGAATAAAATGTTAAATTTCATACTTTTTAGAGCATTCTGAAATATGAACAAGAGGATTATTAAATGTATAATGGAAGAACCACAGATGCACTTAACATACCAACTGATTCAAAAAGAATCAAGTATGCTCTGAAATCTATCTTGTTAAGGATAAAATCCTAAAATAAATCCTTAAACTTTTTCTCCCCTCCTGAAAGGAAGTTATTTCATTACAGTGCTTATTAAAAATGCAATATTTGCTCTATGTATTTCTCAGCCTTCATTAATAATAAAATAGTACTAAAAATTAGTTGTAACTATTAATTCCTCTTCCAAGAGAAATTTCCCATGTTGAATACCATCTCCTAATTTGAGTAAAATTTCTTATGTAACTACAAAAAGTAGATAAAAATTTCTGTACAGTCCCAAATAAATGGTATATTTCACCTTACATCCCCTAAAATGCAAAAATATTAAATTTCAGTAAATGAAATTACATTTGGAAATGCAAACTAAGTGGCTTATGGAAAAGCACCATCATTCAACTTTTGGGGGGGGGGATGGGGGGGAGAAGATGGGGGGCAAACCTAAGTTTTTATGTTCCAGGTTTAAGAATTATCAAAGTGGACTGGGGTTTTGACTCAGAGGTGGAGTGCTTGCCTAGCACGAGTGAGGCACTGGGTTCAATCCTCAGCACCACATAAAAATAAGTAAATTAAATAGAGGTATTGTGTCCACCTACAACTTAAAAAAATTAAAAATAAAACAAAGGAACATGGCTAAGGTGATTAGACATTAAAGAAAAAAGAATTATTAAAGTATATTTACTTAAAGTTAATTGGGCATAAAAATCTCTTAATGAAAAAAATTAACTATTAAGTTTTACCTGACAGGTAACAATCTGATGTCTGCTCAGACGGTCACACAGCTCTTGAGTTAAACCCACTCGTCTTAGTTTCTTGCTACCCATGCTTCCAGATCCAGCAAAGAAAAGAAGAACCTTGAAAAGAACATCAGAAAATAATATACATGATAGTGGATAGGCTTTCCAAAACACTTTATAAAATAAAAAATTTTTCAAGTTTCTCCATGTGCAAAATGAAATGTGATATGTAAATGATTAAGAAAGAAAAAATGATGGCTTTAAAGAGGAGGAAACACCTATTTATTCAACACACAAAACAAGACAACCTCAGAATGTGCATTTCACACAATTCTTTGATATTTATTCCACAAACATTGTTATATATTTCATAATTATATAGCATCTTAAGATTGTCAGGATATTTATAGTTTATTTGGATATGTAATTAATTCAAGGCATATATCCAAACAGCACCCCTAGAAGTCTTTATTTTTATTGCACTATAACAATAACAGCTAAATTTATTGAGTACCTCCTTTTTGCCAGGCACTGTTCCAAAAGCTTTACCTTAATTATCACATATAATATTTTCAAAAGGCCTAAAAGGAAAATAGATTATTGGACCCTCTTTTACATATGAGAAAACTAAACTGGAAATGTCTGCTAAGAGAAAAAGTAAATGATAGGGCTGGAGTTGTGGCTCAGTGGTAGAGCACTTGCCTAGCATATGTGATGCACTAGGTTTGATTCTCAGCACCACATATAAGCAAATAAATGAATAAAGGTCCATCAATAACTAATAAAATTATTTTTTTAAAAAAGTAAATGGTGGATTCAGAACCCAGCAATCTGACTCTGAGGCCTATCTTCTTTTTTTGTGGGGTGGGGGGGGGACTGAACTCAGGGGCACTCGACCACTGAGCCACATCCCCAGCCCTATTTTGTATTTTATTTAGAGACAGAGTCTCACTGAATTGCTAAGTGCCTCACTTTTGTTGAGGCTGGCTTTGAACTTGTGATCCTCCTGCCTCAGCCTTCTGAGCCGCTGGGATTACAGGCATGCGCCACTGTACCGAACTGAGACCTATCTTCTTAACCATTACACCCTACTGCAAGTCCAGAATTCCTTTTTTCTAGGAGCCAGAACAAACCAGAATCAAATGAGATTTATTATGGTTATTATTTATAAATCAAAATTGTTCTTTATTATAATAGCTGCTTATAATATCAATGCAATTAAATTTCATTCTTGTTGTACCTTGCTGAGAGCAAATGAGGCTCATGAAATGTTTGTTTTTGGAGAGCTAGAACAGAATCATTATGACTTCCCTAACAATAATAATGCATACAAAGGAAAGGCTGTGTACCTCACCTGAGGTGGCAAAGCATTCTCTGAAAAGAGTAGAAATAGGAACTCATCATTGCTCCAGGGAAAAAAGCAATATAATTATCAGTAACATTTTGGAACACATTCCACAAACATAAAATATATGATCCTCATTTTCTAATGGGAATTTCTTAGTATTGATTTGTTTTCCCCAATAGAAAGTTTACAAAGTGACATCTACCTGCTAGATTATTGTTTAGTATCATTTCAGATCAGGTAGTTCCAGGCAATAATACCATTTAGACTGATAAATTCAGTGGGTCAAAAATAGAACAACAACCAAAAAAGTAACCCCCAAACTACAGAGATTTTTAACAATAACCAATCTGCTAACTTTGTTTTAACAAGGCCTGGACTACTGAATACTGTTTTTGGTCACTCCCCATTTTACCAAAAACAAAAACAAAGGAATAAAAAACATTCCATTCAATTTGTTCCTTCCACAGACACTTCTTAAGTACAAACTCTGCTGAACTCTGGGACAGAAGAATCATTCAGATAAGATTTCCTCCCCTTTGTGTACACACAAGTGGAGAAATGCAAAGAGATGTATGTATACACAAATAACTACAGTCATGCAGTAAGTGTTGCTATTTAAGTGCTATGGGAGCTGATAGGAAGAAATCGCCAACTGGCCTGAGAAAGTTAGGTCAGTGTCACAGTCTTGCCAGTTTTCTAAAAACTTACTTTTATCCATTAAAACATCCCACAGGCACCCAGGCCACAGAATAAATTCCATACTTCTTAGGGTCATATTTTTAAAACTTTAAAGGTGGGTCCTGTATGTTCATTCACACATCAAATTGCAAGGCTCATATCCTGTCCTTCCTGGCAAAAGTTACTTACCTGCCAGTATATTGGTTACCTCATTTGTAAAACGGAGGTAACTTTAATATCAACTTCATAGGATAGCAGCGAGGGGTTAAAAGACAGGTTGTGGCTGGCACACAGCGCTTGGTTCATTCAGCAAACATCATCTAACCTGCTCTCCAGCCAAAAGGTATCTTGGTATGTTACTCAAGCACCCTATAGCCTCCCTGACCTCCCTCCACAAGGGCTTCCTCAGAGTAGGACTCTTCCTCTCCAACGTTTCCATCACACTTTGTACATATTTGTTTCATAATCTTATTAAGGCATCTTTGTTTCTTCCTGCTGCGTACGTGTGTGCCCATCTATGTGTTTTGGAGGCGAGGAGAGAAACTTAAACCCCGAAAATTGAGCTCTTTCCACTCCGCCAACAAGAAAAAATCCTGTTAGACGTTTAATGAAAACTGTGAAGTAACAATACTATCTGAAATTTGGATGTTTTACCTCATTTTACAGATAAGGCTACTGAGACACGAAATTGAGAAACGCGCAAGTCAAACACCTAAAACATTGGTGGAGCCCGCCTTCGAATCCAGGAACGAGTCTAGATTATTCCAAGCTCTTCAACACCACCTGAAGTGAGACCGTCCCTGAACTTCCCCTAACGACAGGATTCCCTAGACCCCGATCTGTCTTAAGTGGTGATGGTATGTGTGCGCCTGGGAGAGGGGAGATGAAAACGTTACGGGAGGAAAAAGCTTTCTCCCACAAAGGGCACCTTCCAAGCATCCCCCCACAACCTCGCAAAGGCCACCCGACCTGAAGCGGGATTCCCGTCAAGAGCCCTACCCAGCATCCAAAGAGGCTCTCCGCCACCCCGACAGCAATATCCACGGGCTCAGGAAGGGAACCGGAAACAAAGAGAATACCCACTTCCCTACAACTGTTCCCCACAAGAAACTTTCCAGTACCAAGCGTGCAGCTTCCAACTTTCAAAGTTTCCCCCACTCTTCACACAGTTCCCCGCGGAAAGCGCCGCAGAGCAACAACCGGAGCGCTGGTTGGTCGTCATCATGGCTATTTATCCAATCAGAGGCAAGCACAAGCCCAGGTGGCTCCGATGCTTACTGGGAATTGTAGTTCTGACTACCTAAATCTATGTATGAGCTAGGAATCAAGAGTCAATTTCTCATTATAGTGATCCTCAAAATCCGGTGTAGGAACATCACCAAGAGAGTGTGAAGCAAAGGAAACCTTGCTTGGAGTTTTCTATTTTCTCTCATGTACTATAACATTTAAAAATCGTTTAATGTACGAGAGAGGCATGTTTTCTGGGAGATAGATATCAATCTGCTCATCACAGAGAGTTTTTAGAAGACGATCTTGTGTTTAATTTGCCTTTTCAAAAATAGTTTGGGAACTGCTTATTGAAATTGCTCAAACTGAAAAACACACATTGGGGAAACCCATGGGTCTCTAGCTGAAAACAAACACAAAAGAAAGCAAACAGAAGATTTGTGTAAATGCAGTCGCAGTGAGGAAATCTAATATACCATTAAGACTTGATTTCAGAGAATTATTATATTCGCAAAAAGCCTTTGTTCGTTCTTTGCTCTCCCCTGTGCAACTCCTCCGTGCATACCTCGATTTTATAATTTAGACCCCTGTAACCTAATTATTGCCCTGCACCCCTCCTTTGAGAAGAGGTATCTTGCCTCATTCGAGGGAAACGGACCTGGCACATTGTTCAATTATCGGTTGCTGAGAAAATGAGGAAATAAATAAATGGAGTGAAGCAGAAGAATATGAAAATTCAGACCACACAGCTCTGGGATTATAAGAGAGCCCAAGTTGAATAATAATGGAGAATAGCCCTGGTATCCCTAGAGTCTAGCAAAGCATTGTCACTGGTTGGCACTAAACAAGTGTTGACTTCCAATGCTATGAAGAGCAGGGGGAAAAAAATAGAGGAATAGCAATTGTTCCTGCCACTTGCTCCACCGAAGGCAGAATTGAAAGTGTTGAGAGGAGGAGCTGTCCTCATTGAGAGGGGCTGGTCCCTAGCCAAGCTAGCTGAATTAACTCTTTCCGAGCTTTCGCTACTGGCGAGATGGCATCACGTGACTCAAACAAGGCACTAAATTTACGTCCTCCCTCCACTGAGCCAATAGGAATGCCCTGTCAGCCGTCGTCACCGCCCTCACGGCCTCTGTTCACAGAGGATCTGTCACCTGACTCGTCCCAAACATGGCTGCGCTGGAAGCTCTTTTGCTTTGGGCGCGGGGAGCAGGTGAGTAGAAGGCGCCAGGGAGAAAGCAGGGCGCTCTCCAAGACCCGGGTAGTAAGTGTCCCTGCCTCCCTCACGCCCCTTACCCCGCTAGCCCTCCACTTCAGGCTTTCGTCTCCTAGTCTTCAATCCTCTGGCTTAATTGAAGGCTCAAACGAGGGGAATTCCTGCTGAATTTTTCATCCTTGCGGCGGCGACCATCTGGGGATTTGGAGCCGGACTGGCACAGTGTTTAAGAGGGAATATGGAAGTCAAGTTATGGGTCGGTTAATATTATCAAATATAGGATCTTCAATGTTATCCACACTTTGGAGAAAGTGGTAGGTCTTAAAAAGAGATGGTAACATCAAATTAAACTTAATAAGGAGAGTAATTCCCGCCTTTCCTAGTCGGGCCAGTAGTTGCTGGTTTAAATAGAGTTTCTTCTCACTGTGGTACGTTGTTCCTAGGAGGTGCTCCACGAATGAGAAAATTGAGGATGTGTTCCGTGTAACTCATCTCTGTCTATCTCCCTGCACTCTGTGCTGGGAAAATGAATCATCCATTTGGAGAAGAAGAAACTGCTACCTTGAAACAGCTTTTGGGGTTCTTCTGTGAGTGCCTGCGGAGGGGAGAATGGGAGCTGGCACAGGCATGTGTACATCAGCTACACGAAGGGCACGGGGATATCCCAAAGAGGGTGGAAGACATACTTCGGGCACTGGTGCTGTGTCCAGATCTGCTGAGGTAAGGATCTCCCTTTTTGATGGGGAATTTCAGGATAGAAGACACATGGTTTAATATGTGGGCTTTGGTTAATGTGGTCCATTCAACTATCTTCTAAGAATTAGCAGAGCACAGGGTATTTCACATACTCTGAAATTTTCCTAATATATGCCCATTACTTTTACCAATATAGTCCATTGGTTTGGGGTTATGATCTAGAACTGGATTTAAGCCTGGCCACCAAATTGTGCCTTAAACCACCATTTCTTGGCATACATGCATTAAAAAGTATTTTCTTTACCTCCAAAAAGTAAATCCTGCTCTAGTCTAGATTTTGGTGTAGTTTTTCCCAGTTTCCACTAATTGTGCCATCTCATATAACTGTAGTACAATATCAAATCCTGGAAATTGACACTGGTATATTACTGTTCACTAAAACCTGATTTGGTTTTCACCATTTTTTAAGTCTGCATTCATTTTTTATTGGTAATTCTATGCAATATTATCCATATTATCCCATAGTAATAAAGATACAGAACTATTGCATCACTGCAAAAGAATTTCCTCACCTCTTTTTATTTGCTTCCTTGTCTCCTGGTAACCACATTTCTCCATCGTAGATTTTTAATGAAGTTCTGCCTGATGGTGCTATTACTAGTGGTATAGGAATTGTATTGTTTTTGTCTTTCCTTGGCTTGTCCTTACTTTAACCATTATTTACAGTATTGAAGTATTGTATTAGCACATAAAGAGTAGAGAAACAAATAATCCTTTTCTTCCTTTATTTGTTTAGATTCTAGCTGGTTATTGTCTGCATTACTAATTTCAAAGAAAGGCTTATGAATTCCTATAACTCTTTTGCATATAATTAAAAATAAATTTTTATAAACTTCCTTTTTTCTTTTATATTTGATTAATTGTTTATGTTTAAGAATGTACTTTAGATAGAAACAACTGTTGCAATTTTCTCTGTAATATTATATTTAAAAGTAAGACTAACTCACTGGGCACAGTGTCACACATCTATAATCCCAGCAACTCAGGAGGCTGAAATAGGCAGATCACAAATTGGAGGCCAGCCTCAGTAATTTAGCAATTTCCTACACAACCTATCGAGGCCCTAAGCAACATAGCAAGACCCTGTCTCAAAATTAAAAATAAAAAGGGATGGGGTTGTAGCTCAGTGGTAAAGCACCCCTGGGTTCAATCCCCAGTACCAAATAAATAAATAAATAAGATTGATTTGGCCATAGTAAAGAATGCCTATCATCCCAGACACTCGGGAGACTCTCCTGGGCCCAGCCCAGGAATTGGACACTAGTCTAAGTAATGTAGCAAGACCTTGTCTCAAAAAATAAAAAAATAAAAATAAAAAAGATTGGGTAAAGAGGTAGAGGTTGACTTTCAAGGAAGCTGCCAGTTCTATTCCAGGGTTTGTGTTTTATTGAGCTACTATATATAACTGAAAAATTTTATTAGGACTTGCCTGTTCAGGCTTAAATGGACTTTCTGATTTACTAAAAACTAAATCTTGGATTACAAAAGAGAAAGGGTGAGTAGAAACTCTGTTTTACAAAATTTTTCTTTTCACTTTGTTCAGATGTGAGCAGGACATCAGCCCTCAAAGATTAGCCTGGCTCTGGCTACTAGTACTAGAAAAATGGTTGGCCCAGGAAAAGGTAAGAAAATTTACATTTAAATTTTCTCCTAAGGCATTCACTGAGAAGAACTTAGAAATAGTTATGGGATTTTCCGTCTATTTGTTACTTCCTTTATTACAAAAGTGGTCATAATCTCTCTCAGTATTATCAGTGAGATTTGTTTAAACTGTTATTGCTGTCTCCTTACCTAAATTCCTTCATTAATTCACTAACATACGTTGACATATAAAAGCCAATGATGATGCCATTTTGTTAAATACCACTATGAGTCTTGTGCTTAAAGAGAACTTGGCGAAACTCAGTTAAAGTGTCAAGATAGCAAATAAAATATGAACCCATACATTTGGATCTATTCAGCATTCAAGTATTAGAGAATTGGCTGAGCTGAAAATTGGTTTTTATTCTAAAAATCTTTTCACTAGTCTAAAATAGTGAAATCTTATGGATGTAAGCCCTGTTAGTAATTTATTAATGCATAAGAATTGAATTAAAATTTAACTAAATATAAAAATATAGCAAATTAATAGTGAAAGAAAACTGATAAGATAGTGCTTTCTTGTTTTTTTTTGTTTGTTTGTTTTTAAGGAAATCTTCCAAAATCTCTTTTAGAAGAGCTTATTATTAGAGATAGAGATCCATTGAAGGAATTTCTGTGAATCAATTTCATATTGAACCAGAAAATTTAAGATTTAAGTGAGGAGGCAGGCAAGGTGGTACATACAAGTAGTCCCAGCCACTAAAGGGGCTGAGGTAGAATGATTGCTTGAGTCTGGGAACTAAAGGGCGTGGCAGCAAGACCCCATCTCAAAAAGAA